>NC_134211.1:26675768-28014935 GCF_965140235.1 Caretta caretta
GGATCTCTGGGGTGCAGTACGCTCCTTGGTGAATTAGCCTGGTGGAAATTTATTGGCAATTTGCAAATTGGTTTCCAGTTTTGTTTTTAGCTTTTCCCTCTTATTACTGTACAAAGGAATTTTGATTCAGATAATTTGAGATTCTGTTTTACTTTACATTTCTCTTTCATCTCCGCTAAAGAGCACTCTCCCTCCCCTTTTTTTCTTCCATGCCTTAGGTGAGGGCTGTGGCATCTGATGATTCAGCTGGGGAAATCCTGGAGATGTGGTATAATGACTGTATCCTTGGTAAGTCTATTTAGTGCCTGTTTAGTATTGTAGGAGATTATTGCCCTGACCTCAACAACAGGCCAAATTCTGATCTCAACTCCACGTATAAATCTGGTATAACTCCTTTGAATTAAGAAGAGTTACTCCCCATTTACACTGGTGTAATTGAGATCAGATTCTTGCCCAGTAGCATTGTGTAACTGGTACCTAGCATTTATTCTATTAGCAGACCTAGAGTAAGATATAAATAGCTTATTAATGCATTGTGTGTGTGTGTGTGGGGGGGGTTAGATTGCCTCCTCCCATAGAAAACCCTCTGGAGGGGGATGAAGTTGGAGAATGAAAGACCACAACATTCTTTTTGTGGAGTTTCCTCTGAATCAGCTTGTGAGGTGGTGTCCGACCTCTCCCTTGTGGCCTCAGAATATGTGCTGATACTGTGAGGTCCCCGTGGATCTGATGGAAATCACTGAAGGCCGAGGTTTATTTGTACACTGTCACTGTGCGTTCTCACTGGCTTTTGAGTCCCCAGCCCTCCCTCAGCACCCTGTCAGCAGTGCACAGCTGCCTGCCTGCCTGCCATTTTCAGTCCTTCCACAGGGGTTTTCATAATGTGGAGAACTCAATTTACTTTTAAGTAGATTCCCCATTAGGCTGGTGAGTGAATGCTGTCTGCAGCCCACACCATTCCCATGCATGGATTTCCTCACCCTATAGAAAGGTGGGGGTCATGCAGGAAGAGTGGCAGCCCATCTCTGCTCAGAAAGGGAGCCACCCACTCTAAGGGAGGATTCTCTCTGCTCAGCAGTCTTACCAGGAAAATCTGTCCCTGTGTTATTCTGATACACAATTAGTACTTTAAGGATGGCTTTATCATGATTTGAGCCAGTTTTTTCCAGACCTCCTGTATCACCAAGAATTTTGTTTCCTTTTTCAGCATGATATAGGATTTTAATCATCCTACTGAAAATATTTTGTACCCCTTATGGCTTGCCTAGGCATAGAGTTATTCTTGAAAAACTATATGTGGATACTCTTATCCAGAGTAAGAGTCCCTTCTTCCAAAATATCTTAATCCACTTTGGAAGTGGATTAAGCTAAACCAGAAAAGGCACTCCTATTCCAGAATAAGAGTGTTCACATGGAGTTATTCTGGAATAGTTATTCCATTTTAAATTCACACCCTACCTTATTCTGGAATAAATTTAATGTGTAGACAAGCTCTTAGATGCTTATAAACCCCTGGAATGCCTTAAACCAGGGGTTCTCAACCTTTTTCTTTTTGAGGCTCCCCCAACGTGCTATAAAAACTCCACGGCCCACCTGTGCCACAGTTGTTTTTATATAAAAGCCAGGGCTGCTGTTAGGGGGTAGCAAGCAGGGCAATTGCCCGGGGCCCCACGCCACAGGGGGCACCACAAAGCTAAGTTGCTCAGGCTTCAGCTTCAGCCCCTGATGGTGGGGTTCGGGGGCCTCGGTTGCAGCCCCATGAGGCGAGGCTTTGGCTTTCTGCCCTTGGCCCTATCAAGTCTGATGTCAGCCATGGTTGGTGGACCCCCTGAAACCTGGTCACGGCCCCCCCCAGGGGGCCTCGGACGTCTGGTTGAGAACCATTGACTTAAACTATGACTGTACTGATGAGTGTAGAAAAAATTCCTCCTGCATTGTTGAGGTTAGATATTTCAAAAGAGCTTGGCTTGTATTCTGGCACCTAAATGAAGAGCCTAAATTTTTCAACGCCGTGCAATCACCACTGTTTTCAGTGAGAGTTGTTGGGTGCTGAGCACTTTCTGAATACCTGATCATTTCATTTAAGTGCCTACTTAGGGAGTGAACTCTTTTGAAAAATCTGGCCATTATAATGACTGGCCTCTTAGTAGTGGGACCATTAAAATGCATCACTTCACAACCATCATACCTCCCCAGGCAGTTTTACAGCCCCCCCAGCCCCGAAGACAGGCACAGATGCTCATTAGCCATGGAAGCTATTTTTGTTTAAATTTTAGCAAGTTACCCCAGCCAGGCACTCACTTAGGAATGGCATATCCTCTTCGCTATGGGCACACTGTGATAGGGTTGGTTGCTACGTGGATAAATTTGACTAGCAACTCTTAAACTCAACTAATGTTCTTTGGAAGCATGAAGGGCCACTGGCTACCTACACTCTTGCCCCTCTGTTGGGAGGTCATTGTGCTCACTCATTTCAATAGGAAGTAAGAATCAAGGGATCATGCACCCACAGTCATGTGTGCTGGCAATAGAGTCTTCAGAAAGATATTTACGTAAGAATCAGGCAGTTAGTCCAGAGTGTAATGGTAATTATTGCAACCCTCTCCCAGGGAAAGAATAGGTGCTTTCAACTTGTTGATTTTACATAGGAAGCCCCTCATTGTGTAGGATTTAAAGAAGTAGTGAACAGGTTCTGGGCTCCTGTCAATAGTGAGTCCCTGCAAAGAATAAGATAGCACGTGGTCACAGTTGTGAACAGCAGTATGAAAATACCTGTTAGCAGAACGTAGGTAGGCAAGTAAGAAACAGGCAGGTTCCCTTAAAAGGTAGTCTTCTATGGGGGTGGTGTTAGTTTGCTCCGGAAAGCCCTTCCCACAGCTTACTTTGCCTGCTCAGAGGATGCTCAAAGATTTGAGCGTAAGCCAGTTGGTGGAGAGGCCTCACTAATGCTAAATATCTCCATGAATGCTTTGGCAATACCTCTGAGTATATGCTGAATACAGAATTACAGTATTTCAGCTTCTGTACATGGACTAATGAGCATGTGACCTGTTTTTATCCCTTGTATGTTGTTGTCGATCGTAGGCCATATTCTAGTTTCCGTGAAAGAAACTTTTAGCTGCTTGTGTCAACCTTGAACTTCATGAGCTGCACTGCAGAAGTTTTGCATATTAGGAGTGAAATTCAGTTGAATTTCCATGAATTTCCTCCATGCCACTTAAGCCCAGTAATTGCCCTGAGTGACATGAGGTGAGGGAAAAGTGATTAGCTGGCACAGGGGCCTTGACCTCTGCATCACCTTTAGACAGGCTAGTGTGGAGTGTAGCATTGAGGATGAGCAAGGGGTAAGGCTACTGGATATGCAGTTATGTGGATCTAGCTGTCTTAATATTTCTCATAAATGTCCCAGGCTGGGGGATGTGGTAATTTTGCTTCCCAGCCGTTTTGCACTATATTTACATAAGGCCCAGCTAGATGAGCCCATCCTAGAGCCCTTAGATGTTAGAGGTAATATTTGCAGATTATATTGTGACCTCTGGTACCAAATGGCACTGTGGCAAGAATTTTGTCCATTGTGGCGGAGCATGTGTTTTAAACAGAAGCAGGAGGTTTCATTTCCTCTCACACACTTATTTTTCTTACATGAGAATCCTGGAAAAATGTAACTGTGCAGTTTGCGCCATCCTCGTGAGAGCAGAGGTGCTTGGGTGGAGACAGCTCTTCCACGTGGCTGTGAAAACAAGGGCCCAGATTCCGCTCTCAGTTATACTGGTGTAACTCTGGAGTAACCATTGTTCCTGAGATTGAAGTTCTCCATTGGAGTTCCTCTAGATTTACACAAGTTGTAGCTGCAATTAGAATCTGTCTTGGAGCTTATCTCACCAGACTTCTGTGCCTCCAGTAAATTGACTGCCAATTAACTTGAGGAAGTTAACATGTTTGGAAAGGTTGGTATGGACCCTCCACACGTTTGATCCAAGCTGTTTGTTTTTTACCTTAAACTGATCCCTTGGGTAACCTGGTAACCTTTGTACCTTTGATCAAACATGGGCGGGGGAGAGCACCCACATTGGTCTTTACAAATGTGTTAACTACCTCGAGTTATTAGGCAATCAGTTAAAGAGAGGTGCAACAGTCTACTGAAGATGTGCCCTCGCTGTGTTTACTCTGTTGCTTCCGTAGCTGAGACCCTGTTACTGCTCCCCTTGTTTCCTCTCCTGCTGATTCCACTGCACACCCTTTATCAGGTTTCAGAGTAACAGCCGTGTTAGTCTGTATTCTCAAAAAGAAAAGGAGTACTCGTGGCACCTGAGAGACTAACCAATTTATTTGAACATAAGCTTTCGTGAGCTACAGCATCCGACGAAGTGAGCTGTAGCTCACGAAAGCTTATGCTCAAATAAATTGGTTAGTCTCTAAGCCCTGGTCTACACTAGGACTTTAGGTCGAATTTAGCAGCATTAAATCGATGTAAACCTGCACCCGTCCACACGATGAAGCCCTTTATTTTGACTTAAAGGGCTCTTAAAATTGATTTCCTTACTCCACCCCTGACAAGTGGATTAGCGCTTAAATCGGCCTTGCTGGCTCGAATTTGGGGTACTGTGGACACAATTCGACGGTATTGGCCTCTGGGAGCTCTGCCAGAGTGCTCCATTGTGACCGCTCTGGACAGCACTCTCAACTCAGATGCACTGGCCAGGTAGACAGGAAAAGAACCGCGAACTTTTGAATCTCATTTCCTGTTTGGCCAGTGTGGCAAGCTGCAGGTGACCATGCAGAGCTCATCAGCAGAGGTGACCATGATGGAGTCCCAGAATCGCAAAAGAGCTCCAGCATGGACCGAACGGGAGGTACAGGATCTGATCGCTGTCTGGGGAGAGGAATCCGTACTATCAGAACTCCGTTCCAGTTTTCGAAATGCCAAAACCTTTGTCAAAATCTCCCAGGGCATGAAGGACAGAGGCCATAACAGGGACCCGAAGCAGTGCCGCGTGAAACTGAAGGAGCTGAGGCAAGCCTACCAGAAAACCAGAGAGGCGAACAGCCGCTCTGGGTCAGAGCCCCAAACATGCTGCTTCTATGATGAGCTGCATGCCATTTTAGCGGGTTCAGCCACCACTACCCCAGCCGTGATGTTTGACTCCTTCAATGGAGATGGAGGCAATACGGAAGCAGGTTTTGGGGACGAAGAAGAAGATGATGATGATGATGATGAGGTTGTAGATAGCTCACAGCAAGCAAGCGGAGAAACCAGTTTTCCCGACAGCCAGGAACTGTTTCTCACCCTGGACCTGGAGCCAGTACCCCCCGAACCCACCCAAGGCTGCCTCCTGGACCCAGCAGGCGGAGAAGGGACCTCCGGTGAGTGTACCTTTTAAAATACTATACATGGTTTAAAAGCAAGCATGTGAAAGAATTACTTTTCCCTGGCATTCGCGGCTCTCCTGGATGTACTCCCAAAGCCTTTGCAAAAGGTTTCTGGGAAGGGCAGCCTTATTGCGTCCTTCATGGTAGGACACTTTACCACTCCAGGCCAGTAACACATACTTGGGAATCATTGTACAACAAAGCATTGCAGTGTATGTTTGCTGGCGTTCAAACAACATCCGTTCTTTATCTCTCTGTGTTATCCTCATGAGAGTGAGATATAATTCATGGTCACCTGGTTGAAATAGAGTGCTTTTCTTCAGGGGACACTCAGAGGAGCCCATTCCTGCTGGGCTGTTTGCCTGTGGCGAAACAGAAATGTTCCCCGCTGTTAGCCACAGGGCGGGGGGAGGGTTGAGGGGGTAGCCACGCGGTGGGGGGAGGCAAAATGCGACCTTGTAACGAAAGCACATGTGCTATGTATGTAATGTTAACAGCAAGGTTTACCCTGAAAGAGTGTAGCCACTGTTTATAAAATGTGTCTTTTTAAATACTGCTGTCCCTTTTGTTTTCTCCACCAGCTGCATGTGTTTCAATGATCACAGGATCTTCTCCTTCCCAGAGGCTAGTGAAGCTTAGAAAGAAAAAAAAAAAACGCACTCGAGATGAAATGTTCTCCGGGCTCATGCTGTCCTCCCACACTGACAGAGCACAGACGAATGCGTGGAGGCAAAAAATGTCAGAGTGCAGGAAAGCACAAAATGACCGTGAGGAGAGGTGGCGGGCTGAAGAGAGTAAGTGGCGGGCTGAAGAGAGGGCTGAAGCTCAAATGTGGCAGCAGCGTGATGAGAGGAGGCAGGATTCAATGCTGAGGCTGCTGGAGGACCAAACCAGTATGCTCCAGTGTATGGTTGAGCTGCAGCAAAGGCAGCTGGAGCACAGACTGCCACTACAGCCCCTGTGTAACCAACCGCCCTCCTCCCCAAGTTCCATAGCCTCCACACCCAGATGCCCAAGAACGCGGTGGGGGGGCCACCGGCCAACCAGCCACTCCACCACAGAGGATTGCCCCAAAAAAAGAAGGCTGTCATTCAATAAATTTTAAAGTTGTAAACTTTTAAAGTGCTGTGTGGCATTTTCCTTCCCTCCTCCACCACCCCTCCTGGGCTCCCTTGGTAGTCATCCCCCTATTTGTGTGATGAATGAATAAAGAATGCATGAATGTGAAGCAACAATGACTTTATTGCCTCTGCAAGCGGTGATTGAAGGGAGGAGGGGAGGGTGGTTAGCTTACAGGGAAGTAGAGTGAACCAAGGGGCGGGGGGTTTCATCAAGGAGAAACAAACAGAACTTTCACATCGTAGCCTGGCCAGTCATGAAACTGGTTTTCAAAGCTTCTCTGATGCATACCGCGCCCTCCTGTGCTCTTCTAACCGCCCTGGTGTCTGGCTGCGCGTAACCAGCAGCCAGGCGATTTGCCTCAACCTCCCACCCCGCCATAAACGTCTCCCCCTTACTCTCACAGAGCTTGTGGAGCACACAGCATCAGTAATAACAGTGGGAATATTGGTTTCGCTGAGGTCTAAGCGAGTCAGTAAACTGCGCCAGCGCGCCTTTAAACGTCCAAATGCACATTCTACCACCATTCTGCACTTGCTCAGCCTGTAGTTGAACAGCTCCTGACTACTGTCCAGGCTGCCTGTGTACGGCTTCATGAGCCATGGCATTAAGGGGTAGGCTGGGTCCCCAAAGATACATATAGGCATTTCAACATCCCCAACAGCTATATTTTCTGGTCTGGGAATAAAGTCCCTTCCTGCAGCTTTTGAAACAGACCAGAGTTCCTGAAGATGCGAGCGTCATGTACCTTTTCCGGCCATCCCACGTTGATGTTGGTGAAACGTCCCTTGTGATCCACCAGAGCTTGCAGCACTACTGAAAAGTACCCCTTGCGGTTTATGTACTCGGCGGCTTGGTGCTCCGGTGCCAAGATAGGGATATGGGTTCCGTCTATGGCCCCACCACAGTTAGGGAATCCCATTGCAGCAAAGCCATCCACTATGACCTGCACATTTCCCAGGGTCACTACCCTTGATATCAGCAGATCTTTGATTGCGTAGGCTATTTGCATCACAGCAGCCCCAACAGTAGATTTGCCCACTCCAAATTGATTCCCAACTGACCGGTAGCTGTCTGGCGTTGCAAGCTTCCACAGGGCTATCGCCACTCGCTTCTCAACTGTGAGGGCTGCTCTCATCTTGGTATTCATGTGCCTCAGGGCAGGGGAAAGCAAGTCACAAAGTTCCATGAAAGTGCCCTTACGCATGCGTAAGTTTTGCAGCCACTGGGAATCGTCCCAGACCTGCAACACTATGCGGTCCCACCAGTCTGTGCTTGTTTCCCGAGCCCAGAATCGGCGTTCCACAGCATGAACCTGCCCCATTAGCACCATGATGCATGCACTGGCAGGGCCCATGCTTTCAGAGAAATCTGTGTCCATGTCCTGATCGCTCATGTGACCGCGCTGACGTCGCCTCCTCGCTCGGTATCGCTTTGCCAGGTTCTGGTGCTGCATATACTGCTGGATAATGCGCATGGTGTTTAATGTGCTCCTAATTGCCAAAGTGAGCTGAGTGGCCTCCATGCTTGCCTTGGTATGGCGTCCGCACAGAAAAAAGGCGCGGAACGATTGTCTGCCATTGCTCTGATGGAGGGAGGGGCGACTGACGACACGGCTTACAGGGTTGGCTTCAGGGAGCTAAAATCAACAAAGGGGGTGGCTTTACATCAAGGAGTATTTCAGGCAGGACTTCACGGAGGGTTCCAATAAGAAATGGTGCACCTAAGTTATTGTTCTTATTGGAACAAGGAGGTTAGCCTGGCCTCTGATTGATACATGGCTAGATTTACCTCGCTGCACCTTCCCTGTGAGTGACTGCAGTGTGACCTAGAGGAATGAGTCCCCTAGACTGGGGAGGGGAGGAAGCAAATGAGTACAAAACAAATCTGGTCTATTTCTTGTTTTGATCCACTCCATCTATCTTTTACATCTTTGGCTGGCAGCAGACGGTGCAGAAGGACTGCATGTCATCCACATCTCATGGCTGCTCGGCAGAAGATGGTACAGTACGACTGCTAGTCATCCTCATCTCTTGCCTGCCCGGCAGAAGATGGTACAGTACGACTGCTAGCCATCCTCATCTCTTGCCTGCCTGGCAGAAGATGGTACAGTACGACTGCTAGCAATCCGTATCGCCTGCCTGTTCACCATAAGACGGTTCAATAGGACTGACTGCAGGACTAAAGAGAATGACCTGATCAAGTCACTCCAAATTTAGTCCCTGTGCCCATGTCTGCCCAGGCGCTCCAGCTGACGTGGCCAGGAGCACCTCGGACACGACGTGAACGGCTACCAGTCGTAGTGCACCATCTGCTGCCAGAAGGCAATGGGTTGCTGCTACTGTGTAGCAATGCCGTACCGCGTCTGCCAGCACCCAGGAGACATACGGTGATGGTTACCTGAGTGGGCTCCACGCTTTCCGTGGTATGGCATCTGCACAGGTAACTCAGGAAAAAAGGCGCGAAACGATTGTCTGCCCTTGCTTTCACGGAGGGAGGGAGGGAAGGGGGGCCTGACAATATGTACCCAGAACCACCCGCGACAATGTTTTAGCCCGATCAGGCATTGGGATCTCAACCCAGAATTCCAATGGGCAGCGGAGACTGCGGGAACTGTGGGATAGCTACCCACAGTGCAACGCTCCGGAAGTTGACTCTAGCCTCGGTACTGTGGAAGCACTCCGCTGAGTTAATGCACTTAATGCACTTAGAGCATTTTCTGTGGGGACACACACACTCGAATATATAAAACTGATTTCTAAAAAACCGACTTCTATAAATTCGACCTTATTCCCTAGTGTAGACATACCCTTAGGTGCCACAAGTACTCATTTTCTTTTTGCACCCTTTATCAGTGGCCCTGGGGGAGACACACACAGCATTCACATGCCCAGAGAAGGAAAATCTTAAAAGAACAAAACAAGCAACTACGGGTGAGCAATTGAAAAGAAAATCAGCCTCTGTCATGTTATGTTATAGGAGTCTTGAAGATTCAAAGATCCTCCTCATTTGTACTAGATAGTAAAGGCTCAATTGCCAGCCCTTTATAGGTGTGGAGCTACAATGGAGAGATTGTGCCGAGGGTACTCTGTCTTCCTCCGTCTGCTCCTTGCAAGGTGTGTGTGTGTGTGTGTGTGGAAGGTAATATGGGAAAGCAGTCTGCTCCGTTCATGGCTCTGCCTTCTCCATTGAGTCCCAGGAGGAACAGGGGTGAGCAGTCCCTTGTACGCCGTAGAATGCAGGTAGCATAGGGGTTGCTATTGTGTGTAGCCCTTCCACAGCACGCTTGGACGCCTTGGACGCCCCTCCAATCCTGCATTCCCATGCAAGGGCTGCAAACAATCTGGTCCCCAGTATTTTACATTTATAGTGTAGGACATATTGTGGTGGAATCCAGCATACTTGTTTAGATTATATACATACAGCACAGCTGAAATGCCAGCAGCTGTGTGTGGAGAACAGCAGCCAGCACACAACCTGCTGACCAGTCATCTCACCATTACCTTGTCCTCCCCCGTCTGTTTTCTACTCATGCTGTCTCACATTTTACACTCGGACTATAAACTCTTCAGGGTAGGCACTGACATTTTGTTATGTGTTTGTACAATGGGCCTCTGGGCCCTCCCACCATACAAATAATACTTAGGTAGGCGGTGCACACTTCCTAGCTTGTGTAGGCTGAGCTTATTGCAAGCACCAGGGTCCCCCTTCTCCCTGCCCCATGGATGAGGTTCTCTGAGGGATCCTGGCATGGGGGAAGAGGGGCATACAAAGCCAATAGTGGGGGGAGAAGGAGGGTATGGGAGCAGACAGAGCCCCGGACATGGGGGGGTAATGGGGATTCACACATTGTCTACATCCTCTCTTCAGGAGCCGTGGTCCTGCTCCCGGCTCAGGGGGATGCGGAAAGGGGTGAGGGAGGGTGCGAGGTACAAAGTTTGGGGACCACTGCCCTACTCTATAGACAAAGGCAGAGGTGCTTAAGGCTGTTGTGTGATATAGGGATGTACAAATTTAACCGGTTAACTGATAAGCATCAGTCTTATCGGTTTCAGTTCAGGGTTAACGATTAAACTCCGCTGCCGGCTGGAGCACAGGCCCTCACGGCCACCTGGGGCAGCAGCCAGGAGGGACCCCGAGTACGTGGTTGGTAGCGGAGTCTCAGGTGCAGGGCTGGGACCTCGGCCGCGGGGGGCCGGCAGCGGGGACCTGTATAAAACGTGGGGGTGCTGCAGCACCCCCTGCACCCATAGTTCCCCCGTTAAACGTTTCACCGTGTAACCGACAAAATTTTAATTGGTTACACGGTTACTTTTTTTAACTGCTATTTACATCCCTAGTGTGATAAAGAGCTGGCAGGGGCTTTATGTGTCCCCCATTTCCCCTTAGTTTTCCAGTTTTCCTCAAAAGTTAGTTGCCTAGAACGTTCCCTGAATCATAGAATTGATCAGACACAGCATTCAAAAAGTTACTCCATTACAGACAGACAGACAGAAATGCCTTTGAGTTGAGTATAAGGCCTTCGGGGCACAGCCAGTAACAATTAGATGGCATCAAAATGATAACAAGCAAAAGGAATCTTTTGGCCTAGACCCTAAACTTTATGAAATATGGCCCAGGAGCGCATGTTCATGCAAAGCAGAGAGTACCTCACTGTTTTAAAGTCTCATCTGAAAAAGTCACACGTGCATTAAAACGTTAAGGTACTCAGTTTATATAAATGGGAAGAACGAAGGCTGTGTTGAGCCTGTTGAGATTAGGGTTGCCAATCCTCCAGGATTGTCCTGGAATCTCCAGGCCTAAAGATTAATCTTTGATTAAAGATTATGTCATATGATGAAACCTCCAGGAATACCTCCAAACACAATTGGCAACCCTAGTTGGGATGCCACATCAAATTTTATTTATGCATAGCTCATTATGCCATCCCTTCCACTGTACCAATGTATGTGGACCCCCATTGACTTTAAAAAGGACATGTTATGTGTCTGGCATGTACTGAATTCAACAGGACTCTGCAAAGGCACAGGGGTCTGTCAACCCATATGGATTCTGTTGCTTTCTTGGGGCCTTAATCTATAGTGAATATATAGTTTTACTTCAAGCACTACATTCAGCTGCTGAAGCTTTGTACAAAACTGAGAGCAGGGCATTCAAAACAAAAAAACTGAGGGCCTAATCCAAAACCCACCAAAGTTACTGGAAGGATTCACATTTACTTAAACGGGCTTTGGATCAGAATTTAAATTAGGCCCCAGTTAAGGAAAATATCCCTATTTGTGACACACTTAAGTAGATGCTTAAATCCAATTGAAGTCAGTGGGATTTCAAAAAGAAAAGGAGTACTTGTGGCACCTTAGAGACTAAAAAATTTATTTGAGCATAGGCTTTTGTGAGCTACAGCTCACTAAATTTGTTAGTCTCTAAGGTGCCACAAGTCCTCCTTTTCTTTTTGCGGATACAGACTAACACGGCTGCTACTCTGAAACCAGTGGGATTTCAGTATATGCTTAAAGTTAAGCACGTGTCTAAGTGCTACCCTGGAAAGGGGATGAATTTAAGCACACATTTAAGTACTTTCCTGAACTGGGACTTCACTGTAGACCAGTCCAGCTTCCAACAATGTATAGTTACAGACACCTTAACCTGAGGGGTTCCGGTATCTCTGACTGATGCGTACGTAATGAAGATGTAAAAATACAATAAATTGGCAATCATCTTTCTCACCATGTGAGAAAGCAAAGAGATTGTGCCAATCAAATATGCACATTAGATGACTAAGTGCTCCCACACTTTCAGTGTAGGCAGGGAATATGCTATGCTGCCACATATGTGCACCAGACACATACCAAATGCTTTTTATTCTGACTGTTTTGTTTTGGGGGTTTTTTTTAGATGAGAGTTCAGCTCACTGAGCAGGATGTTTATCTCTGTGCCTGGAAAACAATATTGATCATAATTTTTAATGGACAATAGCGTTTTTAAAACAGATAACCAATATGGATGCACCCTGAGTGACATCAGTACCTAAAGTGGTTGATATAAATGTTCCTCAGGAAAGATTTGAGCATCACGCTTAGCATTTGAGTATATTAGTAAGTACTGAATGAACTTTTTTTTTCTATCAGAGGTGTTGCTGGAGACGGGAAAGTTTCACATGTAAGCCATATGATTTGGGTTTGATTTTCTTTCCTTGATAAATATATGTGATAAAAAAACCTAACAAAGTTGTATTAAGGAAACTAATTCCATCTAATTCTTGCTCAGATATGCGTATATGAGACAAAATATGCATTCAGACACTACTAGGCCTAGTGCCAGAGAAATAGCTCTTAATAAATACCCATACATGGTTACAGTTATTTGAATTACAGTAGCACCCACAGGCCCAAACCAAGATCAGGGCCCCGTTGTGCTAGAATATGTGCTAGGCACATAGTATGAAACCATCCTTGACCCAAAGAGCTTACAGTTTAGACATGCAAGGCAAATGGGGCAACAGAGACACAGAGAGGTGAAGTGACTTGCCCAAGGCAGCACCACAGGTCAGTGGCAGAGCCAAGAATGGAACCCAGGTATCCTGAGTCCCAGTCCTGTGCCTTAACCACTCGATAATAATGCCTCTTAGATAGATAGAGTGATAGGGAGTATGTGACTAAAAACCAGTAGCCTGTGGTCAAAAGGAGGGCAGATCTGAGAGAGACTCTAGGAAGAGCAGACCTAGGAGTCAATATTCCATCAAAAATGTAGGGGCCAGTCAGTGGTGTTGGAACTGAGAGTGCTGCCACACTTCGTGCCTTGAAGTAGTAATAACAAACACCAAATACACTGTTTCCATCATCAACACCCCACTATAAAAATTGTTCCAGCTCCCCTGGGGCCAGTCAAGAAAGTGCCAGTGAGGAAGCCAGGCATGGAGTGTATAGAGGCCCATGGAGGGAAAGAGCGGGAAATTTAGGCTGCAGAGCACACGTGGCTGGGAACCCACAGTAGAGTGTGTATGTGGATTCCTCATATACCACCACACCATGAGTTGGTGCAGTAACCCCTGGAGGAGCTGAATAGATCCCAGTGTGGCTGAAGACAAGGTGAAAGAGGACAGATCTTCAGAGGGAGGGTTGTACCCTGTAGAAGATCCTGGGGTAGAAAATTTGGTTTGGAGTTTATATTGGACTTAAACCCCTGGAAGGGGTGGAGTTTTGGACTTAACTGGAGGGCTAAATAATTGCAAGGACCTGATAGCACTGGGAGCTGGTGAATGACTGACACTAAGGGGAAACTGAGGCAGAGAAAGGGTCTGATGCGTGGTTTAGAGAGATCCTTCTGCACAATTCCTATCCAGCAACACACCTAACCCCACACTTATAACCCATTTACTTCAGTAGGACTTACCATGCTTAAGTGCTTTGCTGATTCAGGGCTTCAAAGGAAAAGTGGGAGAATATTTCTCCAACAGCATCTTGTGCCATAGTAGTGGTGATGGTGATATGTATTATAAGCCCCACAGGACTTGTTTCCATAAGTTGCCTGTGCAACGACTGTCTTCCAGAAACGAAGACTTCTCCGTTCTTTCCAGCAAAAGGAAAGAAAAGAGTAGCAATTGCTAATCCTCTGCTGCCATCTCACTTTGTGAAATGTTTCCTCTTTGCTAGGTTTGCATTAAAATTCTGTGTAGCAGTGCTTGCAGGTGTTAGTGTCTCTTAGCTACTCCTGCAGAGCCAGAGCGTGTGTGCGGATGGCTGCATGTACAATTGTGTATGTGCACGGGCAGAGCCTGGGGCTATGTCTACACTTAAACCGCTGCAGCGCTGTAGCACTTCATTGTAGGTACTCGTTACGGTGATGGGAGGGGTTCTCCTGTCGCTGTAGTTAATCAGCCTCCCCAAGAGGCAATATCTAGGTCAATGGAAGAATTCTTCTACCGCTGTCTATGCCAGGGGTCAGGTCAGTTTAACTATGTCACGCAGGGTTGTGGATTTTTCACATCCCTGGGCGACATAGCTGGTTGACCAAACCGTTTGAGTATAGACCTGGCCTGAGTTGAAGCTCCCAATGAAAAATCAATCCAAGATCTTAAAATATGAATTTGTGCTAGTACGGTGCACTGGGTGAAGGTAGTTCTGCTTCTGTGAAATATTCTAAATAGGCTTTTTAGTATTTGGCTGTCACTATGCTTGAGTCTCGCAATTCCTTAATAGTCCGTTCGCCGTGACTTATCCTCCAGAGGTTTCAAATACTACAATAGAAAGTGGGCTGAATTCTTGTCTAACTTGGAGCCTGACCCTGCAAACACTTATGCACATGAATAACTTTTCTCCTGTGTGTAGTTAGAACTACTCACGTGAGTATAGTTAAGTACATACAGAAGAGTTTTAAGACACTGTGGCCCTGTTTTTTAAAATCACGGGCTGCCTTTAAAATTCCATTTTGATTTTAAGAGTCTTCTCATACTTACAGGCACATAACAACAGCAGCTTGGCATATCTTTCTGATTTCCTGCTACTATGGGAATGTCCATTCGAGAAAAGCTGTGTATGGGCCAGCCTACCTGAGCTAGCCCCAGTCCAGTGCTGTAACAACAGCGGTGAAAACAGAGCAGTGTGGGCTTCAGAGCAGGCTACAGAGCCAAATCCATACCCAGGGTCCATGCTGGCCTTGTGCTATCCGCACTGAAGCCCATGTGGCACTGTCATCACGGCGGCTGTTACCTGTGCTAGGCGGAGCTCAGGTAGGCTACCCCATGCACAGCTCTTGCTGTGTCGACATGCCCTGAGGACTCCCACACATTCAGATATGCCTGAAATTACTTATGTGGAATGCCTTCAATATCAATTTGAAACGTCAGTCAGGTCTTTTAGTGATTATGCACCAAAGCAGTAGAATCAAATAATTGTGAACAGCTGAATTTCTTCTCGTTTAAGTCAAAAATGGGAGATATGCATGTTTTTCCCTCCCTGTAGTTAGTCTTTAATTATGACGTGCTGTGAGTATTGTAAAGGCCAATATATAACTCATACTATGGTGTCAATTTGTGTAGCTCCACTGAGTTCAGCAATAGATCTGGCCCAGTTATAATTGTGTTGCTTTGTAAAATCAGAGCCGGAGGAAAATGTTAGTGCTGGCTCTTCTTATATTTTTCCTGACGTTAAAGGCCTGATTCCCCACTGCCTTGCACCTGGGCTAGTCATTTATACCAGCGCAAAGTGATTTCAAAGTGGGTATAAAACTCTACTGAATCTGAATGGTTGTATTTCATGCCCACGTTGCACCCATGACAGTGACTACATAAGGCGCAAGAGAGCGGAGAATCAGACTCTGTGTCTTCAGAGACATTGCTGAATCAGACAGCTTTGCTTGCTTGCTTTCCTTCCAGTACACTCAAAATGTGTTTAAAATGGGCAAAAAGTCAGGAGCATTTAGTGGGGGGATTTTTGAATGGTCTCATCCCTTCAAACTAGTGAAAATAAAAAGTGTGCCTATATTGCTGGGGGGAAATGCCTAATTCCAGAGGGCATATGAGAATCTGCCACAGATGCCAAGCAGACAAGCAAAAATAAGATGCAGGGACTGACAAGGCACATATATTAAAAGCCAAATTATGACTCTTACAAGACAGGTACATCGGGGATAGGGGAAAACAGCATTGTGTCTAGGTGCTAGGGAGAGCCAGTGAGAGGCAGCTCTTGCTTCCTATACATTGAAAAGTGTGTAGCCAAGCTTCAACCCGAGTGCAGTCATCCCTATGCTCAGAGATCAGAGCCACCCACACAGATATATCTCCTTCAGGGGTGCCTTCCTGAACACACACAATTCTTGGCCAAAGGAGCTCTGGGACCAAGGAGGGACCTGATACGTCTTCAGATATCTTAAGGGCTGTTACATGCAGGGTTGTTATAGCCTGTTGGTCCCAGGTTATTAGAGAGAGACAAGGTGGGTGAAATAAATGTCTTTTATTGGACCAGCTTCTGTTGGTGAGAGAGACAAACGTTTGAGCATACACAGAGCTCTTCTCCGGGACCTGAAAGCCAACAGAAGTTGGTTCAATAAAAGGTATTAATTACCTCACCCACTTCTTCTCTTTAAAGGCTGTTACAAAGAGAATGGGGATCAGTTGTTCTCCATGACCGCAGAAGCTAGAACAAGAAACAATCAGCTTAATCTGCAGCACAGGGGCTTTGGGTTAGATATTAGGAAAAATATTCAAACTATAAGGTTAGTTAAGCTCTGGAATAGGTTACCAGGGGAGGCTGCGGAATTCCTGTCATTGGAGGCTTTAAAGAACAGGTTAGACAAACAGCTGTCAGGGATGGTCTAGGTCAGGAGTCTCAAACCTGTGGCCCGCGGGGTTATTTTCTGCGGCCCGCCAGCTCCCTGCAGCCCCCCCATCATTTACCTAGAACGGCTCCAGCCCGGTGCGAACCAGGGGCAGGGCAGGCTCCCTCCCTGCCCTGCCCCCACGCCACTCCGGGAAGCAGCTGGGACCTGGGGGAGGAGGGGGCACAGGGGTCCGTGTATTGCCCTGGCCACTCCTCCAGGTACCTCCCCCGAAGCTCCCATTGGCTGCGGTTCCCCATTCCCAGCCAATGGGAGCTTCGGGGGAGGTACCTGGAGGAGCTTTAGGGCAACACACAGATCCCTGTGGCCCCCCGCCTCCCCTCACCCCCCCCCACAGTTCCCGGCCGCTTCCCGGAGTGGCGCAGGGGCAGGACAGGCAGGCAGGGAGCCTGCCTCACCCTGCACCCCTCCTATACCCCACCCCACTGCCCTGAGCCCCCTGCCGCACCCTGCACCCCTCGTGCACCCCCTGGAGGCAGGGAGGGGGCGGAGTTGGGGTGGGGATTTCAGGGAAGGGGTTGGAATGGGGGCAGGGAAGGGATGGGAAGAGGCGGGGCAGGGGTGGGACCTCACGGAAGGGGTGGAGTGGGGGCGGGGCAGCAAGGAGAGGGTGGTCAGTGGTGCGCCCCTCGGGCCAATGTACTAGTCCTCATGTGGCCCTCGAGGTCATCTGAGTGTGAGACCCCATGTCTAGATATACTTGGCCCTGCCTCAGCACAGGGGGCTGCAACAGATGACATCTCAAGGCCCCTTCCAGCCTTACATTTCCATGATTCTGTGAAATTGGCACTGATAGAAATACCTGTGTATTGTGACTGTGATGGTTTACAACATATGACTCTATTAGGGCTGGTTGAAAACTGTTCTGAGAAAAATTAGGTTTGGGTCTAAATGAATTTTTTGAGGAGAAAGTGTCTGCCTGGAAAATTTTGACATTTCATCGAAAACCAGAACACCTGCAAACCAACAATTTTTGGCTGAAAAATACAATATTTTCATTTAGTTATGCTGATGTAATGCCTCATGTCCCTATTCTCGTTTATGGACCAGGTTCCCATAGAGGAGAGCGTGGTGCATTGTGGGAAATGTAGTCTGACTACGGAGTAGTTTTCAGCCATAATATTTCAACTTTCTCCTGAAAATTTTTAGTGCTTGAATTTTGGTTGAAAAATCAAAATGTTCCTCAGAAATATCCTCCCGGCCATTTTCTGACCAGCTCTGAGGGCAATAAATATGATACATAGATTGTAAATGTGTCCTACATATAACTTTGCTGCTCTCAAAAAATGACATTTGAATGATATTTAACGTACAAGTCATGTGCAGAAAACATATTCCTCGCACTGAACCCAGTGTGCCCGTGTGGTTCCTTCATGTTAAATTTGTTGTGAAACAAGCATAGATTAATCACTAGATTAAAGCAAGAGCAGGTATGTCTACAAGAGCTACAATTACACCTTAAATTGTGGTGTAGACACAACCAAAATTTCTTCTGATTGCCCCTGTCATTGCCCCTATCCTGGGTAGCGGCACCAGGATTCATTAATGCTGTGACTTCCTGCATTCGCTGAGGTGATTTCAGAGTGCCTTTTTTGGTGCCTTTCTCACCACTTTATTCTGCCTGACTCTTTCCCTTTGTACCCTGGCATGCCCGCATGTTTGTGGCCTATCTTAAAAGTGTATATATCTTTAAAACTTAAATCTGCCTAACAATACAATCGCAGAGCCAACTTCCCTGCACTTAGGCAGGCTTTGGCCTGTTCCTTGCTTATTTGGCCCTGATCCTTCTAGCCTTGAGTGGAAGGAACTCCCTTACATGTCAGCAGGTGCTCCATGGGTGGAGTGCTTTCAGGATCTGGCTCTTTGTACTCTGGGTCCTGCTCAATAGAGATCTTTCTGACTGGGGACCTGATCCAAAGCCTGTTGGAGCCGATGAAGAGATTCTCACTGCATCAGATGGCTTGGGAGCAGGCTGCAGATTAACTGGGGCAGTTCTACAAGCTTTAGATGTACAATGGTGTAACAAACACATACAGATCTCCAAGGCAGAGCAACTGTATCAGCTTGATACTGCATAAGGAGTATGACACTAGCCCTTCTTACAGTACCAGAAATTAGCAACGTAGTAGGGGAAAGACTGTGGTTTATTAGAAATTAATTGCTTTCTTTTCACACTCGTCGTTTTCTTTTTTTGCTTGTCGTTGCACAGCATCTCAGGTTGCCTCACAAAATCTCCCACATTTGTTGGAATTTCATGTCTTTCTTGCCTGAATCAGACTCCTCTTTTCAGAACCCCTCCTTGTGGTACATGTGAGTTGGCTGGGCAATAGGCAGTGAGCTCTCATAGACCCTGGGCAATCCTACCGGCTTCCTGGAGATTGAATGGGGTGGTTGCAGTTCAGGCATTTTTATTTAAATGGGAGTTTTGTCTGCATTAGAATAGTGGGAAAGATTGCTCCCTTTGGACACCTTGCACATAGATCACCCCCTCATTACCTGGAAACAGAGAGACTCAGCTGCCTCCATGGCACATATCCCCCACCCCCAGGCCACATGGAGAACTTTGCATCATCCAGGTTTCCACGTGTGGGGAATAGGCAGACTGCGGCAGGCCAGGAGTGGGGGAGACAGGTGCATCACCACCAGTCCTACCCCTGTACCCCCCAGAAAAGCCAAAGGAAGATCAGTTTCAGCAGCAGTGAGGAACCACTTTAAATTGTTCTCCTGGAAGTAGTGCTGCTGGGAAATACTTGCCAGGGGAGATCCTGGGAGAGCTCAGAACCATTAAGAGGCACAGGGACCATGCATGGACCCTGCCATTCCCAGAGATCTGTGTGATGGGTGGGCCAGATCCAAGGGGTTTTCCAAGGGGAGGCAGACCCCTTCTGCTGTGGAATAATTCAGAGGAGAATCCTGTGGAATTTCCTAGCGAGTGTACAGTCAGTTTCATGAAGGGACAGGATCTGGATCTGAATAAGGACTACAAGAGTTGACCAATAGCCAGTAAGAAATACTGATGCTAATGTCAGAACCTTAAACAGTTTTTCAGCTCCATAATTTAGTTCCCCTGCTCCCACCTGCCCCAGATCAGTGACTTGATAATACCATGTAGTCACACATCTCATACTTCTTCAAATGTTGGTCCTTATGCATATTCCAAATGTAGGTGTGCATGTGTTCCATACACTTGAGACCAGAGATTTCTAGCAAATAGTGTCTGTTGGTCTGCTCCTGCTCAGTTGTTCCTCTCGTGCTTTGAACCCAGGATATAAGGGCAGGTGCCTTTACAGTTTCTTCTTACTGATGCCTGGACTGAGTCAGAATCCTCTGTGCCCAAAAGTATCTTTGCACTGTCTTCGTACCTTTAAATATAACTGAATATAGTTTCTAGTATTTTTAGTGTTTTTAGTCTTCTAATTAGTTAGTGAACTGGGAGTACTCAAGGCCGACCCCCTGTACATCACATTTCATAAGGAGAAGGTTTTCCTTTGCCTCCACTCAAAATTCACACCTAAGGTAATTTCTGAGTTTCACGTAGATCAATCTATTTATTTAATAATATTCTTCCCTTAACCACATGCTTCCAATGAGGATAGGAAACTTCACCCTCTGGACGTCAGATGAGCTTTAGCGTTCTACCTACAAAAAACTAAACCAATTAGGAAAACGCATACGATATTTATTGGTATAGCAGAGCAATTGAAGCACAAGTGTGATCTACTCAGAGGCTC
Source organism: Caretta caretta (assembly GCF_965140235.1). Classification (NCBI taxonomy): domain Eukaryota; kingdom Metazoa; phylum Chordata; order Testudines; family Cheloniidae; genus Caretta; species Caretta caretta. Next base: position 26,696,324 of record NC_134211.1, read on the forward strand.
TCTAAGTGGATCTCTGGCTGTATCACTTTTTGTTATCAATTGGTGGGTCTGCTTTTCCCAGATGTGTTGAGGGCACATTCCACTAGAGCACAGGCAACCTCAACAGCCTTACTTCAAGAAGTTCCTGTATTGGAGCTCCAGCCATACCTTCACGAAGCATTATGCCTTAGCCCAGGCCTCTTCTGCAGATGCAGCTGTTGGGACAGCAGCATTGCAGATATCTATATCAACTGCGCCTCACACCCCTCTCCTGTTTGAATACTGCTTACCAGTCACCCACATGTGGAATACACATAGGGACCGGCATTTGAAGAAGAAATGGAAGTTACTTTCTTATAACTAGAGATTCTTTGAGATGTGTGGTCCCTAACTGTATTCTACTACCTACCTTCGTTCCCATCTCTTTTGGATCCTCTCTGATTCATGGTAAGAGGAGGAACTGGAGAGCCTTTGGTCAATACCACACCTTACACCAGTGGTTCTCAAACTATTGTATTGGTGATCCCCTTCACATAGCAAGCCTCTGAGTGCGACCCCTCCTTATAAATTAAAAACACTTGTTTATATATTTAACACCATTATAAATGCTGGAGGCAAAGCGGGGTTTGGGGTGGAGGCTGACAACTCGCAAGCCCCCATGTAATACCCTCATGACTTTCTGAGGGGTCCCGACCCCCAGTTTGAGAACCCCTGCCTTACACCCTCGCTTTGAAGCATAAGGGGAACAACTGTACAGGGGTGGACCAATAGACTCTACTTGCTAGAAAACTCTGGTCTCAGGCACATGAAGTGCATGCATATCCACATGTGCAATACAGATATGGAGTACACATCTCAAAGAACCTCCAGTTACAGTTGTGTAAATTCCATGTATCACCCCATAATATTTCTTTTCATGCCTATAATGTAATAAATCCCCACTTATGCCTGAAAGACTTAGATTTTAATTTTTTTTATTTTAGGATTCTAGAGTGTAAACCACATAAGGACATAAACTATCATCTCAAAGGGCCGTGTGCCAATCAGACGAATCCTGGAGGAGATTTTGCAAGGGTTTACCATGTGACTAAGGGTACTCACTGCATGTCAGATGGTAAGTACAGAAGTTAATCGTTCATTGCATCACAATGACACTACAATACTGGAGGGGAAAAAAATCCAACAATATTCTTTTTGAGAATTTGTCCTAATTTTACTGTGGAATAAAGGGGACAGGTAGAGAGGAAAGGGAAGAAAATGAATGCAGGTTGTACACATCTTCCAAAGCCCAGTTAACACAGAAAGAGCCCTTGTTGCTTTTTTTCCAGTAAAGGACAATATTCATGAACAGATCATCAATCCTGACAGGTCCCACCTTTCAGGAAGTATCTGTTCATCTTTCATGTTAATGCTGGGCTTTTCAAAGGCCCATAAGGGATTTAGGTACCCAGATCCCATTGAAATTGGATGGGATCTGGATGTCTAATTCTCTGCACCTCCTTTGAAAATCCCAGCCTAAATGAACTTCATGGGCATCCAGTGGGTTTTTAGACTGTTCATCATACTTGTTAATGATACTGTGCTGAACAGTTGTTAAATGACTTAGGACCCAGTGGTTTAGGTGCTTGGCATTCTCAAGTGGCATTGGAGTCAATGGGAGCTGAGGGTGCTCAGTGCCCCATCAGAAGTGTTTAGCACCTTGCAGGATGAGAGGCCGCTGAAGTCAGTGGGAGTCTGTGGGCTTTGAATCAGGCCCTTAGAATAGTAAATCTTTTTTTTTTTTTTAAGTATTAAGTAGAAGGTTGATTTAATTTGCTGGAAATCTGATATATTTGCCTTCCTGTTGCATCATAAATATGCTTTTATACTTCCATTAAATCAGCTTTTTATAGTACTCTGTAGGCCGAGCTACCTTGTATTCAATAATCCATGGCTGTTTTTATGGTACAAAAGTACTTTCAAGCTATGTGAATATGGAATCTGAACATAATTCCATGTTGAAAATGAAGCTTGTGGAAAAGGGGGTAATGTAATACTATACTGGAAAATGTTTGGTGGGAAAAATAATTCGCCTTACAAGAACAAGCTGGTCAGGTAAATGGGATTATTCCATCCACATTCTGCTTATCTCATTTCAGAAGTGATTTTTTGCAAGAGGTGCTGACCTCTCTTTTTTTTACATAAGAGTCCTGAGCACGCATAAGATAATTTCTCATGCAGATATGTCTGATTGATCCTCACATTCTCTGCTGAGAACTGGGATTAGGTGACAGTTTGGCCAGTTGAAGATCAATGTATTCAGTGTTCACTTGAGGGCAGGAAGGAAGTATCTCATAATGTCAATTCACATCACCATGCTAAGGCTTGCTCTTTGCAGCCTTTGCAGTAAGGACCTGATCCAAAGCCTTTTGAAGCCAATGGAAGTCTAGGCACAAAAACCTCACATTATTACTGTTCAACATTTATATAGTGGAGCACCTAGAAGCATCAAATAGGTGGAGGCCCCATTGTGCTAGACCCCTTACAAATATATAGCAAATGGCAGTCACTGCTTTAAAGAACTTGCAGTCTAAATGTTGGTATCTTTGTTAGTTTTGCCTGAATAAGGTTGTAGAGTTTGGTGTTGTCTGTTCTAAACATCCTTAAATTATTTTGTGTTAATTTCAGAGAGTGGTATACACAGTTCTGCTCACAACTCCACTCCTATAACAGACACAAAATAATATTTAAAAAACACTGTGTAAGTTCATATCTGGTGTAACTACACTGAAATCAATTGAATTGCATCAGGGATGAGTTTGGACCATTGCCTATACAAAAATCACATATTTAAAAATAAATATTAGTGTTTTCCTGTGTTACTTACAATACCTTCTATTATTAAGACAAAAAGATGTAAAAAAATCAAATATACAGTCCTTTTAGCCATTTATGATGTAGTTTACTTTTTGCATTTTTCTTAGCTTGGACTATAAAATGAAACTGACCAGTTTCACTTTTATGTTCCAGTTAGTTTCACTTTCTGCTTTGTATGCACCAACATAATGTTGTGGGTTTGGGGCTCATAAAACTGCATAAGGAATAGTTAAATGAAAATAAGTCTTAATTTCATGAAAACCCTTCTGTTCATATGAGGCTTTGTTTCCCCTTCCATTTTTACTTACCATAATTTAAATTTTGATCCTGAACTAAGAAGAGAAGTGCCCCAAAATTGGATTCTGTTTGTCCTAATTAATTTTCTACTCACTGTGGACCAGATTGTGACCCCTTACTCCCATTGGTGATCACACAGACAGTCCTATTGACCTCACTGGAATTTCTTGGATGTGTAACAGCGTACGGCGAGTAAGGGTTTGTCAATCTGGTCCTATGTGCTTACACTATTTCTGTTTCAGAAATAAAATAAAGCAAAACACACTTTGGAACGAATGCTTGCTGCTTGGGGGAGCAAAGAGGAAGGAAGAAAGATCATTTTTATTACTTAGTAGTTTGATGAATACAAATATAGGGACTGCTCATTTAAAAATGAGCTTTCATTACATGGGCATTCCATGATTTCATTATGGCAATTGTAAACAAGAGTCAGCATTTATAATGAAGGCTCCATTCAAAAGGACAGGTTCATGCTTGTGAAATGTATTTGCATAGTAACATATCAGTGGAGTTTGGCTAACCATATGTTTGCATATGGAAGTCAAATAGAACCATGGAAAAATCTACTTTTTCACCATGAAAAAGAAAATCAACCTGTTTTAATGCAAGATTTGCACTTTGTCGTCGTCTTCTTTTTTTTTTTTTTTTGTAAAAATCAATCATGAAGGAGCAGCATCCATAGCATACTGGGTGATGCTAGTGGAGGTTCCAATGAGAACGCAAAAGAACATCGGCACTCAAAAGGAGTAACTCCTGTTGGCAAGCTTAATATTTGTAACATGAGGGTGACACACCAACAGTGAACGTTCTGCATTTGTCAAGATTTTGAAGCAGAAGTGGTGGCACAGTGGTTAGTGCATGAATCTGAATCTCCTGTGTGGGAATGAGAGCCTCCCCTGTGGTATATTGGTTAAAAGAGTTGGAGAGATTATAAAGTACTCCTTCCTTTCTATGCATAGCCCCTTCCAGAGAACAGTAAATGATAAGGGAATTGACTCGGTTTTCTTCTCTTTCTTTATCCCATGCATTAATCAGTTTATTTCTAGTTTTCTTGCCTTAAAACTATTTATTCTCCATGGGCCTGATCCTTGGCTATTGTAGACTGGCGTAGTTCCATTGATGCCAATTTAGGAACAGGTCCCCAATGTGTTCTTATTTTTTATCCAATCCTTAATTAGTGGCAATATAAGAATTACACTTAAATATTGTCTTTGTTTGATGTCAAACATCATCATACCATCCATACCAGGGATAGTGCTACCGGTTTTGATTTCTAAAGGAGACTAATAGAATTAGGTGCCAACTCCCCTACAAATTCGACACCATTGAAAATGCCAGCCAGAGTGTTCTGCACTGAATTGGATTCATTTTACTGATAAACCATCCAGGTTTATTTTTTTCCCTTTAATAATAATTTTCTTTTAGATCACAATAAAGAGACTCCAGCTCTTCACATTATGCCACTGAGAAGGAAACCAACGATCAGACCATTTCAGCAAACCCTGTTGAGTTACTTTAATAATTTCTTTGGAAAGAGGTGTGAACTTGGCTTGTTCTGTGCAATGCTGGCATTTTACTGCTGGTGGTGCCTTTGCACCTTTGGATTCCAAGCTGCACTAAGAACTTGCTGCTGTGCGAGAAGGCAAATAGGAATGAACAGTTTCTGTATCCTAATCCTCCCTAAATATCCATTGAAGATGGTCCTTTTCTTTCCTGCAGGTGCTTCCTACCCTGCCTCTGTCTCTTATTTCCCATTGCAACAGTGGAATCATTAACATTTTTTGCTGTGTATTTTACAAGCTTATCCAAACTGATTGAAAGATCAAGTGGTCTCTTGTCTGTTTGATAATGCTGTCTTGTGTCTACGGGAGAGGGATTATGGCACGGTGGCTGCTATAATGAACTGACATAGAAGGCTGATGAGCAATACATTGGGTTTATATGTTCAAATTCACTGATTGCACCAGTTATTCTTTTTGTTTTCAGTCTTTGTACATAAACTGAAGAATATCAACAGTACAATTAAAGATACATGAAGAGGTCAAACCTGATCCCGAAAAGGGAATTGAGGCAAACATGCTTGCTTATCAGGGAGCTTTCTAGATGTTAGCAGAAGTAGGTAGTGTATTTAAAAGCTTGATCTTGCAGTCCTGTCTCAGGCAAAACTCTCATTGGTACCAGTAAAGACTGAAGGATCTATGTTCAAAAATAAAACAAAACAAAAAACCCAACAATATTTGACAGCCTCTCAGGGCAAGGTTGCAAAGATGCAGCAAAATAATCTTTTCTTTTGTGCATCCAGGCTACCACAGCTCCCAAGAGAATCTTAAGGGGCCAGCTCATCTAAATTTCTGTCGCCATTCATAGGGCACCCTTGACATAGTCTCCTGGCTCTCCACAGGTCTCCCAGTGCAAAACTTTATCTTCGGAAAGGTCAGTCATAAAGATAAAAGAGATCCAGGACACAGCACAAACCAGACATCAGGGTACACCATGTCATGGCATATCTTGCAGCTAGATGTGTCGCCTCTTTAATAAGACCATGCTCCACCTATGTGGGAATGTGATAGAACTTATATCATTCCCAATTCTGGGTAGTTTACATGTACATAGGAGTTGATATCCTGCAATGAGACCCTTGTCGCTTTCTTGTCAGTGACGTCAATAAAGACTCCATGCCTAGCAAAGGCAACACAGAGTACATATTCTGCATGAATATGCCCCATTCATAGATACGCCCAGCTTCCCTTCCACAAGTGTTCAGGTGAAGGGCTGCCAGAGACATAGGAGATGGGGGCAGGGCTTCTTACTGAGGCTCTGAGATCAGGGTTGAAGCAGGGAAGTTCTTGTTTGCTGCGCTTTTGGCTGATGTTTGCTTTGTGTGATATGAGATATTGCCTGTTGCTGTGTTTAGTTTCCACTCTGGTTATGCCTCCTCTCTATGCTTGTCTTCTATAATGTCTTTTTTCTTTGTTTCTATTATTTCCCCCTCTCTTCCCTCCCTTCCTCTGCTCTGTATCACAAAGCTTATCCTCTTTTCCTCATTCCTCCTTTTTTTTCTTGAGCCTCTCCATCTTCTCTTGTCTTTTTTCTCTGTCTCATTTTTTTCTTTTGCTTCTATGTTTGTTGCCATAGTCACTTTTCCCTAACACATGCCCTGTTCTTTCTAGTGAAAGCATAAAAATGACCTTCAAACTTTAGTAGGAGGAACATTTTAGACTTTGAATAAGTAGAGAGTGGACTGTCTTTCAGGCATGCAGCTGCACACACTAAAGACCTGATCCAAAGCTCATCGAAAATAATGGGCGGACCCCCACTGACTTCACGGGGTATTAGACCGGGCACTAAAAGGTAGCATACCTAATTTGTGTGCATATTCATCACCGTTATATATTTATTGATCAACTGGGAAACTGGTTAATTACACGCCGAAACTAAGAACACAACTGCATATCAAAACTGTCTGAAAATCAGGTCTGTGCAGGCTTAAAAATATATTAGTCATTTTTAAGATTAGGGTCTTGTCTGCATGGGACAGTTGCAGCAATTTAACTTAAATCATTTTTAAACCAAGTTAGTTAAACTGGTACAAAGCCTGGTTGGAGCCTCTTATTCTCATTTAGGAGTGGTTTATTTCAGTTTAGTTTAAATCTATTCTTAAGCAATTTAAGCTAAACTGCAATGAGCCTGCTTTAAACCAAATAAGAGTGTCTACTCAGACTTTTGCACCGGCTTAACTATCGGTTTCAAATCACCCCTTTAGTTAGACCGGTGCATTTTCCTCATGTTGACAAGGCCTAAGCCCAGAGAAATGTAATCTCTCTTCACTTTTCTCACAGATCAACAGCTCGTGATTTCATGTTTTCCCTCTTGAGATCTCAGCACCTTACAGCACAGGGAAGGATAAATCTCAATGGGAAGATACATTAATAAAAATTGCATTGAGAGGAGGGTGGGAGGGGAAGGCCTCCCCAAGAATGAGAGGTTTTAATGACGGAACATTTTCCTCATTGTATCACAGCTATAGAAGAGGAGGAGGAGGAAGCCAGAGACTGCTCTATCTTTGTACAGATTCTTATCTCCTTCCTCCCACTCTTGATGGGTACCTATTGCTAATCGGGATCTGCTATGTACATTCATGGGGAAGAAGCTGATCAAAAATATCAGAGTCAGCAGTGGGAGGCCAGAATGTGTCTGGTTCTGCACAAGCTGGGAAGTGGGCGAAAGGAGCCTTCCCCACTTACAGCAGAGGCCAGCCACAATCTGGAGAGGGAGTGCAGGCACTGAGCCTGCCTCGTGCCAACAGGGGCAGGGTAACGCCATCTGTCCCAGAGGAGCTGACAGGGTATGGAGGGGAATACATATGCTGCATTCACTCCCTGGCTGACAGACGATTAGCTGCAGTATGCACTCTTTGGGAGCTCCTCCTGTAGCACAAAGATAGAGCAGTCTCCTCCTTTGAGCCACCGTGTTTACCCAAGTAAGGCAAGGCATGTAACTGAGAGGAAGAACAGGTGGAGAAATCTGCCTTGGTGCACCTTTCCCAGGACTGATAAGATTCTGACTGAGCGGTCAACCAGACACGTAAACCACCCAAAATTCCCATGGATCTCGTGAGAGAACGTGACCCTGTTACTGGACTAGACGAACCTCAAAAAGACAGAAGTGGGGAAGTAGGTAAACACTACAGAATCTGATTATGTGTACCACCTTGTTTCAGTCTTTGTCATAGAATCATAGAATATCAGGGTTGGAAGGGACCTCAGGAGGTCATCTAGTCCAACCCCCTGCTCAAAGTAGGACCCATCCCCAGCTAAATCATCCCATCCAGGGCTTTGTCAAGCCTGACCTTAAAAATCTCTAAGGACGGGGATTCCACCACCTCCCTAGGTAACGCATTCCAGTGCTTCACCACCCTCCTAGTGAAAAAGTTTTTCCTAACATCCAACCTAAACCTCCCCCAATGCAACTTGAGACCATTACTCCTCGTTGTGTCATCTGGTACCACTGAGAACAGTTTAGATCCATCCTCTTTGGAACCCCCTTTCAGGTAGTTGAAAGCAGCTATCAAATCCCCCCTCATTCTTCTCTTCTGCAGACTAAATAATCCCAGCGCCCTCAGCCTCTCCTCATAAGTCATGTGTTCCAGTCCCCTAATCATTTTTGTTGCCCTCCGCTGGACTCTTTCCAATTTTTCCACATCCTTCTTGTAGTGTGGGGCCCAAAACTGGACACAGTACTCCAGATGAGGCCTCACCAATGTTGAATAGAGGAGAATGATCATGTCCTTTGATCTTTTGGCAATGCCCCTACTTATACAGTCCAAAATGCCTTTGGCATTCTTGGCAACAAGGGCACACTCTTGACTCATGTCCAGCTCCTCATCCACTGTAAGCCCTAGGTCCTTTTCTGCAGAACTGCTGCCTAGCCATTCGGTCCCTAGTCTGTAGCAGTGCATGGGATTCTTCTGTCATAAGTGCAGGACTCTGCACTTGTCCTTGTTGAACCTCATCAGATTTCTTTTGGCCCAATCCTCTAATTTGTCTAGGTCCCTCTGTATCCTATCCCTAACCTCCAGCGTATCTACCTCTCCTCCCAGTTTAGTGTTATCTGCAAACTTGCTGAGGGTGCAGTCCATGCCATCCTCCAGATCATTCATCAAAATATTGAACAAAACTGGCCCCAGAACCGACCCTTGGGGCACTCCGCTTGATACTGGCTGCCAACTAGACATGGAGCCATTGATCACTACCCGTTGAGCCCGATGATCTAGCCAGCTTTCTATCCACCTTATAGTCCATTCATCCAGCCCATACTTCTTTAACTTGCTGGCAAGAATACTGTGGGAGACCGTATCAAAAGCTTTGCTAAAGTAAGGGAATAACACATCCACTGCTTTCCCCTCATCCACAGAGCCAGTTATCTCGTCATAGAAGGCAGTTAGGTTAGTCAGGCGTGACTTGCCCTTGGTGAATCCATGCGGACTGTTCCTGATCACTTTCCTCTCCTCTAAGTGCTTCAGAATGGATTCCTTGAGGACCTGCTCCATGATTTTTCCAGGGACTGAGGTGAGGCTCACTGGCAAATGCTGCAGTACAGGAAATGTGATATTTTAGGAAAAAATTATCAAAATTCCTAAGAAACCTCGCAGCCACCATTGAGGGTTTCACACTTTTATGTCCTACTGTCAGGAAGTGGCAGCTTAATTTCATTAACGAGTCCATTAACCTTTTGCAGTCACATTTGCATATGTGGAAATAGACAAGCTTATCTGTTGTGCTTTGTGTTTGTTCCATGGCATATTCTATTCTAGTCAAGTTCTGCTAGCATACTATTCAATATCTAAACCTCTCTATACTATATTCTATCCTGTTCAGGTTTTTGTATTACACTCCTTGCCATTGTATTTGAGCACCGGTGAGCAGTATCCCACTCTGTTCAGGTTCTCATACAGTGCCCACCACTGTGCTATTTCCTATATAGTGTATTCTATTCAGGTGCACCATACACCTTACCATACTATCTGAGTGCCTGTATACTGTACTCTATTCTATTCTATTCAAACATCTTGCAACCCTTGCTGTGCTAACCAAGTGCCTGGGTACTATATTCTATTCTGTTCAGAGTCTTATATGTCCCCACAGTATGCAAGTGACTATCTAGTTTCCCAAATATCTTGTTTTAATTTATTTTCAACTCAGATTTTTAGCAGAGAGAATTTATTATTTTAAAAAATAGCAATTGCACCTGGAAGTGAATAACCAAGATGATTTTTATTTTGTCCTTACAATAGAGGCTACACGTTGTTGGCTATTGCTATTATTGAGCTCTTTAAGTGAGAACAAACCTAATACCCCCCCTCCAACACACACAAACAGACATGCCCCTTTTTATAACATATTTATTCATTAAACATACGTTTCTTTTTGAAAGACAAAAGCTATTAGCACTTCAAAGTAGAACGCTTTTTTCACTGCTTTTCATAGAAACAGTGCCACAGTGTTATGGAAAAAAACCCATTAACATGCCAAATTTAATTAACTAACTAAATATTCCATTAAAGCTCTTTTCTGTTCCATCAGTTTTGACAATAGGTATATAAATACAATATGTTGATGACTGACCTTCAAACTAGTGTTTTTGCTTTGTTAATCTCTGCTGTGGTTTGAATACCATTGTCCCGTGTGCACAAAAAAGCCTCCTACCTACGGAAGCTGGATGGATGGCTAGATGGGTCAAATGAGGGAGGTCAAATCCTGACATTCTTACTCAAGCAAAATATCCTCTGATGTCAGTAGGAATTTTGACTAGATGAGGATGGAGGTGTCAAGCTTGCAAGAGGCTGGATAACTCCTGCAAGGTGCTGGATACCATCAAATCCCATTGGTTACTCTGGGAGTTGAGGGTTATTATAGTAAGCTCTTCAGGGCAGGGATTGTCTCAGTATGGGTATGTTTCAAGCTGGGGGGTGGGATGTCCAGCTTGAGAAGACATTTTCACACTAGCTCTCATCAAGCTGCTGCAGCTATATTCTGTTTTGAGCACACTGGCTCAATGAGAGCTAGCATTTGTATGTCTCCCTGAGGTGGGAATCACACCCCCAGACATACCCGTTGTTATGTGACGTAGAAATGGTTACTTTTGTATCTCCCTCCTGAACTTCGCTGTGCTTTCCGTGCTGGTCTGGAGGATCTAGGCCTGGGTCTTCTCTGCATGACTTTAAAGATCTTATGGCACCTCCATAAGAGCAGGGGTTTGCTCAAAAGTCCTTGATAAAGTTCCATTATCCCATGGTGGTTCTGTGTTCCCTTTGGTTGCCACCTCTCTAATCCAGAGGCTGCTGCATTTTAGTGGTGCTGCATGTATGTAGTTTGTAAGGCCCGCTGGGGTCTGTTGATGTGAAAGGCAGTGCCTTTAAGACAATGTTATATTTGCCTTAAGCAAAAGGACTTGCTATTTCCCTGGTCAGTCTCACTTTTCCTGCTTCTGTCTGTCTGAAACAGGCCATGGCACTTTTACTTTGAAAAGAAATAAACAGTGGATCTTTATTGTTCATTTCTGTCACAGGGTGACTGGCCCTTGAAAGGGAAATTGGTTCAGCCTCACCTGTGGGATACTTAGCTTACCTCCTCAGGTAGAGAAAATGAGCAAAGTCACATAACAGGCAGCCATGTGGCTAAATCAGAGTGTAGATTACTTTGACCCATTAAACTTTTACCCCCAATTAGGGAGATTGCAGATTATGTATTCCTTACGCCACCCTTTCCTGAACCGAATTTCGCACCCCTTGATAATCTGTACCTTATTCCCTGATAACCAGAAACTTCTATGCTTAAACTCTGTACTATTTTCTTTTTACTTCAACATCATCTTAATAAAATTATTAAATCTGAAGAGAAGCGCCTGAAGAGTGACCAGGAGGAAAGAAAGACTCAATATAGGAAGCAGTGGGAGTTGCTGATAGATAAAGAGTAGTGAGAGGTTCAAAGAGTCTGGGAGTGGCATGGGGCTGAGAAGAGAGACTCTGAGAAAGAAGGGGCTGTGACCAGACTGGGAGGTTGGGTGATCCAGAGTGTGGAAGGAGAAACAGAGGTAGTGGTTAGCACAAAGCCAGACCAGGTAGGCAGTGCTGTTACAATTTCCATTATGATGTCACTAACACCAGTGATCCTACTTTTGCTGCAAAAGGCCCACCCAATGGGCTGAGCTCCTCAGCTAGTGGGAGTTGAGAGCGCTCAGGAAAAATTGGTCTGGAGCTTTCAGGACTGGGCCTCAACTAAAGAAGAAAATCTTGGGTGGGGGCTTGTCTGAAACTTCTATTTATGCCCCAGGGTGAAGGATGGGATTTTCAAAACCAGTCAGTATTGGCCTAACTCTGGTCTTATTGAAGTCAACTGTAAAGCTCCCACTGGGAGTAGGAGTAGGGTGATGTAACTGCCTCAAATGTCTGTCCGTGCAAATGGAACATTCTGGACAGAATGACAGGAATAGTTGTACTGGTGAGAGGTATAACTGAAAGATGTCCTGGTTCCCACTGATACAAAACTGTCACCTGGACAAAGCAAGTAACTGCCCACCAACACACTAGCAGCATGCCAAGATAGCAGATGAGTTGCATATGCTTAAAAATATAATACACTTTAAATAATGCAAAAACTTCAGAGGGAATGACTGTCGTAGTGTTTTGATGTGGAAGCAATGAGCTGGGACAGCCATGTATGTATAAGAATGTGATCTGCTGTGTTTGGAATGAGATGAAATGTTGAAATCAGGTGCTCCTGAAAATAAATTGATTAATCAAGGAGGCCTGAGGAAAACAAAGGCATTTACCAGCAGTCCCAATCATACACTAAGGAGGTAAAACTGAGCTGATAGGCTTTTATGGCCATCTCTCTATGAATCTATCTGCCCAGGTGCTTATTCTGGTGTCTAGCACTGTAATAGCTGAGCACTGCTTCCCCAGTAGTGTGAGCAGTTCAAGGACAATACTTCACTTTTCTATTCTCAGGAAGAAGAGAAACATCCATTCTTTGGACAGTGCCCTTGGGGCTTACAGTTAATTTTAAGGATTGGTTCCCATAACCTGCCTTGCTCATGAAAGAATGTCTTTGGAGTGAAGGTAATTTTTGATGGTGACTCAGCTAGTGCTTCCTTAGGTGGCTTCAGGGAGGTAAGAAGGCATTTAGTAAGCCAGTTTATACCCCAACGAAATGTCATCAAAAGGTCCATTTTCTCAGCAGGGTGAGAGACGGCCCCATCACCCATGTGCATTAAGGTGCAAAACCCACTACTTCCCAACAGCAGAAAGCTACTTTCAGGCCTATTGACCAGTAGGCAAATAAATCACTAGGAAGTTAGAAACAGATGCCATTTATCCTGTATCACTGCTTAGACGGAGAGTTTATTTTTTATAAAACACTTTCTTTTCATCAAGCAAAATAACAATAGTAACACAAATACAAAATACACTTAAATTGCAGTCTTTAATTTGTGTGAATGGGCTACTGTATTATAAAAGTTTTTTTTTAAATTAAAATATTCCACACTTGTGATTACATTAAATATACCCTTAAGTGTGTGTCTGCCAAAAGGATAAAGATATAAGTAGTATTTTATTTTGGGCTATCCTCTTCTAAGGGTATGTCTTCACTATCCACCGGATCAGCGGGCAGCGATCGATCCAGCGGGGATCGATTTATCGCGTCTAGTCTAGCTCTCCCGTCGACTCCTGTATTCCAGCTCGGCAAGAGGCGCAGGCAGAGTTGACGGGGGAGCAGCAGCAGTCGACTCACTGCGGGTAAAGACACCAGGGTAAATCGATCTAAGTACCTCGCTTTCAGCTATGTTATTCACGTAGCTGAAGTTGCGTAACTTAGACCAGGTCTAAGAGTAGAACTTGGCCCTATGCATCTACATCTACATCTGTACTGTTGACAAATCTCAGTAACGTTATTTTGTCTCCATTAAGCTGATTTGTGGACAGTTAAAGCTGCAGCTCTTTATTTTAGCTATAGAATTATAGAGCTTTTCCGTGTGTTTCCATTTTCAGAATTAAAGAGAGAGGTTGCTAGCTAGGACTGGTGTGGGAAAAAGAACACAGCTGAAGGCCATTTATTGCCCGTTAACAAAGCTTAGAGCACCCACAAATTACTCCCATGTATTCCAAAATCTTCACGGAAAAAAAACAGGGAAACAAAGAGAGATGTATCTTTTTTTTTTTTTTTTTAAATTAGACTGTAGTTAATTGTTGGTCAATAATCAGAAGGACCCTTTGTGAGCTGTTGAACAGAAAAGGAAGGAAGGTCCTTGTGCAAAGACAAAAGAAGCTTTGAACAGAGCTCTGATTGAAAGATGGCAAATGCTAATTATGTGTGGGTGTGACAGAAGTTAATATTCACTGCCTCTGCCCACCAAGGGTCTACATTCACTTTTTAAAAGAGCTGTAATTTGACACCACATTTAATATTTTTATTTTTAAAGCAAAACTAACTTAAGAGGCTCCAGCTGTTAGAAATATCATATGCTCTAATCTGGTATGGTTTCCAAGGGGAAAAAACAGGACAGCCCTTAGCAACAAGTCCTGGGTTTCAGCCTGTAAATATTAACAGATCCTATTAAGAATAAATCTCTTGCTTACAGGATTTGAATAATCAAAGTACATTTTATATATGCACACATGGGGCTTGATTCTGTTCTGCTTATGCTAGTATAAATCAAGAGTGACTCCAGTGAGAACAATAGAGTCATAACAGTGGACCACCAGTGTGGGAGGAGAATCAGACCCACAGTATATGATGTAATGGCTAGTCTATCACTGCTGTTTTCTGACTGGGTTTTTACTCCTGCTGCTGCTCTTACCATTTGTATCAGCTAGTGGAGTTTCTTCTTTAGCCTGAAGTGGGAGAAGCCTATAGTTTTGGAGCAAAAAGCCTGATGAGGGCCTGACTCTTCTCTCACACAAGTATAGCCCCCTCACTTGTGGAATTACTCCTGTTTACAGTGGTGTAAAGGCTCAGTATTTCACGCAGAGTGCTGTCTGTGAGCAATGTAGCTGCTGACCATGCTGTCTGTACTGCATGCATGATGAACATGAATTTGTTACAGATGGGCAACCTGGTGGGCTGATTTAAATAATTTAGTTTGTTACTAGATGGGCTATGGGTATTCACTACTATGAATGCCATGTGGGTGGGAGCACTCAGTGTAATTTGTGAGGGGGAGTGGCCCTTTAGAAGGACTAGGCATGCCCAGGAAGGACATATTCAGCAGTATCTAGTGCCATCAGCCCGGGGGCCGGGGCGGGGGGGGAGGCCTAGCTGTGTCTTATTCTCAACCTTTGGTGAAGCCAGGTCTGGGGGCACATGACCCTGGCGGCTACATCCTTCCCCTCCCAGGAAGGCTGTGTGGATTAGGACCTGTAATGCAAGATGCAGTTTTTCAGATAATCTGGATTGTTTGCAATGGAAGAACAATAAGAGGTTTAGGGTGTTGTCTTTCAGAAATCATGTTTTTGTTTTTTTTATGTACAATCTGCTAAACAACCTGAAATGATCCCTTTAGGGGAAAAAAATAGGTGGGAGGGAAGGCATTTTAGGGCTTGTCTATACTGGGAATTATTCTGGAATACCTACTCCTGATTAATTCAGTGCGTGAACACTCTTAATTCTGAATTACTTTAATTCACTGGAATAAGAGCATCCACGAGGGAGTTAATCAGGAATACTTCATCTGTTTTAAATTCATACCCTTGTTTATTCTGGATTAATGTTCATGTGTAGACAAACCCTAAGTGTAACATTGCCAGACAGAGGATCCTAATGGAAACACTTTGGGTCCATAGAGCCCAAGCATACTTTCAAGCTTGTAGGCTGCACAAAAAGCAATACTGAGCCCAGAGTCCCAGCATTATCTCAGAACAGATTCACTTTCCCATGGGGGAAAAAAGCACACTACACTCTCTTTTGAAGTGCTAATTGTGCTAAATAACACAGAATCATTATCCAGGTTTTACCAACCCCCCAGTTTTCCCTCTAAATACAAACAATAATACTAAGTTATGAATTACTCTGAAAATTAATCAGAGTTGTTCTGACTCAGTATGAAAAGTCAGTGAGTTTCACAAGTGATGTTTCAGAACATTGATTAATAAAACTAGGAAATGTCTGGACATTTTTTTCCTCAATGACCTACAAACTGTATTCTCAAGAAATCTCATTTAAACAAACAAACAAACACCTACTGTCTTGGTAATCTAATGAAATGTATTTTTCTTTTGCACCCAAGAAGAATTGAATCAAGAGAGACCTAAACCTGACTGAAAGCCTCTCTCTGTAATGATTTTGAATTCCAAGTTCACCCTTTTGGCTTAAGTTGGTATGTGAGTGGAAAGGGGATGGCCCAACAGATCATTCAATATCTCATTGTGCTATCATGCAAGACACCAAGGTTTGGAAACCACGCACACATCTTGGGCTTCACTGCAAAAAAAGGTATGTTTTTGCAGCAGTATAACTAACGTGTGTTAGCAATCCTGCTGTGGAATCCTGTTGTAGACAAGGCACCCGTATGTTTAACCATGAGGTAGCTAGATGAGGTCAGCACTGTGCTTCCCCGACCCCACCAATCTGTGGTTGACCTGGTGGTAAGACTACAGTGCCTTGTTGTTACTAGGATGTTACCGTGGGAGGCTAACACGCATTAGTTGCGCTTCGGTGAAAACATACCTTTTTTGGCAATGAAGACAAAGCCTTAGAGTGCCAAATTCTGTGCTTAGATCTGCAAGCATAACTCCTGTGGAAGTCAAGAGGGAGCTATGTGAGCACATCTGACAGCAGCATCTGGCTTTGAAGAATAGCCTCTGTCAAGTTCACTTCCCAAGTTGTTCCCAGTGAAAAAAGGATTACTTCTTAACTCTACTTCCTCCTTCTGCCACCTAGGTGCTCAGGGAAAGCGTAGCTTGACAGAGATAGGGATGAGAATGAGTTTTGGAAGTGGAGTGCCATACCCAGGCCCTATGGCGGTGGGATGTACCTTCATTGGGGAGCAGAGGGTCCTGCTTCCTTTCTGGATGTGTTGGCCTATTTTACTGTCTTGTCATTTAACACTGATCCTTGCAGAAAAGACCTTGCTGAGTGTAGTTGTATTTTGTTTTAATCCTCTTGGGTCATTCCGCTGTCCTGCTGTGATTTATTGCCCTGTAAAAATATTCTGGATAACCTAATTCTGTTAAGCCTGTGGGGGTTATTCCATGCTGATGAGAATCTCATTCAGCTCTTTGTAAAATGTTACTCCATTTCTTTAGTTTCTCATTGAACTGGCTCATCAAAAGGAAGAATATGATGGGCCTGATCCTCGTCTTATGAGTGCAGGGAGCTGCCCCCATGGCTGCATATCTGGGCTAGGAGCCTTAATATTCTCTCAATGTAGTGTAATTTACAGAATTATATCTCACTGACAAGTAAAAAGGATCAGTTCCAACTCTGTTCTGTATAGAGCCAGTAGGAAAATTTCTACAAACACAAGACAAAGCTTTGACCAAAACAAAAAATGAACATTTTGAATGTTTTTCACAAAAATTGCTCCCTATTTTCCAAACTCCTCTGTGTCATATGCGCAGGGGAACATATACAGCCCTTATTTATGCCTGTGTAACCTCACTGCAGTGAATGGAGTTGCATGGGTGTGTCAGAGGGCAAAAATATGTCCCACTGTCTGTACTTTGAGTCTAGAATGGTGACACTAATGTTCTTTAGTGCCTCAAAAGGAAAGATACAAGCAGATCTTGCTTGTAAGCTAAAATGCTGTGCCGTGCTCTGAGTCAATTTAATTTCACCCTTGTGTCTCAACCAGTGGGAAGTATAATGAATAGAAGTCAATCTGCTTTGTATGTGTGGCTAGAGGTTTTAATGAGGTTCCCCAACCCCCCACCCCAAGTCAGGACTCTTCCCTGTATGAAAGCACAGAGCAACAGTTTGGGGAGCATTACTGTCTTCGGTTCTTGCAGTCTCCCAGCTAAACAAATTAGAAACAGAATATTTTTACACTTGCTGTGTAATTTGCATCTGTGCTGTAAATGAGATAAATGTCATTTGAAAATGACAGAACAAAATTAAATCTTTGCAAGACTGTGTTAACTGATATTGCTCTTAATTAGTATTGGGTGAAATGTTGACATGCTTTACTCAGTTTTAAACAGGAAAACTCACATTGGGTTTCAAGGGATGTTTGCCTAAGGGCTGAGTAAAAGGTCTCAGGATTTTACCGTTGGGGCCAAATTTAGGCTTCTACTCCATTTGCTCTGTGGCAGCTGGAAAGCCATTTTTAACTGGTTACCTGGGAAATCCCTTTGTGGAAAGGGCATCTTTCCGTTGGCCCCTAGTGTGTGGGGTGTTATCCAGAGAGCCTCTGTGCTTTGGCTACCAGAACAGCTCCTTGGGGCCATGAATAGACATAAAGTAGAGAAGCCTTTGGACTAGGGCTGTTGGTTAATCGCAGTTAACTCACGCCATTAACTAATAAAAATTAATCTAGATTAAAAAAATTAATTGTGATTAATCGCACTGTTAAACAATAGAATACCAATTTAAATTTACTGAACATTTTTGGATGTTTTTCTACATTTTCAAATACATTGACTTCAGTTACAACAGAGAATACAAAGTGTACAGTGCTCACTTTATATGGTTATTTTTAATTACAAATATTTGCACTGTAAAAATTATAAACAAAAAACATAGTATTTTTCAGTTCACCTCTTACAAGTACTATAGTGAAAGCTCTTTATTGTGAAAGTGTAATTTACAAATGTAGATTTTTTTTTTGTTACATAACTGCACTCAAACACAAAACAGTGTAAAACTTTAAAGCCTACAAGTCCACTCAGTCTTACTTCTTGTTCAGCCAACCACTAAGATAAACAAGTTTGTTTATATTTATGGGAGATAATGCTGTCCGCTTCTTATTTCCAATGTCACCTGAAAGTGAGAACAAGCATGTGCATGGCACTTTTGTAGCTGGTGTTGCAAGGTATTTACGTGCCAGGTATGCTAAACATTTGCACGATTAATCACGATTAATTTTTTTAATCACTTGATAGCCCTACTTTGGACTGGTCTCATTTACATCAGTGTCGCAGGCTAGTCATTTACAGGAAGTTAGACCCAGCCTCACTTGTGATGGCTGGAGATTAGATGGCCTTGTTTAATTATTAAACCAAGCTGGGAAGGGTCATGGGATGCCTACAAAAGGCTGTGAGAGCTCAGCTAGGGAGAGGGAACAGCTGAAAGGTGCTTGGGTCCTCTGGCAGGTCCCGGAAAAGGGTGGTCTGGTAGGGAACTGTAGGGAATTGTAGAGTTACAGGAAGGAGGATGGCTCTTATGATTGGCCCTAGGAGAAAGGAGATTCCCAGATGGAGAAAGCCCAGAGTCAGTGCACTGTAGGAGAACAGCAGGAAAACTGAGAACTGAGCCCAAGGAGAACTGAGAAGATCCTTTTGTTTATGTTATACTTGGAACTGTTGTCTTAAGTTTTTACCAGCACCTTGTCAGGTGATGCAGAGAGAGACTACTGCCTGGGAGAGTTTCCCTGGGTGGAAACTAAGGCAGGGTGAATAGTGCCATGGTGGTCCACAAGGGGGTGTTGCTAAGGCTGACCGTACCACACAGAGATTGGATCAATCTCAAACTTGTCCCCGAATCTGGGGGCTAAAGGTAGTGAATAGACACTGTTCCCCCAACCCCTACTCAAAGCTGCTTTCAATGAGATTTAGACTCCTAAGTCATATTTGAAATTTTTATCCTTAGTGTCTCAATTCCCCATTTTAAAAAATTGAAATAATAATAGTGCTTTCCTACACAGAGGTTACTGTGAGAATAAATGCATTAAAGATACCATGGTAGTGGAGGCCACATAAGTACCTAAGGTAGGTAGAAAGAGAGACTTGGTGATGACCTAACAAGTAATCACTCTGAACACTTATGGGTGACAGAATCTGGCCCTTAATTATTGGGCCAAGTGATGTCCTCTGTTATTGGGCCAAGGGATGTCCTCTGTAACTTTAGAGAGATCACATAGGTGTAACTGAGGGTTGAATTGTGGCTATTATGTTGAAATCCTAGTCAGCACAATCCTGTCTGACTCATGCTCATTATGAAGGTTCAAATGTCCATAACTGCTTGCCCCTGATAAACGGTGAAATGTCTCTGAAAGGATGGTGGGTAATTGCTGTTGTCATTTTAGAACCTTCCTTAAAGCTTTAGAATGAAACCTTTGCGTATAGCCTCCAACAATAGAGACCACCAGGTTGCCAGTGCAAGTTTGTTCCCTTCAGTATATCTTCTAGCAAAGTTAAGACTCTGAAGGGGGACTCAGGAGCTCTAGATTCTATTCTCAGCTTTGCCACAGACTTCCTCAGGCAAGTTATCCATGCTCTGTGTCTCAGTTCCCCATCTGTAAAATAGGAATAATACTTCCTTTCTCCCACCCTTTCTGTCTTGTCTACGTTGATTGTACAACGGTTGGGAAAGGGATTATCTCTTACTATGGGTGTATATGTAGGTCCTAGCACAGTGGGGCCCAAATCTTGGTTGAGCACCCTGTAGTACTAATACTATTAATAAAAAATAGTGCTTTGCTCAAGGCTGGAGTTTCCATCATTTCCCTTGGAAGATTGCACAGCTCTATCAATTTCAATGTCAGGAATATTTTTTCCCTGGTATCTATATCTAAAAGTTCCCATTCTATATTGCATCCTTTTACTCCTAGTTATTCCCCCTTTGTATCATCCTAACCTTTAAACCTTTGTATATTGTTGGGAACATAGAATTGTCAGACTGGATCAGACCACCTGGTTCATCTAGTCCATTATCCTGTCCCCAATAGTGGTCAAAACCAGCTGCTTCAGAGGAAGGTGCAAGAAACACTGTAGTAGACAATTATGGTAAAACCTGCCCCAGGAAAAGTTTCCACCTAACCTCCAATCCTTAGAGTTTGACTTACGGCCTGAAGACTTCTATCCCTCCCAAAATTCTTGTTTGTTTTTTTAATATTGAATACACTGGAGATTTTCATTATCCATATAAATGTCTGAACCTTTTTTTAATCCTGCTGCTCTCCTTGGCCTAAGTGATGTCCTATGACAATGAGTTCTACAAGTATGATGACTGGCGTGCATGTGTATTGCCTTCCTGTTCCTGTTTGTTTCCTGGTTCCTGTTCCCTGAATTCAGTGCATGTGTATGTAGCGTTGGGTGTGTGCAGTTACTCAGGGACTGCTGCTACATACCTGCCATTTGGACTGTTATGTTTTGTTCAGACTGTTGCTCTGTTAACTGGTTCATGGTTATTACATGTTTTGTTTGACCACCTACTTGCGTGTCTGCTTCTGTTTGCTCGTGTTTGGAGATTGCTGTTCTAGGGAACTTCAGAGCATAACAGGCTAATAGTGCACTGTTTGTAAAAATATTGCCATCTTGGGTTTTGAGTTTGCTCAATTTCAATGACTGTCCCCTGGTTCCTGTATTACCAAACAGGGTGAATAGCAGTTCCTGATCTGCCTTCCCTATACGATTCATTCATGTCTCCTATCTAAGGTAAACACTCCCAATCCTTTCAGTCTCTTTTCACATGAAAGCTTTTCTATGCCCTAAATCATTATCATCACCCATCTCCTTCCTCTGCTGCTGCTCAGTGATATGGGTATCTGGTGCAATGGAATAAAGGGTCACAATCTGGCTCTATTGGCAATTAGCATTGAACCCCTGGTGGAAGGGTGTGTGTGTTTAATGAAATCTTGTAGGCAGTCCTATAAAGTGGACTAAAGCTAGGTCTACACTGTGAGCTAGAAGTGTGATTCACAGCTTGCATACATATACTGGGCTCTAACTCTCATTGAAATAGCACGAGTATAAATAGTAGTGTACCCGCAGTCCCATGGGCAGCGGAAGATCGGCTTAGCTATACTGAGTACGAACTTGCCTAAAACCAGTAGGCATGTGCTTGGTAAGGCTAAGCCATATCTCCACTGCCACTGCCCATGCTACTGCAGCTACACTTTTATACACATGAGAGCTAGTGTGAGGATCTGCAAATAGGAAATCACACTTCTAGGGGCATGGCTACTCTAGAAACTTCAAAGTGCTCCCGCGGCAGCGCTTTGAAGCGCGAGTGTGATCGCGCGCGAGCGCTGGGGGAGAGCTCTCTCAGCGCCCCTGGTAATCCACCTCCCAGCGCTTGGAACCTGTCCACGGTAGCGCTTTAAAGCGCTCAGACTTGCTTCGCTCAGGGGGTGATTTTTCACACCCCTGAGCCAGCAAGTTAGAGCGCTATAAAATGTAAGTGTAGACAAGCCCTAGGTTGTAGTGTAGCCGTAGTTAAAGATCGGATTTTCAAATGCACCTGACTTAGGCTCCTCAGTCAGTTTTAAATTTTTTTACCCTAAATGATTTTATGTATTTATTAAAGGCCAGAGTAAGGCCCCCCAGTCCTTACCCACTTTGAGTAGCATCCGGCTCTTGGAGGAAGGTACCACTCACCCTGAATAAGAGAGGCAGAGTGTGGCCCTAGCTGTAAATGAAATGCAGGCTTTTAAGGCCTTAAAAGCAGTTACTGCAAAAGTACAGCAACTGCCTCTTCTCAGACTTTGTACTAAGCATTGAATCTATGCATTATGAAGGAAATGAAAGGTTTGCTTCATTCTTTTCAAAGGAGTTTTGATGTGTGCAGGAGTCGGCTGTGTTAGAAGAGCGTACATTATGTTTGTCAAAGTGTTCATCAACAAATAGGCAATGTGAAAAATGTTCATTATTAGCACATATCATTGCTGCTACGGCTCTTGAGAGGAGGAACCGTACTCAGCCATAAAAATCTGCTCCAGGCTGACAATTTGCATTCACTTCAGTTCAGCCCAGAAATGAATAAATTGCAGATTCTAAAAGAAATTAATTAGGCTGTTTTTAACAAAAGAGGACCCCTCTCCCGCAAAAAGCAGCACCTTTGATCCAGATACTGTTTTGCTTTCCCCTAACTTAACTTAAAAGAAGAAGGTTGCATTGAAAAATGTATAGCGCATTCACTGCTAACCAATGACTGAAGAACCTGATCTTGCAAACAAATTCACACATATTTAAGTGTGTAATCTCATTGACTTCCGTAGAGCTACTCACAAGCTTAAAGTTAAACAGATGTACGTGTGTTTCCTGGATCATGGCAACAGTGAAGATGTGCCTTAATGCATTAATAACCATTATTAGGGAGGAAAATACTAGGTTAACTCCAGAAAAAGTTTGAATCATTTTGAACAAAAGATGATGTTCTTTATTTGTTTACAAAACACATTTGAAAATGTCTTTTATAATCACTTTATATATACCAACCCAGGTATCACACCAACCAAATGCATGTAACTGGAATTTATATAGCTAATGAATGTGTATCTTCCCTGCAAAAGTACAGGATGGGTTTGTGTTGACTTCTAAATAAAAATAATTGTCATTTGCATTGACATCTGTTCAAATTTACAATAGATTAATGCTATTAAAATGTAGAAGAAATTATTATATTCTGGTTTTTAGTTGTCTATTTTGAATACTAAAAAGTTAACTCCATTTATAACTATTTTATAATCAATTGCATTTCTTGGAAGAAAAAGTATGGCTCATTTCAAATAAGATCTTGTAGAAATCAAGTGACATCCTGGGATAAGAAACTAGAATGACCGGTGCAGGAAATGAAATCAGATATTACAGTGGAGTAGTAATCATGACTGGAATACAGGTATTGAAGGGTATGTGCTGTTCAGGAAAGGCAGAAATAAAGGTAAAAGTGGTGGAGTAGCATTGTATTTTAATGATTAGGTAGACAGTAAAGAAATTAGAAGTGATGGAATAGATAAAATGGAATTTGTTTGGGTCAAAATCACTTTGGGGAAGAAAGGTAATATAGGGTCCACTGGGATAGTCCTTGGGGTCTACTACAGACTCTCAGGATCCGATATGGATAGAGATGTCTCTAATATTTTTAGTGAAATAAATGCTACTGGGAATTGTGTGGTTATGGGAGACATTCATTTACTAGATATAGATTGGAGGACAAGTGCTACTAATAATGGTAGAGACCTTATGTTCCTGGAGGAGATAGCAGATAGATTTCTTCACCAAATAGTCACTAAACCAATAAGAGGTGATGCTATTTTAGATTTAATATTGATAAGTATCAAGGACCTCATAGAAGAACTGGTTGTAGAGGTCAACATTGGTTCAAGTGATCATGAGTTAATTCTATTTAAATTAAATGGAAGGATAAACAAAAACAGGTCTGCAGCTAAGGTCCTTGATTTCAAAAGGGAAAACTTTCAACAATTAAGGAAATTCGTTAGGGAATGGACTGGGTTGAAGAACTCAAAAATCTGTATGTGGAAGAAGCTTGGAATTATTTTAAGTCAAAGTTGCAGAAACTATCTGAGGCCTGCATCCCAAGCAAGGGAAGGAATTCATAGGGAAGGGTTGCCGACCAAACTGAACAAGCATCTTGAAGAGAAAGCAGAAAGCCTATAAGCAATGGAAGAAGGAATGGATCAGCAAGGAAAGCTACCACTTGGAGGTCAGAAAGTATAGAGAAAAAGTGAGACCTGCAGAAAGCCAAAGACCTTGCAAAGGAAAGTAAAATCAGTAGTAAAAGGGTCTTTAGCCATATAAATAAAAAGAAAACCAGGCAAGAAGAAATGGGACTGCTAAACACTGAGGATGGAGTGAAGATTAAAGAAAATCTAGGTATGGCCCAACACCTAAGTGAATACTTTGCCTCAGTTTTTAATAAGAGTAATGAGGAGCTTCAGGACAGTAGCACGGTGGCTAATGGGAATAAGAGTATGGAAGCATAAATTACCATATCCGAGGTGGAAACCAAACTCAAACAGCTTAATGGGACCAAATCGGGGAGCCTGGTTAATCTCCATCTAATAATATTAAAGGAACTGGCACCAGAAATTGCAAGACCAATAGCAAGGATTTTAAATGAATCCATCAAGTCTTGATTGTACCATATGACTGGACACCTGCAAATATAGTACCTACATTTAAGAAAGGAAAAAAATGATCCAGGAAACTACAGGCCCATTAGTTTGACCTCAATTGCATACAAAGTCTTAGAAGAAATTTTGAAAAAGAGAGTAGTTAAATGGTAAATGATAATTGGGTTAAAATATAACATGGTTTTATTAAAGATAGATCATGCTAGACAGGGTGGGTAAGTTAATATCTTTTACTGGATCAAGTTCCGTTACTGAGAGAGACGAGCTTTTGAGATTATACAGAGCTCTTCTGGTATTCCCAATATGGAGGAGGACTGGAATATCAGACAGGAAAATTTGGACAACTTTGAAAACTGGAGTAATAGTGCAAAGTGCATGGTCATGAATTTAGGGACTAACCACAAGAATTTTTTGTATAAGCTGGGGATTTATCAGTAGGAAGAGACAGAGGAGGAGAAAAAGTTGGGTGTATTGGTCTGTCACAGCATGACTGTAAGCCACCAGTGTGATGCAGCTGTGAAAAAGGCTTCTGCAATCCTAGGATGAATCAAGTGAGGTATTGCCAGTAGAGATCGGGAAGTGTTATTACCACAATACAAGGCACTGGCGAGACCTCCTCTGGAATACTGTGTGCAGTTCTGGTCTCATATATTTAAGAAAGATGAATGCAAACTAGACCAGGTGCGGAGAAGGGCTACTAGGATGATCAGAGGCCTGGAGAACCAGTCTTACAGGAGTAGACTTAAGGAGCTTGTCTTATTTAGCCTAACAAAACGAAAGACAGGGCAACAAAATGGCAGATGAAATGTAGTGTCGATTAATGCAAAGTAATGCACATTGGAAAACATAATCCTAACTATACATATACAATGATGGGGTCTAAATTAGCTGTTACCACTCAAGAAAGAGATCTTGGAGTCATTGTAGATAGTTCTCTGAAGTCATCCACTCAGTGTGCAGCGGCACTCAAAAAAGTGAACAGAATGTTGGGAATCATCGAGACAGGGATAGATAATAAGACACAAAATATCATATTGCCTCTATATAAATTCATGGTACGCCCATATCTTGAATACTGTGTGCAGATGTGGTCGCCCCATCTCAAAAAAGAATGGAATTGGAAAAGATTCAGAAAAGGGCAACAAAAATTATTAGGGGTATAGAATGGCTTCCGTATGAGGAGAGATTAATAAGACGGGGACTTTTCAGCTTGGAAAAGAAGCGGCAAAGGGAGGATATGAAAGAGGTCTATAAAATCATGAGTGGTATAGAGAAAGTAAATAAGGAAGTGTTATTTACTCCTTCTCATAATACAGGAACAAGGGGCCACCAAATGAAATTAATAGGTAGCAGGTTTAAAACAAACACAAGAAAGTATTTTTTCATGCAACGCACTGTCAACCTCTGGAACTCCTTGGCAGAGGGTGTTGTGAAGGCCAATACTATAACGGGGTTCAAAAGGGAGCTAGATAGATTCATGGAAGATAGGTCCATCAATGGCTATTAGCCAGGATGGGCAGGAATGGTGTCCCTTGCTTCTGTTTGCCAGACGCTGGGATTGGGTGACAGAGCATGGATCACTTGATGATAACCTCTCTGTTCATTCCCTTTGGGGCACCTGCCATTGGTCACTGTCAGAGGACAGGATAATGGGCTTGATGGACCTTTAGTCTGACCCACTATGACCGTTCTTATGTTCTTATGAAAGAGGAGGGGAGATACAATTGCTCTCCATAAATACATCCGAGGGATAAACGCCAAGGAGGGAGAGGAGTTATTTAAGTTAAGGACCAGCATTGGCACAAGAACAAATGGCTATAAACCAGCCATCAATAAATGTAGTCTTGATATTAGATAAAAGTTTCTAACCGTCAGACGAGTGAAGTTCTGGAACAGCTGTCTAAAGGGAGTAGTGGAGAAGAAAAATCTAACTTGTTTTAAGACTAAGCTTGATAAGTTTCTGGAGGGGATGGTATGATGAGATTGCCTACAATGCCATAAGGCCTATCCACAACTGCTATTAGCAAATATCTCCAATGGACAGAGATGGGCCACTAGATGTGGAGGGCTCTACACAAAAGTTACTACACAAAATTATTTCCCTGGTATCTGGCTTGGGGGTCTCACCCATATGCTCAGGGTCTTAACTGATCGCTATATTGGGGGTTGGGAAGGAATTTCCCCCCAGGTCAGAGTGGCCGAGACCCTGGGTTTTTCCACCTTCCTCTGCGCCATGGGACATAGGTTTTAACAAGAGAAAATGGTGGATTATCTAGAACTTGAAGCTTTTAAGTCAAGATTTGAGGACTTCATCCAGAGGTTTTGAGCCTATTACTGGAGTGGGTGGGAGACGGTTTGTGGCTGCGATGCACAGGAGGTCAGACTAGCTAATCGTGATGGTCCCTTTTGGCCTTACAGTCTGAGTCTGTGATGAGTATCTATTTATTGTATTACCTCAGCAATGGTACAAAGTTGAGTGTAAACCATAAAGGGTGGTTCTACTCTGAAAAAAGAGTATGTACATTTGCATCTTCTTGCTCAGCGTATTTGGTCCCTGTGTCACTTCAGAGTCACATAATTCATTTTACAGATTAAAATAATCATTTACTAGTTTTTAACTCCTGTTTAGCTCTTCCTCGTCAATGAGCTGGATTCTTTACGGGCTCATAAGTGTCCACAAAATTGTTAATAGAATTCTTATCTTTATTTTTTGAAGAAGGATTCAGGGGCCCTTGGACATTTTAGTTATTTTAGGAGTACCTTTCCATAAAGATGGCCTTAGGCGGGATGTGATCTGCCCAGATAGTATTTTTAACCCGTCATCGTGCTATCTTCATTCAGCAACAGTCAATTACTAGGCAGTGGCTCAAAAAGTTTTGGAGTGTAGAAAAATTACAGCCTGATGGAGAGCTTTTGTGATGCAGAGAACACAGGGACAAACTCAAGGGCTGATCCAAAGCTCATTGAACTTAATGGACAGACTGCCCTCCCTTTGGAATAGGCTCTCAAGCACTAGAAATTAAAATGACTGGTTGGGAATCTGCTCAGGCTTGCAACATGCTAGCTGGGACTGTAAGAAGAGGGGGAGGCAGTGTGCCATTCCATCTGATTATTTTTTTCAGTACCCCTCTCTGGCAGCTTGGGTTCCTGTTCTTGCTTGTGTCCCAGCATACCGTAAGAATGGGCATGGGTGAATGAGAATATTTCTTCTGACTTGTTTCAGAGTAGCAGCCATGTTCGTCTGTATCTGCAAAAAGAAAAGGAGTACTTGTGGCACCTTAGAGACTAACAAATTTATTTGAGCATAAGCTTTCGTGAGCTACAGGTCACTTCATCGGATGCATGCAATAGAAAATAGAGTGGGGAGATTTTATATACACAGAGAACATGAAACAATGGGTGTTACCGTACACACTGTAACAAGAGTGATCAGGTAAGGTGAGCTATTACCAGCAGTGGGGAGGGGGGAGCTTTTTGTAGTGATAATCAAGGTCGGCCATTTCCAGCAGTTGACAAGAATGTGCGAGGAACAGTGGTGGTGGTGGTGGGGGGGGGGGAATAAACATGGGGAAATAGTTTTACTTTGTGTAATGACACATCCACTCCCAGTCTTTATTCAAGCCTAAGTTAATTGTGTCCAGTTTGCAAATTAATTCCAGTTCAGCAGTTTCTCGTTGGAGTCTGTTTTTGAAGTTTTTTTTGTTGAAGAATTGCCACTTTTAGGTCTGTAATCGAGTGACCAAAGAGAGTGAAGTGTTCTCCAACTGGTTTTTGAATGTTATAATTCTTGACATCTGATTTGTCCATTTATTTTTTTACGTAGAGACTGTCCAGTTTGACCAATGTACATGGCAGAGGGGCATTGCTGGCACATGATGGCATAAATCACATTGGTAGATGTGCAGGTGAATGAGCCTCTGATAGTGTGGCTGATGTGATTAGGCCCTATGATGGTGTCCCCTGAATAGATATGTGGACACAGTTGACAACGGGCTTTATTGCGAGGATAGGTTCCTGGGTTAGTGTTTTTGTTGTGTGGTTGCTGGTGAGTATTTGCTTCAGTTTGGGGGGCTGTCTGTAAGCAAGGACTGGCCTGTCTCCCAAGATCTGTGAGAGTGATGGGTCGTCCTTCAGGATAGGTTGCAGATCCTTGATGATGCGTTGGAGAGGTTTTAGTTGGGGGCTGAAGGCGACGGCTAGTGGCGTTCTGTTATTTTCTTTGTTGGGCCTGTCCTGTAGCAGGTGACTTCTGGGTACTCTTCTTATGCTCAAATAAATTTGTTAGTCTCTAAGGTGCCACAAGTCCTCCTTTTCTTTCTTCTGACTTTGTTTCTTTTTCTCCCCTCCCACCCTTCCCATATGAAATGGCAGGTGGACTGAGTGGGAGCAGTGTGAAAATGAAGTGGAGAGAGTGTGTGACTCAGCAGTTGAGCTGGGAACTTCTGAGCAGAAAGTCAGCTAACTGGGCTCAAACACTCAGGTGCAAGATTCCCATTCAGTTCCCCCAGAGATTAGGATAGACCCTTATGGATTAATGCACCGGAAAAAGTGGCTGTTTGTTTTTCTGCAGGCTTATTTACAGTAGAGAGGAGGAACACAAAATGGTTGGTTTGTTCTCGGAGTTTGTACAGAAACTCACAGAGCAAAGGAAGGATGTCCTGGTGGTTAAGGCACAGCCATGGGTCTCAGGAAATCTGGGTCCAGAACCTGGTCAAGACACTTGATCTCTATGCTTCAGTTTCCCATTTGTAAAACAGAAAATAATACTTCTGCTTATAGGTTGATCCCAGTTGGGAAGCCCAGGCACTGCCTTTACGCTAAAACTAATTAGTATATTTTCTTAAATTCATGCTCTGTACGGAAGATGCTGTGATTTCAATATGTTAGTAATTACATAGTGCCTAGCATGATGAGGCCATGACCCTACCTAGGGCCTCTGGTGCAATTAAAATATACAAATAAGTGGTAATAATACATTTATGTAGTACTAATGGACTGACAGCACTGTGACACCTATTCGAATCTTGCTCTCTGAAGTGCTGTCTACCGTGGATCTAAAATCCAGTTCCCTTTTGCTGCTCCCCACACACAAAGAGAGAAGAGTGACAGATTAAAGGAGTTGGCGGATGTGATTGCAGAGCCATTGGCCTTTATCTTTGAAAACTCATGGCGATCGAGGGAAGTCCCGGGCAACTGGAAAAAGGCTAATGTAGTGCCCATCTTTAAAAAAGGGAAGAAGGAGGATCCTGGGAACTACAGGCCAGTCAGTCTCACCTCAGTCCCTGGAAAAATCATGGAGCAGGTCCTCAAGGAATCCATTCTGAAGCACTTAGAGGAGAGGAAAGTGATCAGGAACAGTCCGCATGGATTCACCAAGGGCAAGTCATGCCTGACTAATCTAATTGCCTTCTATGACGAGATAACTGGCTCTGTGGATGAGGGGAAAGCGGTGGACGTGTTGTTCCTTGACTTTAGCAAAGTTTTTGACACGGTCTCCCACAGTATTCTTGCCAGCAAGTTAAAGAAGTATGGGCTGGATGAATGGACTACAAGGTGGATAGAAAGTTGGCTAGATTGTTGGGCTCAACGGGTAGTGATTAATGGCTCCATGTCTAGTTGGCAGCTGGTATCAAGTGGAGTGCCCCAAGGGTCGGTACCTCGGGCCGGTTTTGTTCAATATCTTCATAAATGATCTGGAGGATGGTATGGATTGCACCCTCAGCAAGTTTGCAGATGACACTAAACTGGGAGGAGAGGTAGGGATAGGACACAGAGTGACCTAGACAAATCGGAAGATTGGGCCAAAAGAAATCTGATGAGGTTCAACAAGGACAAGTGCAGAGTCCTGCACTTAGGATGGAAGGATCCCATGCACCGCTACAGACTAGGGACCGAATGGCTCGGCAGCAGTTCTGCAGAAAAGGACCTAGGGGTTACAGTGGACGAGAAGCTGGATGTGAGTCAAGAGTGTGCCCTTGTTGCCAAGAAGGCCAATGGCATTTTGGGATGTATATATAGGGGCATTGCCAGCAGATCGAGGGACGTGATCATTCCTCTCTATTCAACGTTGGTGAGGCCTCATCTGGAGTACTGTGTCCAGTTTTGGGCCCCACGCTACAAGAAGGATGTGGAAAAATTGGAAAGTGTCCAGCGGAGGGCAACAAAAATGATTAGGGGACTGGAACACATGAGTTATGAGGAGAGGCTGAAGGAACTGGGATTGTTTAGTCTGCAGAAAAGAAGAATGAGGGGGGATTTGATAGCTCCTTTCAACTACCTGAAAGGAGGTTCCAAAGAGGATGGATCTAGACTGTTCTCAGTGGTAGCTGATGACAGAACAAGGAGTAATGGTCTCAAGTTGCAGTGGGGGAGGTTTAGGTTGGATATTAGGAAAAACTTTTTCACTAGGAGTGTGGTGAAGCACTGGAATGGGTTACCTAGGGAGGTGGTGGATCCTCCTTCTTATACAGGTTGACTGTGTGTTATATGAAGAAGAACTTCCTTATGTTTGTTTTAAACCTGCTGCCTATTAATTTCATTGGGTGACCCCTGGTTCATGTATTATGTGAAGGGGTAAATAACTCTTCCTTATTCACTTTCTCCACACCAGTCATTATTTTATAGACCTCTGTCATATCCTCCCTTACTCATCTCTTTTTTAAGGTGAGCAGTCCCAGTCTTTTTATCTCTCCTCGTGTGTCAGCTGTTCCACCCCCCTAATCATTTGCATTGCCCTTCTCCACACTTCTTCCAGTTCTAATACAGTAGGACCTCAGAGTTACAAACACTAGAGTTATGAACTGCCCAGTTAACCACACTCCTTATTTGGAACCGGAAGTATACAATCAGGCAGCAGCAGACACACACAGACAGAAAGACACGCACACACAAAAAGCACAAATACAGTACAGTATGGTGTTAAAAGTAAACTACTAAAAAAATAAAGGGAAAGCAGCATTTTTCTTCTGCATAGTAAAGTTTCAAAGCTGTATTAAGTCAATTTTGAGTTGTAAACTTTTGAAAATACAACCATAGCATTTTGTTTAGAGTTACGAGCAACCTCCATTCCCCAGGTGTTCATAACTCTGAGGTTCTACTGAATATCTTTTTTGAGAGGAGTTGACCAGAACTGCATGTGATAATCAAAGTGTGGGCATACAGTGGATTTATAGAATGGCATTATGACACTTTGTCATATCATCTATCTCTTTCCTAATGGGTTCATAACATTCAGTTAGCTTTTTTGACTGCCGCTGCACATTGAGCAGATGTTTTCAAAGAACTATCCACGATGACTCCAAGATCTTTTTCTTGAGTGGTAACAGCTAATTTAGACCCCCATCATTTTGTAGGTATAGTTTGGATTATGTTTTCCAATGTGCATTAATTTGCATTTATCAACATTGAATTTCATCTTCTATTTTATAGCCCAGTTACCCAGTTTTGTGAGATCCCTTTGTAACTCTTTGCGGTCACCTTTGGACTTAACTATCTGGAGTAATTTACTATTGTCTGCAAACTTTTCTCCCTCACTGTTTCCCCACTTTTCCAGATAATTTATGACTATGTGGAACAGTACTGGTCCCAGTACAGGTCCTTGGGGGACCCTGCTATTTCCCTCTCTCCCCATGAAAACTGAGAGGTTTTAGAGTAGCAGCCGTGTTAGTCTGCATTCGCAAAAAGAAAAGGAGTACTTGTGGCACCTTAGAGACTAACAAATTTATTTGAGCATAAGCTTTCGTGAGCTACAGCTCACTTCATCGGATGTTTATTCCTACCCTTTGTTTCCTACCTTTTAACCAGTTACTGATCCATGAGAGGACTTTCCCTCTTATCACATGACTGCCTCCTTTGTTTAAACCCTTTTGGTGAGGGACCTTGTCAAAAGCTTTCTGAAAATCCAGGTACACAATATTCACCAGATCACCCTTGTCCACATGTTTTTGACCCCCTCAAATAATTCTAATAGATTGGTGAGGCATGATTTCCCTTTACAAAAGCCATGTTTGCTCTTCCCCAACATATTGTGTTCATCTATGTGTCTGATAATTCTGTTCTTTATTATAGTTTCAGCCGATTTGCCTGGTACTGAAGTTAGGCTTACTGGCCTGTAATTGCCAAAATTGCTTCTGGAGCCTTTTAAAAAATAGGTCTTATATTAGGTATCTGCCAGCTATCTGGTACAGTGGGTAGATTTAAGTGATAGTTTATATACCACAGTTAGTAGTTCTGCAATTTCATATTTGAGTTCTTTCAGAACTCTTGGGTGAACACCATCTGGTCCTGGTGACTTATTACTGTTTCATTTATCAATTTGTTCCAAAACCTACTTTATTGACATCTCAATCTGGGACAGTTGCACAGATTTGTCACCTAACAAGAATGGCTCAGATGTAGGAATCCCCCTCACTTTCTCTGTCGTGAAAACCCAGGCAAAGAATTCATTTAGCTTCTCCACAATGGCCTTGTCTTCCTTGAGTGCTCCTTTAGCACCTGTCATCTCATGGCCCCACTGATCGTTTGGCATTCTTCCTGCTTCTGATGTACTTCAAAAAATGTGTTGTTAGTTTTTGTGTCTTTTGCTAGTTTCTCTTCAAATTCTTTTGTGGCCTGTTTAATACTTTTACACTTTACTTGCCAGAGTTTATGCTCCTTTCTATTTTCCTCAGTAAGGATTTGACTTCTAATTTTTAAAAGAAGTCTTTTTGTCTCTAACTGCCTCTTTTACTCTGTTGTTTAGTCATGGTGGCATTTTTTGGTGCTCTTACTGTTTTGTTTTGTGTGTGTTTTTTTAAATGTGGAGTATACATTTAGTTTGAGCCTCAGTTATGGTGTCTCCATGAAGTTTGCTGGCATTTCACTCTTGTGACTGTTCCTTTTAATTTCTATTTAACTAGCCCCCTCATTTTTGGGTAGGTCCCCTTTTTGAAGTTAAATGATACTGTAGTGCAGAGATCGGCAACCTTTGGCACACGGCCCAAAAGGGAAATCCCCTGGCGGGCCAGGAGAGTTTGTTTATCTACAGCATCCGCAGGTTTGATCGATCGCAGCTCCCACATCCCTTGGTCCACGCTGCTTCACGCAGCCCCATTGGCCTGGAGCGGTGAATCGCGGCCAGTGGGAGCTGCGATCAGCCGAACCTGCAGACGCTGCAGGTAAACAAACTGGCCTGGCCTGCAAGCGGATTTCCCTGATGGGCCGCGTGCCAAAGGTTGCCGATCCCTGCTGCAGTGGGTTTCTTTGATATTTCCCCTTACAAGGATGTTAAATTTAATTACATTATGGTCGCTATTACCAAGCGGTTCAGCTATATTCACCTCTTGGACTAGATCCTGTGCACCACTTAGTACAAAGTCAAAAATTGCCTCTCCCTTTGTGGGTTCCAGGACTGCTCCAAGGAGCAGTTGCTCCAAGAAACAGCCATTAGGGAGATGAGGGAAAGACGGAACAGAGCAGAAGGAGAAAGGGAGAACTTAACTAGATGTGTGAAAGAGGGCAAGAGACAACATAAAACAAGAAGAAAATGAGGGCGGGAACATGCCACCAGCAGATGCACTCACTATTTTCAAATCTAAACTTATTTCTTAATCTCTTAACCACATCTTCAAAAAAGCATACCTTTTTGGGTCAGCTTATTCCGCCCTGTGGCTCATCTGCCATATTCCACCCCAGAGATGGTTGCATTTCACTGGGGGGGATTGATTCCTACAGTATAGGCAGCTAGAGCAATATGTCCACACTTGTCTCGTGGCTGCACTCGAACATTTCCCATTGAAAGCCCATAGTTAACTTAATAAACTCATTTGGGCTCCTGTAGAATGAAAGGCTTTAAGAGTTCCTTATTATTATTTCATTTTTCATGTGGTTTTTGATCTGCTGTTAAATGGCTTCAGGTTGTTCTGCAACTTCCCTCTACTTGAAAGGACTCTCAGTTCATTTTGATTCTGGCTTTTGTTTCTCTTGACGTTTTCTTTCTTTGCTAGTCATTAGAGATGATCTCAGACAGCAGCCTCAAATTCTAGCACCAGTAAACATGAAAGATGGATTGAGACCTCATCTTTGTGCCTATCCTTATTCACTGATAATGCCCACTTCCCTACATTACAATTTCTACATCTCCCCAGAGATCACGTGCCATCCCCACTACTGAACCTCTTCCACAGCCTGCATACTGTGCTGAGGACAATCACCTACTAAGGTAAGTTTGGATGAAGCTAAGTCTGGGTCACTTAGCTTCATCCAAACTGCCACTTCTGGGGTAGCTTAATAGCAAGGAAGGCAGTTTTAAGGATGAGCACAGGTATCTCTGGATTGTCATCTACCACACCAGCATCTGGCCAAGCATTTGAAGTCTTTCATTTTTGGAGCTAAAAAGGGATTTTTCTTTTTTGTTTGTTTGTTTGTTTGTTTGTTTGTTTTTCCCTTTCAGAAGGGAGGAGGGGGTGAGATAGATATTGCTCCAACAATAGACTGAAGAAAAGTAAGTGGGCACTTTCTATCTATAGGTGCATTTATGTAAGATCCTATATTCAGGGTTCCAGTGTGTCACACAATTCCACAGCTGCAGAATTGTGTTCTAAGTCTGAACTTTAATTTAAAAAGGTAAAATCTTTCTAACCCTTTCTGATGACATAGATAGCATGGAAAAGGGAACCAAGTCTAAGCAGATCATGTGATATCTTCCTGTGTTTGCAGAGAGCCTGAAGCAATGGTTCTGAAAGCTATAAACTTCCCCATTCCTCTCAATTAGGGTGTTAACCGTGAAACCCTAAAGGTGGTAGATTAAATCCCAACATTGTTAGTTATTTCAGCACTGATCATTTTAGCAGGAACATCTAGCTAATATGCATATGCTGCCATCCCAAGCAGATTCACTGAGTACTGAAAGTCTCAACTGTACCCTACACAACTATCAAAACTTCTAGTTTCCTTCCACCCTCCAACTTTTATGAGGCATTAGGTGTTTTCAGTGCAAAAATGAGCAGAATATTGAAAACTGAAAATGTGAGGACAGTGTCAAATAAACGGAATTTAGTGTCAAAACAAATACGACAGGGGATTCAGCACCTCTGAAAATCAACTCTCTGGTATACATATTGATTCCTTTTTGGGGAACTTCTTTTTCTCTGCAACTGAGACAGTAATCAAAGCCTGTTCCAGCCTCTTGTTTAGAATAATTATCATTGTCCTATTTTATTTCTTCTTTAAATCCCCTTCCCCATCTTTATTTTATGCTCCAACTGAAGCAAAGTGTTGTAGTTAACATTATAAATTGCATGAAGGAGTGTTGAGGGAATTCCATTGGCTTTCAGTTAAATATCAAACTGGCTTAAGAACTGCTTTGATGACTTACAGCATAAAGTGATGCACAAATTGGGACATATGGATTTATCCAAGTTGTTTCCAGTGTTTGAACCGAGCTGTCTGATCTTCTGAAGTGGGTCTCTTGGTAGTTGCACATGACAGGCTTACTGAACAAGTGCTTTTGATTGCTCTGTATGCTAAAATCTGGACTTCCTCCAGAGAGGATTTAAAATGTTGAGTCGAGTTCATTTAAGTCAGGGCCCCTGATTGAAAACCACTGCTCTAGAACAAATGGAATGAGACCATGTAATTAAAGACTGTCATCACCTGGTCAACACACAGATTAGCACTGAGTTAATTAAAGGTGTGTTTTAAAATGGATATAGTTAAATCAGCACAAAAGCTTGCATGGACGCTTCCACTGGTTTATATAGGTTTATCTGCATTTGGTACACTTTTTCAAAATTGATTTTAATTAGAGTGGTGTAACTTCTTTGCATAGAAAAGGCTGACCTTAATTCTGGAATTTCCTAACATCTGACTTCTTGACTTTGAAGTCATAATGTTATTTTAACGTACATTTTGTATGTAATTTCCTAGGTTTTTATATAGAAAACTGGAAAATAAAAATATCCATTCTCTGGTACCATATTGTCTCCCTACATAAGTTATCAGCAGGGTTTGAACCTAGGACTTTTAGGTGAAATCAATGGGAGTTTTATTAATGTGAGAAATACAAGGCTGTCACTTTCAGATGTGGAGCACCCCATGCCAGGTGCTGAGCACTCTTAGCTCGAAGTGAAGTCAGTGAGTCGTTAAGTGTGCTGAGAATCTGATAGGAAATTGTCAGCACCTCCCTAACTCCTACTGATTTCAATGGGAGTTACATGCCTAAAAACCTCTGATGTGGGCTCATCTCTTGTTCTCTCAAACGGGCACCATAAGATCCGCACTGTCCTTCACTTGAATAGGAGAAGAACAGCCAGATAAGGGAGAATAAGAAGCTTGTGACTCTGTCCTCCACACAGTATTCTGTTTTAGAAGGCAGATAACATGCTTCTATAAAATCTTATCTTCTGTGTTTAAGGTCAGATCCTCAACTGATGTAGATCCACTGTTCTATTTACTTTAGTGGAGCTGTGGCCAATGGACACCAGCTGAGGATCTGTCCCAAAGTTTGCAGTTTTTGGATCTTTAGAAAAATAAATGATGAATGATGATGCATCCTGAAGGAATCTTAGCTTAGCAAACCACAATGATAGCCCTTTTGTGGCCATTATCCTATGCTGGTGTGCTTGGCTTAGGATTTGTTGCCATGGCTATGGTCTTGGTCACAGGGCAATCTTTGGGCTTGATTCTCTACTAATGTACACCAGTATAAATTAGGAGTAATTTCATTGACGTTAGTGGGCCTGATTTCTTGCTGCTTCACAGCCTGTGAATTCAGTTACACCTATACAAAGTGGGGATAAAATGCTACTACTCTGTGGTTAGACAGTCGGCTGGTGTAATTTGGCATAGCTCCATTGAGGCCAATGGCACTGCACCAATAGTAATCAGCTATCAGAGCAAAATCAGACCAGTCTATTTATTACTTTTGCTACACCTAGAGGTTGCTACCAAGATCAAGGTCTGTGTTGTGCTAGGGAACTGTACAAATATATAGTAACAGACTGTGTCTGTCTTGACATCTTGCAGTCTAAATAGACAGGACTGGCAATGGGTAAGAGGGGAAACAGGCAGAGAGATATTAAATGATTTACCCAGCATCATACAGCAGGTGAGTGGCCAGAGCAGGGAACCAAACCCAGGGCTCCTTAGAAAAAAAATGAAGAAGAAAAGAAAGATGCAGCAATGTAAATGAGAATTTATTAACAACAAAGCCCCAGGTTCCGTTACAACAGAAATAAAAGAAAAATAATTTATCCACCCACGCTTACTTTTTCTGACGAAGGTAAGTGAATACTGCTGTACTAATAGAGTGTGACGCTTGAATCTCGAGCTGCACTTAAGGATGCAGAACTGAGAGGTAACCAACATCTTTACAAAGATAATATTCCTCAAAGCCTCCATGACGGCTGCAGAGTTACACTGCTTTTCATTCCCTGCACATGTAATTTGCATTTGAAGGTCTCTCCAAGCCAACAGTGATGGAGTCAATTGATGAAGCTGATGGACAGCAAGGACAGCAAAGAGGGAAGGAACAATCCCAGAAAGCCTCACCGAGAACTCTGCAGCATGGCTGGGCTGCCTGGTGGAACGGATTAACGACAGGACGCGGTGTATATTTGTTCGCCCTCTTGCAGATATCGGTAAGGCACTAGCATACTTTATAACTAGCTCAACATGAAACCCTAATTTTTAAAACTGTTCTTGTTGTTAGAGATTTCAGTCATGTGTTGTCGTGTAATTCCCAGCTGGTGTCAACTGGCATAGCTGCATTGAAGTCAGTGGTACAGTCATCATTACTACAATTACTGTGCATCACAGGCCACCCTCGCAACCTTAACTCTGCCCCTCTGCATATGCCAGCCTTCCATCGCCCCCTTTAACCACCCTTCTGCAAACACCCCTTTGCCAGACTGCCTTCTCCCAACACAGCCAACTGCTATACCAAACATCCATAATGTTGGGGAAGAATAATCTGGTTAAGTGTGCGAACGGGGTGGGGTGGGGATAGAGTTAAGATTGTGGTGCATGGTATGTGATATGGTAATGGTAAGGTTTGTGCTTCTGTGTGGAGGAGTAAAGGGTATGTACGTGTAGGTGGCTTAACTCTTCATTTTCTTGTTTTGGGGGGTTGGTGCCAGCCATGTTGTGAGTAGCAATCCTAACTGCTTGAAATGAATTTTTTGTGTGTATTAACATATATATGTGTTTATATCTATATGTATATCTGTCTTGATATAGCAAAAGCTTTATACATTTATAAGAGTTGTGTTACTGTGCATTTTATGCATTCTAATATTCTTGAATTCTTAATGGAAGCCTAAAATGCTCTCTCTCTTTATTCCCTTAGCCAGATTTTTGCTGGTGTAAATCAGCGTCACTCTGTTGAGCTCAAGGGAGCTACACTGGTTTACACCAGCTGAGCATCAGGCTCGCTGTCTTTTTATTCTGGTTAAGCTGCAGCATAGAAAATACCTGACTTCTGAAAGTGAAAATGATGATCAACATAAAATCAATGAGAACTAAATTAGTTAATTATGCAGTCTTGAAATGAAAATGAATGTTTGTCTAATGAGGAATGCTTATGATGTATTATCTGATTGATTTCACAGCTTTTCTGCGTGATGTTATGGTACAGCGGTTTCGGGACAATCCCAACAGCTCAGAATGCCTTTGACCTGCTGTCCTACTTGCTAACACCATTTGAACAGTTCATCTCAGATCCAGGAGAGGTAAGTTTGCTTGTTTCTCTCTATTGAAGTGCAGGGCTAAGGTCAATAGCCTTGAGTAATCATTTTGGTATCTTCTTGGATTAAATGTATAAAAATATGTACTGTATTAAAACATGGTGATTGCTGTGCTGTGTATCTGCTCTGGAATGGAGAAGAACTTTCTCCGGAAACAAACGTCTATTGAATTAGTCTTTAAAAATCCAAGGCCAGATCTTTTTGGCTCTGCTATTAAATCAGAATGAAGACCTTTGCACCTGCTTCACAGAGAAGTAAAAGATTACATAGGGAGCAAGGCAGGGGAAAATCAAGCCCATAAGGTTGACTTCACCATAAGGGAAGGGCTAGAACTCAATTTCTGAAGGCAAATAAAATATCTTAGATTCTGCAGTAGCTGATGGAGGCTCACAAGACTCACCAGAACAGTTTACCAACTCAATTCCAGCCCTCATTTAGAAACATAGCGGGCCAGAATCTGGCCTCGGTTATACCCATGCGTCCCCACTGGAGAAGATGAATGTAACCTATGTAATTTCATTAGAAATGTGTTTTAAATCATTAGCCTCATGATAAATAAAAGTAATTCTCCTGATTATTTTTTAGAGCATTTTAGGCTGTGTTTACATTAGAAAAATTTGCATTGGCAAAACTATATCTATGAAACCTCCCCAGTGCAAACTCCTAGCGTGTGACACCACTCTAATGCGGGATTTACACCAGTGTGACTTAATCTGGTGAGTTACCAGTATAATTACATTGGTGTAAATGTCTCTAATGTAGACAGAGCCTTAGGGTGTGTCTACACTGCAGTCAGAGATGTGATTGCAGCATGGGCTGGTATACTTGCACTAACTTTAGCTAGCATAGCTAAAGCACAGGCTAACAATGAGAGTATGTACCCAGGGTCCCTAGCGTGCTTGTACAGCCCATGCTGAAGTCCATGCCAGTGCATCTTTGCTGATATATTTAGCCATGCTAGCTATACCAAAGCTAGCCCAGGCATGTTGACTTGTGCTACAGCCAATTGCCATATAGTCACCCCCGTATGGGGCTACAATGATCAGCACCTTTGAAAATCAGGCAAAAATATTTACCATGTGAGTGTTCAGAGTCATGGTGCATAACTTTTCTAGTAGTAGCTGTGCAATGCATATGGGGGATCTGACTGCTTATATCAGGTGCTTAAAGTACAGTGGAGACTGCTTTCGGTGTTCCCTGAACAATGTTTGTGAACTTGGATATTACCTGGCCTTTCGTTTGTTATAGACAAGTGCTTTTATATGACTTTTTCTCAGTTGGATTCATTGTGCATAATCAAAACTCCTCCTGCAGCAGGAGGCACTTAAATTATCTGCATGTTATTTGCAGTGTAATTTGTCAATCACAAATTAATTGTTCAGCCCAGAAATGTCCTGACTTACGTGACTTTAAGTAAAAGTAAACATAAGGCAGGTTGAGTATGGAGGAGTGTGATTCTCAGAATGCAGCACAATGAGACGACAAGTCTGAAAGTACATTCGCCTGCAAAAAAGCCCAGCACTCCTCTCCAATTTTTGAATAGAAACATTTGGTAGACATACCTGGTCTGTTAAATATGTGTACATAGAGATTTCACTCCGTTTAATAAAATCACTAAAAATGACATAGGTAGTGTAATGATGCTTACTCTGTAATATGGTAACATCCTGTTACATAGAAAGATCTGATTACTATATTCCCATATAATGTCTCTCTAACAAAAGCTAACTATTGCAGTGGTTGTTTTGTTTCTGGTATTTACATGGCAAGAATTTGTAAACCTATTAAAACTTCCTAAATAAATAGTTTAAAAAAATACTACAAGTTTGCATACGCACAGATGTTCATGCATATCATTGGTTGTTATTTATTACAACACCATTCCCTTGCAAAAGAAAGCTTTAAAACAGTAAAGAGGAAACAATCTGCTAACGTTCAGGAAAGTGACTCTTCAGCATGGATCTCCTTAGCTGTACTTAATGAGCCAATTCTGTAAAAGCCTGGCTTTATTGAAGTCAGTAGGAGTTCTGACACTTGCTTCAGCGGGGCCAGGATTTCATCTCTGATCTTTTTGCACTTCCGTACTGGGCCAAATCCTGCAGTCCTTATTCAAGCAGAACTCCTGTAGAAGTTATTGGGAGTTTGGGATTTTGTTCCCATTATTGACTATCATATTGAGTGAAAGTCACCCCTGTGCAGAGGGCCAGCATGAGGCCTATGCACTACTTACTGCCAACTTAAGACCTGCAGATAGCACATCGTGCAAAGGCATGGATTTCGCTCATGGTGCTGTGAATAGACATAGCACTTTACATAACATGTAAAAAAACCCAAGGTTTCTGGATCATAGAGTTTATGCTAAAGAAACATGGCATTATAAAAAAACTTGTGAAATGAATACCAGGAACAATAAGTAGAGTTTCTCACATGTTCCCTTATGTCCTATCCCTTAATCGCTCTGTGAGTTGTTGTCATTTCTGTTGTTTCACAGGACCTGACCAGAGTTGGAAGCATTGCGATGTTATATTTCCTGCTGTCCTTAGTTTCGATAGGATTGTTACTCATAGGAACTCTGGTAAGCGACCGTATTAGAAATCCAATGTTCTTATTGAACAGTGCTAAATGGATTCACACCCTCTTGCAGTGTGTTCTTACAGGGTGTCTCATTTACTCTGAGTTGTTTGATTTCAAAATAATACCTTTGGGCTGTTTCCACAAATTACTGCACACTTTATGTAGCAAAAGTGTGGAGTGCACTTTCCCCTGTTCGGTTTCCTTGATGAATGATGTTTCATCAGATCCCTTTATTTCCTCCACGCGCAGGTGGAGAATGTATTCTTACATTGAACAGGAGGGTGGAGTCCAGCAAAAGAAGGATCTAATCTTACTTCCTTAGCAGTCAATTGCAAAGCACCCATTAACTGCAGTGGCAATGGGAGCTGTCCCATAGCACTGAAGAAATTTGGGGCTGTATGCACCTATATATGTAAGTCAAGGCCCTACCTGCTTAGTAAGATCAATCACGTCCCTACCATTAACGTTCTGTTAGCTCTCAGTCAGCTGGGAACAGAGGGAGAGCACCCTGCCCGTCTCCACTGATGGTGTAGCTGGCATGAAAGCATGCGCTGCCTGAAAAATCTAGGAAGAAGTCTTTGTGATTCAGGGGACTCCAGTCACACACCGCAGGGTGCCAAGGCCCTAGTATATTTTTATATTGGAGATAGGGAATGAAATTCTTGAAAATAGCATTTACAAATATGGAAATGCTGAGAGACAATGATCTTGTGCCCTTTCTGTAATATACCTTCTGACTGCCCAGGAGGTAACAACAGTTAACATGCATGTGGTGTGCGTGAGTAAGCATTGTAATGCAGTGTATACCATCGTTAAGTTCACTTTGGGGCAATATACTGCTGAAGGGTTCTGCTTAATGTATCAGGCTGAATGTGCTTTTTAAAAGCATGCAGAAAGCACAGTAAATTAGTGTTAATACCTCCATTATTCTGATCACTAGTGTGGGCAGTGAGGTTAGCCTGGCTGTGTAATTTTCTACTTTTTTGATGCCGCTGTTCTTTAGCCAGGTGTATTGTGTGATCAAATAATAAACTTCTGACGAGTGGTGCAATTGCACTTATTAAAGTACAAGAATTGGACTTTTCATCTTCTCTATGAACTGTGTGAAGTTAAGGCAGTTTTACAGGGAAACACTCCAAGCTGCATTATGAGGTAAATCAGAATAACAAGGGTGCGATTTCCCTAGGGAAATGTATCTAACCCGTTTGTAGGTGTGTTAGAATGTTATGGGGCGCCTTTATAGTCAAGTCATTTATATCACATGAGTTAACTCTAAGTAAAAGTTCACTGTGCGCAAAAATTCTGATCTCATTTTTACTGCTGTAAATCAGGAATAACTCCATTTAAGCTTAGAGTTACTCCTGATTTACACCTGTGTGAAGGAGAGCAGAAGTTGGCCCAATGCAGTCACTGTAATGTGTTGAAGTAGTCTGGGACTTTTGTGTAACAAAGCAATTTCAAAACAGAGTCTCCTGGTTTACTATAAACTAGATGGGAATCCTACAAGTCGGCTGTGAATAATGGGCAGTGCAGGGTTACTGCACTGGGCTGAATTTCACTGTTTGCTCAGAGTACTCCACAAACACAGACAAGTCACAATGCAACTCCTTCTCATGCCAGGTCATACGGGTTTTACAGTTTGAACAAATCTGCTGTTACAGGCATTTGCAGAACAGCATCATGGAAATAAAAAGCTTACTTACCAAGAAATGGGAAAATAATGCAAACAGTGGAGCTTGGCAGTGTTCCTAGAACCCCAGCTTGTAGGAGAATGACAGTTTTATCAATCGGTTTTTCTCTATCTCCCCCCAGTCTCCTCTCAAACTAGGCTCTTCCAATTGCTTTTTCTGGTTCTTTAACCATGATCTCTGCCTAGAAGGGATTTGCATAGGACGAAGGCTAGAAGGCGATGTTTTCCAGACAGAGAAGTGCATTTACGATGAGATTAGTTTTGACCAAAGAAAGAATCCTGCATACTGTTCTCCCAAGAAAGACAGAAAGGGAGAGTGTGATGATCTTTAAAATTCTGGGGCCTGATCCATCCCTGCACTGATGCTAGTGTCAAAGTCACAGACAGAGGGGAGGCAACTTATGCATCCCTTATTCAGGGGCTGTCCTAATTTATGCCCCTGCTTCACTGGCATAGGCAAGGGCATCATATTGCCCAAGTCCAGGTCTGCCCCAACATGCCTCCTCTTGCCCTTAGTCCAACCTTCCCACCTCCAGCCCACGCTTGCCCTAGAGTACCCCCTGTTTGCAGTGGAGGCAACGAAGATCTGGCAAAGCTGACTGTGCACCTGGCGTACAGGGTCCCTGCACTGGGGGTATTCCCAGAAGAGTGCACCTCATGTCTGCCCTGTGGCCTCTTTGTAGTAGCACCTCCATAGCGCAACAGCAAATTGGGCACCTAGATTCTCCTGAAGCAAGGTTTATTCAGCTCTTCCTTCTCTGCAAGATGGTACATAAACTGAGTGCAGGCCCC
Source organism: Caretta caretta (assembly GCF_965140235.1). Taxonomy (NCBI): domain Eukaryota; kingdom Metazoa; phylum Chordata; order Testudines; family Cheloniidae; genus Caretta; species Caretta caretta. The sequence goes on from NC_134211.1 coordinate 26,740,757, forward strand.
TGCGCGTGGGGGGTATCTTACAAATTACACCTTCAAAACTGAGGTCCTGTCTGCTCTGTGTGCACATTAAAGATTGCCTGAAATCCAGAGCCCAGCTCATCCCTATGGAATATTAGAGTTCATAACTCCAGAAAACGTGTCTTTATTCATTGCGTAAGTTATGACGCCCTTTCCTGGGAATCCTGGCTGTGATGCAATGTTACCGAACACAGTGATTCTCAACTGTGGACGTGGACCAGCTCTAGCCTAATGAGTCGTGACTGGGGCTTTTGTAAGCGGTGCAGTAGGCTTCCCTCACTACCTGAGGACTAGATTGTGCCCTGATACTCACCCCTGCAGAAAAGGCCGGCACAAAAGCCTCTAGAACTTAAAACCAGGGTTACGATTTTCCAAACTGACTTGATGAATTTATCGTTTATTAATTTAGTTAAAATTCTATTAATTTTAAATGTCATGTAATTTCCTCCAGTCTCTTCATGATCCTTATTCCCCACATGCCTTTTCAGCCTAGAGGAAAGCGCCTTTGTTTCTAAAGCAAGTTCTTGTGTTCCTTTGGGTTTCCAGCCCATTGAACCACTGACAAACTCACCCCTACCTGGTTGGTCAGCTCTGCACAGGAGTCCGTCATGCTTAAGAGTTGCCTAGGCCTTGAGCAGGGCCCTCTGCAGAGGTGATTTACAGATGCATACACACACACACTGCCTCTGTGCAGTGACTGGGCACGTTCATGTTTCCTGTGGTGCCTGCAGCATGCGGACGGCTCCATACAAGTGCCCTGGCAGAGACATCCCAGAGGGGGCAGCGGGACAGGTAGGCAGCAGAGAGCAACTGAAAAGTTGTAGCGGTGAGTGGTTTGGGGGACTCAGAGAGGAATTTTGCCTTCCTGAGTTGGGCTGGCTCCACATCACCTCCAACATGGGTTTAAGGCACAGCGGAGAGCCCTTAGTGTTTAGCTTGTGACCGTGGAGTTTAGGCTGCTCATTAGCATATGGAGGGCCCCAGCTCCACAAATGGGTTAGAGCATGCACAGTGGCATCAGAGGTGACAGGCACTGGCTGGTACACAGGTACTGTTGTCCAAAGCAGTCCAGAGCCTCTGGTTTAACAGGCTGTGTGACGGGGGCTCAGTCACCACGCTGGTGTCCCCTGCTGGCCGTCTTGGGGATTAGTGTACACCCTCTTCCAATGGTGCTTCTCTTGCTGTCACGTCTGCCCTCTGACCCGTATCACTCCAGGGCGTCCTCTTCATGACACAGCCCTCCAGCTGTGTCACCATCTCTGCTTTCCCCTTGTGGGGTTTAGAACAACAGTCCAGCCACTTCCCCAATGATGAGTGGGGGGACCAGGACTGCCCGCTACTCTGGGTCCCAACCCAGGGTCCCTGTAGATGGCAGCCATGTGTTACGTCCCCTCCAACTTCTCAGTACATTTTCCTGGGCCACTTCTCCACAGCCCCAGCACCTTCTTTACCTCATGGCCTCAGCATGTCAGTCCTAGCAGTCAGCCAGGAGTTCCGTCTCACTCCCCCGTTCCCTGCCAGCACTGCTCTGTCCATGGTGGTAGCTTCCATCCACCTGCTAGGAAGTAGTCCTCCCTCCTTACGCTCCAGGCAGTGATTGACCCTGCTCTGCCCTGTGCTTCTTCTTATATGGGCCTGCTGGGCCCAGATTGACTGCCCCAAACAGCTCTCTCCTATTGGCTGCTTCCCGCACAGCCTCCCTAGGGATCTACTAACCCCCTACATGCCAGTGTGGGGCAGATGCCCCATCACACACCCTTACCCTCAAGCCTGCAACCCTTGGGGGTAGGGATGCCTCTTGCCCTGCACGTGCTAAGCTGCACCCGCAGGTTGTCCCTCTCTTGCTCTACTCCCCGCAAGAGGAAACAGATATTTTCCTTCTCTTCTTTAGCCTACCGTGCCTGGTCCTTCTGGAACTCTGAGTTCCTCTCCGTTATTTGCAGGGCCTCCTTGGATCTCTGCAGAGCCTGCTCGGTAGCTACCAGTCTCCCCTATAGCTCTTTTTACCTGCCTCGCAGATCCCCAAGCACCCACTCCTCCAGGGTCTAAGACCCTACCACAGCCTGTTCTGCTTCAGTGCAGTTCCCTTATCTGTTTGGGCCCTTTCTGTCCCAGTCATCTTATCCACTTCCTCCTTATCCCGCCTTGCTGAGTTTGGGAGATGACTTCCTGCCAAGGACACATGGGGATGGGCGGAAGGGGGCTGCAGGGTCACATGGGGACAGGGCAGATATGCCTGACTGATTGGAAGAGGCTAGGGGTCAGCCAGGATCTGCATGAGTGAGGCTCCCCAACTCCCTAGCAATCGCTCCCCTCAAAAATGCTACTGTTCTTCAAGTGCTTGCTCATGTCCATTCCATATTAGGTATGTGTGTGCTTGCCACGTGCACCAGTGCCAGAAGTTTTTCCCTCAGCAGTATCCGTAGGGAACCGACTCTGGTGCCATCTGGAGACGTGCCCCCATGGCGCGGTATAAGGGACACTGCCGGCTCCCCCACCCTCAGTTCCTTCTTGCTGCGCTGATGGTGCTGGAACGTCCGCTGCTTTGGGTAGAGCTGTTCCATTCTTTGTTCTTACAAATTTTGAAAACCTGTAGTATAGTTCGTAGTTAATTAGTTACCCTTAGTAGTAGTTCTCAAACACTTCATTAGTCCTCAAACACTTCATTAGTCCTGAACGGGACTCAGCCAGGGGATGGGGCATGCCCTGGTCCCCAGGGTTTAAGCCCTGTGATTGCTGCAAACTACCTATGTCCATCAGCGATCCACATACCAGCTGCCCATGGCGCTTAAGCGAAGGGCACATAGTGACAGGTGCCATATCTTCAAGTTCTTTAAACCTAGGATGAAGAAGGAGCGCGATATCTGTCTGAAAGCGTTCCTAATGGAGTCGGCACTCACTCCGGCACTAGAGCAGTGGTCCGACTCCGCACCGAGCACTGCGGCCTCTGTACGCAGTGCTCCGCAAGCACCTTCCACGAACCGGCACTGGTCGCCCTCCACGACTCCGGTCAAGAAGCTAAAAAAGACTGTGAGGATCTCCTACCTCCCATAAGAGAAAGAAGAGGGCAGGGGGCAAGCCATGACCTATGCTGGGCAGCTCAACGCCCCCTTCAGGAAGTTAAGCCCCAGCTCACGTTGAGCAGTGCAGCCCATCCCATGCCTTGCCTGTGACTCCGGATAGCGGTGTGGGCCCCTGCCAGCTTCAGGTGCCGTTGATGCCCGAAGCCCTTCAAGCAGTTCAGGAGATCCTGATGCTCCCAATGCCACCCACACCAGCTCCAGCAGTATCCCGGTCTGGGGGAAAACCCGCTTTGGGACCTATGCATGTGTCCCCGCCTCAGCAGCACCGTTCGTCATCGAGAGGGGCGTCCCACCATCGTTCGCCTGCCCGCAGCCACCACACCTCAGGACTAGAGAGGCAGGCTCAGCGGGGTCACCAGTTCAGATGTACCTCGCCGGTAGATTGGCACAGACCCTCTGAGACACGCACCACCCGGCAAGAACTCCCGGACTGTCCCCGACTGTCTCCAGGGGCCCGGTACTGATCACGAGACTGATCAAGGATCAGAGATTGCAGATTGCCAGGCCATCATCATCCGTCTCCAAGCAGTAGGTTGCTCTACTCAGGAAGATCTTCCTGACAACCGGCCCATATTAGCTCCCGATCCCATTGGACATCCCAGTACCATTTGAGTAGCATGAGGCATGGATTGCTGGGTGTCCGATGCAGATCTACCAAAAGCCATGGGTCCTCGAGATCCCGAACAAGACGCCCATCTCACTCAGACAGGTTGGCTTCGGGACACAGTGACCGACACCGATTGGACAAGAGCCACCGCTCCGCCCAGTCCTGGACTCTCAGTACTGACTACTCTGTTTATACCTCCATCTTGGAGCGAGGTTCCCTGCCCACGGGACAAGCCCTGATAACCTGCAGGGCTGCCTAGATCATCAACATTGAAACCTGTCTCATGGCCCCAGGCGGAGTGGCCAGTGCCATGGTACCCGTGGAACCCGTCGGGGTTTGCCCAGCCTTCCCAGGCTGCCTGCTCGGTGTTGGGAGCCTCCGAGAGGCCAGAGGTATCCCATCCCCCTCCGGTGCTCAAGCCTTTGGGTGGGAAGACCGCATAGGTCCAGGGGGACCCAGGAGAGCAAGCTTCTGGACCACCAATGGAAACGGAGGTTCTTGTGGCACCGGCATTGTCCTTGTTGTCGCCACACAAGGCTATCATGGGGCCCCCTCACCCAGTTCCTTAGGATGTCACCCAAGGTGCACCAGGAACTTTTGAAGAGGGTCACTTCCAACCTGAGGCTTCTGGAAGAGCACTTGGACTCTCTGTTTGATGTCCTCAGCTCCTGCCAGGGTGGCCCTACCCCTTCATGAAGGGGTTTCCAAAATCACTAATGCTGTGTGGCAGACCCCCTCTTGGGTTGGGGTGCTTACATGGGCAATCGCATGGCACAAGGCTTCTGGACTCTATGGGAATCCAGAATGCATATCAGTGCACTAAAACTCCAGGCAGTCTGTTGAGCCTGTGACACCTTCCTCCCACTCATCCAATCCAGATGTTGGATAATATGACAGTGATATTTTATATAAGCAGGGGGAGTGAGGTTTCTCCCTCTGTGCATAGAGGCAGTCACCCTCTAGAACTGGTGCATTAGCCATCACATAACCCTGTCAGCAGTGTATTTACCAGGGGTGCAAAACTCCCCAGCGGACTGCCTGAGCAGGTATGAGTAGGTCTCATTATGACCCCACCCTACATTCATACCTAAAGTAGTTTCCAGGTTTCATATGATAATCCACTTACAAATATTTTATTCCAAAACCCCATGTCTCGCATGTGGAGAGACAGCTGCATTCTCTAGAGGTCTGAAGGGCTTTGGCCTTTGCAACTGCAAAGAACAACGGATGTTTGAAAGGCACCTAAACTGTTCGTTTCCATAACAAGAGCCCAAGGGGTCAAGCTATATCGATGCAGAGACTTTCAAAATGAATCTCAGATTTATTATCCTTTTGTAACCAACTAGCTCCTATTCCTCCTCCCTAGAGAGAGAGGGCTTATTCCACTAGGGGACTAGCGCCTTCTGCTGCATCACTGAGAGATGGTATCTTCTCAGAGACATGTAGGGCAGCTATTTGGAGCTCTTTGCATACCTTCATGAGACATTATGGTCTGGTCCATTTGTCAGCTGCGGAGGCAGCTGGGGGGACAGCAGTACTACAGTCAACTATCACTTCTGCATCCCTGCACCCACCTGCTGCCTGACTACCGCTCGTTAATCTCCCATGTGTGGAATACGGACAGGGGCCGTCACTTGAAGAAGAAATGGAGGTGACTTACCTGTAATTGGAGATTCTTTGAGATGTGTTGTCCCTCTGTGTTCCACTACCTGTGTCCTCCATCCCCTCTGCTGCGGACTGTTTGAACTGCAGTAAGACTGGGAAACTGGAGAGGCATGGATGCCCATTCCCTTTCAGTATTTGTAACCCAAACCAGCCCAACCACCTTTTATGCTCTCTGTTTGGCATGTGTGGGCCAGTGGACAGTCCTTGCAAAAAATTCCAGACTCAGGTGCATGGTGCACATGTGTATCCCACGTATCTTGAAGAACCTCCAGTTACAGGTAAGTAACCTCCATTTGTGCGTACATACAAACTCCAGCTCCATCACCGGTCATCAGCTGGATGTCAAGTTACAAACATTATCACTATCAAAACAAAATCCCATTGGCTGATCTTGTTGGGTGTCATATATACAATATATTCCTGAGGTTTGGGGGAAGATTTCACTTGGTCTCTCCATTCCACCTTCTTTGCCCTTCTCTCCCCTATGATGATCTCTTTGGGTCAGGTTTGTAGCTGATACAACCCCTTGCTATGCTGAATACAAAGGAACCATCTGGCAGATAAACTTCTTAGGCTTGAATAAAGACTGGGAGTGGTTGGGTCATTACAAAATCTAATTTCCCCGTACTGTTACTCACACCTTCTTGTCAACTGTTTGAAATGGGCCACTCTCATTACCACTACAAAAGTGATTTTTCCTCTCTTGGTATCCTACTGTTAATTGAATTGTCTCGTTAGACTGACCTCCCACTTGGTAAGGCAACTCCCATCCTTTCATGTGCTCTGTATTTTCCACTCCACGGGTCTGATGAAGTGGGTTCTAGCCCACGAAAGCTTATGCCCAAATAAATTTGTTAGTCTCTAAGGTGCCACAAAGACTCCTCATTGGTTTTTCTTGGAGGGAGACTGTGCACCAACTCCACAAGATCCCCAGAGGGGGGCAGCCAGAGAAGGGAAGTGTTCACATGACAGGCGCATATGTTCTAGACTGTGACAGCGTGCATAACAGCCTCCAACTGTCCTTGATTAGGAAAGGCTGAAGTCATCTCCCCTCAGTCCCTGTGCCAAAGTGAATCTGCCCCTTTCTGTCTCCCCCCGCCCACTTTTCTGCCTAAGGCTGGAGCATTTTTGATCAATATACTCAGTGTACAGCAGACCCCCCTACCCCGCCATAACAATTTGGGCTGTCATTCAATTGAGAGAGGAAGGAGGATCTGTTGGTTAAAGTGCTAACCTAGGACATGGGAGATCTGGATTCTATTTCCTGCTCTGTCTCAGACTTCCCTCTGTGACCTTGGGAAAGTCGCTTAGTCTCTCTGAGCCTGAGTTCCCTATCTCACAGGTAGGGGTAATATCCCTGCCCTACTCACAGGAGTGTGGTGAGGATAAATGCTTTAAAGATTGGGAGGTGCTCAAACATTACACCCTGATGGGGGCAATAGAGGTCCGTAGAACTGTGGCATTTGCGAGTTCCAAAAGCGAACTTTGGAAATAATAACGAGTTCATGCGTCAAGCCAAGCTTCAAAGGGCACTGTCGATTCATATTTGGCCCAAAGTTTTTCTAAAACATAAGGCCAATAGAAATGTTTCCATACTTTTTCTTTTAAATAATTGCCATGGAAACAGATATGTGTAAACAGATGCCCGTTCCCTTTCAGTATTTGTAACCCAAACATTGCAGTGCAGTGCTAGTGTGTGTGAACCTAACATTGAAGCTGTCTATAAGCAAAAGTGAAAACTTGTTTCATTAATTTTCATTGTTCAAGCTCAGAGAAATGCCAAAAGTAAATGACAAGTATGTCTAGTGACAAGAAAATTGGCTTTTAAAATCCTTTCTGAGTTAATATTCTAGGTCGTTGTTTATAATGTAAGGAAAGAAACTTGATTTTTTGACAGTGCACGACTTTCACATTTGACAGTGTCCCTTTAAAATAAAGAAAACCAAGAAAGGCTTTATCCTGCAAGATGCTGAGTGCTTTCAGACGCCCACTGGACTCAAAAGGAGTCGAGGGCACTCAGCATGCGAAAGGAGGAGTGCAGCACTTTGCAGGACCTAACCCCAAATGAGTTTGAGTTAGAGTTAGATTGTTCCTAGCCCTGTGCAGTAGAGACCGGCTCAGCCCAAGACCCAGATCCAAACATCTCAGGACTTTGGCAAAGTTCAGATCTGATCTCAGACTTTGCCACTAGGGCCTGTTGCTAATTGGAAATAAATCCAACCTAATGTTCCCAAACAATATAATCTGCCACAGCATCTGTGTAAACCAGTGTGGCTGGGATTTTCAGAGGGGCCTAACTTCCACTGGAAGTCAGTACGCTGGGGGAACGAAGCCGTAGGCTTAATTTAGGAGCAATGAAGTTTCATTAACAAAACATATTAACAATAATTGGTGCCTGTGCATTAGTCAGCATCACTCAGAGAAATGGGCTTAATGCAAGAATTATGGGTGAAATTCTATGATCTGTGCTATGCAGGAGACCAGATTAGGTGATCATAATGGTCCTATGGTACAGTCGTCTTTAAATTTGCGCCATTCTCGATCCTTCCTTTTACTATAGACATTTAATTTAAGATATTTATTTCACATAATTTAACAGAATTTATTATACAGCTTGTCTTGTTTAAATCAGATTATTAGATTGCAGAAGAGGTTTCTATCACTGAAATTGGATGCAGGCCATTATGAAGCGCTTAACGGCCATCAGAAACCGTTGTAAAATGGGGGTTTCATGAAAAACAAATGTGAGTTTGGATATGAATTTGGGATACGGTGCCAGATCATCGGAGATTAAGGTTTAGGAAACTGGTATTTACTTGTTTTAAACCCAACCAAATCCCAGATGGACAGCATCTAAATCAGGGAAGGTCATAATCTGTAGATTAACAGAGTTTTGTTAACACAGTGAAAGTTGATCAATTAAACAAAGGGACAGTGATTTCACATTGGCATGTATGTAACAGTCACAAGCATAGAATACTTCCACTGTGTTCCAGAGCGAAGCCTGATGGGCTACAGGGAACACTGTGCCTGGAAGCAGAATTAGAATAGGAAAAGGTGTATTCTTGTGATCTGTACAGGAAAGTTCCTCTTGTATGGAACTCTCCTGTTCTCTTTAATGCAATTCAATTTTGCTGGGGCATAATGAATGATATTATTGCTCAAAAGGTGTATCTATCTTTAGATTTACAGAAAATCTGGAAATACATAGATAGTTTTAAAACTGTTTTTGTTTCCTCCAGATTTGGTATCTTGTGAAAACCCATCCGGATCCCCCCTTTCCCCTACCAGAGGACAGGCGTCAGTCTGTGAGCCGCCAGCCTTCATTCACGTACTCAGAGTGGACAGAGGATAAAAATGAGGATGATTTTCTAGATTTGGATCCAGTGCCAGAGACGCCGGTCTTTGACTGCGTGATGGATATTAAAGCAGAGACGGATCCAGCGACTCTGACAGTTAAATCAGTGGGATTGCAAGAAAGGTAGGATAGTTCTGATGGAGAGCCAGGCATTTGGCACAAGTTGTATAGAGTTTAGACGTTCTGAATGGACCAAATTGGTAGTTTCACTGTATGAAATTAATGTATTTTGTTTTAAAACATCAGTTCTAGACTGAATGGCTATTTAATTTGCTCTTTGTTTCTAGGACAGTCACAACTATGAGATATATAGTGACTTTTGTTTTATCATTATTAACTTTCAGTACAAGTGTTACCAAATCTCATTCATAATCTGTGTTTGTTGCCTTTAGAAAACCTATTTGTATTTGGTCAGCCTCTTATTTTTGTCTGTATGTTTATTTTGTTTAGATTCTGAAAATGGTAACTGTATATTATAAAATCTCTTTGATCCTGATATAAGACTCTCTGTCATCTTTTCTACTGAACGGCTCTCCCATACTTTATTTCTTCATTTATTTCTTCATTGTTGTCGGACTGGTCGTTTCCAAAAATAAATTGTCACACATCTGGCTACTCGTAGTAATTGTGTTATAAACGGGCCATTCCCCAAGTCAGTAACCTTCTTTGGATTGTAAACTAATAGACCCACTATGGATTAATTTACTGCTTGCACCAGCTGGGGAAGTTGTGTTTCTGCTAGAGGGGATTCACTCCTGGGGAAGGGCAACTTTACAGTGGAAGGAAGGAGGATTATATGTCAGAATATCAGATATTCATGGCATAGATTTTTCTTTCTTTCGCCCATAGCTCTGTACTTCCATCACACAAAAAATTCAGGCTGTGAGAGGCATTGTTTGGAAAGCACAGGTGTCCGACAAATATTTGGACTTCAGGATGTGTAGTTGGGAGTCTGGAAGAGGTTTTTGAGCATTCAGTTGGCCTGAATTATGTCTGAGACTTTCATCCCCAGGATTATTTGTTTCATTCTGACAATCTAAAGACTAAGTGCATGTTTATGAGAGAAACAGGGCTGCCTTCACATACATTGAAATACATTCAGCACTTCTGTTCACTGCAGCTAAGGCTGAGATAAAGATCTTTTCCCCCTTTCTCTTCATCTCAGTGTGGGCCGCAGCCATCGGAAGCCTGAGTTTTATCAGTTTCTTCACTGCCCGTAACTCTTTCTCTTTCCTCCTTTTTCCTATCAATTGTGTCAGTCAAACAGAGGGATCCTGAGGATGGAAATCCCATCCAGGGGAGCTCTGCAAAACCCTGTTTGAGGGCCAAGATAGTGTGAATGAGAATAAGGTCATTTAATTATGCTACTGTAGTAAGCATCTCCCATCTTTATTCCCATGTTTCAGGCTTTGTCAGAGACACTAGCTAGTAGTTAATTCATTCATCTGAAGCTGAAAGCAGGATGCACACGATTTAAATCAGATAATTAAAGTGTGTCTGACCTAGTGAGTTTTCAGAGCTCCAGGAAGTTGCTAAATGATATACAAAATTGGGGTTAAATAAGTGGTTTCCGTCTAGCTGGGTTTAGAGTAGTTTTTGCTCTCGCAGTTTAATGATTTTGTTGCATTGTTTGTCGTGCGTGCCATCAAACTCCTTATGTTGCTTTGCTCTGTAAAGTGACATTCCAGTGACCTAGGGCATGACCCCTTATCTACCCAAATCAATGATCCCTTTGCCATTTTTTACAGGAAGAGCAGGTTTAGGCTGTGAAATAACAACACGGTCACTTGTGCATTCTGCTGTCCCCAATTACTGTCCATACTTACTCGTAAACACATAGGTGCTGGAACTAGGGGTACTGAGGGTGCTGGTGCACGCCCTGGCTTGAAGTGTTTTCCGTCATACACAGGGTTTACAGTTTGGTTCAGTGGCTCTTAGCATCCCCACTATACAAATTGTTACAGCATCTCTATATAAAAAGACTCATCGCTGCTCTTTTGTCAGGGGACACATAGCCAGTAAGGAGGATACGAACTATTCCAGTTTGTTAGAAGTAGCTAATGTCAATGTAGATTTTTGCGGCAATAATAAAACTGTCAGTGGGGAAGGAAGGAAGTGACTGACTGAAATCCTTTCACTAGGAGAAATATGTACAATTGGGATGTAAAATAACCTTTTATTCCCAACAGAAACATATCTTGGGAAGGCAAATCTCTATTTCAAATGTGTATTATACTGTAGCACAGAGCAAGGAAGTGTTTGTCAGTCTTAGTTTTTATGCTATTTTGTTGAATTATCTATCCACCCTTTCTCCCAACCGCTCAAAATATTTCCACCCCTTTCTTTTCCGAACCATTTATGCTGGAGAAAAGAACCCAAGTATCTAAGGGCATATGGCACTAAATGCTAGTTCTTGAGATGGGGAAGGAACTCTACCGAGTCACCTCCATCCCTGGAGGAATATTAATAATACGTTTGCATAGCATCCTCCCATCCTGAAAGAACCAAGTCACTTGAGCTGTCACAGCAATACAGCCACTTCTGGGGTGGAGTGTGACAGTTACTTCACAGTTCACAGCAATGCTGCACAATACTGTAGGATGGGAAGTGAAGAGAATACTGTTTCTATCTGAAACAGCAGAGGAGAATTTAATTAGGCAAAACATAAATGTATGAACTGGATTTGAGGAGGATATGAGTAAACAGGCCAAACTCTTCTGAAAAGTGCCATTTAATACTCCATGACTGTAAGTGTTTAGGGCCTCAGTTTTGTGTCTCATCCAAGACCATTCCCCTCTGACTTTGTGTCATGGCTGCTGTCCTGACAGAGAGCTGGGCAAGACTTCTTTTGGAGACTATCAGCGCCATTCCTTAATTAGCCAAAGGGCAGTGATCCATGCAACTCCTTCTGCCCCTGTCTTCCTTGAGGCAGACAAATATACATACTTCCTGGGGCTAAGGCATCTGCCTCCATAGTAGCCCCAGACTCCGCCAAAGGAGAAAGCAAACATAAATCTGCTGTATAGTTGTACAAAGCCTTACAACTAGGTCCTAGTAATCAGCCTGTTGTATTATTTTTAACACAGATTCAGTGGTGGCATTTGGATTTTACTGTTGAATGTTACGTGTGAACTTGGCAGAAATTTGTGAAGCCTTTTAAAATTGAACAGATACTAATCTAAAATCAATCAGCAATCATAAATTCCGGGGACGTGATAAAGCTGATCTCTCGGTATCACTACATCTACAAGCAATTTCATTTTGGCTCTATCATTCTGTTACTTGAATAACCTGTATAAATTAGTCATTTCTACACTCATGGCACTCATTTTTATCATTACTGTTAACCTGCTGGGACTTGAGGTTGTTTCCCCTTGTAGGGGTTGTTGATATTTTAATGGAGAGAAAAGCTCTTCAAGCAGAAAGATGATCCATTTTAATGGATCAGATTTTCCTACCCGAACTCACGTTGAATAACATGTTATCCTTCCTGCTGTTCCACTGAAATAAAGTGGTTTAATGATAAAGTGGAATTCAACATGAGTAACGAGTCAGAATCTGGCCTAAAGAAAACTATGGCCAAAATTTTCAATATTGTACCTAAAGCTAGGTAGCTCGCTACATATTTAGGTACCTAAATAAATGTGATGTGATTTGCAGAGGTACTGCAGCTTCCCTGGAATTTCCTGCTCCACATCTTTGAGAATGAAGTCACTTCTATTCAGGTGACTAAGTATTGGTAGAGGTGCCTAACTTTAGGCATTCGAGTTTTGAAAATGTTGGCCTGGGTCTACCAATACCTTCACTCCACATCAGTGATAGCCTGACTAGTTGCTTGAGCTCTTGTCTACAACAGAAAAATTACCCTTTCCTGACCAGTGGGAGTCAGCAACAAATGCAGCGAACCAGTGCTGCACATTTGTCTATGCCTGCTGCTAAACTGCCGTAGCACTGATTCAGCTGCTCCTATTGCTGATACCTGTTGTCAGCAACAAGTCAGTTGTTTCTATTCTAGACAAGCTCTGAGAGTTCCAAAATCTTCACTGCACCATCAAAAGCACCATTGTCTCAAGGAAAGCAGATAAAGGCCAAATGGGAAAACATGTTTTAATTAATGCAGAGTGTTTCACATAGCCTTCATAACTGATGTCTTCACTTGGGGCTGTGTTTTGCAGGAGAGGTTCAAATGTTTCACTCACACTGGACATGTGTACCCCAGGCTGTTCTGAGCAAGTCTTCGGCTATGTGATGTCACCAAGAGAACAATCAGCCCGAGAGTACCTACAAACGGCATCAAATATTCTTACTGCAGAGGAGCTACACAAGAAAGCATTAGATCCTTTCATACTCCAGACAGAGTTTTTTGTGAGTATTTTGACTTCTCAAGTAGAGAGAAGAGTTTGTGGTATCTGAAAAATGGGACATTGCCACCTCCTGTGACTCTCTCGGGAATTTTCTATAAGTTCTTCTGGAAGACCAAAATAAATAAATACGCACTCCAGTTCCTTCAGTGAAGAGCTTTATTAAATCCCCAAATTTGTTACACTTGGAAATGACTGGATTAGAAGGCTTTCAGCTATCTTTTCATTTGCAGTCCTAGTCTTGGTAATGAAGATCTAGCTTTGTTTTCAGAAGCCTTTTTCTCACCATGTTACTTCTTAACAAAAATTTCACAGTTTTGCACTAGACTAAAGAAAAAGAGTCAAATTTGCTTTGGGTATAACTCTTGAATCCCAGAGGGTTACCCCGGGCATGACTTCAGCCTCGTATATCCACTTTACTGGTGGATACTCTGTACAGAGTTGCTCTTCTGAATTGTCTGAAAGTTATCCAGATGGGTGAAACATAGGGTGTTTGTCCCACTTAACAAATGCCACGGAGAATTTGCACTAACTATCCTTGTCATCCACTTAGAAAATGTTCATTAGATATTAGCTGCTTTTTCAGTTGACAGTATGAATCTGAAGTATCTTTCCCTGACTTCATGTATCCACTTTTATTTTTGGGGAGCATTGTGACTCTGCTTTTAGTGGAAATACAAACATCACATACAAGTAGAATTGGAGTTTTTGAGCAGCCTTGTGAAAAGACCGGCTACGTTTAATTGCAGTTAGCACAATGGCTTTTCAGTTTCTCTGCTCTTTATCCAAGCTTCTGTCCTAACTGCTCGATTCTCCACTGTCATGCAACTTGTCATTTGTACCTGGGCAAAGTGAGCGCAAAAGGATAGTATGAGTGTGAGTGAGTGGAGAATTCTGACTTAGCAGTGTATTATGCCCACTTTACATGAGTGAAAATGACTGTGCAGGATGCTAAGCAACAGAGAATCAGGCCCTTTGCTTCACCTGCACCCAACTTCTTGCCTCTTTTCATGCCAGGGTCTTTCAGTGCACGCAGGTAGGAACCGCCTAAGTTAATGCTGACCCAGTCTGCATTCTCTTAAGCATGGAATCCCAGCAGAGTGGCAGGAAGATGATGCTTTGCACAGCTGTTGTCCCCAGAGCCCACCTACTTCCTGACCTGACAGAGAATCCATGGAGGACCTTTTATGGAGCAGAGAAAGGAATGGAACAACACCTCAGAGTACTCCCTTTCTATTTCCCTACACCTGCAGCTGCTGGGCTTTCTTCCCTTTCAGAAGCACAGGCAGAGAAGACATTTTGGGGCACAGTTTCCAAACAGAAGGCCAGACCCTTGTGGTCCTTACTCATTTTTTACTCAGTTTTCCTTCAGTCCCACACTCTCTTTTGAGGAAGCACTGAGGAAAAGCTGATTAAAGACCTTAAGATTTGGCCATCAGAAAGGGCTCAAAAGCGATAGGCTAAAGAAAACAGGAGGCAGACAAAGCATCTGTCAAAGGAAAACCATCAAGCCAAATCCACTTTGTGATTCATCACTGATTCCTTGGTGGCTGTGAGTAATGTAATTAGTTATCACATTACTCTGGGGGAGGAGCACAGTTGTCACTACTGAGGCCAGGTCTTCACGTAGTTATACCCATACAAAAACTATGTGGGTAAGAGGTGTGATTATTTTTACCAGGATAGTTTATACCATTACAACCCTTGATGTGGATGTAATTATGCAGGTATGAAAGTGCCTTATACATAATATGATATAATGTCCTTATACCTTTCCCATATGGGAATAATCGGTATAAGCACCATAATATCAATATAGCTATGTCTACATGAGAAGAGTGATATCTCTTTAACTATTCCGGTATAATTAAAGCAGTTCAACTTTTGTGTGTAGACAAATCCTGACTGTTTAAAAATGAAACATTTAATAATGGACAGTGCTGTTTTAGAGGAAAGTAGTTGTTGAGATGCATCTTTGCTGAGGAAGTGCCTGAGCTGGCTACTGTAGTCAAGCTGGGCAAGTCAAGAGTGAATTGTTGTAGCCCATGTGGCCTGCCCTATATTACAGGTTAGTAAAGTGATATTAAAGCTAGTCAAAAATGTATTTTATTTTCAGTGGGGCAAAAATAGAATTTTTTTTCCATAAAATGTTTTGTCAAAAAAAGATTTATATGCAAAAATGATGACCAGCTCTGAATAATAAATAAACCCTGAACTTGTATGCTATGTGCTCTCAGTCTGCCTCTTACTCGCATGGCTAGAAATGTTCGAATTCATGGTGGAGAAAGCATCAAATTGTGTGTACGCTTTGAAGGGAAAGTCAAGAGCAATATCTGCTGGTCCAAGTGCTGAATGGCTTAGGGCTTGTCTTCCCATATAGCAGCGCAGCTTCAGCGCGTTAGCGAAGATGTTACTGTGCCGACAGGAGAGTTTCTTCCATTGGCGTCGTTAATCCAGCTCCCTGAGAGCTATCTACATGAGGTGTGAGGTCAGTATAACTACGTTGCTCCAGGCTGTGCATGTTTCATGCCCTGGAGTGACGTAGTTATGCCAATATAGCTCCGTAGTATAGACCTGGCTTTAGTTTTTACTCACGCAAGCAAATTCCCCTTGACTTCAGCAAGAGTTTACTGGAGTAGTGAGTGAGTAAAACCCGAGGAAGACCCTTTGGATTTTGCCCTAAACAGTACACCTGGAAAAGGTGGAAATTAGTCCCATGAAATGTTGGGGCTTAACAAACAATTTGTTTGTTAAGCCCCAAAAGTGTGCTCAGTGCTGTACAAGACACACAATGCGTACAGCTCTTGCCCCAAAGAGATTAGAATCTAGCCCAGAAAACAGAGGAGCACTGAGGAGACGAGAGGAATAAATAGCATGGGCTGGGAGTAGATTTGGAATTGCTATTCTTACTGTTCAGTTTTATCATTGTTTGTGGCCCTTCCTGTGGATATCTCAGATGGGGATATTCAGTGCAGAGATGGGGTGGAGGGTGTCATGATGAAACGGGAAGAGAACACTTCATTAATAATAGCTGCCATCTTGTCTGACACACCAGAGATAATATGGAAAAAATCATGAGGACTGGAAGGAGAGAAAGAAATGAATGAGATTGCGTAAATGGCATCATCAGCAAAGCAGAGGTGGATAGGAGTGGGGAATGGATGTAGTAAGAGACAAATGGTTGGTGTCAGCCAGAGTGGAATTTTACAGGGCCTTCAGAAGACAAGGACAAGACACTTAAATTTGGTGCAGCATACAAGTGGTGGGAGCTAGTGAAAGGATTTGCTCAGTTGGGTGACCGTCAATCTGACTGGTAAGGAAGGTCACTTGAGCAGCTGCATTTTGAGTGATTACTGTGGGCATCCTGGAGGCTAGAGAAAAGGAAGTGCTAGTAATAAAGGTGGGAGATAATCAGGATGAGGACAAGTGTGTCCTATTGGAACAGAAAAGGGATTTAATTCATTTTCCCATGTTTGGGGAAAATTGTTATCAACAATGATTTACAAGTTGTCAATTTTTCCTTTTATTTGACAGATTAAGAGAGTGTTGATTGTAATAGGGATTGGGGAGACAAAGTATGATTTTTTTTCAGTCTTTTTATAGCTAATTCTTGGATACATTATAAACAGAATTCTAGCTAATAAAACTGGCTGCAAGAAGAGTGAAAGGGTCAATTGCATTACCAGTTCCAACTTGCTCATCTGTCCATCTGTCAGAGTAAACACCTCGACCTCTGCATTCAGTTCCCTATGGGACCCAATAGGAACTGATTTATGAGGTTTTTTTTTCAAAATTAAATTGAATAAAAGCATATAAAAATGTGGCCTTTCTGGTGTATTCTGGGACATCATCTCCCCAAAATCACTGATGGTAAGGGACAGGGAAAGCAAGGAAAACACATGGCTAATTGCAAAATAATTAGGTAAAGCAAAGATCAGCAAAACTGCATTTGCAAAATAGCATCAACCATGAAATATGACCTCCATTCTAGCAATGTATTTATTTTTTAGTTGGGTGCTTGCTAAGGTTGAAGATTACTAACGCTTTTTCCACCATGAATTTGAGTTAGAGGCAGGCTGAGAGCACCTGGAGTAGAAAACTCAGTGTTTAATTTTAACAGTCTTCTACCTTTTGTTTACCCACAGAACATATTAAACACAGAACCAGAACAAGCTCTGCCTTTGTGCCTCTATCCTGTTCTGAAGGGGAAAAATCAGGGTCTGAGGGGAGTTTAGTCTCTGTGGTCACATTCAGTCCTTGGTCTCTCACCTGAGAGTGCTTTACATGGCTGTGCATCCACTATGAATTGATCAACTAATTTCACATGCTGTAGCCCACTGAAGAGCAATCAGTTGGCTCCTAATGAAACCAGCCTGAGCTCTGAGATTTCAGTCTGTAATATAGATGTGAAAGGCTCCATAACCCATTGCTAATTCTCTTGTTATTTCTCCCTGTGGCTGTTTCTGATAAAGAAGTAGCCCTGTTAAAGCTCATTTAAGAAATTACTATTGTTATGTAATATTTATATCATGGGTAGAGCCCAAAGACCCCACTGAGGATCAGGGCCATGCCCGGAAGACCTCACCCTCTAAGGGCCAGTTAGTGACTTGGCCTGCACACCTGTGTAAGGGAGTAAGAACCTACCCCTGACAGCCCTGTGTGAGCTACCTGGACCTTGGGTTTAGTTGTGTAGGAGAGGTAGGTGCACACACAGTATCTCCTTACTGTCCCCCCTCCCAGAGAAGGTGGATGGGGAGGGGCAAAAACTGAGTGGTTCCTTTTTTCCACTCCCCATTCCCATACTACTGACTAGTGCAGGTGAGCTGTGATGGAGGGTGTTGTACTTTGCAGATACAGGCCAGCAGCAAATTACTGACCCGGTTTTAACAAGGAGGAAGAAGGGGAGGGATTGTGACTCAGAGGGGCGTGTCTGAAGTACGGTGCTTCCTGAGGTGCTGCAGCTTACGCACCATCCTTGGCTTACATTTATGCCTCAAGTCACAATACACTTCTAAGAATATTAGGAGCGGAAATAGCGCCATTCTGTGCACCACTCACAGCATTAGTCATCCGGAACATTTTTTATATTCATGATTTCGAAAAAGAAAACCGTTGACACAAAAAGGAAACCATCAGTCGTGCTTTGGTGGTAAATTGCTAGAACTACTATACCATATGTCTCAGTTGACTTAATCTCTGCTACTCCTCCACAGTCAAGACGTAATGGTTTTTTCCCCCTCGTGAATCTATTAATATAGTCTATTGTGCATCTTCCAACAGGAAATCCCAATGAACTTCGTTGATCCAAAGGAATATGATATTCCAGGATTAGTGCGGAAGAATCGCTACAAAACAATTCTCCCAAGTAAGTTCCAGACCTATTTTGTCATTCTGCAATTCGATGACGCAGTATTTAGTGAAGTCTCAGTATCCAGTATTTGCTTAGTTTCTTGCTTTTGGTGGAATGAATTTCACAAATCCTCTCCAGGATACTTCGGCTAGGCTAAAGCTAACATTGAGCAAGGGTAATGTTTTCAAGAGCATCCACGTCCCCTTTTCATTAGAGACTAAGGCCTGGGCGGGGGGATCGATCTAAGGTACGCAACTTCAGCTACGAGAATAGCGTAGCTGAAGTCGACATATCTTAAATCGACTTAGAATCACTTACTTCGCGTCCTCGCAGTGCGGGATCGATGGCCGCCACTCCCCCGTCAACTTCGCTTCCGCCTCTCACTGTGGTGGAGTTCCGGAGTCGACGGCAGAGCGATCAGGGATCGATCTATCGCCTCTACACTAGACGCGATAAATCGATCCCCGATAGATCGATCACTACCTGCCGATCTGGCGGGTAGTGTAGACGTGGCCTTAGGTGCTTAAGTCTTATTGAAAGCCAATGGGATGCAAGCTCCTAAATCACTTTTGAAAATAGGAATTAAGCTCTTAAATTACTTAGGTGCTTTTGAAAATGTTGCCCAAAATCTTGATGCTTTATTCAGGTTTTACTTCATTTCCTCTGGTAAACTCGTGTTTAAGGGCTAAATTCTGACACCCTTTCTCATGCTGAGCAGTATTTTACTATCCAAGTGCTTCCTTTGAAGCCAGTGGGATTACTTGAGTCATAAGGTGCCATAAGTCATAAGGGCATTGGTCTAGTGCCCTTTAAAGTCAATGACAAGATTCCCACTTAAATCACTGTGTGCTGGATTGGGCCTAATGTGCTTAGCACTTCTCAGGATCAGGCCCCAAGTGAAAAATGAATAAGGGCCTCAGGATTTGGCCCAGTCTCTTCAAGAAAATATAATACATCTTTCTTTTTTAAATGTAAGGTTTTTTATTACTTATAGCCAAGAATGGAAATTTTGAGAAACATTTTGCTTGGGATTGATTTTACAGCCATTATCGTTTTCCCCTCTGTCACACTTAAAGATAGTTTGGAAAGTGATACAATTATAAGATGTCGTGTCTGAATATTAATGTTTTGACAGATCCTTCTCTTTTCTCTAAGCCATTGTCAGATAGATGCCGCCATCAAGTTCTGTTGCAGCTTTGTTAGGGAAGCCCAAATGGTTCAGAGTGCTAGTTAGGCTCAGATAAATAAGTATCCAGAAATTAGAATCTGATCAACTATGCAAATCACTTTAGTCTGCAAAACTGGAGTGGAAATCTGGCAAGAATAGGCTTTCTCCTGAAACCCCCAACTCTTAAACTTCCAGTCTGAGTCAGAAATCCCATATAGATACCCCTTCTGGGACCAGAAGTGTTAAAAACACTCAGCCAAACATTTCAGAACCTTCGTCCTAAAACATACTAACGGTTGGGTGCCTTATCATTTCTTTCAAACTTTACATTAGTTTGGACATTACAGCGATGATTTTCAAAAATGACTAGTGAATCTGAGTGCCTCCATTTGGGAACCCAAATTGATATACCTTAAAAGAGCGTGATTTCTAAAGGGGGCTGTCCAGCACTTTTTTGAGGATTGGAGTTCTTTAACGTGTCTCAAGTTAAACACTCAAAAATGGAAGCACACAAAATGGCTAGCCACTTTTGAAAATCTTGTCCTATCGCTTTTAATGAGGTTCCAGTTAGCTTTTCCCCTGTGCATTCAGTAAGTGCTTGGTCGTTCCTCAGGCTAGTTCTCTTGATGCTAACTTCACCTCAGTCTTACAAAATCTGGTAATGCTCATTTCCATTGCTGTGAGCCATCTAGATGGGAGGACTGGCTCCCACTCTAGACTGATGATAAATGTTAACAAGGAATTTATCCAGAGGAAATCAGACTTTTCCACTGACTGGAATAAAAATCAAGAATTTCAAAGTTTTGGGGAGTCTTTTTAAGGGGTGAGGGTGTGTTTGATTTTGGAGATGTGTCAAGCTAAGCAGATTAATTTGGCTGTTTCACAAACTGCTAAATTTGCATGTTGACAGAAAATCTGAAACCTCTTCCCTTATGGAAAAGTGCCACAGAATCGAATAGAAAATGATCATTTTTCTATAGTTTTTTGGATTATCTTGTAGAATGTAGGATATGTAGAATCTTGTAGGATATTTTATCCTTGCTATGGAACTCCATAGAGGGTCAAAATCTAAAAAGGAAAGATATTATATATCATTCTCTTTCAGTCTTTTTGGTTCTAAGCAAAATTTCTAGGCAACCATATTTAATTGTATACAGCCACATTGCTTTCACTCCTTATTAAATTTTGTAAGACTTTTCAATAAGTGTTATTGTTAGGGAGGCAGTGTGGCCTAGCAATAGAGTACTGCGATGGGCCTCGGGTGAACTGGGTTCTATTCCTGGCTCTGCCACTAGAGCAAGTCGCTTCATCTCTCTGGGCCTCAGTATCTCCATCTGTAAACTGGCATTAATGATACTAACCTACTTTGAGATTTACTGATGAAAATTTGTATCTATGAACTAGGTATTATCATCTGTCACTTTAATTTAAAAAATCTCAGCCTGGGGAGATCCTACTACAAAACCTAGTGTAGGCTCAAAACACTCTTAGAAAAGACTGTAGAAAAATAACTAACATTGTTTTGCTTCTTTGTGCTGTGAGTGTATGACAGTACTTTAAGGAAAGGAGTACTTGTGGCACCTTAGAGACTAACCAATTGGTTAGTCTCTAAGGTGCCACAAGTACTCCTTTTCTTTTTGCGAATACAGACTAACACGGCTGTTACTCTGAATTGGTTAGTCTCTAAGGTGCCACAAGTACTCCTTTTCTTTTTGCGAATACAGACTAACACGGCTGTTACTCTGAAATCTGTCAGTACTTTAAGGGACACTGTCAACTTTGGCGTGGTCTGCGCACTGTTTTTATACTGGTATAACTATTTCAGTTATTGGTTGGGGGTTTTTTTTGTTTGTTTTTTTACCAAAATAGTTATACCAGTATAACTCCTCCTGATGTGGATGCAGTTACAATGGTATAAAAATAGTTACGGTGGTATGGCTTATTCCCCAATGAATATGACCTGGTCTACTCTAGGAAATTAAGTCAGTATTACTCTGTCACTGAGGCCTGGTCTACACTACAAGTTTATGTCGGATTTAGCAGCGTTAAATCGAATTAACCCTGCACCTATCCACACAACAAAGCCATTTTTTTCGACATAAAGGGCTCGTAAAACCGATTTCTGTACTCCTCCCCAACGAGGGGATTAGCGCTGAAATCAACATCGCCATTTCGAATTAGTGTGGACGCAATTTGAAGGTATTGGCCTCCGGGAGCTATCCCACAGTGTACCATTGTGACCGCTCTGGATGGCACTCTGAATTCGGATGCATTGGCCAGGTGTACAGGAAAAGCACCGGGAACTTTTGAATCTCATTTCCTGTTTGGCCAGGCGAGCTCATCAGCACAGGTGACCATGCAGAGCTCATCAGAACAGGTGACTATGCAGTCCTAAAATTGAAAAAGAGCTCCAGCATGGACCGAACTGGAGGTACTGGATCTGATCGCTGTATGGGGAAAGGAATCCATGCTATCAGAGCTACATTCCAAAAGACGAAATGCCAAAACATTTCAAAAAATCTCCAAGGCTGTGAGGGACAGAGGCTACAGCAGGGATGCAACACAGTGCCGCGTGAAACTTAAGGAGCTCAGACGAACATACCAGAAAACCAAAGAATCAAACGGATGCTCCGGGACAGAGTCCCAGACATGCCGCTTCTACGCTGAGCTGCATGCAATTCTAGGGGGGGCCGCCACCACTACCCCACCCCTGTTCATCTACTCCAATGATGGGGTACTTTCCGCCATGCCTGAAGATTTTGCGGACGGGGAAGAGGAGGAGGAGGAGTACGAGCTTGAGGAGAGCACACATCACACCGTTCTCCCTGACAGCCAGGATCTTTTTATCACCCTGACTGAAATATCCTCCCAACCCAATGAAGCCGGAGAAGGGACCTCTGGTAAGTGTACCTTTTAAAATATAATACATGTTATAAAAGCAAGCGTTTTTTAATTATTAAGTAGCCCTGAGGACTTGAGATGCATTCGTGACCAGTACAGCTACTGGAAAAGTCTGCTAACGTGTCTGGGAATGGAGCAGAAATCCTCCAGGGATATCTCCATGAAGCTCTCCTGGAGGTACTCTAAAAGCCTTTGCAGAAGGTTTCTAGGGACAGCAGCCTTATTCCATCCTCCATGATAGGACACTTTACCACGCCATGATAGTAGGAAGTAATCTGGTATCATTGCATGACAAAGCCTGGCAGCATATGGTCCCGGTGTTTGCTGGCATTCAAGCAACATCCGTTCTTTATCTCTCTGTGTTATCCTCAGGAGAGTGATATCGTTCATGGTAACCTGGTTGAAATAGGGGAATTTAATTAAGGGGACATTCAGAGGTGGCCATTCCAACAGGGCTGTTTGCCTGTGGCTGAAAAGCAATCCTCCCCGCAGTTAGCCACACGGTGGGGTGGGGGGGGCATTGGCGCTGAACTGTTCGCGTTTGGCTAGCAGGGATCTTCCCTGATACCAGCCATGTCGTGGGGTGAGGGGTAAAGCAATCACCCCAGAGAATTGGATGGGGTGGGGGGTTAGTTTGGTTTCTGCTGCTGCACGTTAACAGGAAAACCGCAGCACTAAACGGCCAACTCAACATGCTTTGCTTGGTATGGAAGAGGAGGGCGCTGCTGTTTTGAAGATTGCAGAAGCCAAAAGACTATGGCTTACCATGGCCGCCTGCAAACCGAATTCTGTTGCCCGGCCCGCGTGTGTGATCTCTAACACCAAAGCTGCAGGCACTCAATATAAGATGCAAAATGCGACCTTGTACCAAAATCACATGTGCTATGTAATGTGAATAGTGTTGTTCACTGTGAAAGAGTATAGCCATTGTTCTGTAAAATGTATCTTTTTAAATACTTCACTCCCTTTTTTTCCTCCAGCAGCTGCAAATGTTTCAAGCCTCCCTCCTCCGTCCCAAAGGCTATCTCAGATAAGGCGGCGAAAAAAACGCACGCGCGATGAAATGTTCTCTGAGCTCATGCAGTCGTCCGGCACTGACAGAGCTCAGCAGAATGTGTGGAGGGACACGATAGCAGAGTACAGGAAAATAGCCGATGAACGTGAGGAGAGGTGGTGGCAGGAAGATCAGAGGAGGCATGAGGCAACGCTGGGGCTACTGCGGGATCAAACAGACATGCTCCGGCGTCTGGTGGAGTTTCATGAACAGCAGCAGGATCACAGACTGCCCCTGTTTAACCGCCCTCCCTCCTCCCCAAGTTCCATAGCCTCCTCACCCAGACGCCCAAGAACGGGGGAAGGGGGAGGCTCTGGGCACCCAACCACTCCACCCCAGTGGACAGCCCAAGCAACAGAAGGCTGTCATTCAGCAAGTTTTAAAGTGGCCTTTTCCTTCCCTCCCACCCTCCTCCCACACCCCATCTGAGCTACCTTGTGAGTTATCTCCCTATTTTTATAATCAATTAATAAAAAATACATGTTTTTTAAATGATAGTGACTTTATTTCCTTTGCAAGCAAGCTGTGATCGAAGGGTGGAGGGCGGCTGGCTTACAGGGAATTTAGAGTCAACCAAGGGGGCGGGTTTTCATCAAGGAGAAACAAACAGAAGTGTCACACAGTACCCTGGCCAGTCATGAAACTGGTTTTCAAAGCTTCTCTGAAGCGCAGCGCTTCCTGCTGTGCTTTTCTAACCGCCCTGGTGTCTGGCTGCACATATTCAGCAGACAGGCAATTTGCCTCAACCTCCCACCCCGCCAAAAACATCTCCCCCTTACTCTCACAGAGATTGTGGAGCACACAGCAAGCAGCAATAGCAGTGGGAGTATTGGTTTCACTGAGGTCTGAGCAAGTCAGTAAACTGCGCCAGTGACCCTTTAAACGTCCAAATGCACACTCTACCACCATTCTGCACTTGCTCAGCCTATAGTTGAACAGCTCCTTGCTACTGTCCAGGGTGCCTGTGTACGGCTTCTTGAGCCAGGGCATTAAGGGGTAGGCTGGGTCCCCAAGGATAACTATAGGCATTTCAACATCCCCAACAGTTACTTTCTGGTCTGGGAAGTAAATCCCTTCCTGCAGCCATTTAAACAGACCAGAGTTCCTGAAGATGCGAGCGTCATGAACCTTTCCCGGCCATCCCACGTTGATGTTGGTGAAACATCCCTTGTGATCCACCAGTACTTGCAGCACCATTGAAAAGTACCCCTTGCAGTTTATGTACTGGCTGCCCTGGTGGTCTGGTCCCAAGATAGGGATATGTGTTCCGTCTATCACCCCACCACAGTTGAGGAATCCCATTGCAGCAAAGCCATCTAGTACGACCTGCACGTTTCCCAGACTCACTACTTTTGATAGCAGCAGCTCAATGATTGCGTTGGCTACTTGCATCACAGCAACCCCCACAGTAG
The DNA here is from genome assembly GCF_965140235.1 of Caretta caretta. Classification (NCBI taxonomy): domain Eukaryota; kingdom Metazoa; phylum Chordata; order Testudines; family Cheloniidae; genus Caretta; species Caretta caretta. The sequence continues at coordinate 26,765,734 of NC_134211.1, forward strand.
ATTTGCCCACTCCGAATTGATTCCTGACTGACCAGTAGCTGTCTGGCGTTGCAAGCTTCCACAGGACTATTGCCACTCACTTGTGAACTGTGAGGGCTGCTCTCATCTTGGTATTCTTGCGCTTCAGGGCAGAGGAAAGCAAGTCACAAAGTTCCATCAAAGTGCCCCTATGCATGCGAAAGTTTCGAAGCCACTGGGAATCATCCCAAACCTGCAACACTGTGCAGTCCCACGAGTCTGTGCTTGTTTCACGGGCCCAGAATCGGTGTTCCACGGTATGAGCCTGGCCCAGTAACACCATGAGCTCCAAATTGCTGGGGACCGCGGTTTTAGAGAAATCTGTGTTAATGTCCTCATCACCGCGCTGCCATCACCTCCTCGCCTGGTTTTTCAGATGCTGGTTCTGCATAAACTGCACGATAATGCACGAGGTGTTTACAATTGTCATAACTCCTGTGGTGAGCTGAACGGGCTCCATGCTTGTGGTGCTATGGCGTCTGCTCAGGCAATCCAGGGAAAAGGGCGCGAAATGATTGTCTGCTGTTGCTTTCACGGAGGGAGGGTTGACTGACGACATTTACCCATAACCACCCGTGACAAATTTTTGGCCCCATCAGGCATTGGGAGCTCAGCCCAGAATTCCAATGGGCAGCGGGGACTGCGGGAACTGTGGACTAGCTACCCACAGTGCACCGCTCGGAATGTCGATGCTTGCCACGATACTGTGGATGCACTCCACCGAATTAATGTGCTTAGTGTAGAAGCACGCACTTAACTTTATACAATCTGTTCCCAAAAACCGACTTCTGTAAAATCGGAGTACTTTCGTAGTGTAGACATGGCCTGAGGGATGTGAAAAATCCAGTTAAACTGACTTAACTCCTGGGATGGTGAGCATTACGTTTATGAGAGAATTCTTCTGTCGATCTCTTGGGGAGATGGATTACCTATGGAGTGGATTACAGGAGGGGTTCTCCTGAAGTGCTACAGAAGCACCCCTGAAGAGGTGCTGCTGTAGTGGTTTATGTGTAGACAGGCCCTAAGATATACCAATATAACTGCATCCACTCTAGCACGGGTTGTATAGCTTTAACTATACCAACATAGTGAAAATGGTGCAATTATTCTGTGTAGATAAGGCCTTAATTTAAGGCCAAAAAATAAGGTTAGGGATAGAGTTTATAAAACCAAATAGGGCAAATCTTGAGGTCCTAACACAGTTTTTACTCAGTCCTTACTTAGGCAGAAAGCCTCACTGAAGTCATTACTTGTTAACACTATTTGCTAAATAATACTTTAATGCACGTAAAAATGAAATTAATGCAAAAGCAAATTACAGTAATGTAGTGAGCTTGCATACGTTACATGAAATTTATCTCAAAGCTTAGACATAGATGACATAGTCAAATGCCAAGAATCATTCAAATGCTATTGCAGTTATAAATGATGAACTACCCCTCTACTTAGAGCAGTAATATTAATTTAGTAAGATATTTAATTTTGTTGCATGCAAATATCTGTTGATAGTTGCACACTGAAAGTAAATGCAGTGATATATACACACATTTCAATCAGAGACTCCCCAATGCCCCCTTTAGAGCATCGCAGGTATCTGTTGTGGCGACTAATGAATATGCCTGAGTAATTAGCTGTATTACTAAAGGTTAGAAAACGATCTTAAAAATCTTTTACTCCTCTTGACAGATAACTATTAACTCTCTCTTTACACACTGTAGATCCTCACAGCAGAGTGTGCCTTACCTCAACTGATCAGGATGATCCTCTTAGCTCATATATCAATGCTAACTACATCCGGGTAAGAGCTCAGCAGTCCAATGTACCTGCATAGACTGTTTGCAACTGATCATTTAAGAATAATCGCCATGTCCATTGGCTTCTAAAGACCATCTTGTTTTTTGGTTTCTTTTTCTGTCTTGTTTTTCTATTATTGGAAGCAGAACCTCAGAGCGCAACTGTAAAGGTTCTGGTCCAATAAAAACAAGATATTTGCATTTTTTGACATGAAGTTCCCTGCCTCACTGGTCTGATGCAAGCAAAACTCCCAGCAAAGTCAATGGGAATTATGCTTGCAGGATTTGACCTAGAGTTAACACCAGGCTGTTGTAGCATGAATCAATCCCATTGCCATAGTATTGCCTGCTGCTTGTGTAACCTGAAGTTGTACCTTCTACCTTGCCTGTGTGTGTGTGTGTACGCGCGGGAGGAAGAGTGCACGTGAGCACAATACCTCTTGGATTGATAACTGTTGACCTGATACTGCAGACTTTACTCAGGCAATAATCCCATTGTAGACAATGAGAGCTTTCCCTGGGTAAAGATTGACGTGTCCAAGCATGTGCGTGTGTGCGCACACTGTGTGATAGTGATTTATTGTTGCTTTGTTGGCAGGGCTATGGAGAAGAGGAAAAGGTATATATTGCTACTCAGGGACCCATAGTTAATACTGTCAGTGATTTCTGGAGAATGGTGTGGCAGGAGCGTTCTCCCATCATTGTCATGATTACCAATATAGAAGAGATGAATGAGGTAATGATATTACATATGAGCTATGTCTCAATCCTCTATTGTAGCAGGTATTTCACAGGACAGGTGCCAGACCCATGGAAATAAATGAGTTGGTTCAGTGACCAAAGTTTATCGTGCTTTGCAGTTACCTTTTTTGAAGTCATCGCTGAAGGTTTCAAAAGCAACACCCCCACCAAGTTCAAGACCTATTAATTTTTGTATATGAATACCTATAAACAATAGAGTAATAGAGACTGAACCTCTTTATCCTGTATTTATTTTGGCTTATCTTCTGCATCCTTTTTCCATTAAGCTGTCCTTGCTTCATTAAACATACTATGTCTTGTTATAATGTTAGTTATGTTGAGAAGCAGTTAAAGATGATTTGTATGTGGAGGACTGCCCCGGTTGTTTATCATTTTGGGGAAATGCTGTTAAAATATTGCAACCATTAAGATGTTCCAAACTTTTTTGAATCATCCCCTGCTATAATTGGTATTTATGAGAGTTAACGTCTGTGGTTATAGAATGTATTTCTACCAATCCATCCCATACAATTCTGTCTGCAAAGTTCCAGACTTCCAGAGTTTGCATCACCACTGTTTTGGGATCCTGTGGCCAGTATTATAACATTATTCCACAGGATCCCAAAACAGTGGTGATGCAAACTCTGGAAGCACAGGACTTTGCAACACCAACGTAGAAACTGTGAGGCCAGAAATAAGAGTGGGGTAAAATTTTCAAAGTGCCCAAATGATTTAGGAGCTAATTTTCTAAAGTGTTGCAAGGCCTACGTGATTTAGACAGCTAAGTCCCATTTTCAAAAGTGATTTAAGCACTTTGGACCATTGGTTTTGTTGAAAGTCACACTTGAATGAGACTTAGGCTCCGAAGTCAGTTAGGTATTGCAACACTGAGCAGAGCAATGTCTACATACCTTTAAAAATCTGGGTCTGAAGAGCCTAGCTCCCATGGACTTTCAATGAGATTTAGGGCCAGATTCTCAAAGGTATTTAAGCACCTGAAGATGCAGAAAGGTGCCTAGTGGGAGTACCTGTGTGCCTAACTCCCATTGAAATCAATTACCTTTAAAAATCTGGCCCTAAATTCCTAGGTCACTTTAGAAAATGGGACTTAGACTTCAAGATCACTTAGGCCCTTTTGAAAATTTTACGACCATACACTTGAGAAGGAAGAAGAGACCAAGAAGCGATCATGTCCTTCATTGTCTTCTCTGCTCTGAAGCTTTCCCACTGTTGTTTTTACATCTGGGTTGTACCACTAGAATGCAAAATAATCTTTAGCGTCAGTGTTTCCTGTTATTCAACACCGACAGACTATCCCACCTGTCATGTCAGCCTCAGGAAACACTGCACGGCCATGCTACCGACACAGTAGTGACGCTGGCTGCAGCATATATCTAACATAGAGAGATACTGAGTCTTTCCTGATACCTGTGGTATCAAAAATTAAATGGTTCTGTGGGATTCAGACATAAATATAGGGTAAGCTCTTCCATGCCAATGTCTTCTATATTCCCTTTTTTTCTAATACATATTAATATATAAATATCAGGTCTCCACAGTGCGTAGATTCAGAACTAAAACCTTTGTTCTGCTATGATGCTAGTAAGGAAGTCTTTGTGCTTCTGCTATACACAGTGGCTTTGCTAACGTGAGGATGAACAGCTCAGTATCCCAGCCCTCTGTCACATCTAATCCAAACTGACAGACAGCCCACAGAAATGTGTGGGCGATCCTACTCCACTCATTTCAGCAACATAACGTCTGTGCTATTGATAGCTGCTGGCGCATTTGACGCTTTTTACCATGGATTCTGCAATTTAGGAGGAGGGGAAAAATTCAGTCTGCGTTCACAGTGACATAATGGGCCACGTTTGTTTCTAGTGTGAAGTGGCACGGCTCCATTAATGGAGCAGCAGCCATTTACACCATAAGAGAATTTGGCCCAGCAACTTTTCAAGACACTTTTTAGTTCTTGGCCCTTCCCTTCCAGCAGATTTTTTTTTAACTTGCTCACAAAGTTTAAGGTTAAGGGCCAGATTGTGCTGGATTTTGCAGAAGGGAGGGCTTGCAAGTATTCTCTCTCCCTTCACTTATGTGGGTGCGCAAAGACCTCCCACAATAGCAGCCCCTGTACTCTGGGGAGCATGCGGGCTGCTTGCTCTCTGCTTTATCCCTGGGGAGCCATTTGTTCAGAATTGACCCCCCTCCACATTGGTCCCTGGAATAGGCTTACAAGGGGAGCAATCTCTGCTGATGTGAAGAGGGCCTACTCCGTGTGCACGGACAGCCCCAGGAGAAATTGTATCGGTGAGAGACAATCTTTCCCAGTACTTTCCCTGGGAAGTTTTTCTCTCCATTACCTCTCAGGCAACACTGTGGCACAAATGCCATAATATATCCTTAAATGTGGACTATAGCTTCAGTTATTCAGACTGTTTGAGTTACACTGAATGAGCCCATAGATTTGGCCAAAGTGATTTAGCAAAACTAAAATCTGTATTCTGACACTTTCTTCCTTTTTGTTCCTTTGCTTTGATGTAGGATCTTTTCCCATTTTATAGTGGGGTTTTGAACACACTCTATATTCCAAAATTATTTCCATTCATGTCCTTTTGTAGGGAAAAGAAATGCAGCTTATAATTTCAAATTCAGAGAGCAATGGCTCTTTATTAGAGACAGAAAAGGTGTACTGTACATTTCCATATCCGTTTGTGCACAGCACAGAAATATTAATGATCAAAGAGCAGATTATTTATGAATATCAGTTATTATATAATAAAAATGAATAGAATAGAATATTAATAAACCCTGCTACATTTCTTTCCGGCTTCCCAAATGAAATTTTAAAATGTGCATATACATCACATGGTGCACACTCACAAATCAAGTTTTATGCACATGAGTGAGGTAGGTAATTGCACATTGGATTTTAACCAGGTGACTGCAAAGAAGACTACCTGAAACTTTGGCCCCTATATTTAAAATAAAAAGTTGAGTTGCATCCTGTTATAGAAACATTCTGCGTCCTGATCCATCTAAACATGCACTTGGCACAGTTTCTGCATAGTGAAGGGAACCACCGTTGGTGTCTCCTTAAATATATTTTATGTTGCATGCAGAAATGTACAGAGTACTGGCCAGAGGAACAGGTCACCTATGAAGGAATAGAAATCACAGTTGACCAGGTCATACAAGCAGATGATTACCGATTAAGACTCATCACCCTGAAGGTAAGATCGCTCAGATGTATTTACAATAGCGTAGAAATTCAAAGCCTTAAACAGGACTGTTCATGGAGAACTGAGTACAAATCGTATCCACTGTGCACTACTGTGCATATATCCCTTGTCGCTACTGCATTTGTGATGCCCCTGATCAGATCCCAAAAATGTAAACAATCCAATAATAAAAGCAGTCGGAGATGTAGACAGTGAATGCATACAGTCTAAAGACTTTCAGACCACTTGTAACAGGAATGTGTTCATTCACTGGAAGAGACCAGTGAGTAATTCTGTGCAAGTGTCTTCTGTGCTGACGTGCTAGTTTGGGGATAGTGTCTTACCTAACTTTGAACTGGCCTTTATAAGTCATACTAAAGACATTGGCTTTAGGTTAACATCATGAACTTAGTGATGATGTTGTATGGAGTACAAAGAATTTTATGCAATATGGGTCAGTTCCTCAGCTGCTGTAAATTGGCTTCGCTCAATTGGCTTCCCTGGAGCTATACTGATATATGCTAGCTGAGGATTTGGCCTTATGTGAGGTTTTACATTTTCTAGGTTGTGTAGAGATCTCTGGAAGCTGTTAATCTTGGAAAAGCTTAAACTGTGCTTCTAGTCTTCACATTAACATTATTAAACTTCTTGTATACTATTGTGTTTGTCAAATTGTTGGGTGCAAAATGTTATATAGAAAGCTAAGATGACTTTTGTGCCACTGAGAATATGCAGTAGAGCTGGGAAGGGAACTCAGGAATCTCAGTCTAATGTCCTGTCCCTCCTAGACCATCTGTTCTACTCCTTTGGCCTCTGTGTTGTCTCCTCCCCGTTTCCCTCAGTAATGTGTCCACCGATCTATTTAGCAGTTGCTGGTGGTACAGTAATTCCACCACTGCTCAATGCGGCTAACCCTTTTTTGATCTGTATCATCCTTATTATTCTGTTAAGCAGTTAGGTGAACTAGCACTGAAACTGCTTAAAGGAAATATGCTACAGTAAACAGAATAAAACTGCTGGTAGCTTGTTGAGCACTTTTCCACCACTACATCCCCAGAGTTAACTTTTCTAATTACGGTATCCTTTCTGTTAACTGTTTGAAATAAAACACTTAGATTTCCAAACGAATAACAGCCATGCCACCATGTGAATACTGAATTCCAGCACATAATTATTTTGTTAAATACTCTATTGCTACCTGATCCAGGATATCACCATCCTATTTTACAACTCACTAGGTTCCATGGTCTCAAGGCATATACTTAAATAGGAAAAGTCTCTTCGTATAATCTTCACACATCTTTTCATGTATCAGATCCAGCCCTGAACTCAGTATAGCAAAGCAGAATTGCTTCCCAAACTGCGAACAAGCCTCCTTTCACACAAACAGCTTTGAGTCTCACCAGCCATGTGCTAATATGCAGGGAGCCGGCTTATGAAACCCTGTGTCTGGATCAAGAGCATGGAGAGTCTGTCAATCATGCATTTGGCGCAGAGGATGAGTTGAAGATCACACTCTGAGACAAGTGAGAAGGGGAAGGAAAGATTACTTCCAAGCATGTACAGACTTGCATAATCCTTAAATACAACCATGTCTCAGACAGTGTGACACAACAGAAAGAATAAAATTGAGCCAAAGTCCATTTGAGTCCCCTTGTCTCACAGACAAGGCTTTTGTTAATTTCACTCAGCTACTGCAGCTATCTCAGTGAAATTGACAATCCCGGTCAGGGTGCAGTGTCCACAAGGTTATTCAAGAATTGTGGTTAAATGCAGCAGTTTAATACTAGCGATCAGGGCCGATCAAAATTTTCCCGTCAGAACTGTTTTTTGACAGAAAATTGAGTTTTCAGCCAAATAAAATTTTTCGCAAGACATGTCTGTCTGTTTTGCATGGAAAAGTTCAACAAAAAAAACAAAAGCACAAAAAGTTTTCAGTTAAGAAGCACCAGGCAGACTGCTTGGTGGGCCGGGAGCCCCAGACTTCCAAGGTTCAATGCTCCTGGGCAACCCCGCCAAGCACACTGTATAGGGCCACAGCTCTGGGAAAGCTCCTTCACATGCACTGTTCCTGGGCTGGGGACTCCAGGCTTACCAGGGTCTGCGACTGCAGGGCAGCTCTGCCATGCTAGGGATATCAGGGTTTCCAGACTCCCTGCCGTGGAGCAGAGAGCTTGAAAGTCCTGGGAATCCTGGCTCTAACCAGGGCTTGGCTCCTGGGTCTGCACAAGGGAGCAAAGAAGCCCCGAGAATCCTGGCAGTGAATTCTTAAGGGAATTTCTGCTTTGTGAAAAATTTAAAAAAATGTGGTTTTGTTTGGAAATCCTGATTTCAGCCAACTCTGCTCAGACGTGCATTTAGTGCAGGGGTAAATCTGGCCCCTTTTATGTATATAGTTATGTAGGATTCTACCAGGGAAAAAATAGAATTTTAAAACCAAATTGTGGGTTGGGATCAGGGATGTCTGATAACACCAGCCACCCCAAGGCAGATGAAAAGAGGTGGAGAAAGCAGGCAGCAGATATACAAGGAGAGAGGACTAAAAACGGTTTAAATTTATAATCTATTTCCCTTCAGGAAATGAGAATGTTATGCTGACACACATGACACTGAAGTTTTGATTGGCATTGCTTGTGTCCAAGCCCATAGTTCCTTTCCCATACAACCTGTTCCTTTCATTCATTTTAAGGTCACATCCCCACTTGGTTATCCAACTCAGCAACACTTCAGCTTTCAGCATCAGTGGGACAGTACTAAAAAAAACGAAGCTGGTAGGTGAATGGTTCCAAGCTGCCAGAAGAGAAATAAAGGAGCTGTTTAGTGAGATGTCATTGTCTGGGACTGTTCTTTCATCATATAATGGCAATAATGCCTGTCACTCTGGACCCATACTTACGATAAATGGCATGGTAATGAAAACCATTACCATTAATTGCGCCACATTCTCCAATGCCATGGACATTCTCCCTTAGATAGAGGTAGGATGTTGCAGCATCTAAACTGATTAGAAATTTAATGTGATCCACCAACTGCAGAGACTGATGCGCATTTCTCAGCAACAAGGTTTGAGGATGGTTTATCATAATTCTTTCAGGACACAGGTCAGGCCTTAGCAGGCTTTGGGAATTCAGAAACAAATAAAGCAAAAGGGAGAAAGAAGCCTTTTTCGTTTTAAAAGGAACCTAACAAGGGTCTAGCCACTGACTGATTATCCCAGCTTTAGCAGTAACATGATTCTGGGCTTTGAACCACCAATTAAACCTTGTTTCTTCCCAACCTAACCCCACGCCTCCTGAATCTCAATGAAGCATAGTTAAAAGAGTATTTTCTTTTCAGTAGGAAAGGATGTATACAGTGTCACTGAATTCAGGGTTCTCTGATTGGAAAGTTTAAAATTGGGAACAATGTAAAAAAAACTAAATGCATCTTGAACTAGTGATTATTTTTTTCCCATCCCCTGGAAGAGTAACTTCACATAAGTATTCTTGTTTCTTTTCTTCTGGCATTTGTGTTTTGGAACCACTGTTTTTCATAATATTTGGAATCTGTTTTCAAAATGTAGTTATAAAACTAGTGCTCTTAACTGCCATGGCTTGGCTCTCAAGGAGCCTAGGGTGCAATTTTAAAAATGCCAAATGACTTAGGCTCGTACATCTCATTTTCAAAAGTGACTCTAGGCCCAGATCCTCAAAGGTATTTAGACAATTAACTCCCATTGTTTTCAGTGGAAGGTAGGAGCCTGAATACCTTTGAGGATCTGGACTTAAAGTGCCCAACTCCCACTGAAAGTCAGTGAGACTTAGGCCTAGATTTTAAAGGTATTCAGGTGTTTCTCTGCTCAGCTTTGCAAATCCTAACTGCCTTGAGAGCCTGTCTCATTTTCAAAAGTGACTTAAGAGTTTCAAGTCCCTGTAGTGAGGAGGCATGGCCTCCCTCAGAGAATGACAGGGAGGGACCACAACACGCCCTCTGGTGGGCAGAACCAGGGGAGCCATGTCTGCCCCGCCATAAATGGAAGGGCGGAACAGGAAGCAGAAGTTGAGCTGGAGCTGTCACGGGAGACAGATGCATCCCGCCTGCTGCTGGAGCCTGCAGAGGAGCTGCGGGGGTTGCCTCCTGAGGACTGGCCAGAGCTCCCAGGGTTGCTGGCCGACTGAGACACCGAGGAGCTGCTGGGGCTACCGGCTGAGGACTGGCCGGATTTCTCCCGGCCACCAGCCGACCGAGATGCCAAGGAGCTGCTGGGGGCTGGGCCTGCTGCCTGAAGACTGGCCAGAGTTCTCCAAGATGACAGATGACCCCCTCAGTACAGAGGTACCAAATTCCAGGGATGTAGGAAGTAGCCCAAAGGAACTAGATGACTGGTTGAGTGTTGGCTGGATACAAGGTCAGCATGTTGCTGGCGGATCCCAGCTGACCCAGTGGCGGACTACTCTGCCACTGTTAAGGCCTTGGGTTGGGATGTGAGGGAATTGGATGGGTCCACATCCCCCTACCACCCTACCTTTGGGGTGGCAGCACCCCCATCTTTGGCCAGGAGGCCTGTGGTACCCTACTGTTCAGCCCTGCTGGAGCCCCTAGACTCTGCTGGTGCTCACCCCTGCCGGAGCCTCTAGACTTCGTTGGTACTCGACTTTATCTGGGGCTCACATACTGCTTAACCACTCTGCCCTGATTGCAGGTCAGAGCCTACTAACTATTTGCAGCCCTGCCCTGGCTGACGACAAACTGCCATCCTTCTCAGACAGACGGAGCACTGGGTGCAGCTAATTCCTCCCTTTTGAGCTCACCTTTACAGGTACATGGCAGCGAGGAGGCATGGCCTCCCTCATAGTGTGACAGGGAGGGATGGTCATGCAGCCTGCAGTCCCATTGACTTTCAGTGAGACTAAGTTTCCTTAGTGTATACATCACTTTTGAAAATAAGACTAAATTAATTAGGCATTGCAATGCTGAGCAGAGCAACACTTTTTAAAAATCTGGGCCTTAGGCATTTTTGAAAATGTTACTCCTAGTTCTTAGTCTGAAACCAAAATTGCTCTCCACTGCTTCCTTAAAACTCAGTCAAGTGTTTAAAGGAAGTCTGTGGAAGCTAAAGGTTACTTTCCTTGGACGCTTTCCTGCCTTTTGAAGAGAATTATTCAGCCAAATGCTGGCTGCTCCAGACAGTCTCTGCAAGGCTAAGCCCAAGACTTTGAGGCTCGCTAGCTCCATTTAGCACCTCTGAAACTTAGGCCTAAGGTGGGTTGTGTTGATGCCCAAAAACTTGAGGCCATAACTAAAGGCACAAATCTCGCTTTCCTCAATGTCTCTGAATGTCTTGCTGTGTGTGTGTATATTATTATTTATATAAAATATACAACAGAAAGGGTAATCGATCAATTTATCTGAGAGTCTATCAAATACTTCATTAAAACAATTGTGTTATAAACCACTGTAGCCTTCCTGAATGAATCTGTCAGGAGGAGAGTAAGATGGCTGTAGACTGGTATAAAGGAGACATCATTTTGCACACAACTCTTGGTACTAATGTGGAGGAGCTGGGACAGAAAACTCTGAAAAAGGACATGAGAGTTTAGCAGGGTTTTTAGTGAATTTTTTTTAACAGTTTGCTCAAGTGCAGTAGTGAGCCTTGAAATCAGAATTTCTGCGTTTTGTGGCTTTGTGTGTGGGTGCTCGTTTTCCTTTCGCACTGGTTTACTTCTGCTGTTCTCACAGGGTGTGGCTACACTGCATTTTGAAACTCACAGCAGCAAGGATCTATAGACTTGGGCTTGCGCTGTGGCACTAAAAATAGCAGTGTAGACATTGTGGCTCAGGCTCTGAAGCCCCACCATCCTCCCTGGACTTCAGAGCCTGAGCCTGAGCCTGAACATCCACACAACTGTTTTTAGCCCTGTAGCACAAGCCCCGTGAGCCCAAGTCTGTCGACACAAGCTCGGAGACTCGCTGGTGGCATAGACATGCCCAAAGAAGCAGATTGTCATAGTTTATCAGTTTTGATGAAGAATCTTTGAAAATATTTGCAGTAGTGTACTAATTTTCTGTATAACTGGGTCACAGAAAGGTGGTGAAGTAAGAAACCTGCGACATTACTGGTATACATCCTGGCCAGACCAAAAGACACCAGATCAAGCACCAGCCCTCTTGCAACTGGTGCGGGATGTGGAAGAGGCCATGCAATGTGCAGAAGAAAAGAATGCCCCAGTCATTGTCCACTGCAGGTAAGTTAATGCTGTATTATGTCTCCATGGAGCTCTGTGACATAGAGTGTCTTAAAGACCTAGCAGAGAAAAGAAAAACTTCATGCAATTGCAAGGAAACAGGATGAGCATCTCCTTAAACGTTTATTTATAATCTGTAAAAAGAAAAACTGCTTTATCACAGGGAAATTCAGTCTGGGAGACATATGCTGGAGGTATCATGCAGCCACTAGTAAAATATCCTTGGAGTTTCTAAAAATTATAATTATAATTTTATGACACAAAAAGTATTGCAACTGACTTAGGGCAATTCTATATTAGATCTCATGCTGATGCATAAAGAGGAATTGATCACTGAGCTAACAACTGATGGTGCCCAGGTACAAGTAATCAGGGAGCTATTACCTCTGTATATAATTAATTGGAAAGTGTTCTGAAAAGAGCTACAAGAATGATTCATGACAATCATAATGGTCCTCTTTGGCCTTAATATCTGTGAATCCGTGTATGTCTCACTGAAATCTCATGGTAGCTTTCACAGGCAATACTGACCCCAGTCCACAGCTTCATATTTTGCTTTGCATGCTTGTTTTACTCTCTCGCCTACTGCTTTGTCTTTCCATCTCCAGTAGCATACTGGTGATTTTTGGAAATGCAAGACATTTGGTTCATTTTTCTTACCTAAGTATTAACATAGAGGGTAGTAGGCGTCTAGAGAATTTTATATGACAGCTGGTGACTAGAGCAGTGTCTGATTTTTTCAGATGCCCTTTTGGAAAAAATATATGCTGTGAATGTAGTAAACTGTATGTATTCAAGATTAGGAAGTGTACCAAACCTTAGCCTATGCCCTAAAATGTGCTGAATCCCACAATTCCCATTGGCTTCAGTGGAAGGTGCAGGTATTCAGCAGCGCTCAGGATTTGATCTTCTAGGAGAGCATAACCACTGCAAAGATGGCGATACTGTCAGCCCTCTTAAATACAAAGTAGTAAACCTTTTAAAAAATCAAACATGAGCCTAATCCTGAAAGTATTCTTAATAACAAGTACATGTTAAAGGTAGGTTGTCATTCCTAACATAGACCTGTGGGTAAGGCACTGGACTCAGAAGACTTGGTTTCTATTCCTGCCTCTGCCACTAACCTGCTATGTGACTTGAGCAAGTATCTTTACCTCTCTTTGCTCAGTTTTCCAATCTGTAAAATGGGGGTGCTACTTACCTTCTTTTGTAAAATGCTTTGACATTTATGGATGAAAAGCATTGTAGAAGATCTGTATATTATTTGTTATTTGTATCAGTGTAGCATCTAGAGAGCCAACCAACCTCCAGGCCTCAGTGAAATAGGTGCTATACATACACATAGTAAGAGACAGTCCCTGCCCTGAAGAGTTTCCCCTCTAAATAGACAAGACAGACAAAGGATGGGAAATGGGATGCAACGTGGAAGTAGAAGGCTGGGAATTGAGGTATAGAAACAATGACTTATCGAAGGTCAGACAGGAAGTTTATGGCAGCACCAGAAATTGAACCTAGATTGCCTTAGTCTTGGTCTATGCCTGAAAAGTAAGATCGTCCTTCTTCCTTTGTAGTGCCTGCATTTTGTCATTTTAACCATGTTCCTGCTACAGCTTAACACCATTTAAGCACAGTTATTGCTAGCCCCATTTTCCTAACCAGCTTGGTCAGGAATTTCTCCCTGAAAATTTAAATAACGTGGTCAAAATCCTGTCTTTAGTGGTCAGGGAAACCATGCTGGAACTTTGCTAGCCACAGCCATATATAAGTCCAATTGTTGCCTGAACACTTGTTGCCAGTGTCTTTGCACTATGATTTTAACACTGTTTAAATGGATGTAGGTTCTCTGGAGATTGTGAAGGGTAATTATTCCTGAGACTGCTCACTTAATTAGTTAACATGCAGAAGTGTTGTCAGCTTTGCTGCTCATTCTTCATGGTGGTAGTAAGAGGAGTTCACAGCTTCTCTTTGCCACAATAGCATAGCACATGTGAGAACAAAATCATCTCTAGTCATTAACCAGGGCCTGAAACAGATATACAGAAAAATGTCTTTACATTGATAACAGAAGAGAAAAATCAGTGGTTTCTTTAGTGGTGAATTGTTGTATCCTGCACAAATCCAGAGAATTGTGAGATTCCAGATCTGAATGACTTTGGAAGTGGCATCAGACTTACTGCGTGTGTTGCTGTTAGTCATAATTATTTAAGCAATATTTGTCACAGCATGTATGAATGAAAACTCATCTTGAGACGTGCACACCTGGGAGATCTTTCAAACTTAATCTGACCAAGGAATAATGGTTATTTGTATCTCTGTTATTTAGGGTATGTCTACACTGCAATAAAACACCCATGGCTGGCCTGTGTCAGCTGACTCGGGCTCACAGGCCTCAGGCTGTGGGGCTATAAATTGCAGTGTAGACGTTAGGGCTCAGGCTGGAGCCCGGGCTCTGGGGTGTTCCCCCCCCCCTTTGCAGGGCCCCTCATCTAAGTGCTAGGTTCTCTTGAAAAAAATAAGCTCATGGTTACAACATGGTTTGCTGTGTCTGACTGTCCATTCCACACATTAGTAAGTAATTGCTTCTGAGGGGGAGGGGGCAAAGTACCTACTCCCACTTTATTTTCTAATCTCTTTTCTACATGGAGGCCATCCCTACTCCACCATGAGATATTCTCAGCTGACACCAAGTTTCTGTACTTGGCTTGCCTCATCAACAATGAACCAACCAGCTCCTAGGTGGTGAGGGAAGGACCAAGGTTCAGAGTCATGGCAGGCATCTTTCAATCCCTGTTTCACTGCGGCCCTGCATTCCATAGGAGCACCTCCATCCCATTTTACATCAGACCCCTGCCGCAGTGGCATCACCCCCAGCCGCAATCAGATGTGCTGCTTCTCAACCAAACTGAGCGGTGGACCAGCCATTGGCATACACCTCACAGCATTCCAGTCCTTCCACCTTCCCGTGTGCAAAATGAAGGTCCATGCCTGGGATTCAGTCTCTGATCCTCTGTTTTGTAGCATGATGCACCAACATGAGGTCATATCTCTTTTTCTTTATAATGTGCATCACTAAAATTCCTTTGCTGCTGAATACAGCCTTTTGGGGAGAGTACCTGTTATTTTTTTTCATAATCATGAAATATTAGCAACATCTAATACTCTGAAACATGTCAAGGGAGTGAAACTACTATCTATGAGATTTCAACAGACACCATCTTAGTGCTCAGAGGCTACAGTGATGATGGATTGATAGGCCTAACGTGGAAGACCACTTTACTATCTTGTACAGTACACCACTGAAGCTAACTAGAGCCATGCAAACCTTCCCCATGCTACCATAGAAAGGCAGCTGGGCCTAGTGGATAGAGCACTGAACTGTGACTCTGGAAACCTGTTTCAGAGTAGCAGCCCTGTTAGGCTATATTCGCAAAAAGAAAAGGAGTACTAGTGGCATCTTAGAGACTAACCAATATATTTGAACATAAGCTTTCGTGAGCTACAGCTCACTTCATCGGATGCATCCTGGGTTCTTTTCCCAGTTCTGCTCCTGGGTCACCTTGGGCAAGTCACATCGCCTCTCTGTAACTCATTTTCCCCATCTTTAAAATGGGGATAATGATACTGACCTCCTTTGTAAAATGCTTTGCCATCTACTGATTAAAAGTGCTGTATAAGATGTATTATTATTACTTAAGTCCCAGTGAAGCTAATGTCTTTTATTAATAATTAGTAATGATTTTTCCATACACACGCCCCTAGGGATGATGGGAGATTCTGTTTATTTGACACATTTGACAGCAGCCTCCGTACATTATAAATTAAATTTTAACATTTTTCTTTCTGGGTTATTTGCCCACACTTTTTCTCCTCCCCAGTGCAGGGATTGGGAGAACTGGCTGCTTTATTGCCACCAGCATTTGTTGTAAACAGTTGAAGCACGAGGGGATAATTGACATACTGAGAACAACCTGCCAGTTACGGCTAGACAGGTAAGAGAATTTTCTTCCTTTAAAAAAAAAATTTCCACATGTTTAAGGGGGAAAAGAAACATGAAGGGGGAAAAAAGACAAACCTTAGGTCAGTGGATAAAATTTTCAAAAGTACCTGAGCCTAAGTAGTGGCTATGAGTCAAGTCCAATTGACTTTTAGTGAGACTTAGGCTTCTAAGTCACTTGGGCCTAGATCTCAAAGGTATTTAGGTGCCTAACTCCCAGTGAAATCAATGGGAGATAGGTGCCTAAACACCTTTGAAGGATTTGGGCCTTAGATACTACTGAGAATTTTAAATGGCACCTCTCATCTGTGCTATGGTATTAGCCTGTGATACCAAAATTATCAAATCCCAGCAGCACACGACAACCCCAACAAGTCACAGTGGGGGCAGATCTTCAGCTGACATAGCTGCCTTGACTTTAATGGAGTTACAGCTGATTTATTTTAATGGAACTACTGCTCATTTACGCTGACTGAGGATCTGGTCCACAGTTATAGCTAAAAGAATACGGCTGAGAGGGCCATTGCTCTCAGAATCACAGACCGGCACACAGCTGTGAGGATGGAACACCAATGATGAAGAAAATGAACATAGTCTAGCTGGAATCGCAAGCCTCAGTGGAAGAGCACTGCAGTATGGAAGCTGCTGATAGTGTAGGCTGGGCGATGTTTCTTTACGCACAGGCAAGAGATGTTTGCAGACATGCGAAAGGAGATGCAAAGCTCTCCACAATCAAAAGGTTTCTGTTTAAGGGCTTCTCATCATGCCAGTTGCCTTTGGGTTTGACTACGACGTGGAAGGGCCTGAGTTTTGCACCAGAGAGATTATTTTTCTTCTCTCCTTGATTTGAAGCTCTGTCAAAACGTGTCCCCATGCTCTCTCTAACGATAATAATAAATGGAGTGAGGGGAAGAAATGTCATGAAAAATATATCAACGTTCTTTAAAAAAATGAATGAAAAACACAACCCCACGCTGAACCTTATTTCAGGCGAGTCGTTCTGCTCAGTGGGAGGCAGAAAATGAAATGCTTTTCACTCTGCTGTGGTCTTGATAGGCAGAGACCTGCAGAGGTGCTGGGAGTTTGGCTGTTTCAATGAAGGTCAACCCAGACAATGAACGGTCACAAAAGAAAAAAGAAAACATTGAACAGAGCCTTGGTTTGTCCGAGCACAGAGAGAGTCGCTGGATCTGAAATGCCCTCCACTTACTTATGTCTGAGCGTAATATGGGGGGTGCATTTCACAGCCAGGTAGCCACAGGAATGAGAGCGGAAAGTGTCCAGACAAACACTGTGCTTGCTACAAGAGGTACATTTTTTAATGCTGGCCTGTGGGGATGGGAGTTCAGAAGAAGAGGAGGGCACAGCAGGTATTTAAATGTGCCTAATACCTACTGCTTCATCAGAGGGGGAGCAAGACCGGGGCCCTGCAGGAGCCCCCGATACATTGGGAAAGATCAGGCTGGGAGGCCTGCCTCTCCTCTGTCCCTGAAGGTCCCTTCGTGGGATGAGGGTAGGGGACAGCATTATGAATCACAGGAGAGAGGCCTGATGGCTAGCAAGGTCCTGCTGCTTCCAGGGAATGGGGGGAAAGGGGCTAGCAGCCCCTTTTAAACCATCTCTCCATGTGTCTGTCTGCTGCCACCACCGCCCCTCTGGCCCCGTGTCTCGTTGTGGCCTCAGGAGCAAGCACATGGACGGCGGCAGCCACTGCAAAGGAGCATAGCAGACAGCAACCTCTTTGACCCATCACCATTATACCAGTTGAGTCGGCAGAGAAAACCAGTTGAGCAGGGGTGGAAGAGCCTCCAGGGACATGGTGGTGTTGGGGGATGAGAGGTTGGAATGAACATTTTGAGCAAGGGAGGTGAAAGTAGGAAAACACTACAAGACATGCAGAACAGTAGCCCTACGACGAGCGTTGGCACTAAGAATCCTCCTCTTGCGTGTGAACAGCAGGGAGCATCTTCAGACAGTCAGTGCCATGTCCAATATCTGGTTTGGGGAAGCTAATTTTACTGACCTGAAATAACAGACACCAGCACCGGGAAGGGGAGGCCTTCCTCAGGCCCATTCTGGAGTCTGGCATTATAAGTGAATGTGATAAAAGAGTAGTGCAGTTACCACCCGCCTGGACTTCTGACCTTTGCTATCTGCAAAAGAAGTGCCCTCTTTTGCCATGGAGGGAGAAATCCTTTTGCCACAATAGCTGCAGAAGGCCCTAGCTGGAGTGTCACTACACTGGTTCTTTGACTGGAGAGAGACTGCATAGAACCCCTGGTGGGTAGGGGCAATACACACCTCCGTGTGCTGCTGCTAAGCACTGCTCCATGGAAGAACAAATACTTCTAGGGTAATGTCATCAGTGGATCTGTGACTACACAGCAGTAGTTCCTATTAAAGCCAGTGGGGTGTTTTTCAGCTTGCTGTCAGGTTAACGGGACAAAGATTCCTTCTCCCTAGGTCCCTTGCAAGGGCCTGTGTATTGGACTTTGTACAGGAGTCCAGCATTTGGTCCGAAAAATAGTCGACGTGACAAAGAACAGGCTGAGCAATGCTTCCTGCATCCCTTCAGCCGGTGTTCAGGGATGTTGGGTACCTTCTGTCAGTGAAAAAAACGTGTATTTGAAAGGTCTCTGTGGCAAAGAAGGGTGAAAATGTAGATTCTCGAGTCTTTGCCAAAGCTTGGACAGTGAACTCATGATGTGTGGGGAGGAGTGGGGGAAGGGAGGAAGCAGCAGCATCGCAGAAAATGAGATAAAAGGAAAATCATTTCCTGTGGTCTGAAACTAGATGGCCACCCCACTGCTTCTGTTGCCACAACGTCAGGGTCCAACCTAGCTGTTAATGGAATTGCATGGGGAGTAATCACCGGATATGACTAACATTCCTTGTGTGTCACAGCCTGATGGAGATACATTTTCAGTGCTGTGTGCAGCAGAAATGCGGTGCACAGAAACACTCTGAAGCAGGCGAACAAAGATGCTGTTCTAAATAGAGCAGATTGACAAATAGGTATGCTCAGCTGGTAATGGGGTTTCTTTGAAAGGGTGCAGCGTGTGTTCCCCACCCCTGCCAGCTGGTGCAGGGGTTGTGGGGGGACACATGACACCACCATCTTCCTGCCGACTTTGGAGCATCTGCCTCATGCAGTGATTGCACTCCTTGAGCTGCTTGAGCAGAGGAACTGGGATTGGGCATAGCCACTACGCAGGGAAGTAAGGGAGGAGGCCACTTACGTACAACCTCGCCCTACGATTACAATGAGTGTAACAGCAAATCACGTTTCTCTTCTTGCCTAGTTATAGTATGGGTTCGGGTGAACTCGGTTTTCATTTCAGGTTTTCAGTTCAGTTAGACTGAAAGCTGAGTGAAGCCCAGATTTCTATGTTGAAAGTCCTTACTAATCAGGATGTGGGTGGTAGTCAGCTCAGAATCTGAGCTATTCTCTGTTGAAATGTCTTTGCCTAGTCTGAAATCCTACTGGCACTTCCTGGTTTACTGGAAGTATTCTGGAATGCATCATCCTGTGACATCAGAGAGAGAAAGAGAGAGGAAATCTAATTTACTGCATGGGAGACAGTGAGACCCAGTTGATAGGGCACTGGTTTGGGATTTAGGCGACCTGGCTTCTGTTCCCAGCTCTGCCATTGACCTGCTGGGTGACACTGGACAAGTCCCTTAACTTGTTTCCCCTCACGCCTGTCTTGTCTATTTAGACTGCAAGCTCTTTGGGGGCAGGGACTGTCTAACTATGTATTTATACAGTGCCTAGCATGACTCCTGTAACACATAATAAATTATGATATTGTCAATGAATTAGGGCCTCACTGAGAGAAAAGCAAAGGTAAAACTTATTTCTGTTCTGAATACCTCTCATTTACTGGTTAGCAGAGGCACTTGGGGCCAGATCCAAATGCAGTGCAGTCAGTGGCAGCTTTTCCATTGACTTCAGTCATTGGGCTTTGGAATAGGCTCTTGGAGCGTAAATCCATTTCATTTTAGCTGTGCCATTCACTATTAAGTGCACTGTTTACATGTAACAAAAGGACTGTTTCCCTCCCCTTTTTTTCTGCTTTCCTTTTCAGGGGAGGAATGATCCAGACTTGTGAACAATATCAATTTGTCCACCATGTCATGAGCTTGTATGAAAAACAGCTCTCTAGAGCAGCAGAAGAATAAGCTTTCATGATATTCCTAGTGGTTAAAACCAAGAGAACTCTTGACGGGAGTCAGCTATATTTTAGATCTGATAAGAGACACATGGTAACTTGGCAGTCTTTGTTGAAGATATATATATATATATATATATATATTTGTTTTACTTTGATATTGCTTTCTTTTTGCTCTTGTTTGCATCAACTTTTAAGAGCTGAGATACTGCTTGTCTTAAACATGTGGCAGAACATAATCACCAAAAAAATGGCTTATTTATACTGTAAATAAGAATAGTAGCTTCATTTGTTACAAAATCAAAAAAAAAATTCACTAGCTGTCTTGAGTTTGCTGTTTTTAAAAAATGATTTAATTGCTAATAGATCCAAATACAGTGTGGAACTCTTTGAAGCTGTCATGCTGAAATATGTATGGTATGTTGACTAAGCTTGAAATTAACTTTTTGCCTTTTTCTGATTGTTTTTACATTTTAAACTACCGAATACTGTGTATATCATAAACCTTCTGAGCCTCTGCATTAAATGATTCAAGTTGATTCATATTGAAATCATGTTTTACACCTCATGTTTGCTTGTGAAAAAAGAAAAATTCCACAAAATGTAGCAGAACCAAGGGAGGGGAGAAAAAACAATTCATTGACATGAGGCGATTGCCACTTCTTTATCTCCAATATACCATGGAATCAAGAAAAGAATGGAAAAGTATGGTGACCATTAGAGATGAGTCTGAACCAAACTTTGTGAGCATTATGTGAGCCCCCAATCTTTGTGAGCATTATGAAATCTTAACTTGGATCCAGATCTGAATTTGGCAAATAGCCTCTCTTTATGAGCCAGACCAAAATCCATGATACAATTTCCCATGAATTTTGGGGTGTTTTAACACAGATTCTGAATGTTGTGACTTGAGCTCTTCTCTAATGAATACATAGTAAAGGAGGTCACGTGTGCACTGTGAAGTTAGGTTGAGATTTTCAAAGCTGTCTGAGGCCTGGTCTGCACCAGGAAGTTAGGCTGATATAACTATGTTGCTCAGGGGTGTGAAAATTCCACACCCCTGAGTGACGCAGTTAAACCAACCTAAACCTGACTGTAGACAACAGTAGCTCAATGGGAGAATTCTCCCATGAACCTAGCTACCGCCTCTCAGAGGTGGAGTACCTGTGCCAATGGGAGAAGCTCTCCCTCTTCACTGAAGAGTTACAGCTGTGACGCTGCAGTGTTTTAAGTATAGACAAGCCCTGAGAGAATGTCTACGCTGCAGTTAGGTGTGTGATTGCAGCACGTTGGACATGCTAGATCAAAGGTAGCTCGAGTAACAATATCAGCGAAGCAGCAGCAATCACCTCCTGGTTGCAGTGTAAACATACCTTAATTGATCTGAGTGCCCAGTTCTCATTACAATTAATGGGAACAGGGCATCCAAATCCCATAGGAAGTTTTGAAAAACCTCAGCCTTAATATGTTGGCCAGTGTTTAGAGATTTGCCTTTGAAAATCAATTCAGACTGTCACTGTCTCTGGTTCCTAAAACCCCTGATCCGTGCAGCAACAGTTCCCTTTAGGCAATAGAGACTCTGCTGCTCTTGGCTGTGTTCTAGGCCCCAATTCAGCAAAGGACTCCAAGCATGCACATCGTTACATACATGCTTGAGTACTTTACTGAGCATGGATGGACTTGACTATGTGAGTTAAGTGCTTTGCTGAACTGGGACCCTAGTGAACAATTAAAGCTATCCACAACTTTTTTTTAAAAACAAAAAACATTTCTAGGAAGTGCTGAAAATTCTGAGAATTTATGGCACTTGTTGATCAAGAAGGGATCAAAAACAGCATTCAGAACAATAAGGGCTTGCGCCTGCTCCCACTGATGTTCTGCACAGGATCGGGCCTGAAGAGCTGTGCGTATATACAACTTACTGTGTCACTGTGGGGAAAGCTTTCCCAAAAGTTCAAGACATGTCTTCTGTTGGTTCAGTACCTGTGTTTACCTTGTATCCGTGCCTCTGTAAAAATCCTGTCAGCAGGGTTTGCATGAATGTGGCAAAATGTGTTATCTTTAAACCACTTGATTTTATTGCTGTATTTAAAATATTTCCTTCAGTGATACGCTAACCGAGTGAACTGGCGTTCTTTTTTTAAAAACTGTTGGTAGTCATTAAATAGAGCAATAAACTTAAGCATTTTGAGCATAACATGACTGTTAGTTTTATGTAAAACTTACCAGGTATCCTACTCCCCTTGCTACCAACTTTTTTATAAGGGTGACATTACCCTCGTCCAATGACCCTTTCATAGAAACAAGCATCACTGATGGTCAGAATGGCATTGTAAATGGAAACTGCCCCTCCCCCTCCAAATAATGTTTTAAGATGTTTTGTGCCCTTCAATTCAAACCAAGTAAGTGAAGAAAATGACATGTTTTCTCACGATTTATGCCATGCGTCAAATAAAGAATATTTGTTGCTGAGGGATTGCGATGTGGGTATGGGACAGTAGCTGAATCTAAACATTTGTCTCTTTTCTGAGGAGAATTCCTAGTAGAGAATCATTCCACAGCAAACAAAGTAGGAACTACTGTAAATAATGCTCCATAAGATCAACACAGAGGCTTAGATGCTCAGCTGGTGTAAATCAGTGTAGCTCCATGGACTTCAACCTAAGGAAGACTAGCCTGCTGCTCACTCCTGTTTTGCATTAATAGCATGCTCTGAGGGGCTCTTGAAAATGTACGGCCAGTTTCACCAGTGCATTTTCACTGCTTTGCATCCATTCATTGATACAAAGCAGCCATAAACCTGGCTTAACTGACTGGTTCAAATGGCTTTACAGCTGCTTTGCATCACCACAGGCAGAGCATTCTAGTTACTCATGCCCAAAATGTTCAAATGGCTCATGAGATGGTATTTTGTTTTACTAACTTGGCACTAATCCGCCTATTTATTGCTTGGCCTTGCCATAATTAACATCATTCACATATTTCTCTCTCCGGTTATAAAGTTTAAGAACTGAAGGGACAATTAGATAAGCATTTGAATATAGCAGAGGAAGGAGAGCTCCTGTATAGGGAAAGGTGTTTAGAATGGGCAGGATTACTTCTTTCCTGCTACTTAATAGGTTGAAATCTTTAGCTGCCCTGCTAAGGACAGGGGGAACTCAGCTGATAATGGGCACTACCACTTTCCTTATTGGAGACACTTTATCTAGTGAAAAACCACAGGCCTACCACACTTTTACCTCCCTGCTCCACAAAGTTCAGCAGGTGGTCTTATATCAGAGACCTCACTTAGCATCTGTAGTGCACAGTGTTTCCCATAGGACCACAACAAATTCCTGTGTCCAGCATGTGGTTTCGAAACACACCAAAAATTATTTTTCTCAGCATAATCAGCGGTAGTCTTTCTTCTGTCTTGTCATGTGAGCAGTTCCAGCTTGTGAAACGTGGTGTGAATGGGGCATGAAGACTGGTGGTGAGGAGGGATCTGGGTTGTGCTCGTCACTCATTGACTTGCTGTATGACTTTGGGCAAACCACACCTCTTGCTTCAGTTTCCCCCCAGCGGTAGAATGAGAGTGATGATGCTTTTCATCCTTTGTTAGGTGCTTTGAGATCAACAGATGAAAAGTCCTATGTAAGAGCTAAGTAAAATGCTTGAGATTGAAGAGGTCTGTAAACAGCAGCTTTATCCATTTCGGCATCCATTTCAGGCAGAGACAGCAGGGGGAGCAGAGGTACTGTGTAACTTGCACATGGGCAATCTTATGAGGTGCATGTTTGAATCTGGATTGGGTTGTAAACCTGAGAACTGGGATTTCAATGTTATGGCTGGTGACATTTTTATCAGGGGGAGATGTTAAACAGAAAATGAGAGGTTAAATTTACAACTTCTTAATCATAACTGGGTCCTATTCATTGGTGTTTTTAAGTGAAACTAATATTTTGTATTTTTGCTTGAAAAAAATTAAAGCATATTTTATGTGAGGTTAAACTCTCTTCCCCACCCTGCCAAGCCTAAATATATGTGTATAATTTCTGACATCTGCGAGGGTAAATGCGAGTATATGGTAATAAGGGGCAGCTCAGGATTCCCGGAGAGAAAAATAGTTTTGCGGCATTCAAAAAAGAATTAGAAATGCAAATGAGTGAAAGTAACATTTGCAGCTGTACTTGTGAGGGCAAAGCATTCTAAGGGCTGACAGTCCTCGTGCTTCAGTGTGCATGCTGATTGCCTTCTGAGGTCAGGAAGGGATTCTTCCCCTACCCCAGACAGTTGAATGCATTATACTGTGATAGAAGGTGGAGTACACTTTCCTCTCAGACTCCAGATACATTAGTACAATAGACTCCACATTCCAAATGGAATTCAGCAGCTGGATGTGAAATTCACTTCCATGTAGATGGCCTACACAGGCCACGTACGGTACATCTTCACTGGAATAGAAGACCTGCGGCACAGTTGCAGCTGGCCCAGGTGAACTGATTCGGGTTCAGGCTGCTGGGCTAAACATTGTTACGTAGACTTTGGGCGTAGGCTGGAGCCTTGGCTCTGGACCCTCCCCCATCCCAGGGTCCCAGAGCTCAGGCTCCAGCCCAAGCCCAAACATCTACATGGTAATTTTACAGCCTTGCAGCCCAAGCCCTGCAAGCCAGTCAGATGACCTGGGCCAGCCACAGCTGTTTAATAGGTGGGTAGACATACCTTTAAGGCCCAAAAAGGCTACTTAGTATTATGTCCACTTTACTGATGGGGAAGCTGAGAAGCAAAGAGAGGTTAAGTGACTTATGCATAGCTCTTTCAGTGCTTGCAGTATGGCTTGTAGTATCTGAAAGAAAGCTACTATGTTGATGGTCTGCTGTACAAAGCCCTAAGATAGATATCCGAGTAGCAGCCGTGTTAGTCTGTATTGGCAAAAAGAAAAGGAGTACTTGTGGCACCTTAGAGACTAAATTTGTTAGTCTCTAAGGTGCCACAAGTCCTCCTTTTCTTTCTAAGATAGAGAGAATGCCAGTATCCTGACTTCCAGTCCTTTATTCTCTCCACCAGACCCTGGTGTTCAGGTGCTGCTTTTCTTTGTCTCGTCTCACTCTCAGGCTTCTCAGAATGCAAACAAGGAACCACGCTGCTCCATTATTATTCTAAAATGTTTATTGTCACTGTTTTCTGGGCATTATTCCTGCCCTCTAGAGTGTGTCCTGCCAGTCCCCTTCCAATGTGATCAGCTTCCTCCGCTTCCCCTTTAACGTCAGTACATCTTTGAGTCCACGAGACAGAGAATTCCTGCAGCAGCATGTGTCTTATTACAGAGATTTCTCTTTTGAGAAGTTGTAATGCTTCCCTGAGTCAAAGTTTTATTATTATGTCTGACTTGAGTTCCTCTGGTCCCAGTGGCAGCTGCAAGTCTTCTGCTTTCTTCTTATAAGGCAAAGGCTTTTTGCAACAGCACTTCTCTCCGGGGATCAAAAGGAAAGAGTCCGGCACGGCCCCTCCTGCTCTAATCCTTCTCCTTTGCATGCTTAAATGGTGTGCCCCTGGACTGTGCATACGAAAAACGGATGTAAGAAATGAAGACGCTCTGGCATATTGGTAGATATCCATTGAGCAAAGGAAAGAATAGCTTAGTGGGGGTTCTTACATTGTAGGGTGACCAGATGTCCCAATTTTATAGGGGCAGTCCCGATATTGGGGGCTTTTTCTTATATAGGCACCTATTATCCCCCATCCCCTGTCCCGATTTTTTACACTTGCTATCTGGTCACCCTATTATATTGCCCATATCAGAGGGAGAGGAAGGGGAGGGAATGTGTTCTAGTAATTAGAGCAAAGGACTGGGAGTCAGGTGATTGAGGTTCTATTTCTAGATTTTATACAAAGTTCCAAGTTTTTCAGAGATAGGTAACTAAATATGTATTCAGGCACCTAACTAAGTAGCCAGAATTCCATGAATTTCCCATTTGAAAGCTTTGGAGGTTTTACGTGCAAGTCATTTCTCTCTGATGACCTTTGGAAACCAACTAGTGATGGAGATTTCTTTGCATTCAGGTCTTTGTTTTGCTAGGCTCCTATACTTTTAAAAAGTAACGGTGGGTTATTTCCCAGAGTCCTCCTGGACCAGACTCAGCTCTCATTTACACCTAGCATAAATCCAGGGTAACCAGTCTAACAGCACTTTGAATGGACATCAAACGATGATAAGGTGTGGTCGCTACTTCAGCCACGGCACAAACAAGAGGTCTAGTCTGGATCCTTTGGAATGGAAAGTGCTATATAAATGTAAGGTGGTTGTTGTTGCTGTTACGTATTTATTATTTTAGCATTTCTATTATTATGTCAAATAAAACAAAAGAACTAAATGATTAGATTCTGCTACCTTTACTCATGCTGAGAAATACCCTGTTCTGGGAGAATTCCCACTGATTTCAGCAGGATTATTCCTTCAGTAAAGTACTACTCCACATGGAAGGGTGGCAGAATCTAGAGTTTATTGCTGAATATAAAAGGGTAGATTTTCAAAAAAGCTCCGTTCCCATTTTCAGAAGAGCTCAGTTCCCATTTTCAGAAGAGCTCAGTTCCCATTTTCAGAAGAGCTCCGTTCCCATTTGGACACTTAAGTCAAGTGGTCAGGTCTGTGAACAACAGAAGCTGCTAGGCGTTGAGCACTTTTTAAAAAAATCTGGCCATTTCATTTAGGTTGTTCAATGAGTGCTGAGCTTTTTTGAAAATCAGGTCTCTTATTTAGGTGCCTTAAGAGAAGCTCTTGGGTGTTGAATTCTTTTGAATATCTGACCCCAGATGTTTTATATTTAAAAACAAACAAAATAAAACAGTTAAGTTGAATATAAAAAGGTATCTGAGCTTGGTCAAGATCTTGAAATCACACCCTGACATATCTTGAGAAAAGCTCCAAGAAGCCATCTCTTTGACCTTCAGACGGGTTATTCTTATTATATAGCCATCCTTGCCCTTGAGATTTTATCATCCTATTCCTCCAAGCATGTGAAACTGCTGAAGTCAGTGTAATGGATGTAACTACATAGCCCCCAAGAGGCCAGTATGTATTTAAAGTTTGAACTACTTAGATCCATATTTGTCCTGTGCTGAGGGACCCAGCTGTCTTCCTGAGACTGGAACTCTCTACAGTGCTTCACATCAGCCAAAGGATACAGAAGGATCCACTGATGGTCTGAAAACTCATAGTAGGGCTCAACCAGGACCGTGGCAGCTTGAAGAGAAGGTAAACTTTACATGAATAAATATTGTCTGTAATGTTAAAGCATTCGATATTCACTAACTGTCTTTGCTGTGGGTATCTGGGGTGGCAAAGAGTTCTCTGATATGATTAGCTTTATTTTAATTTTTGTTTTGTTCACTGTTTTGGGGTGGGAGGATTGACAGTTAAAAAACAAGGAACCTCATGAAATACCACCTTGAAGCACCATTGCTTGAGGCATTTAAAACTAGGCTTAAAAAGCTTTAGAAAATATCCTGTAGGGAATAATCCTACACTAGCTGGAGGATGGACTCGACAACTTGATCTTCAGTGACTGACACAAAATTACCATTCTTCGCACTGAATCTTTGTCACAGGTACTTTAATGGTGTTGGCCATCCATTTCTCAAGACCCAACTTTACTTGCAGATGTTTAATAAGATGCAATCATCATAAATATGGTGAAGTAATCACACTAGAAAGAATGAGCAAAAATCACCTCTGTGTGGTGGGGTTACCCAATTTATATATGGTCCCCATGATTTATCTCTGCCCCGAGGGAAAAGGATTTGCCTACACTGTCATTTTGTATTCTTTCTTGCTCAAAGACCTAGATACAAATTGAGCCCTGGTGATGGGCAGCAATATATGACAGTAAATGCCTTATCTTTAAAGTCCGATATTTTGGGCCTTTGAAGCTGGTACTAGTCCCACAGAGAAGCAAGTCATCTCTAATGGTATAAAGCTCTGTGCAAAGTAGCAGACCTTAAGCAATGACATTTTTATGTATAGAAAAGTTGTCGCTGGCCTAGGATTGAAACTTTCTTCTTCTTTGGCTCAGACAAGGGTAATTTGGAGGGAGAGGCAATTCCATATTTGGGAGGAGAGGAGGAAGCATTCCTGTGGAGGTTGATTTTTAAACAATGGCAACTGTGTGAAGTTGCTTAGGGTTTCGAAATCTTAGAATAAGTCCCAAGCCGTATGGCTTACCAGGCAGAGGAGCAGGTGAGGTGATCAAAGGAGTGTGATAAATAAATTTCTCCCATTAGCACCTCTGGGGCTGCAGCACCCACCAGCCACAGCTGTTGGGCGGAACTCCCAATCAGCTGTTTGGAGGCTTGGGGAAGGGGTTGGAGGAAAGTGGAGAGCAGCGAGCAGTGGGGGCTTTGGGGAGGGAGTGGAGTGGGGGCGGGCCTCAGGATGGAGTGTGGGTGAAAAAGTGAAAGACGGAGCCTATGGCTTCCAGTGTAAGTGAGAGTAAAATGTGGTTTTTCCCAGTGTGTTTGGTATTAGAAAGAATTTCCCCTTTCCTATCCTTTGCCCAGTCCCATCACCTGTGCCAAAAAAATATTGTATGTTGGGAAGGAAAGGGTGGGAGAAGAACAAGAGATGTGAGGGGAAGGAAAACATTTAATGTGGTCTATGAAAGCAGAAATCTTCCTTCACCTCCCTCTTAACAAGCTTGTTGTTTCCAGATAGTCACAACTTTTCCAAATCCTATCAGTAAGACAACGTCTGAGTAGAACAGAGAAAGCCACAGGGGCCGAGGGAACTCTGGGGAGGTACTGGGGCTGGAACTGTGCCTTCCCACCTGTCCTCTACCCACAAGGAGTCAAGCGAATCTTCCCTCCAGTACAGGCATAGTGATGCTAAACTGGCCTCCCTCACACACCCTGGGGACGGGGGCAGGGTGGGAGGGGGCATGTCAGTGACAGGAGGGGGATTCACCCTTAGCCCATGATGCTATGGAGATTCTGGACTTTGAGGCAGCCGATGGGAGGCCGCCACAAATTAGAGCATCCCTGGAAAGGCTCTCATTTATGCTGGGAGCCATCTTGTCCCCGCTGGCAGCCTAGAATCTCATGCTGTGGTGAGGTATATAAATCCCACACTAGAACTGAAGAGGTTACGGAGCAGTTTGGGTCCCAGCAGGGACTCTGCCCCTTCCCCCCAACCTTCAGAGCATGCTCCTGCTGGAGGAAGGATCTAAAAAGGAATCAGACAACTCAGATGGGGGTAAGCGGGCGAACAGGATAGATCTACCCTGAGAGCTCCTGACCAAAGCTGCCACAGAAGTCTCCACTGGGGAGCAAGGGACTACCAGCGGAGCCCAGCTGGGCTGATGGTTCAGTTACCCTTTTCCCCCATTGCTATTTTAAATTGGACTTTGAGACTGCAGAGGGGGGTGGATGGTAGGAAGCGGCCCAGCAGGGCAGTCTTGGGGCACTCCCTAATGCCTGTCATAGTTTGCTTCTCAGAGCGCCCTGGGTCAAAACCTGGTGGAGTGGAAGGCCTGGGCTCCCCTTCCAACCTCCCAGATAGGAGCATAAATCTCACTTCCACCCCTCCCGGGTGTAAAGAGAAGATAGAGATGTTGGATCCTCGTGGCAAGGATAAGCCACCTACAGGGGCCAAGTGATAGAGTGAGGGTCCTTCCAAGTTGTAAGGATGCAAGGCCCTCTACAGTTCATTGGACACTGCTACCCTGAAAGGGGGAGGGGGAGTTGAGCTAAATTGGTGACCCAGACAGAGGGCTGAGTTGCCGCCCACCAAAAGGTAGGCCATCCCACTACTAGAGGAGTTGCCAACAGGTGGCATCAGAGACTGAGAGAAGGAAATTTGAGTGACCAACGACATAACCACTAGGCGATGCCACCGAGAAGCCTGCTCCGGTCACAACTAGTTGCCTAGAGGCAGCATCAGAGACTGAGAGGGGAAATTGAGAGCCCAATGACCTAATCACTAGGCAACATCACTGATAAGTCTGGCGTCTGGTCACACACAGTCATAAAGGTGGCTTAAAGTTCCCCTTCCCCATGGATTGTGCCTTCTGTCCTGCATCCCCTGGAGGTGTAACACATAATCCCAACCCACACCAGACCAGGTCATTGTTCCAGGAAAACGGGGTGAGAGGAGATCAGGTTCCAGATGATGGTTCTCTGACATGATTCTTTAACACCACAAGAGTGTGTCAGGGACTTGGGGACCTATGTTCTAGTCTTTGTTGTATATCGGTTGCCAAAGAGGACTTTTAGCACTAGGGAAACAAAACATAAGGCGTTAATGGTACCCAATCTTTGGGCAAGCAGAGGGAGAGTCAATCATCCTTCCCACTCCTACAGTGCACTGGGTGGGCATGACCAATAGCCATTGTGATCGCACTAATGCAAGGGTTACTGGACTCTAACACTGCTGTTGGTATGAGAGTTGCTAGCAGGAGCAGAAAGAGGGTTTGGCCTCCTCTCCATGCCTCGCTGAGGAGGAAGCGGAATACTGCACACTGTTCCAGGGTAGTGCAGTGGGTATGCTTCCTACAAGCTCCTTTCAGTGGTGTTGTGTCTGCCTGACACACTGCTTCCTGCAGCTCCACCCAGGGCATATGGTCCTGCCTGTCCCCTGCTGCAGGCTGTGGGATGCACCCAGAGTTGAACTTTCTGCTCTGGGCCTTGTTTAGGGAAATTCTGTCCCTCCTTCTCTGATTCACTCTTTAAAATTAGTGGATTAAAAAACCCTGAGTAAAATACAAATGAATAGGCATCAGGGGCCTAATCCTGCTCCCGTGCACATCAGTGGCAAAGCTCCCATTGACTTTCGTGGTGCAAAATGAGGGTATAAGTGCCTAATTACACGAACAGTCTTTGTTTCAGTGGGTGGACTTCAGTGAGGTTACTCAGGTTAGTAAGTGCTAGTTACATGAGTGAAAGTTGCAGGGACACACCCTAAAACCTTTTAATAAATGGTCAGAGCTGATGCAGTGCAGCGTAGTTTATGTTCTCAGCCAGCTCCTCAGCTAAATCGATCTAGCTGAAAACACCAGTTACGCTGGTTTACACCAGTTGACGAGCCAGTCCTTAAAGAATAAATAGCTAAAAGCACTCCTAGTGAGGGAAACAGACAGGAGCACAAGCTCTGGCAAGTCATGTGTAAAAGTTTTAGAAGTTAGGCCAAGAAAGAATTTGAAGAACAGCTGGCTAAGGATATAAAAACTAACAACAACAAAAAAGTAAGTATATCAGAAGCAGGAGGCCTGCCAAAGAGTCAGTGGGGCCATTGGACAATCAAGGTACTAAAAGAGCACTCAAGGACAAGTCTGTTGTGGAGAAGCTAAATTAATTTTGTGCATCAGTCTTTACTGCAGGGGATGTGAAGAAGGGCCCCACACCTGAGCCCTTCTTCTTAGGTGACAAATCTGAGGAACTGTCCCAGACTGAGATGTCAATAGAGGAGGTTTGGGAACAAATTGATAAATTAAATAGTAATAAGTCACCAGGACCAGATGGTATTCACCCAAGAGCTGTGAAGGAACTCAGATATGAAATTGCCAAACTACTAACTGTGGTATGAAGCCCATTGCTTAAATCAGCCTCTGTACCAGATGGCTGGAGGGTATCTTATATAGTGCCTATTTTTAAAAAGGGCTCCAGAGGTGATCCTGGCAATTAAAGACCAATAAGCCTAACTTCAGTACCAGGGAAACTGGTTGAAACTATAATAAAGAAAAAAATTATCAGGCACATAAGCCCAATATGTTGGGGAAGAGTCAACAGGGCTTTTAACAAGGGAAAATATGCCTCACCAATCTATTAATGTTCTTTGAGGATATCAACAAGCATGTGGACAAGGGTGATCCAGTTAATATCTTTCAGAAAGCCTTTGCCAAGATCCCTCACCAAAAGCTCCTATTCAAACTAGGCAGTTGTGGGATAAGAGGGGAGGTCCTCTAATGGATCAGTAACTAGTTAACCGATAGGAAACAAAGGGTAGAAATAAATGGTCAGTTTTCACAATGGAGAGAGATAAATATCAGGGTCCCCCGTGGACCTGTACTGTACTGTTCAACATATTCATAAATGATCTGGAAAAAGGGATGAACAGTAAAGTAGCAAAATTTGCAGATGCTACTAAATTACTCAAGACAGTTAAGTCCAAAGCTGACTGTGAAGAGTTACAAAGGGATCTCACTAAACTGGGTGATGGGCAACAAAATGGCAGGAGAAATTCAGTGTTGATAAGTGCAAAGTAATGAACACTGGAAAATCCCAACTCTATATACAAAATGATGAGGTCTAAATTAGCTGTTACCACTCAAGAAAGAAATCTTGGAGTATTCCTGGATAGTTCTCTGAAAACACCTGCTCAATGTGCAGCAGCAATCAAAAAAGCGAATAGAATGTTAGGAACCATGAGGAAAGGGATAGATGATAAGACAGAAAATATCATATTGCATCTATATAAATCCATTGTATGCCTATACCTTGAAAACTGTGCAGCTCTGATAACCCCAACTCAATGAGGATATATTAGAAATGGAAAAGGTGCTGAGAAGAGCAATGAAAATGGTGACAGGTATAGAACAGCTTTTGTCTGAGGGGAGATTAAAAAACTGGGACTGTTCAGTTTAGAAAAGAGATTAATAAGGAGGGATATGATAGAAGACGCTAAAATTATGAATGATATGAAGAAAGTGAATAAAGAAGTGTTATTTACCCATTCGCGTAACACAAGAACTAGGGGGTCATTTGATGAAATTAATAGGCAGCAGGTTTAAAACAAACAAAAGGAACAACTCACAGTCAACCTGTTGAACTGGTTTCCATAGAATGCTGTGAAGGCCAAATGTATATCTGGGTTAAAAAAAGAATTAGATAAATTCATGGAAGATAGGTCCATCAATGGCTATCAGCTAAGATTGACAGAGACGCAACCCCATGCTCTGGGTGTCCTTAAACCTCCAACTACCAGAATGTGGGACTGAACGACGGGATGGATCACTCAAAATTGCCCTGTTTGGTTCATTCCCTCTGAAGCATCCAGCACTGACCACTGTCAGAAACAGGATATTGGGCTAGATCAGTGGCTCTCAATCTTTCCAGAGTACTTTCAGGAGTCTGATTTGTCTTGTGTACCCCAAGTTTCAGGTCATTTAAAAGCTACTTGCTTACAAAATCAGACATAAAAATACAAAAGTGTCACAGCATACTATTTCTGAAAAATTGCTGACTTTCTCATTTTTACCATATAATTATAAAATAAATCAACAGGAATATAAATATTGTACTTACATATCAGTGTATAGTACATAGAGTATAAACAGGCCATTGTCTGTATGAAATTTTAGTTTCCACTGACTTCACTAGTGCCTTTTATATAGCCTGCTGTAAAACTAGGCAAATATCTAGATGAGTTGATGTAGCCCCAGGGGTAGATGTACCCCTGGTTGAGAACAACTGGGCTATATGGACCATTGGTCTGACCCAGTATAGCCATTCTTATGTTCACTAATTTTGACCAAAAATGAAGCATCTTGGAGCCTTCTGAAATGAATAATTTCAAAATCTTATCCTTTTAGCCTTTGGGCTGATAAGTGCTGAAATTGTTCCTCTGTGATAGTCCACCACAGAACATTATCCTGATTTGCTGAAAAAATACAACCGCAGAAATGGTAGTGAAAGGCCTTATGTCTGAGCGGATCAGCTAGGCATGTTTTTTTTTTATTCTGAATCCCATTCTGTCTCCCCTTTCTCCCCACCAAAGTTCACACGCATACTGAGAGGTGCAGAAGTCGAGATATTTTCATCATGGCAACCACAGTAATGCAAATGGAAACCAGGGTCCAGCAACATCACTCCATTAAAGTCTCCAGCTCCCAGATGCAACGTATATCTCAGACTGTGGGAGGCAAGTATCATTTCAGTCTCTGGAAGCTGATACAACCCCAAAGGATGTTGTCATGGCTTTTAGATTATAAATTTGGCTAACAGAGAGGTCTTTCCTCATAATGCTTGCATTTCTGACTGCATGGAGGAGTATGGTTGATCCAAATCAGTCCATGGACCAGGCTAGATACCACAGGCAAAAAACAGGCCTTAAGAGGCTAAAACCCAATGCAAAGTGCATGACAACAATAGTTATTGAAACCTCTTCATGGGACTTTTGATAAGCAGGTTTTCTATAGTCCTCATATTCATAGTCTATGAGTGCTTCACAATATATGATGTATTTATCCTCACAACAACCCCTATGAGGTAGGGAAGTGCCATTATCCCCATTTTACAGATGGGGAACTTAAATCTCAGAGAGACTAAGTGACTTGTCCAAAGTCACACACAGAAAGTCTGTGGTGAAGCAAGGTCTCAAGTCCCCAGGGTCACAAGTCCCAAGGCTAGTGCCCTATGCCCTGAACCAGGCTTCTATCCAGGTTTCAGCTGATCTAAACCATTTTCAATATAATTAATTTATGTTGGGGGTCCCTCCCCCACAAGAAATAAACACCTCAAAAACCACATTTCTGTTCCTCCTGGCTAATATATTTTTCTTCGAACAGGGGAAGTTGTTTCTAGGAAATCTTCTACCACGATGGAGTCCTTCAGCATGGTGACACGCTCCTTTGAGATCCCTTTAGGAGAAAGCATCCCTGAATTTGTGGAGAAGCCTCATCCACTGACAGCCCCTGAGGGTAAGCAGCACCCCATTCCACTGAAAAGTCACCTCATTACCAGGACACTAAAGATATAACATTTCAAAACAGGTGCCTGAAATGGGCTCACCAAACCTGCACGTGTGGGTGTAAACAGGGCATTGCATGTGCAAAACATGTAATTGAACACACAAAATGGATAACTGTTAGGACTGTCAAGCGATTACAAAATTAATTGTGATTAATCGTGTGATTAAAAAAATTAATCGCACCGTTAAATATTAATAGAATACCATTTATTTAAATATTTTTGGATGTTTTCTACATTTTCAAATATACTGATTTCAATTACAACACAGAATATGACGTGTACAGTGCTCACTTTATATTTATTTTTCATTACAAATATTTGCACAGTAAAAAAACAAAAGAAAAAGTATTTTTCAGTTCACCTAATACAAGTACTGTAGTGCGATCGCTTTATCATGAAAGTTGAACTTACAAATGTAGAATTATGTACAAAAAAACCTGCATTCAAAAATAGAACAATGTAAAATTTTAGAGGCTGCAAGTCCACTCAGTCCTACTTCTTGTTCAGCCCAGACGAACAAGTATGTTTACATTTGCAGGAGATAATGCTGCCTGCTTCTTGTTTACAATGTCACCTGAAAGTAAGAACAGGCTTTCGCATGGCACTATGGTAGCCGGCATTGCAAGATATTTACATGCCAGATGCACTAAAGATTCATATGTCCCTTCATGCTTCAATCACCATTCCAGAGGACATGCGTCCATGCTGATGACAGGTTCTGCTCGGTAATAATCCAAAGCAGTGCAGACCGACGCATGCTCATTTTCATTATCTGAGTCAGAGGCCACCAGCAGAAGGGGTTTTTTTCTTTTTTAGGTGGTTCAGGTTCTATAGTTTCTGCATCAGTATGTTTGATTTCAGTTACAACACAGAATACAATATATATGAAAATGTAGAAAAACATCCAAAATATTTTATACATTTCAATTGATATTCTGTTGTTTAATAGTGCGATTAAAACTGTGATTAATCGTGATTAATTTTTTTAATCATGATTAATTTTTTTGAGTTAATTGCGTGAGTTAACTGTGATTAATCGACAGCCCTAGAAACTCTGCATGCAAATGCCTGATTTCATTTGCAAATGCCTGCCCTGTGTACTCATCCATTTGGTCAGATATATATCAACTATTTATTTTTAGGGCCTTGCCCTGCGCACATTGAAGTATATGACAGAACTCCCGTTGACTTCAAAGGTGCAGATCTGTCCTTAGTGAGAACCAAATGATGCCTGCCTTCCTCAGGCAAACCTCCCATCTGGGGAAGTTTTGCCTAAGTAAGGCCAGCAGAACATGGCCCTTGTAAATAGACGAGTAAATAAATAAGTTTTCCAGTCATCCATAAGTCTTCTAGGAAAAGCAGAGTATACAAGATATGAATGTCTAATGTAAAACAGAAAGAAAGACTTTTCAAGTCTTCAGTGCCCATCTTTCACAAAAAGGGGACAATCCCATTTTTACCTTTTCCTAAAAGTGCAGATCATTTTTAATGAGCCAGTATAACCCGCAGTATAACTCCACTGGAATCAATAGAGTTACATTAATCTGACCTTTTCCAAAAAGGAAAAGAGGTTTATACCATTAAGATGACCCCAAGTAATTTAGGCGAGTGTAGAGAAACTACATAATGGATAAATGTTGTTCCTTTTTAATTCCTCACTCTAACATTTCTCCTCCTGGAATTTCAGGAGACAAAGCAGTATTTCGAGCTAAAGTGAAAGGTAACCCCAAGCCCAGTGTAACATGGAAAAGAGAAAGTGGGATACCAATAAAAGAGGGTTCAAAAATGTTTTTTGACAGTATCAATAAGGAGTTTGTGCTAAAGGTAATGCATGTTTTTTACTATTTTTGGCTTGTAACTGATTGTGTTATCATTATCTCTATACAAAAGCACTACAGCATTCTTCAGCAATGGTCTAAGACACCATCATTTGCCATAGTCCTGCTGTAAGATTTGGGGGGGATTGCTCATGATGTGTAGATGATGACATTCAGCCCTGTACTTAGCGCAGGGCCTTGATAGTAAGCACTGACCATTTTCTGTGCTACTTATTTGTACAGGGTCTAGCACTCTTGGGCCCTCATTTTTCATTGGGGTTGCCAGGCACTACTGTAATGGAAATGATGATACTAAATAATGCTGATGGACAACGTACGTCCCATTTCAGCCCTATTTCATATTTGGGGTCATTTGCAACAGAAGTTCTGCCCTTATGTCCACCTTCCTGCATCTCTCCCATCTGCTCTGTCCTTGTCCCTATCCTAATTCATGTCATCTTTCAGGCAGTCCTTTATGCTTACCAGCCTGCCAGCTGATGTATGCCAAGCTCCTTCCCGGTCCTCTTCCACAAAGCTCCCTCGTGAAAACCCATCTATTCCTTGGGCCTCAAACCCCATGCCTGGTAGCTGTCCTGTTCTTTGTTGGATGCTCTCCATGCTGGATATGCATGGTTTTGGTTACATTCATCTCTGTGCAGAGGGCCTGTGCAGAGGGCCCGCCTAAAGGACAGAGCAGGAAAGAAACTCAACTGTTTTTGCTGATAAAATATCCCATTTCAGGCCAAGAACCATTAAATCTAGGGCCTGATCCAAAGGTTATTGAAGTCAATTTAAAGACTCCCTGCCCCAGATCCTTAAAGTTAATTAGGCACCTAAGCTCCACTGACTTCACTAGGCTTTGGATCAGGTCGCTAGTGCTTGACCTTAATTTCCTTAATCACTTGAGTAGGGGTTGCAGGATTGGGCTCCAAGATTCTCCCTCAAGCGTTTCTATTTTCAAGAGATGATTTCATAAACTCGTGTTAAAAATAGGGTTTAAAAATAAATACATAATGGAAT
Organism: Caretta caretta; assembly: GCF_965140235.1. Lineage (NCBI taxonomy): Eukaryota > Metazoa > Chordata > Testudines > Cheloniidae > Caretta > Caretta caretta. The sequence continues at coordinate 26,803,449 of NC_134211.1, forward strand.
TCCTGAGTCCATTTCAATACATTTGAGCCACTAACACTTTTGGTCTCTTGGTCCATGTGTTTCTTCTTCCAGCTGGAGTCCCTTGCCCCAGATGATGCTGATAACTACAAGTGCATCGTTTCCAATGACCATGCTGATATCATCTACACTGTGTCCTTGATTGTGACTGAAAGTAAGTGCCCGGAGTCCAGCTTGATTAATAACTAGACTAATTAATTAAGAATGAGATTTGGAAGGATCCAATTAGCTCTTTTTAGGAATCTCAGTGAATGCTTGCTTCCAAGAGAGTTTTCACTACCAAGTGAGGAAAAAACTACCCTGCTGTAATGCTTTTTATTTGTGCAAGATGTAATGACTGTAACAGTCGAGATTTAGCAATAAAATTAGGTTATTTGACCATTTTAATATTTCTCAGATTTCTTGCTATCTAATTTCTATCTGTGATACTTATCTCCCCCCCTTCCCCGTTTGTCTGAGTGCCTAACAATCTATGGAGAACTGAGGCACACAGAGACTAAGTAACCTGCCCAAGGTCACACAGGAAGTCTGTAGTGAAGCCAGAAACTGAAATTGGTTCTCCTGAGCTTGCAGCTAGTATTCTAACCACTGGACCATCCTTCCTCTCAGAGCAGGAGTGATATTCACCCCACATAGAGGGCTAAGAAGGCTTGGGGTGGTGCAGAGGACTTGTGAGGGTGCTCTGAACTGAAGAGAATTTCACCTCAAGCACTAAAAAGCAGGCAGATCCCAACATATCTACTGTCCAGTTGGGCAATCAGGTGCATCTTTAAACTCCTCTTCCACTTCACCCCTGATGTGTTCCTGTGCACCGCACTGGGAGCCTTGTTAGCCTTTTTGTAGACACACTTGTCACCATTCCCGTTTGTTCATTTTGATTATTAACAATGACAATTTCCCCATCATTTTTTGGGGGGTGGGAAAGTGATGCTTATGGACATTTACCTGTGAGAAGCCAACGTTTCCATGGCAAACATCTTGCACAGCCATATGGGAGTTCTGGGTTTGGTAATGAGTTCGGCACTCTCCTTGTCTTGGTCCCTCCCTTCCCCAAGGGTAATAGTCACACAGCGCTTTTGGTTAGCTCCATTTTATTCTTATGTTGGCTTGTCAATATGCAGCGAGGAGATGTAGGAGCCCCAGAGCCCTGACAACAGCACGCACAGCTGGCACTACTAGGATCCAAGCATCTCCCACAAAGCTGTGACTTCCAGAGGGCATCTTACCTCAGAAAAGGCTCTACGGTCATTCCCTCAGAGAAGCAACAGCATTTCCCCTCCACTACACAGTTTGACCAGTGGATCCACCTAATTACATATCGATAGCCCATTCTGTGCCTCATACTGCAAACTTGTAGACATCTGCTGTCAATCACTTCTCTGTAGAACAGGCTTAGGATGGTGCTCAAATCTCCCTGCATAGCGTTTTTATGTCTTCGGCCTGTCCAGCAGCTTTTGAGACTTCCTGAAGGATTTGCATCAAAGCCATGGAATCCCTCTTGATGTTATTTGTATTGTTATTTATTATTACGCTTCAGCTGAATGAATACAGGTAGTTACTTTGGGATTTGTTTTTTCAGGTCAAGAAAAGTTGGATTTCAAAAAAATGCTTAAAAAAAGGTGAGGAGTTTTGTCTCTGGAGGACTTATGTATTATTTCTTTATTTTTATTTCTTTATTTCAATAAGCTGAGCTGGGTTTATCTGGTGTGCACTGAGACACTAGGCCATTTCTACAGAGACATTTTACAGAGCAGAACAACAGCATGAGCAGTGCAGGGAACTGCTCAAGGCTCCCAGCTTTGGGACGGCCATGTTCAGACTCAGTAACTAACAGGTCAGCCCACTCTTCCCCTCTGGCCTCAGCACTGGAGGAGAAGGCAACTAACTCCCAGCAGATTCTCTGACAGCGGTGCCGGGGAATTCTCCCCTCCCTCCTTCCAGCAGTAGGGGAGACGAATATCCTGCCCCTTTTTCCCCACAAGCGGGGAGCCCCATTCGTGTTTGGAATCCTACCAATGGGAAGTCTGGCCCTACAGCTTCCACAGGCAGGAGTCCCATCACATCCAAAGCTGTAGAGGTGAGAGGCGCGTTTGTCACTTTGAAATATACCCTGCATTATATGGGGTCTATGCGCAGGGGCCCTCCTGCTCCAAAGAAGAAAGCGAAGGTGACTGATGAGAAGGAAATGCTTGAGATCCTCTCCAAGGTGCCAAAAAAGGACTTTGAGAGGGTCTGCATGGAATACGGCTTCACCGACTTCCGTGGGCTCCTCAGGAAGCTAAAGGAGATGAAGAAGAAAGTGGAGGTTGAGGTTAGTAATGCCATCAGCTTTCAAAACACCTTGAACATGCATTTCTATTTTTGTGTCTATAATGAACAACACTCCTACGCATAAACCACACTACAGTAATGGCCTTCAGAGGCAGCATTGCTGAACACTTTACAGAAAGTCAGCTGTAAGCCAAGGAGAAAAGGATTTCATTAGAGATGGGCCTGGAAAAAAATCCACATCCAAACAAATTAGCAGAGGAAGGACAGTTCAAAATCCAAAACTGGATCCACATCCAAGTTTTGCATCTGGTCCTCTGGCTTCAATTTTCAAAGGGGCATAAAGTTATTAGGTGTCCAAATCCCACTGAAATTCAGCAAGGATAATGTGCCTTCAGCCCCTTTAGAAAATAACGAGTGTTGTAAGAAGAATTCTCATTGTAACAAAAGCTTCCACTTGCTCAGCCAGAATCTTTTCTGTATTGTTGTTTATTATCTGTATTATGACAGCACCTAGAGATTTTATCCAAGATCAAGGCCCTATTGTGCTAGATGCTGTAAAACATAAACAGTCCCTGCTCTAAAGGGTTACTGTCCAACTAGAGAAGGGAGACAAGGGACATATTAATATCCCATTTGCAGAAGGAGAGCTGACACACAGAAAAAAAATTAAGTGGCATGCCCAAGGTCATACAGGGAGTCTGTGGCAGAGCCAGACATTGAACCCAGCTCTGCTGTGTTCCTATTCAAGTGCCTTAATCCCAAGGCCATCCTTGCTCTCTGCATGCACAAAAAACAATACCAGATGTCCAGAAGATGGAAACAGTATTGCTTTTTGAGTATCACAAATTCCAAGAACCAATGCGAAATAAAAATAATAGTAAAAAAATCTATTATTAATGGGAACAAAGATCCAGTCTACTTCAAGTTGTGGGAAGCAATACAGATTTCTGTTATATTTCTTCATAAACTGATCTTGCAGGCAGTCAAAGTTCTAAAACCTCTTGAGGATGTCTCAGCTAAAGTGGATTCCACAGCTATATTTGATACCATTCTGGAGCTGAAGGACCCCAATACTAAGATGACATGGTATAAGGTAACCTCCCATATTTCCTTTGGTTTGACTAAAATAGGTGGAGGTACTGAGATTCAATCTGTCAGTGTTACTTAACTCAGGGCTTAGCTATTCTAGCTGCACATTCAGTTGTGGGTGGGGAAAGGTGGTAAGAATGCTGTGTATTATTCAGTGTCCTGTCTGACAGGGTCTGTTTCAGGGGTGTACAACTAGTCCTACTCCTTCCTTTTGCTTTAGGTAAAGACACTGGAGTGCTACCTCTTTGGTAAAGAATCCCTCTAGCACAGATTCCCCTGTTTGGTTTCTTTTCTTTTTAATTTTTACTAATCCCTCCAACTGCTGACCCTCCATTTATTTTGCCTGCAATCATGATAAGTCAACTCCTGATGTTTTACACAGTCAGCATAAACCCACAGCGAAATCAGTGCCAACTAAAGACTAAGCAAAAATGAAGGGCCAGATTCTGGCATCCTTTCTCACATTGAATGATACTTTAAATTGCAAGTCAGTGCATTGATTTCAGGGAGACTGTTCACAAAGTAAGGTACAAAGGAAATAAGAACACCAGAATATAACCCTGAGTAAGGAGTTGCTATGGGTTAAAGACTCTATGTTCTTGGTCACAATAATTACCCATCTCAGCACTACATGATGTATTCTTCTAGTAGCCTGTTACAGCCTCTGAAAGGCTGACGTGCCTGGGCAAAGCATCATTGCTGATCACTGATTTCTATCTGAAACTGGTCAGTAGGCACAGAGATTGAGGACAATTATTGTAGGGTTTACCGTGCAGCCCCATTGCTGGCTAAGCTGCTGGACAAGCTCCTTAAACGTGGTGTTGTACATATTCCACATGCATCTGTGTTTCTTGGAAGAGCCTTTCAAAGGTGCCACATTGTCAAAGATGTCAATGTTCTCCTTTTCAGGGTAATGATCCCTTGCGTATTCAGTACTGCCTAGGAAAATATGAAATAAAGCAGATGGGTACAAAGTATATGCTGTACATATTAAACGTGAATGAAAAAGACTGGGGCACCTACAGTCTAATTGTGGCTGACAAGAAACTCTCAGCTCAACTGAAAGTGATAGGTAATTTTTTATTTTTAAATGCATGATAGTGTGTATGTCACGATGAAACTGAAGATTACGTACTTAAAAGGACACTGTCAAGGTTGGTGAGTCAAACTCGAACCTATGTATCTTTTTTTATATCTATTTGCAACATCCATGACTCACTGGTCTTTCTATCCTGAAACAGAAACCCACTACGGTACATGTCCTGATCAACCTCACAAAAACCACTGTGCACATATGATCAAGGGATGTACATCTGAGATGGTAAATTTCAGCATGAAGCTTGGTTATTATACACAATAGGCCAAATTCCCCACTGACATCAATGGGGTTGGCTGGGATATGAGTCAGCAGAGTGTAGGGGGAAAGATGTAAATGATGAAAAACACCTTTAAAGTGTCCTTTTAATGGAAGTGAACCATGCTTACACAAAGTCACCAGGAATGGAGGGGAATGCACACACCCAGAGAAGATTGGAGACTTTTCTCCATTGCTAGTCCTTGCTGTTGCAGGACAAGTGTGTGGTTGCAGTTTCTCAGGAAATCATGGATCCTGTCCATTTTGCATACAGCAACAAATCTGCCTTAAATTACTGCCCAAATCATCAGGATAAAGACTGCCGCCTTCCTTACCCACAGTACTCCTGTTATGCCCCTTATCTGCCAACTCTTTCTGTTGTAGCTGGCCCATCTCCTGGGGACATGTTCTGCCACTAGTACTTGTGTTGGGAAGTATCTTATTTTGCTACTTGTTTTCAAGAGGACCATAGGAAGAATAAGGTCCTCCTAATGCTGTCAGTTCTCATTCTTTATTCATGAAAGTAAAATATTACACTATGTGTCAAATACAAGTAGATGCATTTGGCACAGGTTATCCAGTAGGGTGACAAACTCCTCTTAGGCCACAGAGTGATCATGGAATGCTCTGTTTCTGAAATGGCAGCCTCGGGGTGTCTGACCTGACTGCCGTCTCTCTGCGTGGCAGATGGTTCCAGATGAAACACAAACTCCAGGAAGGTTTCTGGATCTTGGCTGCACTGACCTGAGGCCATTTGCTTTACAGCAGGGGTCTCAAACACACGGCCTGCAGGCTGCATGTGGCCCACGGAGTTATTTCCTGTGGTCCGCCATAGCTCCTCTCACCCCATGCCCCCCCCCCGCCTCCAACCCCCCCAAAATGCACCGCATCCCCGCTCCTCCACCTACCTCCCAGTGCTTCCTGCCACCAAACAGCTGTTTGGCGATGCTTAGACTTTCCAGGAGGGAGGGAGAAGGAGCGGGGACGCAGCATGCTCAGAGGAGGAGGTGGAGAAGAGGCAGGGCCGGGGCGGGGATTTGGAGAAGGGGTTGGAATAGGAGCAGGGAAGTGGCGGAGTTGGGGCGGGGACTTTGGGGAAGGTGTTGGAATGGGGGCGGGGAAGGGGTGAATCCTCATGGAAGGGGTGGAGTGGAGGCGGGGCTGTGGGCAGAGCGGGGGCTTTTGTTTCTTTGTATGAAAAGGTGTCAGTGATGCGGCCCCCGGGCCAATGTACTAGTCCTCACGGGGCCGTCGTGATGATTTGAGTTTGAGATCCCTGCTTTACGGTGACTAGAATAAAGGGGAGAAAAAGAATAGGAGTAAGGCAGAAGAACTGGACTAAGAAGTAATGTGCGCACTGGTGATCAGCTTTGTAGGAAAACTTTCCATTTTTATTAAGTCCCAGGGACCACGATCAGCCATAGCATAAGTGGACACAGGTCTCTGTGAAGTTAATCACAGGTGTGCCAGCTTATATTAAGGATGCATATGTCCCTGTTATCTCCATGCAAAAGAAATCAAAATGGTAGTGCCCAGTTCTCAGATGGTGCAAATCAATGTAGCTCTATTGACTTCAATGGAGCTATGTTGATTTACTCCAGCTGAGGATCTGGCCCAACACAGTGTAGGAAAACCCCCTACATTTAGGAACAAATTTAAACTGTTAGCATGACTGTTTGTCTGTCCACATCTTAACAGATGAGCCCCTAAAGTTCCTGGCAGAACTGAAGCCACTGAAAGTGACAGAAAGGCAGACAGCAGTGTTTGAAATCCGCCTGTCCAAAAAAGTGCCCAATTTCACCTGGAAGTTCAATGGGAAGGAGCTGAAGCGGGATGACAAATATGAGATCATCACATCTGACGATGGATTAACCCACACGTTGAAAATAAAGGACGTTCGGCCCAGCGACATTGGAGAATTTAGCGCCCAGGCTGGGGATCTGGTGCAGAAAGCGCCACTCTTCATTGAACGTAAGTGATGCAGGGATGGCATGCCTGAGCAATATGTATGTAATCAAACCTTTCACATGGCAGCAGTTGAATGGGGGACCTACAGAGATGAAAAGCCCCGCTAACTCCATTAGCTGAAAGTAGTAGCAGACTCATCAAGTGCTTTTGTGGATCAGTCACTGAAGGGGACAAAGACCATACTTTTCTGTTGTGGATTCCATAGACTGTAGGGAATTTTAGAAGAAATCTCTCAGGTTCAGAAGGCACAGTCCCTATTTCATGGAGATTTAGCTATTGATCATTGTCCAACTGATTTGATTTAAAACAGAGGGCAAATGCATAGGGAAATTTGAAGGGAAAGAGAGGAGTTTACCAGCAAAAGCACAATAAGACTGAACTTATTGATTACATGAAAACAGAGAACAATCAAAATGGAGCAAAGAAAAAAAAAAGTATTCAACTCAGAATCTGCCGCATTTCAACAGAAGAGGAGATGATCCCCTGTGTATGTTTTGCATTAGTTTAAGGCTGCAAAGCTCTTCAGGGATCTTGTGCAAATGTAAGATCAGTGCTATCACCAGTATTGTGGTAACCGTAACCAACACCACAATACCTTGGAGTCCTTTCTAATATTGTTTTTGGTGAAAGAGCTATCTCCATCGCCCTACTCATGTGTGCCCAGTACTTTACCCTCCCAATCTTTCTGGGATTCCTGTCCATGCTACTCCAGGCCCTCAGCAAAGGTTTTCAACCTACCCTTCTCAGATGTGTCCCAAAATGCTTTGCTGTCATTACCAAGGGGCTTCAAATAGAATCAGCATCATTGTTTTGGAGGCATTTGAAGAGGACCAGTTGCAAACAATGAAGCAAGTCCTTTTTGGTGCAACCATAGAGTTAAGGAATGGGAGCCAGCCTCTCATGTTTCAGTTTAGGTCTCCACCCAAAGACTATTACATGAGGCACCAAGGTTTTATACTCAGACAGCCGTGCAGTTTGCACCATACTCATCAGGGAAAATATGTCACCTACAGAAGCGGCAGCCATCTTGGAAGTAAAGTTCTAAGCTTGGAATCTCTCTCCCCCACAACAGCATATTAATACCCCGCTGAGGTGATACTAACAGACCCTCTCTAGCCTTGATTTCTAAGATTATTCTGCAAATATGAAATTTCATACTGCTGATCTCTTTACCCTCCCTCTTTCTCAAGGAATTCCAATTAAATTTCTCAGCAACCTGAAGAATGTCCGAGTCAAGGAGAAGGGGAAAGCTTGCCTGGAGTGTGAGCTGACCTCTAAAGATGTTACGCTGAAGTGGATGAAGGATGGGAGGGTGATTGAGAGGTCTGACAAATACAGCATGACACGTGAAGGGAAGAGGGCAGAGCTAATCATTGATGATGCTGAGCTGAGTGACTCAGGAGAGTACACAGTGGTTGCTATGCAAGATAATGACCCAACAGAGTACTGCAGCACTGCCAATGTAACAGTGGAAGGTAAGGGCAACTGGGTCAAGAGCATGGTTTGAATTGAGAAGAGAAACAAACTTTAATCGTGCTGCGCTGTTCTACGTTACAGAGATGCTGTCTTGTCTAGTGGTTACAGCAGGGGACTTGGCATCAGGTGACTTGGGTTCTGTTTCTCACTCGGCAGTGTACTTGCTCTTTGACATGGGGCAAAATCACTTAACCTCCTTGTGCATCTGTTTTCCTATTTGTAGAGCAGAGATAATAGATAACCATTATCTGCTAAGTGCCTTTCTTTGATCCAAGATGCTATATAAGCATAAAGCAGTAGATTAAGACCTTGCATACAGGCGTCTGAAACTCACAAGTATTCAGTGTCTCTTTGTGATTTTAATCAGTGTGAGCGTAAGGGAGTCTTATCCTGATACTTTAAAGTGTCCCACGCAGCATCTGATTGCCTCCTGCCTAGTACCAGTAGTACATAGGCCACAGTTTCAGGAGATCACTGATGTAAATATTAATGATCATTATTGTTACAGGTTTCAGAGTAACAGCCGTGTTAGTCTGTATTCACAAAAAGAAAAGGAGTACTTGTGGCACCTTAGAGACTAACCAATTTATTTGCGCATAAGCTTTCGTGAGCTACAGCTCACTTCATCGGATGCATACTGTGAAAAATACAGAAGATGTTTGTTTTTATACACATAAATCATGAAAAAATGGGTGTTTATCACTACAAAAGGTTTTCTCTCCCCCAACCCCACTCTCCTGCTGGTAATAGCTTATATAAAGTGATCACTCTCCTTACAATGTGTATGATAATCAAGGTGGGCCATTTCCAGCACAAATCCAGGTTTTCTCCCCCCCAACCCCTCCCCCCACACACACACACAAACCCACTATCCTGTTGGTAATAGCTTATCTAAAGTGATCACTCTTCTTACAATGTGTATGATAATCAAGGTGGGCCATTTCCAGCACAAATCCAGGGTTTAACAAGAACGTCTGAGGAAGGGGGGGGGGGGTAGGAAAACAAGGGGAAATAGGTTACCTTGCATAATGACTTAGCCACTCTCAGTCTCTATTCAAGCCTAAGTAAATTGTATCCAATTTGCAAATGAATTCCAATTCAGCAGTCTCTCGCTGGAGTCTGGATTTGAAGTTTTTCTGTTGTAATATCGCAACTTTCATGTCTGTAATCACGTGACCAGAGAGATTGAAGTGTTCTCCGACTGATTGTTATAATTCTTGACATCTGATTTGTGTCCATTTATTCTTTTACATAGAGACTGTCCAGTTTGACCAATGTACATGGCAGAGGGGCATTGCTGGCACATGATGGCATATATCACCTTGGTAGATGTGCAGGTGGACGAGCCTCTGATAGTGTGGCTGATGTTATTAGGCCCTGTGATGGTGTCCCCTGAATAGATATGTGGGCACAGTTGGCAACGGGCTTTGTTGCAAGGATAGGTTCCTGGGTTAGTGGTTCTGTTGTGTGGTATATGGTTGCTGGTGAGTATTCGCTTCAGGTTGGGGGGCTGTCTGTAGGGAAGGACTGGCCTGTCTCCCAAGATCTGTGAGAGTGTTGGGTCATCCTTCAGGATAGGTTGTAGATCCTTGATAATGCATTGGAGGGGTTTTAGTTGGGGGCTGAAGGTGACGGCTAGTGGCGTTCTGTTATTTTCTTTGTTAGGCCTGTCCTGTAGTAGGTGACTTCTGGGACCCACCTGCGGAAGTGAAGAAACAGATTGATAGAGCCAGAAGACTAAGGAGAGTGATCACTTTAGATAAGCTATTACCAACAGGAGAGTGGGTTTGGGGGGGGGGCAGAAAACCTGGATTTGTGCTGGAAATGGCCCACCTTGATTATCATACACATTGTAAGGAGAGTGATCACTTTACATAAGCTATTACCAGCAGGAGAGTGGGGTGGGGGGAGAGAAAACCTTTTGTAGTGATAAACACCCATTTTTTCATGATTTGTGTGTATAAAAACAAACATCTTCTGCATTTTCCACAGTATGCATCCGATGAAGTGAGCTGTAGCTCACGAAAGCTTATGCTCAAATAAATTGGTTAGTCTCTAAGTACTCTTTTTCTTTTTATTATTGTTACATGAACATATATTGTAATGGTATTATTAGTCCTGTAGAATAAACTGCTGTCTAAAAAATTCGATGGAAAGAGGCAAAGCCAAAAAGGGGAAAAAACTCAACATAACCCAGTTGCATGCACCTGGTACTTCAGCCTAAACCAGAGTCAGTTTTTTCTGAGTTCTAGTGGCCTTTACCATATTCAGGTGACTAATGGTAGAGGCAGGTTGGCTTTGATGTATACCGAGCTTCCTGCCGTAAAAAGTGTTGTCTCATAGAAGCCCATCTTAGAAGAACCGGCACATAGAATGAATGGATAAACACCTATTTCCCCCACATAAAGCCAGACGGTGAGGCAGGGCAGAGGCAGTGCACAGACTTGTCATTCAGGAAGGACAGGCTCAGAACAAAGCTCAGTATTCATAATCCCAGGAAGGATGGAGAGACCAAATGCAGCACAGGTTTAAACAAGGCTAATAGGGGGCTTGGGCATACTCTGAGAGGGGGGCACGACCCCACCCCCACCATGACCCTGCCCATGGACCAGGGGCTTCACCCCTGTTTGGGGTGGCAGTGGCAAGGGACACCCACACAACAGCTGGGCTGGGCACACCACCCTTTCCACAGACCACTGCTCCTCATCTCCAGGTAAACGGGGGTCTGTTCCGAAAGGGGAAGGACTCTTCCCCACCCACCTAAGCAGAGGACTCGGGGTGAGGGGGAAGGAGACTCTGCCAATACCACCTCAGCAGAGCCAGGCTGGGGTGGCAACAAAGCCCTTCGCAATGCAGTCTTCTATCAGAGTAGTTTGGCATGGTTCCTCCCCGCCCCGCCGTGCCCGAGAGCATGATGTTTCAGAGTTAACAGCCCTTTGAAATGAATGTGGCGATTCACTCCTTTACAGCTATTGTTTCAGGCTCCCTGCAGACTCAGGCAGGGGTCACTGCATGGGTTACACACGGGTCATCTTTTCAACATATCTTTGTGCAGCCATGAGGGCTATGAAGAGAATGGTTTTAAAAGGAAAACTCAGATTCCTGTGCCATCATGTGCCTATAGAGACTATCCCTTAACCTGGCCCTGGGTTTGTGGAATGTGCCCGCTCATGTCAGGTTGAATTTGGCTCTTGGTCTTCAGGGGAACAGAGGGAAGAGGCCAACACAAAGACTGATATATGAGTGCCATCTACAGGCCACTTGTTAGAATGACATAAACAGCATCTGCAGGGCTGGCTGTGTATTCCATCCTCCTGGCTAGGGGAAGGTCAAGGGTATATTTTAGCTTCTCCTACTTCTTCAGTCAGAAAATTGGGGGCGGGGGGGGGAGAGATTTCACATGAATAGGTGTCCTGATGAGCTTTCAACTACTCTGGCCTTTTTAAAACTTGATTTAAAACCCATCCCTTTATAAAGACCACCTCCTTCCTATTTTCCAGAGGGGGCAGGTCAGAAGCAATGAATTTACCCCCAATGGCCTTTGCGCACTGAGGAGAGATTTCTTAGAGAGACATTCTTTCCCCCGTTTCTTGGGAAGCTTGACTGTACAATCGCTATTGGCATATCAGCCCCTTCCAGTTGTCCCCATCTCTCAGCTGTGATATATTAACACATTCACCTGTCCTCCTTGTTGGCAGATGTCTCTGCCAGTGGGTTTCTCTGCTCCCTTTTCCCATCATAAAATTGAACTTATCAATTAGAGACACGAGCCAGTGTGTGATCCTAGTAACTGTCTAGTTGTTTATCACAACTGAACCAAACACCTTTATGGTATGAGGTTTATCCCTTGCTAATTCTGTGCTTTGGTGCAGAAGCGCTTGGTGAGTCAAAGTTGTTTTTACTCACTGTCCTTATTCACTTATTCCTTACTCTCCCTGGGATTTTTTTCAGAGAGATTTGCTACAGTCAAGAGCGGTATGTCTGATGTTCAGGCTCCAACTGGGAACCCAGCAGAGCTCTGCGTTGTCCTCAATGATGAGAAGGTAGAGGGAGTTTGGCTGAAGGATGGCAAAGAGGTAAAGAGTTTATGTTGTAATTAGAAAAATTAAGGGCTGGAAAAACTTAGTGGGATTTTTGCCTGAGTAAGGACTGCAGGTATCGGCCCAGTGTTGATAACTTGGAAAGGAACCTAGAATAAGGATGGACAAACTGGTCTAAGTCTTCCCAACTCAAATGGAACCTCTCTCTTCTTTATGTTTTGAATCCCTTTAGCTTGGCACCCACCCTTTCTTTGTTTGTCATCTATCTTCCTCTGCCAAGTACCCCAAAAGTCATTGGATCACTCCCTTCCCACACCTTCTAACCAACCTTCTCAGCCTCTCCCTCTCTCTCAGGGAATCACATCCTTCCCCACAGGGTCAGCAGGTCCCACTCCCTACCCACCCCAGGTCATCAGCAAATTTGGCAATGTATCCACTGGACACCAAGGTGCTGCCCCAGTCAGATTTCATGTGCAGAGTGGCTCCCCCAGTGAGAAGCACTGATCATTCAGATCCTCACAGTGAATACATAACACCCGACACTGACACTCTTTTCAGCCAAGAATCACAAAGCATTTTACAAGCGTACAAGCCAGGATTCCTGACTCTTTGTTCCTTGTTCTAATCAGGCCCTTATAGTCAAGAATCTCTGATTAGGTCTTTTGTAAGCTGCCTTAATCTTCCTTTCAGATCACGGATATGACAGGGATCCAGATAGTCAAGCAGGGAGCTGTCCACAAATTGATCATTGACAAAATGGGAGAGGAACATGAAGGGAAGTACACGTTCAGAGCCAAGGGGGCAGAAAGTGAGGCCACCGTAGCCATTGCAGGTACTACCTCCTTTCCTTAACACTACTCACGAATCAATCATTTGCACGTGTCGGATCCAATTTCTAACAGGCCTCCTTCCTGGGGCCTGTGACATTTGCAGTCTCATCCACTTGTGTGTGCAAAACCCCATTTCTTGACACACAAAAGGCCATTTGCTCACGCTTTAATGGGAGTAAATCAGAAAATCATTTTAAGTGGCTAGATTTAGGAGCCTATCTTTACGCATCGCAATTTGAAAAAATGTGGCCTGAACCATTTGTTGAGTATTACTCCTGTAGGAACAACAAGAAAAATCTTCTAGCAGGAAAATATTTTTTTTGCCTAACTCTTGGCAGGCAGGTGGCGCTAACTGAGCTCTTCAAACTCCCTTCACTTTTAACATAGCAGTCAGCCTGCCTCTGTCCTTTAAATGAGTGGGGCTCAGACTGGTGATTGTTACTAAGACATCGGGCAGAGTGTAGCACAAACTAGTTACTAACATATGAACATTCCAGATTGAAAAAAATGTAACTGAACTCTGTTTAACTAAAAACCTACACTGAGTAATTTGGTTGGGGCTGTAGATCGTGACTTCTTTTGTTCAAAAAAGGATTTTTTTGACAAAAAGTGGCCTTTTATAAATGAAATTTTTCATGGAAAAAAAATGGTTTCTAAAAGTTCTGGTTGTATGCACAAAAAATGAAAACAGAAATTGTTTCGCTGTCAGAGGGGAGATCAGTTTTTCATTGACAAACAGGACAATTTCAGCAAAATATGTTGTTTAAAATTATGAAATCTTTTTTATAAAAAAATTGGCAGAAAATACTGTTTTCCAACCAGCTCTAGTGGCAGACGTATTCTGCAACATTATTCATAGTGCACAATACTTTTCTATTCCCGTAGTACCTTACTCTGCAAGTAGTCTCACTGGTTTTATAGAATCACAGAACCATAGGGTTAGAAGGGACTGCCAGGATTATCTAGTCTAACCCCCTACCAAGATGTAGGATCCCTATGGAACCCCATTTGAGACCTCCTTCCAATCTGACATCACTCCATGAATAATTACTCATTGTTTGCAATTGCTGAAGCAATTATGTGTGTACTTAATGGATACATAATTTCATAGTACTCAGTAGAATTTGGCCCTTGGTCAGGAGTATCACAGGGATTAGCCTTGTGCCTTGCAGAGCTTAGAATCACCACAGGATTTAACCTTCAGTCCTCTGGAACTCAGGAACTTCTTGAGACTGATGCTCCCTGGAGGCCCCTTGTCTCCTCTTCTGCTGAGCTGGACAGTCTTGGGCAAGCCAGATAGGTCTCTGTACGGTAATTGGGAAAACCGGAATATCTGAATCCAAAGGTAGTGAATATACTGGGAGCCCCTCAGGACCTTCATAAAATCAGGGATTCTACCATTAAAGAAATTTGAGGGTGAAGGAGTTAAGGCCCTGAACAATGCCACTGTGGCAGGGGAACTCACTAATGCATTAAAAGCACCAGAGTATCTTTGTGGCTGCAGTTATTCATGTGTCTTTTTTCCATTTTTTTCCAAGATGTTCCTGTCATTGACCCATCTGTGCTGGAGGTTTTGGCGGCACACCCAGTGACTGTGAAGGCCGGGCATACAGCATACATCAAGGTCCCATTCAAGGGAAAGCCACTGCCAAAAGTCACCTGGTTCAAGGACGGTATTGAGGTGACAGAGGAGGAGAAGGTTGTGATGGAAAAAGCCAGTGACTTTGCAATGCTCACAATAAAAAACTGTGTGAGAGAAGACAGCGGAAACATTATGCTGAAGCTGAAAAATGATTGTGGTTCAGCTATTGCTAATATGTTTCTCAACGTTGTTGGTAGGTCCTGAACAAATCATTTATAGCAATTCACTGGTTCTGTAGACATGTAGAGTTGTAAAGGTGCAGTCTGAGGCCACTGTGGGTCCAAAGCTCAGAATCCCTGCATGGGGGACAGAATGTGACTCAGAAGATCAGCTGGTGTAAATCCGTGTAACTCTAACACCGATTTACACCAGATGAGGAGATAGCCTTCTAAATACTGGCCATCCACTCACTGTTTATCTCCCAATGTTGCAGACAAACCAAAACCACCACAGGGTAAAGTGGAATTGCTAGAGCGTACGGGAAAATGCATTAAAATGAAATGGAAAGCACCCAGAGACAATGGAGGAAAGCAAGTGACCCACTTCATCATTGAAAAGAAGACAGCTGGGAAAAAGTCCTGGATCAAAATTGGGGAAACTGACAGCAAACACACCACATTTGCCACTGATAAGGTGGAGGAAGGTAAAGCCTATCAGTTCAGAATCATTGCTGTCAATGCAGAAGGTCTGAGTGATCCACTGGAGACAGAAGAAATCTTTGCTGGGGAACCTATTGGTAAGCACCTGAGCATTCCAGAGCTGCCATTTTCAATGTGGCTTTATTTTTGCTCCTTCCCTCCCCCACCTCCCCACCCCTAAGAGGACATTGTCTCTTCTTTGACTTTCTGCACTTCAGAGTTGAAAGCTCCAAGAAGGGCAGGCCCTTTGTAACCATCCCTCACTTGGTCTGACAGTCGGTTTGAACCAGGGACAATGTCCTTTGACGGCAAGCAGTAGGGTATTATGCATGGCAGGGCTGCTTGAAATTTGAAATTTTTTCATCAAATCAATTTTTTGACAAAAATGGGGAGTAGGCGGGAAGGGACTAAACTATTTTTTTAAAGTGTCTACTTTCTATGCAAAATTTAAATTAAAAAAATGAATGCCCAAAAACAAAATAATTTTTTAGCCAATAACTGAAATATTTCAATTCTGAAATGCTTTCAGAGTGTCTCATGAGATTTGTAATGTAGACATCTCATGCTCCCGTTCTCTTCTATGGACCAGGATCCTTAGTCTAACTACACTTCCCATAATGCACCACACCCATCTGACTTGCTATCATTCACAGTCTTGGTGCATCCTGGGAGATATAGTCCAATCAGGAAGCTCAGCCAACATAAGAGAATGAGAGCCTGAGGTGCTGGAACTACAGCTTCCAATAGGCAATGTGGCAGTATTTCAGAATACAAATATTTCACTTTTTGAATGAAAAATTTCCATTTTTTATTTTTCACTGAAAATTTTAAATTTTCCGTGGAAAATGTCATTAAAAATTATTTTCCACATTTTAAAAAAAAAGTTAACTGACCAGTTCTCTGGTGGAACTTCCAACCTTGGCTATTCTTGGAGTGCTTGCTCATGTCCATTCCATATTAGGTGTGTGTGCTCCGGTGCCTGAAGTTTTTCCCTTAGCAGTATCCACAGGGGACCCTCTGGAGCTCTGGTGCCCTCTGGAGTGGCACCTGCATGACGTGGTATAAGGGGCGCCACCGGTTTCCCCCACCCTCAGTTCCTTCTTGCCGCCAGTGACAGCGCGAGAACATCCATTGCTTTGGGTAACGCTGTTCTGTTCTCTGTTCTTGCAAATTTTGAAATCCTGTAAACTAGTTATATATAGTTAGTAGTTTCTTAGTTGCCCTTAATAGTAGTTCTCAAACTCTTCGTTAGTCCCAGAGGGGACCCAGCCGGGGGTCAGGGCATGCCCCGGTCCCCAGGCTTTAAGCCCTGTGATCGCTGCAGACGGCCTATGCCCATTAGCGATCCACATACCAGCTGCCTAAGGTGCTTAGGCGACGGGCACATAAGTTACAAGTACCATATCTGTAAGTCCTTCAAACCTAGGATGAAAAAGGAGCGCGATATCTGTCTAAAAGCATGCCTAATGGAGTTGGCACTCACTCTGGCATCAGAGCAGTGGTCCGACTCCACACTGAGCACCGTGGCCTGCATGTGCAGTGCTCCCCTGGTGCAGTCCACGAGCTGGCACCAGTCTCACTCCATGGTTCCAGTCAAGAAGCCGAAAAAGACTGTGTGGGGAAGATCTCCTACCTCCTGCAAGGGAAAGAAAAGATCAGGAGGAGAGCCAAGACCTGTGTTGGGCAGCTCAACATCCCCCTCGGGAAGTCGGGCCCCAGCTCAAGTCGAGCGGTGCAGCCCATCACATACTTTGCCTGTGACTCTGGATAGCAGTGCAGGCCCCGGCCAGCTTCAGGTGCTGTCAATGCCTGAAGCCCTTCAAGAGGCTCAGGAGATCCTGACGCTCTCGGAGCCTCCCTCATCGGCTCCTGTGGTACCCCAGTCTCAGGGAAAACCCACGTTGGGACCTATGCATGTGTCCCCACCTCAGTACTACTGTTCCCCATTGAGAGGGAAGTCCCACCAGCGTTGGCCCGCCCGCAGCCGCCACACCTCAGGACTGCAGAGGCAGGCTCAGCAGAGCCCTCTTCGGTCCCCATATTGGGGGCACCAATCAAGGGACTCAAGGCATACTTTGCCGGTAGATTGACGCAGACCCTCTGAGGCACTTGCCACCCAGCAAGAATTCTGGGACCAGCTCCGACTGTCCTCAAGGGCCCAGGACCTATCCTGGGACCGATTGGACACCAGAGACCGCCGATTGCCAGGCTGTCATAGCCTGTTTCCAAAGGGAAGGTCGCCGTACTCAGGACAGTCCTCCCGGCAACTGGCCCATAGTAGCTCCCGTTCCCATTTGATGTCCTGGTACTGATGGAGTAGCGTGACGCATGGCTCACCAGGTATCGGACGCAGATCTGCCACATGCCATCAGTCCCCAAGAGCCCAACCAAGACCAGGCGCCGGTCGGACAAGAGGCACCACTCAGACCAACCCTGGTTGCCTGGTACTGACCACTCCACTGGTAGCTCTGGCTCGGAGCAAGGTGATACTTACCTCGCTGCGGTGGTGGACAGACCGCAGAACAGTCCTGGAAGGGGTTCCGTTCAACAACCCTGTATACTCTATCGAGTTGATGTCAGATGCCTCGGACCTCGGCTCGGGGGCGCATATCGGCATCCTCCAGACTCAGGGGATGTGGTCCCCGAACGAAGTGCGGTTGCACATAAACATCAAAGAGCTCCGAGCAATCTGGCTGGTGTGTGGCGTCTTCTTGCCCCATCTGTCAGGTAAGGTGGTACGAGTCCTAATGGACAACACAGACTCCATGTTCCACATCAACAGGCAAGGGGGCCAGTGCGCGCATCGACCCTCTGTCAGGAGGCACTCCGTCTATGGGACTTCTGCATCAGCCATGAGATCCACCTGGAAGCCTGTTACCTTCCTGGCCTGGTGGACCAGCTCAGCAGGGACTTCTCCTCTCACCACAAGTGGTCGCCCCATCCAGAGGGAGTCTGCATGATCTTCCAAAGGTGGGGAACTCGCCAAGTGGAGCTGTTCGCTACCAGGCCGAACAAGAAATGCCACCGGTTTTGTTCTCGGCAAGGTCTGAGCAAGGGCTTCTTCTCCAATGCCTTCCTCCTGTCGTGGTCAGGGAGCCTGATGTACGCGTTCCCTCCAATTCCACTCATCAGCAGGGCCCTGGCAAAAATCAAGAGGGATGAGGCGCAGGTCATCACGATCACCGCAGCGTGGCCTCCCCAGCACTGGTTTGGCACACTCATGAGCCTGTCAGCAGCCCCTCCCTGGCCCCTGCCCAACCGACCGGACCTCCTCTCACAGGACCATGGTCGGCTCCTGCACCCCAACCTCATGTCCCTCCACCTCTTGGCGTGGATGCTGCGTGGCTGAACCCGGAGGAGCGGACCTGTTCAGAAGGAATCCAGCAGGTCCTCCTGGAAAGTAGGAAGCCCTCAACTAGACTGACTTACCTGGACAAGTGGACGAGGTTTTCCTGTCGGGCATCCGAACGGGGCATCTCTCCCTTGTGTTCCTCCATACAGGCTGTTTTGGACTACCTGCTCCATTTGAGGAACCAGGGCCTGGTACACTCTTCCATTAGAGTGCATCTTGTGGCCATCTCTGCTTTTCATCCGCCAATCCAAGGACAGACGGTGTTTTCCCATGACATGATAGTCAGATTCCTGAGGGGACTTGAGAGACTCTTCCCGCAGATATGGGCCTCTGTCCCCCAGTGGGATCTTAACTTGATCCTCTCTAGGCTCACTCGCCCACCCATTGAACCACTGGGGCCCTGCTCCCTTTCCCACCTGTCATGGAAGTTTGCATTCCTGGTGGTGGTGGTGTCAGCGAGACGGGTCTCTGAAATTAAAGCTTTGGCCTCAGAACCTCTGTACACGGTCTTCTACAAAGATAAGTTTCAATTGCGTCCCCACCTGGCCTTCCTACCAAAGGTGGACTCCACCTTCCATATGAACCAGGACATCTTCCTCCCAGTGTTCTGTCCCAAACCGCACAAGACCAGTGAGGAGAGGCGTCTTCATGCCCTGGACGTCTGGAGAGCCTTGGTGTACCAAGCCTTTCCGAAAATCGACTCAACTCTTCATCGTTACAACGGATAGGATGAAGGGTCATCTGGTGTTGTCACAGAGGTTTTTCAGTTGGATCACCTTGTGCATAAGGACCTGTTACTACCTAGCAGGGCTTCCGCCGCCGCCGATTGTCAGAGCCCACTCGATGAGACCGCAGGCATCTTCGGCAGCCTTCCTGGCACATATCCCTATCCAGGACATCTGTAGAGCCGCAACATGATCCTCTGTCCACACGTTCATGGCTCATTATGCCATCACTCAGCAGGCCAGGGACGACGCTGGATTCGGCAGAGCTGTGTTGCAATCTACACGTCCGTGAACTCCTACCCACCTCCAGGGGTACTGCTTGGGAGTCACCTAATACGGAATGGACATGAGCAAGCACTCGAAGAAGAAAAGACAGGTACCTTTTCCATAACTGGTGCTCTTTGAGATGTGTTGCTCATGTCCATTCCATGACCCGCCCTCCTTTCCCACTGTCAGAGTTTCTGGCAAGAAGGAACTGAGAGTGGGGGGAGCTGGCAGCGCCCCTATGCTGCGCCATGTGGGCACCACTCCGGGGGGCGCCAGAGCTGGTCCTCTACGGATACTGATGAGGGAAAAACTTCTGGCACCAGTCCATGTGGCAAGCGCACACACCTAATATGGAATGTACATGAGCAACACATCTCGAAGAACACCAGTAATGGAAAATGTAACTGTCTTTTTATCTGGCACCTCTTTCATTCAAAATACTTTACAAAATGTTATCTAACTAATCTTTATGGCACCTTATAAGGTAGGTAAGTAAGTATTAGTATTCCCAATTTATAGATGGGAGAAATGAGGCAGAGAGGGTAAGTAACTTGTTCAAGGCCACACAAAAATCAGTGTCAGACCTAGGATTAAAACTCAAGAATTCCTGGGTCCCAGTCCTGTGCTTTTTGACCACTAGGTCCGTGGAGATGTACAGCATTATCTTAGGAACAAAACATAAGGCGATGACATTTTCAGGTCTTTACTAATGAGTACTGTCTGCTGCTGAATCCCCAAAAATGAGCTGGCGAAGTAGATAACAAAGCAAAAGCTTTAGAAAGGGGTTTTTGGCAATGAATAAACCTAGAGGTCCAGATCACTCTTCCTGGCCTCTTGCTATCTGTTGTTCTTACCAAAAGAGGTTTTGCAGTGGAGCAGTAGGTGATTCTGATTCTTCTGTGCTGAATCTAACTCTGTCTAGAGCCTCCTGGACTGGCATCTCAACCTCAAGTTACAGATGTTACTAAGGAAGCTGTCACTATCACCTGGAACCCTCCAGCACAGGACGGCGGCTCCCCAGTACAAGGATACATTGTGGAAAGAAGGAAGAAAGGCAGCAACCTTTGGGTCCCAGTTACCAAAGAGCTAGTCCAAGGTCAGATACCTATTTCCCTGCACCGTGCAAGGGCAGAATGAAAGCTAGAGAGGACATGAGATGAGACACTGACGTTCTGATCACTCAAGCAAAGGGACAGTGTTGTCTAGACATAGCACATGGTTTATGAAGACCAGCTACAGATACTAAAGTCCAAATTTTCAAACACGGTTGCCTGAAATTTAAGAGCTAAATCTGCGTTTAGGCACCTAAACAGCTATGGCCTGATTTTCAGAGGTGCTGAACATTAGAACAAATTGGAGCTTTGGATACTCGGCATCTCTGAAAATCAGGACATTTTTATTTATGTGCCCACATGTGGATTTTGGTGCCTACTTTCAAGCATACACATTTGAAAACTTTTCCCTGACTAACCCTACTGCCTTCCTCTGTTTTTGACCAAACTTGATTTAAGTAAGTAACTGAGTTTGTTATCCATATGTAATGGTGATCATTTATGATATATGTAAATCACAGCTTATATAACACATTGGAAACATTTATGTCAACCACATCTGAATAACAAGACTTTTGGTCTTAGTCATCTTTTATTATCGTGATTCTTTCTTGGATTCTTCTATCTCATTCAAAATTTTGGATTTCCTTATTAATTCAATGGCAATCGATTGATTGATTGAAGGACCAAAATTAATTACTGTAAAGGGTGGAAGCTGTGTTTAATTTTAAAACAAAATATTTGGTTCCAGAGGTTTTGACCAAATTGAGTGGAAGATCTATCTGATGAGTCTTTGGTGGCCAGATTTCAATAGTCTTAGTCAAATTGATTAGTACAATGGGACTGCTCATGGAAAAAATACTACCTAACATGAGTGAAGGCATCAGACCCTGGCCCTGAATTAAGTAGAAGGAACTATACTGGCAAATTATACATTTTTCCTGTGTTATACATTTAAGGCACATTTGTGTGTGCCACAGAGGTTCTCCTTGGAATCCTTGTGGTTCCATTCTGCAAGTGAGGTGCATGACTGGATACACGGAGACCATCATAATTCATAATGTTCCCCCCCAAAAAAAAAATTTGAGCTGAAATTTCTCATGCTTAAGCCTCAGTTCAAAGGTGATTTTTATGTATTTGTTTGTTCTGATGCTCACTTGGGAATTCTTTTATGTGTGAAGGGACTTTCCCTAAAAATTATGAACTGTCTACACACTTGTGACATTTCCATCTTTAGATACCAAGTTCAAAGTGGATGGATTGCTGGAGGATACAGAATATGAGTTCCGTGTTACAGCTGTGAACCGTGCAGGGCCTGGACATCCCAGTGTGGCTTCAAACTCTGTTGTTGCAAAGGACCCCATCAGTATGTTTCTTTTATTACTTATTCCCTAGTTTTCTTAAAGCTGTTTCCCATGACGAGACCCATATTATATGCAGACAGCATGCCCAGACCAACATGATAAGTTGCTACCGTGCTTAGGTGCTTTCTGTACTGGGAGGCTTTCATTCACTTCCTGGTATTTGTACTCTGCCAAAAGTCATAATGCAATTGTTCCATACCAGTGTAAATCATTTCTGTTTAATGGACTTCAGCATACTACACAACTGTGCTCTGTGGGGTGATCTCCCCCCACACCTCACCTTGAACCTTTGGTAAAAGAAGAAGAAACTTCTGCAGAATTAGCAAAAGATGGTTGAGCAAATTTTCCAAAGCTTAGTTTGCAAATCTGTTTTTTCATTGGCAAAAATGTGGGCCTAATCCTGCACCCGTTGAAGTCACAGCAAAACTCCCAGTAACCTCAGTGAGATCAGAAATGGGCTCTGTAACCTGTTATGATGGGCCAGTAGGCCCATATACCATCTCTGGGTAACGTAACATCCATTCCATACAGCCATGTAACCAAATCCATTTTTAAACCAAGTGGTTGCCCAGTACCCAGTATATAAATAGTTTAAACTGTGTAGGGAACTGGGGAGCTTCTGTAATGGTTGCAGGAAGGGATGTCAGTAGCTGTAAGTAGTTTAGAAAAACACTGGAAAAGTAAGAGTCAGTGGAACTAGAGGGGAGATCATTCTTCCACCTACATAGAGCACTAGGTTAAATAGTTCCCCAGATCAGAAAACATTTCGGTTCCTTCATATCAGAGGGCTGCACTACAAAATGTCACAGCCAAAGATATTGCTCCCTTCATATTTAAAGATTCACATTATCTCAGACAGAAAGCTGGAGAATGCTTCTTGAACATTCCCATCCAATCCTTGCAGCCCACTGTGAACATTTATTATAGGGGTTCTCAAACTGTGAGTCGGGACCCCAAAGTGGGTTGGGACCCCATTTTAATGGGGTCGCCAGGGCTGGTGTGAGACTTGCTGGGGCTCGAGACCAAAGCCCGAGCCCCAGGGCCAAAGCCTAACATCTTCAGCTCTGGGTGGCGGGGCGCAGGTTACAGGCCCCCCTCCTGGGGCGGAAGCCCTTGGGCTTTGGCTTTGACACCCCCCCTCCCCACCCAGGGTGATGGGGTTCAGGCTTTGGCCCTCCCTGTCAGGGCGGCAGGGCTCAGGCACTGCTTGTTACTGAAGTCACACATCATATGCTGTCATGTGCCCCTAAAACTCAGTCTTACAGGGTATAGGAATGTGCTCATACACCTCAGGAGCAGTACCTTGTGACAGTGTTCAGCACTTCCTGAAAATCAGTTTCCTTTAAAGTGTCTCAAGTTGAGCACCCCCAAAAAAGGATTTGGTTGAAATCACGAATCACTTCTGAAAATGTAGGCCTGAACTATGGGGTTGGTGCAGAGATAAAGGTGAGAATCCCTGGTTTCGGTACACTGTGTTCATCAGCAGTGTGCTGTTGCTGTTTCAGAGCCTCCAGGAATGGTGAAGGGGATCCATGTGGTTGACTCTTCCAACTCCAGCATTTCCTTGGCGTGGGAGCAGCCAGATCAAGGAGACTTGCCCTCAGGATACATACTTGAGATGCGCGCAGAGAACACCAAGGAATGGACAAAATGCTCGAAAATCCCAATCTCCGGCACTAGCTACACTGTGGGAGGCTTGCAGGAGAGGCAGAAATATTTCTTCCGAATCCGAGCGGTGAATGAAGCTGGTGTGGGAGAACCAGCAGAGCTAAAGAAAGGAGTTCTAGCTATGCCCCCTCCAGGTAATCTCCAGAATATCCTGTCTGGATGCAGGACACTTCTGTCGCTCATTCATTCATGAGTCAGTGTGTATATTTTAATAGCCATGGTTTACAAAGCTTCACAGAGTGACTATTATTTAAGCTAATGCTCTTTGCAGGTAATAAAGCTTTTGTTAAAGGCTAGATGAACATTAGCGTGTAATCCAGTTGTCCTCCCTGACAATCTGCCAGCGTGACTGGTTTGTAATGTCCACAAAAACTCATGCCAAATACATTTTCACTAGGGGCTTTGCCCATCAGCAAGGAGAATCAATGAGGGATCTGCTTTTGCTTAGAGAAAACCAGCTCAAATATATAGAGTAAAATCCAGCTTTTCTAGCCTTTTCAGACTCATAATGAAGATTAATTAAATTAAATGAATGAACTTCTCCCAGAAAAAGCTATTAACAAATGCTCTTTCTGTTCTGTGCAGTGGTTTACTCCAATATAAAGGGACACCCTCAGTGCGAAGGGTCTTATTTTTTGCTCATATTCTCAAGTAATTTCACTTAGAGTTTGCAGATAAGATGTTGGCAAGTGACATTGAGCCACAGAAGCTCTTTGTAGAGTCCTGGAGCTGGACTGATAGCTATTCTGCCACACTTCCTGCTAGGGCTGAACTATAAGACTCTTTCACAGCAGTTCCTGAAATCTCCAGCTACCGCCCAATTGGCTGCAGCTTCTTCTGTCATCAATAGTCTCCCATGTCAGCTATTGTGATTGCAGAGGCAATTCTCAGGGAATTCTCCCTGCTGCCAGGGATGCTCTTAGATGGGTAGATAGTAATGCCTCCTGATGGGAGAGATGAGTAGATAGTGTACTGATCAGTAGCAGGTAAGCTATCATAGTATTGGTAGTGCCCATCTGCGATAGAGACTGGAACAGAGACACAGATTACTGTTTTTCCAACTGGGTAGTGAAGAGTGACAGCCTGGGTTCAAATGAACAATCAGGTGGCACTGTGATAACAGACAACATGGAGGTAATTGTATTGTCAAGGGGAAGACTCCAGAGGAGCCCATCACATCTTGAGAATAACTGCTGAGGTATCTATCATAAGTATCCCTTCGGAGCCCAGTTATAAGAGGTGGCAGTTCAGACTTTTATTGTTTAGCACTCATGGGTCGTGAATTTGTTTTTACTCTGCTAGTTAGGAAATTCAAACAGCTTGTCTCTGCGATGTTCCCAGGGGACAGAGCTGCCTGAAGAGGTAGAAAGACTAGCAAGGTAAGATACAGAACTCATGAGTCATGCTACATTGCAGTGATTTCCATCAGGAATAAAGACATCTGGCACTGACCAGGGGAATGTCAGAAGACAACACCCAGGAGAACAGCACTAAATTAGAATATCTATTAAAATCAGCTTTTCCTTTATATCTTCACTTCAGAATTGCACTAATAATCTTGATACTAATTGTTACTTCTCCTAAAAGAGAAACACCAATCTAACCTCAGATTTACTGTATGACCAAAACAAAACAAACTGTGGTAGGAAATAGGAACCTGCAGTGCTGTAACGATGCGCACATGTAGTTTGATGTGAAACAACAGATCTGCTTTCAGCGTAGCGGGAGTAAGCGGTGGGCAGTTATTTTTAAGGTGGTTAAAGTGGTAATTTCAAGCAACATAACTTTTTTGGCCCACAGGTTTCTCACACTAATCATTTTGAAATGGTAATACTTCCTCCCCCTTGCAACTTGGTTTAAAAGAATATAATTGACTCTTCTGATTGAGACCTTGAGTGTCAAGGAATAAATATTCCTCACCTAGTTGCATGCCCCTAAAACCTGAGAGGGCAGGAGGTAGTGGTGTTGAAGGCACATAGTGATAAACCCCTTACATTACAGGACAAACAGTGCTGTAATAACTCAAGGCTCGATTTTGCAATCCTCACATTGGCGAACACCTCTTCACACAAGTGGTGCCATTAACTTCAGTGGGAGCACTTGTGTCAGTGTTGACCCATCTAGCCCTCACAACCATACCCTAACACTTGTTCATGCAAGCTTTGGCTTCTGTTCAATTTAATTACTGCCTTGGTGGTTTGAAGAGAAGGGCAGCTATGATTAAAGTGTATTATTTACTCCTATTTCTCAATTCCTTTTTGATAGTAGAGGCGCAGCCTTTCTTTAAAAATTGCATGGTAAAGGAGTGGCTACTGATTGGCATTAGCTTCAACATGAAAATATACATTGTCTGTTTCCTTTCCTGTACGTACGTATGTATGTATGCATGGTTCCCTCTAGCACTAATGAGCCCATCACTGCAGTATCTGTACATAATTAAGAGTAGCTTCATTTCCGCCAGTAAAAGGAACAGACTCTCAATCCCATTCCCATCTTATGATTCAATTATTAACTTAATTTCTTAGCTGCCTTCTGTGGAAGCTAATTTCAAGGACTGCTTTTCTTTCTCCCGTCATGCTGTTTTCACCGCACAGTGCTTAAAACAGCAGGCCGATAGCAGGGAAATGGCTTTGCTCAGATATAAGGCCTCTAAGATTTTAATTATTCTCTCTCTCTCTCTCTTTCTCTGTTTTGGTGGTGGTTTGTGTTTTGTGTTTTAGCCTGTCCGAAGTTTGATCTAAGTGCCAAGCTGAAGAGTCATATGGTGGTTCGTGCTGGGACAGCCCTCTGCATTCATGCTGCCTTTACTGTGAGCTTCCTTCTGCCCTGCTCTACCTCTGGGAAAGTCTGCATTGAAAGTTTTCTTCGGTGTCAACATTTTATCATACACATAACCCATTTTCCTCCTTTCACAGATGTGGGACCTGGTCACCCATGGCCACCTCACATTTCCACTGTAGGTGCAGTGAAGGTAGCAGGGAATAAGTACCCAGTATATCCCCACACTGCAGGTGGGCAGGGAAGCAAATGGACAAATCCTTATCTCCACCCCATCAGTGTACTCGCCAGCACAGCTGAACCAGTGTGGGAGTAGGTGAAGCAATCTGCTGCTGGTCAAGACTAATGGCTGATTACTCACTTCCATGAGAATGAGGGAACACAGAAGGCATTATGACTCTCTGAGGCACAGTTCCTTCCCCTGGGCTTCTAAAGTGGTACAGATACATGCCTCAGGGCTAGATATAAAAGGATCATTTGGCCCTTTAAGGGACAAATACTTCTGCTGGCCTTCCTCACAAGAACAATCACACTGACTTAAGGGGGACAGTTTGCCCAAGTAAGGCAAGTAGGATTTGGCCTGTTGGCCGTGCAGCACTTTGGATCTGTGAAGCAGTGTGTAAATGCTGACTGTTTTGGGGCTCGGTTTTATAGGCCTTCCTCGCACTCGTGAAGTTGATGGGGCTATTCCCAGGAGTAAGCACCTACCAGCATGAGAAAGGGTTGCACAATCTAGCCTTCCGTAGTGTGGGTTTGGGTAGGGAGTTAATATCAACCCACCCAGAATAAGCACTAACAATTACTAGGAGAGACCTATCATTAAAATTTGTGTGACTTCTGTTTCATTAATCACAGTAGTGCAATATTATCTGATTGAGATGCCACACACACCAGAGCTTTATGAATCCTGTAATCTGTTCTGCTCAAATCCATGCCAGAGAACGAAGCTTTACAAGCAGCATAAAGAAGTGTTGTTAATAAGGGTGCACATGATTGTCACGTGGGGCCAGAAAGGGGTTTTTTTCAACTCCGTAATTGCACAGGATACGACTTGTGGCTGATACACAGTCAAGCTTTCCCATTTGTTCTGATGGCTACATCACTGTGATGGTCTCAAGGTATTTTATTGTATTGTACTAAAGCTCTCAAGAATGTTCCCTGTTAGGAGCTGAGAGGCACGGCATGCTTTGTAGTGGGGACTTAATGTGGGCCACGTATTTAGTAAAGGAAACATTACGGTTTATGGCTTCTAAGGCCAAGCACCTGCAAAGCTTTGAGCACCCTCGATCTCTACTGGGGGTAGTTAAGTCAGTGGGAGCTCAGGGTGCTTGTACCTCATAGGACGTGCTCAGCACCTCACAGGTTTGGCCCTAAAGCCAGAGTAACTTCAGTGGTGACAATCAGCGGGAGCGAAGGGCTGGCAGGAGCCGGCCCTAAGGCAGGACTGCAGGGGCATTTGTTCTTTGTCAGCTTGAATTCACTGCACTAGAGGAGCTGCGATTTCCCCTGGGGGAACCTCTTGGTGCACTGTCTAGAGCTGAGGTGTTATCTCTATTGCACCAGCCGTTTCCTCTGCTTTTAAAAAGTGCTTGGAGAAGATTAAACAGGGATAAACTTTAGCCTCAAGGTTATGTTGGAATCCCTCCAGCTGAGTCAGTAGAGACCACTAGATCAAGTGTAATGCTGGGGGAAGTCTGATTTTTTTTTAACCTATTTGAGAATCTTAGCAACATCATCATCTTGAAACAAAACTAAGGGTCAGATCCTCAGCTGGAGTAAGCTCCATTGGCTTCAGTGGAGTTATGTCCATTTACATCAGCTGAGCATCTGGCCTAGTACCAGGAGAGCATACATTCCCCTGGTATTTCTACTGCCAAAATTCCCTGGGAGCGCTCTCCTTGGAGTATTTTGGGTGATATCAAGTTGATATCCAAGACACTGTTATGTTAAGTTCAGAGCTATCTATTGTATACTGAAAGTTAAGGCCACCATTATTTTTTACACATTTATCTCGGGCAGGGTTCCCCTCCACCAACTGTGACCTGGCAAAAAGACGGAATTCTGACAAAAGGGAGAGAGATAATCACCAAAGGCAAGAACCACTCCCAGTTCCTCATCCACAGCACCAAGCGTTTTGATTCTGGTGTGTACAGGATCCTCCTTAGGAACGACTATGGTGAAGCCCATTATGACATCCAAGTACATGTGGCAGGTACAGTATATCAAAAGCTCTAGCTTCCAGGCTACAACTGGGTTTAGTCAGGTAGCCAATTAGTCTGCCAGGGATTTCAGGTTCTTAGGGCTGGAAAGGTCCAAGGGAATGAAATTTAGGAGTGCACGTGCAGTACCAGAATTTGCTAGACACACAGTGATTTGCATAAGCAATTCAAAAGGCAGCAGCTGGATTGAAAAGGGTTTGCTTCGAGAGAAAAAAAATAGAGGGGTGGTCCTAAATAAGAGAAACAAATACCTAAAGGTGTGTCCTATTTGTTAGATTCCCCACGGCCACCGAAGAATCTGCAGCTGGTTGAGGAAGTGCCGAACACCGTGACTCTGAAATGGGATCACACCCCAGATATAATGGACGATGGGCATGCCCATTACGTCATCATGAAACGTGATGCTAGGACTGCCACCTGGTTCACTGCAGCTGAAAAAGTCTACAGTAACAAGTACACCGTCACAGCCCTGGTCCCAGGGAGGAAATACTTTTTCCGAGTTATTGCCCGCAATGACATTGGAGACAGTGACCCTCTGGATTCCAAGGAGCCCTGGCACATCTCTAAAGACAAAGGTAAACATTAGAATAGATGCATGTACAGGCAGGAAAAAGGGTGCTCTTGTAGATAAAAACTAAACTGGGACTTGGGAGGTCTGGCTTCAATTCGCAGCCTGGTCACAGACTTCCTATGTGACCTTTGCAAGTCCCTTAACCGTTCTGTACTTCAGTTCCCCATCTGTAAAATGGAGACAAAAATATCTCCTTTCTCCCACCCTTTGTCTTCTCATCTGTGAGCATGCAATCACACTGGGGCCTCTTGGTGTTACCTAGAGTCATATGCATAATAATGATAATAATATATTCTCTCTGTGCGTATGTGTGAATAGAGGGTAGTTGTGTCTTGACATGAGAGAGTTCTCATTTTTTACTACTAGGTTTCCCTCCAACTCATCCCTGGATGGATTCAGACAGTTCCCAAAATGAATAGCAAAAACACTTAGAGGCATAGCAGATTTTTTTTTTTTAAATTTTACCTCTCTTTCCCCTCCCTCCCTCCCCCCCCCCCCCCAGGCCAGTTTGCTTCCCTCCACTCTTAACCAGTGTGTTCAGGCTTAGTGGACGAGATGATGTCCTCATTAGAGATGGGCTCAAAACAAACCCCCAGAGCTGAACATTCTCTCACTCAAGGGAAGCTCATATAAGGATCATAAGTGGGCAGTATCCCCACAATGGGCCAAACCAAACCCCACATCCAGACACTTGGAGATCGTTAGAATCCAGATCCAAACTTTGTCATGCAAGCCTATCTCTAGTTTAATAAGCAGGACATTAGCACAAAACAACCAGGCAGGTTGGACAGCTACTGATAAATTTTCCACGGAGCATGTGCACTTTTTGCTATAATGTTTCCAATCTTGTTAGTACTGTAGATGTCACACAGATGGTTTATAGTCATATGTGTATTTAAAGTCAGTCTTTCTCGTGCCATATAATCTAGACACAATCATGTCACTTCTCTTAAAGTATTTCCATTGTTTTAGGGTGTCAGCAAGAAAGAAAACTTCCAACTATAGCCATGATAGTGTTCTTTTCTTGGTTCTACTCCAGGCCTGATTTGAATCTCATTTACATTGCTGTAAATATGGACTAACAGTGGAGTTAAATCCATGTTAATCAGGGGTAAATAAAAGAATCATTAGGTTTTCTGTGCCTTGGATCACTTGATAACCATTCTTTATGCAGGATAGCAGGACACAGTTGCAGCAGAGAACTACTCCCTACCTCCCATTGAAAATGACTGACAGTCTTCAAGTTGTACATTTTGAAGAGAAAAGTAGACAGACTTTGCTTTATTGTCACAGCCCAAGGGTAATAAGAAAAGCAGCAAACTGTGCTCTGAGAATGAAGTCGGTGTAACTGAGAGCAGAATTGTGCCCTTTCATATTAAATTTTAGGATCAAGGAATTTTACCCAGCTGGAGTCTCCTATTGGTGGGAAAAGTAGATATATAAAAAAGAGAGGTTTTTAAAAATGCTTTTTTGGTGATGGCTGAAAAATGTAGCACATTCCTGCAATGCACACTGCCATTTGTAATACAGTCTCCTTGACTCTCTACAGCATTCTGCATACTGCCAATCCCCCCATGCAAACTATGTAGAGATGTAATGCTTCCACCCCAAAAAAGTTTACATACTTCAGTTGACAATCATGTGTAATAATTTATTATCATGATTTGCATTTCTAACATACTGTGTCATCCAAAGATCCCACACCTTTTTTCAAGGTAATGACGTTAACTAGAGAAATTACGCATTGCAACATCTACATGAAGCAGAAAAATCGGACACCTTTTTACAGATGGGGTCCAAAGAGGTTAAGTTACTTGCCTACAGTTGCATGGAAAGTTCGTGTTTAAAGTTGGAAATAGAACCCAGAGGTCCTGACTCCCAGCCCGCTGCTCTCCCCACCAAACATGCTGCTTCCTGATTTGTATTTATAAGTGAAGAGGGCTGGTGGAGTGCTAAGAATAATCCTATGAGACATGCTACTCATTCCCTCTGCTCTTCACCTAGTGTTCCCTAGCTGGGAAAAAGAAACTCGGGACTGAGTTTTACACCAGTGTAATTGAGTTGATTGGAGTCACTACTTGTGATCCATACCAGTGTGGAAGGAGAACCCAGAGGGGTACAGCTATCTGTCTGGAGGTATGCACTGCTGTTTTACACATTTGGAAGCAGATCTCTTTATTTCCTTTGTAGAGCGTTTCAGTGCCAACTTGAAGGAGTATCACGAGAAAGACTGGCGCCAGGCCCCCCATTTCATTGCGCCTCTGAAGAACCATGCAGTTCGCCGGGGCCAGGACTGCACCATGAGTTGTGCTTTCCTGGGCAACCCCCGCCCGGTGGTGACATTGTACAAAGGCAATGTGAACATCACGGCCAATTCTAAGTTTTGGTACAACTCAACAAGTGGCGTCTGCACACTGATGATCCCCACCTGCAGCTCCAAGGACAGCGGAGACTACACCGTGGCCATTGAGAATGAGCTGGGCCAGGAGAAATGCAGCTGCATGCTGACTGTGTATGGTGAGTTGAGTTCTCAGCCTCCATCTTTCCATGGCAACGATTCTCCACCAGCCGTGTAGCTACTGATTTGAAATCTCTGACCACAATATACTCCCATGATCTCTCAGCGTAAGCATGCTTACTGCACTGGGTGGGCCAATTTCATCTGGCCCCAATGAATTACACCATCTTGATCCCCTGCATATACCCCAGTTGGGGGCAGAGGCTATCTCCCTCTGTGGGGATTTCCTGCCAGGGCAGGATAGCTATATGTTACACTGGGAGCTTCACCAACAGCATTCATTAAGGGAACACACTGAATGGGCACTGACCACTCCCTCCTCACTTAGCACCATAGGTTTTTGAGCTATGCTGTCCCCCATCATTCCTCACTTCAACCTTCCCTCTCTGTTGATTTCACCGCCAGGGCACTGCATGGACTTTGTGCCAGTTTCCATGGGTGTGGGCCCTGGGCTGAGTCGGACCCATTATGATCACCAGCAGAGCAGGTGTAGTTAGCTACACATTTCTATGCAGTGTTCATGAAAGAACTGATAAAGAGCAAAAATGATTTTGCCAGTTTCCATACAAAGAAAGCCATGTTTACCCTATGGGGATTATAGTAGCATAGCTATGGTGCTCTAGCTATCCTGGCCTAACCCCATAGCGTAGGCGCATCCTGCACCAACGGAAGTGGTTTTTTCCATCGGAGCACGAACACCATGACTCTGAGCAGTGGTAGCTAGGTCGATGGAAGCATTCTTCCTCCGACCTAACTGTGTCTACCCTGGGGGTTCCATTGGTATAGCTTTCAGAGTAACAGTCGTGTTAGTCTGTTTTTGCAAAAAGAAAAGGAGTACTTGTGGCACCTTAGAGACTAACCAATTTATTTGAGCATAAGCTTTCGTGAGCTACAGCTCACTTCATCGGATGCATACTGTGGAAACTGCAGAAGACATTATATACACAGAGACCATGCATCACTCAGGGTGTGGGTTTTTCATACTCCTGAGCAACATAGCTATGTCAACGTACATTTTCAATGTAGACCAGGCCTTAATCACATGTTCTGGGGCCCGTGACGTTTCTGCACCCATGCAGGGGCTAGCAGCTTGTGACAAAGTTTAGCACATGAAGTCAGTAGAGTTTCTCTGAATTTACTCTGCTGGAACCAAGAGCACAATCCAGCCCAAGATCTTTTATTTTTCAAATTTGCATTTACATGGCAGGAAGGTCACTGGGATAGATAAGAGGCCTGATTCTGCTATGCTTTGCACACTGTGTGGGCATTTTCACAGGTGCAAAGTACGTGTAAAACATTTCCAAATCAGAATGGTAGTGTTTCACACCCACTTTGCACTTGCTTTGCATAGGTGTAAATGGCTTCCCAAAGGGCAAGGCACTGGAGAACTGGGCCCAATCTGAAGAACATATTTTCATATCTGGAAATAGGTCTACTTCTACCTTAAGTTAAAACAGGTGTAGCTGCCACTGAAGTCAATAGGAATTGTATCCAGCCAACTGAGGGCAGAATCAGGTACTGTAGCAGAGCGGTATGAAATGTCATATTTTCGCTTGGTGAATGGAATCCTATTCCTTCAAGAATTCACACAATGGATCAAGGGCAAAATATGGCTATTTCTGGGAGAATAACAGATTTGCACTGCACACATGGCAAACCTCCACCTTAGAGCAATTCGCTTATGTGCTCCGAGAATGGCATCTTCCCATTTTCACAGAGTTTTGCCTTCATTTTCTGTTGTAGAGAAAAATTCAAGGGAAATGCTATCTCTCTTTTTGCACAGTCCTCTCCCAAGCTCCCTGGCTATTTCTTTCTGTTTTCCCTGGTGGTGAGAATGCTCTCCACCTCAATAGGGCTTTTACGTTAGGTTGCAGCAGGATAGTTTGGCTGGGAAGGTTCCCATTGTGTTTATCCTGTGGAACTAAATAATTCTATCTGCATGTAGTGATGTTGTAGCACTATGCCCCAACATCACAATGTGGAGATGCAGCATCATTGTGTCATGGTCCCCAAATCTGGGGACTCCCTAATTGCTCTGCAGGATGATCTCACAGTGTCGACACATCAGACCCATGAAAATCATCTGAGTCCCATTAATTTCAGCACAGGTGGCAACTCTCCCAGGAGGCTGCTTCATTGTAAGCTTGACACGTCTATAAATCACCATGGGAGAATTAAAGAAAATTGAAGAGCTGCCTCAAATGGGAAATATTTAAGATGAAGAATTCGCCTCCATCCTTTGTCTCAGTGGTAGTATGGAAACAAATGCCTTTATTTTACTATGGGGCTTAAGTGCATTTCTCTTGAGCTCTGTTCTCACCAAGCATAAGCCCTGATGCCTCATGGCATGTCATCGCTCTCTTAAATGAAAGCTGAGAGACATGTTACCCAGCATAGAAACTGATATACCAATAAGGAGAGGCTATATTTGGATGGATCTTTCAGTGTTATTTTTGTAGGTGACCATTGCTTCGGCACAGCTGGCTGACACATGCTGATGATATCACTCTGAAGTTTCAGTTCTTTGTTCTCTACTTCTAATGGAGAAGTAACTCAACCTGAAATAATGGCGAAGAGTGATGGTTACTCTCCATTTGCTATTCCAAATTAGAGTTTTATTTTCATTTAGATTTTATATATATATATATATATATATATAGTGACAGAGTCAGGCCAGATGGCTACAGGAGAGTGATAGAAGGCAGATATATTAGCCCCAGGTTAAGTAGGTCCCTTTTCCCTGGATAAGATAACAGGGAAGGTTCCAGAACAATCAGGAACTTTCTGGAAACAGTTAAGGCAGACAGGCTGATTAGAACACCTGCAGCCAATCAAGAAGCTGCTAGAATCTATTAAGGCAGGCTAATCAGGGCACCTGGGTTTAAAAAGGAGCTCCCTTCAGTTTGTGGTGCATGCGAGGAGCTGGGAGCGAGAGGTGCAAGAAGCTGAGAGTGAGAAGGCGTACGACTGGAAGACTGAAAAGTACAAGCATTATCAGACCTCAGGAGGAAGGTCCTGTGGTGAGAATAAAGAAGGTGTTGGGAGGAGGCCATGGGGAAGTAGTCCAGGGAGTTGTAGCTGTCACACAGCTGTTACGGGAGCCACTCTGGACAGCTGCATTCCACAGGGCCCTGGGCTGGAACCCGGAGTAGAAGGTGGGCCCATCCCTCCATCCCTGCAACTCCCTACTTGATACCGGAGGAGTTGAACTGGACTGTGGGTTCCACCAGAAGGGAAGGTCTCTGGCCTGTTCCCTGATCCACTAGGTGGATCAGCAGAGGCTGCAGGTATTGTTCTTCTTCTTTTCCCCATGCTGGCCAGCGACGAGGCTAACTGAGTGAACGGCAGGTTTGAGACACGAAAGTGGCCAAACTGAGGGCTGCTGTGAACCTCTGAGGCAAGAAAATCCGCCAAGCACAGGACCCAGCAAGGCAGAGGAGGAACTTTGTCACAATGTATATTGTGTGTGTGTGTGTGTGTGTGTATATACAATATACACACATGGAGCACTCCCTCAGTTACATCTGACCACTGCTGATCTCACAATGAAAAGAACGTTTGTTCCACTTTGATGAAAAGTAGAAGCTGACTGCAGCTCATGCCTGGTTTTAGTAGTATTTTGGAGACTGATATAATTTGGTGCAGAAATCACTGTTAACATTAGTTAGCTGCCCCCTGAGGAGACTCAGCAGAAAAGAGGAGTCAATGTGCTGTAGAGGCCAAACTCCACCCCCACAACCCACAGAGGGGCTGTCCTTGCAGGTCAGTGATGAAGCACATTGGCAGGGAAGTGTGAGAGAACCTAAAACTGCTGCCACCCATGATGTACCTCTTCTGCAAATATATAGGAGACTTCAGAGCTGTCAGTCTGGCCAAGAACATACCCTCCTAAATAACTCTGTCTGATTCTGTCTGATTGGGGGGCAAAGGAGAGATCCTGGAGGCCTCCCACCTCACACTCCATCCTCTCATGAATGTTTCCTCCTGAGGTCAGGCATTAAAGTATTATTAAAACTCCTTAATCAGTCCGAAGAAGAGATTAGTAAGTAGAGTCCAACTGCAGGGATGGTTTCTCCCTCTAATTGTCCTTATCTAGGGTTAGGTGTCAGTTATGTTTTCAGTGGAAATGGGAGCGGTCACAGGGTCTGCGCTGGCTGTGATATTCTATTTTGGGAGCAGGGGGAGGGGGGCTGATTGGCCACAATCTATCAGTGTGTAGTTGTGTGTGTGTGTGTGTGTGTGTTTAGGCGGTGGGGAGGTGTTAATATAGCTCAGGAGTTCACCTCCACCTGGGAGTGTCACAGAGCTGAGAAATTTACTCCAGCTTGGAAGTTTGGTGTGGCTCAGATGAGCTTAGCTTGGGAGCTTAGCTTGAACTTAGCTTGGGAGCTTGTCCTACCTTTTGGAGTTTACTCCAGCCCAGAAAGTCCACCACAGTTTCAGCACCTTAGTTTGAGTTATGAGTTCAGCCCAGACTAGGATCTAGAGCTGGAAGGTTTCACTTGCGGGTTTCAGTTGTCTTTACCTGTGTGCTCCTAACATTCCAGATCACTCTAGGATAAGGGTGGCACCCAAGAAGAAGAGGAAACATTCAAATGCACATGTGAACACACTGATCTTAAATATTCATGGAGCAGACCCTCAGAGTACAATTTCTGTGCTGACCAATGATGGGTCTGGCCAGAGCCGGATTAATGCAGGGGCTTTAAGCACCGCAGCCCAGGGCCTCGGGCTAAGGGGGCCCCACAGGCTCGCGGGCCGGATGCAGCCCGCTGCTTCTTTTCATCTGGCCTGCATCAAATCTCTGTGCCACGGGCCGGACACCAGTCCCCGAGCCTCAATTCTCTGCCCCAGGGCTGGAGCCATGAGCGCCGGCTCACCGATGTGCCCCTGTGGCCCCTAGTTGAGGGGCGTTCAGGGAATCTCTGCGCGATGCCCCCACCCCCAGTGCCATCTCCGCAGCTCCCATTGGCCAGGTACCACAGCCAATGGGAGCTGAAGGAGCAGTGCCTGCGGGCACGGGCAGCATGCACTGCACAGAGCGGCCTGACCCCTCTGCCTAGCAGCCGGACATGCCGGCCACCTTGGGGAGCAGAGCAGCATGGAGCCAGGGCAGGCAGAGATCCTGCATTAGCCCTGCTGCGCTGCTGACCAGGAGCTGGCTGAGGTAAGTGCCTCCTGGCCGGAGCCTATACCTCCTCCTGCACCCCTACCCTAGCGTGGAGCCCCCTGCTGCACCCAAACTCCCACCCAGAGCCCATCCCCCGAACTCCTGGCGCTGAGCTCATTTTGTTCAAACTTCTAGGGTGTGAAATAGCTTTGGACTGAAACAATGCCCAGAAAAATTCAGCCCCAGCGTGTTTCATTTGAGACAGTTATGGGCAACTAGGAAAGAGGTTTTAATGGAAACTGGAAATCGTTCAACTGCCATGTTTGCTTACCATGAAAGTCATGGTAGAATAATATTTTGCATTTATGTACTGGTGTGTTTTAACCAGGGAATCTCTCTGTGCTTTCCAAAAGTACCATAGTAAATGACGCATGGTTAGTCAGTTGTCAATGGTCATAATGATGCCCCCTTGCCCTCTCTCTCTCTCTCTCTCTTTTCTTAAAGATAAAGATGATAAAAGCCTCCTGGACTCAGTGACTGAAAGTCTTCAGAAGTCAAAGCACATCATGTAATCAGCAGACCCGGATCCAAATTCATCCAGTCCAGCATGCGGAACAATTCAAACATTTCTGTGTAGTTTGACTTAGATATGCATGGCTCAAAACAGCAACTGCACTATCTTCTATAGTGATTAATGAATCCAAATGCCAAAAGGTGGGGCCTTCACTGTAGAAGGGCCGTTTTAATGTTTCAGTACTTTCTTCCACATAGGCAGCTTCCACATGCTAGTGTGTGTGAATGGTAATATTTCCAATACTGGATGAAAATGTATCTTAAAAATAAAAGGAGCCACAGACAATGAGAGTTCTGCTTTGACTTCAATGGGAGGAGAACTGGGAAATATGCATTAGTTATTGTTACTTTACTGCAGTACTTAGAGGCCCCAGCTAAGCTCATGGCCTTGTTGTGCTAGACACTGTACAACCATACAGTAAGAGATTGTCCCCATCCCTAAGAGCCTACACTCTAATCTAAATAGACAACACAAAGAAAGAATTACTGTACCCATTTTACAGATGGAGAACTGAGACCCAGAGAGACTGTGACTCACCCAAGATCACACAAGCAGTCTGCAGTCAAGTCAGAAATAGCATCCAGTCCTCTGACTGAGGCCCAGTCCAAAGTCTTAACTATAAAAGGAGAGGTTACTTATCTTGTACAGTAACTGGTATTGCTCAAGATATTTCGTCCCTATGAGTGCACCACATAAGGATATATATGTGCCCATGCACTCCTGAGCAGAGATCTTTGTTTTGTTAGCAGTGTCCAGGGGTCTGCACCTGCACCATACACTTCCTTGTGCTCCAGTATGAGGGCGTATAGGGAGGCGTGGGCCCACACAACTCCAGTTTCTTCTCAACCTCAGAGCATGGTAGAACTCCAAAGCAGAGGGGAAAGGAGGGTGGATGGTGGAGCTCCAATAGGGACCAAACATCTTAAAGAACTCCAGTTGCTGTACAAGGTAAGTAACCTCTCCTCCTTCAAGTTATTAGCCCTATGAGAGCTCCAAGTCAGGAGACCCCTCTCCTCTCCCCCTGCTCCTTCCCCCCGAGCAGTACCTCAATGAGGAGGAGGATGCTGAGGAGGCAGATTTAGTACAGAGTGTAA
Source organism: Caretta caretta (assembly GCF_965140235.1). NCBI lineage: Eukaryota > Metazoa > Chordata > Testudines > Cheloniidae > Caretta > Caretta caretta. Next base: position 26,842,067 of record NC_134211.1, read on the forward strand.
AACAGCTTCACCAAAGGCTGCTCTGGAGATATATATGCAGGCGTAAAGCTGCAAGAACATGTGAACAGAGGACTAGTTGGCTGCCTTACAAATAACCTTGATGGGTACCTTTCTAAGTAGTGGTGTGGAAGTGGCTTGAACCCTAGTTGAATAAGCAGTGACTTTAGGACGGGGGGTGCATTCCTAAGGACTCATAGCATGCAAGAATGTACCTGAAACCCATTTAGATAGCATCTAGATGGAAATAAAGTGACCCCTTGTCCTCTTGGCAGAGAAATTGAAGAGCCTGGTGGAATTCCTGAAGGGTTTAGTTAGTCCTGTGTAGGTAGAAAGTCAGAGCTCTTCTTACATCCAGAGTATGGAGGCTGGTCTCTTCCCTCAAAGAGTGAAGTCTGGGGTAAAAGCCCAGTAGTTGGATGTCCTGATTGATATTGAATGCTGATGAAACTTTAGCGACGAAGTGAAGGTGGGGACGCAGGATAAGGCTTTGAAATCATCTGCGTAGAATGGCAGAGTATGGTTGCCGCATGTGGGAATGAAGGGGATGGTAGTGCCGCATGTGGGAATGAAGGGGATGGTAGAAGCTCCTGTTCTTCTGGTGGAAGGATGAGGGGGGCCCTGAGGTGTTGGTGGCCGAGAATCTTAGTGGGTGCTCTTGTGTGAGGGCAATCTGTAGACTTAGTCCCCAAAAATCCCATTGGGGAGGGGCATAAGGAAAAGGAGTAGGGCCCCCAGGGTATTCTTGCCATGGCTGATGGTCACCCATTGGCTGGTTCCTGGGGTCTTGTCCTCAGGAAACACCTTGAAGGATATAGGGTGGAATGGGTAGGTGATGGAGCCTTGAATGGATACTTCTGAATAAGTGTTACCTGAATACCATGTTCAGTAAGGTAGCAGACCTGAGAGACTTCTGTCTCGAGCCGCAGGCAGTTGAGAAGGAACTGGAGTCCTGTAGGTCTTCTCCTTCCTATATGCCCTCAGACCAGAGTACAAGGAGGCATATGGTGCAGGCATGGCCCAATGGATGGTGCTAACAGCAACAAAATATCTCCAATCCAGAGTGCACGGGCACATATGCCGCCTCATGAGGAGCAACCATAGGGACAACAACTCAGAGAAGACCCGTCCTTCCTCTCTGTAATACAATATAATGTGGTTTGTTTATTCCTAGCTAGCCTTTTTGTTAGGTAATACTAAATAAACAATATGTATTGAGGCACAACAAAAAGGTTTAAAGATGAACACAGCCGGGAAGCTGATACAAAATAGAACATGGTGGAAAGGCTTCCTTTGGCCCCATCATCACGGTTGAGCTGACAAATGGGAATCAAAGAAAGATTATTATGTAAAGGACTGCTCCTGCAAATAGTATAACCCATGTATAACTCTATTTATGGGAAGAGCCCCACAGATTTCAATGAAACTACTCCTGGGTATGCTTCAGTGTTTGTGTGATCAAGCCCTAAGAACTAATTAAAAAAAAACAGGATGGCTTCAGTCATTGGCATTTTAATCTCAAAATATGTTGCTACCTGCCGCCACTGCTGCTGCTGGTATGGCTAAAGCCAGATTAAGAATTATAATACCTATGACCTGATTGAATTGATTTTGTGCCTATTTTTCCAGTGTAGTATTAATCTTTCCAGGAAACTGTTGTGAGATAAACACGATGCTGACCGGTCATGTGCTCCAACTTTCTCTGCAGGCTGAGAGTATTTTACATTCCATGTGCCACCTGGAGTGTGCTGGTGAGTGGGAAGGGAGCACAGCTAAAAGGGGACATACCAACCCAGCGGGGCTGGAAATATTTAAAACAGTTTGCAAATGAAAAGGCATGGTACCTTCTGATGATGCTAAGATTATGTCTACACTACAGCTGGGATTGACGCTCTGAGATCGATCCACCGGTGGTCGATTTAGCAGGTCTAGTGAAGACCCGCCAAATCGACACCAGATCACTCTCCAGTCGACCCCTGTACTCTACCCCCAACGAAGAGAGTAAGGTAAGTCAACAGGAGAGTTTCTCCCATCGACACCCCCCACCCCTCCCCCACGGTAACTCGACCTAAGGTATGTTGACTCTAGCTACAGTTATTCAGGTAGCTGGAGTTACGTAGCGTAGGTTGACTTCCCACAGTACCGTAGACCTAGCCTAAATTATGTGACAGCTACTTTGGAAACAATGCAGCAAAGTTCCTGTGTAACAGTGGTTCATTCCCAAACGATGGGTCACTTTATTTGAGGGAGGGAGGATGTTGGAAGGGTGCTCACAGGATTTCTTTTGCTTAAAAGAGGTTTGAAGAAGAGAAGAAATCTCAGTGTTAATTTTTTTTTTTGCTTTTTCCCAAACTGACGGGGAATTTTCACCTAGGTGAATGTGGAAGTCATTAGGCCTTGATCCTGCAAAGAGTTATGTGTGTGCTTAACTTTTTAAGCATCTGAGTAGTCCCCTGGAATTAAATAGGCCTTGCGTGTTTTAAGTTTACAAACATAAATCATTGCAATACTGGGGCTGTATTGTACCCCAAAAAAAAAATGGTTCCTCCAAATGTGGCATTCCCAGCGGTGATAGAAAGAATGGTTAATGAGGCCAAACTAGCTCGTTCACCGCATCAGGTATGGCCAAAAAATACTGGGCCAAATCCTCAACTGGAGTAGAATGGCCTAGCTCCACTGCATGGAACTACAACAATGTACAGTAGCTGAAGATCTGGTCCATTGACTGGAGTTCTACTTGGGTAAAATTGAAGTAGAACCGTGTTGACTCGGGACCTGTATTTCAAGATGAAACTGTCATGGAAAGAGACAACAAGCAAAAAGTAGTTTCAGCTAGGCAGTACAAACATCAAGTAAATTAATATTTTAATTATTGGTACACATACAAGAAATTAGAAGAAAAACTACATTCCAAATACAGAGTAATAGTAAAATTAACATAAAAATGCATCATAGATAGTATCAAAGTGGCCATACTGCATGTGGTGACTTTTAAATTGATGGCAAAATAGATTAGTTAAGTGCTCATCACTTTAAAACATGGCTAAGTGCTGAGCCTGTGAATGGAGAAGGGGAGCTGCTTGATTTGTATATTAAATCTTTAAAAATATGCTTTGCCTTTAATTCACCAGAACACAGGCGGTTCAGTTCATATAGGAGTCATTGAGATTAACAGGTCAGGACTTGTAGCCCGATCCTGAAGTCCTTACCCAGACAAAACTACCACTTATCCCAATGGGATTTTTTCACTGAGGGAAAGATTCTGCCAACCTTCCCCACAACGAATAGCAGCGGATTCCATGAACAGTCCTATCTGGGAAACAAAATGGGCCTATTCTTGCATAGGCCCTGAGTAAGGACTGCAGGTTTGGGCCCTGGATTTCTAAATTGTCCTGATTCAACAAAGAAACCAGTGTGGGAGGTCTGTTTTTTGTTTTTGTTGTTTAATTAGGTTGCCAAGATAATAGTTTCCTTACTGGTGCTAAGTTTCCTGATGTTCTGTCTATTTTAGTGCCAGTAGGACTATAACATAGGCCCATATCTTGCTCCCACTGATGTATCATAGGAGCAGAAGCAGACCCTAGACCCCCTCTTTCACAGAGCTAGTTACAAGGGTTCTGAAGTAGCAAATTATCACTGGCCACAGCACATCAAGCCTGTATTTCATCCACTTTTTCTTTTAATGAGTTTATATCTACAGCAATTTGGTGTCACCACAGATACAATACAAGCCACTTAAATTTTGGCATTTCAGCCAACTGGCCACTTTTTTTTTTTTTTTTTTTAGTCTATCTATAGGTATACCGACATAATTTTTATATTTTTACTTTAAAGGAAAAAAATACATCGTCAACGGAACTTCCTCCAAACTAAGAAAAAGAATATCTATCAAACATTTAAAGAAACAATAAAAATTTGCATTGTATTTGCCTTTGAGTTCATAATAATGTAAGTTTTACTGCTTGAGAATTATGGTCCATTTCACAGGTATACACCCATTTTTAGAATGTAAGCGCTTCAGCCTTCATTTGTATTTGTACAGCACCTAGCACAGTGTGGGTGCTACTGGAAAAAATAATTTACAGTTTGGGGCCTGATTTGAAATCAACAGAGTTATGCCAATTTATACCATTTGAGAGCCATACTTTGGAGCCATAATTCTGTTCATAAGTTTGTTCTGAGTCCAGTGGCTGTTCATACAAACACATTCTCATCCAGAAAATCGTACACATCCTACATACAGTGGGACAGGAATTAATTCCAAAATGGGCATTCCCTCTCCATTGGCTTTAAAGCCAATAAAGTTTATGATCAAAGGAAATTAAATATCCCGTTTGTAACTCATTCCTTAAACTCTAGTTGACTTTCTGCCTGAGAAAAGATGAACAGAACCACAGCATGTTCAACTTCAACATTTTCAGCAATAATCGAGCTAGAATTAGGATACTTTGTTTTGGCTGGATCAGGCTTATTCTAGCTCATTCAGAGATGAGCCTGCGTTGCAAAATTGGGATGTGATGCTCACATCTTGGGGTTTTGCTTCTGACTTTTAGAAACTTTTTGCAACTTTGGGATCTGAGTTCAGACTTGTTAAAAACCCCTTCCCTTGAAGTTTGGGTGTGTCTGGGTCCAGAGTTTTGGCTTGGCTTCCTCCCTAATAGATCATGCAAATGACTGTTTTCCATTTGCTTTCCATCTGATGCAGAAATCTAACTGAAACATTTATTCACGTCACCTTTTTTCAAGTGAATTTCTGCAGGTTCTTTGAAGCATTTTTATTTTGAATACTATAGTATAATAATACTTAGCACTTATCTAGTGCTTTACACCTTTCAAGGTGCTTTACAAACATGCACTAATCCTCACACCAGCCCTGTGAAGTAGGTAGGCATTTTACAGATGGGGGGGAACAGAAACAGAGAGTTAGATTCTCAACTGCTGTAAACTGGCATACCTCTATTGACTTTAATCAGAATTACATCCTTTCAGACCAGCTGACTTAACCAAGGCCACAAAAGGAATCGGTGTCAAAGCCAGGCTCAGAACTTAGGAGTTGTAGATATCCAGTCCTGGGCTCAGACCACTCAACTCTGCTGCCTCTCCAGATAAAAGAGCAGCTCTCTCTGCCAAAACTAGGCAATTTGCCACTCCCATGCACCCAAAATAGAGAAGGAGACATCTGCCACAGAGCTTTATATCTGCTCTGTTTTGACCACTTTCCCCTCCAAGGCCAATAAAGAGCTATGCTGGAAAGAAGGGCAGGGAGTGAAAGCCTTCAAGTCCTTCTTCTAAACCATGTATTAAATACTAAGGACCCGTTTAACCCAATTCTGATCTCATGCTGGTGTAAATCAAGAGTGGCTCTGCTGAAGTCTCCTCTATATGCCAATTTTACATCCGTAGCTCCACAGACTTCAGTGGTATTGGTAAGGCCCTGCCCAGCCCAGTGGAGTTACAGGAGTGTAACAATGGTGTGAGGTGAAAATCAGACCACTTGGCTTCAAGAGGAGCTTTTTGTGAGTAAAGGAGTTGGGTTCCATATAGGGTAAAAGCTAGGCAGATCAAGCAGACTCCGCACACTCTTAGTCTCCCTGAATAAGGAGTTACTGGCACTTAATGGTTAGTCCAGTAGTGGAAGATGTGGTTTGTAGTGTATATATAACCTCAATTAATCACCCACAAGAATTTCAGAGCGGATTTTGAGTACAGTGTAGTCAATTATTTTTGTCAAGGTCCAAGTTTCTTGGTCAAGGGCCAGATGCCAGAGATATTTAAAGAAATAAGAGGTTTCAGAGTAGCAGCCGTGTTAGTCTGTATTCGCAAAAGGAAAAGGAGGACTTGTGGCACCTTAGAGACTAACTAATTTATCTGAGCACTGTGTATATAAAATCTCTCCACTATATTTTCCACTGTATGCATCCAATGAAGTGAGCTGTAGCTCACGAAAGCTTATGCTCTAATAAATTTGTTAGTCTCTAAGGTGCCACAAGTCCTCCTTTTCTTTTTAAAAAAATAAGTAAATAAAAAGATTTTGGGGACTGTTCAAAAGCATCTGGCAGTCTGGATTTCACCAGTGGTCCGCTTATTGACTACCCCGGGTATACAGTGTGTAACTACTGGGTGCCTCTTGTACTTAGGAGTTATTACTGCTGGGATTAGGAATACAATGTACCGTACACTGCTTCTACTCCCTTCCTGCAACGTTATCGCGCCTAAGAATGGATGATGCTCCTTAAAGATTTTGCTTCTAAAGGGAAAGGCTGTGTATGTGTTTGGAGTGGGGGGAAGGGAAGTAGAACAATACCTTCAAATTTAAAAGGCAAAGAGAGACAATGGGAGAGTTAAGGAAGGAAGCGGAAAAGAGTCAAGATGGATATTTATGTGCTCTCCATTCCTACTTTGCCACTGCCTTTCAAATCCCAGATTGCTTTCACCAGTGTTGAACTGTTTTTTGTCCCAGGAAACAGTATCTAAAACAGACGCCCACCTGCACCCCTCCCCCACATCAATGTTTCCCAGGCTTAATCAGAAGAATGGGAGCTGGCTGTGTCAAATCTGTGCCCATAGCAGCTGGCCTCTTCCCAGCAAGAAAGGCTCTCTCAGGAAAAAGGGTTTTGTTCAAGTCATGTGGATTAAAGGGATGTGGAGAGGGAGACGGGCGAGAGACCAGGGTGACTCTCTCTAACAGCCTGAGTCTGTGATGCCCCAGGCAACCCTCGACTCTCTCAGAGTTCTCCGGTGCAGGCCCACAACAGAAGCAGTGCATTTTACAGGGCCCATGCTCAGATTATGCTAGCTCCCTCCTCTCAAAATGACAGATCACCTAGGAACGCCTGTTGAACCCTCTGCAATCATCATCAGGATCAAGGCCTGAGATTGGCAGATCGTAAAATAAACTGAGATAAAAAAAATTACAGAAAAATAATTAAAACTGCTTCCGGAAACTGAAGAATAATACTCTCTGGAGGTGAAGAAAGTGATACCCTACTAACTCAGAGCAGGGGAGATTATAACATTCAATGAAGGTATCCATTCGCTCCTTTACTGAGCATGTCAGTCTTTCTTACAGGGGAGGGAATCCTTGGAGAACATAAGTGAAGAACAGATATGCCAAAGTGACATAGTCCAAGAGAGAGTTAAGTCTTAAATTAGCCATTCACTCAAATCCTGCTAGCACTGGCCCCAGCAGACAGTTAGAGCACTGTACATGCATATTTTCTCTAGCTGGCTCTATGACAGGAAGAGGGTTGCAAACAAGCGGCCTGTGTAACAGCAGGTGACATCCACAAAGAGCAGCGATGCAGGGGCCAAGCTGGGGATCACAAGACAAGCAAAACTGATGAATGGAGATGCTGCATGCCTCCTACAGCTGGTCGCTCTAGCAGAAGCAATCCCTTGAGTGAATGAATACGGGAAATATTGTGCAACAGCATTAGAGGAAGGAGATTACAGGGGCCTGTGCTATTTACAATGCGTTCCCCCTCAGTAATGCAGCTAACCTTTCTGGTGTATGTTTATAAAGCAGCAGACGCTTCTGGGGGGCACTATTGTTAACCCAGCCTTTTGCAATGGTACTTAAATTTTCTAAAATATGAAGAGTCCTTGGAAGGAAGGCCCAGATCCTCACTGAACTCAATGGAAGTTAAGAGTCTGAATAGTACTACTGGGGATCTAGGCCAAAATGTCTGTTCAACATACTGAATCCCACTATGTAGGGCTACTGGTGGGTGTGAAAACTAGTCAGTAAAGAAAGTGTGGGGTGTTCTCAGTGCCAGCGGCCTATCTCACACTGCTGCTAATACTGCCCACTGGTCCTGTCAGCCGTGCTCAGGTAGAATAGTGCCGTACTCTGCCAGTCGTCCCATGGATTAAGTGCTACTCTGTGAGCTGAACTGTAACACAGGAGAGAGCCAGGAGAGAGCGCTCTTCGCATCAGCCAAGGAGAAGGAAGGTTTGTGGGAGCATCACCAAGCCAAGGAGAGGAGCAGAAGCTGTCCTCTGTTGCTAACACTCACACAGGGGGACATGATCAGCGTTCCCTTATATCAGGAGTGGCCAACCTGTGGCTCTTCAGAAGTTAATACGCGGCTCCTTGTACAGGCACCGACTCCGGGGCTGGAGCTACAGGCGCCAACTTTCCAATGTGGTGGGGGGTGCTCACTGCTCAACCCCTGGCTCTGCCACAGGCCCTTCCCCCACTCCACCCCTTCCCGCCCCCTCCCCTGAGCTGGCCGTCGCGTAGCTCCTCTTCCCTCCCCTCCAGAGCCTCCTGCATGCCACAAAACAGCTGATCGGGAGGTGCGGGGAGGGAGGGAGAGGTGCTGATCGGTGAGGCTGCTGGTGGGTGGGAGGTGCTGGGAACGGGCGGGTGGGGAGCTGCTGACCTATTACTTTGGCTCTTTGGCAATGTACATTGGTAAATTCTGGCTCCTTCTCAGGCTCAGGTTGGCCACCCCTGCCTTATATCATGGCAGCCCTCAGGCCACTTCACTTTACACTAGAGCCTGACCATGTGGCCAGAGGGCTACAGATTTGGCAAGGTGCAAAAGTCTCTTCAAGAGATCTTTGTCCCCTCTCCAGCCTATGCCAAGCACTCCTTGGGTGAACCAAAGAATGGAGGCCCACATATTTTATAGGAGGTTAAATCAAAGTGGAATTATATTTTCCTAAACTGCAGCATTCTCAGATAAGAGTCCAAAACAATGCCACCCCATCAGCGTTATTGGCTCGGAAGAGTTTGTATGTAATATAAAATCAGGGGGCTGGTTGAGAGACTCTGGGGTGCTCACCCATGTAGCTCTCTAATTAAACCAACACTGCAGCCTGGTTTGTTCTAGCAGTGCCTGTCTCTCTCCCAGCATCTCCCTTTGAGACAGACACACAAGAGAAGAGGGTGTCCGGTGGAGGACCTGCACTTAGGAGATGGTCACCCATCTGGTATTTCCCTGGCACAAGTGGTGTGTTCACCCTTGCAACCAGTCACAGATAAAGACCATTTTCTTTCAATTCATGGACTTAATGCACAGACCATTCAGTGACTAATAGTGTCTTACTATGTAGATAGCAGGGTTTAGCCCAAAGGGCTTTGCAAACTGTGGGCCAAATCTGCAGCTGGTGTAAATTGGCAAAGCTCCACAGAAATCAATGGCCCACTTACACCAGTTGTGGATACCATTACTAACTCTACATTTGGGACTAATTTGGATCTGACCGTGTCTCTTTGTGTCATATTTGGTCCTGAAAAACCTGCCATTTACTTTCAATATCTTAATAACAGGGAAAACAGTGCTGGGAGACCCCACAAAGAGCAAAGGCTAGAGGAGCATGTGAACTAAAGGGACTATTGCTGGATTCCAAGGGGCATAGTGAGCAGGGCTGCAGCAGAAACTGAGGCTTGCTCTGCACTGCAGACTTATGTCGGCAGAACTACGTCACGCAGAGGTGTGGAAAATCCACACCCTTGAGCAACGCAGTTAAACCAGCTGAACTGCAGCCGTAGACAGAACAACACCGATGAGAGAAGCTCTCCTGTCAGTATAGGTAGTGTCTTCACTAAGTGCTACAACCGCGCACTGCATCAGTGCTGCTGCAGCCTGTATGTGTAGACAAGTCCTCAGTCAGGGCATGGCAACTGACCTACGAGAAACCTGCAGGCTCAGGCTCAGAAATGCCAGGTGCAAAAACAAAGCTCTCACTGCATAGGGCCTATGATGAGAGGTACTCCCCACAGGAAGGGCTGCATTAGGCCTAGTCAAGCCTCATCAACCAATTAGGATGCAAACAGGGGAGATTTAGACTGGAGGAAGCTAATTAGAAGGAAGATCACCTGTGAGGGCATAGGCAAGCATTCTACAAAGCCAGGAGACGGAGCTAGTGTAAGAAGGTAGTAGGGAGGAAGTCTATTGTCTCACTTCCTGAGGTCAGGGAGAAGACTCACAGTAGGAAGAAGACTGCGGTGAGAGCAGTAAGTTTGGAAAGAGCCAGGCCTTAACTGTTCAGTACAGGGGCCTGGCCTGGAACCCCAAATAGAGGGCAGGCTTGGGTTCCCCTACCAACCACTGCAGAGCGGTAGGGCTAAGGGCAGCAAACGTGAAGACTGCTGGAGTGATGTTGTCAGTCCAGTGGGTGTGAGGACTGCCTGTGGAAGGGGAAACCACTTAATGACCTGGCTGGACAGCTGAATCACAAAGAGGAAGCAGCAGCTCCTGGAGTGAAAGAGGGGCTGCAGACAGAGAGGTGGATTGCAACTATGGGAAAGGGTGTTGGTCTGGTAGAGCTAATCCTCAGAACCACCAGGAGTAGGGGTGATCCTGTGGTGAGCAGAGCACCCTGTGACAGGGCCCACTTGTGAACTCCTCACTCACATGTAGGAACAGTTATTCACCGGTATGGTCTCATTAGAATCAATAGGACTACTCATGTGAGTACCATGGGAGGAAGGGCCACAAAACAAACATTCAAGGGACACCATCCGATTTGGGAAGGGGAGAGGAAAGCCCCCTTGATGCACTATCACTGTATATCCATAGGAAATGCCTCTGCATCCACTTGTCATGCATCAAAGACCAATCAGGGGCAGCAGCAGCTCAGCACTTGTGAGCAACCCACAATAAATTAAACAGCATGCAGGAGGGAAGGAACTATTGAAAAGTAAAATTATAATTGTGAAATTTAAAAATACCTCCCCAGAATCCTTTAACAGAGTCTAATGGAAGAGATACTCTTGCTATGGCAGGGGGAGGATAAGATTGCCAAATAGTTTGGGTTGGTTGGAAATAGGTTTTTCCCATCTCTAATGGTTCTAATTTTTCTTATAGGCTCCACGATGTTAGGAGAAATGTGGGTGAGTTGGTTTGAATGCACAGAATCGTTCTTTTCAGGTGGTTTAGCCTCAAAGTGGGCTTTGCCAAGTCAAGTGGCACAAACTTGGTTCTTTGCCATTGACTGGCAAAAAACAGACACTTGTTCTACGTAGCTGGCTTTGTAGGTAAGGGAAAATGCTCACAGACAAATAAAATACCCCGAGTAAGGAGTGTATTAAATATGTGCAAATATGCAGAGTATTCTCACTTATTAGCAGCTGTAAATACTGAGCAATAAATGCTTAAATGTCAAATTCCAGTCTCCCAATTCCCACATTATGGATAGAATGTGAGCCCAGGAAAAAATAAATCATGATTTCTTAGTGGAATGTATCTCCAAAAGTGTGATGCAAAGCACAGAATACCCCAACTCAGGTTGTGTATGGTGGCTCCTAATACCATACTACTGTGCACATATGTATAGGGTCAAGTGTGTAGACATGCAAATACAGAGAAGCCTACTAGCCTTAATTGAATAAATAGGTTTCCCTGAAAATCTGCCAAGCTCACAGTTAAAACAATTGCCTGTTAACACTAATGATGCATCTATAAACTTGGGTCTGCAGTAATTTCACAGTGATCGAAGTATGCTATATCCCAGTGTGCATTTCTTTATATGCTTTGTGTTTTAATACTTTGCCTTTGTTTTGGAGTTTTTTGGGGTTGGCACAAACATTGTCACTGATTCAAGAGCTCTCAACACCTACAGAGGAGGTGCAGGAGGTTTACCAGGCTTATTAATTCAGTCAACAAAGCTACTGATAACTGGGGGTGAGGTCTGATGCTGAAAGACAGACCCATTGTTCCATCATATATCTTAGCACATGGCCACAGGACTACCCTAGGTAAGCAAATGCTGAAAGTTGCCTGCTAAAACTGCTCATTAACTTTCATGCACGTATCCTTTCATTGTAACCCAGCCTGCTTCAAATGCCTTTCACTTCCCATTTTCTCAAAGTTCAGAATGTTATTGCATTCTGTTGTTGCTTCTGCAAGTATATAGCATACTAAATGCTCAGCAGCATTCACGTTGGGCACAAACTTTGAATGGCATTTAAATAGGAAGTTGCATGAGTTTGGAATTCACAAAAGAGCCCCGGTTAGAATCCAGTACAGTGCAAGTTTCCCACCACCCAATTCTTACCAATGTACTTCAGCCCTGACCTGCACTACCTATCCTCTTGCTATGCTACTCCTAGGCTCTCTTTGAGCAGAGGCTGTCAGTTGCTGCACCCTGTGTAGTGGCTTTGTAATGGCCACAACTTGGGTCTAGTCTAGTCACCACCTAAGCTCATTGTCACATCCCTATCACCTTAGCTGGGATTGGGACATGTGTGCCCAGGCTGGAAGGCAAGCCTCTTAACTTGCCTAGCCTCTTTTCACGGTCTCTTTAAATTAGCCTTCTCCTTCCATAACATTCAGAACCAGCTTCAGGATTAACAAATACAATGTTTTAGAGAGGACTCCTGAAGCTTCCAAGAGGAAAAGGTCAATGAGTAGCTACTGTAGGAGCAGTCTAAATTTTCCAGTGTGGTCTCCACACTGAAGTAAATTACATTCAAGGAGAGTCAGATTTAAAAAAACCCAAAGATAATGCTTTAAAGAAGCAAAATCTCTATCACCAATGCACCTTGAGAGATGGAGATCTCCTTCAGCGACTAATGCTACTACAGCACCCCAGTTATAATCCATGCAGTTCACGAGCCTGCTGGCGTTCCATCTAATTCCTCTTTTTGAAGTCCTCTTCATCCCTGCTCTCCACAGCTGAGAGTGCAATGAGCATCTGGGCTGCATAGTAAGTGGCCATGATGATGGCACGTGAGTAGGGCACCGGGAAGCAGAACTTGTTAACTGCAATGGTCAGATCTGACACCATGAAAAGCACTGCTCCGATGCAGGCTGAAAGCTTGGTCCAAGTCCAGAGGTCATTGCACAGCTGCACCCCAGCAATGGCGCGCCACCCCATGAAGCCGATCAATGCGATGTAGACAGCAACCAGGTAGGTGAATGGGCCTGAGAGGTAGTAATACAGGAAGGTGTAGCAGAAGCTGGAGACAAGGGTCATCACAAAGCCAGCTTTCAGGTCCAAAGGCTTCATCCCAAATGCTGAGGAGTACAGGATGTGTGTGATGGCAAACATCAGCAGACCTGGAAAGAAGCATTGACACAGCAAGTGTGAGCTTTAATGGGCATAACTAATTTATGACTACATCAGATTAAACAGTCACAGGGAAGGTGCTGTCTTAATTCTGCTCCCAGTGGTAAAACTCCCACGTGAATTTAGTGGGAGCAGAGGTAGGCCAACATTCAGCCCTTCTGAAAATCCCATCCCTAGAGGGGGAAAAAAAAAAACTTAATACAGTGACATCTGTAGAGGAGGCTACCCTGGTCAGGCTGGTTCCTGCCCTAGGAAAATGTCCTGATGTACCCACAGTCACACTGAGGATAATTCTGCTCTGCCTTTTAGACAACCACCTCTGCTAACTCTACAGATAAATCAGGAAGAAACAAAACTCAAGTCTTTCAGACCTAACCTCTTTTTTGAATTTCAGAGCGGAGGAAGGCAGGTTTGAGATCCCAGATCTGTAAACACCTGTAGAGTTTTTTCTGGGTGGTGCCAAAACTGGAAGGAACCTTTTCCCAGATCAATGGAATCCAAATATTGTGAGAGCAATTATCAAAAATTTCAACACCTCCAAATTCAGACCCAAACTCTCTGGCCTTAGCCACAGACCCAAACTCCAACCTGGGACTCAGCTGGACCTAGGTCTAAACATCATCTCCACCCACTGATAGCAGAATCATAAACTGGAAGGAAGCAGCTGGCCAGGATTACACCAGTTTAACCTACCAATTTTTTTTATGGCTACTTGCAAGACCCAAACGAATCAAAAGTGGAACTGATCTGAGAAAACCAAACAAGCTTCCCTTTGAAGTAAAACACCCTTGAGAAATCCCAGATGTTGGTGTAGGAAGGAATTGCCCATATGTTAATCACTCTGCACTAGTCCATCTGACAAGAAATGTCACCATGTGTTGCAGCAGGTGCTGATTGCTAGTTGGTCTTGCCAATCACACATGATGGACTCCAAAATAATTTCAGCTCCCTTCTCCCACCCTCAGCCCACAGACCTACATACACTGAAAGTCTGTTCCATTCTGTTCATGCAGATTTGTTAACTTGGCTGGAAGTTTTCATGCCTAAATAAAACCATGGAAATCTGAGCGCCCCAGCAGGCCAGTGGCTTAAAATTATATCGTGATGCCCTGGTACAAGGGGAACAGGAGCTCCTTAGCAACTAAAATCCACCAGTGACAAGTTTGTACTCTCTGTCATGCTCACAAGCCAACCCACTGTGCTAAAACAACTCAACCAGGTGGCACTGCCCCCTCTGTACTGGGGAGTGTCTTGTGCTATGGCCAGCTGATCTACAGCTCAGATTGCTGGTGCATCCACAGAATGGAACTGGTAGACAGAGCGGAGAGGCAGAGCCCACATGTTGGGCACAAGGCTAGATAGATGGGAAAGGGCACTAGAGGAGAGGGATGAAATGGGGTCGGGGGAGAAGAATAGAGCAAATGAGGGCCTCAAGACTAATTCAGGGAACAGGAGGGGAGACTTAATTAGCTAAACATGAGGAGTAGAGAATTTTACCAATTTAACTTTTTTTTTTAGTGTGCATGTGCTAATATAGAAATACAGTTAGTTTCCATTCCTAACATTTTATATGAGCTAAAGTTCAACTCTTGTAAGTACTCTACAGTCCTCCTGTGGTGAAAGTGAATGGGTTGTAAAAGGTGGTGAAGAGCTCTTACATTTCAGCAACTGTGGGGTTGGCAGCATAAACGTATGTGTTAACAGGGCATATTAGGGCATTCCTAAAAGAGGGTAGAGTCAAGGTAGCATGGGCACCATTAACGCTGCATTTTCTGGTTTTCTGATTGAGCTTTGCTCAATGCAGCCAGGCAAGCTTACTACTTCTGTGTTAACATAGTTTTTTGCCATTGAAAGGAAAGGGTTGTGAAATGGTTGACAACCACTAGCCCAGACTGCTTTGAAAACCTCAGTTCAAACATTTGAGGAGGCAAGACAAAATTGTCAGCAGCTCCTGAAGAAAATGGGCTGATGGGTATTCATAAGAACAGCCACACTGGGTCAGACCAATGGTCCATCTAGCCCAGTACCCTGTCTTCTGGCAGTAACCAGTGCCAGATACTATAGAGGAGTGAACAGAACAGGGCAATGAATCGAGTGATCCACCCCATCATCCCCACTCCCAGCTTCTGGCAGTCAGAGGTTTAGGGACACCCAGTGTATGGGGTTGTGTCCCTGACCATCTTGGCTAATAGCCATTGATGGACCTATCCTCCAGAATTTTTTTTTAACCCACTTACATCTTTGGCCTTCACAACGTTCCCAGCAATGAGTTCCACAGGTTGACTGTGCGTTGTGTGAAGAATTACTTCCTTATGTTTTAAACCTGCTGCCTGTTGATTTCATTGGGTGACCCCTGGTTCTTACATTATTTGAAGGGGTAAATAACACTTACTTTCTCCACACCATTCATTATTTTATAGACTCTCATATCTTACTCCCTTAGTTGTCTCTTCTAGGTTAAACACTCCCAGTCTCTTTTAATCTCTCTTCATATGGAAGCTGTTTCATATTCCTAATAATTTTCATTGCCCTTCTCTTTACTTTTCCCTCCCCCAATTCTAATATATCCTTTTAGAGATGGTATTCAAGGTGTGAGTGTACAATGACTTTATAGAATGATCTTTTCTGTTTTATCTCTCCCTTTCCTAATGGTTCCTAACATTCTGTTTGTTTTGACTGCCGCTGCACATTGAGCAGATGTTTTCAGAGAACGATCCACAATGACTCCAAGATCTCATTCTTGAGTGGAAACAGCTAATTGAGACTCATTTTGTATGTATAGTTGGGATTATGGTTTCCAATGTGCATTACTTTGCATTTATCGACACTGAATTTCATCTGCTATTTTGTTGCCCAGTCACTCTGTTTTGTGAGATCCTTTTGACACTTCACAGTCTGCTTTGGACTTATCTTAAGTAATTTAGTATCCTCTGCAAACTTTGCCACCTCACTGTTTACCTTTTTTTTTTATTCTCCCTCCCCATCTTCCGCCCCCCCCCCCCCCCCCAATTTATAAATATGTTGAACAGCAGTGGTCTGGCATAGATCCTTGGGAGACCCTGCTATTTACCCCCTCCACTGTGAAAATTCACCATTTATTCCTGCCCTTTGTTTCCTGTCTTTTTAACCAGTTACTGAACTATGAGATGACCTTCCCTTTTATGACAAGAATGCTTAGTTTGCTTAAGAGCCTTTGGTGAGAGGGACCTGGTCAAAGCTTGCTGAAAGTCCTCCATTTTCAAGATAGGTTGAGACGCAAGTCAGCACACTTCTAATTAGGGCTAGGCCTAGTGGTTTCTATCACCCACCTCTAGCCCCAGGGGCACTGAAGGATCATGGGCCTCAAACCCCAGCCACCACCCAGAAGCTCATCTGAATGACTGATGGGAGAAGGAGGCTAGTGAAGCTCTAGCTTGCATAGGGCCCTACCCACAAAGCTCCTGATTGGGGGGGAGATGTCAAGCTGTCTAGCCCCACTAGTTGGCTTAGATGCACTGCTTAAACCAGAAAGAAGAATAGGAAGTTGTCTGAGTGACTAGAGGAATCCTTGGTTGGCTGGGCTACTACACACCCTACCTATGTGCCTGACTCTTGTTTCCTGCCTTGCAGCCTGTTTCTCCTTATCCCAGACCACCATCTGTTCCTGCATTGCTCAAGGTCTTTGCTCCTACACCCTACCCCAGACTCAACTCCAGCGTCTCCTCCTGACTTGGTCTCTGGCAGCGACCTTTTCCCTTGGCACTTGACTCAAACCTCAGCTCTGGTTCCAAGTGCATATGACTAACCACTGCCCCCACCCTGCTCCCTAATCACATGCTTCCCTATTAGAACACTGAGGAGCCACTTTCCCCTTCACTTGTTCTCTGCTTTACACTGGGGCCTTGGGAGTGCACATCACAGCAGCTATCCTTGTATAAGAGATGATTGCACAGAGCCCAGCTAGCTGCTGAGTGGTGTGAGGTCATTCTGCCACATTCCCAAGTCCTGCCAGTCCAGGGAATGAGGACAGATGCTGAGATGCTGGGCCAGCACCATGACAGGGCTACCAACCAACCCCAGGCTTTTGGAATGTGATTACAGTGAAGGACATGGGTCATGTCCATCCATGATGCACCCCCTCTAATTTCAGTGCAAGAGATTTATGCATGGGATGAGTCCTTCCTACTGCCATGACAATGGGTTATTCATATAAATAAAAATGAAAGAATAAATATATAAACCCTCTGCATAAGAGCATTTATTCAGTGATAAATTTAACTGGTTGCTATTATATCCCTTCAGACCTGGCGCCATCACTTACCATGAACGAAGTAGCCTTGCTCCTGCCAGATGAGGAAGGCATCCCCCACTGCGGAGAATATTAACCCTGCTAGGATCCTATTGGCGCTTCGATGTGCGACTAGGAAATTGATTCCATGTGCCAGCAGAAAAACCCATAAGCAGAAGATGGGCAGACACTTGATGAGGGCACTGAACCAGGAAGGGCTGGAAGTTGGCAGCCAGAGGACGAAATAGACACAAGTGGCTTTAAAAAATGGCACCAGCTTGGGGCCTTCACTCTTCACCTAAAAGAAACAAGTCATTTAAAAAAAAAATCAATAGGATCATTAGAGGCTATACTATAATAAACTCCTTTGTAGAATGCATCCCTTGGCTTTGAAAGGCTGCTTCCTTTCTAGTTCAGAGCGTCCCTGCGACTGGCAACATCTACCCATCAGGCAAAAGCCACTTGAACTTTAACACATTCTTCACTCCCATTAGCTGTTCAGCCAAGGAGCTGTCCTGAGCCTCTGTCCCAAAAATAAGGGTTTGGGGTTTGTTTGGTTTTGAGTGGAAGTGGGGGAAGAAAGTGTAAAATGCTCTACTACTGCCTTTGAAATACACTGAGGGCCTGATCCAAAGCTTGCTAAAGTCAGTGTAAATCTTTTCATTCACTTCAATTGGCTTGGGATCAGACCCTCTTTAGCAGCCCCTTGCCAAATCTTGTGGCCTAGGAGATGCAGCATCAGTTATAGCCTGGTATCAGATAGCTGTGTGGGGAGAAGGTGCATCTTCACAAACACAAATTCTCTTTGAACAGATGCTGCTGATGGTTATTAGCATTGCAATAGCAGCTAGGGCCTATGACTAGGTCAGGGACCCATTATGTAACCCCAGGTGCAAAGTGCAGCAGGTGAGCTATACACAGTAAAAACAATGCATATGGGACAGAGCCGCAGAGTCCAGATCTGAGCTATCCCAATGTTTGAGAGTGTCTGGATTTGGTGTTCCAGTCTGTGCCCACCATAAAGAGAGTCCTAAGGGGCAAAGTTCTCAGTCCAGATCCAAACTTATCCCAAGTCTGAGGGTGTGATCCAGTTTGGGCCCATCTCTAAACAGTGGGATGGTTTAAGGGGAACCATTATGCTATGCTGCCATAGCCTAGTATCTCTCTGCACTTTAGGCCATATAGGGAAAAACACATAAGGAATTAAAATGAGGTAGATTTTTTCCCCCTCTAACCATGTTATACCCAAGAACTAAAAGGATCTTAGATGCTGTACGCAGCTGGGTAGGGGAAAAGGAGGTTACCTTGCACAGCTGTCAGATTATTACTGGAATCATGCCTGACAGCTGCTGGAGTCCTGGGGGAGGACCAGCTCCCGCAGTAGAATCCAAAGCAACAGAGCTTCCAACAGAGCCATTGGTGGATGGTTTTGAAGGACTCATTGATGGAGTTAAAACAAAACAGAGTAAAGTACCCCACAGTGGAAAGCCAACCATCAGCTGATATGTAACGGCTCATAGAAAATCTCCCAAATTATGTTTGCTCTCATCTATTCTAATGGAGTTACTTTGGATTTACACTGATGTCACTGAGACTAGATTCTGGCCCACAAATGAGACAAACACAAACATCATGGATTGTGTATCTGAAGAAGTGGGTTTTTTACCCACAAAAGCTTATGCCCAAATAAATCTGTTAGGCTTTAAGGTGCCAGCAGACTCCTTATTGTTTTTACAAACATCAGGTATTCTTAAGTAGCCAGGGGTGATTATATTGTGTGTCTCCAAGCAGTGTTAATAAGGAGGCTGTATTCAGCACAGTGAGCATATACCCTAATTGTCTCAGAGGGCACGACCTTCATGCCCACAGCAGAGGGATTTACAGCTCCTAATTTTCTGGAGACACTAGATCAAGTGTTTCTATTGACTGTCACCATGGCCACTGCTAAATGTGTGTAGCTCCCCAGCACTGATGGTTGGGGGATCGTTTGTCCAGTCAGAATATGGACTGTCACTGATGCACCAGAATGTTGGGGTGAATATGGGAGAGGAACAGTTTAGTTCCAGCCGTGAAGTCCAGCAAAGCCAGAACTGCTCAGTAATGTGATGTTCCATGGGTCACAGTGCTATAGTGCTGAAAACCCAGTTACAGAACCCCTGCTTCAGGAGTATGGAAAGAGGGTTGGCCTTTTCATCACTCAGTAGGCCCTCTGTTGCTGGAAAGAGGATTGTGAGGCTTGAGGCAAAACCCACTGAAGTCAATGGCAGTCCTTCCGTTGAATCAATGTGCTTTGGTTCAGGACCCTAGAAGACAGGCTCTTCTGGTGTGTGGTTACATCATCTTCCTAGTGCAATGCAAAGTCACTGAAGCCCAAACTCCCCCCACAAGTTCAGTGGAGTAAAGCAGAGTTGGAATACTGAGGTGGAAAGTCTCTTCAAATGCAATGTCTGTAATGGGTAAAATATGAAGCAGTAGGACCACAGCAAATGAGCAACCCTAGGAAACTAGAGCTTGTCACAATAGATAAGGCTTTCAAAACTACTGTCGCATTGAATGGAAAGTTCCTCCATGTAGCAGCAGCTCCTTAGCCGTGAGATTTTGTAACATCTCTGAGTACATTATTTATATTGCCAACACAAATTTTAAATGTTCTAATAAGCAACCAGGCTAGATAAATCATTCTCTCACAGCACATTAGCTTCTTACGTTATAGGGGGAGCTGGTAGCGACTCCTATTTTGGGTTGCCTAGCACTTCCCCATATAAAAGATTCTTGTGAAATGTTTTAGAGACACTCTTATTCCTCCATTGCTTGACACAAACCTTTGAAATAAGGAAAGGAGAAGTGCCTTTTCTTTGTCCCATGAAATTCTATTTAGATTTGAAGATCTAAACTGTGGAAAATCATTATTTTCCTTCTCTCACTTGTGTTTCTCAGGAAAACTTTGACACCAAAATATTAACAGGACATGAATGTTCTAAGACCAGATCCATGCTGTCACCAAAACAGAAGACATTGTACTGGGAACACCTAGGAGCTACCAAATATCTGTAACAGGAGAGGAGGGAGGAAGAGGGAGAGATTGCTGAGGTGGGTTCCCCCCAACCACCCCTTCAGACCCAGCATACGGCCCCAGCAGCCCATCCCCCTTCCTCTAGATGCCATACAGAGCAAAAGCTCCTTCAACTCCTGGTTTGAAGTGGGGAGAGAGGGAGACACACACACACTCAGAGGCCAGGGTACCCTGAAAGCATCTGGCCCCTGCAGTCCTTTCCACCTCTGGAATAACAGCCTTGTCTTCCTGTAGATTAAGTAGTAGACATCTGTGCTGAAAAGTCAGGGTTCAAGCCCAGCCCTGTTTGTGATGTATGATGGAGAAGTGGTTACAAATGCACATAAGAGAACTTGTTTTTAACTTTTCCTTTTTTAAAAAAATCTAGCAAATTGCATTTAAAACCCCTATATTAACTGAACATTACTTAGGTTACAAGATTTAAGGTTGCCTGTGCAATCTTAATTTGGCCCCCTTGTGTGTATGCATTACCATATACTCTTTAATTACACAATCATTATTTTCCCCAGGGCCCCTGCCTCCTTCAGTGCACAGGATAGGTGCACAAAAGGGCACAATTAAGTTTCCAATGCAACTGTAAAACTAGTATTTCCTAATTTTTGAGTGCTTGATGTTGCAACCTAAATAATCATTTAATGAAGTTTTATAGTTATATAAACTTCATCTTAATACTAGTTTTGGAATTTTTCAAACACTTTTGGCCAGATTCTGATCTCAGTTACTCTGGTATATAGCTGGAATTTGTAATTTTAAGGATAACCCTCCAGCCACAGAGAGGCAGTATTATGTCACATTGTTAATAGTTCATCCTTTACATCTTCTAGACCAGCATTATTCTAAATGGGTTCTGTATAGGGTGCCACTTTTGAGATACAAAAAAAGGGACATCTGGGATGATCCTGGGCCCATAAAACTGGACAGCTGAGCACCCTTACAGATTGCCAGGTCAGCTACCTTAAAATGGGACAAATTCTGGGAAAATCTGGACAGGTGGTAACCCTAGTTATGTAACAAAGCATGGAGTGACCCTTTAAGTGCCCTTGTTGACCTACTACTGCCCTGGTCCTGGTTCAGCCCCAAACAAGTGCAGTCTGGGGCAGTAGTTTTCAGGGACTAATGGGAGACGTAGTCAGGGACCAGGTGACTGTAGGGCAGGACAGCAAGGCATGCTGGGAAGGAATGGCAGGGCATGTAAGAAGCAGCCTTGCTGTAGAACAGAAGGCTAGGAATTAGGTAAGGAGGAGGTGATTCCTCCCTTCCCTCTCAGAACTGAGACAGTCTAAACACAGGCAAGATACAGAAGGACCATGGGGAAGGATGAAGCAAGTACCTGGTGGTAAAGGGGTATACAGGGGATGAGATGTAAACTGAAAGCTAGAATCCCATTTTGGGTACATGACTATGATGTTCAGTCTCCCTTCATTCATTACCAACAGAGATCAGTGCAGGAGAGATTGTTTTGCCTAAGGAGGACGCGTTCCTATTGGTATTAATCAACCCTATGTCTACACAGGTGAAGGCTATGACCTGGCGTTGGCCAAGAATATGTCAGGTGTTTGGATTTCTGTTCCTTCCAAAAAGAGAGACCTCACTGTTGGCTAGAGGGCTGCACCACATCAAATCATCCAGCTACCCAAGAGTGAGGGAAACTGAGCCATCTGTGATGGCTGTGTCCTGATGCTGGTAAGGTAAGAACCTGCTACTGCTGACTGTATACACATTAGTTTAAATGTCTGTCATGAGTTTAAATAAGCTTCTATTGTCTTCACTATTCTTTCAAATGCTGTTTTTCTGGGATTTATAAACTCAATTGCCAACTTTACTCTGGGCTGAAACTTACTATGTAAAACGTAAAAAATTGCAGAGGAATTGCATTTACATGTGCTGAATTATATAACTGCTTACTAGGAAATCTGTTTATAAAAATTTAATATCCCAAATATTCCAGTTAGTAACATTTTAGCACAACATTCTGTACAAGCCAACAAAAGCTGGGGCACTTTCCCCACTCTCCCTTCAGAGTGGCCTGTTTTAATCAAGTAGAATATTCTGTTGTCTTCGCAAAGTTAAACTGTTTTTATTGGCCCTTGGCCTCCCTCACGTCCCTGCCCTCCTGGGATAATTGTTTTCATTTCCAGTTTGTGTCTGTCTGTGTCTATAAATGTTTAAGTGGTTGGCAGCTTTTTTGTGGTGGGTGTTGTTGCCAGTCCAGGTCATGGCTTGTGCTTCTCATTCTCTGGTCTCCATAAACTACTGTGACTGTTAGAATGAATGTCAACCGTTTTGTCTCAAGTTGGAGCCCTGGGGCAAGGCAGTTGGCTTGGATTTGTGATGGCATGAAGAGGGGGTCATGACTTCATGTGCAACTGTCAGGCTCTCTTCAGAGATAGAAGGGAGAAGATTGTATTCTTAGGTTTTCTTACCAGATCTACCACTGAGTACAACAGTGGCTCTCAACTGTTCTAGACTATTGTACCCCTTTCAGGAGTCTGATTTGTCTTGCAAAACCTCAAGTTTCACCTCACTACTTGCTTACAAAAATCAGACATAAAAATACAAAAGTGTCAGAACACACTATTACTGAAAATGTGTTTACTTTTTCATTTTTACCATACAATTATAAAGTAAAGCAATTGAATATAAATATTGTACTTACATTTCAATGTATAGCATATAAAGCAGTATAACAAATCATTGTCTGAATGAAATTGCAGTTTGTACTGACTTTGATAGTGTTTTTTTATGTAGCCTGTTGTAAAACTTGGCAAATACCTAGATGAGTTGATGTACCCCTTGGAAGATCTGAGTACCCCCAGGAGTACTTGTACCCCTGGTTGAGAAACACTGGAGTACAGCACCTGCCTACATCATTAGTCAATACTGGATGCTTCAGAGAAAGAATCTAGACCATGGGAGGAGTTCGGGGACTCTTCTGATCTCAGTAGTCAATTGTCTTTTCCCTGAAGCAGATTGATTACCCCGATCTGCAATTGCTAATCATCTGTTGGCCTATTTGTGAAGGGTCAGCCACAGGAATGTGTCACATGTGCAGAAGTAGGGACTCTTGCTCTGGGAGGACCATCCTTTGGGCATGCACCTAGGCACTCTACTAGCTGCTGGCTTACTGTTGTTCCTCTCTCTGCCTCAGAAGATGAGCTTCTGAAGCCAATCCTTCCAGCTTCTCACTGACTCTCCCCTTCCCACAGTTACTCACCAGCTCATTTCTCTGTGGTGTAACAAACCTGTTGGATGTGTGTATGTATCATAACAGTTAAAGCAAGGGAATTTATGGTCAGCTGGGGGATTAGATACAGGGTTTTGGCTCAGTCTGTTAGAGGATTCAGCTGCTCAGTTTTGGATCCGAGTACCTAAAATTCCACTATTTTTATTTCTCCCTCTCAGTGAGAGAAATCTTCCCTCTTGTCCTCTCTGGGAAAGTTTTCTGGAAGAAAACGTCTGGTACTTTGCCTTTAGCACCAATTGCAGTATACCATTGCAAATAAATGTGGAGGTACAGAAGGTCTTTATACCAACATCTTCCAGATTTAACTGCAGTAGGACAGACTGACACAGGGTTCAGAGGCCTTGCTTGTTTCCAAGTAAGGGGTTAATTCTAGTTTAGATCTTGAAGGGTGTAATAAGAAGGCAAGGCTAGAGACACAAGGTCCAATCAGGCTCTCAAAAGGGAATAGAGGAAATTCTATAGGGCAAACTCACACCTGCTTTGTGTTTGTTCGGCACTAACGTGGCTAACAGCTCTGTGCCGCTGCTGCAGAAGCCGCTCCCTGTCTGGCACAGGGTGGCCTTCTACTCTGGGCAGGTGCCAGGCTGGAGGAAGGCCAGCGGATGGAGATGAGGGATCAAACAGTCCAGCACTTTGGCAATTCAGCACCCTAGCAGCGGCACAAAGCGGCCATTGCAATAGTGATGCTAATAACCCACACGCAGGCTCAAACCAGCTACCAGTTAAGAGATGAGGTTCAAGTCACCTCCCCTCCATCCCTGCTTCAGTGCAGGAATGAACCTGCCTCAGGAAGAACAGCTCCTTCCTTGTCAGGAGAGAAGGGCAAGTTCCACACCTGTGCTCAAAGGACTAGCTTGTGCCCCAAGTTGCCCTTTAACACAAGAACAAAACCTTGACCAATAGAGCTTGCTGACTGAGGCTGTTTACTTTTGCTGCTGAACAAGCTGTCAAGGTTCCTCCCCCACTCTGAACTCTAGGGTACAGATGTGGGGACCTGCATGAAAAACCTCCTAAGCTTATCTTTACCAGCTTAGGTCAAAACTTCCCCAAGGTACAAAATATTCCACCCGTTGTCCTTGGATTGGCCGCTACCACCACCAAACTAATACTGGTTACTGGGGAAGAGCTGTTTGGACGCGTCTTTCCCCCCAAAATACTTCCCAAAACCTTGCACCCCACTTCCTGGACAAGGTTTGGTAAAAAGCCTCACCAATTTGCCTAGGTGACTACAGACCCAGACCCTTGGATCTTAAGAACAATGAACAATCCTCCCAACACTTGCACCCCCCCTTTCCTGGGAAATGTTGGATAAAAAGCCTCACCAATTTGCATAGGTGACCACAGACCCAAACCCTTGGATCTGAGAATAATGAAAAAGCATTCAGTTTTCTTACAAGAAGACTTTTAATAAAAATAGAAGTAAATAGAAATAAAGAAATTCCCCCTGTAAAATCAGTATGGTAGATATCTTACAGGGTAATTAGATCCAAAAACATAGAGAACCCCTCTAGGCAAAACCTTAAGTTACAAAAATGATACACAGACAGAAATAGTTATTCTATTCAGCACAATTCTTTTCTCAGCCATTTAAAGAAATCATAATCTAACACATACCTAGCTAGATTACTTACTAAAAGTTCTAAGACTCCATTCCTGGTCTATCCCCGGCAGAAACCAGCATAAGACAGACACACAGACCCTTTGTTTCTCTCCCTCCTCCCAGCTTTTGAAAGTATCTTGTCTCCTCATTGGTCATTTTGGTCAGGTGCCAGCGAGGTTACCTTTAGCTTCTTAACCCTTTACAGGTGAGAGGAGCTTTCCCCTGCCAGGAGGGATTTCAAAGGGGTTCACCCTTCCCTTTATATTTATGACACAAGCCGATTCATTCTCCCACCTTACAAAGACTCAGGTGAAATACTGTGTTTACACAATGTGTCAGTCTGAGCCTTTATGCCTTTGAAATACTATTGGGAAAACACTTGATACATGATTACATGGCCTGCCACAGGAATACATTTATAAGTGTGCACAATTCAGTAGAGGTGACTCTAAAATAGGTCCCAGAAGCCGGACTGATGTGACAGAGAGACTCCTGGCCCCTTTAAAGAGTTCAGTGCAATGACTATAACCTTGTACCACATGCAGACAAGCAGCTGTGGCAAGGGCTAACGTTACTGTTCCACCCACGCTGCTACTGCAAAGAGAGCTTGTAGAGTAACTAATAAAACCAGGAAGGGGGAATGGCTACGGGGGTTGTACCTGGGAAGGGGATTGCTGATGAGGAGATGATCCCATCCATTATATCTGGTTGCTCCTATGGTGGGTGACTGACAGCAGTGCCAGAACCGTGGGGCACTGGGTTTAATTTGGGAGGGCAGGGGAAGTGTTGCCCCCCCCCAAAGTGCAAGCCCCAAAGTGCAAGGCGTGGAGCAGCACTGGAAGGGGCTGCACTTCACCACAGGGGAGCTGATCACGGTGCTGCAGGTGCCGGACAGTGGCTGTGGGAAGGACGGAAAGAGGACGGGCTGCACAGCTGGTTCCCAATGAGTGACGTACAGCCGCTGGAGGTATGAGACTGGCTGCATCAAGTACCTGGGGGGTGAGGAGGTGCAGGGGGTTAGTGCCACGAGGGAGTGCAGGGTTAGGGAAGAAGGGAGCACAGGAGGGGAGTGGTTAGGGTAAAAAGGATGCAGGAATCCACTTTGGTCTTGGCAGAGGCAATGTGTGTGGTGAGGTGGGGGGCATGCAGGGTCACGTGCCACCCCATATCTCTCAGAATGCCTCTGGCAAGGACACCCAGCAGTGAGGAGTCAGAGTTCCCCCTGGCAGTGTCTGTGCAGTGAGGGGAGGGAGGAAACAGGGTGCCTGGCTGCCGACTGAGCAGCCTGCCATGAGGCGGCTACTTCTTCCCTGCTGCTGGACTCCCAGCACAGCTGCCTGCTTAGCAGACTCTCCGCTGAGGTGAGTTGGGGGTGGTGGTGGAGGCAGAGGCAATGTGTGGGGCAGTCACATGTCCCTGCAGAACCTTTCAATTGTGCCCCCTGCCCAGCCTCAGTTGTGTGCCCTGCCCCACCCGCCACTTCTACAAAGGTTCCGGCACCCTGAGTGACTGACCTGTAGAGAACTCAGGCAGATATTACAAAGTGGCTTGTGACCTCTAGTTGGCCTTGGAGCTTGGGTCAGCTGTATAGCAAGTCTTGTTTTTAGTGAAGTGAAAGAAACTTGTGATGCTTTGTAGAAGAGCACCAGAGGGCTCCATTTAGCACGTGCCTAAGTGAAGGTCAGACGTCATGTGACTAGATTTTAATGTTGACCATTCATGCCAGCCTTGCTGTGGGGCACGAAGCCTCCCCGACAACTTACACCTGTGTCAGGAAGCAGTGCCATTAAACACTTGTCCCTGCTGTGGCTAATACAGTCTGTCATAATTAAATGAGAAATATATAGTGGGGTTTGTGATGACTGGGAGAAATGCACAGTAAATTGCCCGCCAGGTCCAAAGGTTGCAGATCTCCTAAGATATCTAGACAGACTTATGTGCAGTGCTGGGAGGAATCAATGATTGTGGCACACGTAGGTACCAGTGACATAGGGAAAGGTCGGAGAGAGGTCCTCAAGGCCAAATTTCGGCTGCTAGGTAACAGCTTAAAGTTCATGGTAACATTGTCTGAAATGCTTCCAGTTCCACGCACAGGGTCAAAAAGACAGGCAGAACAGCTGGATCTCAGAGAGTGGATAAGATGAAAGTGTAGGAACTGGGAAACTTTTGGGAAAGGAGGAACCTATACAGGAAAGATGGCCCCCTCCAAACCAAATAGAACCAGTTTGCTGGCATGTAAACTTAAAAAGCTTGTAGAGGAGTTTTTAAACTAAGGTCTAGGGGAAAGCCAACAGATACAAAGGAGCACGTGATTTGGGTGGAAACATCTCCTAGGAATGAATTTATTAAAGAAGGAACTCTATATCTTAGTAAAGAGGACAGGAAAGAAGTTGGTAAAGTACAGGTAGGAGCTAGTGAGGAACAGTCACACATAAAAAAAAAGTCCCATTTAAAAATAACACATGAATGCAAGCAACAGAATATTGGCAAAATGTACAAGTGCTTATACATACATGCTAGAAGTCTAAATACTAAGATGGATGAACTAAAGTGTCTGGAATTAAACAAGGATATTGATATAATAGACAGTGTATACTTGGTGGAATGAAGAAAATCAATGGGATTTGGTAATACCAGGGTACTATATATATGAATGACCAAACAAGTCGCACCGGTAGAATGGCATTATTGTGAAAGAAAGCTGAATTAAATAAAGTAAAACATCTTAAATGAATCGAACTGAACCAAAAAAAAATCTCTATGGATAGAAATTCCTTGCTTGAACAATAAAAATACAGCAGTAGGAATAAGCTACCAATCACCTAACCAGGATGGTGACTGAAATACTCTGAGACTGGAGAGGCTGCAAAGGCAGAAAATGCAATAATAGTGATTTCAACTATCCTCATATTGACTGGGTATGTCACCTCAGGGAGGGATGCAGAGATAAAATTTCTAGACAACATAAATGACTGCTTCTTGGAATAGCTTGTCCTGGAACCACAAAGGAAGAGGCAATTTTTGATTTAGCCGTAAGTGGATTACAGGATCTAGCCCTAGAGGTGAATACAACTGAACCGCTTAGTAATAGCAACCATAATGTAATTCAACTGAACATCCTTGCAGGGGGGAAAATGCCAAAGAAATCCCCCATCATAGCATTAAATTAAAAAAAGGGAACCACACAAAACCGAGAAGAAGTGGTTAGGGACAAAAAGACAGCCTTTAAAAACTGGAAGTCCTATCCTAGTGAGGAAAATAGAAAGGAGCATAAGTTGCAACAAATCAAGTGTGAAAGTATAATTAGGCAGGCCATGGAAGAATTTGAAGAGCAACTAGCTAAGGACACATACTAACAACAAAAAATTAAGTACATTAGAAGCAAGAAGCCTCCCCCACAGTCAGTGAGACCACTGGATAACCAAGGTGCTAAAGGAGCACTCGAGGAAGACAAGGCTGTTGAGGAGAAGCTAAACGAATTATTTGCATCAGTCTTCACAACAGAGGATGTGGGGGAGATTCCCACACCTGAACCATTCTTATTAGGTGACAAATGTGAGGAACTGTCCCAGATTGAGAGATTTTGGAACAAATGGATAAACTAAATAATAAGAAATCACCAAGACCAGATGGTATTCAGCCAAGAGTTCTGAAGGAACTCAAATATGAAACTGAAGAATCATTAACTGTGGTATGTAACCTATTACTTAAAATCATCCTCTACCCGATGACTGGAGGGTAGCTCATGTAGTGCCTTTAAAAAAAAGGGGGGGGGGGGGCTCCAGAGGCAATCCTGGCAATTATAGGTTGCTAAGCCTAACTTCAGTACCAAGGAAATTGGTTGACTCTATAGTAAAGAACAAAATTTGTGGATACAAGTGAACATAAGGTGGAGAAGAGTCAACATACCTTTGGTAACGCATGATTTCCCTTTTCAAATCTACTAGTATTCTTTGAAGGAGTCAACAAACGTGAACAAAGGTGATCCTGTAGATACAGTATATTTGAACTTTCAGAAAGCTTTTAACAAGGTCCCTCACCAAAGGCTCTGAAGCAAAGAAAGGCATAATGAGATAAGAGGGAAGGTCCTCTCATGGATCAGTAGAGAAAGGTAAACAGCAGGGTCCCCCAAGTTTCTGTACTGGGACCAGCGCAGTTTGACATATTAACAAATGATCTGGAAAAAGGGGTAAACAGTGAAGGGGCAAAGTTTGAAGAAAATACTAAATTACTCAAGATAGTTAAGTCCAAAGCTGACTGTGAAGAATTACAAAGGGATCTCACTAAACTGGGCAACAAAATGGCAGATGAAATTCAGTGTTGATAAATGCAAAGTAATGCACAGTGGAAAACATTCCAACTATATATACAAAATGATGGGCTCTAAATTAGCTGTTACTACACAAGCAAAATCATGGCATCATCCTGGATAGTTCTCTGAAAACATCCTCTCGATATGCAGCAGCAGTCAAAAAAGCTGACAGAATGTTAGGACCCATTAGGACAGGGATAGATAAAACAGAAAATATCATAATGCCACTGTATAAATCCATGGTACATCCACATCTTGAATACAGCATACTGTTCTGGTTGCCCCATCTCAAAAATGAAAATGGGGGTTATGGAACAGCTTCTAAACAAGGAAACTTTCAAAAAGACTGGGAGTGTTCACCTTAGAAAGTGGACAGCTAGGGGAGAATACGATGGAGATCTATAAAAGCATGAACGGTGTGGAGAAAGTGAACAGGGAAGTGTTATTTACCCCTTCACATAACTTATGAACCGGGGGTCACCTGATGAAATTAATAGGCAGCAGGTGTAAAACAAACAAAAGGAACTACTTCTTCACAAAATGCACAGTCAACCTGTGGAACTTTTTTCCAAGGGATGTTAAGGCCAAAAGCATACATGGGTTTAAAAAAAGAATTAGATAAATTACTGGAGGATAGGTCCAGCAATGGTCCAGCAACACAACATGCTCTGGATGTCCCTAAGCCTCCAACTACCAGAAGCATCAGGCATTGGCCCCAGTCTGAGACAGGATACTGGGCTAGATGGACCACTGACCTGATGTAATATGGCCATTAAGTAATCGGAGGGAGTCCCCTGCCAATTGGACACTAATGCAGACTTCATTAGCTTAATACTTTCCACCCTGGAATGTCACAAATCAACCCCTCATCCTGGACCCCAATGGCATTTGTGTTCTCTTTCTACAGTGGGCTCAGTAGCAATACCCCCAGTGGAGCAAAACAAGCCTTTCACATCTCTTCAGAGCCTTGCTCCTCAACTGACCGAAGCAAGAGGGTTGGCAGCTAATAATGCTCGACTTTTTCTAAAGAGCAGACTATGGCTATCTGCCAAAAGAATACAATTAAATCTTTAGCACGGGCCCTTGGAATCCGTGGGTGCTGAACTTGAATGTATTGCTGGAGTAGCCTTGGTCTCAGAAAATCTCCTTTTGTGGCACCTAAGTGGAGGTGTGGGGAGAGGAAGGGGTGGGAGAGAATTAATCAAATTGGCATTAAAAAGGGGGGCCTCCCTTCTATCAAAGTGGATTCTTAATTTACAAGGCAAAATTTTGCCATCCTGTTGACTTTAAGTTTCATCTCTGTATGGCAAAGATCAGCATTAATCATTGTGGCTGAACACTGGTCAGCAGAGAGCTAAAACCATCCCAGTCATGTGTCTTGTCCCAACCAAACATGAGGCAAGTGAATCTCTGGCAGCATAGCTCTGAGGAAATAAACTAAGACAATCTCTATTGTCAACTCTACTGTCCTGTGGCTGTGCAGTCTGCTCACAGGACGGGGTGCCACTCAACCACACGGTTGGAGCCCAGTGTAACTCAGCAATAGTAGCTACTTCAATTTTGTGTTGCCAAACACCAGCCTCTCACTGCCCTGGCAACGTTGACAGGTGGTACTGAAAAGGCTAAGCATACTGTGGGTGGGTGAGGCGGGGGTGCCAATCTGCTGGCAAGGAACTGCTTGTGATGTCACAAATCAAGTATTATAAACCAGAGTCAGCCCTGGAACCTAGAGATGCAACTCCTTTAAACAAAGAAGCAACACTTGCTGACGGCAGTGGGGAATTAGTCCCTGTTACTTTATTGCAAGACCAAGGGGAAGGTGGTTGTGAAGACCTGTTACCTGACGTCAATTGATCCCATTGTGCCTTCAGACTTATCAGGAAAAGAGCCTGCTGTCTCTCCTTATCCAAGAACCCCAACCAGATATCGTGCATGCTACTTTTCAACCATCCCCGTGAGTAGGGTACCAGGTGGCATGGTCTACCACAAACAACAATATCTATTTCTTACATAGAATGTGCCTCCCCTCACCCAGGAAAACTTATGCAGTGGTTCTACCATATCAATAGTGAATCTTTGAAAGGACTCCTCTAGGATAGGTCTCCATCTCTTTTTAAAACGACACCATTCAGAATATTAGGAAAAGAATATATAGCATATGGGATTAGAGGGGGAGTGGAGGAGACAATGGGTGTCAGACAAGCTTTGGGAGACAAGCTTTGCCCAGAGGCCTACAAATTGAAAATAACTCACAGGTCTCCTTGTATAGTGATCAGGGATAGGACATTTGTAGTAACAGAAGTTGGTAACAGAGTGGTAGGTTCTATCGCTGCTTAGACTTTATGCCACCTGCCACCACTCCACAAAGCAAATAAAAGTGCTGAAGTGTTAACGCCATCATGGTAAAATCTGACAGAGATACCCAATAATCAATTATCAACACAACTAATTTCTAAGAGGAGAATTAAATCAAAAGGGGAGGAACAGGTATTCATTAGATGTGTCAGGAAAGCGAAAGATGCCACTATACTGTATTGAAGGAGTATGGGAGAAAGGGAAAATATTTGATTTCTTTAATAGGTTCAACTCAGCCTATGATTTTTGTCCCTACAGTTTCCTAAGTGGAAAAATAGGACATGTTTTATATACCAGATATCTATCTTATTTGTGGGTGTAATCAAGCAGCTGCATATGACTTAGAAAATGCTTCTGTAGTTATTTGTGCCCATAAAACTGTAGCTGCAATTACTTCCAGATGCAAAATTGCAGGCATGGAATCAAAATCAAGTGTCTCGAAGCTAGAGGAAGTTGCTCCCTCATTGAGTATAACCACTTTAAAGTACAGAAGGTCACATTTTGGCCCTAAACAAATACACCACCACCCCTATATAATTACATAGCCTGCAAGCTGGCACCAGCTTTTGCTTTGTTAGCCACCTCACTGCCATTTCTTGAAGTTGCAGCTGTACTGTCATTACAGAATGACACCAGGCACTGGATTA
Source organism: Caretta caretta (assembly GCF_965140235.1). Lineage (NCBI taxonomy): Eukaryota > Metazoa > Chordata > Testudines > Cheloniidae > Caretta > Caretta caretta. The sequence continues at coordinate 26,874,582 of NC_134211.1, forward strand.
TCCAGGTGTCAGTGTTTGTTACCATGTCAGGTATCACAGTTGTTAACTATTTCCTGTCCTAAATATGGGAAGAAAGAGTGGTATTTCAATTAACACTGTATGGTGACTGTTGGCAACAACCGGCTGGTTAACAGGGACCAGTGTACCTAGCACATTAGGCAGCAGAGAAACGGTGAGTATCATGGGATAAGGTGAAGTGAGCACACTTTTCTGGAACTACGCCATGAGGATTTAACAGCCTAGTTCAAATTTTTTTCCATGTCAAAAGTAACTAGCGTAATTGGCCACTATTTAGTGGGAGAGAAGGAAAGTCTTCAAGTACTAGCCAACATGACTCAGCTACAAAGCCTTAATTTTGTGGCTCAGGATTCATAAAGCCAGATCATCAGAAACACATTTCACCCTGTACTTAACATGACATTTGGTGCAGAAAATCAGGTTATCCTACTTATTGGACTAACATACTACTGTAAACAGGGGCTCTTAAAACCCTTTTTAGCCAGCAGCAGAAATATGATTGAAATGGGGGTGGGAAAGGGGGGCTGACTAACTCCTGATACCCTTGCAATCTTTGGACGTCAGTTTTCAAGGTAGTATTCATTGCATGTGGTCAATAATGTACTGTTTCCGGTAGCCAACAGAATTCAAATGTGTTGCTGTTTCAGATACCTCTGGAGGGGGAAGGGAGCTCATGACAAATCAGCACTTTCAGAATGGTTCTTATCAGTTATCAGAAACTGAGCACCAGAAAGTGGTGTTAGCAAGACAGCATCCTACCTTAGCAGACCATGTGGTTGTGCGAAATGCTGGAGGAGAGGAATTGTTGCTCTCATTCTCCTGTGCCTTCCCTTCTGCCTGGGAGGCGTTCTCGGTTTACAATATGATCTACAAAGCCAGTATATTAGCCTCTTAAAACTCACCTCTGCTGTGATATCTAAAAAAAGCTTGGAAATGGTTAGAGAGGATATGCTGTAACTGCTGCTTACTGCAGGAACCGTAACTGTCTTGTTATCATGTGCTCCACACACACCCTTTATCGGCTTGTGTCCACCTGGTTCTCATCATACTCTGACTGCGAGCTCCTTTGGGCAGACACTATTGGTCTGCTCTGTGCGTTGTGCTTAGCACAAAAGGACCCAAATTCTTGACTGAGACCTCCAGGGGCTAATGTAATGCAAATGATAAACTCCAGTAGAGCCAGAAGCAGCCATCTACCAGACTGCAGGCTTAAAATAGTCACAGGGAAGATGCTGTGTATTTCCCCAAAAGAACTTCATTCTCAGAAAGAAAAAGAAAAAAACTTACACACTTAGCCTGGCAAGCCAATCTAGATCAAAAACTTCTACTGCTACAAAAAAGAAAAATCTTCATGGATGATTCTGGTGATGGTTTTCAGGTCACAAGCACATGTTCTCATGAGACTCATCATTATTTATATCACATTCTTCTGTGAAAAGAACACAGATTTTACATTATCAAGGAAAAAAATGCAGTGTTAGGTTTCATGTCATTTTAAATGTTCCCTTGCAGAAGACTGGAAGGCTCAAGAAAGTGGTAATGGCATACAGAACTTCACAGCCTGCTTTCTAACTGTAATCCTGTACTTTGAGTGTGGATGGAGCAAGAGAGCAACAATGGCTTTAAGCCACTTTGTACTCACCATATTCTGGAGTTGTGCAGGGATCTCTCTGGCCCAGAGTGTAACTAGAGCAGCCCCAAGGCTGCTCTAATTTAAATTCTGCTTCCTCAGGGCCCTGGAAAGTAGAGATTGTGGCTGGAGTGCACTGTACTCTGGCCACTCTCATGCCAGGGTCTGGGAGCAGGGCTATCGTAGAGTCCTTACTTTACCTCTTCAGGAGATGAGGAGGCTCTCTGCTGGAGTATTCTCAAGGGGGCATTTCTGCCTTCCTTAGGGCCCCTTTACATTGCCAGAATGGTGTAAAAAGGGCCTTAACATAAGGGAGAATAAGGCCTCTATTTCTAGGTTGCTGAGTCAAAATGGTGAATAATTAAGTGACTAATTTCTAGGTTGCGAAGTTATTGGTGACCAATTAGGCCCTGACACAGTCTTCAGCAAGTTATATGTGAAAAGAGTGACGGTCTCCATCTTCCCAGTAGAGCAGGTGCATATATTAAATAAACCACTTCAACAGGCACTTCACTGACATCTTTGTTGGCGGTGTCAATAGAAAGGCAAAGAATTATTACAATGGAGAAAAAAAAACGACAGTCTCACCAACGGGACACAGCAAGATGCTTTGGTGAGAGTTGTATTGCTACTAACCGTGTGGTGCCTGTTCCACAGTTACACTTTCAATTTCCAGGCTGCAATGTTACATTTTTGCCTTCTTCATACATTTAGGCCAGATTCTCCCGTCTGATTTTCACTGTATAAGCACCAAATTCCCCCACTGTGCAGGGGAACTCTCCTGTACCAGCCACCCTACCCCTCCGGCATGGCCAGCATGGAATGCATGTTCCAGTGGTTAGGAAGGAGCAGGGCAGAGAGGAGCTCCGCTATGTCCTAACTTACACCAGGGGAGGATAGAACTGCTCCCCCGCATGGACAGGCCTGCGTGGGGGCCCAAAAGAAAGGGAAGAGAGGCCCTTCTGTGTGGAATGGAGCCATCCCTGACTGGGAAGTCCCTTCCATGTATAGTCTATGGGGAGTGATCTGAGTCTGTGTAAATGGTGATTCAAACACACAGGTAGTGGTTTCCCATAAGACAGACTACAGAAGTACTAACATGGCTGAGCTGTATGCTAATGGAACATCACAGCCCTGTTTAAGATTCCAAAGCAGACTCTCTTCCCTTGGAAAAGCCAGGAGTCTCTTATCTATGTGAAACTTCCTTCAGCAGCCCCAGAGTCCGGCTGGAGAAACACTCCTCGTGCTAAATTAACACAATGAACTCTCACACACACTGTGCCTGGCAACTGTGGACTTTGCAAGTTAAAGGAGATATGTGATATACAGGGAAGAAGGGTGATAATGGATTTCAGTGGTGATGAAACCATTATAGAGCTGATAGCTGTATAAGGAGATTTACTGTAAAGGTGCTAGCACCGGGGTGCTGTCTGGATCTGCAGAATCTGTCAATAGCAAGCTGTGATTCATTGTTATAGGAAAAACACACTAGCAGGGAAGCACAGATTGCATTGCTCCCAATTTAGAGCAGAAGTAGTGCATAGATGCTTTAACTGCATATCATGTTCTTCTCACAGAAAGCCAGTGATGATGAAGAAAATGAGAGCAAAATACTGAAGTGCCCCAATAGAGATGCATATCCCGGTGAGATGTAACGTTAAGAACAAACGGCAGCTGTCTTTGTTCTTGAATGGACTGCGTGCTTGGGGGATGGTCTTCGGGTTAAAGCATGGCATTGGGAATATAGATTTTAATTTCCAGACTCTGCCACAGGTTTCCTGTGACTTGGACAGACACTAGCCTCGGTGTGGGTCTGATCTCACACCAGTGAAGTCAGTGGGAATTTTGCGATTGACTTCAGTGGACATAGTATCAAGCTGCACATGTGCCCCCTCCCATCGCAATGTAGCCAAGCTTGGCAGGTGCAAACACTTTCAATAATGTAGTGCAACAAGTGTTTTGAACATGCACAATCCACTGACCCCAGTGGGTTTTTGCAGGTACAAATTCTAATGATTATGTGCATGGGTATTAAACTACTTTGAGGGGCACACAGGGGTCTGCACTAATAATATGATGGTGCAGGTATCTGCATGTTCAAAGTCCTAGCAGATAATTAGCTTTTTACAAACAGCTAATTGTTCCACACAGTCTGCCCTTACGCCCACTTTACAGAAAAGGGGAAGAAAGTCAGAAGTTATGCAACTTGCCCAAGACCACCCAAGGGATCAATGTAACAGCTAGAATTAGAATCTAGGAGTGCCTAGCTCCCTGCTTGGATCACACCTCTATCACAAAAGCACAAGGAACAAAATAATTACTGATCCTGGCAGAAAATTGTGCCAGTCCCACAACTAAGTCACCATAGCTCTACTGAAGTCACTGGACCCACACCAGCTGAGGATCTGCTCCTCTGTCTCTAATCTATTCTACACTGAAAGATGTTCAGCTATATCTCTTGATTGGAAAGTTACCCGTAACCTTTGGCAATAGGTCACCTGGAGCTTCCTGCCATTAGCATGAATGTATATTGTTACGTTTGGAAATCCCTCTGCCTGATGCCAAGTTATTTTGATTTTACACAATTTAAAGTCTGTCTGCATGAAGAGTTGGACTCTGGGTGGTGTGGGGAGCGACTTCCTACATTCAAACACTACAAAGGGCTCAATACACAGTTTCACCAATTCTTATTTAAAGGTATGGCTGGCCCAGTTTCCCTTCACACTTTGAGACTACAGATTTGGAAGTAATTTACAAAATTACTGTTAATGAAAGAGGACATCTCAGCCCACCGAAGGAAATGTGGTCTGCCTGGTAATGAATTGCCTCAGCTTTGACATTTCTTATTGTTTTAAACCCAGACTGCAAGGCTATTTAAACCCCATGTGCCTCAGTCTAATCTCACAACTGGGTAAACCTCAGTAACTATTGTCATCAATGGGGCAGATCCTCAGGTGATATAAATCTGCACTCGCTCCTCTGACATCAATGGAGCTATGCCAATTTATACCAGCTGAGGATCTGGCCCCATGGCATTACAATTAGTGTAAATGAAGAATTGCATTCAGTTTGTCCAAACAGAAACAGCCATTTATCTGAATCAAGGTTGTATTCCACTATGTGAATCACTTACCCAGTAACTCTCCACAATTATTACATAAAGCCCTCTCAGTCTGAAATCTTCAAGACATCTGGCTAAATGGAGCTGTGCTGTACATGAAAAGCAATCCACCAACCTGCCACCTTCAAGCTGCTATTCCAGCTAATGATCAATTCTCTCCTCTTCACCACCATCCCAGAAGCAGCTTTGTCATGGTTACCTGGATACTTACTGATGAAGGATGCTTGTACAGTAGTAGGTGCAGAGATGATCAAAGTGGTTAAACAGTCAGACTTGTTATCTAGAAGTCAGTCATTAATGAAATGCTTTTTAGCTAATGGCAGTTTAAGCCATGGATGAGGGGAGTGCATTGTTCCATCTGTCCAATGTGAGTACCAGGCAGCAGGATACCAGCACTGCGGCCTTTTACTGTAATAAATTGCCTCGTGATTTTTAATAGGACGTAACCGATAGAGCTGGGTGACATGTTTTAACCAAAACTTTTAGCATTTGAAAAAAAAATGCAGATTTGAGTCAGATAAAGTTAAAAAATGATTTTATTTCAGGTAAGTTTTGGTCAAAAGAGAATTTGGAAATGTTTAAACAGTTCGCTTCAACAAGTCACCACATTTCAAACATTCACAAAATGGAGGTGGTGTTAGAGGTGATCCTCTTATACCAAATAACCTGGTGATTAAGCCACTTACTTGGAATATGGGAGGTACAGATTCAAATCCCCACTCTGGAGGGGACTTGAACCAGCTCTTCTCTTCTCTGGTGAGTGCTGTAGCCACCCACCTATGGGCTATGTTTGGGTGCAAGACCCTCAATCTATCCTGTTGAAGACATTCAACTTTGTATAACTAGCATATTCATTGGGCTAAAGAAGAGTAAGGGATTCTGTAGCCTGATAGTTAGGTGAGTCACCTGGGTTCTAGTCCCAGTGCCAATGAACATTTAACTAGTTATACAAAGTAGAACAGCTTCAACAGGAGACCTTGAGGACTGCCCTGTCCACCAGCAGATAGACTTTCAGGTGGCAGCAGGGTGATAGGAGTTCAAGCCCCATGTCCAGAGTGGGGATTTGAACCTGGCTCTCCTACATCCAAGATAAGTATCCTAACCACAAGACTACTGGGTGGCAGGATGGCACCTTCTCCTGTGTTTTGTGAATGGCACCTGTTAAAAAACCTGCTTTAAAACTTCTATAGAAGAGGTCTCATTCTCTATGGGATTTTCCATAAACGATATTATCTGCTATCTTACATTTACATTACATGTCTTGTCCCTAAATGTTAAGACTGTAAATACTTTGTAGTTAAGAGACAACATAGAAAAGTCTTGCAGGAAACATCAGTGGCTCTGTGTGTTTAAGAGATGGTTATCAAAAGTGTTACCTCAAGCCAAACAGATATAACTGCCAGGAGGAAAGCATGGGATCATTCCACCTCGTGAGCTGGATTAGAGCCCTGATATGGGATGGTTTCATGCTCTCATTAACAAAGTGGATTTTTCCCATAGAACATGTAGTCTCAGCCCTGTGCAATTATCTGCAAAGATGATGGCGACAGAAGCCCTTGGGGTATTGTTTTGGATATAGACATTTCAACTGCAAATGAATATGAAAAAACATCTGAAGGGAGTTTTGTCTAAGGACTTCAGACCCGGATCCATAAAAAACAAAAAACAAACCAAACAAAAAAGACTAGTCTACAAAGCATGTTTAGATTTATGGGCATGTGACTGTAAAGATAAATGTGTGCTAATGAAGCAATTTAATCCCACTGCATTGTTGACAGTGGTGATCAGCACTGATTTTTTAAAAACTTAACCACAGTGGGAGCGGGAGCAACAGCCTTAATGAAGGTATAAATGCATTGTCTATTATAACCCTCCCATTTCAGTTGTTCATAATAACTAAGGCCAGTTGTTTGTCATGAGGGGTGTAGAGCTGTTCAGCAGTAGTCTTCAACCTTTCTTCATTTGCAGACCCCTAAAAAATTTCGAACGGAGGTGTTGACCCCTTTGGAAATCAGAGGCATCATCTGTGGACCCCAGGTTAAATACCATTGTTCTATGGTAATGACAACCATTTGCAGACCTCTTAGACATGGTCTGCGGACCACAGGTTGAAAAACACTTTTCTACGGTGTGTATTCTCTAAGCAGCAAAACTAACACCAGGCATGTACACACAAGCACAAACAAGGGAAATTCGGTTGGCTCTGATCAACAGTGACATTGGCTTGGAACGATCTGATGATACCCAGGACATGTGGGAAGCTGAATAACCAGTCCATGCAGCGCTTCTAGCTTTTTCTATCTAGACACTTATAGGCCCAACACATTATCTCCATCACAGGCTTTGTAGTTCCCCTCTTTGTCATGTTTGTTATAGTTTTGTAACCATACAACGTTTTAGCTGTAATGAGGTCTAGCCTTCCACTGTGGTAATCCCATTACCCTTAAAGACTTACAATGGATTTTTCAAGATTCTTTCCTTTACTGCTTTCCCCTTGTGAGGAAGGGGATCGGATGATGTAGCCTAGGAAGATGACTGCCTTTAAATCAAAGCAAACAAATCCTAGGTTGTTTGCTAGAGAAGGGCCTGGAATTTTGGTTAAAACAACCTACAAATATTATGCATCAGGACCCAGGCTGATCACAAGCCAAGGTCAGAAAAGAATGTGCCTTTCCTCCCCATGTATTATACTGCACTAAGCTAGGGGCATCACTGGAGGGAGTGGGCTCTTCTGAAGCATCAGGTACTTACGGTCAGGACCCTGTGGGGAGAAGAACCATAGTAGATTCATCTTGCTTTCCCAAAAGAGACGTGTATGCCCAGTGGCAAACTCATTCATGCTCTTGCTCGCCTGGGAGAGGGTATAGCCCTGTTTGCAGTGGCTCCCAGCATGGGGATATTTTCTTATGTACTCAGTGCCCTACTTCCCATATAGGTGGAGTGAGAAGTGCTACTATTACAAGTAGCATGGTCTGACCTGCATGAACATTTACCCCAAAGTGGTCTGGGTTGCAACGAGCAGTATGGAATGATTTGGGGGCGTTTTGGGGAGGACCACTTAAAAACAACGTTTAAGTAAATAAATAAATAAATTTTACCAGGCAGGGAAATATTTGAAAAGCCCTCCTTCATGTAAGCCCAGTGCACAGTCTGTCTAAATGAGGGTCCCAGGAAATATGCAGCCCCACATACTCAGTAATTGTCTTGTGTTTGCCTTGTTCTTAATTCCTCCAGACACTGAAATCAAACAGTGTACCAACCGGCCATGGGAAGGGAATCCTGCTTCCCATAGTCACGCAGAGACCATGGAACACCTCATGAGCAAGCACGTAGGTTTTGGCTCAAGGTGTCCCATGAGAATTTAAAAGCTACTCAGCATGTGACATAGTGCTCATGATATGATTGAGGACGTAAAGAGCACTGTTTGAAGGATACCCGCATCCCACTTCAATGAGAGTTGACTTTAGGAGCCCATGGTACTCTTCACCTTTAAAGATTAGGTCCCAAAAGGGCAAGTGTTGCAGAACTGCATGACTTCCATGTGTGCAGAGATCATAAACTAAACTGTGCATACAGTATAGCCAACCATACACAATGGCCTTGTCTGGCCTAGGGGAAAATTAGGACTATAAATTCACGACCAACCCAACTCCACAGATGCTGTCATCGGAGAATTAAGGGTACTGATTTTTCTTTGTGCAGAAGCAGTCAATGTTGCTGTACAGCCATTTGGAGAGGTAAAAGAGGAATGGACGAGAAAGCACAAATGGTAGATGCTAGTCACACTGCTTAACACATCAATGGAAGAATCCCAATACCACAGAGATGGGTGCAGTATAAGAACCTAAATGGAACAGAGCAGAAGCCCTGGGAGTGCAGGCTGAGTTGGGTTCTTTAGGCACCAGTTCTTATTAAGGCATGAATAATATTGGCAAACCATGTTTTCCACCACTATTGCTAGCTCAGGTGTAGAGCATGGATTGAACATGGTCCCCAAAGCAGAGCTATAAACCAACTACCTCCTACATAGCCTATCACATGGCTTCAAACACAGCCGTAACCTGTTCTTTAACCGTGATACAGCATACGTGGATACAAACTGGCCCATCATGTGAGAGTGTTACTGTGCTTACAAGTGGTTTCTAACCAATACAGCCTTGTCAAGACCAGGGGACAGTCAGAGCTGTGATGCTCCACCAGTGGTAGTGATGGTGGGAACACCAGTAGAGGCAAGGGTTAAACTGCCTCAACCTTCTGCAGAGGCTACCACTGCTGCTGCTGGCTGAGCAGCACTAGAAGAGAATTACAGCAGGGATTTTCAAAGAGGTCTAAGGGAGCTAGGCATCTAAATCCCATTAGAATTCAAACTTCTTTAAGAAAATTTGAAAATCTCAGGCTACAAGTCTAAGTTTTTTGTCTAGAAGGCTAAATCTACACTAGCAAGATTAGATCGGTGGGTGGGTGAGGTCAAGCCTAAATAATACCCTGGCCCCAGAGACAGCAGGGGCTCTGAGGCTGCCAGAAGGCATGAGCGGACAGTGGCTTTCAGCAATAGATCCCTCTAGACCCATACTAGAAACTGTTTAAGTGGGAGAGGACAAAACCCCTTTCAATACAGTTTCAAAAAGCATTCTTTTCATTAAGACTGATGCCAGTGGCTACTGAGTCAGAATAGAATTAATTAGCAAATACTTACTGAACAAATAGTCTCCATGTAATGCATTACATTTGTTTTCTTTTCTTTCTGCTAGTAGAAGGCGCCCACAGGCCATCCTAGCCTACCCCAAAGAAACAGCGCTTCAGTCTGAGTTTTGTTGCTTGCTTTCCCTCCAGTTTTACAACCCCACTCTTTAAAGCTGGTGTTACTCATCATTGCTGCACTAGTCCCTTCCAGAAACAAGAGCAGAACTCACTAACTCCTTCCACTAGTGTAATAATCTGCAGTGGAGCAATTGGCATGCTGCCTTCTCCCCAATTCACACAGCAAGTGTTCACAGTTCAAGTAGTCCATCTCTGCAGTATGTGCCCAATCCCCACCTGCCTGTCAAGTGAGTCCCCGGGGGGGGGTCAAGATCTTGGCTTTCCTCCATTAACCAAGTCTCTGCTGCTGTACCATAAGCAAGTAAAGGCCAGGAGGTTATGAGATACCCAAAGAGATTATAAGAGCTGCCTGCTAAGATTGGAAGGTGGTATATGCCACAGATGCAAAGAAATTGCTTTGAGATATTGGGGGTGGGGAGGAACAGCATCCCAGAGTAAGTATTGAAACTTCCATCAACAGGGTCAGTTACAACAGAACTGTCAAAATACTGAAGAACACATTAGGAAGGTCTGACAGAGGGATGAGCCATTTCTGGGCCAGATCTATGCTGTTTTACACCAACTGAGGCTTCATTGATGTCAAAGGAGCTACACTGATTGACACCAGCTGAGGATCTGGTCCAGATTTTATTCTATCAGAGATGGCTTGTAATGTATCTGTAACATGCTCCTATGGCCTGTTTTATGCAAGAGGTCAGACTAGATGATCACAGTGGTCTTTTCTGGCTTTGGAATCTATGACTCTATGCCATAATACACTTTGCAGTATATACCCTTCTTTATGTTACCTAAGAATATAACTTACATATAAGATATGCATAGTATGAGAAAAGGTCCCATTTACAGTGCCAAGCCTCCATACGTTATTTCTTTAGCAATAAATTGTAGTGGTGGTAGAAATTAAACTTCCATATTCCACCTTCTTTGCATTCAGGGATTCTTCCCTCTTTAACAAATTGCTTCGTTCCATGTAGGAGTATTTGAGGAGTGGGGAAATAAAAACTGGGAGTAAATGATACTCCCGAGTAGCCAAAGACAATTGCTCCATCTGGAATGTACACACAAAGATCTTAGAAAACAAGAGAAAAAAAATCATGTCATCAACTGCAGTTTTCAAATATTTTTCCCACGCAGGTCAATATTGCAGGCAGGCAAGAGAGGATATGCATGATAACCAAAAACAATTCCATGTGCTAATCTGGTCTTGTATCCGGTAATAATGCCTTTGTGATATATGCCCAGGATATCCCACATCCACGTTTCAGCCTGCTAGTCAGCTATCCCAGCATACTGTTCAAGGTGAACTGCAAAGCAGTTGGTTTCGACTTTGCTGCTCCCTTATGAAATATAAAGACTCATCATTTTCTTCTGCCAACTTTTATGAGAGCGGTGGAGGACCAGAACACTGACTGCCTAAAAGTCAATTTATTTTCCCACTTCTACTGCAGAATGGAGCAGGTGCTGCTCTGGTTACAGCTTCATGTGTTACTGCTGTTCCAGTCCTCCTCAGGTTTTACCAAAGTCCTCCAGCAAACAAGAGGGGAAAGCAGACTTTGTATTTCAAGGGGGAAAACAAGCAGAAACCAACTGTTAAAAAAGCTTGACTTTGTCATTGGGCAAGCACAACTGAAGGGCACTAGTCTATTTTCTGCCCCACAATTCACTTTTAAGACGTAATTTCACACCGTGCAATATTTTGGGGTTCAATACAGACCAGTGAGACATTGTGTCACCAGCTGCCCTGTGTGCCTTAAATGCTCTGCTGCTGTGGCTCACAGCCTGATCAACAACAGACAAGCATGTAGTTTCCTGAGTGTCTGTGTGCTGTTTAGCCCTGGTTCTGCACTCTGGCCCCAACCATCTGCCTACAACACAACAGCCCCACCCAGGTCTCCACTAGCCATGGACCCCACCACACCCCCACTTCTGAATTTCCCCAGAACCATCTGCCCTAAAGCCACCAGCCCTCTCTAGGAACACTCAGGGAAGTGATAAGATTCATTGCTCCTTTAAAGAGACAAAAGTACAACTTATCATTTTAACTGAAGTTAACAAGCCTTACCATTCAAACACAGCCCTGGGCTGGATTACAGTGAAAAATACAGCAAAGTTAAGTGATCCCAAGTAGAAGGTAGAATGGGTTACAAACAAAAGTAAAAATACACTTTCTAATGGCTAAGTCCTAACTTAACAAGCTACAGATAGTGCTCAAGGTAGTTTTCTCACTAATCATTCTTGGTCCAGCATGGCTGTCTAGACCCTCTGGCCAGGAACCAATACACAGCACATAAAGTGTTCATTTGATTCCTTTGTCTCCTCAGGGGTAAGATAAAGATGGAGTCTCTCTCTGTCCCTTGTACTTCCTCCAAAGGAATTGTCTTTGTCCTGAAAGTCAGGAAGGCTTCCTGGGGATTCAGTCTCCAGTGTCTCTCTGGGGTGCTGGATCCATATTAATTCTCTGTCTCTCAAGTTCAGTCTGAGGATAACCTCCACTGGTTTAGCTTGATGGTTTTGTTTACTGCTAATATGTAAATTGAGGTAAACCCACATTCCTTTAGGACAAACCTGTGTATTATTGTGACGGGTGCAATTCACCACTACAGCACCTCCTACTGGTGGTCTTGGGAATTAGCTCTGCACCCTCTTCTGGTGGTGTCTCACCCACTGTCATCTCTGCTCCTGGACACACGTAACTCCTAGGAGCACAGCATCCTCTTCATGACACTGCGCTCCAGCTGTGCCACACTGTCTTCTCCCCTTCCAGGGGACCTGCAATCTCCACCCAGCCTCTTCCCTCAGTGGCAACTGCAGTTCATTGTCCCAAGGCCACTTCCCATGCAGTTCCAGCACCCTCTTCTTCCCTTGCCTCAGCTTGCTGGCCCTAGCAGCCAGCCAGGAGCACTGAATTGTCCCAGGTGCTGGGCTTCTCCCCTTGAGTTCCAGTCAGTTACTGAACTCTGTTCTGACTGCAGTCCTTCTTATATGGGCTTGCCAGGCCATGATTGGCTACTCCTCTCAGCCCCTTTCTAATTGGCTGCCTCCAGCGCAGCCTCCCTTGGGCTGCTTTTAATCCCTTTTCTGCCAGTGAGGGGCACCTGCCCCCTCACAATGACCTTTACCTAGCCTACACGGTCTGGTTTTAAACATGTTCTAGAACATACGCACTAAGAGCGAACTTCAAAGGTTGCCCCTTAAGAGTATAAAAAGAGAAATTAACAACGTTTGCATGATATTTCAAAGTTATTTTAATTCAGGCTCTAAAGACCGATTCACCTCTTTACGACGGTTGCACTGTCTGCAAGGGACAGTCACTGGAATGTGAGACAGCAAACTATTGTGCAGGCCTGGCAAAGACAGGGGTAAAGAGTCTTTGCACCTACTGCTTTTGAAGTGTTTTGATCAAAGAACTTCTAGCTTTGATGTAAAGCACAAGGGAATCACTTCAAAGAGAGCCATTGGCCAGAGTACTTTGAAAACAGGAAGATGATAAATCAATATCAATTGCTGATGCCTAATATCTCTGGGCTAAGTGCTGTAGTGAAGGGACTGTTTAACCTGCTGACTAACACTTAGTTATTCCTGATGCAGCTATAGATTTGTCAGTTAAACTCAGTCAGATAAACTATTTGTGTCCTGGAAATAGGAGAGCATATGAAGGCACATAAGATGTACACAGAGTTCTTTCATCCTGGGATCACACAGTGCTTTTCCACATTAATGTAATAACACCCTATATCGGCTCATCTGCAGGGACTGAACCTGGACCTCTGGATCTTAAAGCCACAGCCACTGTTACTTCAGCTAAACAACCAGCTCTAATAGTTCATACACAAACCTCCACATGTGGTCTTGCACATTGTATTAGTATGGATTATATTAATTAAGCTTCTTGACTACCCTGTGAGACAGGCAAGTAATATTATTCCTGTTCCACATAGACAAGGCCTTTTGTTTTTTTTACTCATTCTTACAAAAAAAAACATCGGGGGTTTCAAAAGTGTTTTGGTTTTTACCCATTTTCAACTGAACTGTGAACCACTCAAGTACATGAAAATACTGATTATGTTAGGAAAATCCAAATCCATTACACTAGGTAGATGTATTTGTGTTAGTATATTAGTGTAAGGGTAAATGTGGGGTTGTCTATTTAAATTAAGGCAAGGTCATGGAAGATAAACACACACGCACATGTAGGGATATATCTTATGATACTGGGTGCACCAATGCATGTGTGCATAAAGTCCAAAGATGCCTTGAGACAAGAGGAAGAGGGGGACCGAGTCTCAAAGACAGAAATTCTGATCAGTTTACAGGATGAAAGTCTCAATAATAATAATAATTAAAAAAAAAAAAGGCCATGGTGCTGCTTCTGGCTTGGTGAAGGAAGAAGAGAAGAGTTGCCTGCACTTAGCTGGCTCACTCCATCTGGAGTCGCTACTGCTGGGAAAGAGCAATAGTAGAGCTGAACTTGGGGCAATCCAGCCCTCACTGGTCTCTGAGGAGGAAGAAGCAGAGGTTCTGTCAAGCCAGAAATCTGATAATCTGGACAACTGCGCCTGTAGATGAGAACCACAAATGGACACAGAAGTGAAGGCAAAAGTCCACAGGAAAATTATAAGCAAAATGGTCTCTTTCTGAAAGGATTTACCAAAAAAGAGCATCCTGGGTAACAGGAAAGCTCAAAGAGACTTGGAAAACCAAGGCAGAGCTCAGAATATGGATATAACTGAGGGGTCCAGAGAATAAAATGGGGAGCAGACCGCCTAGGGGGGAAGCAGAAGAGAAGCTGATCACTAAAACAACTGAAACTCAATTTTACTTAGAGAAGGTTTCTACATCACTGGTAAGGAATGGGAGAATCTCAGCAGAAAGGCAGAAAAGAGCAGATCTATTACAACAACGCTGTCTGATGGAATACACAAGATTTCTGAATACAGTGAAGGCAGCAAGGAAAGTTACCTATAACAGCTACAACATATTTTTCCTTCCGTCCTGAGCCCTTATGAATTATGTTCAGCAGGAGAGAGAGAATTTTCACCCCCTGAAATTACTCAGGTGGCAAAAGGAACAGATACATCAATCCTGTCTCTGGCAAAATTGCAAGCAGTGTTTCAGGTCCAAGTATATTTTGAGGACACTGACTCTGCCAAAAGAAAATGAAAAGAGAAAAATACACTAGGCATCTTAATACTGGCTTCTGCTAGTAATAAATAACAAGATGGGCAATACCCAGTTACAACTGTAGACCTTGAAATGTTTTTCCGAATTTTTTTTACACATTCTGGGCCAAATTTTGCTCTTAATTTCATGGGTGTAAGAATTTTGTCCATTCCTAGCAATATTTGTATTTCTATTGATAACATATATTGCCATGTACATAATTGTTCATTTTCTTTCCTATTTTGACAGGAGGTGAAGTTGCAATCTATTCTTTTCAGAGTAACAGCTGTGTTAGTCTGTATTCGCAAAAAGAAAAGGAGTACTTGTGACACCTTAGAGACTAACCAATTTATTTGAGCATAAGCTTTTGTGAGCTACAGCTCCGATGCATCCGATGAAGTGAGCTGTAGCTCACGAAAGCTTATGCTCAAATAAATTGGTTAGTCTCTAAGGTGCCATAAGTACTCCTTTTCTTTTTGCGAATCTGTTCTTTGCTTCCCTCCCTGTCCCCTGCCAAAAGGCCAAACATATGATGTTTAGGATATATCAGTGTATAGAATTTACAATGCAGTCATGATCCCCTATGAACAATATACTTTAATGTTAATAAACACTGAAATCTAACAGTGATTTCTTTTTTTAGAGAAAAAAAGGTCTTTCACCTATGCAGTGTTTTTAAAATTATCCTACAGGAACCAAAGTGCAGTGAAATAGAACATTCCATTATGAAAGGGGGATGTGATACCATCTCCAATGGATGTTGTACTGATAATTTACACTGATACTTGTATAACTGGAAATTTATCTGGTACACCAAGTACCTTGCTTTTCACTGCTGGTCTGAATGTTGCATGAAAAACAATACACGGAATATTTTAAAATATTGGTGGGCATTTCTGGCTAATACCAACTGTTTTCTGAATATTTTATCTACTTCAACTGGGCCTACAGAGATATTTTTGTAGTATTGGAAGAGCATAAACATACGGCCAGCCACAAATATGATGACTGCCTTGCAAAATTGTCATGATAATTAGCCAGCCCAGGCACAGAGGCTAGGGATTATCCCCTCTTCCACCACCACTATTGCAGCTACTGATCCAGACTGAAGGGCGAGAGGAAGAACATAATGCATCGGGATAAATTATTATAATGTGAAGGGAGAACATTAACTTTTTTTTTTTTAACTCCGCAGAGGATCCCTCTATCCTGGTGAGTGGACAAGGCTGCATTACACCTCTGATGCACACCCAGGCACGCTGCTAGAGAGCTGGTCCATACACATTGCACATCCCTCCCACAGGGGCATACAGCACAGAGGTTCCCAGATGTGCAGTGCGCACGGGGATATTGACAGACCCGCGCCCAGGCACATAAATCACAAACATAGCACGAATATCAATAGGACAGTGCCTGCTGCTCCTTAGAGAAATGATGGGGCGGCTCTGCTCAGGCTGCTGGGCGAGGGAGAGGGGAGCAGACCGAGCAGGGCTCTCCTTCTCCATCACTCAGACAGCGTCCAACCGGCGAGACCAGAGAAATCAACAAAGTCACGCTGCCCGCTCACGTGCACGGTGTTTTCATCCGATGCACTTTTTCGCAGGATTCCCATCCCCCACCCCCCTGGTATTAATTCTCCCCCCCCCACACACATCCCAGCAGAGGAAGGCACAGGCTGGAGAAGATGGTAGCCTTGAGCCTGAGGAATCAGATTCTGGCCCCCTATTACTAACTCCATCCCTCCCCCCAGAGCCAACAAGCTGATGGAGAATCGGATTTAACAACCTAAGGCAGCAGCCGCAACGCATTACTCCGGTCCCTGGTGGGGCAGCGATCCTGAACACAACCCAGCATGGGGCCAGTCCTCGTCCCCCCACGCTCCGCCCCATGTATACAGGTTCCCCTTCTCAAAAAAAAAAAAAAAAAAAAAGTTGGGTTTTTCATTGTTACTGTTCCGGTTTCGTCTCCAATCCATGCAAAGCCCCGTGTGCACTCACCACTGTGACCGGCGACACCATGTCTTCTCGGTAGGCTTCAAGCTGAACTGCAGTCCCTGACTCTGGCTCTGCGGCTGGGTCCCGGTGCCTGGCGCTTTCCCTTTAAATAGGATCAGAAAATATATCTGTTTTTTCTCAATGCCGATTGTTTTCTGGGTTCTTTTTTAGAACGCAATGACATCATAAAGGCCGGAGCCAATGGGCTGAAGGGAGGGGAGCTGGGGGTGTGACACCAGCCGGCTCTGTCTCAGTCGCCCCTCCCTCTGCCTTCCTCTCTAGGCTCACAACCCGCAGCTCAATAGACTCAGCTCATAAGGGGAGAGGAATAGGCTGGCAGTTATCCACTTCTTCCCCTCCCCTCCTGTCCGCCTGATGTCCACAGTAGGTTTCAATGCACACACGTAATCGCACACCAAAACATGGGTACACTTACAGACACGTGCATAAACACATACACTCACAAATACATGTGAGTAAAAATCAGATCCTTCCAGAAAAGCCTGCTGATTTTCACAACCCAGCTCCCAAATAAAGAAAATGTCCAGTTGCTACTTATGTGCCACAAAATTCTAGAATCCAGCACATCTTGGAACCCTAGTGCTGCAAAAAACTTATTCTAGACATGGATTCTGATGGACCCCGCTGTTTTTGTGTGCCGACTCCCAAATTCCACTTCCTAAGGGGCTCACCCACCTGCTACTAGTGTGCCAAAGTCTTCTGGAATATGGCACATCTAGTTGCTACAGGGCAACAAAAAAGTAGATCCAGATCTTGCCAGTTTTTGCCCTACTCTCCAAATTGCTTATAGTTTACCAATCTTTATATATATAAAACGGAACTCGTGAATCCTTTCAAGTAAACCATAGGGGAAAATATTAAAATAACACCATCAATTAAAATAACACCATCAAAATATTAAAATAACACCATCAATCATTATGTGTCAGACCACCAACTGAATTACACAATAGATATATGCCCATCAATAAGTTATCATTTCTTATAATATGCACCAAACATGTGCTAGGCAAACTACAGATCAGGAAGGCCATGATGCATACCCTGCAGAGGTTACAATCTAAATATAAGAACAGGAGTACTTGTGGCACCTTAGAGACTCACAAATTTATGAGAGCATAAGCTTTCGTGGGCTACAGCCCACTTCATTGGATGCATAGAATGGAACATACAGTAAGAAGATACATATATATACATATAGAGAAGGTTAAAGTTGCCATACAAACTGTAAGAGGCTAATTAGTTAAGATGAGCTATTATCAACAGGAGAAAAAAACTTTTGTAGTGATAATCAAGATGGCCCATTTAGACAGTTGACAAGAAGGTGTGAGGATACTTAACTTAGGGAAATAGATTCAATATGTGTAATGACCCAGCCATTCCCAGTCTCTATTCAAACCCAAGTTATTGGTATCTAGTTTGTATATTAATTCAAGCTCAGCAGTTTCTCGTTGGAGTCTGTTTTTGAAGCTTTTCTGTTGCAAAATTGCCACCCTTAAATCTTTTACTGAGTGGCCAGAGAGGTTGAAGTGTTCTCCTACCGGTTTTTGAATGTTATGATTCCTGATGTCAGATTTGTGTCCATTTATTCTTTTGCATAGAGACTGTCTGGTTTGGCCAATATAATGGCAGAGGGGCATTGCTGGCACATGATGGCATATATCACATTGGTAGATGTGCAGGTGAACGAGCCCCTGATGGCGTGACTAATGTGATTAGGTCCTAGCCCTGGCTGGGATGATTTAGTTGGGGATTGGTTCTGCTTTGAGCAGGGGGTTGGACTAGATGACCTCCTGAGGTCCCTTCCAACCCTGATATTCTATGATTCTATGATGGTGTCACTTGAATAAATATGTGACAGAGTTGGCATCGGGCTTTGTTGCAAGGTAGGTTCCTGGGGTAGTGTTTTTGTTGTGTGGTGTGTGGTTGCTGGAGAGTATTTGCTTCAGGTTGGGGGGCTGTCTGTAAGTGAGGACTGGTCTGTTTCCCAAGATCTGTGAGAGTGAGGGATCATTTTTCAGGATAGGTTGTAAATCTTTGATGATGCGCTGGAGAGGTTTTAGTTGCAGGCTGAAGGTGATGGCTAGTGGCATTCTGTTATTTTCTTTATTGGGCCTGTCCTGTAGTAGGTGACTTCTGGGTACTCTTCTGACTCTGTCAATCTGTTTTTTCACTTCAGCAGGTGGGTATTGTAGTTTTAAGAATGCTTGATAGAGATCTTGTAGGTATTTGTCTCTGTCTGAGGGATTGGAGCAAATGTGGTTGTATCTTAGAGCTTGGCTGTAGACAATGGATTGTGTGGTGTGTCCTGGATGGAAGCTGGAGGCATGTAGGTAAGCATAGCGGTCAGTAGGTTTCCGGTATAGGGTGGTGTTTATGTGACCATCGCTTATTAGCACAGTAGTGTCCAGGAAATGGACCACTTGTGTGGATTGGTCTAGGCTGAGGTTGATGGTGGGATGGAAATTGTTGAAATCATGGTGGAATTCCTCAAGGGCCTCTTTGCCATGGGTCCAGATGGTGAAGATGTCATCAATGTAGCACAAGTAGAGTAGGGGCGTTAGGGGACGAGAGCTAAGGAGGCATTGTTCTAAGTCAGCCATAAAAATGTTAGCATACTGTGGGGCCATGCGGGTATCCATAGCAGTGCCGCTGACTTGAATGTATATATTGTCCCCAAATGTGAAATAGTTGTGGTGGGGTCAAAGTCACAAAGGTCAGCCAACCAGGTTTGCCGTGACATTATCGGGGATACTGTTCCTGACAGCTTGTAGTCCATCTTTGTGTGGAATGTTGGTGTAGAGGGCTTCTACATCCATAGTGTAGATCACCGATGGTGATCTTCCAGAAAACACCATCCTGGCCTCTTCCCTTCTTTACTCATACATCCACCTTCCACATGAATTCCCACATGCCTTTCATGCACCCTATTCTTTCTCTATAATCCCCACTTCTACCCCGCCTAGATATCTCTGTGGTCTTAGTTTCTTTTCTCTTCACTCTGACTGAAGTTTCATAGCCACTCCTACTAGTATCCCATTTCCCCTCCCTCTCTCCTCCAACTTCTTTTCTCAATTCACAACCAGTCCCCCTCTTCCTTCAGTCTTATTTAGTAAAGAGACAAGGGTCTTTTGATGCATTTTACTGTTGGGTATGTGACTGTGTCTATTCTTCCCACCTAGTCTCTGGCTCTTTAGTGTTTGATGTTCACTTTCTAAATGTCAGGAACAAACCCATATCAACAGATTCTCACTACATGTAGCCTCAGCTCAGCACTGATGCTACTTTTTTGACATCAGTACATACTGGAGAAAGTTGTTTTATGGGCAACACAAATTTGGTTAAGTGCTTTGCTTAATAAGGACTAAATACTCATGTGCTTACATGCGTTGCTGAATGGGAGTCTGGGTGTTTTTTATTATCTAGACTACCACATTGACATAAAACCATCTTCACATCAAACCAGTGCAAACACTATAAGAGGTTTGCAAAGGTATATCTGAGGGCAGAAGGTCAGCAGATAAATTTGCTGTTCAGGGCCAAATTCTGTTCTCAGTTACATTTATGCAAACCCACTGACATCAGTGAAGCAGATGACAGGACAAGGCGTAAATGGTCTCAAGTTGCAGTGGGGGAGATTTAGGTTGGATATTAGGAAAAACTTTTTCACTAGGAGGGTGGTGAAACACTGGAATGCGTTACCTAGGGACATGGTGGAATCCCCTTCCTTAGAAGTTTTTAAGGTCAGCCTTGACAAAGCCCTGGCTGGGATGATTTAGTTGGGGATTGGTCCTGCTTTGAGCAGGGGGTTGGACTAGAGGGACCTCCATTGTCATCAGACCTCCAACTCTGATATTCTATGATTCTATGACTGAGGGCAGCATTTTGCCCACCAGCCCATGGTATAACTGAGGAATGTTTCATTCCTTTGTACAGAACCATGAATAAGCCCTTCCAAAATCACCTTGCATTATCTACCAGTTAGAGATGGGCTCTGTAAGTAGAGAGAATGAACTGAAATGTACTACGAGAACAAAATGTCTCTGCAATGAAATTAGTAACAGGTAAATATCAAGTAAACAAAAATAAATGCTTTTCCACACAGCATGAAATCACACTTAGATTTCGCTGCTATAAAGAGTGATCAGGTAGTTGAATACCTTAGCTAGATTTTTAATTAGGCTAGTTAATTTGATAAGTGTTGCTATATATTCAGGTAAATGCAATCAAATCACATTCTTTAGGGCACTAACTGAAGAGAGATCAGGAAGAAATTTCTTTGCAATATACAGCATTGCACAATTAAGGCTGAACCAGCCCCACTGAAGTCATAGAATCAATCACAGAATCATAGAATATCAGGGTTGGAAGGGACCTCAGGAGGTCATCTAGTCCAACCCCCTGCTCAAAACAGGACCCATCCCCAGCTAAATCATCCCAGCCAGGGCTTTGTCAAGGCTGACCTTAAAAATATCTAAGGAAGGAGATTCCACCACCTCCCTAGGTAACGCATTCCAATGTTTCACCACCCTCCTAGTGAAAAAGATTTTCCTAATATCCAACCTAAACCTCCCCCACTGCAACTTGAGAGCATTACTCCTTGTTCTGTCATCAGCTACCACTGAGAACAGTCTAGATCCATCCTCTTTGGAACCCCCTTTCAGGTAGTTGAAAGCAACTATCAAATCCCCCCTCATTCTTCTCTTCCGCAGACTAAACAATCCCAGTTCCCTCAGCCTCTCCTCATAAGTCATGTGTTCCAGTCCCCTAATCATTTTTGTTGCCCTCCGCTGGACATTTTCCAATTTTTCCACATCCTTCTTGTAGTGTGGGGCCCAAAACTGGACACAGTACTCCAGATGAGGCCTCACCAATGTTGAATAGAGGGGAACAATCACGTCCCTCGATCTGCTGGCAATGCCCCTACGTATACATCCCAAAATGCCATTGGCCTTCTTGGCAACAAAGGCACACTGTTGACTCATATCCAGCTTCTCGTCCACTGTAACCCCTAGGTCCTTTTCTGCAGAACTGCTGCCGAGCCATTCGGTCCCTAGTCTGTAGCGGTGAATGGGGTTCTTCCGTCCTAAGAGCAGGACTCTGCACTTGTCCTTGTTGAACCTCATCAGATTTCGTTTGGCCCAATCCTCCGATTTGTCTAGGTCACTCTGTATCCTATCCCTACCCTCCAGCATATCTACCTCTTCTCCCAGTTTAGTGTCATCTGCAGACTTGCTGAGGGTGCAATCCACACCATCCTCCAGATCATTTATGAAGATATTGAACAAAACCGGCCCGAGGACCGACCCTTGGGGCACTCCACTTGATACCGGCTGCCAACTAGACATGGAGCCATTGATCACTACCCGTTGAGCCCGACAATCTAGCCAACTTTCTATCCACCTTATAGTCCATTCATCCAGCCCATACTTCTTTAATTTCCTGGCAAGAATACTGTGGGAGACTGTGTCAAAAGCTTTGCTAAAGTCAAGGAACAACACGTCCACCGCTTTCCCCTCATCCATAGAGCCAGTTATCTCGTCATAGAAGGCAATTAGATTAGTCAGGCATGACTTGCCCTTGGTGAATCCATGCTGACTGTTCCTGATCACTTTCCTCTCCTCTAAGTGCTTCAGAATTGATTCCTTGAGGACCTGCTCCATGATTTTTCCAGGGACTGAGGTGAGGCTGACTGGCCTGTAGTTCCCAGGATCCTCCTTCTTCCCTTTTTTAAAGATGGGCACTACATTAGCCTTTTTCCAGTCGTCCGGGACTTCCCCGGATCACCATGAGTTTTTAAAGATAATGGCCAATGGCTCTGCAATCACATCCGCCAACTCCTTTAGCACTCTCGGATGCAGCGCATCCGGCCCCATGGACTTGTGCTCGTCCAGCTTTTCTAAATACTCCCGAACCACTTCTTTCTTCACAGAGGGCTGGTCACCTCCTCCCCATGCTGTGCTGACCAGTGCAGTAGTCTGGGAGCTGACCTTGTTCGTGAAGACAGAGGCAAAAAAAGCATTGAGTACATTAGCTTTTTCCACATCCTCTGTCACTAGGTTGCCTCCCTCATTCAGTAAGAGGCCCACACTTTCCATGACTTTCTTCTTGTTGCTAACATACCTGAAGAAACCCTTCTTGTTACTCTTAACATCTCTTGCTAGCTGTAACTCCAGGTGTGATTTGGCCTTCCTGATTTCACTCCTGCATGCCCGAGCAATATTTTTATACTCTTCCCTGGTCATTTGTCCAATCTTCCACTTCTTGTAAGCTTCTTTTTTGTGTTCAAGATCAGCAAGGATTTCACTGTTAAGCCAAGCTGGTCGCCTGCCATATTTACTATTCTTTCTACACATCGGGATGGTTTGTCCCTGTATCCTCAATAAGGATTCTTTAAAATACAGCCAGCTCTCCTGGACTCTTTTCCCCCTCATATTATTCTCCCAGGGGATCCTGCCCATCAGTTCCCTGAGGGAGTCAAAGTCTGCTTTTCTGAAGTCCAGGGTCCATATTCTGCTGCTCTCCTTTCTTCCCTGTGTCAGGATCCTGAACTCGACCATCTCATGGTCACAGACTCCCAGGTTCCCATCCATTTTAGCTTCCCCTACTAATTCTTCCCAGTTTGTGAGCAGCAGGTCAAGAAGAGCTCTGCCCCTAGTTGGTTCCTCCAGTACTTGCACCAGGAAATTGTCCCCTACCCTCTTCAAAAACTTCTTGGATTGTCTGTGCACCGCTATATTGCTCTCCCAGCAGATATCAGGGTGATTGAAGTCTCCCATGAGAACCAGGGCCTGCAATCTAGTAACTTCTGTGAGTTGCCCGAAGAAAGCCTCGTCCACTTCATCCCCCTGGTCCGGTGGCCTATAGCAGACTCCCACCACGACATCACCCTTGTTGCTCACACTTCTAAACTTAATCCAGAGACACTCAGGTTTTTCTGCAGTTTCATACTTGAGCTCTGAGCAGTCATACTGCTCCCTTACATAGAGTGCAACTCCCCCACCTTTTCTGCCCTGCCTGTCCTTCCTGAACAGTATATATCCATCCATGACAGTACTCCAGTCATGTGAGTTATCCCACCAAGTCTCTGTTATTCCAATCACATCATAATTCCGTGACTGTGCCAGGACTTCCAGTTCTCCCTGCTTGTTTCCCAGGCTTCTTGCATTTGTGTATAGGCACTTGAGATAACACGCTGATCGTCCCTCTTTCTCAGTATGAGGCAGGAGCCCTGCCTTCTCGCACACTCCTGTTTCCTCCCAGTATCCCACTTCCCCACTTACCTGAGGGCTTTGGTCTCCTTCCCCCAGTGAACCTAGTTTAAAGCCCTCCTCACTAAGTTAGCCAGCCCGCTTGCGAAGAAGCTCTTCCCTCTCTTTGTTAGGTGGAACCTTGCTATCCTCTTAAAAGGAGCAGAACTAGGGACCAGATTTTTAAAGGTTTTTAGATGCCTAAAGATACAGGTAGGTGCCTACTGGGAATGTCAAAAATCTGGCCCTTGATTCTTAGCCAAACTCATCTGTTTGTTTGAGCCTTTACTTACCCAACACAGTAGGGTGTATATATTCAAATTTGTGTGCATTTTGGTATTGGCTTTTACTGTTGTAAGACACTCAAAGGGCCTACTATGGTCACCATTTGTACATCTTTTAATTGTTTCTTGTGAGGTTTTTATCTTGTTGGATATTAACTGTGGCTAAAGACAGATCCAGCAAATCTTGTATTGCTCCATTCATACAGATACTCAATATAGTTCTTTGTAATAGTATAAACTGTAACATGGGTTTATTATTTTAGTAACTAGCTCAAAGAAACATACTACAAGTGATGGGGAACACTGGGGAAATGTCTTAACTACCCAATCCCAGGGAGGTACTTTGAAAATTAATCTAATTTAGCATAAGGCATTATATGATCTGGTTGAACTGCATACTATGGGTCAGGCATATCATCTTAAGATCATTTCCTGCACAAGCTATTATTAATAATTTGTTATGGGTTGTTGCCTAGAAGTCCCGATCAGGGAAGTATTGTGCCAGGCACAATGAAATCATGATCCCTGCTGCAAAGAGCTTACGATCTAAATATAAGATGAAACTATACTGTTTCCCAACATTATTAATAGCACACCAGTTTCATTATAGCTAATACATTATTCCCAACACTTTAATGTCTGTTTCTATGGTATCAAAATAAGTGATAATGTAAAATGAGTATTCCTCCTAAGTCTGGTACAATGCTGGAAATCATGGTTTGGAACACAAAAACTAAAATTCTCTGCTTATCATAATGAAAACACTAACAGAACAGATCCTCACACAAACACCCTCCATTTGGAGAAACAGTATGTCAGGCAACCATTGGAGTCACTTTGGCTGGTTTGTGAAGGAAAGAAAAGGAATACAGGATGCAATGAGCTGATGAGCTGATAAACTTGTTCTTGGAATGTGGGAGTATCTTTTTTGTTGTTGTTGCAGGAACTGGATTCCTCCCTCTAGTTTAGGATTACTTTTCTGACTGATGCAGGAGAGATTGTGATGAGCCTCATGAAAACAAACATTTTGTTTAAAGTACAGCTTTAGGGAATTTGTTAATAGGAAATTTATTGCAGTTTTGATTTTTTTTTTTCTTTAAAAACATGCTCACAGTGAGCATGAACAGAGTTCAATAACAGTCATGTGATCATACACTTACCGGGTCAGGGTTTGCAAAACAGAACTTCAGGGATTTTTGTGTGTGTAACAGTGTGGAAATGGCTTTGGTGAACAATGTCTGTGGGTTATGAAAAGAGAAGAGAGAAACTACCTCTTAAGAATTTGGTTTTTGGTCTGATAATGAAGTTTTTCCTTCCATATTTTCCCCCTTGGTGGACTCCTATGCGGGGGGAGTCAGTGGATCCAGGTAGCACTGACCTGAAAGCTAGTCTCTCTAGGCTAAATAGTCAATGGTGGTTCCCAATTACATGCACTCAGAGCCTAATCCAAAGGACTATGAAGTCAATAAAAGTACTTCAATGGATAAGGCCCATGATGGTGCATGTCAGCCTCAGAGTATGCTATTATTTGTATTACCATAGCACTCGGAGCTCCAATCATGGACCAGGGCCCCTTATACTAAGTGTTTCACAAATCCAGAACAAAAGGACGGTCCCTTCCCAAAGAGCTTATATATTGGTTTACATTACAATGGCTATCTTAGTAATATGAAGGGCTAGAAATATTTACGTAACTGAACTCTTAGCAGCAATCTAAATTCTTCTTATCCAATGGTGTCTATTGACCCTAGTTACAGGCTAAAGCAGTAGCAACAGACCTCTGATCTCCAGGTGCCTCTCAGAACATGGAAGCCCCATAAGCTTTCCTAGTTTGCAGCCCCAAGATCTGCTAGAACAAGCTATGTTTTCTGATAATATAGCCAGGGGTGTACATTCTGTTTCAGACTTTCAAATCTATTATTAATACTAAAGTGCCTGGGAACAAAACCACTGAGGAAAGCAAAAACAGATGTGTGATCTAGTAAGTACTAGAGATGCTTTATTTAAAGAATCATCTGTCAGGCATTCCTTGGTCTGCTCCTTCCTGACTTCTCATATTCGTTATTTGGAGCACTTTGTTACTGAAATCCAGACTACTTTCATATGCCAGGGCCTGTGGGATTTATCCAAGAAAATGTTATAGAAAATGTTTATTTTCAATTACATCCATATCCATTTGAGTTCAATGACACTCCTTTCGGTTTCTATACCAACCAATATGCACATATTCTGTTTTTTCTACCCAACTGTATATAATTTATACAAAGAAATCTAGTGCTTTCTCCTTTAGAGGGCAACTATAAGCTATTCCTCCTTGTACCAATTTTTTTTCCCAAAGCCCAGAGAAATCTCGAAATTACCTCATCTCACTTCAGCAGAACTCCCATGATGACCATGTGAATGGGCTCAAGAGTAGCCTTTGACCCTGTGAAGTAACTAAACATTTGGACCCTGATCCTGCTATGAGCTCCACACAGGTAATTGTCAGGCCCTTAATTACCCTCATCTATTATATGATCAGTAACTTATTATCACTTCAGCATTACTCAATGAGAAAATATGCTCATCTTAAGAACTACTGCTGTTTCTTCCCTTTTTTGTTTCTCTCCCTCTTCCCTGCCTATGTCTCTCCTCCTTTCTTCTTTCCCAATTTCCACCCCATAAGCTTCACTTCCATCCTCTTCCCCATTCCAGCTGCTAAAATGATCAAAGTGAAATAGTTAAAACTGAAACATAGTGTGCCATGTGTAGACTCAGAGTTAACACCATGACAAAATGAATGGGGGACAATGCAAGTTCACACCAATGCTTTAGGCTCTCTACAGATTCAGGAAGATAACTGTATCTGTTCACATTTGGAAGGTTTTCTTCACAGCCATGAGTGTTAGAAACTTTATATGTAAGATTAGAGTCCATCACATACATACAATCGAACCTGATCAAGACTGCAGGTTTACTAATTAGATTTTGTTCCAGTAGCTACCCTCCTCCCCAAAAAAATATTAAGGGTGAGTCACTTTTTTTACTTTTTCAGCCCAGAAGTGGTTCAAAAATCTAAGTTTTTAAACCACATATATTTGTATTATTCTTCAAAATCAAGTACAGGCATGTAACCAATCAATGGAGATTGACAAGAATTGCAAATCTTCCAATTAAAATAAATAGAGTAAACCCAGTCCATACCAAATAAATCCACTAATACTCCAGTGGGGAGCTAAGATGAATTGACTACAACTTCAAAAAATTGTGCCCCATTTCTCTGTGTAAAATGCATCTACAGTTACAACAGATAGTAGGGAATTATCTGTGCATCAGTGATTCAGTTACCACATGAGTCTCAACAAGTCCTGTTAACTGCAGTACTGCTCATCTAAGACAAACAGGGGAAGGCTGGGCTTGTCTCAGACAAGCAATATGCAAGAACAAAGATTGCATGCAATTAAACATTTGAGTTGCAAAGCAGAATAAAAGCAGGACAACTACGGTACAAAAATCTGCTCAGAATCATGCAGACACATGAATCCATCTGAGCCTTCAGAGGAAACAAACTGCAGTTGTAAGGACAGAGGGAATGAGAGCACATAGAGGGAACAGATATCAGCCCAAAACAATGTGCTGCCCAAGATAGTCCTTTCTTCTCCTCACAGAAGAACAATGCTTCCCGAGGTTCCGAGTCGATAAGCACAAGAAGAACTGGATGGGGAAACACAAACTGAGACTGAGAAGTTATACATTGGCTGTCAAAGCGACTGCACTATTTAGTTCAAGATTATCAAAAGTGGCTGGTGATTTTGGGTGCTCGGCTTGACACCTTCAGGGGGCCTGATTTGTGCAGGGCATTTCTGAAAATTTGGCCCTATGATGTGGCAGAGAGGAGTGGTTAAGGAGAGCCTGTAGGCCCAGTTAGCCTTATCCCCACTATACATGCAACCAATGGCAAGCCTGGAAGTGGAATAAAATGAGAGAACCTGGCTCAGTTTAGGGCTGGCCAGCCAGGACGGAGGACAGAGCTCTGCCTCTCTGCCTGAAGGGAGCATTGCCTGTAGAGATGTGAGGAGATGGGCTTGATAGCCAGAGCAGCTAGACTCCAAGGACCAAGTGATGCACTAATAAGGGACTGTTTGGAAACCAAGCTCAAAAGAAACAGCAGAGGCCCTGCATGGGAGGATTGGTGGGCCGACCAGCAGTGAGTTAGCTTTGCTTTTTGCTAAGCCCCTCCAACTCCTGCAGAAGGACATAGGACTGAAGGGACAATTAGCTGGTGGGCTGAAGCCCACCTCAGTGGACACCAGAGACCAAGACTTCTTCTGGAAGGTCCACAAGGGGTTGCTGCTCCAGCCATGCCACTACAGCCCCCTTTTATGATCTCTTCAGTTGGGCACCCAAAAGTTACAGCACCTGAAATCATCAGATACTTTTGAAAATCTTGATGTTGGAGTGCAGGTACTTTTCAGGCCACTGTGAGGTCAAACCAAGCCATTAATGAGTTCATACAAGCTATTCTACTAAAAAAAGTGGCAATCAATATGTTAGATTTTCCCATAAAAATACACCAGCAGCAACAAGCAATACACAGATTTTATACCAGCTCGATTTCCATTGATCTTTAGGAGCCATTTATTGCACACATTCTCATTACTCACTTACTAATGGAATATTAACAATTCCTTAGGGTCATTCTAGGGACATGGGAGCAGTACTGGGAGTGTGCTTTGCACCCCCATTCACTTGCTATATTAGGTACCAATATAACATTGAGGACCCTGCACAGAAGGAAATAATCAGATCATGGAATCAGAACCTTTCATTGCAGTAACATCATTTGCAGTGGCGGACAACTTTTCCTCTCAAGCTTGGATTTCCAGGCCCCTTTCTGATACACACAGCTAAGTTTGATGCAATGAAACTAAGTTTGGCTTGTACTAAACCTTAATTTTTAATTAGTATTATCTTGCATTTTTTTATTCAGAATTGGTCAGGCAAAAATGTTGGTATTACAGCTGTTCAAAAAAATCTGTCAAGATATTTCTTGATGGAGTTTTTTTTAAGAAAATGCCCGTTTTCATCAATGTTTGGGTCAAACTGAATTTTTTTGGCTCTTGGTCTAGTGATAGCTAGAGCTGGTTGAACTATTCATTTAAAATAGATTATGTGATGAATTTAGCCCTTTTTTTCTGTTTTCAGGATCAAATTGATCCTGGTTTTTTGCAAATGCATTTATTATTTACCAATGTTCAGAGAATAGTTTGCATACAGAGAATAGTTCCCAACAGAGTGGAAACATGGACTAACCAAAGACTATTCCATCAACTTTATACATGTTGTATGAATATTTATGGGTTAGGGATTGTTTTCTGGCTTTATGTGGGAGATAGCTTACCTACAGGAATGAAAGTTACCAGGGGGTGATGAAAGCAAATTCTTAGGCTTGTAACCAATTTGGTGAAGGCTCAACCCTGGAGGAAATTGCCAATACTTGTTTGACTTACTTGGGTCATGCCGACAGAAACGAGTATCAGCTTCGTTTATGTATTTCAGGGAGGTGGCTTAGCTATGCCTGCAGAAGAACTTCTTATGCTGCATCCACACTAGGGGGTCTTGCTGCCGTAGCTATACTGGCCAACGCTCTGCAGACAAGACATACTCCTCTCTCTCTCTCCCCAAAATCTCCTCCTGGGTGTCCTGCTGTCACCTCAGACGTAATTCTCTGGCCCACAGCTTTGTCTGTGAGTGAGCACACAAAACAACTGAGGACAAGGTGTCTTCAAGCCTTCAACTGTCTTTATGCTCCCTAATCCTGGGTGAGCTGTGCACCAGGCCAATCCCCCACTGTAAATCAGAGCAACCCAAAGGCTGCTGTAATTTACACTATCTGCCAGTGGCCCCCTACAGCAGCATTTTGACAGCCGAGGTTTGCCAGGGTACAGATATAAATCACATATGTTCCTTTTCCCCAGTCACATCCCATGCACTGGCACCCTGGGAGCGGGGTTGGCATATGAGCTCTTCCACTGGCTCTGTCACTAGATGATCCCTTTACACTAGATTGTTCTTCCCATGGTAGGCTATGAAGGGCAGTGCAACATGCCCACAGCACAGCCTAGGGATGGCTGCATCCTAAAACTGAGTTTATTATTTTCCTCCCAAGCCCTGCTCCTCTCGTGCTCTGTCACTACTGACAACATCAACCTTCCACTTCCCCCAAGCTCACAGTCTTGGTGCAATCTTTGACTCAGTTCTTTCCTTTTCGGATTCTGGCTCTTGCCAGACTTGTTGATACTTTCTCTACAACATCTCCAGAATATGTCCCTTCCTCGCAGTTCCCATTGCCCAAACACTTGTCCACACTCTAGTTATCTCCCATATTTATTGTTGTAACCTCTTCCTTTCCAGCATCACCATCTCCTACCTCTCAAATATAGGTCAAATAACCAAAGATTTCAATTGGTTCTGTTGCATATTGTCTTGTTAAACCACGAAACCTACCTAGGATAAAAGGTAGGCAAATTAAAATAATTTCTTTCCTTCTCTACTCTACAATCTAGTCCAGCCCTCTGGACTAGATGACCTCTTGAGGTCCCTTCCAGCTCTGTTTCTATGATTCTACATTCCTTGCCCCTCTTGATCAAACCTGACTGCTGACAGAGCTTGTCAGAAAATGGGCATTTCCCCCCTCCCTCTCCCCCCCCGAACATATTAATGAAAATGTCAACTTTTCATCAACCCCCACACCTAAATTTGGGTGTTTGTTTTTTGACCAAAAAGGCAAAAACCAAATGTGCAGAAAGCCAACACTTTTTGTGAGAAATTTCATCTAGTCAAAAACCAAATTTGCTTTAAAAACAAAGCAAAACCCCTACCAGTTTTCATGGATTTTTTTTTTAACCAACCTTATTGTAGATAGCTCTTCTCTCTTACTTGCTGCTTTGTACTGTTTTCCATGTCATACCATACCCCTGGAAAATTCTTCCAATCAATGTATCTCTCTGCCCCAGTGGTTCTCAACCTGTGGGCCAATCAGCACAGAGCTGCAGCCCATGTGACATCCTAGGGCCATACAGGTTGTACTGGATGCAGCCCACATAACACACTGTGGGCCACAATGGTAAATAGG
Organism: Caretta caretta; assembly: GCF_965140235.1. Taxonomy (NCBI): domain Eukaryota; kingdom Metazoa; phylum Chordata; order Testudines; family Cheloniidae; genus Caretta; species Caretta caretta. The sequence goes on from NC_134211.1 coordinate 26,905,995, forward strand.
TTGAGCCACACTGCTGTACCCTCACCTCCACTAAGAAGCTCCTGAACAATCATCTGTTCCATGCTGCTGTGACCAAACAATGCTGTGTTTATCTGCAGGTACTTGTTCATTTTGATATTGCTGTGTACTCAACTGTACCCATCTGTGCCATTAGTCTGTAAGCCCCTTAGGCAGGCATTCCACTCTTTGTCTGACCCTCAGTTTTGTAAAGCACTGGGTACATCTAATGGCACTACGGGCCTGAGAAACTCCCACTGACTTCAGTGGGCTTTGTATCAGGCCCTTTAAGAATAATTAACAAAATAAAAAGTAAAATGAAAGATAAATGCAAATAAAATTATTCTTAATAATAGGTAAAGGGGGAGGAGAGTAAGAGGGCAATAGTGGGGAATGAAATTATTCATGAGGGACAGTCACAACACCCAGGACTCTAGAAACAGTTTGCAAGAGTTGTGTCTGTAGATGTACATATCCAATAAGCCTGTGTCTTTATCTTTTTATACTGCATTTAAGCACATTAATTAAACGCTCCCAGTAACCTGGAACTCGGCTTGTTCCTGTAACTTCATTAGTTGGCATGCTAGAGTGCTGTGACTGGTGTTTTGCTTGGCACACCATTGAACTGCAGGACAGTGAATAATGAAGGAATTAAGGAAGGGTGAACCAATTCGGGTAAGTGAACATGCTCCTTCACCTTCAAATCTTCACCCATTTGGAATTGAACTGAAACCAAACCTTTCCTGAGATCATTCCAAGACACTCACTTCTGGCTTGCAGCAGAGACCAGAGGTGCCTGAAGTCTCATGAGAGCCTTCATTCTTGTGAGATTTCCAGCTTGTTTTATAGACTCAAGATGCTCAGGTGAGCACTAGAGGGTTTGGATGCCTGGCCAAACTGTTCCACTAAACTTTTTGAGGTGCCCCACCTCAAGGAGGAATTTCCAATAAGGACAGATGGAGGAAGGATGTGGTGACCTGCACAGCTTTGGAGAGGATGAAGAGGGAAGGCAGCATGTCCTGGGGAAGAGGGCACTGGACTAGGAGTCAGAGATGTAGGTTTTACTCCCAGCTTTGCTGCTTACTTGCTGTGTGACCCTGGGCAAACCACTACTTTTCTCTGTGCCTGTTGGCCTGTCTGCACTAAGGAAATGGAGCCATGTTTTAAAGCAATTTTTTTTTAACACCGCTTTCCCCTAAGGGTCTCCCTGCACCCCAGTGAACTTTGAACATAGCTAACTGAAGCTGGTCAAAACATGCAACAGAAAGCACGTACAAGTCTGCTTTTGGAATTTGCTGTAGTATATTTCGGGGCCTGGCGAACTCCAGCCAGCTCACTGTGTTCACATTCAGCTTGTTTGAAAATGGCTTTCCCCCCTACCATTTCCTAGTGCTGACATTGCCCCGGTGCCCCACAATTCTGAGCTTGCCTACACTACTGAAGTAATGGAGAACACTGGAGCTGGGCTCTATTGGTCGTCTATACTGGTGTCACAGCTACCTGTTACTATGGAAACTGATCTGTGACAGGCATGAATAAAAAATAAAAATTAACAATTGGAACCTGAAACGTCTGCTTAGTTTTCTTTTCTCCCTGTACGATTCCTATGGGAACAGCTGAAAGCCTCATGGAGACAGTCCCAGACTCTACTGTAAAACTAACTCCACATCCCCCTTTGTCAGTTACCCGCAACTGAACAATCAGCAATATTCTTAGCAGATAGAGGTAAAAGTAGCAAAAGCCTTAAGTCAGCAGGAAAAGCCCCCGAGTGTGCAAAAACAAAGCCTAACGGGAACAGGAAGCAATGTAAAAAACACAGTGCGGTCTGTCTTTCGTAAATTCTCTGGCTTGCTAAGGGCTGGCAGAAGAGAATGTCACACAGAGCAGACCAGCACTATGGCCGTTTACTGGATGCTCCTGAAACAGGTGGGCCAGACACACAAGAGAAGCTACTTTATTATGCACTTAATACACAGGTGCAGGTGAGTGCAATGGCACAAGCACAGAGTGCTGTGGGGTTAAAGGGCTAGAATGCTTTTTTGATTTAATAATATGGCATATTCTAGATTTCCCACATGCATGTGCTATGGGTACTTGACAGCTGGCTCTTTTTAAGAATCTGATTCAAATCCAACAAAGATTAGAGTAGCCAAAAGGGTCTTTTCTTCCTGACTCGTAGGCAATGAAGGTCCTTATTGAAAATGACTTTGTCTCTGTTTCTTTGACTCTACAGCTCAAGGCTAGCTCTGGTCTTACATAAATGAATAGACTATGCTTGGCCACAGTGAGCCAAGCTGAAGGCAAAAAAGCCTGCAGCTTCCCCCACAGTCCAACCTCTCCCTACCAGGGCTGGCTTCAGGCACCAGCGAAGGAAGCAGGTGCCTGGGGCGGCCAATAGAAAGGGGCGGCACTCTGTCCGTGATTGGGGCGGCACGTTCGCATCTTCGGGGGCAGTTCAGCTGCGGGTCCTTCTCTCCCTCTCTGGTGGCAGGTCCTGCTTCTTCTTTTTTTTCTTTTATTTTCTTTACCGCTTGGGGAGACAAAGAAGCTGGAGCCGGCCCTGCTCCCTACACTCACCCCCACCCCACCCCTTCCCACCAAAAATGGGCCTGGCTGATGGGAATGTATTTCCCATTTCCCCAGTTGATCTGACAACTTTACTTGCTCTGAGGACAAAAGCCACTGGATATTGTAGCCTGAGGTGGCCCTATGACAGAGAGAGAGAGATCCTAGTAGAAGAAGGAAGCTCAAGATCTCCCACAGTGGTACAAGCCCAGCAGACAGTAGAGACGCCATTATGCCTGGAACAGGAAATGGAGGGGACACATGTGAAGGCCTGTGGGTAGCTCTAGCAGAAAAGTGATGTTCCTGGGGTGTTAGTTATTGCCTTGAAGCAGGACTCACTGGGTGAAATTCTATCACTTGTGTCATGCAGGAGGATGATCACAATATTCATTTCTGACCTTAAGAATCTATGAGCAAAGCAGTAGGAAAAACTGGCTTGACAGGAGGAGACCAACAACAGCAGCTGAAATAGAGGCTCAGACAGAGATCACCTGCAAAAAAACTGGTAGTGAGGCAGTGATCTATAGGGAGAAGCCTAGTTTTGAGGAGGATCATGAATCAACCTGCTCAATTGTGGGCTCTCACCGCCTCTTAAAATTAGGCCAGTTCTTTCAGTGTTAAATATGGATTTTGGTGCCTAGTTTTAGACACACAAGCGTAAAAATTTTGACCATAACCTTTGTCGTCTGGGAATCTAAAACAGTTTAATCAACATTAAATAAAGCCTTATTATTGGTATTGCAATAGCACCTACGGGCACAACCACGTAGGCCCAGTGATGGGAGTTAGGTGCCTAAATACAGTTAGTGGCTCTGGGCCCTAATTAAAGACTGCCCTTTCAGTGAAGATCTTACAATCTAAATAGGTGAGACATACAAAGGAAAAGTTACCCCTGTTTTAAAGATGAGGACCCAAGGCACAGCAATTGGATAACTTACCTTCCTGTAGCACATCAGTGGCAGAGCCAGGAATGCGACCCCAGTCTTCCTGAATCCCACCCAGAGCCTTCACCACAAGACTGTCCTTTCTCTCTAATTAAATCTCTAATAATCCTCATTTAAAAACCTCTAAATTTCATCACACTGTGAGATGGGGTGAAGCATAGAACAAAAAGGATGGGAACAGAGGTGAAATAGATCTGATATGGTCCAATGACCAAGTTACTACTGTTGTCCTCCCCCACAGTGTAAACTGTCTGTGTTATATATATATAAAAAAGGTACAAAACCTTGGTGCTGATAACATTTTCTGTATGGTACAGATAGAATCAAACATTCCAGGAACTGAATCAATAATGAATTTGTTTTCATGCTTCCTGAGTTCTGAATTTATTGTTTCAAACTACTAATTATGTCTATTGGCTGGCCTTTGCTTCCTACACTCCTGTCCATTCTGGTTAGCACTGAATGGTTTCACATTTGGGGGTATAAATATTCACCTAGCTCCTCAGAGATCCAAAGGAGACCAATGCCAAAATACTACTCGGGGGAAAAAAGCAAATCATATCTCTGATGCTAGCACTACCTGCTACTGACCTGATATGGGAGAAAAGTGTGATCAAAATGAATATCATGCCAAGCATTTGGTATTACTTCTAATAACCCCACTGTTATTCACCAACACAAAAATAACAAAATGTAAAAGTTATCAGTGGATTTGTTTGGTGGATTAAAAAAAATGAGATTATTTATGATTCTAAAAACACAGAGGGACTCAATCTCACAGCCACGCCCATGTTCCAGGCACATTAGATCATCCAGTCTGGCCACCTCTATGACACAGGCAACAGAACTTCATTCACTAACTCCTGTATGGACTCCGATAACTTGTTTGACTAATGCATGTCTTCCAGAAAGGCACCCAGTCTTGATTTGACAACTTCAAGAAATGGAGAATCCATCACTTCCCTTTGGAGTTTGTTCTAGTGGCTAATCACCCTCACTGTGCTTTTTCTGCCAGGGCATGCAACCTCAGATATAGTCTCAATTAATTGTTGTCAAAGTCCAGCCTGAGCTGGTTAGAAATTGAGTAACATTAGCTGTGCCTAACCTAGAACCTTGGTAGAACTATTTCCACTTTCCTTCAGTCTGTGCCCTCGGCATTTTTAACATAACCTCAGAGCCACACAGCATAGCTGTGGAAAGGAGTGGCACTTGACCCAAAATTCCCTTCTTAAAGCAGGGGAACTACAGCCCATTATTCACAATAACTGTAGCATGCTTTCATTGTGTAGGGATGGGGATCACAAGGGTCTGAGCAATTTAGGGGCTAATGGTGCTTGGAGACCAGTGGGGCCAAGTGTTGAAATAGAAAGAACTAAGAAACTACACATAATCCCCCAGGCTTACTACTGTAGATATTTACAGTTTAGAAACAATGGCTGGAGTTCTATGCTGTGCCTCTCAGAGGTCCAATACAGAAAGGTCTCTTTAAGCCATCTTTATGCTTCTCCAGAATTCTGTGCTATGGGGTCCACTCCATCACTTGGCATAAATTAGAGCATTAATTTATAGCAGCCTCTCAAGGAATGCCTTGAGAGTTGCTCTGCAGCTTGGAACAACCCAGAATCCTGTTAGTGGCTCTCTGTCCACCTCCTGACCCACTCTCTTCCTCCCCCCACCACCAGTAGGCCCCTGACTATAGGTATCCCTATGCAGTGCCTGTGCGGCAGGGATTCTTCCAGGTTGGATGCCTAGTAGAAGGGCTAATCCCTATCTTTATTTTTAAACACAAACTGTAAGTCCTTTGTTTGAACCAGAACAGAAGTTGCTGATACAAGCCACTCTCTGTTTTCTAAATACAATTGCCCCCACTGAATTTATCTCCAATATATATACAGCCTTAAGCCAAGCAAAACAAAAGACAGGTCAGCACCTGTCAGGTAAGAAACAGTGTTACACTGATGTGGGAAATCTGTCTATGTAAAACTCATAAATTCTGGATGAGCGTAATTAAGCACTGGAACAATTAACCAAGGGGCTTTGTGGATTTTCCATCACTGGCAATTTTAAATCAAGATTACATATTTTTCTAAAAGATATTTTTTACTGCAAACAGGAATTATTTGGGGAAAGTTCTATGACCTCCATTATACAGGAGATAAGACTAGCTGATAACAGTGATCGCTTTGGGCTTTGCAATCGATGAATCATAGAACCACAGTGGACATCATAGATCAGGGAAATCCAGACTCCTCCAAGCTCAGTGGATTTTCAACTAAAATATGAGATTTTTCTTTTCTCCTTAATTGTACATGGAGTCCATCCCCCTCAATGAGCCTTCCTGCTCTAAAACCCCAACTAGATATGGCTGATGCTGATGTACCAGTGAGGTGATCTTCCATATTTCTTTAGTGTAACTTTCACATATATTTGAGCAATTGCATTGGCTTTCTCTACATTTTTCTTCCAGGAGGCAAGAAAGACAGGAATTGAAGAAAGTGAGGATTCATATACCTGAAGCACACAGACTTTAGTAGTAATTTTAAGTGTTCTTCTGCACAAGCATCTACATTTTTGCATCTGATACATATTTCCGGTTTAGCACAAAGGAGCCCTGTTTGTCATTAGAGATCACCTATCAGGGCTGCGGGAAGAGGGGGGCTGCGGGAAGAGACGGCCCGGCCCACACTGCTTTCTACAGCCCCCATTGGCATGGAACGGCGAACCACGGCCAGTGGGAGCTGCGATCGGCTGAACCCGCGAACGCTGCAGGTAAACAAACCGTCCCGGCCCGCCAACAGCTTTCCCTGACGGCCCGTATGCCAAAGGTTGCCAATCCCTGACCTAGAGTTTGAGGAAGGGCCAGCCGTAGACAATGTATAATGGGCAATAAAACAGCTGAATCTAGATTTAAACAAGAAAGAGGAGAATTACAAATGGTTGAGAAGTCTAACTAGCAGCTTTACTCTTGCAAAAGACCATGGTAGGAGAAGTTTCCAGTAAGGCCAATATATTACCTCTGGTGCTTTGTTTAGAATAATTCACGGGACTAAGGAATCGCCGTAACTGGAGTTGGAGTTTGCTTGCTTTTACTGCAGCTGATGGAAGCTGGCTGTTTTTCCTGTGACCATATATGCACTGTAAAGAAACAAGCTGCTTCAGCTAAAATCTCTCCCTCAAGGCCTTTCTCATGACTCTGAAAGTTGAAATGTCGAGAGGATTATGAACGTGGACCCTAGTGGAACATGTGTACATAATCTCTTTCAAAGAGTCCCCTTATCAGGGTAATACTCAAGGGCTTTGTTCTTTGTTTTCCATAGCAGATCCAGTAATTATCGCTGTATAAACAGCCTGAAGTGAAGCTGACATAGAAATCCAAGAGCCAATCCTTTTTTTATTGATCCTTTCCATACAATCTACTGTTATTCTTATTTGTACTGGTAACTGTGACTTCATATCATGTATAACAGGAAGGATGGTCTTGCGGTCAGGACACCGGACTTGGACTCAGGCCATGTGGGTTTATTTCCCAGCTCTGTTTCTTACCGTCTGTCTCTTCCTATATGTGTGTGCACAATGGGACCTGGACCTCAGTTGGCACCACTAGGCACTACTGTAATACAAATAATAACAGTATTTACTTTGCTGATACCGGGCACTAAGATGTGCGCACCTGAATAGGTGGCCTTAGGTTTGATTAATCTGACTGTACGAAATGAAATAAACATATTATACAATGGATGTTCCTCATTCCATCTCCTTGACCTTTGCTGAGCTAAAGCATTTACAGAGATAGGGCCTGATCCACAGCCCACCAAAGTTAATGGGAATCTTTTCATTGACTTCAGAGGGCTTTAGGTCAGGCCCATAGTGCAGCAAACCAGTGCCTGTGTTACAGAGACAAACCAGTACAAAGTTATATTGGAATAACGCTGTCAGTCAGCAATGTGGGAAAAACTCCTGACTGATGTAGGTGTGCTGACAAAACCCCTCAGTGGAGACAGTTCTATCAACGGAAGAGCGCTTCCACCAGTGTAGCTAACATTGTTCAGGGGGCTGGCGTTCCTGCACCAACACGAAAACCCCTTATATTGGTGAAAGCTGCATCTATGCCCCGGGACTATTCCAATATAGCTGTGGCTTCACTGCTGTTGGTACCCTAGCTAGCTCGATTAAAGTTAGCTCAGGTAAGTCTACCCATAATGCAATCACATCTTCCAGCTGCAGTGTAGACATACTCTAAGTAGTACAGCCAGCATTTGTAGGATTTGGCCTTTCCTTCAGTAAGATTTCTGCCAGAATATGGGCTTTCCCATGACTTTAGCGATCCCCAATAATATCCTGTTTTGTGGGTTAAAAGTAAGGGCAATGCACTTTTTACAGAGGGTGTTTTTTTTATGGAAGAATGTTTGACAATATAGTGTAGCCATTGACTGCAACTGGAGAGTCTTAATATAAATTCTCCTAAGGCTCCCAATCCTAGCACAATACTATTGCAATGAGCAGAGTGTTTAAGGTTATTTATCTCCACTCAACTAAATCTGTGAGAAAATTCATTCAGTTAGTACAATTACGCAATTGTCCTTTGCAACTGAAACAGTAAAAGAAGGTTTATGGGAGACATTTGGAAAGACAGTCAGTAAAAGCAAAGACAATCAGACAGTTTCGGCATGAGAAACAAGAAATCAAACAACAAGCACACACAAAAAAGCCCCGCTAGATTTATAGACATCAGAGAACAAAGCTGACAAAGAAAGCCTGTGTAAAATGAGAAACGACATCACTTCACAGACTAAAGAGAAATCTGTAGACTTGGGTCCAGTCTCTTACAAAAGGGCAAAGAAAATGGGGGGGAGGTTGATTCTCCTCACTTTCAGTGCTGTAAATAAGGAGCAACCGTACTGTAGTCATTTATTTTAACAGACTCATACTAGAGTAAAACTGGTTTAAGTGAAAGGGGACTCAGGCCCAGAGGAATGGGTACAGAACCTGGCAGCTAGCCCTTAGACGTAGGGATAGGCATAACATTTCTGTGACACTGACCTTAAAAAACACTAAAAGATAGTGACAATTTTTCACAGGAAAGAGCGCAGTGACTCTGAGACATTTACTGTCCCACAAAAAAAAACTGCATCTGAGGAGGTCTGTGTTTAATAAATGATAAGCAAGATAAAGTCTTGAAGTTGTCTATGCTTACTTGTTCTGTAAATGTTGATGGAAGATTCTATTTCAGCCACGCGGAGGATTCTGATAAATATATTTTTCAGCTTCATTTCAGTGGCTATAAATTCAGGGATGACTCAGGATTGAAATACACAGTCATCACAGCTGCTGAAAATAGACCACTATAATATAGTATATACCACAGTGTATAACCACTGCAAGATGCTCTCCACCCCATCTCTCTGAAGTTCCCACAGGTAGGTCACTATATATAAGCTTGTTGTGGCTACACATTGTTGTGTACAGAGCAATGGTGTGAAGTGGGCCAGAAAACAGCAATATATTTAAGAGTAATCCTAGACAGCAGCACAGCCCAAATACCAGTCTGTGCCCTGCTCTGCTCCTTGGGGTAGGAAGGAGAAAATTGTTCCCATGTGAAAGTAGGGATTCCAGTCTTTTAGATTCTGTACAGCACTGATTTCAGCTACAAATAGTTCTTCAGATAGCAGCTTCTAAAATCAGGTCAGAAAAGGAAGAGGGAAAGGGTATGATGATAATCAGAATGATGTGATTTTATTCCTTGCAAACCCTCAAAGTCTAAAAATAAATGCTGCCAGGCAATGAAAAGATGGAATTTTAAGTTTCCCAATGGTATATAGCATTGATTTTTAGCCCTAATAAAAGGTTCAGACCAACTATTAAATGACATTAATGACACAAAACACCAGACTTAAAATGGTCACTGCTTCTTCAGCCCCACAATGCTATTTTTGTCTGGTTCCAGGACTTAGCAACCTCTATGCCCCAAGCAAGGGGCAGTGCATTGTTTCACGGCCTCTGGAGCAGTCAGGAAGCAGAGTGTGACTTTCACAGCAGGTGCGATGAAGAGGCAGATCCCAGACTTCACTCATTCCCTGTGCACAGAGCATCTGAGTGGGAGGTAAGCTGAAGATATAATAGTTGGATGGTGCGCACTAAGGCAGCAACTTGAGGAAAACCAGGAAAGGACATAGACCACCACAGGGGGTAGCAATAAGGCAGGAGGAAGTCAGGGCAGGGCTAAGAAGGTGAAAACAGGGGTCACACTGTAGCTATGTGAATCATAGAAGCAGTGGGGGAGTTAGGATTACTTTATGGGGGAAGGAGAAAAAAGACACAAACCAAGTAAATTAAAATCCCATCTCTTGGCTTAAAAAGCTACAGTTACAGTGGTGAACTATACTGGCCCTTCTTGGTTCACTAGAGATGCATCATTGTATGACATTACAGCTACCAGAAATTTCACAGGCTGCAAAGAGACTTCTGCTTTTCATGAGCTCACATAGTGATGAATTTTATTATACAGAGTTATATTCAGCAAACCAGGAAATGTCAGAGTGCACCAAGTTGGGGGAGGGGATAAAAAGGGAGGGTTTTTTTAAAGGTCAGTTAATACTTTTTTAGGTGCTGAATTAAATCTCACCCACAAAGTGGGGTAATTCAGCCGAGATCTCTAGGATTAACTGTTTAGATTTGCAACTCACTCTGAAAAACATGTTACGTCCAAGGAACTTTGATTTCGAAAGACGAAAGTTTATCTGCCTCAGCAGTAAAAGCAGCCACAGCAGCCGCAGGAGTCAGCTAGTTCCCCCCCCCCCCCCATCTCTCATTTGACAGTCACCATCCTCCTTGTCATTGGGAGAGAAACAAAGAAATTTCTTAGCTGATGGAAGCGAAGTTAAAAGGTGCAATGTCAGCTATCCAGTTCAGCAGCACATGACAGCCTGCAGTGGGACAAATGCCAGTTCCATGAGGAGAGAATGGTTCCGTGATTTGGATGTGGCCAGTATAACTTCTGTTGGTTTTCAGTACTAGCTGCAGCAGTCATTTACATTCTCACACAGCTACAGAGTCTGGATTTCTGGATATAAGGCCTTTGACTTCTGTTGGCTTTGGATCAGTTTATTTATTTCAGCATGAATTTAGTGCTGATGCAAGGTGCCAGATTGAGTGTTCTGGGGACAGAAGTCCTCTGTTTATCTGAGCAATGCCAGATTCTGGCTCCTCCTCACACTTCTTTGTGCAGCTCCAATGGTGCAAAGGGGCTCAAAAGCTGCCCTCAGTGGGCAGCTTAGGATTCCCCAAGTATGGCTGAATCTTTGCCTAGCATAGAACTCCTGTAGCTGGTTCTATGCCCCGCTCTGTCCTGCTCCCTGTGTTGGGGGCACATGGAAGAGAGTGTGACCAGAATGTGCTGCACTCTGGTGATCCCCACCAAGCCCATTACAAACTGGCATAGTTTAAAGGACTCCTGAGGCTGTTTTATAACTTGCGCTGGGGGCAATGCCAGGGGTTAAAGGAGCGTGGATACAGGGGGTTGCTCTGCAGAACTGTGATAAGCTCAAAAACCTACCTCTTCTTTGCTGCCTACAGGCGTAACCTACTGAAGCTCTCCATGGCAGCCTTTCATCACTGTCTGTCTACTGTCCCCAACTACTGCTGTCTATTCCTTCCTTCTATGTTTCCATGACTTTAAGCTATAACTGCTGTGCGCTGAGAGAGATTTGTATGAGTAACATGTAGGATTAAATCGCATGGTGTGGTTATACTCTGGGCTAGGTTAATGAATACCTGATTTTCCTGGTTGAGACTGCTGAAAAAGAGCATCCTGGCTGGTAAATCATGTTTTACCAGAGAAAAACAAATATACTTTTCTTCTTGCTCCCAGTCTCTCCACTCCTAGTTGCTTAGCATTGCTCCTGGTTCATTTGACTCTGGGCAGTAACTCAGCAGGGTTGCCAAATAAACTGGCCAAACAACTATTGAACAGAGCTCCAAAAAAAATCCAGCTGAAAAATAGCAGGCATTGATGGGGGACACAGACATGTCACTGTAATAGCTAATCAAACTCCTCGGAGCAATCAGCCACAGTCATTAGATGTCACCGTCAGGAACTGGCCTCTGGCTTTGTCAGCAAAGTCTTGGAAATTGACACAGTGGTTGAAAATGGATCTTCCCAAAGAACCCCAGTTAGCTGGATTGTACGGACAGAGGTGTTACTAGTGACTCCATACTGTTCAATTTTACCTTCAGAGCATGTCTATGTCCTGCAGACCATTAATTACTTTCCAAATAAAAATGAATCTGCATCTGAACAGTAAATTTATTTTAGGACATTTTTCAAAGCAGTGGGCCAAATTCTGCTCTTAATAACACAGGTACTCATCTGGAGTCAATAGAACTACTCTAGATTTAGGCCAGGTTCACTGACACCAGAATTTGATTCCTTTATGTAGGAATCAGAAGCAGCTAAAACTTGCCCCTTTGAAAATTTTTTGTCCTGAACCTTTATGGGTTTTATTTTCTCATCCCTAAATGGGAAAAACGATATCACTTGGGCCCTTCAGACTTTCACATATCACAGATCATTCAAGAATCAGGGTACTTTGTATTCTAAACTTAAAGGGGAAGCTGTTACAACCATTATTTGTCCCTTTTGGTTTTGTTCAACACCCTCAGAAGCTGATAGAAAATATGTTGTAAGTGTAACGGGGTGCCCAGCTCCTTTCAGGGCCAGAGGTCTAGAATGGGTTTGTCAATTAACCCAGCCTGCCACCCCTGAGATGGGGTGTGACTTGAAGTTTAATTGGTAAAACCAGCTGAGTATGGAGAAATTGATTCCCCTATAAAGAGCAGCAGGCAGCAAACTGTAGAGTGAGATGACTGGAATGAAGCCAGTGTGTGAGATTTCAGCAGAGGTTTAGCACAGCATGGAATGACTGCTGAGAGCGAGCAGACTTTAGCATGGACCCCTGACTCTTTAAAGAAAAGGTTCCAGCCACAGAAGGCCTTGGAGACTCCTAGTGGGAAGGGGGGTGGGGAAGTATGGACTTGTGGAGATTTGATAACTTGATTTGGGGTCTGATTGCTATTTTAATAAATCCAGCCCTAAGGAGAACTGTTGTTGAACCAAAGAGTTATGGTAGCCTGAGTGAGAGAGCCCTGAAAAGTAGGGAAACTGAGGCAGGGCTGCTGCAGCGCAACCTCAGGCCATGAGGGGGCACTTAGGAGGCAGCTGACCCATTAACAGTCAGGATCTGACACAAAACATTTTTTTTCATGCCAAAACTTTAGGTAGCTAGGGCAAATCAGGGTGGGAGAGGAGCTTCCACATCTCCTGTGGAGCTAAGGAACTCTGCAGGAGTGAGAGATAGCAAAAGCTCCCTTTGCCCAAAGAGTTCCTGAGCAGAGAGGAATCTCAGAAATGCTCCAATCCTGCAGAGTTCAGGAACTCCACAGGACAGGAGAGTATTGGATGCTCCCCTCCTGAGGACCTTTCTGCTGTACTCTTCAAGGTGTGGATGGATGGAACATTCGGAAGTGCACAGGAAAGGAGTAAGATTCTATGGACCTTAGGAAGTTTCCCTCTTGTACATTTGTTAAGAGGTCCCAGAAACTATAGACAAATGAGAATTTAAATCAGTTTATCTTTCCTGAGGCAGATTTCATGTTTGTTTCTATTTCTGTACAGAATCAACAAATCATGCTGGCTCACAATTGCCAATGAAATAACTGGAAATTGGAATTGTTCCCAGTCAGAGTGTTTCTATAGCTATGGCTGTCCCATTTGAAGATTCCTCCTTCCCACACAAATCATGAGATTATCTAGCAAAAGTGGAAGATAGAGAAACTAATGGGCTCAGAATCCCTCCTTCTGTTCTGGCCTCTTCAGGCCACTCAAACAAGTGCAAAGTAGCAGCATCTGGCCCTAATGACCAGCTAACAATTCCCCTGGCAAGGGGGAGCTCTAAGCTAATATAAAGTGGCATAGCTAGTTCCTATGACAAATGTCCATCTGCATCCTATGTAGGGGGCAGGAAGAGGTGAGTTGTGGGTGGGAAAAGTGCACCTGAGCTACACTAATTCAGAAGCAGGGTAAAGCCCGAGGGACCTTAGCTAGTTGGTGTAAATTAGAGCCACCCATTAGCTGCTCTATATTATGCCAATCATATGGGGCTGGTGCATGAGAAGCAGGGAGGTATAACTTTCTCCCTGACAGCACCTCTCCTTTTCTGTGCCAAATGCAATCTAATGCAGGAGAGCATCTGGAGCCAGCCATCAAAGGAGATTTTTCCAGCATACAGCTGAATTGTCAAGAAACCAGCACAGTGACACTGCTACTATTATCTTGTTCTATTATTATTTGTATTACAGTAGCACTTAGAGGTCACAACTGAGATTGGGACTCCATTGTGCTAGGCATTGTGCATACAGAGACTAAGAGACAGTCCAAGCTCTGAAGAGTTTATAACCTAAATAGACAAAGTGTGGGAGAGGCACTGAAGGGTGAAGTGACTTGCCCAAGGTCACATAGCAGGTCTGTGGCAGAGAAAGGACAAGAATCCAGCTCTCCTAACACAGTCTCATGTTCTTGTCTTAAGAATCAGGTGTATCCAGTTGTTTCACTCCTTCTAATTTCATATAGTGACTCTTAGATTAGCATCATTTAGCTAATCAGCCTTAAAATATTCACCCTGACAAAGTGAGGCATTGAAGCCAATGGATACTGCAGGTGCTTAGGAGGGGGGCGTATCGTAAGTATGATTGAAATCATTGAGTATTTCTGCCTAAAAACTGATGGTACAGTATGGCCCTGATTCAACACACTTCCTTTGTTGTGGGTTTGCCTGACTAAGGACCTTGCGATTCGACCCTTAATTTAGAATATGTTACTCTATAAATGAGTTATCATAATTTTTCTGCAGTGTGCTTGTCACGAAAGCAATTCAGAAGAAATTAATCTGGAGGTAGGGTGACCAAACGCCTTGATATTCAGGGCTTTGTCTTATAGAAGCGCCTATTACCCCACGCCCCCTGTCCCAATTTTTCACACTTGCTATCTGGTCACCCTACCTGGAGACGAGCCATAAGAGCCATTCTTATGTAACCTGTGGCTGGAAACTTCCCCCAACAGGCAAATGCCACTCCTCACCCTGACACAAAGCCAGAGTACATGGCTTTGCACAGGAGATCTAAGAGATGTGGGCGGGAAGGAATCCTTTGTCCAATCCAGCAATTGGTGAGACGCGGCTGCACAGCTGCACCTCTGTCGCTCTGACAGTTTGATGGGTGATACTAGCAACTGAGGACTCTGTGCTACTCTTTGGGGGAGGGTTTTCACTGTGTGCCCCTTCCATACCCCACTTCCAAATCCCTCCTCTGTGCTGCCAGAGACTATATGTTCACCCTACAGAATTCACTCAAATGATTCAACCTCAAGTGACTTCCCTTGCACAAGAGAGTGCAACTTTGCGGTAAAATAACAAGTGAGTTCCATGCCCTTCCTCCTCACTGGTGCTGTACTCAATTGTGCATGATGCAAAAACTTCTGGAGGCACATCCCATAGCAAGAGGCACCAGGGAATTCTTCAGAGCACAGGGAGATGCATTGTCCCCATATGCAGCCTGTCATTGGCCTACAGTACTGTGGGGACGTGGCAGCATCTGGCCTTGAGCAGAAGCGTTGGCCACAGTTTGTTCTTGGACATCTTGAGTGGGTGCTTGCTGCATAAGAGAGCCTTTGTCTGGGATGTGTTGAAGGCTAACATCATGCATAATGACAACTGAAGAAATGTTCAGGAGACAGGTGCCATTGTGTTAATTATTCTTAAGAATGGGATACTGTTGCCACTGAAGTGCTCTGTTGCTCTTGCTAGAAGTGGGACGTTACAGAAAGCCGCTCTTTGGTAAAGTCAACTGTAATGATCAGTGTTCTGACTAAAGCTGCCATTGTTTGTATCATTCTTTTAAAAGAGTAAATAAATCTGTAGCCTTTGCTCCGAAGATAAGTGTGGTGCTGATTTGAATTTAGATTGGGAAAATGTGGGAGCCTGGTCTGCTGATGGGCATTTTCAGAACCATTTAACTGTGTGATCGGTTTTGCTGAATAATCAGGCTTCTTAAAAGAGGGAATTCTATGCTCATGATAATATCTTGTATTCATACAGCACCTTCACTCTGAAGGCTTCCATGTACATAGTGATCCCTCACCCTCCATTCAAATGCAGCAGCATTTGGGGTGAAAGGTAGTCACTGTTTAATGAGTGCACAGCAACTACATAATGCTTAGGATAGGAAGTGACAATTAACTTCAATTGAACTGAAACGGCAGGAGAATTCAGGCAGGCAGAATGTAATTACTGAGAGTGGAATTTAGCCAAAACACTGAGGCTAAAACTCCGGTGATTGTGAGAAATGCCATATCCACAAGAAGGTCTCATCTGAAAGACAAAGCATTTGCACAGTACACTCAATGCTATTCCAATGCACTGGATCACTCAGAAGAGTGTCACCTGAAAACTCCCCAGCACCGCTTCTTGCAGTTCCTCATTTTTCCTCAGTCGGGGTCTCCGATCCAACTACAGGTTGAACCTCTCTAGTCTGGCACCCTCAGGACCAGAGAATTTCGGAACCACAGGAGGGTAGCGAGCGGGTCTCTTTTTATTTTTATCTCGCTGAGGCAAATAAAAGGAACAATGCTTGCAACGCCACCTAATCAGGGCTTACCGGCTCTCTTCATAACAAAGTGTTAGTGTTGTTATACAATTTTACTGTATTGGCACAAGGAAATAAGTAGATAAAGCATAAAAAACATAAAATAAAATCATGCCAGACCACAGATGTTGCCGGTCCAGAGAGTGCTGGACCTGAGAGGTTCAACCTGTACTGACCTGCCTTGAACCTTGTGAGATCTAATAGAATCACAGCACCGGCTGTTATGACTATAAATTGTATATAGGCCATTACAGCCCCAAATAGCCTGCTTTTCATGTACTTTAGTAAAAATAGTCCTTGCCGCTTTTCTTCACTCCAAAGGACATTTGCACTCAGGCAATGGCTTTCTTCTTCATTGTCTTTCTTCACTCTCTGCTGAGCCCCATGCAGTAAAGTTAGAATGCAGGATTCGGCAGGACAAGCTAAGCTGAGAGAGGGGGGAGCTTACTCAAGCTTGGACAGCATAAGTAATAGCAGAGAAAACAGAGAAAGTTACAAGCAGAGTACATTATTAGTATGGACCACCAAGATCTAGGCCCCGTTGTACCAGGCACTGCGCAAACACTGTGGTGGGGGCTGTCTCCTATCTGTATGAGCTTACAGTCTACATAGATAGGTCCGATGCAAGGTAGGAAAGGGGTAGAACAAACCAGCAGAGTGAACAAAGATGGTGTCAAACATCAAATTAGTGTCAGAATTTTTTTCTTGGGTAGGTGGGTGCTTCATTGGGAGGGAATAAGCTCAACAGAAAGAAAGGGGGAGGGGACATTAAACCAAGTGGGGTGGGGAGGGGAGGAAGGAGTAAGATAGGAAGGGCAGATGCGAAATGCCGGCTGCTTCTGGGGAGCTGCCTGAGGTAAGAGCCATCCGGAGCCTGCACCCCAAACCCCCTCCCACACCCCAATGTCCTGCCCCAGCCCTGAGCCTCCTCCCACATCCAAACTCCCTCCCAGAGCCCACACCCCCCTCCTGCACTCTGAATCCCTTGGCCCCAGCCTGGATCCCCCTCCTGCATTCCAAACCCCACATCCCCAGCCCCACACCAGAGCCCACACCCCCAGCAGAAGCCCTTACCCCCCCTCCCAGGCCAGAGCGCCCCCCCACCGCAACTTGAACCCCTCATTTCTGGCCCCAACACAAAGCCTGTATCCCCTCCAACACCCTACTCCCCTGCCCCAACCCAGCAAAAATGAGTGAGTGAGCGAGGGTGGGGGACAGCGAGCGATGGGGGGGATGGAGTGAGTGGGGGGCAGGGACTTGGAGAAGAGGTGGGGGCAGAGCCTCGGGAAGGGGCGGGGTAGGGGGCAGGGCAAGGGTGTTTGTTTTTCTGCACCTGGAAAGTTGGCAACCCTAGCTGGGGATGCTGCCACAGCCCCTGGCTTGAAGTGGTTTCCATCACGTACAGGGTTCACAGTTTGGTTCAATGGCTCTCAGCACCCCTACTACTCAAATGGTTCCAGCATCCCAGGCCTACATCCAGCACCACTTGTGCTTCAGTCTCTGGCTGGCTCCTCCCTACAGTGGACTTTGATTAAATAGTGTATGCTGTATTCTGTTTAAATATTCACGTTTTACAAGTTTAGTACTGTCAGAGGATGAGTGTTTCACAGGAAAATTAATGTACAAAGCCCAATCATCTTTCACTGAGCACCACCGCATCATTACAGCCTTAGACGCTGAAGAGATTGATCCTGTCATTTGAGTTGCCCTGAAGGCTGCAATTCAAAAGTTGAAATGTATGGATTGCAAAAGCTGACAAGGGCCCAGTTCGCTCCAGCTGTATATTAACAGTGCAGAGACCCTACTTCAGAAAGCTCACTCGCAAGGATGGGAATACCTCCAACTTTCAGATCAACTTCCCACTTCATAAAAAGCTCTTCAAAATAATATTTAAATTCACAAAAGCAAGGAAATCTGAATTAAAGCTCAAATTCCAGTCTGACATCACTATAATGGCTATATTGACTATGGTTGCCACAGTACTGAGCTAGATCATCATCTGTTGTAAATTGGCATAGATCCATTGAAGTCAATGGAGCTATGCTGATTTATGGCAGCTGAGGATCTGGCTGAAGACATCTTAGTATTTCACTGTAATCTATGACCTCCGTTGTGCGACAGTAACTTCTCATTTAATGTTGTAGTTATGTTCCTGAAAAATGCAACATTAAGCAAAATGATGTTAAGCGAATCCAATTTCCCCATAAGAATTAATGTAAATAGGCGGGGGTTAGGTTCCAGGGAAATTTTTTTCACCAGACAAAAATATATATATATATATATATATATATATATATATAGATTTTTATAGGTATATATACACACACACTATAAGTTTAAAACAAACAACTGAATACTGTACACAGCAATGATGATTGTGAAGCTTGGTTGAGATGGTGAAGTCGGAGGGTGGAAGAGGGTGGGATATTTCCCAGGGAATGCCTTGTTGCTAAATGACGAACTAGCATTCGGCTGAGCTCTCAAGGGTTAACACATTGTTGTTAATGTAGCCTCATACTCTACAAGGCAGCACGAATGGAGGGAGGGGAGAGAGATGCGCATTGCCCCTTTAAGTATGCTGACACCATTCTAAGTACATTGCCTTTAAAAAGATTAGGAAGTTGAGACAGCAGCTGAGATAGCAGCTGCGGCCAGCAAGCGGGCTCTGTCCTGAGCCCTGTCCTGTCCCCACCCTGCTCTGTATGGAGAAGGGGTAAGCGGGGGGCAGGAGTAGGGGGAAGGGGACACCCTGACATTAGCACCCCTCTTCCCCCCTCCCCTGCACAGCAAGCAGGAGGCTCCCGGGAGCAGCTCCAAGTCAGAGGGCAGGAGCAACACATGGCAGTGGGGGGAGGGACAGCTGAACTGCTGGCAATTGATAGTCTGCTGGGGAACTTAGGGGAGTGGGGAGCTGATGGGGGAGCTGTCAGTCCACGCTGGTTCCAAGCCCCCACCAGCTAGATCCAATGGGCTGCTCTTCCTGCAAGCAGTGGACAAAGCAGGCAGCTGCCAAACAACCTTATAAAGGAGCATTGCACGGCTTTAAATGAGCATGTTCCCTAATTGATCAGCAGCATAACAACAAAACAACATTAACCAGGAGGACTTTAAGTGAGGAGTTACTGTATTAATTTTATGTAAATGGAATTAGCTTTATCAAAGCAAAACTGAGACAGAATGGACAGTTTCTCCTATAAACATCTTATATTGGGGATAAAATGGTAGAATATTACAGCATAAGGCCATCACTGATAACAAAACAGTTTTGCAGAAGGAAAATCAGAAAAGACCATATTATTTACTAATATGCTGAAGGTCTTCTATTTTTCAAAGCAACACCAAACGTGCAATATGAAGAGATGCAGATTACAAGTTTCTGAAGAAATTTAGGATAAATCCAAACAGAGGTGAATCTCCTGTTGAAGAAAGTTTAGCTAATATCTGACGATAGTGAAATCTTGACCATACAAAGCTGAACTACCTAATAAATGTATCTAAATGAATATGCCCCCTACCTACTACAAGTCCCTCACTTAACTGAAACCATATTTATCTAAATGAATGCCTCTTCTGCATTTCAGACCCAACCCCACAAGGTGTTGATCACCCTCAACTTCCATTGACTTAAAGGCTCAGCATTTTGCAAGATCAGGACCTTCTTGCGGATAATCAAGATTTCGTTCTACTGGCTTTAAATATGACACTCTCTAGTTTTTATTATGTTGACTGCACTGAAAACAATTTATCACTGTGAAGGCTCATGCGGTGAAAACTCCATTTGAGATTACACTCCTGTAATACACTCAACAAGGGGCTACGTTCGGAAGATGAAGCTAGTGTAGAATGTAGCAGCCCATTTATTAGGCAGCGCTTCACACAGAGAGCATATTACACAGGTGCGCCACGATCTGCTCTGGCTTTCAATTAGTTTCCTGGTGGAGTTTAAAGCATTGGTTTAGTCTTATAATTCCCTGCATGGTTTAGGACTTGGTTACCTGAGAGAGCCTCTCTATTTCAGTGTGATATGGACACAGCTGCAACCAAAGGAGGCTCTTGAACTAACTGCTTTCTATGTAAATGAAAGAGGATGGTGGCAAGGCAATTTTTGTCAGGGGTCCTCAACTCTGGAACTGACTCCGTGCCCTGCTCCAGCAGAACCCAGGTCTGCTGATCTTTAGAAGAGCATGCTGCAGGGTGTACCTATTGTCTGAGTGGGGCGGGTTGAGAATAAAGTCATATGATGGTGGGAGGAGTTTGTTTAATTGGATTGCTTTACTGTTCTGGCACTTTTCGGGGAAGCAATAATGGTGGTCCACTACTTACACCACTATCACTTACCGGATGTACCAGAAGCGCATTCCGGCACTTCTTTGATTAGGACTGGGCCACTGCATGACAGTAATATAAATAATAAGAATAGGCATCTTACTGTATTTTGTTTTCATTTATTTTAAAGATTTGTAAAAGTAGTGGGAGCCCGATCTCCAGAAGAGCTGAGCACAAAGCAATGGGAGTAGCTCTGAAAACCAGGCTGCTAGCATCGTTGGGGAACAAAATCCAAACACTTAGATAAATGTGTTTGGAAAGAATATACTTTGGCTCAGGAGTGATATGTAAAAATGTACAATTCATCTGATTTGCTTCGGATGCCACCACAGCCATCTGCAATTGCATGCAGGAAACTCACACTTCTCAGTTGGATAAGAAACGTATGATCATGAAAAGATTTTAATTCCACATTAAATAATACAATCCTTTGTATGCTCTTTTTGCTATTCACCTTCATCTCAATGCCGGCATGTGAAAAAGTCTTGTACGCTGAGGCCCTCTGGGGTTTAAAGCTCAGTAACGCAATGCTGAGACTTTTAGGGGAGAAAAAACATCATGTACAAACTTGTCTGACAAGCAGCCAATAAGAACAGGCTGGCACCAAAGAAGGTTCACAGATGCTTCTTTTGGCATGCGATTGTGCAATATTTTCTACTGCTGCTGCCGTAATAAGGACACTGGCGCCATCTGCTCTTGCACTAGTACTCTGGCAGGATTAAACTATAAAGAGGTGAAACCAAGATTGGAATGCTTGGCAATTTAAGTGCCTGATCCAAAGCCCACTGGAGTTAGTTCAGCGGTTCTCAAACTGTGGGTCGGGACCCCAAAGTGGGTCATGACCCCATTTTAATGGGGTCGCCAGGGCTGATATTAGACTTGCTGGGGTCTAGGGCTGAAGCCCAATCCCCACCACCCGGGGCCAAAGCTGAAGCCCGAGGCCTTCAGCCCTGGGTAGTGGGACTCGGGTTACAGGCCCCCCATCATGGGCCCCCTGCCATAGGCGGTGGGGCTCACGCTTTGGCTTTGGTCCCCCCACGCTGGGTGGTGGGACTTGGGCAGGCTCAGGCTTCAGTCTCCCTTCCTGGGGTCGTGTTAATATTTCTTGTCAGAAGGGGGTTGAAATGCAATGAAGTTTGAGAACCCCTGAGTTAGCTGAAAGGATTGGACTTAGGATACAGTCCTTAGTTTCTCTCTTCTTACTTTGCCTAGGTTTTAATATTTACTCTCACTTATTTTACCTTTTTATTTATTTACTACAACCAAGGAAGAAGCACGGCAGAGCTGTAACACTTTGCATGACATACAGACAAGCAACCAGAATCGAACAGTGACACAGCTTTTAACCTTATGATGCTGGGTTCCTATTATCTGACACAGATGGGAGATGTGATTGTGATGTCATTGTCAACTTAAAGGACTTATATTCATCTGGGTTTACAGCTGCATCAGTAGTGCCATTTTGTTCAAATTCAACTAACAGGATGCACATGCTATTCAAATTGCTCATCACTGGGTTCTGAGCCCAGATCCGATGTATAGATTTGTGGGTTTGGTTCCAGCCAGTCTCTAGTAGAGATCTTGTACCAGTATCAATTCATTGGTCCAAGGGAATCATTTACTGAATTGAGAGACCAGTGCCTCAGACAAGAAATTACTTACTTTTGGACACTATTACTGAAAAGCTTGCATTACTTGAGCAACTAAGTCAATGGGAGGTTTGGGTGCAAAGAAGGCAGCATCCTAGCCATGGAGGAAAATATTTATGGCTCTGTAGCCTCTCCAGTATATGCTGTTTTCAGTCCTTCTCCCACTGACCCTATCCCCATTTTTGGGCACTTTCCCCTTTATTCAATATCTTAATCTTGGGGGTTCCCCTCCCCTTTATTTTGTGGCATTTAAGCAATAGATACTATTAAGAATAGGTATCTATTTCAAGCATAGATACTTTTGTAATTATTTAGTTACATTTCAGCTTCCATTTTAATTTGTAAACCTTTTGTCCTCTCACTGTTTCACTAGTTTATGATTTTTGATACCGTAATTCTCATTTCTTGGGACACCTTTGAGCCAACCTGCCGCGTCACTCCATCTCCTGCCAATTGCCACCCTAATTACTCTTTTTCTGTTTATATTTTAATATGTCATTTTAAATACAGATTTTAGTTGAGTTTTAGTGCCCAAGAAATCAAGGGCTAGAGCCAAGCATAACAGGCAGGCATTGTGCAAACTCTCTGCCCACTTACTTGAATCTTGATTTGCAACACCCATGTTATTCAAGTCTCGGGCTTCTCTTGAGCATAGATCACCAGCTGTGCTAATATCTAAGGTGATTTATGATCTTGAGAACTTACCATTGGACATTAGGATGATTTTTCTGGAATAAACATTCAATTTATACACAAAGTGTGCTGTATGAAATGGGGACAGAATAACTGATACAAAATATTATCTGAAAAAAAGCAAAATACTGAAGTTCCACATAGACATATCTCTTTGAAATCTGATAACTGTAGCTGACCTGTAAATTAAGTCATCAGTCCTGTAAACATTTATACACATGTTTAACTTGACGTTAATGAGACTACTCGCAGCACATAAAAAGTATGATTGGGGCCTATCACTGTAATAAATATAGCTGGTTCAAACTTGCATTGAAAACATTTCTGGGGAAAAACATTTGGTGAAAAATAAGTCCATTTTTTCAACCAGTTCTAGTTGTAAGTAGCTTCTCACTATAAAGCTTTTTTTAAAAACTTCCTTTAACTTTGCTAAAACTAGAACTGGTTGGCAAATCGTGGTAACATGGGGACATTTTTTTTGCTCCAAACTTGTATTGAGATGCATAATTTTTTAAAACAATTAGCTAGCTCTATAAACTAATAGAAAAAATGTGAAATTTTCTTTGAAAAATGTCAAGCGGTTGTACCCAAAATGAACCAATCTAACTGAAATTTCTCATCTTCAGTAAGTTTTTTTTTAATTATGTTGTGGAAAGTTTGAGGGTAATTAGGCAATGGATCAGTCAGATCAGAAAGTTTGGAAAAAAACAAAATCAGAAGAAAAATCTCCTACCTTTTTTATGCCAGGTCATAACAGGAAATCAGGCTTCGAAACTCTGGAGTTGGTATACTGTGTTGTCCTCCATGAGTTGAATCACTATTTTGGGAAAGTCTGATGAGTTTATTTTGGAATTATTCTTTACATTGTGGTCAAACATATGAGAAGTTCATGGGACTAGACAAAATGTAGGAAGTGACTTCCTTAAATGATGTATTGGAGCTGGCTGAAGATACAGGGTTGTAGCTGTAACAGCAGCAAGTTTCCAGTCCCTTGTGTCACATTACTGCCAGAGAGGAGACTGGGTGATGCCAGGCTACAAGATGATGTGTAAATGTGCTCAAATTTCTGAAATCACTCGTATTTTATGGAAATGATATCCATCCCTCAGGCACTGCCTGGGAATGTTTACATGTCCCAAAGTCACTCATCAGTGGCCCATGAAATGTATACACCACACAACCTGATGACACACAGACACAGCATCATTTTAACCACCACTAGTGTAGAGACAATGTTGGCGGGGTTGTCACTCTATTATGATGCATAAGAAAAAGTGGCAACTGGGTACTGAGCGTCACAGAAATGCAGGACTCTAAGGAATCATAGTGCTTGTATCCAAGACTGGCTTTTGTTATCCTGTCAGATCTAGGAAAAGATCAGTTTCCTACTAGGGTGACCAGACGTCTCAACTTGATTAGGACAGTCCCAATATTCAGAGCTTTGTCTTATATAGGCACCTATAGCCCCCCACCCCCTGTCCCAATTTTTCACACTTGCTATCTGGTTACCCTAGTTCCTGCACTCATTCCCAGGATTAGTCAGCAGAATAAAGAGAGTGTATGGGACCAAATGTAATTATCAAATGCAAAAAAGATTAAACTAAGCAAACACAGAAGCCCCAGACTAATAGCCTTACTCCCCTAGGACGCATCCGATGAAGTGAGCTGTAGCTCACAAAAGCTTATGCTCAAATAAATTTGTTAGTCTCTAAGGTGCCACAAGTACTCCTTTTCTTTTTGCGGATACAGACTAACATGGCTGCTACTCTGAAATCTGTCCCCAAGGACTGTTGTTGCAATACAGCAGTGGTCTCCAACCTTTTTAAGCACAAGATCACTTTTTGAATTTAAGTGCAACCCATGATCTACCTCAAAGAAAATGTAGAAATAACAGTAATCACACAAACCCAAACCCCTTGCCCCACCCCCTGCCCTGCCCCTTCTCTGAGGCCGTGCCCCTGCCCCGCCACTTCTCCAAGGCCCCACCCAACTCAATCCATTCCCCCTCCCTCCATCACTCACTCTCCCTCACCCTCACTCACTTTCACTGGGCTGGGACAGGGGGTTGAGGTGCAGGCTCTGGGCTGGGGCCGAGGGGTTCGGAGTGTGGGAGGGGCTCCGGCCTCAGCTTGGGGCAGGGGGTTGGGGTGCAGGAGGGGGTTCAGGGTGCAGGCTCTGGGAGGGAGTTTGGGTGAAGGAGGGGGCTTAGGGCTGGGGTAGGAGGTTGGGGTGCAGGATGGGTTGCAGGGTGCTGGCTCTGGGTGGGGGCTCGGGCAGCAGGTTGGGGTGCAGGAGGAGGTGTGGGGTGCAGGCTCTAGGAGCGGGTTGGGGTGTGGGAGGGGGCTCAGGGCTGGGGCCAGAGTTCGGGGTGCAGGCTCTGGGAGGGAGTTTGGTGGTGGGGGGCTCAGGACTGAGGCAGGGGGTTAGGGTGCTCTTCCAGGAGTGGCACGGGGCCAGGGCAGGCAGGGAGCCTGCCTTAGCCCCACTGTGCCACCGGACTGTTAGTGGCCAATCTCCCGGTTTGGCTGCAGGAGGATTGGCAACCCTTGACTGAGACTGAGATCAACTGTCAGATGCTCCATGACCGACCAGTCAATCACGATCAACCGGTTGTGACCACTGCACAGGAATCTGAGTCATAACCAAAGCCAGGAGGCCTACCTAGAAAGGGAGGGCAGGGGCATGACAAATGAGGAAATAAGCCGGGAAGTTCTAGTGAAAGAAACCCTAGATGAATTTTGTAGGAAGAGGACCAGGAGAAAACAGTATAATAAATTCTGAGGCAAGACAGAATGTTGAAGATAAGTGATCCACTGTACCAAAGCCAGTGATAAAGTCAAGGAAGGAGCACAGGCCCTGAAATTTGGCTGAGGAGGTTGTTGGGGACTTTAGTAGAATGAAGGGGCTAGAACACAGTGTGGAGGGGATCTAGGAGTAAATCAAAGGAAAGGATGTTGATGCAGCACTTGTAGCCAGACTTCCACTGAGATTAGAAGTAAAGGGGAGGACAGAGATGGATGAGGTGAGGGGATTTTTTTAGAATGCAGGAATAAATGCCTGTTTATACATACAGGGAAAGCAGAAAGAGGACAGAGAGAGTTTCAAGGTGAGGGAACTGTGAGGGGAAAATGGAGGAACTGGAAGTGGAGAATAAATGACTAACCTCAGGTCATCTGTTCTCCACTTTCAATTCCTCCACTTTCCCCTTTGACTCACTCTTCTGTTGTTCACCTTCTTTGGCCCTGCCCTCAGAATTCTCTCGCCTTGAAACTCTCTCTGTCCTCTTACTGCTTTCCCTGTATGTACAAGGAATTATTCCCCCATCCTAAAAAACACCCCCTCACTTGGTGAATGGAAAGAAGGGATGTGGGAAAGGAAAGGATGAGGAGAGGAGGAATGGGGAAAGTCTGATCTTTCCAATCTTCCTGCAGTCAACAAGAACCTGGATAGAGAGGGTGAGTGGTGGTGGAGAGTTTAAGGAGGGAGTAAAAACTGGCAAACAAGTGTTGGGATTTTGAGGTAGGAGAAATAGGACTGTTTGGTGAAAAAGATGACAGAATTGGAGGAGAAGAGGGCAATCTTATACACAAAAAAATCTTCTAGGTTTCCTTTTTTCTTTGACAGGTTTCAGAGGAACAGCCGTGTTAGTCTGTATTCTCAAAAAGAAAAGGAGTACTTGTGGCACCTTAGAGACTAACCAATTTATTTATAAATAAATTATATAAAATAAAAATTTATAAAATAAATTGGTTAGTCTCTAAGGTGCCACAAGTACTCCTTTTCTTTTTTCTTTGAGAGGCAAATCAGGCCAGAGGAAGTGGATCTGAGGTATAAGCCAGGGCTGGGATCTGGTAGGAACAAATGAGTTGAAAGAGAAGGAGATGGTAGAGTTAAGGGTATTGATGGGACTCAGTATTACCTCTCATTTGTTCTTTTCAGTAGTTTGTGTTGTCTTTTTGGGTTTTGTCACTGATTTGAGGATCGTTTGAGTTTGTGTTGAGATGTTTACTCTGTTGTTCTGTAGCTGAGCATTGCTCAGACCTGCTGCTATGGGGAATGGAATGTGTTATCAGGTTTTCCATTTTTGGTACACAGAGTGCCTGCTGCTTTAGTTGGCACAGCACCAGAAGCTGAGTGCCCTTTTTCGTATCTTGATAGCCAAAGTGAAATTGCCTTACAGTCTTCATGAGAGTTCCTAATTTTTGCAGAACTGCAGATATGGGATTTTTATTGGGATTTTGTCCCAGTCATGAAGTTTGCAATTAGAGTTGGGCTACAGATTTTGCTCCTGTATAGAATTCTGAGTACTGTTAGGCTATCAAGTATTTTAGGAGTCCAATTTATGTGTGTACAGGGGAGGAAGGAGAGGTTTGGAAGTATATGGCACACACTCTTTCCTGAAGTATATGTTTGCCCTTTTGAAGTTTTGTGATGCAGTATTGCCCACTGCAAGCATTCAAAAGGCATGAATCAGCCCCCCTCCCTAAAATCGTGAGAGCACCTTAAAATTATGAGAGTTTAAAAAGATAACAAAAATTGGGTTCTTTTCATTAACCGTCTGGCTTTTGAGTCTTTAGAGGTCGCATTTTCTCTGCAACCAGAGGAGCTAAAAATTACTTTTTTAAAAAATGAAAACTGAGAATCCGTTACAATCACGATTCCAGGAACTGATGCTTTAAGAAAAACACCAAGTATCACAGAAGTCGCCATGAAACTGCAAGTTAGCAAGACTGGTGATGCCAGGCCGAGAAGGGAGTAGTTTGCAGCATGTTCTAGAACTTGTACCTGGAATTTAAATTTTTAATTAGTTTAGGAATATTTGGGCTTCTTGTGCAGCTCTGAATCCCGCCACCATCCCAGACTGCATCAGAGAGGGTGTAGAGGCCTGATTCTCTCCTTCCCTGCCTTTTTTTGAGAAGGGCGGGGAGCCGGTACCACTGATTCCCCAATTCCCTGCATCCTGGACGAGGGAGTGTAGCTCTGATACCCCTCCCTTGCATCCTAAGGGCAGGGGTTGGGGAGGTGGGAAGACTGTTTAGCTGATTTCCACCTACCTGTACCCTGGTGGGTAACTCTTATTCCCCCACCCTCCCCGCTCCTTGTGGGGTGGAGCCAGAGCTCTGATCCCGTCCCCTCCCCGCACCTCGACGGCGCAGCCTAAAGCCCTGATTCTGTCTCCCTGCAGCGGGGAAGGGGTGGAGCCGGTAGAACCCAAGTCACGTGTTGTTGATTATACGTGTCCCAGGCACGGGGGGGAATGTGACGTTGGCCAGGAAGTGACGTATGAAGGTGCTGACGTATACGAGGTCATATAAGAAGTTGGCTCGGCGCAGCCGTCAGTGTGGAGGGGCCGGAAGTGGTCGGGGGGGCGGGGCGGAGCGGAGCGGAGCTGCAGCTGGAGTGAGGCCTCCTCAGCTGGGAGGTCTGGGGACCGTCTCGCCGCCGGAGCCGCAGAGCGGAGCCTGCCCCGGGCAGACATGGATTTCCGGGAGATCCTGATGGTGGCGTCTGAGCAGCAGGGGCTGAGCGCCGTGTCGGTGAGAGCCGGCCGGGGGGAGGGGGGGCTTTCGGGAGAGCTGGGGGGACCTGAGCTGGTCGGTGGGGCGGAGCGGGGGGGCCACGGGCTGGGCTGGGCTGGGTCGGGCCTTGGATGTCCCTGCCAGCCCCAGAGTCCGTTGCCCGTTCCCGGGAGCCGCGCGGCGGGGGCCTTTCCAGCCACGGCTCTCGGCGCTGTGGGAGCGGAGGGGGCTTGTCCCCCGCCTGCTCTGCCCAGCTGCCCGAAATGAGACGCTCCTTCAGGTGAAATTTGCGCAGGGAGCCGCAGTTACTGGGGTGCGGGTTGGATCCTCCTTTTCGCTGGCGTTTAAAATACAGTTGAGGTTTATTTGCAACGTGGGACACCGATGCAGAAAGAAAGCCCGTGCGGGAGCAGCGCCCTTCCGAGGCAGCCCCGGAGAGCTTTTCTAGCTTGGATTGCTGTGAAATGAAGCCGGCAGCCGTGGCCGGTGGAGGACTGCAGTGTGCTGGGGTTAATTTCTTTCTCTTAAAACAAAATGAATGTCAGCCTTTGTTCGCTTTTACAACAAACGGAATAAAATCAGTTTTATGTGGAATTAATGTAGATTTATGGATAAAATGAGCCAAGTAATGGGTACAGGTGAAATCTGAAAGCAGGTAGGGGGCAAGTGGCCTGGTGGTAGTACTGTGTTAGATGGTTTGCATTCCCTTGCTCCTGTCTCTGCTACCCTGGACTGGCAGGGGCTGAAATTACTTCTAACATAGTGTACCTGTTTGGAGAGGGCAAGGAACTTCTTTCTCCTTTTTCAGCAGTGATCACTCCAGCCAGCTAAGGAAATTTATTGGTGCTAAATACTGTAGTGGTCTTGTCCATTCTTCAGTCAGAGCTTTGGGGTTCTGTTTCCCTGGTAACATTTGATACCTTCACTTACCTTGGTGTAAATTTTGGGGTGGAGGCATTTGTTTTTGGTATTAGTGAGGAATCAGCAGTTGCAGGAAAAACAGAACCTTTAACTTTTGTTTTGACAGGTAATTCATTTGCCTGTGTGTTGTATTCTATCTCTAACACTTGATCTGTTTGTGTCTTGTAGTAGTTAGATGTCTTACACCTTTAAAATTACATTGTCTACTCAAAAAGAAAAGGAGTACTTGTGGCACCTTAGAGACTAACCAATTTACTCTTTTCTTTTTGCGAATACAGACTAACACGGCTGTTCCTCTGAAAATTGTCTACTCAGTTTTCTCCTGCCGTTTTAATGGAATACTTGTATTTGCTGCCTATCCTAAATAGTTATATGTTGTTACGATGCATTGTTGAAAGAGCTCTCATGTTCCATGTCAGAGGGTCTATACTATTCAAGGGCCCAGTCCTGCTTCTGTTGCTTTTAATAGGTGTTTAGCCATAGCCATTGTCTTCAAAGGAAGCCGGATCAGCAGGATTTACTTGCATGATTAACTTAATTGTAGAGTGAAAAAATGCATTTCAGGTTTACAGGAGTTGAGGCTTCCCTGTCTCCCTGCACTGATACAAGTGAAATTAGTGCAACTTCTGCTTGTAGGCAAGGCCATCTGTGTAGTGCGGAGGGGCTTAGGTAGGGTTGCTTTTCTCAGTGAGATGTGCAGGGGGAACTCTGCTGTGTGGCCTTTTAGATGCAGCTGCTAAGGTTCATAGGAGAGGCTATTTCTTGTGGGCTTCTGAAGATAGACATCTAAGGCACCCCTGTTGACTTCAAATGTAAGGGACAATGTGGTTTAGTGGGGTCTAGCAGAATAATTCCAGATTATAGAATTTACACATGCTATTGTGAGTTCTTTGCAAACCTGCAGGACAGTTAAGAACAATTTGTTTTATTTTTTTCTTTTAGAAAACCTTAAGAAATTATGTGACAAGAATGTTGAAGTTGTACAACTAAGGACTCACACTATGGAAAGTCAATTAAGTTATGGTTTCATATGCTAGGTAACTCTCCCCCTTCTGTGTATTCTCTGCAATATCTTTAATGATCACATATGGTGTAAGCAATTTAATACATTTTTCTATAACCTTAGATCACAGTAATACAAGATGTTTGTGTATGCCTGAGTTTATGAAAGCCATTTGTATGAAAGGTATACAATAAACCATACTTACGCATCATACTTCATGCTAAATGTACCATACAGAGTCATTAGCAAAACTTCCTGGCATATAAAGGCCACAAATTCACAGCTACATTAGCTTTTTTCTTAGTAACTTATTCCCTGAATTTTACTCAAGGAAGGCTTATTTACTATAAATAAGTTTTTAGTATGTGAGTGTTAATGAAGACTTATAGGTCTTGGTCAGTAAAGGACAAAATGTTCCAGTTTATGACAATGGGAAAAAAAAACAACAGGATGCTGTGCATACTCATCTGATTTGTAGAAAAGTGTATTTGAATTTTTTAGAACTAGTATGTGGTCTTTAACTTAGACCGTATTTTAGTGCATGCTCATTAGGGTCATAGATTCACTGTAGCCTTTTCCTGACTTCTGCTGCTTTAACCTTAATGTTCTTGCAGCATAGTATTTTGAGTGGAATAAAGTCATTGGCAACAAGATTTTTAAAACTGGAAAACCAAAACAGGTTGCTTAATGTCCCTGAGGGATTGCAGAAGGGCTGGGTATTTGAGACTGTCAATTTAAGGGCACTGGAAAGCTTGCTCTGCAGTCTTTCCCATCTATGTATCATTCATTGGCTTCCAGACTTCAGAATCTTCTGTGTTTCCCTACCAATCTCCTTCTTGTATTTGGAATATCGATTTGAGTGTCTTGCTGCAGTTTTCCCTTAAAATTATTGTATGCTTTCCCAATGGAATCTAGAGCAGGGATGGGCAAACTTTTTGGCCCGGGGGCGACATCGGGGTATGGAAATTGTGTGGCGGGCCATGAGTGCTCATGAAATTGCGGGAGGGGGTGAGGGCTCCAGCTGGGGGTGCGGGCTCTGCGGTGGGGCCAAAAATGAGGAGTTCAGGGTTTAGGAGGGGGCTCCAGGTTGGGGGGTGTGGGGTGAGGGCTCTGGGGTGGGGCCGGGCCAGGGATGAGGGGTTTTGGGTGCAGAAGAGTGAGGGGGATCAGGAATGGGGGCAGGGTGTTGAGGCACGGGGGGGTGAGGTCTCTAAGGTGGGGCTGGGGATGAGGGGCTTGGGGTACAAGAGGGGGCTCTGGGCTGGGATTGAGGGGTCCAGAGGGCAGGAGGAGGATCAGGGCTCTGGCAGGGGATTGGGGTACCGGGGGGGGGGAACTCGGGCAGGCTCCAGGTGGTGCCTACCGCAAGCAGCTCCCAGAAGCATGTCCCCCCTCCAGCTCCGAGGCGCTGCCAGGCAGCTCTGTGTGCTGCCCTGTCTGCAGGTGCCACCCCTGCAGGGAACTGCGGCCAATGGGAGCTGTGGATGGAACGGTGTGCAGAGCTGCCTGGCCACACCTCTGCATACTACATAGGAGCCGGACGGGGGTCATGCTGGCTGCTTCCTGGGAGCCGCGCGGAGCGGAGCAAGCCTCCGACCCAGCTCCCTGGCTGGAGCACAGGAGCAGGGCAAACCCCCGACACTGCTCCCTGGCAGGAGTTGAGGGCCGGATTAAATGGTTTGATGGGCCGGATGTGGCCCACGGGGCCGTAGTTTGCCCACTTCTGATCTAGAGCCTCTGAGTCCCAGACTTTTGAACTCTATGCAACAATTCAGAGAGGAGGGGCTGTAATTGGGTCTAGCATAGAGACAGCTTGGCTCCAATCTGGGCCATAAATTGTTGTTTTAAGAGGAGCAATTAAGGTGGAGTTGGAATGCTGAGGTTGGGTGGGCAGCCTGCCTTGAAACTGGAACAAAAACACTACTTTCTGGTTCATCAGCCAGAACATTTGATCAGTCATTCAACATCCTTTTCTGGGTGCATAACTGGTATTGGTTCTACATATATGTTTGAATTTAAATGTGATTTTAGTAGAAAAGGTTTATAATTGCTTCATCCTATTAAGTTTCTAGGGAGTTGCCCTTTGCTAGAAGCCAAAGTGATGTTCTCTATCACTTTTTTATATAAAAGGTTATCTGTGTGAAAGTTCACTGAATTTGTCGTTATCAAAAGAAAAATATGTTTAGTTAAAAACAGTGATGGTATAACAAATTACAAATCCTGTTTGCCCACTAATGGTGCTACATGGCTGGTGATTAGGCAGTCATCAAAAGCTTAAGTGCCACAATAAGATTGCCAAAGAGAGTCATAGACTGAACATCCAGCCAGACTGTCTTAAGGACTTAGCTAAAGATAATTGGAGTGGTACTTGAGCTGCACGGAGGCTGTGTCCATTTGGAATTTGCATTGATGATGGGGAATGATAGTATTGCATCATGTCCCAGTAAAATTGTAGATCTGTTCATTTCCCCATAGAAAACCAAGTTCAGAAATAATAAAAAATGTTGTAAGTAGTGGTTTAATTCGGAGAGTATTCCCATTACAAGGTAAGGGATATGTTGGATTTTTTTTTTATTTATTTATTTTTTTTAAAGAAAACGCCTTGTAAAGTTATCAGTAAATACAACCATGAGTATATACACCTGGCTAATGAGCTTATTAGGCAGATGTTGCCAAAAGTTTCCATAAGAGCTGCAGAAAAGTGATATGCCCCTTGTGGTGCAGCTGCAAGCACATTTTTACCTGTCTTGTAGATATGATGCTGTACAGTGGTTTCAGTACTATATATTCAGTATTCTGCTCCAGCACAGGTTTCTAGTGTGACCTTAGGCAGGTCACTTAGGCCCAGATCCTCGAAAGTATTTAGGCGCTTAACTTCCATCTGTGCCAATGGAATTTAGGAACCTAAATACATTTCAGGATTTGGGCATTAGTACCTTGATTGTGCACCATATTAATCGATGGGAGTTTTACCATTGACTTCAGTGGGTGCAGGATTAAACTCTTGTCTCCATTTCCCCATTTGTGATAAGTGGAGACTTCTCTACTTCACAGGGGTGTTCTTTGGCTTAATGGAGATCAAGTACTTTGAGATATTTGGATGGAAGGTACTACAAAAGTGCAAAATATTGAATATGCAAAATAAAATTACAAACATTTTAACACGCACTTTGAGAATAGTTACAACTAAAATCACCCCTTTATTTAGTTCTGTGCTCTGGCTGCTGCCAGGAACCTCTCATCAGTAACTGTAATGCTTTCACATAAGACAGTGCTTTTCAACCTTTTTTCGTTTGTGGACCTCTAAAAAATTTCAAATGGAGGTGTGGACCGCTTTGGAAATCTTAGACATAGTCTGTCAACCCCCAGGTTGAAAACCATTGTTCTCTGGTAATGAAAACTTTTCACAGACTCCTTAGAGAGAGTCTGCAGACCCCAGGTTGAAATCCACTGACAAAGGAGATCTCTTCTACTTCTGATGAAGGGCCAATCCTTATTATAGAGAATTTATAAAACACAGCAATTAGAAACCTGAAAGAGAATAGCACTTAAATCTCGTGGAGGTCACTCAAAACTGAAACAACTTTCCTCCAGACCTGCACTAATTGAAGAGATGTTATTTTATGGTAAACCAGACTTAGGTATGTGGTAAGTGAGTAAATTGAACCGTGTGGACTAATGCTGATGGATCTAAATGGGTATAGTGCAAATTGAATGTTGAAGAAGTAGCCTCCGGCGGAATTTGCAGACACACGGCTGTCAGTAACATGGTTTATATTGCACCATTATAAAAGCCCCATCCCTATAAAATTTCTTTCTGTGGCTGAGAAGTAGCACCAATGCACGAACAGCTATGAACAGATCTAGCCAACAGAGCTTATAACCCAAAGTGTATCCTTGAAAAAGGCTATGAGCAGTTGAAGACTCAAAAGATCTACTGGTGGTCATTGGAATGTGTATTACCTCCTCTAATGGGCAGTGGAAACTTTGGGCATGTCATTTCTGCATATGAAATATGAAGATTGGACATGATGAGTAAAAACATGACACACCTATCCACAGTTATTCCACACATACATGGTTTCATGTAACTGCGTCCTACCTCATAAACCAGAGCCTAGATATACCATTCTATTAGACCAACTTCCATATGATAATGGGCAAGCCATAGGATGTGGTACAAAATGTTGGTCTGGACTGAAGGGGTTTTTTTTGTTTGTTTGTTTTTAAACTCTAAGCTTGATTTTCTTTCATAACTGAGCTCTAGGGTCCAGCAGAGTCTGTGACAAAAATGTGTATGTAGGGATCTGACTTTTAATTTTTTTGTATTAATCTCTTGCTATGTAAAAGACCAACACAATCAAGGGGAAATAACTATATGGAGGGAACAGTGAAACTTGCTATTGATAAATGTTGTCAAACGGATAGAGTAAGCAGGAAAATATTTTTTCTGTGATCATTTTTAGCTACCATAATAAGTTTTATGAAAATAACATGTATAAAATGTTCAGACTGATTTTTTTTTTTTTTTTTAGTTGTCCCTGTAAGCAAAGACATTCAAGACTCTGGTCAAGGAAATTTTCCAAATGAACATCAACTTCGAGGTTTTTGAATAGTTTACCTCAGTGGTTCTCAGCCCTGGGGGTACACACAGGTTTTCCAGGGAGTACATCAACTCATTTAGATCAGTGTTTTTTAAACTTTTTTTCTGGCCACCCAGTTGAAGAAAATTGCTGATGCCCGTGACCCAGCAGAGCTGGGAATGAGGGGTTTGAGGTGTGGGAAGGGGGCCCTGGGCTGGGGCAGGAGGTTGGGGTGTGGGAGGGGGATGAGGAGTTTGGGGCGCAGGAGGGGGTTCTAGGTTTGAGGGGGGGCTCAGGACTGTGGCAGGGGATTGGGGTGCGGTAGGGGGTCACCGCTCTGCCCTGGGGATGCAGGCTCTGGGATGGAGCCAGGAATGAGGGGTTTGGGATGCAGGAAGGTGCACCGGGTTTGCAGGGAGCTCAGGGCAGAGGATGGGGGCGTGGGCTTGCCTCCAGCGGCTCCTGGTCAGTGGCGCAGCGGGGGTGCTAAGGCAGGCTTCCTGTCTGTCCAGTGACTACACTGTGCTCTGGAAGCGGCCAGCAGCAGGTCCTTCTCCTGGGCAGGGGGGCTGCAGGGCTCTCCTTACCTCTTGCCCGCAGGCACTGCTCCCCCCCAGCTCCACTCCGATAGGCCAGTTCCCGGCCAGTGGGAGTGTGGAGCTGGTGCTTGGGGCGGAGGTAGTGCATGGAGTCCCTTGGGCACCCCGTCTCCTCCCCCACGCTTAGGAGCCGGATCTGCTGCTGGCTGCTTCCGTGGCACAGCGCAGTGTTGGAGCAGGTAGGGACTAGCCTGCCTTAGCTGGGCAGCTCCGCCAACCAGACTTTTAATAGCCTGGTCAGCAATGCTGACCAGAGCCACTGCGACCCAGTCCCTTCCGTTCTGCGATCCAGTTCTGGGTCTCAACCTACGGTTTGAAAACCACTGATCTAGATATTTGTCTAGTTTTACAACAGGCTACATAAAAAAAACACTAGCAAAGTCAGTACAAACTAAAATTTCATGCAGACAATGACTTGTTTATACTGCTCTGTATAGTATACACTGAAATGTAAGTACAATATTTATATTCCAGTTGATTTATTTTATAATTATACGGTAAAAATTAGAAAGAGAGCAGTTTTTCAGTAATAGTGTGCTGTCACTTTTGTATTTTTATTTCTGATTTTGTAAACAAGTAGATTTTAAGTGAGGTGAAACTTGGGAGTTCGCAAAACAAATCAGACTCCTGGAAGAGATACAGTAGTCTGGAAAGGTTGAGAGCCACTGGTTTACCTTATTGGTTTGAGTGGTGCTCAAATTGCTTTTGTTTTTTTCAGTTTTAAAAATTGTTTTTTAGCTATTCGAATTGTATTTTATCCTTCATGTTTTCTGAGATTATAGTTGAGAGATTACAACTATTTTTAAAAATTAATAAACTTGTGCTACTAACACCTTAAATTAATAACTAGGAGTAATTTTTGAATTTTTTCTCTCTTCTTCTACCTTGTTTATCTTTTGCATTTCATTCATCTTGTTCAGCCAAAATAGACTTTTCTGGTTTCAGAATGCCATTGTTGAGTTGGAGACAGTGCAAGGGAATGGTTAAAAAGAAACAAACCATTCATTCTAATTTTTTTTCAAGTTATGAAACATTTCTATTAATATTGGATTTTGCAATAACTATACTAAAGCTAAATTTTCAGCATGAACTACCTGACTCTTTAGTATGAGCACCAGAAGACCTGTCCCTGAATCAAGACCTTATAGTTTCTTTTGTAGAGAAAAGGTGCTATGTTACGAAGGAAATTTAAAACCAAAAAAAGTTTTGGCCATACATTAAGCAGCCATATTTATGAGCTGCAACTTTGATGCTTCTAGCTCCTGCTAGCCAAGGCATTTTAATATTTGCACCGAAATCACCCATATGGTAGTCTAACATTTATTACTTGTCATCCACCAGGTTAAGCCCAGTAGATCCCAGATCTTTAGCTTTTTAAATTAATCACTGGGTTTTTTCCAGCATAGAGAAAATTGTGCTGGTTTGATGGTCTAGTTGTAGCTCAGAATGCTATGTAGAGTGCTTAACTGTGGGACTCCAGTGCAGTCTCATTCATGGACAAACAAGGTCTGAAAACATTTAGTCCTCAAACAGCTCCTCCACTTCGTTCTGGGGCACAGTAAGCTAATTTCAGAGGGATCCACATCCAGCTTGTTTGTGGCTGGTAGGGGTTGGTTGGCTGTGGGCAGAATTCAGGAAGGATGAGGTAAAAATGAGCATCCTCTGAGCATGGAGGAGGATGGTGGGGGAGTGAATATCTTCTACCAATAGAGCTCATTGATGGGATGAATAATTTTTCAATATTTTAAGGGGCACAGTGTACAATTGAGAACAGGCGCTTTGAACGCCCAGAGGATGAGCCTTGATAACGTATCTTATATTTTGTGAGAAAGCAAAGCCAATGTGGTACATTTTAGCAATATTTAGCCATGGAGCTGCTATCAGTTGCTACCCTGAGAGATAATCAGTGTTTACAGTTTGAGAAGCACACGGTTCCAGAATAGCTTGACCTGCTCTTTTCTAAAGGCTGTTTCTCCATTCCTTTGACAAACTTTCTGATAACTGTGTGAAACTTGATTGGTGTAGATGCTGCTTACTAGATTAAAAAGTAAAATGTTCATGCTTATCTTGTCTGTCATTCCAGGAAACTGATGTTGGAGTAGCTCACAGTTTAGACTAATCATTGAATGATGGTTCTGGAACAGCTTTGTGCTTCTGACCAACCATTCATTTTTTAAACAGAGCTAAACTTATAAACCTGTTCTGGTTATTCATTTAATGATGCTTACAAACAGTTTGAAGAAAATACTTTTTGGAACAGAACTAGTGATTCGTAACATGAGAAATACTGTAAATAATTTGAGCAGTGTTTTGTAGCTGCATCTTCAAGATCAGATAGAAATGACATTTAGAAAGCTTCCTTGACTGGGAAAGACTAATTATAAAAAATATTACTGTTTACTCTTGTTACAAGTTCACACACAAATGGTGTTGAGAGGGGTTGCTTGTAGAGCTGCTTATTCACCAGAAAGCAGTGTATTTTGTTGTATTATAATACAGTGCTCAAAAATGCTTCTCTAACGCTTAATTTCTTTATAAGCCTTTCTAATGTGATGGATCATTCTGCATTTCGCCCTGCTATATGTGAAGCATTTTTTTCCAAGAAGTCCTCCTGTACAAAACTCTTAAACAAAATTTCCTTTTTGTACATTCATTTTTTAAAATCAGTTGTAGAAATTGAATGATAAATTTTCAAATGTAAATTTTCTGTTGGTGAAATGTGTTATCAGCTTTAGGAATGAAATCATCCACAGAGCAAGACTATAACCCAGTAGTAGCAGTGCAGGGTTCTCTAAAGTGCTCACCAGGGTGCGTCAACCTTGTTCTGGAAGGATTGCCTCTAAGAACGAGAGGGTAGTTCAGTCTTTGTCTTTTCAGTTTTAGGTCTAACGTCTGAAACTGTCAACAGAAAGATCAGTCTTGATGATGTATAAATATCTGTCCAATAAGCAGTGGACTGAAAGTGCCAATTCATTTCCCATAGACCTCTGAAGAATTGTTATATGGCAATATTTTCACCCACTACAAACACGGGCTGGATTTCAACCAAAAACCCAGATGTGAAAAACTTCGTATCCCAATGCAGATCCCCTGAACTGTTTAGTTCCCCGGACAGTTTATTTTGTACCTAATAGCAAAGTTGAACAACTAACAAAACTGCTATTGGTGCCTTTCGAATGAACCCTGGAAATCTTTACTCTCTCTAGTTGTCCTTACTAATATGATTAGTCCCATGGATTTCAATTGCAAGTGCAAAGGATTGTTGTTTGTGTGAGTTAACTACTCAAAGGAGTAAGGGGTTTGCAAGAAGTCCTCAGATTGTGAAGATACGTTTTATGTGTAGACATATCTATCAGTAGATACATTCAGGTTCTGGAAGGCTCTTTAACTTGATGCTGAATGTCAAGTTTTGCTACTGAAATGAGATTGTGGTTTTTTTAGTTTTGCTTTAGCAATTTCAGGAATTACTAAAAGGCAACTCTTAAACAGCTGCTACAGGAGCCTTGCAGCTGGTGTTCTAAGAACCAGTTTTGGCTTAGTGCTTAGTAGAAATGATCTTCTGAACCTTGAAGCTTAGTATATACATGTTTGTTTTAACACAAGCTTGTATTTTTATATAAAACACGCAAAGCATTTGTGTTGGTATGTGGCAGTCTTCATCAGAAATTAGAGCTGAAAAACTCCAGTTGGACATATACTTAAGTATGTGTAAAATTACACTGCTAACCAATTTTTCTACCTCCAAGGTATTTGGGCATAGATTTCTTTTTCCAGATGTTATCCAGTAAAATTATTTCTTAAATTAAGTGTCTTGGTCATGATGTTTGTTGAATGAGACTAACCAGTGATGGTGTGTTTCAGCACACTACCAGCTGTAGGAATACTTATGGTTTCATATATGGCAGAATTTCAGCTCATTTCCCCAGGCAATTCTTTCAAATGGGGAGGAATCTCAAAATTTTAGAGCAATTTTGTTTCACCTAGCTGTCCAATTAGCTAAAGGCTTTTGCTTATTAGCAGAAAGGAAGATATACATGTTCTAAAATTACCTTCCTTTGGTTCTCCCAGCTGCTTTTGGATTTAACTAATTTCCTCTATTTCCATTATCTTATCCATTGTCACCTTTGCTTCCTTCTCTAACCCTTTTTAGTTTGAAGCCTCTTTTGTATGAGGGAAGAAGTTCCAGTAATCGCCAATTCTCTCCTTTTTACTTCTTCCACTCCTTGAAAGTTCTGTGTGATAGTAACCACTTAAGTCAAAGGGCTTGACTGCTGTCACACTGGAACTGAAATAACTACATCAGTTTCACACCTTTAATTATGTCAGAGGAAATCTTTGTGTGGACACATATTTTGGATTAAGAGTATCCTATTTGGATGTAATGTAAATTGATTTTTTTTACCAAATTAAATTACATCCAAAGAAATTATGCTTAATCTGACATTAGGGTTCACACACAGATTTGCATCAAAAATAACTAATCGTATAAAATAGAGCCAATGTAGTTATATTGATTCTAGTTTGTATGCAGGCAGACAAGGAAGGCTGGATGAAGCCTGTAAACTCTTCCCATCTGCAAAGGGGGGAGTCATGCAAGAGTGAGGTGTATTACCTCACTCTCCAGACAAAGGCTTGTGTGATGTTTGTGGTACTCCTTTCCCCTACTGGGCCGGGGAGTGTAGAGCTGCATTTGGGTCCATTCTAATGGCTGTTTCTACTAGACCACTGGTGTGGCTATTGCACACGTTTTCAATCTCCCCTCCTTTTCCTCTTCATCCCTTCTGATTCTCTTCTGTCCTCTCTTTGGGTCCATTTCCTCCTTTCTGGTTCCTTGTCCTTTTTATGCCCAGAATGGCTCCTTTGCTATGACTTTTGTACATAGGGCCTGTTCCTGTGCAATGCAGAGCCGCCTCATTTCTTGTTAAAGTCTGTTGCTTAATGAATATTGCCTTTCATTGTTAACCTATTTAAAGCCAGATAAATCCCTGTTACTGAGGCTTTGTCTACACTAGCACTTTTGTCAGCAACACTTTTGTTGGTCAGGGGTCTGAAAAAACACACCCCTGACTGACATAAATTTCATCGACAAAAGCACCAGTGTGACCTGCGCGATGTTGGCAGGAGAGCGTCTCCTGCCGACATAGCTACCGCCGTTCATTGGGGTGGTTTAATTATGCCGGCAGAAGAGCTCTCTCCTGCTGGCATAGAGAGGCTGCACAGGTGCAGTGTACAGCTGTGCTGCTATAAAGTCCGTAGTGTAGATAGCCTAAACTTCTCATTGACTGTGATTTTCCCACTTAGTAAAAACAGCTATAAATATTAAGACCTTTGTTTTCTTCTGATCAATTTGCTTTCTCTTTGCAGAAAAGATACAGTTTGGCAGTAGGCCCTCCCAAAAAAGATCCAAAAGTCAAAGGTGTCCATTCTGCAGCAGTGCAAGCTTTTCTGAGACGGAAAGAAGAAGAAAATAGGGGAAAAGGTACCTGTTAAAGTTGTTCAGAGTATTCCCTACTGGAGAACAACTTCTTCAGTGACTCTGTTTGGGACATTTTTACCCTACTCCTTACGCGCCTTTGAATATTATTGTTATAGATCCCCACGCTTTGGAATGTCCTTTCATAATTCCTGCAGAGTCAGAACCACTGTAGAGCAGGGCTGCGCATGTTCTCCTTTGTGAATCCAAATGTTTGCTCAACAGCACTTCTGCACTCGTTGTCAAAGCAGCAAGAATGGACTAATAGCATGAACCAGGAGAGGGCACAAGGAATTGTTCTGAACTTTTGTACAGTTTTTAATATTGAAAAAACTGTATTTAACAGTGT
Source organism: Caretta caretta (assembly GCF_965140235.1). Classification (NCBI taxonomy): domain Eukaryota; kingdom Metazoa; phylum Chordata; order Testudines; family Cheloniidae; genus Caretta; species Caretta caretta. The sequence continues at coordinate 26,947,309 of NC_134211.1, forward strand.
CTGAAAGTGACAAAAAGCCAGGATTCCTGTCTTTACCTCAGAACATTATGCCTTTAAAAATTAGATACGCTAACCCCGTCTGGATTAATTTTAAATCTTTTGGCTGTAGACTTTATTCAGACTGTTGGTGTTTTTAAGTTGTGTGTATGTTCCCTATAGTTGTTGTTATGCAGACTGAACTGTAGCCATGTTCTTCATAATATTTACTTAACCCCTCTGGAATTCTTTATCTCCAGAAATTTAGATTAGACGTGACTGAAAAATCTTTTCCTGATATTCTTTTACAGAACTAGAGGCAAAAAGGAAGAAGGAGGAACTTCTAGCTAAGCGTATTGAACTGAAACATGACCGAAAAGCAAGAGCTATGGCTTCACGGACTAAGGACAACTTTTATGGCTATAATGGCATTCCTGTTGAAGAGAAGCCTAAAAAGAGGCAGACTTGTGAAAGTGTTGATCGATGCACAGATGCAGAATATATGACAGAAGATGAGGCAGAGCGATTTGAATACAGTCAGACTGAATCTGAGCATGAACCAGAAGAATATGAAGAGAAACCATCCAAAGCTGCAGTGAAACCAAAGGCACTTCCCAAAAGTGCTCCTACCCCTATGAACTTTGTAGATCTTCTGAGGCTCGCTGAAAAAAAACAGTATGAACCAGTAGAAATAAAAGTAGTGAAAAAGACAGAAGAAAGGCCAAGAACAGCAGAAGAATTGAGAGAGAGAGAATTTTTGGACCGGAAAAACAAAAAAGGGGAAACCCAAAAAGAGAAAAAAAAACCTGAAAAAGAGATTAAGAATGTAACTTCAAATAAAGTGTTTTCTCATAAAGAGTTTATAAACGCAAAACTCAGTAAAAACTCAGTGGATAAACATTCCTCTTCAAAAGGCAGCTTCCCCTCTCAGTGTGGCGCTGATAAGAAATCCAGTGGGCCTGTGTTTAGCAACAAACATGCAAGGTCATCATCTTCTTCCAAATCCAGTCAAGTGGAAAAAGCAAAAGTTACACAAAATGGATCTTTAAAAAGGTCATCGAGTGGCATCCATAGTAAATCTTCAGTCAATGGAGTAGGAAAATTTGGGTCAAGCTCTCATACACCAAGCTCAAAAGCACCTGCTAATGGGGCTCAGAAACTACAGTCTGCTAAAGAACTTAATCTGAAAAAATCTACTTCTGTCCATACAAAACTGGGTAGTGCAGCACCCCCTCAGCATGAAATTGTTAAAAATTCCAGCTCTGGGAGGCCGGGGAGCAGTGCGGGGATGGGCGGGACCGGGCGGCCGGGGAGCAGTGCAGGGATGGGCAGGCTGCCCAGCAGTGCAGGGACGGGTGGTCCTGGGTGGCTGGGGAGCAGTGCGGGGATGGATAGGCCAGGGAGCAGTGCAGGAACGGGCAGGCCCGGGCAGCTGCCCAGCAGTGCAGGAACGGGCGGGCCTGGGCGGCCGGGGAGCAGTGCGGGAACGGGCGGGCCCGGGCGGCTAGGGAGCAGTGTGGGGATGGGCAGGCCGGGGAGCAGGGCGGGGACGGGCGGGCCCGGGCGGCCGGGGAGCAGTGCAGGCACAGGCGGGCACGGGCGGCCGGGGAGCAGTACGGGATTAGGCAGGCCGGGGAGCAGTGCGGGAACAGGCGGGCCTGGGCGGCTGCCCAGCAATGCAGGAACAGGCGGGCCTGGGCGGCTGCCCAGCAATGCAGGAACAGGCGGGCCTGGGCGGCTGCCCAGCAATGCAGGAAAAGGCGGGCCAGGGCGGCCAGGGAGCAGTGTGGGGACGGGCAGGCCGGGGAGCAGCGCGGGGACGGGCGGGCCCGGGCAGCCGGGGAGCAATGCCGGGACGGGCGGGCCTGGGCGGCTGGGGAGCAGTGTGGGTACAGGACCTGGAAAATCAGTCAATTCAAGCATGGGACCTGGGCGACCAGGCAGTGGCTCAGTTGTACCTCCAAAACCTAAGTGCACTGTTGTATCAGAAACAATTTCATCTAAAAATCTAGTCTCCAGACCAAGTAATGCACAAATGAATGGAACAAGACCTCCTCCAGGGCATAGACCAGTGTTTCATCCACAAGGTATGCTGTTTTCAGCAAATAATTTTTTTGTGTTATAAATAAGTTTCATGCATTACTTGTTGCACACTTCTGAGGTTGAAGTTGATCAGAATTGCAAGTGAGGTTGTAGATAGATTTTTCTAAGTGTATCTGATAGCCAGAATGGCATTCTGAAGAGTGCCACTAAATAGCAATATGACTTTTTCTCTCCCCTTGCTGCTCATTGCAATATTTCTTTCCTCTTCACCTGACACTTACACCCAAGAAAATAAGATCCTCAGATAGGTGAGGTCTTTTCCAGTGAAAAAGAACAAAATTAATAAATAGAAAGGAAGGAGAGAGGAGTCCAACTAGCCAAAAAAATGTAATTAGGTCTTTTCAGGTAACTTTTATAACCACAAGCTACTTTTTAAGGGTAGGTGGGTGAGTGGCCAAAGGGGAAGAAATGAAGGATTCCTGAGGCCAGGTGTCATTTAAAATAGTGAAGAATTAATTAAATTTTAATAGTGCCTTCTGTTCAAAGATCTCAAAGTACTTCATAAACATTAGGCCCCACAACAAACCTGTGAAGTATGCTTAGTAAGTGTTGTCTGGATTTACTCCACCTTGTTGGCATGGGGAAGTGAAGTTTTAAAAAAAATCTTTGCAGTTGTAAATGGGATAGCACTTTTGCAAACCAGTGTATTTGAAATTCCATGGTTGAGCAAGTATGCAGGCATAAATTTACCTTTCATTCTGGCAGTTCCTCTGGGATGCAGTTGACTGTAATGATGGGAAACTTGTCTTGTACATGTAGCTTAGAGGAAATATTTCCTCTTGCTGAGACTCTTGGAATGTCCAAATCAGTGGGTTTTTTTTAAAAACTCAGTCTTGCAGCCCAGAGCTGCAAATTGTACCTCAAATAATAGATATATCTGCACAGAGTCCAGTGAAATCATTTATTTATCAAGAAGAAGAAGAGGGGAGAGAAGTAATGGGGAAAAGCATAAATAGAAAAATAATAAAAATCATTTCAGTAGTGAAGATTATTTTGTAACACATGAGTTACAGAAGTCGTAAATATTTTTACTCTTTCTCTTTAGGTCTTCCAAGGCCTTCTCTTCCACCTATAAGTTATAAAAGACAAATAGAAGATGATGAGGAATATGATTCTGAAATGGATGATTTCATTGATGATGAAGGGCAACCCCAGGAAGAAATATCAAAACATATTCGAGAAATATTTGGCTATGATCGGAATAAGTAAGAGAAATTAAGATGTAACAATATTTTCATGTCCTACATTAATTTTGTTTGACCAGCTCTTTTCTTCTGAAACTGTAAATTGTTAAACACTTAGTGTTGCACCCAACATAGGGGAATTCTTTATTAGACCTTGTTCTAACAGGCAAGAACTGATCACAGAACTAAAAATTAATGGTAGGTTAGTTACAAGTGATCATGACTTGATCACATTTATAATGTGCAAGCAGAAGAAAGTCCAACCAGTAGAGTGAGTGTGTGTGTGTGTGTGTATATATATATATATACACACACACACACTTATATCCATATATATACTTGATGCTTTAACAGAGCCAACTTTACAAAGCTGAAAACAATTATGAGCCAAATCAGCTGGAAGGAAGAATTTAATCAGAAAAAATGTGAATGATAATTGAGGATCATTTAAAAACATCTTAGTAAATGCTCCAATGTCCACAATTCAACAACTGAGGTGGAAGGTCATGCTGGTTAAAAAAACCAATCTGATTTAGAGGGGAAGTGAAGGCAACAATAAAAAAATATATATAACAAATGGAAGAAAGGAGATGTTGACAGTGATGAATATAAATTGAAAGTTAGGAATTGTAGAAAATTGATAGGTTTCAGAGTAGCAGCCATGTTAGTCTGTATTCGCAAAAAGAAAAGGAGTACTTGTGGCACCTTAGAGACTAACCAATTTATTTGAGCATAAGCTTTCGTGCATCTGATGAAGTGAGCTGTAACTCATGAAAGCTTATGCTCAAATAAATTGGTTAGTCTCTAAGGTGCCACAAGTACTCCTTTTCTTTTTGAGAAAATTGATAATGGAAGTAAAAGGACACAAGGAAAAATCTATAGCCAGCAGAATTAAGGACAATAAGAAGGACTTTTAAAAATATGTTGGAAACAAAAAGAATCCCCTGACAATGTTATTGGTTTAATACTAGATGGAAATGGTAGAATTATCAATAATCAGAAAAGACAGAAGAGTTCAAAAAATATTCCTGTTCTGTATTTGGGGGTAAAACAGATGTTATAGTCTAATCACATAGTGATTACGTGCTTTCAATTCCACAAGTATTTTTGGAGAGTGTTAAACAGAAGCTACTAAAGTTAAACGTTATTAAATCAGCAGGTCCAGATAACTGCCATCCAAGACTTTAAAAAAGCTGGCTGAGGAGCTCACTGGATTATTAATGTTGATTTTCAATAAGTCTTGGGGCATTGGTGAAGGTCCGGAAGATGAGGAGAAAGTTGATGATGTGTCAAGTTTTAAAAAGGATAAGTGGGATGTCCTGGGTAATTATAGGCCTGGCAGCCTGATGTGGGTCCCAGGCAAGATAGCGGAGTGGCTGATATGGGTCTTGATTAATAAACACTTAAAGGAGGGTAATGTAATTAATGCAAATCAACACGGCTTTATGGCAAATAGAGTCTATCAAACTGGCTTGATATCTCTTTTTTTCATGAGATTACAAGTTTGGTTGATAAAAGTAATAGTTTTGCATAATATATTCAGACTTCTATAAGGCGTTTGACGAAGTACTGCATGATGTTTTGATTAAAAACTAGAATGATATAAAATTTTGTGGTAATAGAACATAAATGACGAAATTATCAATTCTTCACGTTGCCGTATGTGATACCTGACAATATGTATTTCCAGCCCTGTGGTATTTAATGCCTTCTATGGAAGCCTGTAAGTCTATCTTCTAAATAGTTATGCTATATTCAGCGTTATAGTATCTTGTTGCCTAAGGGTCAAGCTCTGTAACTAGCTCTTCAATTTGTGTTAACTGTTCTGTCAGATGGTCAAACCTCTGATATATTTGTTGCATAGAGCAATAAACATATGTACACACTGACCAAGAAATGAAACCTTTTATTTTCCTCGTTTCGTACTCTGCCTCCTTTCTTAAGGTATATTTTTAAACGTAATGATATTTCAAAAACCTCAGTTTTTCTTGATAAAACAATATTTTCTTTGGCACAGTGTGGCAACCCTAATAGAGTTGCCATGTAAGCATAACCCACCATATGAATTAATTAGTTTGAATAGTATCAGGCGAACACTTTTGACCTGAAGATTTGTGAAGCAGAAGTATTATCCTCTTCTGCTTGCAGTTGTTCTTCCACAGCTGTCTTACCAATCAGTATGGCTGTCATTAAAATATCATGACTATTCAACCACAAGAGGTGAACCCCCTCAAACTGTTGAATTGTGTGAAGGAGGAAGCAGTTGCCTACTTGGTTTCTACTTGACTTCCATTTGTCTTTTTTTGGTGGATGAGAAGGAAGGTGGGCAACTAAACAATACAAAGTCCTAGATAAGAAAAAGAGCAAAACTATTCAAATAAGAGACTAAAAAAACCTGGCATACTGTCAAGTGCTTTTCTTTTACTATGTTGGTCTTGTGGCTCAAAGACTAAATCATATGGATACATTTGTTAGTTTTTAATGAAGAATACTAGGAAGGATTTCAGTCTTTTCCATATTATGCTGTTATGGACACCTGGACCTTCAACAGCAGGTCTGATATAGTTAGCACTGCAACAGAAACTAAATGGAATGGGCCGTGTCAAGTGTCAGATGTGCTGCATAGGACAGGACACGCTTTCTGTAATTCACTATTGAACATGGGTTAACAAATACTCGATTAAGTAAGTTAAAGTATGTTTATTATTCAGTGGGTTAAAACTTGATTTTAATTTTTTGGAGAAATGTAATTGGGTATATATCAGGATAATCTTTTTAAAAAAACATGCCTATTCATAATTCAGCCATATATATTAGTATTGACTAGCTCTAATTTTTGTTTCTCATTATATTGGATTAAATATAAGTATTTGCTTTCAGATATAAAGATGAAAGTGATTATGCCTTACGTTACATGGAGAGCAGCTGGAAAGAGCAACAGAAAGAGGAAGCCAGGAGGTATGAATTAGATTTAAGTTTTGGTAGCAAGAATTTTCTTCTCCTTACGACTGTACTAGTATCTTTAAGTCATGCAGCTGAGTTAAAATGGACATTTGTCGGGTGAAATCTGGTCCTAAATATAAGCTTTGTGAAAACAGGCTTACATACAACTTAAGGCCAAATATCTTCCCTAAGTGTCTTATAGTTCCAGTCAAAAAACGTTAACAAACCTTGTGGTTTATCACTTAAATATTGTAGAATTTTGCTAATTCTTGAGAGCTGGAAAAAGGAATTGACTAGTAAATGCATATATAAACAGTGTCCAGACACAGAAATGCAAGTATAGTTATAATAAAATAGTGAAAAATAAAGCAGATTTTTGAATTTCAGTCATGCATATCTGGGGCCTCTCTTCAATGGCAATATGACACAGACCAACAGTCTGTAGTAGATTTTTATTTTCTGCATGGTTTGAAGAGGAATGTGGTGCAGTTATAAAATCTACTCAGTGTTTTACCCCAGCTACTGAGTACCAGGACTCAAATATAGAGACATTTACAGAAGTTTCCTGTTTCCATTATTGGGCCTTTACATTGTCTTTTAAAAGGTGTGTTATGTATTGCATACTTGCAGCTTCTCACCCCAAGGTTGGCCAGTAGGTCTTGATTGCTTCCCCAGGTACAGCTACTTGAGCTGTAGCTCACGAAAGCTTATGCTCAAATAAATTGGTTAGTCTCTAAGGTGCCACAAGTACTCCTTTTCTTTTTGCGAATACAGACTAACACAGCTGTTACTCTGAAATCTTCTCACAAAGTTAGTCAGCCTGCAATATGGAGTTATGGGGACCAACTGTCCAATCAATTACTTGAATGCTACACAGCAGTTGCTGTTCACCAGGTTGTGTGATTGGGACCCTGAAACAAGGGTTTTTCAGTGTTGATCACCTGGCTCCCTGTTTAATTGAAAAACCTGTTTTTGAAGGTTTTAGATGCTCCCCTTAAAAGTCTAAGGAAAGAGTGGTATTAATTGTAAAGCACCTGCGCAAAATATCTTTCTCTCTACCCCAAAATGCTTTTAACCAAATATCCTAGGCTTGTTGTGCATCCTTGAAGTGGAGAGAGATCTTTGTAACCCAACAAACCTAAACTTCTGGGTACCTTGCAGCTTTCATTTAAAAAGAAAAATGTCTTAAGCCAAACTTCAAATATTTGAATACTTGGTGTATTTATTACTTTAATTTAAACTCTAAATTTGGGTTAGTTACTTTTTCTACATGAAAAGGAGAGCAGGAGTTGTACACGTTAATGTCTCCTGGGTAGTAGTAGTGTAAAGGATTTGATATCTTCTCTTATTTGGCAGTTTGAGACTTGGTGTCCAAGAGGACCTAGAAGAGCTGAGACGTGAAGAGGAGGAATTGAAACGTAAGAGGCAGGCAAAGAAGCTGAGGACACGTTAACTGATTTATAGTGGTTTTGTTCTGTTTTTCTACTATCCTGGTCACCCCTTTGCCTCCATATTTCAGCTCCTCGTATAGTACGACTTTAGTTTTTATTTGCTTATTGGTGAGCAAGAAAATATGTAAAGGGAGGAAAGGGCATAGAAAAACAAGGCTTTAGTTTGACCCTAAAATATTTATTTTTAATACTTGCCAGGGTTAATTTTTTACAAAAAGAAACTAATGCAGATTTTTGGAATAAAAGCTATTAATTAGTTTCCATTGACTAAATTAGTTCAAAATGCCAGCAGAAATATTGACTAACTATGCACTGGCTTGCAAGATTTATGTGGGCCCATACACCAGTAAATCAGACTTGCATTCTTCATTTGACATGTGGAAAAAAAAAAGATGAATGCCATTTATGTTCCTTAGTTATTTTTGAGAGATAAAAGTACTGCTTTGTGTCTTAAATCTCCTGAGTTAGGATCCCTCAAAATATTGAAATATCATCTTCTGTTCAAAATAGCTTGGTTGTAAATTTCAGCCATTGTTTAAAGCAATAAAATGATGTTTTTCTGATTTGAGAACCTTGTGTCTTAACAAAAATAGTAATTAAACAGAAGAACCTTCGATTTCTAAAAAAATGCTTGTCTTTCATTATACCTTGCATTTACCAGTGTGACCAAGATTACACTGGCGTTTTTTATGTCTGGAATGCCCGTGCCAACCGATTTCAGTAAAACACAAATAATAAACCTTTTTCCTGGAAAATAGGAATTTGCAGCGTTTGAATATAACTAGTGCTTTTTGGCTCAAGCAAATGCTAAGGAATTTTTTTCTGCCCTGTAAATCTTAAAATTGGTTTTACAGTTTCATCTGTTTTTACATATTGAGTGTACAGTACACTTTTATGTTTTTTCTTGCATTAAAAATCAGGTTTTTAAAATATGAAACAGTTATTTATGCAAGCAGTTCCAAAGTCTGGAAGAGTACATGAGAATTAAGTTGTGTGAAATACAGAATTTTCAGATTTTTTTTTATGATCAAGCCAAGATGCATTTGCAATTCCTCTGTGATATCAAATAACTTTGCAGTTGTCATCCTGAATTTAACTAGTGAATACTTCTGATTTAATTTTAGCGAACCAAAAATTCAAATGTAATGAGTATCAAGAGAGTTCTGCCCTCTATTTTGATGCCCATATTGCACCTTTATGTCAAACTATGCACTACAAAGATAAGTTTCCTCTCAGAAAATAAGCATGTAAACAATACGCACAGGGTTCATCTAAATCTGCAGCGATTGCACTCTGGGTTCACAGCCCTAATCTAATGATGCATTACTTTTTATCCCCCCACGCTACCACAGTGAGTGGTCTCATCAAAAAGCCTGGATCACTGCTCTACTCTGCTTCAAGCATTAGCTCTCTGTTAGTAGGACTTCTACCATTCGATACTGAAACTGTTGCTAACCTCTAATGCTAGAAGCATTTGGCAAAGTGTTACAAGGTTATTGGGGGTAAATGGAAGAGACTGGCCAAGGAATAAGGAAGAGGTGGGGGAAGAGAAATTGCATGCAAAATGAGTAGATACACAAGGAAGGAGGGAACTTAGCCTCTCAGAGAGCATTTCATGTCATTGCTGCCTCCAGAAACACCAATTCTGGCATCAAAGTGGAAGGACCAATATTGGCAGCAGGTGACCTGACTTGTAAGGAAAAAGGGGGCATTGTCCCTATTATAAACTGTTTTGGCAGTGGTGTAGCATTCCATCTTTTCAATACATTGCTAAAATGAATGAACCCTTTGAATAGTTGTTACAGGTTTGTGTAGTAGTAATTGACAGATACCCAAATGAAGGTAATTACCAGTGCGCCTCTGTATTTTTTTAAAAACTGTGTATATTGAATAACATAAAAATTGGTCCATCTCTATTGTACCTGCTCAATATACATATATATATATATATATATATTTGAGATGATGCAAGATACTGTAACCTGATTGGTTGATTACATGTCATTGTATGTTTGCTCTGCTTAATGGGACCAACTGAATTGTTTGCTGTAGTTTCTAGAATTATCCACTCAAGACAATGACTGAATGTTGGGACTATGACCAAGTTGCTGTTCATTTTTTTAAACTGAATTGAACCTCTAGGTCTTTGTCAGCCCAAATTATATATTAGCCCCAAACAATAATCTGAAATGTTGAAAAAAACTTCGGAAATGAAAAACGTATTCACTGTTTGATCCACTGACATTTTCAAAAGTGTATATTAGAAAATGACACTTCTAAAATATTCAGTTTAGAGCTAAATCTGCATTTCAGATAAAAATAGATGAAATAAAGCCCTGATTATCCTTTTTTTACTTATGTACTTGGCAGAGATATGCTGTAATTAACCACTATTACAAGATTAGTTCAGCTCTTTAATCTTGAAAGCACTGTGTTGTCATTTGTCTTATACAATATAACTGGAATATCATCTCCATTGCCAACCTTCCTCAAACACAGTACACCTTGTGCTGTATTTGTTTCCTCATAAAACAATAATTAAATTTTTTTTGATATTTCATATAGAAATTTAATTCATCTTTGCAGTCAGGAAATACTTTCTCATAGCTAGTATGGGTTACTAATGATTTTTCAAACTTTGTACAGGTTACTATATTTTAATTAACATGTCTTTGTACATCTACTGCATTCTTACTGCTTGTAAATCAGCTAGGAAAGTACTAAAAAAATATTTTATATCCAAAAGTCTGTTTACTCTCTACCAGATAGTTAATTTTATTTTGTTAATGTCGTCAATATCTGATGACTCTTCAAAAGACTTTCAAGTAAAAAACAAACAACAACAAAACACTGCCTATTCCTGTTTATAAGGATTACATGTTAAGCCAGTGACGTTCATCGTAATTAAACGTTTGGGATTTTTTTTTGGTTTTTAGATTTTTAATTCAGTGTTTGAAGATGTGCCTTTTTTTTTTTTTTTACTAAATTGGGTGTAAAAAATCTATTCATGAATGTAGGAGTATAAAAAAGTAAAGGTTAGTCTGTTTCTGCTATCACGGATGACAGATCCTTTCTACTTGATAGTCTGAAATGATTAGTTTTCATAAAACCCTTCCAGGTCAGGCTTCAACTGCACAGTCACAGTAGCTATTTCTTTACCTGTATTACTAAAAGAAATTAAAGGCACTTTGTATTCAACTTTTTGAAAATGGTTTTGTATTTACAATTCAGCTGTGCTTACACATCACAGCACTGTCCGGAGGTCAGGGTAGTGCATATCACAGGAAGCCTTAGTGTGCAATTCTGTCCTGTGCTTTAAAGTAGAAATCTTTCAAAGTATATGAAATCTCCTCACTGGAGTCTGGAATTATTTTTGTGTAAACCCCAAAATTGTGCAGGAAAACTTTTTTTTTTCATTTTGAAACTTAATTAGTATCTGAAGCATATTTCCCAATACAGCAGGAGACCAAAACAGAGAGAAAATATATGGAGAGAGACTGGTGTTTAAATTGTGATGAATATACTTGACTTATTTATTCTGGTGAGTGTGATGCAATATTGAATTGTCAGTGTGTAATTGAATGCTTTCTGTTTTAGCCTCTGATTTTCTTTGGGGGTTTCATTTGTGCACAGTGTCTTTTTACACAATGTGACAAATCAGGTAAAAACTTACATAGCTTAACTGTTTTCTGGGTGCTGGCAAGAAAGTGTATACTTTTGCACATGCAGAGTGCAGATAAGTTTTGCATATGTATATAATAAATTACAGGTATTAAACATTTTATTTATATTTGTCATTGGTTTGCGTTAATTTATATAAGATTTATACAATTTTTTTTCCTCCCAGACTCCTTACAGGATACTAGGTGAGCCCCAGTTGTCCTGAAGGGGAAGAAAAAAGTGATCACAAGTGCTCATATAGCCAACCTCAATGTATGAAAATCTAGCAGGGTAACTCAGCCATTCAGAAAAGCAAATTTTGAGACTGCACCGTGACAGGCCATCCCTCCACTCAGTGCTGACTCCATCCGTATGCCCAACATATTTATAATGAGACTTTTTGCCTCGTTTTGCTGACAAGAATGGGGCCCACAGGGGGAATTTTAGGAACAGTGTGCCATGCACAGTTTCAGGTCTGATTATGACAAACTTTTTGCCCTGTTACTGACCAGCTTCTGAAATAGAAAAGATTTGGAGCCTGTTTCTCCATTGCCTCATCCCTCATGGTTGTTCTCTTCTATGAAAATTGGGTGTAAATCAGTACCATTCTGATTTGGTAGCAATTTGCATTCCTTGCATGAGGGTAAATGAATACACAGGATGCAAGGTAGTGGAAATCAGGTCATCTGCTTCCCTTTTTTGGGAGAACAGAATGGGTTAGTGCTTTTGGGGTACACTTAGAAGCAGAAACTTATTCCAGGGGCGATCATATTTTAATATTAATACCTTATTTTGCTTTGAACTGTGTTTTTTCCAGGTTTTGTTTCCTTTTCTGCCGCTTAACTACAACTTAATTTATTTAAAATAATTTGTCAGATTTCTTGATCACTAGATTCTTGGATACACTGAGCATATTACATTGTAATTTTGTCTTTGTGCAGGATGTAATTAGTTTCCTACGGTAAATGGGCCTATTAATGTCAAGCCTTCCCTATGCTGTAGCTCACGAAAGCTCATGCTCAAATAAATTGGTTAGTCTCTAAGGTGCCACAAGTACTCCTTTTCTTTTGGCTTTTTATGGCTACAGTCAGTGGCTTTCCCCAGAACAGATCTGGTTCTCAGGTTGCCTTTGGAAACTTCATTCACAGCTCTCTGCACTGGTGTCAGCTGAACTGTTTCCATCCTCTCCCAACTCCTCCCCCCCCCCCCGGCATTTCCTCCAGATTGGTAAATTTTTCAGATTAGCCCATGCATTTCAGGTGCTGTTTGTGCTCAACTCCTCCATTTTCCTCTTTTGGTGAAAAGCAGGCCACTAGCACTTATTTCCCCCTTCTGATGGACTTGTCCTTTGGATTAAGTTTGTTGAAGGCTGCCCTGTTGCTTGCTATGGTGCTGGTGAATGGTTCAGCAGACTTGGCTCCATGTGCAGTGAGACTGGTAGCCAAGTTCATTTCAAAATGTTCTGCATACTTGCATGTTCATGGCAGATTGATATTGTAGAGAGAATAAGAGCTTTGATTATTTTTTTTATGTTAAGCACAAGGGCCCACTTCTGAATTTATTTGCATTCCTCAAACTAGGGTTTCAAGCCTCCTAATTCCTCAAATTTGGTGGCAATGTTCTAGTTTCTGACATTTGGTGCCACCGTACTTCTGTCCCTTTTATATACATCAGACAAAGGATCTTGGGTTCCAGTGATTTAGAATCCTGTGTACACTGGGTCTCTTGAATTGCTTGAGTTATGCCTGGGGGGTCTTACCCACATGCTCAGGGGCTAACTGGTAGTCATATTCGAGGTCGGGAAGGAATTTTCCCTCAGGTCAGATTGGCAGAGACCCTGTGGGTTTTTCACCTTCCTCTGCAGCATGGGGCACGAGTCACTTGCAGGTTTAAACTAGTATAAATGGTGAATTTTCTGCACCTTGAAGTCTTTAAACCATGATTTGAGGACTTCAGTAACTCAGACAGAGGTTAGGGGTCTATTACAGGAGTGGTGAGGTTTGGATTAAATGATCATGATGGTCCTTTCTGACCTTAAAGTCTATGAGTCTATATAGCTGAGGCCAGGTAATAAAAAGCAGTCTTTTCCAGCACTCCTATGTTACCAGACTTTTTAAATGTGGTATTGGAAGCCTGCCAAGGTCAGAAGCATGTGCTGAATGTTCAGAGTAAGCAGAATAAGAGCTGGTTTGCATTTCAACTGATATCTCAGCATGCACTATGCTGCTGTCATCACAACCTGTTAGGGCATGAAAGTAGCTAATTGAGGGGTTTGGTAAGTGCAGGAATGTGTGGTTTGTAATTAAAAAAAAAAAAGAATAGGAAACTGTATAGAATAAAGCATCTTTGTAGAAAATGTTTACTTACCTAATTCCTATTTCCTATCTTTATGCACCAGCTGGGATTCCATGATGTGATGTCAGCAGTGTAGCGTCCATGGGGGATAACTTAACCTATTTAGTTGGTGCGTTCAGCACATTGAGTCTTGATGGGGTAGGTTTTATTTTTACATTTTATGGAAGGGACTCGGTGTGTCATGGGACTGGCACTGGGACACACAGCATCATCTTGAGATTGTTGGTTTAAATCCAGCCTTGGTTGGTAGGAGCAAAAGTAGTTTGTGAATGATGGCTCTGAGGCGGTAAAATGTGTTTTTTGTGACCTGCACTATAACTAAACAACATCAGTTGCCACCTTGCTGAATGCCCAGGACAGAGAGGTCAAGGACAGGATGGGCACAGAGACTGACCTATCCCTTCTTTGGAGAAGTCGGTGCTGCTTCTGCCTGTATGAACCTGGTCTTCATTTATCCCCAGGACTTCATTTTCTGAGGCTGTCAATCGGGCACCTTTCACAAGCACAAATTTCATGCATTAACACGGATTAACATGGCTAGAGGTTTTGGATATGCAGATTTCAGTAGAGGATTGAGATTAATATTGTGAGAACAAAATTAATATATGGTGAAGATTTCACCTTTTCTTCTTTTTTCACAGTATGTAGTTAAACTGAATGAGTTTCAAGACTGCTAGTTGCTGAAGATAATGTGTTCTAGACTTGTAGGCAGTTTCTTCAGCCTGCTGCTTCATACGTGTCTGAGAAATTGTAGCTCATGTTCCATGTAATAGGATGCCTTACACTTTTGTATGAGGCCGCAAAGAAAGTACCTCTACCAGTACCTGATCCAGGACATATTTCTTTCACAGAAAACACTTCTGAACTACAAAGAACTGGTTAAAATTCAAACCTGATCTTCAGTTGTCCTGAATCTGTGCAGACTGCAGAGTATCATCAAAAGCAGACAGAGGTTATTGCATCAAGACTTATAACACCCAGCTTTAACAAATGTTCACTAGGAACTGGGCTGTAATGCTTCCAAAAAAATCTCCCTCACAAAATTACTAATCTACTAAATTTCGTCTTACAATATTCTTATGTACCTTCCAGTCTCACTTTTGTGCATGCAATGGTGTTCTGCACAGGCTGGAACTTGCATTTGTTGAAAAGGTAGTTGCAATTAAAAAAAAAAAAAGGCCAAAAGGAGTTAAAGGCCTGGGATGCCTTCCCAGTAAATATCAGTCATGCATATTTAAAAGAATCCCCAGGTGTCTGAAACATTTTCTAAGTTTTGGAGTCTCCTGCAGTTTGTTCATCAGGAACTTGTACCCTCAAAGTGCTGAAAACTCTGGCCTCTATTCAGCATAGCATTTAAGCACAAATAGTTCTGTTAACTTCATCAGGACTACTCCTGCTTAAATGCTTTGCTGGACTGGGACCAGTGTGTTTGGTAGCTTAGGATTCTATCCTGCAGAGTAAGTTTTCCCGACCCCATTCTATTTGCTACATTTACAAACCATATATGAACTTTCACTTGCTATCATAGCTCGTACAAATACAAAGCTAAATATTCCCCCAGAAATTGGATATGAGAGAGAAATCTTTTCCACTCTCCTTTTTATAGCAGGTTATAGTTGGCTATACCCTCTGAATATGCCCAGTTAGTATGGAGGCCCAAATCTCCCAGGCTCTGTGGGTCAAGGAGTGCTGGGGTGTAAATCTAAGGACCTGAGCAACTTTTACATAAATGATGACACTGTGGCATTCAATTGCTTTATGTGAAACCAACAACATGAACAATATATTTGACAATGTTGAGGACTGTTAGGTGCTAGTCACTGGACATGGCATGGATAGTTTTTCTTTAAACCACCAACAGGTGTTGTACGTTGGTGTGTGTTTAGCTGCAGTGCTGCATTTGTAATGGAACACCCTTGTCACTCTTGATACCAATAATAACTCTGCATGTAGTTGTGTCAGTTGCAGGACTGCATCCATTACTTCTTATGTGAATCATTTTTCTTTTTGCAGCCAATCTATAAACAAACACATACAAAACAGTGAATGCCCTCAGAAATTAATAGTCATATATTCTATTAGGACAGTGGTTTTCAACCTTTTTAAATTGATGGACCACTAAAAAATCTCAGATGGCGGTGCGGATCCCTTTGAAAATCTTAGACATACATAGTCTGCAGATTCCCCAGGGGTCGGTGGACCACAGGTTGAAAACCACTGTTCTATGGTAATGACAAGCTTTCATGGACCCCCAAGAGTCTGCAGATCCCAGGTTGAAAACCACTGTACTAGGAGTTATTTTGCTTAATACAGGGGGAATGCTGGATCCGTAAAACTAACCTGGAACCAGCTTCAGAGACTATAGAATGCGAATGAAAATTTTTGCCACAAAGGAACAGCCACATCCTCAGATGGGGCAAATTGGCATTGCTCTGTTGATTTCAACAGTGCTGCACATATTTATATGGGTTGAGGGTCAAGCCTATAATTTTAATTTGCCCTCTCCCTAAAATGGTTATTTCAGAAAGCAAAATGTTTCTGGCATTTGCTCCAAAGGAGCTCCTCTCTCTAAATCTGCATCTGCTCTAATTGCCAGAAAGGGGCTATTAGCAATGATAGCTAGCTGATGAGATGATGTGAGAAATACAAATAAATGAATCATCAACCAAGTATTTCGACTGTAGTAGAAAAGATGAGGATCCTCATGTCATATTTGAAGAACAATGTTAGTCTGCTTGCAAGATAATCTATATTGAGGAGTGGATAAAAGAGTTTAGATGGGATTATGACCTGTTGAGTAAGTATTAGGATACTGCTTATCAATGATATCTAGATAAAGTCTTGAGCTAAGAAGCTCAGGTCGGTTTTGAACATCCCCCAAAGTTCAAGGGAGGTTTGGCTGGACTTCAAAGTCAATACAAATTGAAGTTTCAGTACAGATTTATTCAATGATAGTCTAGCAGCCTTATCCAGAACAGGATCTTTCCTTTCATTCATATGCTGCTTTTTCAGGAAATAAACTGTGCAAATAGTAATCTATAGTATTACTACGCTTCTCTGTGATCACTTAAGTTCAGAATGTCCTGGAAGCCTATGCATATAAACTCAAAAATGGGTATTTCAAAGCCTGCTAACACAGTAATAAGGGTATTTATATCTACCAAAGCTTCCTGGCCACTTTTATTGTGAAGCAAAGATTACATTATTTAAATTGTACAAGATTAAAACAATCAGTAGGAAACAATAAAGTCAATATGCTATTGCTCTGAGCTAAGGGTCCTTCTGAAACAAAAGGTTTTGAAACCTTCCTTTAAAGGAACTAATTTCGTAGTCCTCAAGTCAAAAATGAGGCATTCCATAACACTAGCTATCGGGACAAAGGTACAGATAGTATCTGTTTTTTAAATGCAGCTGTGCTTCAGCTCTTGGACCTTAGAGAGTGGTGTGGAATTGAGAGAGCTGGAAACTAAAATAGCTGGGAGTCGAGCTGCTAAATGCCTTAAACATTAAAACCAGAATCCTAAACTCAGTAAGTGTCCACGTAGACAGACAGTGAAACTAACACAGACAGAATGCCATCAGCCACTGACGATCACAATCAAGCTGCTATTCTGCACTAGTTTTTTTTGTTGCCCCCACAATGGAATGCTTTGATGCAATCTAACATCAATGTCACAAAGGCCTCATGGTCATCAGAACAGTACCTGAGAGAGAGAGATGGCTGCAGGCTGCTCTGATCTGCCCTACTCACCAACTGCTACATATCTGCTGATATTAGTCACTGAGTAAAAGCTATCTGAGGCTCTCTGAACCACACTATGCTTCTGAAGCAACTCCCCAACAAAGACTTGGGGGCTAGCCAAATGCCACCATTCTTCAAACCCATGTTAGAGAGAAACTAATCAAACTGTTACATTAATTCCCCTGACATGCCAGAAATACCAACTACTATGGACAAGTAACTCCTTTAATTCATTGCTGCATTATGTACGAGGGGCAGATGTTCAAAGCTGCTGGGTCCTATTCAAGAATAAGCTCCACATTCAAGAATGGATTATTACTTCTCCTTTCCATCTGATCTTGGCCATTGATTCACAGAGAAAATTGGAGGAACCAGGAAGCAGATCTTCAGCAGGTGTAAGTTATCATTGCTCCATGGAACTATGAAAATTTATACTAGCTGAAGAGATCTGCTTCCTGGTCTGCCAAAACCAGGGTTTGAATTGTCATCTAGTGAAATGGGCCAGAAATGCTTACTATCTGAAAATATGGAATGCTGTTAGCACCACTGTGATCTGTTTTAGTATGGATGGCGAACATTTCACTACGGGTTCACACTTGGTTTTATACTCACCCAACCTGATGCCAGGTGCAACTTCTCCTTCAGTGATGTTCCCAAAACAAAAACCATCCAGAAAACTACAATCATTGTACAATTTCTCACAGGGGTTCCCTACTAAAAATGCACTGCTTTTGCCAGACAAGCGTTATGTGCCAAGTGGTTGAAGCTGAAATGCCAGTTCTCAGAGAACTGACTTTATGCAGTCCAGCATGTTGAGTTTTACTTGGGGGCTGTACAGTTGTGGACTTTGCACTGAAGTAAATTGTGACATCATTCATTACATAACAATTGCCCAAAGATCATGAAAACAGAATGACATCAGCAAAATAACAGCTGTGATGGCTCGTTTTGTATATGCTGTGTCATAAATATAAAGGGAAGGGTAAACCCCTTTGAAATCCCTCCTGGCCAGGGGAAAGCTCCTCTCACCTGTAAAGGGTTAAGAAGCTAAAGGTAACCTCGCTGGCACCTGACCAAAATGACCAATGAGGAGACAAGATACTTTCAAAAGCTGGGAGGAGGGAGAGAAACAAAGGGTCTGTGTCTCTCGGTATGCTGGTTTCTGCCAGGGATAGACCAGGAATGGAGTCTTAGAACTTTTAGTAAGTAATCTAGCTAGGTATGTGTTAGATTATGATTTCTTTAAATGGCTGAGAAAAGAATTGTGCTGAATAGAATAACTATTTCTGTCTGTGTATCTTTTTTGTAACTTAAGGGTTTGCCTAGAGGGGTTCTCTATGTTTTTGAATCTAATTACCCTGTAAGATATCTACCATCCTGATTTTACAGGGGGGATTTCTTTATTTCTATTTACTTCTATTTTTTATTAAAAGTCTTCTTGTAAAAAACTGAATGCTTTTTCATTGTTCTCAGATCCAAGGGTTTGGGTCTGTGGTCACCTATGCAAATTGGTGAGGCTTTTTATCCAACATTTCCCAGGAAAGGGGGGGTGCAAGTGTTGGGAGGATTGTTCATTGTTCTTAAGATCCAAGGGTCTGGGTCTGTAGTCACCTAGGCAAATTGGTGAGGCTTTTTACCAAACCTTGTCCAGGAAGTGGGGTGCAAGGTTTTGGGAAGTATTTTGGGGGGAAAGACGTGTCCAAACAGCTCTTCCCCAGTAACCAGTATTAGTTTGGTGGTGGTAGCGGCCATTCCAAGGATAACGGGTGTAATATTTTGTACCTTGGGGAAGTTTTGACCTAAGCTGGTAAAGATAAGCTTAGGAGGTTTTTCATGCAGGTCCCCACATCTGTACCCTAGAGTTCAGAGTGGGGGAGGAACCTTGACATGCTGTCAAACTAAATTGGTCTTTTTTCCTCATTTCCTTTGATCTTGGCTACTGCCCTTCCCAACTGCCATGCCAAAATGTCTGATTTGCAAGGAGATTCTGTTCCCTGTAGAAATGTGTTACTATGAAATTACTTAGCCCTGGTCTACACTACGGGAGGGGATCGATCTAAGTTAAGCAACTTCTGCTATGTGAATAACGTAGCTGAAGTTGATGTACTTTGATCAACTTACTGTGGGGTCTTCACCATGGTGAGTTGACTACTGCCGCTCCCCCGTCGACTCCGCCTGCGCCTCTCATGGCGGTGGAGCACAGGAGTCGACGGGAGAGCACTCAGGGGTCGATTTATCGCGTCTAGACTAGACACGATAAATCGATCATTGCTGGATAGATCACTGCTCTCCAATCTGGTGGATAGTATAGACATACCCTTAGTTTGATTCATTGTTGCACTCTGATCCATCTTGCTGTTTACTAGTAGATAATGGGGGGTGTATATGCCATCAAACAGGGAATGGAATTTGTTAGCATTTATATTGCAGGATTCCAGGCAAATTCCCCAAACTGGCTTTTAGTCTGTACTTTGTGCTCAGATTCAAGGGACTGGCTTTCTAAAAGGCATGCTCCTCTAATAGCTAAAAGATCCATGGTGGTGTACTATCAATCAAAGGCTTAGAACAAAAGAGGCAGATCAATACTTGGAAAGGAGTCCATTCATTTTTATTTACATATTTGTAACCCCAATAATATTGTATATTTGTTTAAAAACCCATTATATGCTATGGTACCATGAACGCAAAAGGAAAGAACTTCCTAAACTGCAAGTCTTCTTTAAATGTGGCCTAGTATCTGTTATTCTGTGCTTTGTTTTCATTACACAGTCGGATGTAACTGAAAGGCTTAGTATAGCACAGGGATCTCAAACTCAAATCACCACGAGAGCCACATGAGGATTAGTACATTGGCCTGAGGGCCGCATCACTGACATCTTTTCACACAATGATACAAAAGTATAGTCAAAAATGAAAAAGGAATATAGTATGCTATTAAAAGTCAACTTATTAACTTCTTAAAAACTGTAATGTGAAAAGTCGATGCTAATTTTGACAGTCATTTCATTTTTGGCCACTTAGCTGGCAGCGTTTTGCATCAACCAGAGCATCAATATTAGGTTTGATATCCTGATACGAAACCAATCTCAGTGTTGCTTGCAAATTGTACCACATCCCGAACAAAAAAACTACACAAAGCGAATGTTAAGACTGCACAGTTAAGCACACGTGCCGAAATTAGGGTTGCACACACCACTTTTTCTCTGCCCCTTTGAGACTGTGTTATGTAATCTTTTAATGACAGGGTCACGTACTGTTTCTCATATAATCTATACCTTTTTTCTACACCCTTAAATGGTATCGCATCTTACAGTGAGTTTTCTACTGACTTCTATTGCGTTGTCACAGTAGCCCAATATGTGCTTACTAGCAAAGGACTTGCCACTTAGCCACTCAAGTTTATGGTAAGTATGAGTGAAGGTGAGCAAATGTGCGTTGTGATGGAAAGCTGTGTTGATTAGTGCCTGGGTTGTGTTGTGCTGGGAGATTTTGGTTGGTTTGTGTTGGTGGCAAAGAAGGGGTGTGTGCTGGGGTGAGGGGCTATCTGTATTTGGACTTGCTGGTTGTGTTGTGTAGGTGGTTGCACTGATATGTGAGGTGGCAGCTAGGCACAAGGGTGTGGCAGTTGGGCCAAGTAATCCACCATCTGTGAAGTCTCCCTCATACAACCAATGAAACTGTAGCATGCAAATTAGCTACTGAGTCAGGGTGGTGATTGGTTGAGTTCTCTGATATCACAATGGTCTAGTACTCTTGGCACAGCACAGATACACACCTTTCTGTAGTTGTACACCAATTGTCAAGTCAAAGAAGCTGAGAACTTCAAAATTGGTTGGTAACAGACAGCAAAACCCCCACTCCACCCCTTCATGAGGCGCCACCCCTGCCCTGCCTCTTCCCACCCCTTCCAACCCCTTTCCCAAACTCCCTGCCCCAACTCCGCCCCCTCCCTGCCCCTATTCCAATCCCTTCCCCAACTCCCCACCCCGGCCCCGCCTCTTCTCCGCCTCCTCCCCTGAGCGCGCCGCATCCCTGCTCCTCCCCCCTCCCTCCTGGAAAGTCCTAAGTGCTGCCAAGTGCTGGGAGGTACACGGAGGAGCGGGATGCAGCATGCTGGGGGGGGCAAGGGGGGAGGAGGGGAGCTTGGCTGCTGGTGGGTGCAGAGCACCCACTAATTTTTCCCCATGGGTGCTCCAGCCCCAGAGCACCCATGGAGTCGGTGTCTATGGCGGGCTGCGTGTTTGAGACCCCTGGTCTAGCAGCATGTCTAAGGACTGGAAAGCAGAAGAGCAGCAAAAGAAGTATTAATTTTGTCAGGGCCTGTCTTTTGGGGTAGAACATTCTTTCATCCTGAGGACTGATGATCTTCCTCAAGTTTGCTCTTTGATTTTCAGCATAGGAAACAGCAGTGTATGCTTAGAAATAAGCATTTGCTATTCTTGGATGCATCTGTTATCAGCCAGCAGGTGTCCAAACATGGGTTCTCTGTAGCTTACATGATCTGTGGGCCCCCTAACACCTATCTATGGTATCTGGGTTATGTATACAAAGTGCTTCCTATGCAACATATTCTTTGCTGGAAATTGCAAGGAGTCTATTATGCAGGCTATTAGGGAGAGTTTCACTAGGAGCTTAGTCAGTGAGAGTCTTTCCATTGAATCAGGCCTATAGTCCTGCCTCCAAGATAGTCTACAACACAGAAAAGTGGCAACTGTAGAAAATAAATGGGGAGGTGGGAAATACCTATTCAGAGATCTTTATATTTACTTTCCTTCAAATTCCTGATAACTGGATTTATTTTGGTTGCAAACATGCTGGACCTTGAACTTCTATCCAGTTGGCAAAATGCATTGGCAGGAGATGAACTAAAAGATCCAAAACATTCAATCCATCTATGTTTTTATGATTCTATGAAATGGCTTCTGTCAGCATTAAAAAGAGCATTACTTAGAGATAAAACAGCCTGATAAGTAGCACTCTTGGTAACAGCTCAGACAGCAATAAGAAGGAAGTAGAGTTCAGTTTCAGGTGCAGGGGTACAGCAACTCTGATCCAGAAATTAGTTTTATCACTAAACAGGAAGGCACCAGAAGACACATTTTGCAAAAAAAAAAAAAAAAATCCAAAAAGAGAGAGAGATCTTCATCCTGATTGCGTCCTGAGACATCTAAATTATTTGATTCTGCCCTAGGCTATTCATATCAAGAATTCCCTCAAGTTATTTTAAGATATATTCCTCTTCTACTAATCTCTGACTAGTCCCTAAAGCATTTGACCCGGCTAACAAATGCCTGTGCTTACTCATTGTGAGAGATGCAGATTCTGCACCTGCTAGGAATGATACGTTTTCTACTGATGGTAGTAGGGATGCCAAAAGGGCATTATTGTAACTTACGTAGGCTGTTGCCAGCAGGAGAGTGAGTTTATGTGTGTGTGTGTGTGTGTGTGTGTTCCCGGGGAGGGGGGGGGGTGAGAAAGCTTGGATCTGTGCTGGAAATGACCCATCTTGATTACCATGCACATTGTAGGGAGAGTGGTCACTTTGGATGAGCTATTACTAGCAGGAGAGTGAGTTTGTGTGTGTATGGGGGTGGGGGG
This sequence comes from Caretta caretta, assembly GCF_965140235.1. Classification (NCBI taxonomy): domain Eukaryota; kingdom Metazoa; phylum Chordata; order Testudines; family Cheloniidae; genus Caretta; species Caretta caretta. The sequence continues at coordinate 26,970,321 of NC_134211.1, forward strand.
TGAGAAAACCTGGATTTATGCTGGAAATGGCCCACCTTGATTATCATGCACATTGTAGGGAGAGTGGACACTTTGGATAAGCTATTACCAGCAGGAGATTGAGTTTGTGTGTGTGGTTTTTGGAGGGGGGTGAGGGGGTGAGAGAACCTGGATTTGTGCAGGAAATGGCCCACCTTGATTATCATACACATTGTGAAGAGAGTGGTCACTTTGGATGGGCTATTACCAGCAGGAGAGTGAGTTTGGGGGGGGGGGGGGTGAGAAAACCTGGATTTGTGCTGGAAATGGCCCAACTTAATGATCACTTTAGATAAGCTATTACCAGCAGGAGAGTGAGTTTGTGTGTGTATGGGGGTGGGGGGGTGAGAAAACCTGGATTTGTGCTGGAAATGGCCCACCTTGATTATCATGCACATTGTAGGGAGAGTGGTCACTTTGGATAAGCTATTACCAGCAGGAGAGTGAGTTTGTGTGTGTGGTTTTTTGGAGGGGGGTGAGGGAGTGAGAGAACCTGGATTTGTGCTGGAAATGACCCACCTTGATTATCATACACATTGTGAAGAGAGTGGTCACTTTGGATGGGCTATTACCAGCAGGAGAGTGAGTTTGTGTGTGGGGGGGTGGGGGTGGGGGGGGCGGAGGGTGAGAAAACCTGGATTTGTGCTGGAAATGGCCCAACTTGATGATCACTTTAGATAAGCTATTACCAGCAGGGCAGTGGGGTGGGAGGGGGTATTGTTTCATGGTCTCTGTGTGTATATAATGTCTACTGCAGTTTCCACGGTATGCATCCGATGAAGTAAGCTGTAGCTCACGAAAGCTCATGCTCAAATAAATTGGTTAGTCTCTAAGGTGCCACAAGTACTCTTTTCTTTTTACATAGGGCTGTTATACAGTGCTCTAAAGACAATATCACTGTCCTTTCCTCCAAAAGCTTACTCTAACACAGGCAGAACAAAACACTTTACCACTAGAAAGGGTTCCTGGAAGAAGAAAGTAGGTTTTATGTAAAGATATGAACAAGAAATGAGAGGTTGCTTAGCAAATAAGGAAGTGGGAGCCTGTTCAAAGCATAGCAACATGGGAGGTGTGGCTTGAGAAAGAGATGAATGGAAGGATAAGCATGAAGGAGAGGAGGAAGAAATTGGTAGCTATGTCAGGTAAAATGGCCTGCATTTTTGCAGGGTCTTGAATGTAAGGGACTTGAATTTAAAGCAGTAAGAGGAGAATAATAGTGAAGAGATACAAGGAAAAAGTAACATGGTTGAAGCAGATGATGAGGTTCAGAATAGAATTTAGGATACGCTCTGGCACCAGAACGGACAAAGTAGCAATAGTCAATGCAAGACTTGACCGGCCTTTGGATTCATTTAACAGTGGTGACAGGGAGGAATAGATGGATTAGGATGATATTATGGATCCATGTTAGCATCTCTACAGTTAATATTATTATAGGGGAAAACACGCAGTGGGAAAAGATTTGAGACTGTTGCTCTTTTGAGTGCTTTAATACCACAATCATTATTCTATTCCGGATAGGTTCTTATTCCACATTCTTGGTAGCAACATATCTGAGTATCTTCCAATATTGCATTAAGGGACATGACTAGCATCTATCGTTAATTGTTTGTTCTCTTTCCCTGTCCCCCGGGGGAGATGTGTATGCAGCAGTGTATTTTCTGGTAGTGTTTGTTTTTGTTTGTTTGGGGGATGTTTGTGTTCCATTGTAGTTACAACTCTGAGATCACCCTGTAAATTCTACAAAAACCAAATAACCCAAACCCCTTTTAATCTGAAATGTTGATCATGTGGGCTCTAGATAGAGGATAATACTTCCTGGACAGTTTGATGTTAATTTGGTCAAGACATTTTTGAGATATGCAAGTCTGAAGTCTATGAAAAGTCTTCTCTTTTTAACATGAAATACAGCTTGGTCTAAAAAGTCCAAATACGGTTTTATTCATTTGGCCTCAATGACTACTACAGCCTTGAATACTTTGGCGGGAGGATGGAGTGGGAAAGTTGGATTGTTAATCTGGAGAATTTCACTATGAATATTTGAACCTCTGATTATTCCACAGATTCTTTAGTGACGTTTATAAAATCTGTAAGGTCTCTGGATACAAGTTTCATAAGCAGCAGAGAGATTCCAGGGCTGGGGTGCATCTACTGCTGCAGTCAGGACTTCTACCTAGTGAATTCCACATACCCCACACCAGTTTCATTTAGTAACTTCTGTAAGGTTTGCAATATTCCTATTTTATACCCTACAGAATCATGGAGAGAGGGAATGTACTTTGTCCCCATAATCAGACTCCTGGCTGCAGTGCTGATGAAAGATAGGTGTGAGTGCAGAGTGTATATTCTGGATTATTCCCTGGAGCAGAAAGTTAACAACTCCTGAGAGCTGCCCTTCGTTGTTCCCCTTTAATAAATTTCACATGGTGAGCCCGAGGACTTCCAGAATGACCCCTTCTCCAGTGGTTATCTGAGGAGTGCACAAACTTGGTAACACTGAGGGCTTCACTGGATACTTCTCAAGAGCATGGGGCCTAAGCATACATTTAAAAATCAAACTGGAATGCTCAAACCCACAATACTTGTATCTTCTTTGATAGATAAATAGTACTTGCTTGGTTATCTGTTTCTTACCAGCCAAAGTAACAAAAAACTTAATCGCATGTGGGCAAGACAACCAAGGCAAGGTTGTTTTTTTGTTTTTTTAAACACAGCTAAATGGTCTTGAGCCAGTCAATAGTCTCTGAGTCAGCATTCAGCTTGGGAAAGATCTCTGAGGAGCCCAACACAAAGGGAACAACCATCCAGTTTGTGTGCAGAATCCTCCACAGATGCACAGTGGCCTGCCCTGTCCTGGATGTCCCAGGCATGGTCAGTTTTGGTGCAGGGAACCACACCACACCTGAATCTATTAAGCTGGCTCCCAAGATGATGAGGGAGCCTAAAGGCATCTAGCCATTCCTCCAGCCTGATGATTATGTGGCAGTTCTTGATAACGGCAGAGACTCTCTCCTGTCTTTACAGTGAGCTAATGGGATTAACTGGGTAGAGAGTGTTCACCATTGTCCAGACAGGATTTCTGCTATGCAGTTGGCGGCTTGCAGGGTGTGCATCCTATATATCACGGGTGGGCAAACATTTTGGCCCAAGGGCCACATCTGGGAATAGAAATTGTATGGTGGGCCATGAATGCTCACAGAATTGGGGTTGGGGTGCAGGAGGGGGTGAGGGCTCTGGTTAAGGGTGCGAGGCTGGGGCCAGAACTGAGTTCAGGGTGCATGGGGTGGGGCTGAGGGGTTTGGGGTGCAGGAGGGTGTTCTGGGCTGGGTTCAGAGAGCGGGAGGGGGATCAGGATTGGGGCAGGGGGTTGAAGGCTCCGGGCAGTGCTTACCCTTTCTCCGGCTCCTATGTGAGGTGCAGCCCAGCGGCTCTGCACGCTGCCCCATCTGCAGGCACCGCCCCTGCAGCTCCCATTGGCTTTGGTTCCCAGCCAATGGGAGCTGCTGGGGCAGTGTGCAGAGCAGAGGCCCCTGGCTGTCCCTACAGCATAGGAGCTGTCGGGGGTCCACCCTGCTGCTGCTGGGAGCTGCCTGGAGTGGTCCCTGACCCTGCTCCCTGGCTGGAGCACCAGAGCGAGGCAAGCCCCACACCCCACAGGGAGCTCCAGGGCCGGATTAAAACAGCGGGCGGGCCCGTGATATTGGCCGTAGTTTGCCCACCCCTGCTATCTATCCCTGAACACTGGCAAAGGTGGCACTGGCTGTCCTTTGGTGATCAGTCTGTTGGCTGCAGGCTGACACCAGCCCTCAGGTGGAGGACTATTAGGCTGGCTTCAGGGGGCCAGGTACCGTTCTCGTGGTACGGTTAAGCTGCGTGTCCAGGAGCCTAGCGTGGCCAGAGTTCAACCCGCTGAGCAGCAGCGAGGGAACCCGGAGAGCTGGCAGCGCCGGGCCCTTAGCATGCGGCCTGGGCAGCACGGGTCCAGCCCGAGCATGGCAGAGTCCACCAGGCGGGGTGGCCTGGCACGGGGGGGGGGGGGTGGGCTGGGCCCAGCCCGCAGGGCAGCGTTCGGGTGGGCCTGGCTCCGCCTGCGTAGCAAGGGCCGCGGTAGCCTGGCAGGGGCAGGGGCGGGACCGCTGGCCCGGAAACAGCTGGTCGCTCCCGCCCGGGGACATGAGGTGAGCAGCCAGCGCCGCGGCGCGCGCGCGCGCCTCCCTGGGCTGAGAGAAAGGGGGGCGTTGGTTCCTGGCGGTTGCTGTCCAGGCCGCGCGCAGGCGCCGCAGGAAGCGCGGGGAGGTGCCCCCGCCGCGATGGAGTTCTCCGAGGAGACGTTGAGGACGCAGCTGGTTAAGGTGCGCGCGCGCGCCGGGCTCCCGCCTCCCCTCAGGGCGGCGGCAGGGTCTGGGAGCCGGCAGCGCCCGGCCTGGCCCCTCGTTGGGCTGGGTGGGGGCGCGTGGCACCCTGCCTCGCGTGTGGGAGGCGAAGGGGTAAAGGCCTGGGAGGGAGCGGGTATCAGTGGGCAGGGAACCCCGGCTCACCCCCCCCGCCGAGTGCACGCGCACCGCCGGCTCCCCTCCTCTCCCCCCCCCACCCCCACCAGTGCATCCACCTCCCAGTCCCCCTAGTGCAGGGTTTCTCAGACTGGGGGGCGGGACCCCTCAGGGGGTCGTGAGGTTATTAAATGGGCGGGGGGGGGCGCGAGCTGTCATCCTCCACCCCAAACCCTGCTTTGCCTCCAGCATTTGTAATGGTGTTAAATATATAAAAATGTGTTTTTAATTTACAAGGCGAGGGTCACACTCAGAGGCTTGCTATGTGAAAGGGGTCACCAGTACAAAAGTTTGAGAACCACTGAGCTAGTGCAACTGCACCCCTGCTCACCCCTACATAAGTGCACCCTCCACCCAGCTCCCCCGTCCATATGTGACCCCCCCCCCACTCAGATGCCCAAGTGTACTATTTTCTGCTTATTTTCCCAGTGTAGCTGCTAGTTCATTGAACCAAAATGGGGCTGCTGTTGTATGATGCTTGTCGCTTAGGTGCCTGTGTTGGGGTGTCAGTTCAAATTTCCCATGATCTGGAGCACCATATCTAAATCCTGGAAGCTGAACAATCCCAGATCCGCAAAATTGTTGGGGAGGATAAAGAATCTATAAGGCAACCTATGGAGAGGGAATGATCCAAAGGAAGTAGCTGGAGTCTGGTTTTGCAAAGGCATTAGCCCTCACCGATAATTATATTCATACCACATTTCAAATTTCAGCAGTTCCTGCTGTAAGTCTACCTTAAAATGTGGCTAGCTTTTTTTTTTTTTTTAAGAAATGTTTGGGTTTTTCCTCTACTCTCACCCAACACAACCACTATATGGATTTTGCTCCACCTCTCCAAAATTAATTCACTTATGGACAGAGACTAAGCACATAAAATTTCAATCCAAAAGGTGAATTTTTCAGATACTTTAATATGTTTGTGAGAAAATGGTTATGAAAACCCTTTAAAATGTGAAAGCCATTATAGAGTTTGCTGTTAGCAAATAACGTAATTATTTGGCTTCACCTTTTTCAAATATATTGTATAAATATATAATTGCAGATGTTAATATGCTCATAAGATTATGCTTGCCATGGAGCAATCTGTTTAAGAATTAATTTAATGGCAAAATTGTTAGTTATAGGTAATTATTAGCTGCCTCCTTCTGCCTTCTCTTCTCTTATTCTTCCCCACCTATCCTGTGCAACCAAAGAAGTAGTCCTTTCAAGTTGAAACATTCTTTTTTGTTTCGTGTACAGTATAAATTCCGGGACCTGACCATAGAAGAACTGAAAAATGTTGTTAAGATCTACCCAAACTTCAGATTCTCCGTGGACACATACAGTAAGAATCTGATCTAGTTACTTTGATTGTTTTTTTTCAACAGTTAATGATTATTTGGAACTCTGACTTTTCATAGGTTCTCTATCTAAAATGAAATATATCTAAATTACTGTCATTTTCAGTTTGTCTTCCTCACGTGATATCATGTGACTTTTTTTTTCAGGAGTTCATTTCCTACAGTACTTGTTGTAAGTTACCTTCAACAAACTAATCAGTATATTTTTTTAAAAAATGAATAAATTGTAACACATCAGTGATTATACAAATTGGTAATTTCATGGATTCCATCTTATTGTTCCAGTTCACTTAAGCAAATTTAAACATAATTTGATGGATTTACATTGTTAAAAGTAAATTCCTGAATCCCCCCACCCCTAGCAAGAAGAAAAGTCCTATTGACACGAGCCTTACAGAGAAGGAAGAAGAGCAGAGGCCCCTTTTTGGAGGGATATGCAAGCTGATAAAGCACTGTAACTTGAGACCACAATGGAGAAGGTCAACAAGATGCACATAAAGTTTCCTTAGTTGTGCAACTGTCATTAAGCTTCCAATAAAGAGTGATACCAAAGGAATAAATAAAGTAACATTCTATTTTAAAAAAAGAAAGGGAGGGGGGGAAGGTCACCTGTGTGTGTTTAATTACTAGATGTAGTATCTAAGTACAAGGAATTAATCTTTGCAGTCACATTTCACTGGTAAATGTTCATTTTCAGCATACATCTGAGAGTTGAAATCAGTAGTTATTTAAATGTGGAATGAAGCAGTATGGGTAATACTTAGAATTTTGTATTTTAAAAAAAAATCCTCTAACCACTAAAAAAGAAAAAACTTGTTCTCAATTTCAGCTTTCAAAGACGGATCCCTTAAAGACCTCTTGAATTTCAGTGGCACTATTCCAGTGAAATATCAGGGTAAGGCTAACAACTGATAGACTGTATTTTCTATACCAAAGCCAAATACAGTGGTAAGACATTGTGTACATTTAACAGTATATCTTCCTGATTAGTCATATAGAGTCTTGGAAAAGGCTTCTAATTTAGTACTGCCAAGAAGGCAGAGATATCATTGTTTCCTTTTCTAAGATGGGTGACCTGGAGAGTCTCCATGTGCCACACAAGAGTTGGATTAAGATCTCTTTCTAGATAACTTGGACTGGGCTTGAAAAATCCACTTGCTTTGGTCATCAGTGTCTGGGGTCAAAGCTATAATTTTTGTTTTGTTTTTAAAGATAATTTCCATATATGAACATAGTGTAAAATGATCCAGTGCTATCTTCCTAAATCTGCAGATAGACAGCTCCAGTGCCTCTGCTGCTGTTCATAGCTGGTCAAGCTGCAGCAATCGCTAATCACCAAAGCAGGGGTAGTCAATTGGCAGACCCTGGGCCAAAAATAGACCACCAGACTCTTTTGAACAGACCCCAAAATCTTTCTATTTACTTATTATCATCATCATTATATTTTTTTAATTTTCTCTGGAGTCTGGGCTATACTTTGACCAAGAAATTTGGACCTTGACAAAAAATAGACTACCTCTGGTTCAGAGTCTTGGGGGAAGGAAGAAGCTATGAGGAAAAGCAGTGGCTGGCACTAAAGCCATTGTCTGGGTTGGAGGGAACAATTTGCACAAAGGCTGAGAAAAGAATAGCTTAGCAGAGATCTCTCCTCACTCTTGCAGTAGCCAGTAGGCCGAGAGGGAAGAAAATGGAAAGTAAGAGTGCTCTTCTTATGATCAGCCAAAGGATTGGAGTGTGAGCTCACTTCTAAAAATACTTTAAGTAAAGCTGATTGACAGTTAAATTCTGTACACCAATGTTTTTTCATTTAAATTTCTGGGGTTAAATTGCGCAGATTGGCTTTAGTAGTGGGGATGGCCTCGTGGCCACCTTCAAACAGGATTACATTAATGTGAACCAGGAACCTTTTAGTTTGTGCCTGGAACATCTACATAGAGGAGTTACAACCTTTGTAGTCCAAACTGCGGGGCAGTGTAGGTGCCCTAAAAGTTGACATACTCCCAGTTTCATACCTTAGCTTGTCACACACTAACCATGTAGACAAGCGCTCAGTTTACCTAAATCAACAGTAGCCACTTCTATTCCAAAATAAGAGTGCCCTCAAATACACTTGCCCTGAAATAACTAACTACATATTAGAAAACTGATTTAGTTAACTAGGTGAAAGACTGTGTAGATAAGCCCTTAGTCCTCAGGCTGGTGGGTGTTGGGTAAAGTCTTCATGCCCTGTGCTTGGATATGCAGTGTCCTCAGATAATTAGGACTCTTCCTTGAACTTGCAGTCTTTGAAGTCTAAATATAAAGCACTTAATAGAGTCTCCTCCTCATTAGCTCTCTGTTTCCAAGGTTATATAAACCCTATAAAAGTAAATAGATTGCTCTAAGAAGTTCCTTTGTTCTGAAAGTCAGACTTATTTGCTGGTAGAGTTCTGTAAATTTGACAATTTATATTTGACAGGATTTCAATCAATGATACTTAATATACCAGGTTTGGTCGGGATAGTATAAATCAATAGCATAAATAATCAAAGCAAATAAAGTGCTATATTTTAAGGAAAACCGAACACACAATCATGATTTCAGTATACCTTCGAAATGCGGAGGTCATAACTCTTTTTGTTTTGTGTCTAACAGGTAATTCCTATAACATACCAATTTGTTTGTGGATTTTGGATTCTCATCCTTTTGCTCCTCCCATTTGCTTGCTGAAACCAACTATAAACATGGAAATCTCTGTGGGAAAACACGTAGATGCACGTGGCAGGATATACTTGCCCTATTTGCAAAACTGGAGCCACGTAAGGAAAAACAAATTCCAAGAAGAATGCGTTATATTACATATAAATTAACACTCATTTTTTTCTCTTCTCCTACATTTGTTAATCTTAAAATGTACAGTCAATGACTATGCAAACAGAAGCAGAAGATTGTTTCCCTTTAAGCAGTAGCCTTCAGTAGCAGTAGAAAAATTTCCTAATTTTAAATTGAGGAAAAAAGGGGATTAAACTTGTTTCTGTTAGAGGGAAGGATAAACCAAATAGAGATGTTTGACACATTTTCTTTTAGTGTTGTGAACAATGTCCAGTAACTGGGTAAGCTGAGGTTATATTTAGCAAGTGCAGTTTTTCAGTAAAATTATAGTAACTGATATAATAGCCTTATGTCTGGTATAGATATTATTGCAAAATCGAGATTGTTTTTCTGGGGATGACTCGTATAGAAGGTCCAAAAGCAACTTTAGTTGCTAAGTGGATTTCTTTTATGAAATGCAGTACATAGGTTACTTTAAACGTGTGGCTGTCAAGCCATAAAAAATAATTTAATGAAATCTGTTTTGTTTTTTCAGCTAGCTTTTTAAGATAAATAAAAACAAAGCTGTTGAGGTTTTTGGAGGGGGAAGAGTGGGGGTGAGGGGTGTCATTTTCCTACTTAATGAGGAAATTTCTTTGTGAATATGTACCTGGTAATTACTGATTCATGCCCAGTCCTTACTTAGCTAAAAGGTCCATTGACCTCAATGAGAGCTTTGTCCAAATAAAGACCGCAAGATCGGGCTCTGATGCAGCTGGCCTGAAACTTCTCTAATGAGTTTTGTTTTTCTTCTTGCTGCAAAGTAGGATATGTTTTTTCTACAGGCTTCTGCTGGTATGGGTGTGAAGATCTATGATTTGTGACCAACAGAGCTGTGCCAGCAGAAATCCCTACTGTAGGCACAATTACACAGACAAAACTCTTTAATGGTATAGCTTGTTTTGCTTGTGCGGGGTTAGTTTTACTATTCTGGTACAGAGGCTTTGCTGGTTTACTGTGTCCACACTGGGAGTGCTTTGGCAGTAAGGTTATGCCTATACCGGTAAAGTGCTCCGTGTAGATATAGCCTTAGCCTGTATTTAGTAATATATGCTACTTTATCAGAGGCTTTCTTATGTCCAATAATGCTTCAAACAACCAATTGAGTTGGTGTTTGGTATCTTTAATTCAGTCTCTATATTCTCCACTTTTCTAATCCATACTCCCATAGTCACACATTTATATTTGTATTAATAAGGTATTAAAAATAAAATAGAAATATACTCATGGGCAGTGCTAGTTTTCCTCTATCTTAAAAGTTGGTTTGGGTGTGAAAGATTGATATTTATAGTTTGGCTAAATTTATACAGTGACTCTTGATACCTTGTGATAAATTGTTGCAATTTATGGGCATGCTGTTTTATCATGATAGCTAGTAAAGATTGTAAGTCTTCTCCTATATGTATGTGTTCCAGCCAAAGTCAATTATCATTGGATTAATCAAAGAAATGATTGAAAAGTTTGAGGAAGAGCTACCTCTGTATTCAGTATCATCTTCCGATGAAGCCAAGCAGTTAGAACTGCTATCCTATATTGCAAAGATAACTACAGGTGTGTAATTTGTCAGCAGATCTGAATCAATATCAATTTTATCTATGCTTTTAGTTATTTTTATTTTATCTTTTCAAGGTGGACAATAAATATTACTTAAACTTGTAGTAGTTACATTTTCCTAAAGCTCATTATTTTTCCTTTACCTTAAATTACTTTCTGACGGCATAGCTGATTTACATGTTCTCTCATGGATAATGCACTTTAAAACCGTCTTTCAATATTTTAAAAACACTTTCTGCAGTAGTATACATTGGTGCATGTAGTAGCATTAAAGGGATTACTATTATTTGTATTGTGGTAATGCCTACAGTTGCCAACCAAGATTGTACTAGAGCAGGGGTGGCCAACCTGAGCCTGAGAAGGAGCCAGAATTTACCACTGTACGTTGCCAAAGAGCCACAGTAATACGTCAGCAGCCCCCCAACCAGCTCTCCACCCAGCGCCTCCCGCCCACCGGCTGCCGATCAATGCCTCTCCCTCCTTTCCCACACCTGCTGATCATCTGTGTGCTCGGGGGTGGGGGGGAGGAGCGAGGGCATGGCAGGCTTAGGGGAGGGGGCGGGAAGGGGTGGAGTGGGAGCAGGGCTTGTGGCAGAGCCAAGGGTTGAGCAGTGAGCACCCCCTGGCACATTGGAAAGTTGGCACTTGTAGCTCCAGCCCCGGAGTCAGTGCCTACACAAGGAGCCGCAGGTTGTCCACCCCTGTACTAGAGGGGTTACCTATATGGAGCAGCAGTGCGGTGTGATTTCTAAAGCACACTAAAGTGTTGCACATTAATTGGTTCATATAGACCCCTGCTGGTGCTCACTAAATACTGCTTAGTGAGCTTTAATGTTAGTACTGTTTCAAACAGTGCAAACATAGCACTAGGGAATCCTAGTACACACCACCAGAGGTCTACATGGACCAATTAATGTGCAACACTTTAGTGTGCTTTAGAAATCACCCCCCACTGTAGTCCACATTACTGCTCCATGAATTCAAGGCCAGACACTGTACAAAGCAGTTCAGAGTTTTTGTCCCAAATATCTTAATCTAAACAAACAAGATGGACAAAGAGTAGCAGGGGAAATGGAAGTGTACAGAAATTTAATGAGTTGCCCAGGGTCACACTGCATTTCAGTGGCAGAGCTGAGTACAGAGCTGGGGGAGCGTGGTTAATAGAAAAGGCGTCTATTTGAATTTTTTTCCTTGCTGATGAAAAACTTAATTTAAATGTAAATTGTAAGAATATAATTCTGTGGAAAAAATGTCTTACTCAATGGAAGCCTTGAAAATTAGTTTCCATAGTGTGACCAGCGTACTGGAGAAAACAAAGTAATTTGATTGGTCGGACCCAGGCATTATCTTTCACATTCAGTACATGTGTTTACACTGTCTTATAAAACCACCAGCTGTGATTGATTGTTTTTTTTAAATTTTAGGTGAAACTGACATGAATTCAAAGACTAGGGTGGGTGGACAGAAAAAAGATGGAGGCTTTAACAAAGTTACTGTGATTGGAGCAGGAGATCTTGGCATTGCTTGTGTACTAGCAATTGCAGCAAAGGTACTTACTCATTTTTAATAGAATAGCTATTAATATTGTCTAGTGCTGTTCCTATAATGATCTCCAACCTAGTTCTTAGTGTATTTAAAATACAAACACAATGACTTCATTTTAAGTACTTTTAATAATTTGTGATGTTGCTTCTTTAGTTTACCTTTTTCCTATTTAAATATATTAAACTAAAAAGATAACATGTACACATTTCAAATTTAATCATCCTTTATGGGGTCCGACAGTCAGCTGTTTGTTATAAAACATCTTAATGTTGAGCACAGATTCTTCAAACTACATAAATTTGTAGTTAAGGGATATTGTCAAGGTTGTGCCCTAGATATTGTGGAGTTCTCACAGTGTATGGTATTTCTGTATGTGCTCAGTATTTGAGCACAAGAGTCACAGTTTTGGCCTTAACTTTGAGTGTCTAAGTGTAACCATCCTAAGGTGAGTTTTGTGTATGTGGTTTAATATACTATTTGGTAATGGAACTACCAACACAGATGTCCAGTTTTCCATTTAACATTACACAATCATTGGTGATTTGGGTGTGGGCTGTTTTGGGGGGGTTTTGTGATACAATTAAAATTCTTTTTAAAGTGAGATCAAATCTCAGAAGCATCTTTTTATCAGAATAAACTGCATTTTATTCTGTTGCAGAGATGAAATATATTTATTTGTACAGGGTGCTGCAGACCAGGTGGTTCTCTTAGACCTCTCAGAAGGAGCAGCAAAAGGAGGAACAATGGACCTGGATATCTTTGCTCTGCCAAATGTAGAGATCAGCAAAGGTACTCATTTTTTATATTGTAGTGGAACATATTACTGTATGTTCTGTATTTTTATTTTGCTGTATACTTATATATTTATTTACTTTATGGGAACTAGATCACCCTAGGGAGTGATAGAATCTTTCATCTCTGGTCATTAATGTAGATTCATTCTGGGTCTTTAAACACCCATTATCTTCTGATAGTTTCTCACCTCCTGAAGTGGTGTGTGCAGATTAAGACTGTGAAATGCTGGTGGCATGGTCCAGGGAAGCTGGTACTGCTCTTGTCCAGTACTCTAATCTTTTCTGTTTTTAGAGGCTTAGATCTCTTGTGCTATCAATCAGGCACCTTCTAGCTGCATTCAGTTCATTTACTAGATATATTTTGTAAGATACGTTGGTTCTTTTTTAGTCCATGTTCCACCTCATGCCAAACCACCAGAACAGACTCTTTGATACAGTGTCAGCATCCTTGACTCTGAGCTAGAAGGACAAAAAGAACAGAAGCCCCTATGTGAAAGAAAGAAATGAGGATAAAGATCTTCACCAAGAATCCAGGATTATCAGGATGCAGTGTTCAGATTCTATAGCGATGGCCCCAGTATAAATACCTAGCTAGATGGGGGTTGGAAAAAGGAGAGAACTTCTTTTTTAGAGATCCAAATAATGTCAGGAGAAGGATGCTAGTTTTTACTTCTTAGTTTCTCAGCAAGGTATAAAGAAATAAATATCAAAAAGCTAATGTAATATATGCTACCAATGCCCAGTTGTTAGAGTAGGAGCCTGGGAGTCCAGATTCCTGGGTTGTCTTCAAAGCTGTGCATCAAGCTCTGTATGATCATGGGCAAATTGAAGCCTCAGGTTTCCATCTATAAATGGGAATAATGTCAACCTTGCATGGTTCTATGAGGCGTATCTAGTTGTAAAATACTTTGAGATCCTTGGATTAAAGGTACTGTAGAAGGGGGCAAAGTACACTCATATTATAGGCAAAGCAATTCCAACACAAAGCTCTGTATACACTTCCAACACAATAGATCGGGGATGGTGATACATAAAAATATCCTTATATATCTTTCTAGTTCAATTCTACTGTAGGAAAAAAGCTGTTAACTTAAAGGCTCTTGCGGAAAGGCAAACAAAATAGTTTTGTGTTGAATTGAACCTATATGTACTGGTTTTAGTATGGGTCATTTAAAACATTTTTGCACCAAGTCTATCTTGACATATCTATAATTTGATAAAATGAGACTTTAAAAAAAACAAACCCTCAATTTTTTTTTATGTTTATCAGATTTTTCTGCTTCTGCTAATTCAAAAGTGGTAGTGCTCACCGTTAATTCTCTGGGTAATGCTCAGTCGTATCTTGGTGTCATACAGAGCAATGTGGATCTATTCAGAGGAATTGTCCCAGCAGTAGCACATTATAGTCACAATAGTGTGCTGCTTGTCGCATCTCATCCAGGTTTGTTGGTATTTTACATGTATCTGTTTTTTTGTTCTAATCTATTTAAAGAATATCCTTTTGCCTGATATACTCTACTGAGCAGGGAGCCAGCACTCCTAAATTCTAATCCCAGTTCTGAGATGGACTCCCTCTTCAGACTTGGGCAAACCACTATATCCGTGTGTTTCTCTATATGGAGAGGCTGTTGGTAAGATGTTGTCTTAAGCATAGTTGAGATAAAGGGGGGGAAATGAGATTATTTTGTATATCAAAAGTCTTCTTGCATATGTTTTGTTTTTGTCTATTGTTTAAACCTCATTTTATCTAGTCTTATGATATGTCTATCTACTGTAGTCTTATGGTATGTCCATCTACTGTAGCACCTTGAAAATGTGTTAGTGACAAGATCTCTCTCTCTTCCCCTATGCTGTAAGGATATATAAACACAATATGATCAAAACTTCTGTTTGATAGGCCCTTATGTTACCTTATGTTAAATACTTAGCCCCTTGTTTGTTTGGAAACACATTCATGATCATAAAACTATCATGATTCCATGATCTTGTGTCAGAACTCTAAGTAAGTTGGGAAGGAAGAAGTAGACATGAACCTACCCATCCACACACACTTAAAACATGTTACTATAACATATTAGAGAAATTGGAAAGATGACCTTTTGCTCCATTCAAAACAGGGAACGAGGAGGAGACATTTGCGAAATGGAAAGAGAACTAAACTTTAAGGTGGGGGCTAAGTTTTTTGGGGTGGTGGTGGTGAGAGAAATGATTTGAGTTTCTGATATCTTTTCTTAATATTTTATTTGAGCTATGACATGATTATTCTCAAAGCCTGACTCATTGTTTTAGAAATGAGTAAGCTGCTGATAGTGTCCTGTATGCTTATACTTTGAGTTATAAAATGTTCCTGCTTTTGTTTCTTGAGTGTGAATTATAGTTTGCTGTTGTGTTGAATTTTGGGAGTAATTCTGTATGTTTTCAACAAACTTTTGTCCCATGTTTAGTGGAAATAATGACTTACGTATCATGGAAGCTGAGTGCATTTCCTAAAAGCAGAGTTATCGGAATTGGTTGTAATCTAGACACTGAGAGATTCCAATATATTATCACAAACTTGTTGAAAGCACAGACCGTAGGAAAAGAGGCTTGGATTATCGGCGAACGAGGGGAAGATAAAGGTAAACTGATACATGATTATGACTTTGAATTTGAACTGTTCTAGAAAGGGGGGGAAAGACACATCCTATGGAGAGTGTTAGTGTTTACAGCGGGGAGGCAAACTGCGCCTCAGGGGCCATATCCGGCCCTCCAGTTGTTTTAATACGGCCCTTGAGCTCCCACCGGGGAGTGGGGTTCGGGGCTTGCCTTGCTCTGGCGCTCCAGCTGGGGAGTGGGGTCCGGAGCTTGCCCCACTACACGCGGCTCCCAGAAGCAGTGGCATGTCCCCTCTCCGGCTCCTACGTGTAGGGGCAGCCAAGGGGCTCCGCACGCTGCCCCCACAGCTCTCATTATCCGGCAGCCCCAGCCAATGGGAGCTGCAGGGGCAGCACGCAGAGCTTCCTTCTGGGAGCTGCTTAAAGTAAGCGCCGCCGAGAGCCTGCATCCCTGACTCTCCCTTGCACCCCAAATCCCTGCCCCAGCCCTGATCCTCCCTCCCACCCTCGGTCCCAGCCCAGAGCACCCTCCTGCATCCCCAGCCCCTCATCCCCACCCCAGAGCCCAAACCGCCAGCCAGAGCCGCCCCACCCTCCTGCCCCCAACTCCCAATTTTGTGAGTTTTCATGGCCCACCATACAATTTCCATACCCAGATGTGGCCCTCGGGCCAAAAAGTTTGCCCACCCCTGGTTTACAGGGTGTCCCCCAAGATTCTAGAGCAGGATGGGAGCAAACAAAGATGTTCTCTGTGTGTCCCCAAATGGGGAGAAGTGTACAGAAGTACAGCCTTGATTGTTTATTTGGTATAACACTAAATTACATTAAAGATATTGAAGAGGGAAGACTCTTTTTCAGGGAAGGGAATGCATGGGGGTAAAAGTATGTGGAGGGCTGTCAGTACTTCAGAGAATACCATGTTTTCAGAGGTGCTGATCCCTGACTCATATGGATGTTCACAGTAGCTGTGGTTGCTCAATACCTTTGCAAACTGGCTGTAGTTGATTTCCCAAGTGCACAGCAGCGACAAGAATGGAACCCAGGAGTTTTGGGTCTAGAGCAGGAGTGGGCAAAGTTTTTGGGCCGAGGGCCACATCTGGGTGAGGAAATTGTATGCAGGGTTGGGGTGTGGGAGGGGGTGTGGTGTGCAGGAATGGGCCCAGGGCAAGGGATTGGGGCAGAGGAGGGGTGTGGGCTATATGAGGGGTCTCAGGGAAGGGGGTTGGGGTGCAGAGTGCAGGAGGGGTGCAGACTGCGGGAGGGAGCTCAAGGCAGGGGGTTGGGGTGCAGGAGGGGTGTAGGGTGCGACAGGGCTCAGGGCAGGGAGTTGGGGTGCACGGGTGTGCAGGGTGTGGCAGGGGGCTCAGGACAGGGAGTTGGGGTGCGAGGTGCAGGCCAGGGGGCTTAGGGCAGGGAGTTGGGGGGTGGGGTGCAGGAGGGGTTTGGGCTCTGGCTCGGTGCCGCTTACCTAAAGCGGCTCCAGGGTGGCAGTGGTGCACTGCCTGCCTGCCCTGGCCCCATGCCACGCTGCTCCAGGAAGCAGCCAGAACCACATCCCTGCGCGGCCCCTGGGGGATGGGGTGGGGCACAGTGCTCCATGTACTGCCCTTGCCACGCCTCCGGGTACCTCCCCCGAAGCTCCCATTGGCCGCAGTTCCCCGTTCCCAATCAATGGGAGCTGCAGGGGGCAGTGCCTGGAGACAAGGGCAATGCACCGAGCCCTCTGCCCCCCGCCCCCCCGGGCCCCCAGGGATGTGGTGCCGGCCGCTTCTGAGAGCAGTGCGGGGCCCGTGGCACCACGGGGGAGGGGGGGCAGTCCTGCGGGCTGGATCCAAAGCCCTGAGGGGCTGGATCTGGCCCATGGGCTGTAGTTTGCCCACCCCTGGTCTAGAGGAATTGAGTTGAGTGCTCTTTACAGAACTGGATAAAGTGAGATTTAGCTTCTCCCTACATTTAAAAAAAGTGATGTATGAAGGATAAAGTAATTAAAAAACCAAACAAACTAGGCTCTTTATCACATCTGCTTAAAATGCTACTCCACATAGAAACATCAAACTTTAATTCACGATTGTGCGGCATCTGCTCCTACACAATGCAGCTACTGCTACCTTTCTCTTAAGTGTCAGGTTTTTTTTCTTCTTAAATTGAAAGCCATGCAGAGGTGGTAATTTCTTCAGAGGAGGGTTATCTCCCTTTTTCCTTCCAAAAGTTGTCCTCAAAATAATGAAATCAAATTTTTGAAAAAGCAGTTAGGTTAAAAAAACAAAAAACTAATATGGGCATATCAGAAATGTAAAGTGTGAAGCATTCTGTAATGGAGATTTGAGTATATGTGAAGAATGGAAATTGCAGCTAAACTTTGGGGTAAACTAGGCTGCCTGGATGTTAGACATTGATAGGCCATGGTGTTTCATGGACCAGAGATAGAAAACAATGTACTGTTATTAGAGTAATTTTTAATGAGAAGTCTGTTTAAAAATGTCAGTAACACTTTTCTAGTATACCTTTCTGACTCATAGAACAACTTTCACTATCAGTGTTTTCATTGTATGGCTCCTTTAAGTCATGACTTCCAATTGAAATACAAAAGACTGATTTATAAGGAATCAATCATAGATTTAATTTGTACAGTAGGTTTGTCAGTCTTCATGAATCTGGTCTCTGTCACACTTCAAAGTATCCTTGATAGCTTATTGTAGCAGGTGGCTTTTCAACTGACTTGTCATTCCCAGCTTTCCTTCCATATGTTAGGCTAAACAATAATATATTTTCTTTGAGTTCAAAAGAACTGAAAACATTATACCACATCAGATGCATTACACACTGAGACACATTGGCTCCCTCTATTCTCTGCCAATCCTGATCTACAGGACACAACTGAGGATGAGAGAATAGCTTGGTCTCCATGGTCCATTTTTCCTGAGGGTCTCTGCTGAAAGTGAATATAGTAGTTTTTGTGATGATATTTTTTAGTTTGGATAACTGTCTGCTAAGAACCTGATACTCAGATCTCGAGTTTAGGATTGCCTTTCATCATGCTTGCTAAATCAAATGCACACTACTATGTAGGATGTATTTTCCAGTTACTTTACAGAAAAGTCTGAGGGGAAAATATTTAACCCAAATTCTGCAATAATTGGACTGAACAGAAAGGTTTTACCCAAAAATTTATTTTTCTTTTGGCAATATTCCTATTTGAAATTATGATAGTGGGGACTGGTTGATTTTAAGGGAATTAGTAATAGAGTACGGACCTTTCACCTCTAAGTTACTTCAGATCCAACTTGAGTTGACAGAAAACTACCACCTGACAGCTGTCTGGGGGCATATGTAAAATGAATGGGTGGGTTCAGTCCTGTTCTTGGTAGATAAGTTTGCATACCAAATGTGATCTTTTTTTGTGACACTTATCGTCCCCCTTATGTGTGGTTTAAACAGAGATTAAATGGAAATGGAGACTGAACTAGCCTCTTGCCCTTAAAGTTAGTCCCTTTAGAGGGTTTAGACATGCTGGCAGGACAGTGTGAGCAAGCTTGCATAGCTATTTTCTGTGCTATGTAAGGCTGTCATCCCAATAATATTCATCAGCCTTGTGGATATGCATACCCACCCACCCTGGTAGCAGCATCATGCATTAAGGGGGTGGGGAAAGACATTAAATCCAAAAGTTTAAGTTGTAGGTAAGGTTGTAAAAGCGTATTAAAATTTAATAAAGGAAATGCTTTGAGCAGGGGGTTGGACTAGATGACCTCCTGAGGTCCCTTCCAACCCTGATATTCTATGATTCTATGGGAGTGAAAAAAATAAGACTACTGAAGCTGTTTTAAAAAAAACAGGAATGCTGAGAAATTTTAAGATAAAACTTATGGTTTTTTACCTGTATCCCTTCTCTCTTTGCACCAACACTTATGAGACAGTCTTTTACCATAGGTTTCAGAGTAACAGCCGTGTTAGTCTGTATTCGCAAAAAGAAAAGGAGTACTTGTGGCACCTTAGAGACTAACCAATTTATTTGAGCGTGAGCTACAGCTCACTTCATCGGATGCATACTGTGCACAGTATGCATCCGATGAAGTGAGCTGTAGCTCACGAAAGCTCATGCTCAAATAAATTGGTTAGTCTCTAAGGTGCCACAAGTACTCCTTTTCTTTTACCATATGAGACTAACAAATTTATTTGAGCATAAGCTTTCGTGGGCTACAGCCCACTTCATCGGATGCATAGAATGGAACATATAGTAAGAAGATATATATATAGAGAGAGAGATACTCCACCTTTTCACTTTCTCTGTATGTGTGTGTAAGAGGCTAATTAAGATGAGCTATTATCAGCAGGAGAAAAAAACTTTTGTAGTGATAATCAAGATGGCCCATTTAGACAGTTGACAAGAAGGTGTGAGGATATTTAACATGGGGAAATAGATTCAATATGTGTAATGACCCAGCCACTCCCAGTCTCTATTCATACCCAAGTTAATGGTATCTAGTTTGCATATTAATTCAAGCTCAGCAGTTTCTCGTAGGAGTCTGTTTTTGAAGCTTTTCTGTTGCAAAATTGCCGCCTTTAAATCTGTTAGTGAGTGGCCAGAGAGGTTGAAGTGTTCTCCTACCGGTTTTTGAATGTTATGATTCCTGATGTCAGATTTGTATCCATTTATTCTATTTTGTAGAGACTGTCTGGTTTGGCCAATGTACATGGCACAGGGGCATTGCTGGCACATGATGGCATATATCACATTGGTAGATGTGCAGGTGAACAAGCCCCTTTCATGTTCTCTGTGTGTGTGTATATATATATATTTTCTTACTATATCATAGAATCATAGAATATCAGAGTTGGAAGGGACCTCAGCAGGTCATCTAGTCCAACCCCCTGCTCAAAGCAGGACCAATCCCCAATTTTTGTCCCAGATCCCTAAACGGCCCCCTCAAGGATTGAACTCACAACCCTGGGTTTAGTAGGCCAATGCTCAAACCACTGAGCTATCCTGTTCCATTCTATGCATCCGATGAAGTGAGCTGTAGCCAATGAAAGCTTATGCTCTAATAAATGTGTTAGTCTCTAAGGTGCCACAAGTACTCCTGTTCTTTTTGTGGATACAGACTAACACGACTGCTACTCTGAAACCTGTCTTTTACCATATGTGTCTTAACATTGACAATAGAAGCCACATTCTACATAGTGTACTTACTAATGCATAACAACAAATTCTGTTAAACTCTTACGTGAAGCCTTTTTTTGAACAAATTTCTCCAGGCCAGTTCTGCCATGGAATTTAGAACCTCAGAAAGACGCCAAACTGCCCTCAAGGCCTGTACCAGTATACGCTTCAGAAAATCCAGTTTAAAACTTTATCATTCCAATATTTTATAACATTGACGAAAGTTTGTTTTTAATTTGATTTAGTGCCTGCATGGAGTGGTTCTAATTTAATAACATGTCATCAAACTGAAGGAGTAGTGAATGATAACTCTCAGGAGCAGTTGGCAAACAGGTAACAACACTGTTACAACAGTAAACTTAAATTCACACCAACCTGTTACCAGAATAGTAGAGGTGTTTTTTTCCCAATCCGCAGAGTTCAGAATCTCTGAATAATATGACTTTACTTTACTACTATGAGCAAGTCTGCTTTGAAACTTTCAGGTCATTGGTATACCTTGAGTATATAGGAAAAGACTATTTTTTTTAGTTCTGAATTTTGTTTTTCCAGTAGCTAAATATAGTTAAGTGGTAATGTTAATAGAATAAGCGTGTGCTCCTCTAAACTGTTTGCAACACTTACACTAAAATGCGTTGCATCAGCATTTATTTGATGCAGTAAACTAGGCTGTTCATAATCCTAATACATGACACTTATTTAGTACGTTCCCTCTGAGGTTCTTAAAACACTTCTTAATCAAGAATACACTGCAGTGAACAGGGTATATATTTAACATTGCTTTTCATAGAAATTAGGAAAATGTCTGCCATGATAATTTTTATTAAGTTAGCAAAATTTTACCATTTGCATGGAGAAATTAAAAAATTGTGATCTTTGTAGAATTGGGAAATAAAGCATTGCTTTAGAATGCAATTTTTTAGAGAAGTAGACAGCGGTCTTCATATGCTATGCAATACTTTTTGTGTGTTTATGGAATACTGTATGTCAAACAAAACATGGTAACTGAAGAAATTTCTAAAACCACATTTTTCTCTGTTATGTAGAGCCATGGAAGTTCTTAAAGGAAAAGGTCAAAAGTCCTGGTCTGTTGGGCTGTCAATAGCTGATCTGATTGAAAGTATACTGAAAAATAAAAGAAAGATTCATTCCATATCAACTCTGGCAAAGGTAAATATGGTATTAATTTCATATATTTTTCTATTGTGCCTTTAATCCTATTACTCACGTTAATTGTAGCCATATATAGACCTTAGGGTATGTCTACACTACGAAATTAGGTTGAATTTATAGAAGTCGGTTTTTTAGAAATCGGTTTTATATATTCGAGTGTGTGTGTCCCCACAGAAAATGCTCTAAGTGCATTAAGTGCATTAACTCGGCGGAGTGCTTCCACAGTACCGAGGCAAGCGTCGACTTCCAGAGTGTTGCACTGTGGGTAGCTATCCCACAGTTCCCGCAGTCTCCGCTGCCCATTGGAATTCTGGGTTGAGATCCCAGTGCCTGATGGGGCTAAAACATTGTCGCAGGTGGTTCTGGGTACATATCGTCAGGCCCCCATTCCCTCCCTCCCTCCATGAAAGCAAGGGCAGACAATCGTTTCGCACCTTTTTTCCTGAGTTACCTGTGCAGACGCCATACCACGGCAAGCATGGAGCCCACTCAGCTCACTGTCACCGTATGTCTCCTGGGTGCTGGCAGACGTGCTACTGCATTGCTACACAGCAGCAGCAACCCATTGCCTTGTGGCAGCAGACGGTGCAATAGGACTGGTAGCTGTCATTGTCATGTCCGAGGTGCCTGTGTGAGGTCGATCAGGAGCGCCTGGGCAGACATGGGCGCAGGGACCAAATTTGGAGTGACTTGATCAAGTCATTCTCTTTAATCCTGCAGTCAGTCCTATTGAACCATCTTATGGTGAGCAGGCAGGTGATATGGATTGCTAGCAGTCCTATTGCATCATCTTCTGCCAGGCAGGCAAGAGATGAGGATGGCTAGCAGTCCTATTGTACCATCTTCTGCCGAGCAGCCATGAGATGTGGATGGCATGCAGTCCTTCTGCACCGTCTGCTGCCAGCCAAAGATGTAAAAGATAGATGGAGTGTATCAAAACAAGAAATAGACCAGATTTGTTTTGTACTCATTTGCAAACCCCCACCCCACCCCCCGTCTAGGGGACTCATTTCTCTAGGTCACAGTGCAGTCACTCACAGAGAAGGTGCAGCAAGGTAAATCTAGCCATGTATCAATCAGAGGTCAGACTAACCTCCCTGTTCCAATAAGAACAATAACTTAGGTGCACCATTTCTTATTGGAACCCTCCGTGAAGTCCTGCCTGAAATACTCCTTGATGTAAAGCCACCCCCTTTGTTGATTTTAGCTCCCTGTAAGCCAACCCTGTAAACCGTGTCGTCAGTCGCCCCTCCCTGCGTCAGAGCAACGGCAGACAATCATGCATCTGAGTTGAGAGTGCTGTCCAGAGCAGTCACAATGGAGCACTCTGGGATAGCTCCCGGAAGCCAGTACTGTCGAATTGTGTCCACAGTACCCCAAATTCGACCCAGCAAGGCCGATTTAAGTTCTAATCCACTTGTCAGGGGTGGAGTAAGGAAATCGATTTTAAGAGCCCTTTAAGTCGAAATAAAGGGCTTCATCATGTGGACAGGTGCAGGTTTACATCGATTTAACGCTGCTAAATTCGACCTAAAGTCCTAGTGTAGACCAGGGCTTAGTCTTGACCAGCCATTCTACAGACACACTATTTTAGTTACTTTATTCCTACAACAGGCACCCAGCTTTTAGGATCCATCTGAAAATGAGCAAAAATCAATTACTGCAATTACTATGGTGGCCTTTCAAATTATAGGAGTTGAGAGATGCAACATGTGCAGTGCTGGTGTCTAGCTCATCATCGATCAAGGCTATTAACACAGTTAGTTTTGGCAAAATAACAGGCAGATGTGTCATGGTTCAAAGTGCTTAATGTTGAATGCAAATCTCCCCAAAGGCCAAACATCTTCAACTCCATTTACAAGAATCCGATGCAGATTTTCTCACTTCTATATTTGTCAAATCAGGAGGCAAACTTTTCTAGTTTCTCATTTTCTAATTAGGGAAGAGAGGATATGCTTATATTTGACAAAAACAGAATCTCAGACTAGATTTTAATTAAATTTCATTCTAAAGGACATAATTAAAGCAATATGTTGTTTATATTAGAACACACTGTGGAAACATTTTTCTTTAGTGACAAGGTCTGTGAACTTCCTATGTTGGTGACTGATCCATTTTGTGCTTGAGATTACAAAGACTTGTTTGTGTTTCATTATGTACATAAACTTAATTTCTTCTTCTCATCATGTGAACATTTTAGCACTTGTTATGTGAAATAGCTATTCAGGTATGGGAGTGACTAATAGTGTCTTGAGATGAACATAAATTGTACAGACACTATGCAAGATTCGAACAAAAATTTAATTTTATTTTGAACAAGACTTATAAAATTTCAACTAATTTTAGTTGCAGAATGTTGATGATCTATTACTAAGATTTTTTTAAAAAGTAGAATTTTTAATCTACTATACAGTATTATAAATAACAAACTAAGCTATGCTTGTCAGCTAAACAAAGCATGTCTTGTGATTAATTATCCTTGCTTACTTAAAATTGTTAATGTACATAATTTTGTATTTTATAGTGGGCATGGGGAATGGAGATTAATGAACTTAGAGTTGTTTTTATGTACATTCTTTTTGTCTATTTCAGGGGTGTTGCAATATAAACAGTGAAGTATTTTTAAGTATGCCATGTATTCTTGGAACCAATGGAGTGACTGAAATTATCAAACCACTGAAGGAGGATAAGTTGGTGGCAAAGAAACTGCAAAGCAGTGCAGCATCAATTCATGACCTTCAACAGCAATTGAAACTGTAAACACAATGGAATCATGCCATATCTGCTCATGAAAATGCTGGGTTTGCTAAGGGAAAATGTTTCCCTGGTAGATATAGGTTTCTGCAAACAGAAGAATTATCATTTCCTTTCAAAACTGCCTCACTCCTTCAAACCATTAGTTAAACTATGTAACAGAGAACATCACAAAATGGAAAGCTTTTTTCTTTTTTTAAAAAAGCTGTAGCTTTTGTAGTCAAAATGAAGAGATAATCTACAACTGTGTTTTGTCAAAATTTATGTAACTTTGCCTGCATTCTTTGTTACTAAGCTATGCACTATGTAGGCCTGATTTTCACATTCACTATGTTTTCGTTGTGCCCTCTGCTGGGACAAATAGGTTGTAAAGCTGACTTAGCAGTCTATCTGCAAGTGTGTCTAGTGTAGGGAGAATCCTTGGGTGGTGTAGAGCCACTACAGAAGCAGTATGTCACCTTCCTTGTAACCTTCAGTGTAGGGGGCATGACTAGAACACCATTGCACTCCAGCTTTTCAGTGCAGTAAAGGATTGACTAAAATGATCCTCATGCTTAGCAAACACGATAAAGCACTTTATTGTTTTCATGTAATTGAACTTGACACTAGAACACTGCTAGGAAAAATGGGAAATATTTTTTTAATGATACACCTTAGAGCTTGAGCTTTTGGGCATTGTGTATGAATGCTGTTGTATGTTCATTTAATTGTCTGAGCTTTTTTCCTAGAATTTTTCTCTATTCTAATTGTTTTGTATGTTTTACAGCACTTTAGGTGCTTTTATGCTATATGTTTTAGAAATAACTTTTTTGTTTTAAACACTAGAGGTATGCCAACAAATACAGCATTGGTACAGATACTGTACACAGTGGTGAGGTGTTTGTGTGGGGGGAGGTGGGAATAAAGGACAATCTTACAGTTGAGTAATATAGAAGTAAATAAGACTTGGAGGCATAATTAATTCATGGAAATATATGATTCAAAGCCCATTGATGTCAGTGGGCTTTGGATCAGGTTCATAAGGAATAAAGTGACTGGGAAAGGCAACTGAATCTGAGTAGGGAGACACTCCTGACTGACAAGGGTGAGGGGTGTACAAAAAAAGCAGGATACTAATGTTTAAAATAAACTGGAAAAGAATGCATGTTGGTACAAGTGGTTTTATCGACTTCTTAAATAATCTTTGCTTGTTCATTATGTTACACTCCTAAAAGAAAAGTAGTATAATTCATCTTGTGAGTAGACTTTAGTATTCAATTGAATACTAATGATACCAAATACAGTAAAGGAGAAAATGTGGACCCAACTCTTAAAAGTGCTGGTATGTATTTCTTAAAATACCATTGCAGCTTTATGTTGGTAAAGACACAATATATGAATGAATTAGAGTGATGATACACTTGCTTGTGACTTACACTTATACCTCAGAAAGGGCCCAGTCTTAAAGAGGCTTAGTACCCTCAACAACCTTTTGGGCCTGATATGTATCACTTACAAGTCCAGTTTCCATTGTGATAGATGGGGGCACGATCTAGCCCATTGACATCATTGGGAGTTGTGATCTTCTGAGTGATCTCAGGATTGAGTCCAAAAATAGGAAAACTACATTTTCCTTAATGGGATCACCATTCATATTGCCCGAGCATTTTTTTAATGATTTAATCAGTGATGGTTTGTAAATAGTGATTATTATGATAGAACAATTGAGCTGGTTGTTTAAACATAATTGAGCACTAGTCTCTAGCTGGACTGGTTTTCTTTGTAACTTAATAATATCTTCATGAATGAGCAATAACTAACTTTTCCTTAAAGTGTGGTACATTTAAAATTGTTCATAAAGAGGGCTACACTTAGCTAGAATAGATCATCTTTGTACCTTAATGTTGTATCTTATTTTGTTAAAAGCTGCAGTCCTCTTATAATGGTCACTTTTTAGGATAAATTGTACTTAGCACTCATAATTCAGAAATCTGATCTAATTTTTAAATATTAAATGCCATTGTTCAGACATTTCCAATTTTTATTTAAAAAGAAGGGATTGCAGCTTTAAAAATACATTACATGGCACTTTACATTGTTGTAGGAAGGAAATTGTGTAAAGTCACTTTTAGACTAATGGCACTAAAAGGCATCTGTTGTATGACACTTATTCTTGTTCAGAAACAGTGGGGGAAAAAGTGTTTTAGATGCACAAAGAACTTGTAAGATGTGGCCTGCTATTAAGGGCCTCTAAAATGAGGGTTTTAGTTGGCCAGCCATTTCCAGTTTCCTAAACAGCTGGTGTGTTGCTGCAAAACTCTTAATGTTGATATCTAGGTTCAGATATACTGAATTCATGTAATTTGTATATTGCACTGTTTTCCTGCTATTCTGTTTTTAAATTATGGTCTTAGGCATTGATGGTGTCACGAAGTATTGAGTCGTTGTAATCTATATACTGTGCTTTCATTCAATTCTGTTTTAAATCATGGTTCTCATGTCTTGTGGTTCTCAAGATCTAATGATTCTTGTTATGCCTCTAAATGAATTACTTACGCGAAGGTGGTTGTTGGAAAAATTAATCAAAACTGCAGTAGACAATAGGAGGGCTCTAATAGTGATCATGCGCTGTCCAAGGTACCATTCTGAAGGGTCTCAACTAAAGAAACACATCAGGCACCAAGATAATAGGAGATGCTCGTTAACTCTAATACTATGTTATGGTAAGTATGTTCTTGTATTAAAATATTAATCATGAATCAAACAAAATGCCGTTTGTAACTACCTTTGTAGTGAATGCAAGAAATGTCTTGTTGCTTACATTACGGCTGTCAACAATAAGCTTCATCTGTACGCTGTTAAGAAGTGGTAGTAATAAAGGATGCAGAATGTGATACCTATGCTGTCTATATATTAGTCTCTTCTATCTTATGGACTCATTTATGTGTAAAATTTAGTATGCACTCATGTGCTTACAGAAGGGGCCACTCTCCTGGTTCGCCCCTGTGGCTTAAAGCGGGGTTAGTCAAGAGACAAACTGTAGGCCAAATCTAGTCCACCAGACACTTTTTAACAGACCCTAAAATCTTTGTAAATAGTTATCTTTTTTAAAAAAAATGTTTTCTTTTCTTGTTCAAGAAATTAGGACCTTGACAAAAAACAGATTACCCTAGTCACAGCAAGGCCCAGTTTATACACTGCTGTCATGTAGTAGGGCATAGCCTGGGGCTGGCAATGGCTTGTGAGTACTATCTTGGGGGGCCCTCTTGTTCTCAGAGGTGCACTTGAAGAACTAGACTTGCTGGTGCCATTATTCCCCTTGCAGCCTGTGTGGTGCTGCCCCTGTGGGTGAGGCCCAGTCTGCTTCAGCCGAAGGGTAGAAACACTCTTGAAGGCAAGGTCCCTACAAGGGAAATGTTCAGAACCGGTTCAGCTAAACCACTTTAAGGTGGTTGGCGCTGCTGTGTAGATGTGCTGTCCATGAGCCACTTTCCGCTTCTTCCAGGCTCAGGCGCAGCTGCCAGGGCCCTGCCAGGCGTCAAGGTGTGTTCGCCTCCGTCTCTCTCTCTCCTCTTTCCCCCCCCACACGTCACATGACCTTTCTGAAGCTCTCAGCCGTTGGCCGAGGCCCAGTATTGCCTGAACGCCCCACTATCACGTGACGAGGGCAAGCGCCGCCGAGTTCGGAAGTGACGTATCGGCCGGCGGAAATGGGTCCTGCCGGAAGCGAGCCCGCAGTGAGCTTCCTGTTTATGCAGGAGGAGGAGCTGGAGGCGCGCGCTAGGCCGCTCTCTCGTCTGCGCGGCGGCGCCGGTGACGGCGGCCAGTCAGGGGGGCGAGGCTGCCATGGCGCTGTCCGAGAGCCAGCTGAAGAAGATGCTCGCCAAGGTAAGCGGCCGCTCCCGAGACGCTGCCGCCCGGGAAGCGGCCGCTCCACCCCCCTCACACACACACACACACACACCCTGTCGGCTCCGCCACACGCCCGGCACCGGGCGGCCTGGTCTGTTCTGCTCCCCCCGCCCCGCAATATCTCGTAGATCCGCCTGCTTTTCCCGACCCGCCTCCAAGCTGGGGTCCGTCCCCCTCCTGCCCTTTCCCCGGGGGTTCCCGTCCTGGACGCCTCGCTGGGGTGGGGCTGGAGCAGCCAGGCGAGACCCGCCCCCGCCCGTGGAGGCTATTGTGTAGGGAGCCCTGAGCCGGCGGGCGGTGCACGGACTCCTGCTGGGGGTGGGGGGGCCTCGTCTCCAGGCGCCTGCAGCGAGTCTCCCCCCGCCCCGTGCGGAGAGGCAGCGCTGCGTCTTGCCTCTGCCGCCGCCACTCTACGGTGGGCTAAGGGACCGCATAGGTGTCTCTGGGACAGGAGCCGGCCCTACCTGGTCTTCGCCCCTGGGGCGGGGGTGATGCAGGAGTCAGCAGAATTTAGCTGCTTTGGCTGCCTTCTTCCCTCGCCGGTAGCTGGAAAAACCACCCCTTTTGCTTGTGGCTCAAGGAAACCTGATCTCAGAGTTATTGCGAGAAAATAATTATAGGTCCCCGTCGTGCTTCGCTGGCTCTGAGCACTTCAGTTTGACATCGGTTCGGAAGCTGCCCTCCTGTTAACCTGCTGAACAAGCCATCAGCTTAAACTGGTGCTGAGGAGTCAGGACTCTGTAGTTCTACTAACTTTCTTTGTGATCTTGAGCACATTTGTGCTTCCATTTCCCCATAATGCATTGAAGTGTTTGATTTTGTTCCTTGGCTGAAAGATTTTATATAAATGTAAAGTATTCTAGTAACAAGTCTAGTAAGTGTGGTGGTATCACCATTTCTAAGAGGGCTTTTTAAATAGTGGTTGGGTTCAGCCAAATGGGGTTTAACTATTTTTTTACTGAAGTGCCTAGGAGCCCTACTTGTGAACCTTCATTATGCTAAGCGCTGTACAAATACAAAGAAAAAAGACAGTACTTGCCTTGTGGTTACTTACTGTGTCTCAAATTGGTTTTAAAACCACCACGCTAGGGATCAGTAAGAACCACTTGTACAGCAGATGCTGCCATTACACAAAAAAAGGAACAAAATTGTACTGAGTGGGGTATTTGCATGGCAGTGTTAGCACTTTCCATATTAACATTAAAATACTCACTTATTTCTGTATTACATTGGTTACTGTTGTAGGTTTCCCCTGTACCATTGATATTTAGCATTTATGTTTTTAGAAATTGATTTTGCACTTATGATTGAACCAAAAATTAATGGGTTGTAATAGTTGTGCACATCCTTCGGCTGTACAAAATTGAGAAAATAGCGCTAATAAACTTAGCGGTTGTAAATTTTTGGAAACCAGAGACTGCCAGTAATTAACATTCAGAGTATTTTTTTTAGATGTGTGAGACAACCTTTATTAATTCTCAGGTAGTAAACCTTTATTCGTGGTCACTTACTAGTCATGGTCAATCAAATTGACAGATGAAAACTCAATCTCTGAGATTGTTTTCCTATGTTAACTTAAAACATTTCAGTGGTCACCTGACAAACACATTAGCAGTCACACAAGGACTTGCTTGGTGCCTTCAGTAACAGTGAAGAAAACGTACTGAAGAGTCTTCAAGAAAAGCTGCTCCACCTAAATGTTGAAGCTGAGGCCCATGCTAAAATCCTACTGAGCTAATCCCTGCCACCAGCTACTGTCATCAGAAAGTTGCACTGTATTGTAATATTTAAAGGCTTTTCATATTGGGTGTACAGTATTGATTACTTCACATTTCAGAGGGGTATGGGCAGGGTTTCATCTTTGAAGTTACGCTTATGAACTTTCTAAAAAAATTAGATCTAATTTGACTGTATAAAAAAACAGGAAAGTAATCTGTTTTACTTTCTGAGAAAGAAATTGTGATTGGTGAGGTAGCGAGTTTCTGTTTTTCACTTTGGAGGTCCATGCAGACAATTGGAAGAATGTTAATCAGATCATATTTATATATAAAGAAATTCATCCTGATTTGCTACATATGATCTCAGTGAAAACTGCTGTTCACCTACTAGCAGATGAAAGTAGAGGCTTCTTTAATCTCTCTCCACTTCTTTGAACTTGCTTTCACAGAAAAGAAATTATACTTCTTAAATGTGTGGCTATAAGGAGACTTTTAGGTATTTCTAATGGGAAATATTCAAAAACTGTAACAGTAAATGACTTCTAATTTAAGTGAACGTAAAGAGTTCTGCAAGTATTTACTGCTGTCACTGACTTACTGTGTGAGCTTGGGCAAATCACTTAGGCTCTGTGCCTCTGTTTCCTGATCTATAAAATGGAAGTATTTACTGTTGTTTGTAAAGTGGCTTGAGATCTGTGACTGAAAAAGCATTATATGTAAGAGCTAAATATTTGCTCAGATTAATACATTTAGATTTTGGAGACTCTCTCTGAACCCTTATTCAAACTGACAGTTTATATTTTGAACCATTATTCAGAGGGCATAAAATATTAGATCAAAAACTTTGCTTATTTAATACAAATTGGAGTGAAAAGGAAAATAAAGGGCACAAACATGTTACATAATTGCAGATGTAGCTGAAAGGAGTTATTTGAAATTTGATAGTGTAGTTGAAAATAACTCAAAGTTGGAGAAAGTCCATCATTTCAGAAATAAGAAAAAATATTCCCTCAAATATCATTCTTCTGTATGCAATATTTTTCAGTCTCTCAGTATTCCATAGTTATCTGAATAATCTTAAAAATCACATGAGAGTGATTGTTGCAGCATTTGCTCTGTTTATAGCAGCATCCGTAGCCAAACTCATTTGCATGTCTATTGAAAGTAAGGGATGATAAATTATTGAACAACCAGGATAATAAAGCAGTCACTGCAACAATATTTTTTTAAATCTAAGGGGGGAAAAATCAAACAATTGCCAAAGCTCGCTTTTCTGTGTGCTTAAAAAAGAAGAAATATTTCCCCCGAAGTATCTGAAAATGTCAATCCAGAAATTTGAAATTACTATAAAGAGCAATATATATAGGAGTGATGTAACACTCTCTGAATTAAATTATAAATCTTCAATCAGACTTCATAGTTTTAAATCATCGTTCCAAGTCAGCTAAGCTGTGTCATTAAGATGTTTTAGATTTATTCCTGATAATAAATGCTTTCTTCTGTCTCCAGAGAAAAAACTAGGATTGAAATAATACTGTATGCATACAACACTTTTCAGCACTCTGCAAACACAAGTCTCACAACATTCATGTTTATCTGACAAGCATAACTAGGGCTGTCAAGCAATTAAAAAAAGGAATCGTGATTAATTGCACTGCTAAACAATAATAGAATACTATTTATATAAATATTGTTGGATGTTTTCCACATTTTCAAATATGATTTAAATTACCTCACAGCATACAAAGTGTACAGTGCTTACTTTATATTTATTTTTATTTTAAATATTTGCACTGTAAAAATAAAATAAATAGTATTTTTCAATTCACTTAATACGAGTACTGTAGTGCAATCTCTTTATCATGAAAGTTGAACTTACAAATGTAGAATTACAAAAAATAACTGCTTTCAAAAATAAAACAATGTAAAACTTTAGCGCCTGCGAGTCCACTCAGTCCTACTTCTTGTTCAGCCAGTTGTTCAGACAAACAAGTTTGTTTACATTTGCAGGAAATAATGCTGCCCACTTCTTGTTAACAATGTCACCTGAAAGTGAGAACAGGCATTCACATGGCGCTGTTGTAGCCAGCGTGGCAAGATATTTATGTGCCAGGTACGCTAAAGATTCTTATGTCCCTTCATGCTTCAGCCACCATTCCAGAGGACATGCATCCATGCTCATGATGGGTTCTGCTTGATAAGGATCCAAAGCAGTGCGGACCAATGCATGTTCTTTTGCATCATCTGAGTCAGATGCCACCAGCAGAAGGTTGATTTTATTTTTCGTGGTTCGGGTTCTGTAGTTTCCACATCGAAGTGTTGCTCTTTTAAGACTTCTGAAAGCATGCGCCACACCCTGTCCTCATCAGATTTTGGAAGGCACTTCAGATTCTTAAACCTTGAGTCAAGTGCTGTAGCTATCTTTAGAAATCTCATATTGGTACCTTCTTTGTTTTGTCAGATCTTCAGTGAAAATGTTCTTAAAACGAACAACATGCTGGCTCATCATCCGAGACTGCAATAACATGAACTATATGGCAGAATGTCCGTAAAACAGAGCAGGAGACATACAGTTCTCCCCCGAGAATTTCAGTCACAAGTTTAATTAACACATTATTTTTTTAATGAGCGTCATCAGCGTGGAAGCATGTCCTGTGGAATGGTGGTCAAAGCATGAAGGGGCATACAAAGGTTTAGCATATCTGGAATGTAAATACCTTGCAATGCCGGCTACAAAAGTGCTGTGCCAACGTCTGTTTTCACTTTCAGGTGACATTGTAAATAAGAAGCGGGCAGCATTGTCTCCCGTAAATGTAAACAAATTGGTTTCTCTTAGCAATTGGCTGAACAAGTAGTAGTACTGAATGGACTTCACTTTGTTTTTGAGTGTAGTTATGTAACAAAAAAAAAATCTACATTTGTAAGTTGCGCTTTCGTGATAAAGAGATTGTACTAAGGTGCTTGTCTGAAGTGAATTGGAAAACACTTTCTTTTGTTAATTTTTACAGTGCAAATTTGTAATAAAAATATAAAGTGAGTACTGTACACTTTTGTATTCTGTTATAATTGAAATCAATATATTTGAAAATGTAGAAAAACATCCAAAATATTTAATAATTTTCAATTGGTTTTCTATTGTTTAACAGTGCAATTAAAACTGCAGTTAATCGTGATTAATTTTTTTGAGTTAATCATGTGAGTTAACAGCAATGTTATATGAACACCAATTACTGTAATTGTTCACATGGAAGAATATTAGAAAAGTAGTGTGTTTTACCTATCTTGGTGTAGATTAGCAGTTAGAGACGAGACATGATAATATGCCAAGCTAGCTTTCTGCTACCCATGAGCAGATGGTTTGTGGACAGTTGGTGATTCATGAACCCCAGTTTGAGAACCATTGAATTATATAGTAGACTGCCTATTTTTACAGATCTCCATGATATCAGCTTCTCCCTGCTGCTAAGGGAGTAGGTCCACACCATACAAAAGGGGTGGGCCATGAGACAACAGTACCGCGGCTGTTATGCTGAGTTGGTGTGCTCCTGGAGCCTGGGACTACCTGTACCCTTTCCAGGCCCACAACGCTTTGTAGCCATCTCTTCTGTTTGACTTTTTTATGAGGAGAAGACACCCCTGCCTCCGCTCACCATTAGAGTGAGGTCACCCTGTTTCCACATTATTCCCTCTCTAAAGGGGCATTCCTCACCCTGTATTCCTCACAAATGCACTTACACACTTCAAATAAAAATTGAACTTAATCGTAAAAATACTTGCCTCTAGCTCAGTTTGGAACCTTCAGTATAAGCAGCACTCCTGAATCCGTGCACCCTAGCACTGGTTGAAAATCGTGCTCTCACTGGCACAGCCTGAAATGGGATGGGGGCGGCAACATGCATCTTGTGGCTTTTACAGTAGCATGGCTGCCTTCTCCACTGTGTCCCTGCACATATGTATGTTATAGCACAGGGGTGGGCAACTTTTTGGCCTGAGGGCCTCATCGAGGTTGCAAAACTATATGGAGGGCTGGGTAAGGAAGGCTGTGCCTCCCCAAACAGTTTGGCCCCCTCCCACTTCCTGCCCTCTGACTGCCCCCATCATAATCCCCAACCCATCCAATCCCCCCTGCTCCATGTCCCCTGACCGCCCCCCCGGGACCCCACCCCCATCCAACCCCCGCTTCTCCCTGTCCCCTGACTACCCCAACGCCTATCCACCCCACCCCCTGACACTCCCATGCCTATCCAACCACCCCCTGTCCTCTGACTGCCCTCCCCCAGAACCTCTGCCCCATCCAACCCCCTCTGCTCCCTGCCCCCTGGGACTCCAACACCTATCCAACCGCCCCCTGTCCCCTGACTGCCCCCCCAGGACCTTCACCCCATCCAACTGCTCCCTGTCCCCTGATTGCCCCCTGGAACCCCCCCCCCGCCCCCTTACCATGCCAGAACCAGCCACACCACCATGCTGCCTGGCAGGAGTGGCGGGCCAGGGCGCTGGTGGCACAGTGAGCGGAAGCTGTGGGGGAGGAGCCGGGGGCTTGCCTCCCCGGCCGGGAGCTCAGGAACTGGGCAGGACAGTCCAGCCTGTGGGCCGTAGTTTGCCCACTTCTGTTATAGCAGCGAAGAGCATCTGCTTTCCCAGTAGGAATTATGAATATTGTTACTCTCTACATAAGTTTGTATGTTGAACAAATATTTCACATCACACTGTTGAGCTTAATTTACATATTTTATGAGTTACAAATATTATATAGCTGTGTATCAAAAAAGTTTAAGTACTTGTGGTTTCAGGGTAACTGCATCCTGTATTCCTCTTGCCTGTTTCCTCGAGGGCACCCACTTAATGTTTCCAGCTTCCAAACATGATCTCTCTTGGGTAGGGGCCCTGTTCCCACTCCTGTCTGACTGAGGGTTTTAAGGCTGCACATCTTCCTGCCTTACACTGTGGTATCGCCATAAAGACAGTCCACCTAAAACCCAGTGTCTGTGAATTGCTTTCTCTCCGAGGGCCATGAACAGTGTATTGCCAGAAGTTACAAGTTAATACACAGCCATTTTTAAGCAAGCACCTTTAAAATAACAGCACCACAGAGATGATGATGATATAAAAAACAATAAAAGTTACTATACACATGCTAAAAACTTACCAAAGGTCACCTATCTGTCTTATGGTAACCTAGTAGACCAAAGACACATGGGGATAGGGGAGGGAGTAGCTGAGTGGGGGTGCCGGGGCACATGGGGACAGGGTAGATGTGCCTGACTGAATGAGAGAAGCTATGAGTCAGCCAGGGTCTGCATGGGGAGGCTCCCTAACAATCCTCCCTCTCAAAAAACAAACCAAAAACCCTGTTCCATACTTTTCCCACACCCAACAACCCTCCAAGTTCACACTCAGGCTCCTTCCCAAAAATTATTTCCCTCTTGCTCAGCTCCTCCGTTACCCCTGACTTCCCCAAGCCTTTGCACTGCTTCTGTGCAGTGCAGGAAATACCTTTCTGTGTTGACGTTTAAATGAATTATTATTCAGAGTTCTATATTAATATTCCTAGTAAGAAATCTATTTCTCAAAAAACATTTCCTGAATTTTTTTGTTGTCTGTATTGTTACAGACATAATTGCTGCTCGGTACTTTGAAATAAATTACCAAAATAATTGAAGCTGGCATAATTACATTGTGTTGTTTTAACAAATAAAATATGCAGAATTTTAAAATATTGTGTACAGAATTTTTCATTTTTTGGCCCAGAATTCCCTCGGGAGTAGCATACAATCCCCCTAGCCCACTGTAATACAAAACATTTAGAACAGTATGGGCCCCAGAGACACTGAATGGGATTGCTATATCCATCATACTTGTTATGCAGGTTGAGAGAGATTTCTTTAAACCTCAAATACCACCAGCCCCAAAGCATTTTTAGCATTTTTTTCCCATTAATTTTCCTTTGCTTTTGTTCTGTTTGGATTTGTACTACAAATAAAAAGGCCTAATGGGAAGAAATGTAAACTTTTGTATGGTTACATCATATCATGGGAAAATAGATTTCATAACTCGCTTGGTCTTTTCCACATCGGACAGCTTTGATTCTACTCTTCTGATTTACAACTAGTCTGAACTTTGACCATAAGATTACATACATGATTTTTGCAAACTAAAAAAATGATATTTGATTTTTTTTAAGGATTTGACTTTTGTAGATAAGTGCTTCACTTAGAGCTTTGCAAATGCAATTTTTGACCAGTTTGCTTGTCTCCAAGGAAAGCAATGCAAGACAGAACTTTATAAAACGTCTGGCTTTGCATCTTAAAGGCTGCCCAAGCATTAAATGCTTTTGTTTTTCAGTATAAGTATAGAGATCTGACGGTGCAGGAAACCACCAGTGTTATTACCCAATACAAAGACCTCAAACCTGTAATGGATGCATATGGTGAGTTTGTGCATAAGAAAATCTTCTACTCTCTTGTTTCTGATTTAAATGTGTAGTGTATTTTCATGGCATTTCCTCAGCTTTAAAGTTTGCAATTAGTAAAATTTAGTTGGCAACTGGTGCCTATTATCTGGTAATAAGTATTTATTTTTATTGTTTTATACTCTGTTAAATAGCTTTTTATGAGAGAGGACTGAAACTAGAGTATAGAATTTGAGGTTCTGTTAAATAAATTCTATTGACGGGATCTCATCTTCCTTGGGGAAAAAACATGCAAATAGAGAACACTTATTCAAAAAGAAATGTACATGGGGAATTTTTGCCCCTTCAGTGTTGTCAATAAGTGCTTTGTTCCTCACAGCTCAGTTTTTGTTTGATCCTGCAGGTTGTACTGTTGCGTATTGCTCAATAGTCAGTCTGTTGCCCTATTGGAATCTATGGGAAGATGGAAAATTCAGCTCCATTGTAGTATAAGATATTCTGATTGTTATATTTATTTATAAAGAACAGTAAATCGACCCCCGTCCCAAAAGCGTCTTGTTAACAGTGAAACATCTTGACATTTGTTAGGGTAGGAATAATGTTCTATATTCATGTGTGTAGGAAAGCAGTTTCAGAGTTTTTGTAATGCGCATTATAAATATTTTTTAATTGCTTAACCTATCAGTGGTTTAACTGCTGTCACCTTAACCTTTGTTTTGTTTTGTTTGTTTTTTAAATTGTAGCAATAAATGGCAATGTATTAAGTGTGGGAAAGTTCCAGAGAGCACTTCAGGAACTAGTTTTATGTTTGGATTTAGTTAACGTCTTTCCCAAGATCCAAATGAGGGTGTAAACGGATTCACAGATAACTCTAATTTGGGAGAAATATTCAGAGAGACCTAGAGCAATTAAAAACAGGTAGAAAATAACTGAGTTTTAAATTGAAAAAAATGCAAACCAACAGCTGGGGAGAAGTAATCTAAAACATTTACCTTGAGAGAGAACCTGAAATAACCCTGAAAGAGACTGAAAGGAGAATAGTGGACAGAACTCTAGACATGATTTTGTGTTGTGATATGGTGTTCAAAATGTCAATTCCATTTTGAGCTGCAAATGGAAAGGCTTATATCCTGCAGCATAAATGTACTTGTTCCTTTCTAAACTGCTCTGGTGAGACTGCACCTGTGAAATTTCTTGTGTTCAATTTTAAACACCACTTTACCAGTAAGCTAATTCACACTGGAGAGATTCATTTTTGATAACATATAAAGGGTGAAGACACAGTGTAGCCAAGGCTTCTGTCTACGTTGAGAGTTAAGGCTAAATTATGTGGTAGCAACCCAAGAATTACTCAGTACTGCTTTGCCCAATACCTCTCTCCATGCTCCCTCCTCTATATAAGTGGTATAGTATCTCTTGTTGGTTGTATAGCACTTTAAATGTATGCTGTCCCCATATTTTCAGTCTGCTGCAGGTTTACATATTGAAAAAGTATATGTGTATTGTAGAAGTTTTCAGGGGGAAAGCTTGGGACGGAGACATTTGTCACTTTGGGCACATGGGAAGGCATGCGAGCCAATTTCGTTTTTTGGCAGTCAGGGCACAGTTGAAGCTTTTGACTGGGGGGGAAGACTCATCTCCCTCCACACCTTTTGGGCAGGCGTGAAAGTGACTTTAAATTTGAAAGGGGGAGGAGGGGCTGAATTCCTCACTCCCGAGGAAACCTGGACACCAGCTAACTGTTCCGCTGTTTTTGGTCCTCTTCACCATGCCAATATCAGCCACTATGTCCAACCATGATTAAGTACATTAGCTTGATATTTCTGTTAAAATTACCCACAGTGAAATAGTTAACAGTGTTAACATATTAGGTATCCTCAGTGTGCTTCAGATTTACCACCCTACTGAGATACATAAGCAGTTTGTCTTTCAGAACTGTTGTTTCAGGATGCATACAACAGTGCATTGAATTTGCATTCAGTTCATATTTTGAAGGGCACCTTTGCAACTATAAGAACTAGTGTGGGTTTTTTTTCCCTCAAATGAGAGTTTAGATTCAGAACAGGGTTATGTGGTAATTTATGTGGCTGCATCGTTACATGGGGCTTTGAGTATAGGAGACAGTCCTACGTTTGTAGGGAAAAGAGATCTAATTT
This sequence comes from Caretta caretta, assembly GCF_965140235.1. Classification (NCBI taxonomy): domain Eukaryota; kingdom Metazoa; phylum Chordata; order Testudines; family Cheloniidae; genus Caretta; species Caretta caretta. Next base: position 27,008,831 of record NC_134211.1, read on the forward strand.
TCTAATCTGTCTTCCCCATCTCTAAGAATACTTTGTTTTTAGGTGTTAATCAGCTGTGGATAAATACTTACCAATTTATAGTTATGTAATCTTCAAGAAAGAGACGCTCTTTAAGAACAGCATAAATATTTGTCTAGGTCACACAGGCTGAAAAAAGTTTAGGTAATTTGAACACAAAGCTAACTCAGCAAAAATTATTTAATACTGTGTATTGTCTTTCAGTTTTTAATGATGGCTCATCCAGGGACCTGATGAGCCTCACTGGAACCATTCCTGTGCCTTATAGAGGTATACATCATATCTTTCCTTTGTTTTCAAATCATTTGGAAGATTTCAGCTTGTAGATTGTTCAGTTTTAATAATCACTATTCTCTTTAAAAAAAAACTTGACTATGTTATATAACATTTTAAAAGATTTGTTTGTTCTGCTCTGTTATGGAATTCCAACATAGCGTACAAGCTGTATTTGTCTCGTGGCTGTTTGATTATTCCAGGCAGCCTCTACCTATCTGATAGTGTTGGATGCAACATCTTTATTTCACAGTAGTGCTATTGTCAATACTTGACAACATTTTTATTTTTAAAAAAGTTTTTTGCTTTTCAGACCTGTCAGCCAACTGAGGGGGAGGACTGCAAACAACTCACAAGTGGGACTAAGGATAATTTAGAGATAGGGACTCTGTGTTTCATGTTGCGGGGGGAGGAGGGGCATTTGTGTAAAACACCTTATTAGTGGTAAATTATAGTCATGGAGTTCATGGCTAAACCAGGAGCTCTTCATTAAGTATGTATTTGGTGAAGTTCAGTTTACTCTAGAAACCTATACTTCAGTGTGATTCAAATGTTGGTTCATGCATTAATTTTGTGATCTCAAGATAATGGTATAATCTAGTCATGGGTAATTAATAGTAGTTTATTTTAAAAATCTCAGATCAGAATGAGTTGAGGAGGAAGAATAAATTCAGACCTTTTTTAACTTTTCTTTAGGTAACACATACAATATCCCAATATGTCTGTGGCTACTGGATACCTACCCTTTCAATCCCCCAATCTGTTTTGTTAAACCAACTAGTTCAATGACCATTAAAACTGGGAAGCATGTTGATGCAAATGGAAAGATATATCTTCCTTATCTGCATGAGTGGAAACATGTAAGTATAATTAGTCTGAAATCCTTCAAACTGATTACTCTTGAATTCCATTAGATTATTATATCAAGTTTCTTAACTAATTCTGGTCATTTTGGCTTTGAGCAATAAAACAGTGGTGATCTTTTCATCAAACACCACATTACCAGAAAGATAATTGACACTGGATGGACATTGGATTGGGACTTTTAATCAAAAACTGTTGTCTGAATGTCACTTTTACTGCCTTAAATTAATAAATTCAGTATATCACTTTCACTGTTGGCCAGCTAGCTATGCCTAATGACAACTCTTCTGGCTAGTGAAGGAGCACAGCATTGGTGGTTTCAAAAGGGGAATTCATGTAAGCTTCCTTTCCTGACAGGTTTGATTGGATATAGGTCCTTAAGAGAGCAGTAGGGAGAGTGTAGTTATTGAAAGCAATTTAGGGATTTTCAGGGATGTCCCTGGGACAAAATTATAGTACTGTGACAAACTTAAGGTGAAACTATGAAGATGAACTGTTTGTAGAACAGTTGAAATTTTTAAACCTTAGCAAAACCTACTGAAAGGATGATAAAAAATGGCACTTGAAACGGCTTTGTTTCTGTAACTTGTTTATATTCTGAACTCTCCTTCAGAGAGCACTCACTGTTTTATAGACATGGCTTGAAAAGCAAAGAGTGTATTTTCATGTTGAAAGTTTTAATTTAAGAAACAGCAGCAAAGGCACTCTGGGAACTTCCTTCTTTATGTGTAAAAAGGAGGGCAAAATTTAGCATATCCTCATATCTCTGCTCGTTCCTCTGATACCTCTTGTGAGTATTTGTCCCTCTCTGCTATTTAGTATTCTACCCCCATTAGGGAGAACACTTCACTTAATATTGAAACTTTTAGCTGGTCTCTCTGTTCTATAATGTGAATAAACACTGCTTTTTATACTGCCATTGAAACAATAAGGGCAAGCATACTTTTAGGAATAAGATACAATTTTACCTCCAAATCACATTATGGTAACTCTGGATTTGAAGTTTGCCTGACACTGAGCTGTAAATGGAATGTAATTGATCATCTTTTTATACTATTTGCAGTGAAAATCAGGCTGTTGAGTACAGGACACAAGAGTGATCTTTATTGGCCTCATTAATGACCTGCAACAATCTAACTATTGTGCTGTGTGTCAAACTGAGGAAAGCCTGCACCTCATGTGGGTTGGAACCATTAGAATGTTTAGTCTTCTGTACTTAATTTTCATGACTCAGTGTTGGTTAAGTCTTTAAAATAACTAAACTTTTATGGTAGTTTTAGTCCTTCTTCAGTTGCAGTACTGTAATTCACATGGAACCGTGCATTGTCCAGAGTGTAGCTCTGTATCAGCACTATTCCAGCTGTTTGTTCCCTCTTGATTATTTAACATCATGCTAGTCGCACAAGCTGACTAAGTTGGAATCTACTAGGTTGGGTCTATAAATAGGAGGAGAGAAAATATTCAGCTGACCAGTGGTATGTGATGAGATGGTACTAAGTCATTATTGTTAGCAGTCAGCTATCAAAGTCAGCTGTCTTTAGTACAAAAAAAAAATCAACAGCTTTTGATCTGCTTTCCCTCATAGCCCCAGTCAGACTTGATAGGATTGATTCAAATTATGATCGTGGTGTTCGGAGAGGAACCTCCAGTCTTTTCTCGGCCTACCATTTCAACATCCTTCCAACCATACCAAGCAACAGGACCACCAAATAGTAAGTGATGTGCAGACACATATTTTAAAGTATTTTCAGTTCATTATCAAGCATTTTGGCTACCCTGTGCAATATTTTGACAAATGATTTATTGTACTCTATAGTGTTGAAAACTGATGGCCCAGTTTCTGTAGTACTTGTAGCTTTTTGAATTATGCCATAATACCATTTGGCTTTTGGCTCTCATAATATTTTAATAGAAGGAAATGTATTATCATATTAAACTATTAAGTTTGACTGCTGATTGCCATCCCTAGACATTGCCAGAATTCATTCTTACCTTATACTGACTTCCTCTGATAACCTTATTTGTGCCTTACTCATTTTATGTCTTGAAAATTGAAATTCTTTTTGTTAGAATTTTTCTAAAATCTTTTTCTCCAGGATCCAGGACAACAGTACCTGTGTCCTTTCTCTATTTGTTGGCTTCTTAATCATTGGTTAATCAAATTCAGAATTGCCTTGTAGGTTTTTAGACTATTGATTTTCCTCTTCAATTTTGAGTTCTTTTCCTTTCACATACCAATTTTTTTTCCTTTTGCAACCTCCTTTTAAGCTCTTACCTTAAGCACTGTCTATACAAAAATAAAAAAAAAGGCTTTCTAAAGTGTTTTGTTACATTTTGTCAGAAGGATGATCATGTTCATAGGTCTGATGTAGTGGGCTGTAGGGAGGTTGTGCAGAACTTTGTGTGACCAGAGGAGGAAAGGGATGTGCAGGTTATCTGGGAGAGATTATTGTTAGGGTATGGGGTCTGTCTCTACCATCAACCTCCATTACTCCACCAGCCTCTATGGTTGCTTGCTTGCAGGTCCTCTGCGGTGGGCCCTTGTGTGAAGAACCTTCTGGTTCACCAAACTGGGACTCTTAGTTGGTCAACCAGGGAGTTCACCGGCTTGGACTATTGTCAGATAAGCAAAGAAAGCATGGAGCTACATTCCTCACAGCCTCTAAGGAACCAGCTCCCCTCCACACCTAACTGGGGAACTGGTAGTTGAAGCACTGCCAGGAGGAAGTACAGTGATCAGGTCCTTTCCGCTTGCAGCTGCCCCAACCAACAAACCATCTGCAGTTTAACAGGTCATATTCCTGGTTTGTGGGACCAGGCTTGCTGTGAACATAACTGGGGAAGGACATTTCTAGTGCAGAGGGAATAAAATAGGAGCATTACAGATGGGGTGGGGGTAGTGACAGCATTTCAGGATAGCCCCATGTGGCAATTAGCCTTGCTCTAAATGCCTTCCCTGTCCCAGCCTGCTCAAAGGAAACCCAATTCCCTCCTCACCATGCCCTAGGAAAAGTGTTCTTCTCCAGCAGCTGGTTGGTGTTGTTAGAGAGAGGGGATGTTACAGTGGCTAGGACATTAGCTTGGAAATTGAACCCAGGTCTCCCTGCTCTGTGAGACTTCCTGTGTGACCTTGAGCAAGTCACTTAGTCTCTCTCTGCCTGTGTCCCATCTCTAATGTGAGGATAATAGCAGTTCCTTACTTCACAGGGGTGGTCCTAAGATAAATACCTTAAAGACTGTCGGGCACTCAGGATACTATGGTAATGGGGTCATATAAGTATTTTAAGGTTAACAGTATCTGCCTGCAAAGCATCCACTCTCTCAAAGACCATGATCTTCACCAGAAAGGGCAGCTGCTTCAGGGACCAAACTTCTACTGGACCAGCTTCATCTGCTGTTCTGCTGTGCTCCACTCCTTGCCATTTCCCATCATCTACCCCCTACCTGCTGCCTCCTACAGGAGAAAGGAAGAGACTGACACTGCCGGTTTCGGATTGGAGGTAGAAGCTCCAACCCTGAATCAGCTTCTCTCCCTTTTTGACAAGGTTCAAATCAGCAGACATCATAGTCTCCATTGTTGTTGGACTGCTGCTGTAAAAGGCCTGTGGTAGGGGCATGAAAGGGGAGCAGTGGGGAGTATGTTGTTGGGGCAGTATTTTGAGATTGTTTAATGGAGGAAGGGTGCCTTTTCACAGACCTGCCCTCGTGTGCTTGGCCTTCACTTGGCCACTCATGCCTCCGGTAACGTCCTTTTCCCCTTGCCATCCCACTTAGACTACCTTTCCCTCATTGGCACCATCGTCTGAAAAATTAAAATGTGTAAACTTTTGTTAACATAAGGTTGCTGGCACTCCGCAGTGTTTTGCGCTGCTTATACCCTTCCTGGGTGCAAGAGATTAATTCCCCAAACTCTCATTCTGCATTTCTTGATTTTCCAACATTTGAATTTCGGGAATTAAGTTTTCATGTTTAGATAGGATCTAGGTAGCACAGGTCATTGCTGAGCTCCACCCCTGTGGAGACAATTATCATAGGACATTAAAATTATTCATATTGTCATTCTGATTGCAAGGGGCCTAATTATCTTATCACCAGTTGCATGTACAACTCTCACTTGCTTCAGTGGGAGTTATGCCCGTGCAACTGACAGAAAGTTATACTGGAAATTATCCCTTTGTGCCATCAACTTAATGAAGGAATGTGAATGTATAGATGAGCTCCCCTAGCTTGAAGTGAGAGTTATAATAGCACTACTAAGATTAGGAGACTCTTTGAAAGTACTGCATTTGGGGGACCTGAATTCCTTGGCAGTTTCTCTTCTGTGGGTACATCTGTTCCAGATCTGACACAAGTAGCAGGGAAGATATTAATGAAATTAGATGAATTAATGAACTGATTTCTCCATTCTTTATCTCATTCCATCCCAACTGTATCTCTTGCTCTGAATCTTTCCTCAGCTTCATGACTTAGCAACAATGCAGGTCTGAGTTTATGATTTAGCTTCAGTAGGACATCCCCCGATGCAGTTAAAAACAGAATGTTTCTCTTAAACGTAACTTGACAATAGATATTTTAACTCACAGTTAAAGGTGCGTTCTCAAGTGTGAATAAGTGAAGCTATGTTGATTCAAGAGCATATTTTTAATGTTTTATTGTATTCATAGTGTCTGACTTCGACAGGAATAGACTTTATCAATGGTAAAAATACTCCAAAAATGCAAACTGTAACACATTCAGTTTTGATTTTTGCATAAATATAAAATTTCAGTAAAAGTGTTTGAGATAAGAGTCGAGAATACAGTATATTTACTCCTTTCCTGTTTCTCCATGCCTTAAATCAGACACTGCTAGATCTGTTAAGACATTAGAAATCTGCTTTCAAGATGGCATAAATCAGTCATTCCCCACACCCCCTTCCCATCCTTCCTTCTGCAAAAGTTTTGAGGTTTTTTTAGCTGAGAGATTGGATTTCTCCTAGGTCAGTTGGCAGCATTACTCTGACCTGTAGTAAAAATGTTCAATAACTCGGCAAAGAGCATGAACTATTTTAATTTTTAACAGTAGATGTCAGTGCAAGTGTAGAGTTACTGAGGAGTACGAACTATACTATGCTTAAAGGGGCAACTGAAAGTCAAATTTCGCTGAAAACTTTGTACCTGTTATATTTGCAAATAATACCTCAGGCTACTATAATTTAATAAATTAGCAAAATGTATTTTTCAGGTTTGTTTTTTGTGTGCTTTTAACAGCCACTTTGTTATCGTCTGTTTCACTGGGGCAGCCAGTCAGTTTCTCACCAGGGGACTGTGAGAAACTTCATAAAACTTTTTTAAAATCTGGACATGTTATTTGAAAGGTGCTGTTTCAGCACCAGAGTTTTTGAAAATGGACAATTTCAAAGCATTTAGGTTGGCAATGCGCTTCTAATCTTGTGTTATTTAGTAGTAAGCTATTTAGTGCAATGATTCTGAACGTTCTCAGGATCAAACAATGAGAAGTGCATCATTTCAGAACATAAATAGTTGCTTAACTTGCAATCATGTAATGATTATTAGGAAAGGAAAGTACTAGGCATAGCTAAAATGAACAGGTTGGAACTAAAATAGACATTTTTATCAATTATGTTATCTGTTTGTCACTAGTGAAATATGAGTACAAATAACAGACTACAAATTTTCATAACTCATCTCGGAAGCATAACATCATTTTCCTTAGACCACTGTTGATTCCCACTTGGTGAAATGAGATGAAAACAAATGACACACCTTATGCAGTGTTTTTCAATTTCTTTATGGCATAGTTGGATGAATTTGAAAATAGGGATTTATAATGGAAATGTTGGCTGACAGACTTTATGATAGTAGCAAAGGCTACAGAATAATTCTGTGCTGAAGGTTTTCTCAGTACTAAAGAGGTGTCTGCAGAATTAAAATAGTAGTGATGCAAGATCATCCCTAATCTAAAGAGAAAAGTGTATTTGGGTCTCTTAATGCCTAATTGTATGAATATAATTACTAGAGGGAGCCTGTCTGGAGACCATCTGAAGGCACAAACTCTTTATCATCCGTATAATAGCTCATATTATAAGTAAACTTGTAGAAATGAGTCAATGATTTTTTTAAACAAATACAGTATAAGAATGTGCTTAAATTGGTTTATATCCTAATTTGCAGTGTTGGAGTTTTGTATAAGCAAAAAAGCACAGGGATGAGTATTTACCTGGTTAGTATTAAATCAAATTATGACTAAACGATGGAAAGAAAAATGGTTCCTCAGGTTTCATTGACTGAGGAGAGTTGTATATGACTGCCTCTAGATTCTGCCACCACAGCTTTGAACATCAGCCAAAGGAAATTGCCGCAGTGGTATGTGAGACTGTGTTTTCGGGCCTCCCAGCCCCTGCTGATTCTGAGAGGGTTCCCCCCAGCAGCAGGTTGTATTGCCACTAGATAACCTGACCAGGCTTTGTTTTATTAAATAATGAATTTGCATAAAATTTTCTGGCTTTTTTCAATGAATTGTTTTAAGCCATGATCTATAAATGTTGAATAAACATAAAAAAAATTGTCAAATTTTTTTCTTTGTTACTGACATTTGATTCTGTCATTGTACTGTGTTCATGAATGAACAGTGTATTGAAATATCTCTCATCATAGCATAAATATGTCTACCTCATTTAACAAAATCTTGAAAAGTAAAACTGTACAAAATTGTTATTTTGTTTAGCATCCTACATGCCAGGCATGCCAAGTGGAATCTCTCCCTATCCACCAGGACACCCTCCTAACCCAAGGTAAGTTATGCTTTAAATCCAGTCACTGAAGAGGATCTGCTGTGATAGTGCTGCTTCGGAGAATCCCACACCCCGTTTGTATCTTCTTTTGATGGAGGTTGAGTTCTTGGATTTATTTTTAAATTATTATGGTAGTGAATTATTCAAAAGTCGAGGATTCAGTTCTTGTCAATAGCAGAGGGAAAGTTTGAATAGGGCTAAGCCCTTTAGTGCTAATTGATGCCAATATACAATTGTTGGATTTTGGTTAGAAAAATTTGCTTACTGTAAAGTGTTCCTTGCTGGATTATTGCTCCTCTTGTTACACTATATAAAAGGTCAGTTTTTATGGGGTAGGTCCCCCTATTTCTTTTTAAAAGTATTGTCCAATTTCAATTCATGCAATTGACTGCTGAAGTAAGAAATCATTTTTTGTTTAAACCTTTCTTCTAGGCAAATATAGAACACCCTTTGTTCCCTTCCCCTCAATCCACAAACACTATAAAATCAAAATGAGCCATGAATAACATTGCTCCAAATAAGAAGTATCTGTAATGTTTTAATGACTCTTAAGTGTTGGACGAAAAATTAGTTTACACATCAATTCAGTCTTCTGAATATGTGGTAACCAGTCAAATTCCAATTTTCAAGTAAGTCTATTTAACATCACCTTTGTCATAATCTATACTCTAAAAGTTCTGCTATCAGAGGTCTTTGGCTATCTTATGGTGCGTTTTTCTTGTTATATTGCTGCCCAGTATAAGTAAACTTGATACCAGAGGGATTTGGTTACTGAATTTTAAAAGAAAATTGAAGTGATTACTTCTGTTAACCTAAAGAGTAAATATTAAGCTAGTTAATGTATGTGTTAAAATAGTTTTAAAAATTCATTGTAAGAAATATGTCAGTGTTTCTATATGTCCCAAATTGAGAATGGCGCTGGTGTTAATAAACTTAATGTAGAAAGTCAAGTTTGACCCAGTAAATGCATTTCAGTATTATGAGGGTATGACACAGACAGGAGGCTTTCATAGTTGTTGTAAAGTCCATTTTATTGTTTGAAATTTGTAATCTAATACTTAAATATTTTATAAACAATTAACAGTCTAGCCTTACAATTTTGAAAGTCTCCTGCTTATCTCATAATTTCATATGCAGGGTTGTGCCTTCTGTATCCCAAACTGTCACAGAATGGAACTTTCTTTTTGTTAATTATTCATTGTTACGCAACACATTTTAAAATATTTAAATATTTTAATTAAATGCAGGGATTAGGAAATAGTTTATTGTATTGATATAAAATCTACACTTTGGGTATGATCCAAAGCCTATTGAAGTAAATTTGAGACTCACTTTGACTTCAAAGGGCTTTCATTCACTCCCTTTTGGAGCATGGGGTGGCACTGAATGTAAACCTTTTGGTAAGTATGCCATGCGGTCATGTATCTTGCATCTGTTTGGGCTGGAATCCTTGGTTATTATTATTATTGCTATGCTTGTCTAGTATAGAATTGCTGTATGAACAAAATTGTGCTTCGGAGAGTAGGGTCTTGTTAGGAGGAGCGGCAGACGTTTCACTGCTTCTGGCAGACTTGCATTTATTTTTCTGAATGATACAATGCTCTTCTCCTGTGAGCACTTCATGCATATTAAAAAGACCTAAAAGATAATACAGTCTCAAAAAATAAATGTGCTAAATTCCTCTTGTAATACATCATCATGAAGACCTTTTGTACCTCTTTTTATTAAGTTTTCATTTATTACTCAGTTTTAAAAATCCCTCTTGATCAACAGCCATAAATTATCATATTTTGGGGAAATAGTCTCTAATACTATTTTTTAAATTATAATTAAAAGACTATTTACTACAAGGAAGTGATAGGTACAGATCAGTAAGGCCTAATCCTGGCAGTTAGTGCATAAGATTTACACTTCCCATGATGATAGTTAGTTTCAATTTTGAGGATAAATGAAGACAGATTAAATGTCATCTGCCCAAACTGTCAACTGCCTTGATGAATGAATTTGTTGTTAATATCTGTGTATTTATTCTCTCCCTCTTCTTCCACAAAAATTCTTAATGGTACTGTGACAGAAGACTTTTTACCTTACTCTAATATTTTTATTACATGATGATAAATAAACTTTTAACACTTGCTTTTTACACAACAAAAAACAAAATAAAAAGTTAGTTTAACAGCTGTACAACAGTTACTTACTATCATTGTGCCAATCAACACTCTAATACAATTTAGTATGTAAATACTTTCTCTTTAAATATTTATGGTTCCAAGTGGTTCTTCGGGATGGTAAAATAAATTAATCAAATTGAAGGAAACTTGAAACATTCAGAACATTTGACCTGCAAATAACTTGTCAGAGACAAAAGTATAATGATATCGTTTTAAATTATACAAGAAATTGTGAAAAACATCTTTAAGCTATATTAGTAGCGTATCCTGTGAAGAAGAAGAAGAAAGTAAAGTCTTTACTGGCCTGTAGTTTGAAGCAGTTTATTACCTTTACTTGTAAAAGTGGCTTATTATATTTGAAAAGGAAACTTGCTCTTTCTTTTAGTATGATAACTTTGTAAAAAGTTTTGGAATCAAAAGTTTAGCACTGGAAAACTTAATGTAAAGTTGATGTACGTGGATGTTCTGCAATTTCTTGCGTAACGTTAATATAACTTTCTTTACCAAGTGGCTACCCGGGCTACCCTTATCCACCTGGTGGTCCGTTTCCAGCGACAACAAGTGGTCAGCACTACACTTCTCAGCCTCCTGTGACTACTGTTGGTGAGTAACTTTGAAAGTATCTCTCTTTCTGAGTTCTAGAGAAAGCGAAGGTGCCAGACGTAAGTAGACCGGGGGCGGGCGGGGGGGGAATATCACATTTATGAAACACAGACATAAATTGCATTGTACTTGTATGGTAGTTAAAAACCTGAACTTTTAAGCAGAGATACCATTTAACATGTATTGAAAAATATCCATTGTGTTTTGTTTCCTCCAGTCAGGAACTTGGTAAATTGTCTTCCTTCTATCCATAGTCTCTGATTTGTGGACTTTCTGAAGCACAATGCATATAACCACCCTACATTTTTCTTTCCCCATTTGATAAATTGTGACATTTTTATTGCACGTGCACTGCTCTGTGTATTTGTTTGTTTGTTTTAAAAAACTGTTGTCCTTATTTTAGTTATCTGTTGGATTCATTTGATTTGATCCAAGAGAACCATCTAGTAAGTGGAGGTACAGAGCTATAACTCTAGTTTGATAGCAGTTCCTTCCAGACATTGTGTGTGAAGTAGCAATCACTTGTAATATGTTTACAGCCTTTGTCTCCTGCAAAATAAGTACCATAAGTAAAAACAAGAAAACACAAACAAGTTTTAAGTGTGTATGTGCTCTTTCTTATTTAGAAATGCAGTATCTTTTATGATATCCCTTGTATATTAATTATGTATTGGGCAAACAAAATTATATCTTGAAACTGGTTTGAATGAGGTACCTGAGGAAAATGTAAATCTAATCTGACAACTCAGGGTAAGCAGTTGACTTTATTTTCTTGCAACACAAGATGTATATTTGTTTGCACTGTAAAATCTTTTGTGGTCTTCACTTTGTTTTGGGAACTATGAGTCATGGTGAAGGATGGGACTGTGGTGTTTTTGAGTCCTACTTTTTGAGAATCAGCAGTGCTATCCTGGGAGGAGGGGGGCATATTTCATTTAAATGGAGGGCTCAAACTGTATCTCTTTCCGAAGGCACCATATGCCAATCTACGTCCTTGTTGCAGTATTGCTGGCCTCTGAAGTGGCTATAGCAATTGCCGCTTTAAATGCCAGACTGTATTGGCAGCACCAAAAGCACTCACTTTGGTTACCAGGAGACTCAGAAACTATGGGATGATGTGGCAACTGAAGATAATGCAGTCCACCAGCCAAATGAATGAAGAGAGAGATGGGAGTTGGGTTGATATGTACAAGTCGGCATTTTAGGGGTTTAATGCACGGGCTATTTGATCGTCTTTTCTTGCACTGAACCTTTTGAGCAGCAGTACCCAGGAGGCTGGCTCTTATGCTTATATGTTTGTACTTCCTCAGCTGTCTGGACTACTATTCTTTGAAAAGCTGGGTGACTTCCAGTATTTGATATTAGTCTCATAGATTAGCAAGAGGGGATGAGTTGCATGAAAAAGACAGCCGTCTAATAGGAGTGGTCTCCTTACATCTGTTGTTTTGGGACCCCTGTTAGTTGTGGGGAAAGTTTGCAACAGTATTCCCAAAATAACAATGAAGCTAGCATTTATTCTGATGGTTGGGGTGGAGGGTGTTTTGGGGTTGAGTAAATCTGTGAAGTTCTCAAGCTCTGGCAAGACCTAGTGCAGTGGTTCTCAAACTTTTTTTTTTCGCAGACCACTTGAAAATTGCTGAGGGTCTCGGCGGACCACTTAATGATCTTTCCAAATGTTGTTTGTACCATTAACTAACTATTGTAAAGCGCTTTGGATAAAAGTGCTATATTAAAAAAAACTTAATTATTAACTTTTTTTGTTCTACAAATAAAAGCACACAACTCACATTTTCATCTCCGTAGTTTTACTTTTCTAATGCAGTGGATGTGCCCTCTCTCCCCCGCCGCAGCAGCCCCTGAGTTTGGGCTGGGAAGGAGAGCCGTTTCTCCCCAGCAGCCGCAGCCCTGGAGCTGGGGAAAGTCGCCTCTTTCTCTGGCTGCCGCAGCCCTGCACATCTCAAATTCCCCCACCACCCCCTCTTCTCACCCCGCTGCCCCCTCCCACCTACCCCTTAGTCCCCTCCAAGGCCACCACTTCACCTTACATGTGCGTCTTCTCCAGGGTCCAGGCACCTAATTAGTGGAGCCATGCCTGCATGGCTCCACTAATTAGGTGGGTGGCCTTTCATTCTTTCATGTGCGGCCACCCAGGCGCGCATCTTAGAGGGAACTATCCACGGACCACCTGAATGGAGCTTGCGGACCACTCGTGGTCCACGGAGCACAGTTTGAGAACCTCTGACCTAGTGTATTTCAGGACCTTCATCACGATAGGAGACAAAGAATATATATTTGCCATTGTGGGACCATTCCAAAGGGACATGAACATGGATTGCCTTCTGTAGATTTTTATATCCAGTACAGGCACTAATTACCAGCAAAGACGTCTGAAGGAAGGTAAATTTTTCTTCATGTACGTGAGGGGACACATTTGTCTAAACAGACACTGGAAGAAGACTTGGTCTCCCAGATTATGGTTGAATATGACACCTTTAGGATTTATGCATGTGCCTCACTTGTGGTCTTGGCTTTTCCAAAGTATGGAGTATGGCAGAGTGAGCCACATTTAAGGGAGTTGAGGGGCTGTTAGGCCACATACAATTTATAAAGGTGGAGTCCAGACGAAAGCATTAATATTTGTTTGTGTTCTCTTAATAGCAGATGCCAGAAGAAAGCAGAAGCAGGTATGGATTTGTGGTCATTCGTATGTTTTCTGGGCAGAAAAACGGGCACTCGTAAGAAGCTTTGGTCCACAGCTGGGCATTCGAGTGGAGGATGCCAAATTGCACTGGATAGGAAAGAGCGGCATGATGTGGGATCAGTTAATACCCACTCTGTTTCATGCACGAAGGCGTCTGCCAGATCCTGATGTGCTGGTGATACACCTGGGAGGAAATGATCTGGGGACAACAAAATTTGTGGATCTTATAATCCGAATTAAGAAAGATTTAGGATTTATCAAGCACACATTCAAGAATGTCATTCTGGTCTGGTCAAACATTGTGCCCCGAAAGGCATGGAACCAAGAAGAGACCTATAGATTCATGGATAAGAACAGAAAAAAAGTCAATAGGGAAATTGGCAACTTTATGAAGTTTATTGGAGGGTGTGTGATCCGACACGATTCCCTTGTACCAGAGTCTCCGGGTTTATTCCATCTAGATGGTGTTCTCTTATCTCAAAGTGGTACTGATGTCTTCAACCTGGATTTACTGAGTGTTTTGGAGACTTTGATATGACTTTGGAGGAAGTTTGACGTTATTGGCCATGTTTTGACGTAGGAACCTCACCAGGGGTAGGGAATACACTATAGGAGGATTCCCAATGATATGGGGATACTTTGGTAGTGTTTGGAGTTGCCATCGCTCATGGGGGAGAAACAGTACTGATTGCTGAATACATTTCGGAGATTGATAATAGTGTTTGTGGCACACAATATTTGTTACCCCACTATTAAAATGAAATGTTATTCCCAGGCGCTAAACTTTGTTGTTCTGCAAGGTCTATTTAACATTTTATTTTGAGCTTCATATGATTAATTTATGTAATTTGTTTAAAGGGACACTGCCAAATAGTTTTTACCCCTTTTTTTAATACACTATCTTCTGTGTGCAAAATCATTCAGTAGTAGGTAGCTTTGTGGTAGGACCTAAGGTATAATAAGTGAACTTTTTGAAGCATTTCATTATTAGAGATACAGTAATACGAACTGTAGGGACATATTCACGATGACATTTTCTGACACAATATGCAACTTTAAAAAAATGTAAAATTGGAAGGTAGGTTGTCTGACAGAGCAGGACACTGTGAGTTGAGACTTCTGGGTTCTATTCCCAGTTCTGCCACTATTTTATTATGGAAATAAGTCAGTTAACTTCTCCATGCCTCTGTTTACCTGTCTGTAAAATACATAATAATTACCTCAGAGGGGCATTTGACAGTTCAGATGACAGTTACTGTAGAAGTTCAGTCTTATTGCTGTGAAGGTATAGACTCTTGACATAATGTCCTTTTAAAATAACCAACTGTTTTTATAGACTTGAATTTGTTAAAGTATAGTATTTTTGGTTCTTTTAAAGATGGTTGAAAACAGATTCTTTCCTTACCAGTTTTGTCCTTTTCCATCTTTCCAGCAGTTTTCCTCTTTCTAACAAAGCATAAAATTAACAATTTTGTGCTTGCGCCCAATATCTTTGATGTTTGCAGTGTAGCCCTGGCAAAAGTGTCTGATACTCCAAAACAGTAAGAAACATTCTTGCTTTTATTTTGCTTCTTCAGAATTGAAGCCGTTTAAAACTTTCTTATATTGTGGATTTTCTTCTTCTTTGAAACTGCCTGACTGATTCACTTGAAACTCAGGTTTTTTCTGTCTTGAAATTGCTATAAACTGCTTGACAGTGTCTCTTTAATTTAGCGATCATGTAGAAAACTGCAGCATTTTCCTTCCAGTAATTGTTGCAGTATATTTATATGTTTGTTGTAGGGAAAAAGCTTTGGGTCTGGTTTACAATTTATTTTTTGCATATAGCACTAAAATTTATTTTTGTTAGTTGGGAGTGCTGAGCTACTACAAAACAAAATATTGTGAAACGTATTAGCAAATATATTATTCTATATAGTTAAGATTTAAAAAATTAAATTTTGTAGAAAAGAATTTTAATATTTCAAAAATCTCCATCTTCTCTCCTGTCTCAGATATGTGTTACATAACGTTTGTTAATTTGTATTTAAAGTAGTTTTGGTCAAGGAACCCATTTTATTTTCTTAAATGAAGACTCCTGTCAGTATTTTGATAGCTCCTTGATGCAGTAATTTGCATTTGGAAATCCCTTTATGACAGGACTTGAGAAAGGAATTGCTTTAACCTTACCAGGTGCCCCTTCTCCCAATTTTCTCTTTAATCAAGTCTTCATCCAGAAAGATACTGGTTATGCAGGGAATTGCCTGCAAAAGGACACTTGTCAGAGGCAGGGGAGAGGTGAGTACTAGGAGTGGAGGAGTGTTTATTCTCCACTATTCTGGTCTTACATTACTCAAATTCCCAGCCTCGCCAACTTTTTGGAGGAGGAATTAGGAAGCCGCAGTTTAGTAGAAAACACCAAAGTCTGTTTACAGGACTCTAAGGCAAAAGTAATAGAATATAGGACACTGTGCAGGCTAAAAGTTAGTTTGGTGAAGCTTGCAGTAGGGATATTGGAAAAGATTTATTTGAGTATTAATCTCTGTTCTTGAATACCTCTGAAGGTTTCCCTGCTGTACAGGGAAAATTTGTAGCCTTTAGAGGAACTGGGGCTGACTCCCTCACGCACTGGGAAAGGTTCCGCTCAATATGTACATATCAAGGACTTAGAAGCACTTCCAGCACATATGGCATGGGTACGTGTTGCACCCTACCATTGGAAAATAGAATATTCCCCGATGGAAATTACCTACACTCTGGCGAGGTCTACAGTCATATTTATACCTTTTTGATGTTGAACGATGTTGATGATTAATGCATTTAATTTGTATAACTTGGTGATTGTGTTTTACAAATAAAGTTGTAGCCTTTACTTTTTAGTCATCTTGTGGTGTTTTAATGAACACATGACATGGAAGGATGTGAGTTTACAAATTCGTTTTTGAGATAAAGTGCCTTTGTGGCTATTAACTCCAGCCTGTTGAAATGGTACTCGGTACTAAAACATACTAAAAATATTTTCATAACAGTTTCTAACTTAGTCTGTATATTTCAAAAAGTTTAAATGCACATCAAAGTTAAATACCTCAGTTAAGACGTTAAAAAAAAAAAAAGAAGACAGTAGCTCATAATACAAATAGTTCAGCCTGATCAACACGTATTTGTGACTGAGTATGACTTTGTTGCTATAGTTCTTGTTAAGGCAGATAGTCAGTATTTAGTAATCACTGCGGTTGAGTATCTGTTGGTTTGTATCTTTTAACCTTTGGTCAAAATGTAGTACTTAAGGTGCATAGCATTAATTGTAAATGTTGTTGTTTGCTGTTAAGCGATAGCAGTGGTGAATGTATGTTGTCAAGATTTCTTTCGTATTCTCTCCATTTGGTGGTATTCTTGGAGTTACTGAGATTGGTTTGCAGAAACCATTGTCTTGTTGGGTGTTTTTGCTCAAGTTCGCCTGCGAGTGCTTGTATGCACACGGTGCATGTAAACATCTTCTGCAGGGTCTGTTTTAGTTTGCAGAATTCTGTTGGAGTTCCTGTTCTGGTCTGTAGGTAAGTAATCCTTTTATCTAATCAACGGAGACAGTGTCTCAAAAGATGGTGCAAATATATTGATTGTTGGGATTAGGTTCTTTAGCATCTGTTCTTATTTTCATTGGTTTTATCAAAAATAGGTGGTCTGAGTTTTCTGTTCATGTTAATGAAAATATGTAGTTGTCTCAACAAGTGTATCTGTTTTCTGATATATTCTTTGCGTAAATTTGTACCCTTGAAGCTGATCTGGGGCTAGAAGATAGTCATTGGAAATTTGCTGACATGTACATGCTGAACATGTATTTGCAGTTTTGCATTTGATTTGCATTAGCCTTTGTTGCTTGGGAGATGTTTCAATCCAAGGGTGATCAAATAGTTTCTTCATAACAGCATCCTTCTAGCTAGATTCTGGCATTTAGCCACAAACCCTAGCAGGGGAGAGTGCATTGCTGTCCCATCCTAGGGAGAGCTGAGGAAGGGATTGTGCCTCAGGCATACAGAGTTTCTTCTTGGTGCAGAGGGGGAGGAGTGCAGAGGGTGTACTATACAACAGGATGATATGACCACTTTTCCTCTCCCAGCCTGTGGCCCACATGGCCCACCCCAATGGAACAATGTTTTTTTCTACTTGGGGATAAGCATAAATGGGAGGAAGGGGGAGTTCCCCATTGGAGTACATGGCAAAGAGGGGGTGTTGCATTGACTTGCACCTTCTCTGGAGCCATAAGCACTCTCAAGGGTGCAGGGAAGGAACAATCCCTTAGCTTCCCCAAGCCTGGGAACTGAGATTGCCCTGATACTTGTGCAAGACTTGCCACGGCAGGAAAGGTTCCTTGAGCCCTCCCCTCCATCTTATCATATTTCTTGGCAGGGTTCAGAAGTTTAGTTTACATTGCTCTTCAAAGTAATCACACTTGATTTTTGCTCTTCATTGCAGTGTACTAACTGCATTATAGTTATGGCTGGAAAAGCACTTCATTTTAAGGCTCTGTTTTCAGACTCGCTACTAGCATCTGTTTTATAGTGGAGTGCCAGATGCACTATAGTTAAGTTTGAGTAGATACACAGTTAATCTGCCTGTTTCATGCCAGTAGAGGTGGGAATAATGTTATGCTTGCTTGATTTATTGCATGCTTGATTATGCATAAACTGACAACTACTTACATTGGTTACTTGTAGATGTACATGTGTCACCATTTCATGAGGTAGGATTTTTTGAGCTGCCAGATCACTTGCATGCATCCTGCCTTAGACCAGCTCGACAACATGATTTATCTCACTGAGCTGCTTGATGATTTTAAAGGGCCCCTCCCAGGCAGCTTGGAGTTTATTCTGCCACTTTGGAATGAGTGCCATAACTTTATTCCCTGTTCCATGTGACCTGGCCTGTGCCTTGTGGTCATACCATACAGTCTCTCTCTCTCTTAGGCTTTAACTAGGTTCTCCTAAGCAAAATCCAGGAGTTCTGTGAGCCTTTCCCTGAAGGACAATATATACTCTACTGCTTCCTCCTCAGGAGAGGTCTTAAGCTCCCACTCATCCCTCACTTGGTTCTAGGGTTCCACACCCTCCTTCCAAAGAGCAGTGCAAAAGGGGAAAACCGGTTTCTTAGTGAATTTCTCTATAGGCAGACAGTAGATACAGTAAACACTTGTCCCAATCATGCGATTGCTGTTCTACAAAAGTTTCCAGCATCATTTTAAGTGTCCTATTAAATCTTTCCACCAGTCCTTTGGCTTGAGGGTGATATGTAGAGGCCCACAAGTGTCTGACCCCATGTTTCTACCATAAGCCCTTGTGAAGGGTTGATATGAAAATGAGTCCCTGAGGAACTTGCTGGGGGGGAAGCCCATCTTGCTGAAAATTGGCAAGAGAGCATCAGCATCTGTGCCTGCCTCTACAGAGGACAGAGTTGCAGTCCTGCAGGATAGCAAGTAGCATAATCTATCACCCCTAGTACGAATTTCTTTCCAGTCTGGAAAAGCGGCAAAGAGTCCTAACTAACTAACAGACGTATTGGAGCATAAGCTTTCGTGGGTGAATACCCACTTCGTCGGATGCATGTAGTGGAAATTTCCAGAGGCAGGTATAAATATGCAAGCAAGAATCAGGCTAGGGATAACGAGGTTAATTCAATCAGGGAGAATAAGGCCCTCTTCTAGCAGTTAAGGTGTGCCGACCAAGGGAGGAGAAACTGCTCTTGTAGTTGGCTAGCCATTCACAGTCTTTGTTTAATCCTGAGCTGATGGTGTCAGTCTTACTACGGGGTCCCACAGTATCCATGGTCAGCCTCAAAAAAGGTTCCTCTGTTATCGTAGTGGCCTCTTGACTGCTTTACACTTTCTTGAGCTTTTTACACTTCTGGTAGGAATCACATGTTCTGACTATTCTTTGACTGTCTCAAAAACTCTAGGCCAGTAAAAATTATGCAACAGCCTGTGTTTTGTGTGCTGGATCTCCCCATGTCCTGAAAAAGGGATGTCATCGGAGAAGTTTAACGTCTTAGGGTGATACTTCTGGGACACCACTAACTGTCTTCTGGTACTCCAAGTCTCTGTCTCCCCTGGGGGAAACCATTCCCTGTAAAGGAGTTGCTTATTCCATGGGAATCTCTCCCTGCATTCCTCAGATAAGAGGGCTTTCAGAACTTGGACTGGCCACAACAGCCCTCACCTTCTCTAAGGAGGGATCAGGCTGCAGCTCTGTTTGGAACACAGCTGCCAGGGCAGGGAGCGTAGCCTGCTCCTCCCTGCTAAACTCATCCTGTTTCCCCCTCTTGGCTGGGATATCATCCAAAGCAGCACTCAACTCAGCACATTCTCACAGGCTGGAGGGGACAGTTGTGCCAAATGGCAGGGGAACAAAGGTGGTCTCTCAAGTAAGTAGTCCCAAGTCATTTTTAGGAAGGAACTGGTATTCTTCTCAACTGCGGATCTTAATTTTTTACATAAAAATGTTTGTTTCTTGCTGCTACAGTGTTGTGGCTTGTAGAGATGAAGGACTATTAAAATGTCCTGTTAGGTCACACTTATAAGCATAATACACAGTATGTCATTAGGGATCAAATGTACAGCATTTTATTTGTTATACCGTGACATTTAAATAGGCTTTTTGATTAGTGACCTTAATTTCAGTTTCTTCAAAGCAGTTTTTTTCAGTCTTGTCCCATTCATTATCCTTCTGATTCTGTTACGGGTCTGAAGTTTCTGTAAGGTCACTTGTGAAACCAGACTCTGCGTAGTAAAGGTTAAGTGTCTGAGTGCTCCTAGGGATTAATGGCTATGTGCCATAAAAATCTTCCCAAAGCTGGGCTAATTATGGAAGTGACAGAAAATGCTAAGGGTTCATGCTCTGTAAGGAGCCACATTGAGATTATTTCAAAATGAAACCTTACATGTGCAAGGAGTTAGTAGAAATCCACCATTTCCTGTTTCATTAACGTTTTTTGTCATCTGAATTTCCATTTTTAAGATTAAGATGTCTTCCCTAATATTTCCCTCCTGGTTTATTATTAAAATGTCTTGTACAAAAGTGTCCTAAATAAGGGATTTCAGAAAACAGCTAGTATTGATCACTGACTTTGGTTTTGCTTTATAAATGTATATTATATTTAAAAGGAGTGACTAGAATCTTGTGAACTCTTACATTCATGATCTGAGTGTCTGGATGGTTACAATTCACTTCTTCTCATAATTACAGTTGTCTGGTAGTGAGTGTACTCTCTTGTTCCTTTGGGAAACTTTACAGGGCTAAGAATGTTTAAACCTCTCCTGGCTACCATAACCCACTGCTTTCTCTTTTCCCCTTCTGCCCATCCCTTACCTCACAAATAATTTCATATAAAAGTGATGGTAAAATCTTTGCAATATAATAAAACAATGTATATAATGCATTACTTCAGTAAATAATAAGATTTATATTCAGTTACTGTAAATTAAAGGGTTTGGTTCCCCTCTATGGTGTTCCTGTAGAAAGTGCTAGTCCTGTCTCCTCAGCATTGAAGCATCCTTGAGCAATTCCTTTTGGTTTATGTGCCATTTCACATACTTTCATTGCCACATGTGATAGGTGTTTACAACTTTTAACAAAATATTGTAGATGTCTTTATTGACCAGTAAAGTGCCTGAGTGACATGAGCTAGAAATGACACCTAAATGAAATGTATTGTATATACATTTTTATGAACCAGACATCATCTTTTTAATAATCTATCAATCAGCTTCTACATGAGGGGTATTTAGTCTATTAATAGATGAATTGTACAAGACGCTTGTATAAATTTTATATATAAAATAAAACAGTAATGCCTACTGGCTCTGAATAGGTGCCATTAGGTTTAGAACTTTGTGCTGCATATCCTGCATAGAACCATTAACATGCAACACATGCTAAATGAGTCCATTACTACTTGGTGAAAAATATAAAGCTGGCATTGCTTTGTTATAATTTTTCTATCATGAAAAATTAATAATCAGAAATATTGATGATAGATTTTTAAGGTACGTTTTTCAGTAGTTTTAAACAACTTTCTGAACGTGTGGGATTGTAAAACAGATTTATCACAATATGCCGTCTTTCTAGTATTTATGGGGTAGATAAGGTGACTCATTGAAGAGAAGTTTTTACTTCTTGAAAAGTTTTCTACATTCTCGTTTGTTGCTTGTTGTGACTAAAAATGACTTGGCTTAAAAACACCTGATTCATCTTTACTCTGTACCTTTGGCTCATTTAGCAGAGTTTGGTGAGTTGATAATATAGGTATTGCATGAGTTGGTTTTTTTTTTTACTATTATCCTTGTTTCAACTGGGTGGCTTCAGGCTTTGAAATAACTGGATGGGAGAAGCCTTTGTGTTGGGAGCAGGAGAAAGGAAAGGATGAGGGGGGAGTCATGGGCTTTGGAATATAGCTTCTAAGATCTGTGGGAGCAGGGATAGCGGTAGAATGGGAGACGAGCAGAGGCCTAATGTATAGTTTCTAAGCCCAACATAGACTAATGAAGAGCTCCTAAATTCCATGTAGACTTTCATGGAATAACCCTTCGGAAACCTTCTAAAAACAAACAATTTCCAATACCTAATAATTTAGGTAAACTTGATTTACGCCCCCAGAAATTTACTGATTAGTAACAACAGAGTACTTGTAAATTCTGCTTTAAAATAGCATTCTTTTTACTAGAAAAACCAGAAAGTTCAAAGTAAGTGTGCTAGAGTATAGTTATGGAAGATGTATTGTCATAAACCAAATGAATCTAGCTAACACAGGCACAAAGATGCAAATACTGATTTAAAGCATAGCTAATACATACACTGTTAAGGCTAGAGTCTGTAGTAACAGCCTTCCAACTTCTGTTGGTTTAAATTTTAATAGTTCATATCATTTTTAGAGTAGATCTTTATTATTTTCAGATATAGCAGCTCAGTCTTAACCTTTTGGAAAAGTTTAAATAATATATGCATCCCAGAAGAGGACTCTTTCTTTTATAGTTATTCTCTTATAAAACTCTTTTGTGCATCAAAAAGGTAAGCGATACACTGAGTTCTTGGCCAAGGTATATTCAGTGTGGTGCAGAGTAGGTGTTCTTGGCCCATTACTTGTGGCATTGCCTTTACCTGCAACATTCCGGATATTAATCTGTAACTTTAAGACACAGAAGCTGTAGAGATCAATGCTGGTCTAAACCCAGGTCTCTTCTTATTTGGAGTTAACATAGACAGCTTTATAGCACTGCAAAATCCGATGTGAAAAATATATTTGGTTCCTGATGTAAATAATACCTGCATATACTCATCTTAGAGTATTTTCTGATGCTCTTGATTTCAGAGTTCAAAATCTCAGATTAGATTTGATCTTGCATCTGGTCAGTCTTTCCTGTTCTTGTGTTATCTGGAGTACATGGTTGACAGCAGAAGTCTTTGCTTGAAGTATCGGCCCATTGACTATTAGCTTGTGATTGTGTGGTCTATTTTCTGCTTTTAAACTTTCTTCTGGTACTGTCATAGGCTATCGCAGAGAAGATAGCCAAAACAGTTTCAAGTAAAACAATGCTATAAAAACCCAACTATTTTAAAAATAAATAAGTCTGAACCCATGATGTGTTCAGAAACAGATCTGTTCTGTTGCGCAACAAAGATGTGCACTACCTTGATGATTTTATTACGTCTGAGATGCTGACAAATGAAATAAAGGTTCGAGTGTACTGATTTTAAAAGGTTCTGCGCAAAGTACTAGATCAAAGACTGATTATTTAGAAAAAGGATTTGCTCATAAAGTAGGTCAGATAATTGTATCGTGCTCCTGTTGCTACACAACCTGCATGCTGATTTGCGTAAAGTATAATGGCATTCTTGACTGGAAGAATTGGATGTTTTTGTATGGGGGTTTAGGCTTCTGAGAAAGAGTCAAGATTAGAAACTGGTATGAGAGAAAGCCCATTTAGTTGCTTGTAAAACTTTGTTTGGAACATTTTGATTAATTTAATGTGTTAATCAAGAGGATGCACTTAGCCATCGTTACAGCTTGGGGATAAAGTTGGTTTTATGTCACCTTTACAACTCCTCTGAACCTGAGGTCAGTCAGGGACCAGGCTATTCCCTCTTATACATTAGAGCAGCCTTAAGACTGCTCTAATTTATGTCTTAGCTGCTTGTGACCCTAATCAGTTATTCTGGCAGCTGGGGATCTCTGGGGCATAGATATACCCTGGCTACTCCCCCTTTTCCCTGACCCACACCTACTGCAGCAGAGGCTGGGGATGTGTGACGTTGGACACTCCACAGTGACTCCACGTCAGTGGGGGATGTTGGAAGAATCCTTCTCCAATATATGTACCAATATATATGCTGGAAGAATCCTTCACCAATCCGTTTAGATGGCATTGTGGCTGTTTTGTGCTGCCAGTGTAGGTCCAGGATCCTGAGCTCCAGTTCTTCCTCAAACACCTGGAAATGTTATAGTGGGTCAGTTCCTTTCCTTTCAGTTCCGGCATTCTTTGTTCTCCCAGTCCTCTCTCTGTTATTCTTTTTATGTTTTGATTCCCAAAATGTATTTAATTACATGACTACAATCACACATTTAATTTTTAAAAATTACTATTTATACAAAATAGATCAAATTTCAAAGAAACTACCACAGATGTATCTACCCTCTCCTTAGGCAAAAGCCTGAAACTTGAGATGGGCTTTGCTGTGTGCCTTCAAGGTCAGCAATCTTGGCTCTGTCAGAACAGTTGAGAATGAATTCCAGAGTTTAGGCCCATCCACAGAGAACGCATGTTCTCTTCACTTCTGCCTTTAAAAATAAATGTCTGTAGGGAAATACTGAGTGGGGCAGTTACTGTACAACAAAGTATTCAGGATTGAAAGTGTTACACACTTAATTAGGAAGAAATTTTCTGAGACATTTTAGTATGGAAATTTTTGCAGTCTGTTCACCTTTTACTTATTTAAGAATTATTTTATAGTTGGCTAATCCAGTAACTTCTTTGGTGTAACTTGATATGCACTAACCCCAAATTAAAATTACTAATATTTTTCTTATGGTTTGATTTACTCTAGATTTAATTGTTTTTCTTACGGTTTGTGGGTTCAAAAGAGTGTTTTCCCCTCTGGACCACTGTGTTGGAAAAGTAGGCTTAATTTTAGGTCTTAGTTACTCGCTCAGTTTGGCCAGTAGGGCAGGGAATGCTGAGGAGGGAGAGGTATGTGCCTTGCACTGCTATCCTGAGATGAATTTCAGATGATATGGAAATCCCTTGACTGAATCTGAAAGGATATACAGTCATCAGTCAAGAGGCCCGTAGTGAAAAAGTAAAGGAAGTGATCTTGAAGATAACTTTTTTTCCCAAACATATTCTCAGTTTTAGTCTTTAGAGGTATGTGACTCTTGAGGGAGTTAGCCTAATTCATAAAACTCTTTCCGCTTTGTGATGTGCGTAATTTTGAGAGATTTTGGTTTGGCTATACACTGAGAGTATGATATGCGTGATGTTATGACAACGTCTGTATTTTGACAACTTGACTTTATTCCTGTGTAAATGGCTTCCTTGGGTGTTTTCTCTTTTCTGAAGTTTCCCTTGCAGCAACAGGGCTTCAAAACTATACAAAGTTCAGCCATATAAAGGTTGCACAGTCCGGTCACACAGGTTACTACAGTGATTCCTGTTGCTGCAGTTGAGGTTTAGTGTATCTCAAAGTAATTACATGTAAACCAGAAGTATAAGGGAAATTGCAAAGCTGTGTATTATTCTTTAATAGATAACAGTTAAAGTGATTTGTAATGGAGACTGGAATGATTACTTTTTCAGTGCAGGGATATCAACATGAAATTGGAGAGACTGAAGTTTTCTGCATTGTATACATGCAACATTTTTCTGCAACAAATTGAAAGGTTTACTTTATCTTTTTAATATGTACATTAATTAGTCTAGCAGAGGACATATAGCTACTTGCTCTGAAAGTGTGATCTGCAGAAAAAATTCTGTTAATCCACCTAAAGGCTAATGCATTTAATGTTACGTTCAAAGAAAGTGACTAAGAAAATCTTGGCAGAGAGTTGATTTACATGATTGTTTACTTTTTTTCTCTCGCACTTGCTAGTATTGAATCCCATGTGAAAATAGTATTTGCTTAGTAACTGTAAATTACAGGTCACACATACCTAGTAACCACTTTACTGTGGTAATCTCATTTTATATTGTTTAATAATAACAACGTTGATTATTCATCCCAAGTTAATTATCATGATTATTACATAGCACTTACAAGTTTGTTACAAAGGAAAATATCTTTTACGTAATACCATCTAACCTTTTTGCAGAGTATATGGAAATTGGTTTTGGATCTAATTGAGTGTACTTACCCAGTAATCTGTAGGAGTCTATAAATGTTTCTTACATTTTATGTACCAGGTGAAACCTTTGAGTTAGAGCAGGGGTGGCCAACCTGAGCCTGAGAAGGATCTGGAATTTACCGAAGTACATTGCCAAAGAGCCACAGTAATACGTCAGTAGCCCCCCATCCGCTTCCCCCTGTTCCCAGTCCCTCCTGCCAATCAGTGCCTCTCCCTCCCTCCCCGCACCTCCCGATCAGCTGTTTTGTGGCATGCAGGAGGCTCAGGAGGGGGAGGAGTGAGGGCATGGCAGGCTCAAGGGAGGGGGCGGGAAGGGGTGGAGTGGGAGCAGGGCCTGTGGCAGAGCCAGGGGTTGAGCAGTGAGCACTCCCCGACACATTGGAAAGTTGGCACCTGTAGCTTCAGCCCCGGAGTCAGTACCTATGCAAGGAGCCGCATATTAACTTCTGAAGAGCCACATGTGACTCTGGAGCCACAGGTTGGCCACCCTTGAGTTAGAGTTACTGCAGCCAAGCTGCAGCTAGCCATATTCTTTTGTTTGCCCAGATTAATTAGGCTGCTTTAACTGAATTACAATAGAAGTTAATTGTATAATTCACTTATACAGAATCTTCTTACAGTTGGCTAACTTTATCGCTCTAAATGGGTGAATAAAGCAAACGTGGTTATCTGCTAAAGCCAGATAAAATAATTTAGCCAGGAGAAAAACTTCTGAAAACTTTCCCTAGATATTAAGTAATTTTATTATAAGTAAATGCCTAATGTTAGATACCTAGTGTGACCCTGAATGGTTACTTCTTATTATAACACTGCTACATATTCTTAGTCTACTGAAATATAAGATTAACATTACTCCTGATATACAACAGTTAATTAAGAGTTGCTGCTTTTCAAAGGAGAGTTGTAGCTAAAAATGCATCCTCTGTGACGCAAGGCTTTCCCCCCACATTTTTGGCTGAATGATGGTAATAATCATGAAATCAATTGGGAAGAGTAGGACCTCAGAGAAAACTTTAGGCCCTTAACCCCATCCAGTAATCAGTCCTCAGCAAATGCCATGTTTCTAGGTTCACATATATGTTTGTTTGCAAATACACAAGATAGGCCAGTCAACATCTCATTTTTGTGACTTAAATGAGAGGAAACTATGAAAAGTACAGTTGTGCTTCATATGATGTTTTTTGATTTTGAGGGTTTTGGGGGTTGTTGTTTGCAAAATATTCTCATCTAAGATCTACTGACATTTTGTATTTCCCATTTTCGTAGAGTCTTCTGAAGTTGGAAAATGAATTTTTCTTATGATTGAGCAGCAGTCCTTCCATAAGATTATTAAATAACAAAATCCTGAATTAACACAGGCTTTTTTAATCAGCTATATTTTTAATTAAGATGACTGGAAGCTTTCCTACAATCTGGAACACGTACTAAGCATTAATTGTCTGGAAAGGCAGTTGCGCAATGCAAGTACATCATATGCTCAACATTTCTGTAGGGTGTAAAGGAAATCTTGGACAGTTCCCCCCACACACACACACAAATTGCATTCAGTAATAACAGAAAACAATAGTCTAATCTTGGGTCCTAGCATTAATGCAATATCTTACATTTGTTGCCTGCAATTAGAAAGGTAACATCCCAGGCCCAGTTGTTTTCATCCTTTTCCAATTATAGCAACTTTTGAATGAATACAGTATAAACTTCAAGCTATATATTCACATTTTATAGAAAGATTTAATCCTTTTTACATTATGTAAATAGGCAACTATTGTACTTCTTCTTCTGTATGTCTGAGTAACTTAATAGTTTATGAAAGGCTACTGCTTATTTTATATCCCATAGACCATGGATCTTGTTCCTGCTTGTTGTTGTTTTGACTCTTACTATCCCTTTGTAGCTTTCTAGAATTTACTTTAAATAGTTCTGATCTTTTTGCTTGGGGTGAATATGAAGGAGCAACATACAACCTTTTGTCTTGCACTGTATTCAAATCCAAACAATTGTATATAGTTATGCTTTTGCTTTTCTCTATTGTGATATGTTTGTGCTTAAGTTTACAAACATTGTTAATGAAAAGAATACAAATAAAATAACAGCAATGATGTAAATGCAGGGCATTTCCTAGAGATTGACCTCTAAGATCAATGGGTTAAAATGTGCCTCAACTTCTCTCCCAATTGGTCAGTAATCCCAAAGAAACACACTGTCTCAATCATTATTGCTTTATTAAGTTTTTTTCATTTTCAAGAGCTTTCTTTTAAGACATTTGAAAAACTAAATATAGCCAATGTTTGGGAAGTTTGGTTCAGATGTATACTTGAGTGATCAACAAAATGAACTGTGAAAACTTTTAAAACTCAGTGCTGTGCAGACTTTTGTGAAAAGTGTGTATATGCCTGTGCGTGTTAAGAATCGATCAAAGAGTTTTAACTGACATGTAGTTCATTATGCAGAGGGAATACTCTGGTTGGTAGTTACCCAGTCTTCCTTAAATGTGCTCAGCTATACGTTTTTAGAGAGAAGAGGAGAGACTCTTGGCAGAGGAGCTGTGAACATGGTGAATGTTATGTTGGACTGTTAATTTTAACTTCGTAAGAAACTCGCTTCAGTGGTGAACAGGAAACTTAAACAAGTCTAAGAGTGATACTGGACTTTTCCATCATCTGGAGGAGAAAGAATGAATCAGTACCTGACGGTCAAGTTTTGAAGTAAAGAAGCTTGTGTGCACCTGCCTTCAGTCAGATTTAGCCACTAGAACAAGTAAAGAAATATGGAAGGTGGGATGCAAAACTCCTGAAAAATGAATATATCACTACAGAAAATAAATAGTCATGTCCTCGCAAGAGATGACGAAACCAGAAAGTGAAATCTGAGGAAACTCGAAGGAGAGACTTGGACCAGAGACTGTGTTCCAAAGGGACATTGTGGAACTGGATACCCTAACCAGTGAATAAAACAGCAACTGATAGAACAAAGCAGCCCCAGAGACTTTAGGAAGAGTAGCCAGAAATTTACAACAGTTTACTTTGTTGTTCAGTGGACCCGAGATTATAAAAACAGCTGAATTTGGGAATGGACCAATCACACCAATGTCATGATGTCTTTTATGGATGCTCACTGTCACCCAAATAGGTTACTCATACACAGATCATCTTAAAGAAAAAAAAAAAAGACTAGTAACCAGGAAAAGATGGTAATTCAAAAAGAAGAGTTTTAATTTTAAAGATCAAGGGAGAAAGAAAAAGGATGGATGGCTGCGTATGAAAGCTGTGGGGCACTTTGAGTTGATGTTTAAGGTAAAATACAATTTTCATACTAAAGTGCTATTACTAATTTTTGTTGGTTTTGATGTTAGTGTGACATGAATAATTGGTGCTAAAGGCATACAAATATTTAAGAAAACAACATTTTTAGTAGTGTTAATGGAAATAATATTTGAGTTAAATCAAGTGTGAGAATTTGTATGTATAAAGGTTCCATGTTAAATCAAAAGGACATGTGCAAGACCGTCTAATCTGCATGAAGACAATGGGGAAAATTGCAGATTAGAAAGCACTTTGGGAGTTTGTGACTATAATGTTTTAAGGACTGCTTTTTACCTACCTATAAGGAAAGAGACTTTTCAATTGGGAACATTTTTGTGCATAAATGAAATGTTACTTTTGGATTTATATTCGAATGAGATGAGAATCTACTATGTAATCAGATATAGGAAATTTAAAAGTACTGATACAGAATCGTAAAGGTTTCAAGAAATGATCTGTGTATAATTTAAGGTATCAAAAATAAACCAGCATTTGTCTTGGATGTGATTCTGTTATTGCTCATTCAGTCTTTCCCCCTTATTTCAGTGTTGAAAGCAGCAATCAAAGGTTATATTCCGATAGAAAAGCATCTGCTGTGTTGTTCAGAATTAAGTTTAAAATATCACATGTGGGGTGTATCCATTTACTTCTGGCTGCTTACTAGGTTTATCCATCCTTGTTGGTAGAAAGTTTCAAACTACAGAGTATCTGAAGACCAATTTACATTCATAGGCCAGCTGTTAAACAATCATAATAGTTACATATTTGAATGTTATCTTTTATACTAAGCTCTTCTGGAGTTTGCCATAAATTCAGCCTTCTGTTAGAGACTGAAACTAACTGTTTGTGGATCTCAACTGCACTTGGTGATGAGATGGGCAGCCCCTTTTTAAAATTAGGGTTGAAAGCACGGTCAGATTTTAATGTGTGCTGAGTGCATGGATACACCTTTAAATTTAATTCATGTATGGTTTTCTGCATTTCATTGTGGCCTCTGCATTGCTTCTGAAAATTAACTAACACGGAAAAATTCATTTTATGTTCCTATCTCATATTCTTAAAGCTAGGTGCAGGGATTTAACCACTTTCTGTCAAATGGCCCTGTAACAAAGCTATCCAAAAGAGTGAGAGATAATTTTGTGTCTGTGAATTCTGTTCTGCAGGTCCCAGCAGAGATGGTACCATCAGCGAGGATACCATTCGAGCGTCTCTCATTTCAGCAGTGAGTGATAAACTGAGATGGCGGATGAAAGAGGAAATGGATCGTGCACAAGCTGAGCTCAATGCCTTGAAGCGGACAGAAGAGGACCTGAAAAAAGGTCACCAAAAGCTGGAAGAGATGGTAACTCGCTTAGACCACGAAGTGGTAAGCTGATTGAGAAAGCAATGCCATGTGTCTTGATTTTCAGTAGTGAAGTGAACCGTGTATGTGTACAGTCTGTTTTGAGTATAATGGATATTCCCAGGCTTCCAGTATGTCAGTTTTAAAATGTGTCCCCTTTTTTTAGTTGAGGGGGGTGTGTGTGTGAGAGAGAGCGTGAGCAAGGAAAGTAGATGGAAATGGAGTTAAGACTATTCAACTCACTGTCCAAAATATCCACTTTATCATTTTATTTAGCAGTAGGGAAACTGTAATACATTTTATTGAAGGATATGTACTCCTGAAGATGATGCTGATGTAGGGATGTGTATAACTTTCTGCCTCCATCTCTCTGATCCTATGTCCCCTCTCTTCCCCCACATAAATGATATGGAAAAAGGGGTACACAGTGAGGTGGCAAAATTTTAGATGAGACAAAATTTTTCCAGATAGTTAAGTCCAAAGCCGACTGTGAAGAGTTACAAAGGGATTTCACAAAACTGGGTGACTGGGCAATAAAATGGCAGATCACGTTCTGCCATTACTTTGCATTTATTAAAGTAATTATTTATTACTTTAATAAATGCAAAGTAATGTGCATTGGAACATATAATCCCAACTATACATACAAAATGGTGGAATCTAAATTAGCTGTTACCATGCAAGAAAGAGCTCATGGAGTCATTGTGGATAGTTCTCTGAAAACATCCACTCAATGTATGGCAGCAGTCAAAAAAGCTAACAGTGTTAAGAACCATTAGGAAAAGGATAGGAAAGACAGAAAAATATCATAATGCCACTATAAAAATCCATGGTACACCCACACCTGGAATACTGCATACCGTTCTGGTTGCCCCATCTCAAAAAGATACGTTAGAATTGGAAAAGGTACAGAGATGGGCAACAAAAATGATTAGGAGTGTGGGACAGCTTCTGTGTGAGGAAAGATTAAAAAACCTGGGACTTAGCTGCTTGGAAAAGTGACAACTAAGGGGAGTCTATAAAATCATGGCTGGTGTGGAGAAAGTGAGTAAGGAAGTGTTATTTACTCCTTCACATAACACAAGAAGCAGGGGCCACCCAATGAAACGAATAGGCAGCAAGTTTAAAACAAACAAAAGGAAGTACTTCTTCACACAATGCACAGTCAACTATGGAACTCATTGCCAGTGATGTTGTGAAGGCCAAAAGTACAAGTGGGATCAAAGAAGAATTCAGTACGTTCATGAAGGATAGGTCCATCGATGGCTATTCACCAAGATATGCAACCACGTGCTCTGTGTGTGCCTAGTCTTTGACTGCCAGAAGCTGGGAGTGCACAACAGGGGATGGATCACTCAGTTGCCTGTTCTGTTCACTCCCTTTGAAGCACCAGGCATTGGCTGCTGTCGGAAGACAGGGTACTGAGCTAGATGGACCCTTGGTCTGACCCAGTATGGCTGTTCCTGTGCTCTGAACCTCACTCACACTATGCCCCTCACTGTGTGTGGCTGCTCACCTTCCTTCAACTGTCTGTGGTGCTCGTCCCTGGCGCACTGCGGGAAATTGAACAGGAGTTTCAGGAGGGGAGGGGATTTGAGCTGTCTGGTGGGGCACAGGGCCCTGCATTGAGACTTGTGCACATCAGAGGCTTCTCTTGGTACTGCTGCCGTGGTATAGCAGGAAGCTGGGCAGCAGCACCAAAAGGAGCCATTCGTGTCCCAGTGCCTCAGCACAGAAACAGTTCGTTCCCAATCCTTGCCACTGTGTCAGCTCTTTGGTGCACTGTGGCAACAGCGCTGGGGAGCACTTCAGTCTCCAGTGCCATGGCATAGAGGCACTGGACTCCATCCCTACCTCAGTCTCCCTGCATAGCCCTGGACCCTCAAGCCAAGGGCCCCCATCCCACACAACAAAACGCCTCTTCCATCCCTCATGCCCACATATCCCTGTTAAACTAGTCATCAGAACTTGCTAATATCTCATCATGCCTCCATACGCAGCACTCACTCTGGCGTCCCACATTTTTGCTTATCGTCTCATGGCTTCTGAACTACATCTCTTCCCCTGGAGCCATCACCTTCCCAAACCCCTGCTTGCCATCTGGCTCCACAGGGTCTCTGTGTTGAGCCAGAGCCAATGAGTCTGCAAGACAGCCTTGCAGCACTGGAGAATGGGAGTAGCTGTTAGAACTGGACAATTATAGGCTAATCTTGGCAAAACTTAACGGTAGGTTGTCTTGAATGAAGGGGGATAACTATTATTGTGAGTTAACTTTACAAGATCAAAAGTATCTTATGTCCAAGATATTATCCAGATATATGTGTAATCCCTATTTTGAAGCTTGTGGGGATTTTGCTTCTTTAACTAGAGGGACCTAAGAAAAAGTGAGGAAAGCAGGACAAAATTACAGAAAGGAAGCAGCATTTTTCAGTGTTTTCTTTGTAATAATTAATATATTAACTTTAAAAAGTATATGAAAAATTCAGTTGTCCTCTGAAGGATTATTGTACGAAAATTGTAAACTAAATTCAATCATTAAAGTGCAAAATGGAGGAATTTCTGTCCTATTTAAGTACGAATCAAACACAGTCTTAAGGAGGGGGTTGCTATCAGGTCTTCCATAATTTTTCATTTATATATCACTTTTCATCCCAAAGGAGACCATAGGCAGTCACAAATGTGATACAGTATGTACAACACTGAAATGTTAGCCACCTCTGTGATAGATAGTGGGAAACAGCCAGACAACTGGCAAATCAATCATGGCATAACCATAGCCAGAATAGTATAAAATAAGTACCTCACTCTTATTCCTATTTATACATTTTAAAATAGCATTCAGTTTTACATTAGAGGAAATATCTAGAATCTATGTGGTGATAGGATTTACCATAGTAAAACCCTGATACAAGTGAGCAAAGAAACTGAGAGCCAACTAGAGTTCTCAGAATTATTTTATCTAGTCAAATGCATATCAAAGTAAAATTTAAGAGGTCATCTGGATCTCAAGAACTTTAACAGAGCAAGTATTTTAAATATTTTTTTAGGCTGAAGTCGATAAGAACATTGAACTTCTGAAGAAGAAAGATGAAGAACTTAGTTCTGCACTGGAGAAAATGGAAAATCAGTCCGAAAATAATGACATAGATGAAGTTATCATTCCAACAGCACCACTTTACAAACAGATCCTGAACTTATATGCAGAGGAAAATGCCATTGAAGACACCATCTTTTACTTGGGAGAAGCATTGAGACGTGGGGTTATTGACCTAGATGTCTTTCTAAAGGTAGGTTTCGCAAGACACTTTTGAATGTGCATTGAAAGTTACTTTGAAATCCTTCAAATTGACTAACGTTTTGGCACTGAAAATTCCTGTGTGTCTGTCCCAAGATTGTGTTGCTGGGTTGTTGGTTTTTTTGCCAAAGGGGAACCAGTAGGTTTAAAAATGTCTGCATTTTTTAAAAAGAGAACTTCAGTTAATAAAAGGAATGTCCGTGGTTGTGAAAAGTCCCTAGTTAACAGCATTGTAGACGAAAGTCCTGTGTTACTAGGCCAGGTGTAATGGTGGCAGGGCAGTGTGCCCACCTTGCTTTATCACTGTACCTTCACCCTGATTGTGGAGAAACTAAGTGTAAAGGTGAGCAGTTAGTCAGTCTCTACCCTCATTCTATCCTTGGTGGCTTTGCTGAAACAGCTAACTAAGTTTGTGGTAGTGTGGATACAGAAATGAACGCAGACCACCAACTCATTTCCCATAGCCTAATGCTCCACCATGTTCATCTTTTTCTTCCTTACATCAGATTTTTCTATTCCAAGCAGAGTTTCAAATGCTTGAGTGGCTTTGGATCAAGACATAGCCAGATACTGAAAGATGAGTAAGAGGACAGAATGAAAAACGCTGTTTTAGGCATTGACTTCAGTTGGCTATTGCAGGTTGTCTGATTCTGAGGCATGCAAACCGTATGTATGGACAGACAAAAAGATACGCAGAAGCCACTTCTATAAAAGAGAATCCGCTCATTACCACTGCCTGCTTATGGATTTGTTTATTTATGAGTATGGTGAAGATTTGACATAGCTTATTAGCTAAATGTGGCAGTGATCTATTTTTATATGTGGGGTATAGAAAAGGGAAAGAAGGGGAAGAGGACAGTCGCAGCTTGTCACCTGTTTAGCTGTGGTTATCAGGCTGGGTTTTATAGGCATTACAGCAGAGGTGTCTCTTAAGGGAGGCATTTGCAGGAAGACAAGGTGCATGTGGGAGAAAGCCTGGAGGCTTTTTACAAGAGAAGCTGACAGGTGGGCAGTAAGGGTGTGGGACATTGGCAGAGCAAAGGCGGTGATGTATGTCACAGAAAGTTACTAAGTTAGGAAGGGTGGGGTGAAGTTGTGAAGGATGCAGGGGTCCACCTATGCGGAGCCAGTTGCATACTTGGGGTGGCCTGTGTCTAGGAAATAGTTTACTGAAGTCACTTCTCTTTTTTAGTATCTCTCTGCTTTCCAGTGGTGTAAAGGCACACTAAATTGGTATGCCTTGGTATGCCTTTAAGCTTTCACTCAACTTAGAAACAGGAATTGTAACTTAAATCTGACCAGCTTTACATTCTATAAAAAGGTAGCAAACACCACATAGATTCACTTTAAAAAACTTATCTCCAACATGGAATGGTAGTATAGATATTTTTTAATGGCTAGTGCAATAAAAGGCCTCATCCCTATGAGTCTGTTTTCATTTATAACCAAACAGGTAGTGTGGAAATATTTATCCATACTTTTTGGAATGATGATTCACAAGTATTTCAAACATCTTTTGGCCCTGTGCATATGAAATCCTTCAAATTAGATGGGAAGCATATAGCAGATATTGAGTGACTTGATTTTGACCAGTTAACTGAGCAACCAGACATTTTCCAGGAAGGAAAAGCAAAGGGTTTGGGGTTGCTGATCGTAGTCTTGTCTTAACTTCACTTATAGGTCAAATCATTTCCAGAGAGGTTGATAGCTAAATGTTTAATTAAGGATCAGGATAAAAAATGCCATGCAGTGGGCAAAAAGATACCCCACCTGTATTTTGCAGGTGAATAAATCCACAGCGACTTTGAAACAAAGTATTAAAAATGCTTAAAATTAAACTGATTCAATAAAACTATTTAACTTTTAAAGCTCATTGTTGTGTGCCCATCTCAGTTAATACTCACTCCTTTTATATTTCTCAAATACAATGCCTAAGGGACTCAAAAGTCTAGTAGTCTGCACCTACGCAATCAGTACTATTGGTTCTTTTTTCTAATGATAGAAGTTCACTGACATTCCAATTTGGGGTGAGACTTCAAATCTGGGGTTCAGCTTTAGCATCGCATGCATGGAGAGGCCAGATAATGGGTTAACATCTGGTCCTTAAGCAGCTTGGCTGTTGCATTCACCAATGTGGTCTTCACCCCAGCTTCCAACACGTATCGTTGTCTCTCATGGGAAGCACAGTAGTAATCTACAGTGATTCAATTTAATTTGTTATACGCTCCATAAAATGAAATGTTTTTACCAGATACTTAATTCACTAAAAATAAACCATAGTGAATGATACTTTATTGAATTTGATTGCTATTTCTTAGCAAAGAAAGTGCTGTGAACTATGTGTTGCAGTTTGCAGAAAGTGTAAAGTATTTTACTTTGGGACATATCTTGAGGTCCTTACTCTGTGTTTACTTAAATCAGGATTTGGCCCTGACAGTGTAAATATCCATTTCCAGAAATAAACATCACATTTGACTCAGATTATGCAAAGTATTAAAATTTTGGATTGCAGATAATCTCAGATTGTAATGAAGACCATACTAAATTGTATCTTCTCTTTCTCCAGCATGTACGTCTTCTGTCGCGCAAGCAATTCCAGCTGAGAGCACTAATGCAGAAGGCAAGAAAAACTGCTGGACTCAGTGATCTGTACTGACCTCTCTGACTTTAACTGGGAAGTAGGGCTCCTTAAGAAACAGTCACTCTCTTTTAATCAGTAGGTGCCCAGAATAAGTTATTACATCATTCAAGTGTAAGATATTTTGAATCAATAATATATTTTCTTTTTCTTTTTGGTAAAGACTAGCTTTTATTAATGCACTTTCTATTCCCTGTAACCTTTTTTGTGGTGGTGGATTAATGCTAAATAAAACTTATTGCATAATATTTTTCTTCCTATGTTTTTGTTTAGAATATACTTCCTTTGCAAACAGATACGTCTTCCTAGTTTGTGCAACTTTTTATTTAACTAACAAACATAGATATCACTAATAGATTGCCGAGACCTGGAAACATCTTTTCTTCAGTGTCCAGAACTAGGAAGAATAAACACAGTTGCTTTAAGTATGGCTGTTACGTCATTTTTAAGTTTATTATAAACTAATGAAAGCAGGGTGCCCAAAGTAAAGGCTTGTCTTCTGTGCTTGATCGTGTCACCCAGGAAATGTGATTTCTTGCAGGGTGAGCATAGCAAAAACGGTGGTGATTTTTTCCCCCCATTCTATTTAGATATTACAAGCAAATATCACCCACTGGTAGTATTGCAGTTTGTAAAAACAGCTAGACAAAATAGGAAACGTTGACCTTAATTAGGCTGAGGTGTATAACACTTTTACTCGTAATCACCTCATAGATTTGTTTCAAGCTTCCATTTCCTTAACAAATTGTTTATGCTGCAAATTGCTTTCTATAATCCACACTAATAGAGCCTGCTCTTTTCCCAGGTGACTAATTACCACCATCTCCTCAGCAACTTGATGTCATTTGCTTCCTTAGATTAGGGCTGGTGTGGGCTACCTCAACGAATCCTTCATGGAAACCAAATTTTCATGTCCTTTTCCCCTTCAAGATGAAGTGCAGAGGTCATATACTGTAAAGGGCCCAAAACAAGCAGCATTCACACTTCCCTAAGCAAACTGCCCCATTTTCATGTTAAATGCAATGACCTTCCTCCCTTAAGAGGCCAAAGAAATCTATGTGTATCTCCCATAAGAGTCTGAAGGGAAATTTCCTCATCCTTGTTGGAGTCTGATTCTGAAGACACCTCTGAGGAGTTTTAATGCAGATGACATGAGCTGCTTATTCTAGAGCTGGATGTATGGCCACTATTCCTTTAGGTTTTCCGTTCATTCAAGATGGCAGTTTTGGTTCAGTTTTTTTACTCTGTCAGATGAGTACAAGAAATGGTTTTGTTCCCCCCCTTCCATATCTCCAGTAATTATTTTTCCTCCAACTAACTGGTCCTGAGAAACATGCCCAGCTTTCACATTAATCAAGAGCTGTGTATCCCTCCCTACTTTCTTTCTGGACCTAAAGTGGGACAAAAAGGATCCTGCACTTGGTCTGTTTCTTTAAATTACAGAGGGCTGTAACTCAATAATCCAATTTATTTTTTCCTCAAAGTCAAGATGTATCTTCCTTCCTCATCAAGTCAGCTCACTACTACAATTTAGGGCCCTTATTAGTAGAGTACTTGGAGATATTCCCTACAAAAAGGTGATCTCCCCCCCAAGGTTTTCAGTGTGTATCTACAGTAATCCATTCCCCCACTCTTATTGTGTTCTGTATGGTTTGTTAACTGCTTCTGTTAGTGCATTAGATTTTAGGGAAGCTGTTAGCCTGCTTCCATGTATGCACTAGCAGCAGAAACTCCTATTATGGTATACCTTTGTTCTGATTCATTTGCCTGTTAACCACCTGTGGAGAGAGAAGGATGGATCCCATTAGTACAGATTGCTGAGTTACTCTCAATTCCATTTTACAGGAAAGGAAAAAAATCCTCTTGTTTTTCTTTGGCATGTAGTTTGCCTTGGTTTATTTAGGTCAACTTTTTGAAGTGTATCTTTGCAATTAAGCTTTGCCTCAAGCTCCTAAATCCATATTTTACATGTCAAAATATAGAAGACATGTTATTCAAGAGTACTAAGCCCCTGCAGTCTCTGCTCTCATCTATTTACTGGGATTTTTGTGTAATAACTAATGAGTTAGCTATTTAATATTCAAAGGGGGGGGGGTGTCTCTTTTTTTTTTTTTTACTGAGATTTGAGATAAGGGGGCTATAGGAATAGTAGAGAGGATTGGTTCATATTGAGAATCTGGATTTAAATACCAAGCTTTTGTGGATCTGTACTCCTCTCTGCATCAAACTGACTTCTATCTAACCTAGTATCCTGCCTCTGAAAGTGGCCAGTGCCATGCTTCAAAAGGGACAACTCTGAACAGAGCAATGTCATGTGATCCATCCCCTTTCCAAAAGCCATGTTTGAGGCCTAATGTAAAATTAGACAAGGAAACAGAAGTAGCAGTTCATGGTTTATTTGGTGTTAGGGCTGGTACAGTTGAATGCTTGCAGTGGCCTTTACTTGTTGTATACAGCAGTCCTGGTTTTTACATTTCTAGGAACCAGATTTACAGCTATTCCAGTATCGTACACAAAAATTAAGTTCTCCGGAAAAGGTATGCACAGAGATTCCAAAGCAGTTAGGAAAATACATTTGGACCTGCAACAAGTTGAGATCTTTAATCTATCAGTCAGAGAAAGTTGGTCAGTGTTGGTTTGCCCCCATCCTTTTTGTAATACAAGAAATACTTTGGTCTCTACATTTATTACACAGTTGTGAAACCAATTATATTCTTCTGAACTGACATTAAACTGAGAAAAATGCAGAGGATTTTGCTAGGCAGTGCCGTTTTACAAGGAGTGCTAGATCTACTTTACACCACTTAACTGTAAATTACTAGGTTGTGATCCACCTCTGGCTACAAATACAGGTTTTGGTGACTAGGAATAGCCCCAGAACAGTTTCCTACTCTAATTTCAGGAAACTGAGTTGTTCATAGATTTTAGCTTTACATGTTTCTAGTCAGTACCTACATCAAAGGACATGACCTACTTGAAAAGTGCAACAGACAAATCCACTATACTATTATATAGTGAAGTGAAGTTCTAGGACATAAGAATTAAAACTGCAGTTCCTTCTGGATTCCCCAAAGTGTATCTGCACTCTTCCTTAGCTTTTCTTCCTCCTCACTCTTCAGAGTCATCTTTACTACATCCGTAATGCCACCATATCCCAACACACAAGGAACACTTAAGAAGACATCATCATGTATTCCATACATGCCCTGAAAAGGAAATAGAAGGATATTACATGGTTCTTTTACAACCCTGGTTTACTTTATTTTCAAGTATTAGCCCATCATGTCACCACTTCCTTTAAGCCAGTGGTCTTAAATTGTTAGCCAAATTTCACAGGAAATTAGGCAGCTCTGGATATTAATATTTACAGCTGTAAATTAGTTTACCTCTTAACACAAGAATGGTGGACGTTTCTCTGCTTTAACAAGCTGCTGCTTACCTTAACCATAGTAGAAATTGGGTGAATCCTCTTTAGGTTCTTCATAATAGTTTCAGCTAGATCTGCCACAGAGAGACCAATAGCCCATGATGTGTATCCCTTCAACTTGATCACCTCATAGGCACTGCAAAGGTAAAGTACTTGCTTTACATTTTCTAAAAGCAAAATGGTTAAACTGAAGTTTGTTATAACTTGGATTATGAAATCTTAAAACAATGGGTATGATTTCCAAAAAAATCACCTAACTCAGCGGCACCAGTCCCACTGACTTTCAGCAGGACTTGTGCCCTTCTACAGGATTAAGCATTTCTGAAAATTCCACCCAGTCTGTTTAACAGTCAAGCACCAAGGTACCTATTAACCAGATTCAAAGTATTGGGTTCTCTGCACCAAAAAAAAATTAGAGGTGCATTATTATGCCCATCTATATGTAAGAGTTCTTGGCATACAAGATTGCAGCTCACCAGAAATTAACATGTTTTCTCCATTAGACTGGAGAATGTTAGCTACCAAGGCATCCCTATTTTAAGTTGTACCATTTCTGCATCTTGTTTCTGTTCTGCTGATACTGCAGCAGATACTTACAATACCATAACTGAGCACAGCCGGTTAGAGACAACACATCTGCTCCATTTGACATTATGCACTATATAGGTCTGTGCCATTTAAGGGTAAAGCAACTTGTTCTAGTGTAAAATTGCTCTTTACCTGTCCACCACCTGTTTGTGGACTTCTTTCCAGTGCTCTTTGTCTGTATCAGTTCCTAGGTCTGGGTGCAGAGCCTTCAGGGAGACACCAGCAACATTAACCCCACTCCAGACAGGTACTAAGATAAATACGCAAAATTAACGAGTTATTTCACAGTAGAGCAGTTATCCATCCACCAGACAAATCCTAATTTCACTCCACCCAAATATATACTGACAATTAGCGTAACCCCTGGTAGAGTGAATCTGTTGCTGTACAAGTGCCATTGTGGTTTCGATGTCTGAATGCAACACTAAATTTTTTTTTTTTTTTAAATGTTTGTGTCTCTTACAGGATTAAAATAAGTCTTGTGAACCTAGTCCTGTTTGAGTGTCTGAGCCAGTTTCTTTATTTGGCATCTCAAGGGTAAAGGTGGTCAGTTTGGGTTTTTTATTGGTCAAGAAATGACTTGTCAATAAGGGACTATTTAGGTAGTTTCATGAGGGGCTGGGGAGGTGAGAAGGGAAAGAAATTTTGAAGTCTCCCCTTCCCAGACAATGCTGTTTCAATCACTTGAAGGTGTGTTGAACAAAAACAACATTCTTAGGTACTCCTGACCTAGGTCTGCACTTCAGTTCCTCCACATAAGTTTTGAGAGAGAGGCCAAAAAAAAAAAAAAAAGCATTAAGACTGAGTGACTAAAATTAAAAATCTTGTCTAGTGCCGGTCTGATGACAACAGTGTTTTTCAAGAGTCCCTTGCAAGGAAGAGCTTCACCCTCCCACTCCGTCAGCTCCCTACTGGAGAGTTCTGGGGAGAATTTAATCTGCAGATTTTGGCCCTCCTTGGGTTACAGTAATGACCTTTTCTAACAGAACAGGTTAAGTCAAATATAGATCATCTACTGTTACTACATGCCACAGCTAAGTTAAGGAAGGCAATGCTTGTTCTCTTAACTTGCCTCATGTTAAGGTCCTAATGAGCAATTCTTTGCAAAAGATTGAATATTGGTGTTTCCTAGGACCCTGGTAGAGTTTTAGTCTTGAGCTCCTAGTACATTAGCCTTATTCTGTTTGTGTTTTTTGTTTGTTTTTTTTTTAAACACTAAAGATAAATAGGGCTTCATACGTACCACTAGAATCTCCATGCTCTCCAATTATCCACCCATGGCAGCTTAGAGAATGGATACCCAGTCTTTCTCCCATGAGGTAGCGGAAACGGGCAGAATCCAGATTGCAGCCGCTACCAATAACACGGTGTTTAGGAAAGCCGCTGATCTTCCAGGCCACGTAGGTCAAAATATCAACTATTAATACAATAAAAGGACTGAGTCTTTAATTAATGAAAAATTCTAATGCCTTGTTTGACAGAGACAGTTTATTTCAACTGATTCTTGTGAGGGTTTTATCTGTAAGCGGAGAAGATTTTTACTAAATATGCTGAATAGAGTACAGAATTGATACACACCTTCCCAATATATATCTAGTTGCCTCTTAGCAAAGCCACCTTTTTAGCTGCATGGCAGAGGTTTAAATTACACTATCTATAAGACATGGCAGCCTCCATTACACACAGTCCTGCTTCAAGAGCTTTACAGAAGTAGTTACAGGCAAGTTTAAACTGGAGGGTGAGGCTTAATTCTCAAATAGGCAATGTGAAGTTTGTTTGTTTTTTGTGGGGGGAGGAAGGGAGGTGACTGCATCTTGCTCTTCCTAAATTCTGTTCTGAACTGGGAACTTGAGACAAGTGTTCCCTCAAATCCCTAGCCCATTAAACTAGGTTAGTTTTCCCCTCTCTGAAACATGCTTCCCTATTCCATAAGAACCAGGGAACGATGAGGGCTTTATTAAGCAGTCCTAACAAGCCTGACCTGGATTTGATACGACGAGCAGCGTGCAGTCAGGGCTGTACTTGACAATGTTGGGAATGATGAATTTGAAGATGTTCACATTGCGCTGGACCAAGTTAAGACGACTCTCTCCTTCTTGCTGGCGCGCGCCAGCTGTGATGATAACCAGCTTGGAGTGTGCGGTCACACTGTAGTCTACAAAGAAAGTGTCAAACGTTAATTCTTTCCACAGATAGCTCAGAACAAGCCTAGAGTTCCTACCATCCTCAAGTTAGAGCTCACTGTCTGAAAGTGCCGAGAGGCAGTAGTTAGTGGATACAGTGCTCTCCTGCTAGTCAGTTGTTCTCTGCTACGCAGAGAAAATTCCATCAGCTTCATTTTGTTGATGCACAAGTGTCTCCGATACTATAGTAATGGGGGCTAAATGAGTATGATAGGACTAGCTCTTTGAGCGTGGACGGTGTTAAGCACTCTTATCTACAGCTATGAAACGTGGACACTCTGTAACAGACACCTGAAGAAACTAGAGCATTTTCATATGTGCTGTCTGTCTCCCATGTAACATCAAGTGGGCAGAAAGATACCAAACAAGGTCCTGGACCAGTGCTGCATGACTAGCTTTGAATCCCTGATAATACATGTACAACTTTGCTTGGCAGGTCACCTCATCCATATGGATGACACACAACTCCTCTCAGCCATGTTTTATGGACAGTTAAAAATGGGAGCATGTACACTGGGAGGCCAACAAAAAAATTAAAGGCACTACCAAGGCTCATCTGAAAGCTCTTCAAATCAACCCTAACACATGAGAAGCTGCCAAAGAAGCGTGAGTGAAGAAAGCAGGCTGTGGCAAAAAACACATGGCCACATCTGCCTGCCATGCAGCCATATCTGCAGATCCCTTAATTGGGATACGTTCACCTGAGAGCACTCACTGAAAGACTCATGTCAGCTATAACAGGAGACTCCAACAATGGAAGGAGGGAGAAGAAAGCCCCAAGTGTTACCTTTCATGGAATGTGTGGGGTTTTTTTGGTTGTTTTTTTTTTTAAGGAAATACTGGGTGCACTGTTACTGATGGTAGCCCTAGAGAGAAGCCAATCTGGACAATAGCTGAGGTATAGGTAGTGGTGGTATATGCTTTTCTGGCTACTGTAAGCATGGGGTGACATGTCTTACAACTTAACAAAAAAAGCCTCTGTTCTGATAGGGACTGCCTATGGATGAAGGAGTTACTCCTTGGCAGAGAAATAAGTAAACTATGCACTAACACTTGCCATAGTCTTGCCACTGTGAAATTTAAACTGGCATGGCCTGAGCTGTTGATAGCCAATAGGAGTGGTAGACAAGAACACACATCATGCTGGTGATTAGCCAGCTGCAGAGTAAAGTGATCTAGGAGGATCATACAGGTAAGCTGAAACACCTTTATGTAAGAACCTGTAAAAAAAATTCTAGCCCCCTTGGCCAATTCTAGAACACAGGAGTGCTCACCTCCACAAGCTTTAATGAGAAGTTACAAATTCCAATCTGGCAGCCATGAACCATTTTTTATTTTTTCCCCAGAGAAGCTACAGTTAAGGGCAACAAATTGATCCGTGATATGGAACAACTAAGAAGATGGACTGTTCAGCTAAGAAGAGAGACAACTAAGGGCAGGGGGATAGGAGAGGTTTATAAAAATTATGACTGGTGTGTGAGATACTGACAGACCAGGTGTTAACTTGTGTCAAGGTCCCCATGTCAACAGAATACTGATTCCAGCTATACATTTGTCAATCTGGCTCACCAGTGTGGTTACAATAGGTATTAGAATTAC
Source organism: Caretta caretta (assembly GCF_965140235.1). NCBI lineage: Eukaryota > Metazoa > Chordata > Testudines > Cheloniidae > Caretta > Caretta caretta. The sequence goes on from NC_134211.1 coordinate 27,052,991, forward strand.
AAGAATGTTTGTTTAGCTTTTATTAAAGGATTGAGAATGCATACAGCAAGTATCTTACTTTAAAGATATGCAGTCCATATTGTAAGGTAATATTGGAGTGGTTGTATTGTGAGCCTCTAAGGCACCAGACAAGAGACATGCATTAAATTAGTGTGAAAGGCTGATCTTCACCAGAAGTTGTTACGCCCTCCCCCTCCGCCAAAAAAAGTCCATTGATACCAGATGAACTGGTGTAGGACATTGCAAGTGGAATTTCCCCTACATACTCTCAACAAGAGGAGAAGAGAGACTTCTTGTTCTGCTCTCCCCCCAGAAGATGAGCCACGCAAGTGAACTCCTCCCATTAAGCTTGTAGCACAGAACAAGGTTGAGGACAAAATCCCTAAACAAAAGGAACTAAGGATCTCTACGCTGCTTGCATTGTCCTTGAAAATGGACATGGGTTTTCTAGGCATAAGCAAGAAATCCCCATCTGCTTAGCCTGGGCTAGCTCTCAAGGACATATAGAGCTTGCTTATCAGACTATTCTATCACCTTTTGAAACTTAAGAGGGTCATAGATGAGTTACAATGTGCTTTAGCTTTGTAAATAACTCAGTTTCCTTTTCCTATTTAAAAGGACTTTATACTGTTTATTTTAGGATTGGCTACAGGCATAGTCTTTGGTGTCAGATCTAAGGTACAACTGACCTGGGGTAAGTTACTGGGCTTTTGATACCAGGAGTAACCCGAATATTGCTGTGATTCTTGGTGTAAAGGACTTTGCTCACCTGGATGGGAAAACAGATTGGAGAACCCAAGGGGACTGAGACTCCATGTTTAGGCAGTTCTGGTGCTGGAGGAATTTACACTTGGTTGTGAGTTCTATACTTAGATTTCACCAACCAATTTGGGGTTTGTGCCCTGTTTCCTAACAGTCTGCCCTGAGGTCGGTACTCACACTTGAGTCACCACAGGCAGCATTACAGTGTACAGAAAGTGAATAGGGAAGTGTTGTTTATCCACTTCACATAACAAACACTAAGGGGTCACCTGATATAATTAATAAGCAGCAAGTTAACATATATAAGGAAGTACTTCATGAAAATGGGTTCCAGAGGTTGACTCTGCGTTGTGTGATGTTGAAGGCCAAAATATAATTAGGTTTAAAAAAAAAAAAAAAAGAAACACACAACAAACTAGATAAGTTCACAGACAATAGGTCTGTCAGAGGCTATTAGCCGAGATGGTCAGGGATACCACCCCATGCTCTGGGTATGCCTAAGCCTTCAGCTACCAGAAACTGGGACTGGGGGAGACAACTGATCACTTGAAGTTGCTCTGTTCTGTTCATTCCCTCTAAAGCAGCTGGCACTGCTGGTCTGACCCAGTATGGCCATTCTCATGTTCTATATGAACAGAAACAGATTAACACCTGCTGTTCAATACTAGGACTAAAAATCAAGTGTAACACTTGGATGAGCAACGGTGTATCCAATAAAGTGAGCTGTAGCTCATGAAAGCTTATGCTCAAATAAATGTGTATCTGAAGTGGTCTCCATTTAGAAACTATATTTATTAAAAAACCAACCACCACCACCACACACTAACCTTTGCCAGAGACAATTTTTGGTGTTCTAAGGAAGAGACTGCCATGCTGGAGATCCAGCATCTCTCCTCTCAGCTTGTCCTCTATGACATCAACAAGGGCAAGTTCATCAGCCAAATCCTACAGGAGGCCAGAAGCACAATTAGAGACCAAGTCAGTGTGCTGGATTTCTGAATTAAAATGTTTCACTGTAATCTGTGAAGTCAGCCTTTAGAAAGATAGCAACAGCATAAATTAAGTGTAGTTAGCCAACTCTTGCTGGTCAGGATCAGAAAACGGTCATTCTAAGCCAAATATTTTAGTTAGCTGGAACTTCTATCAAGGTGCTAGCTTTTGGGGGTGGGGGAGGGAAGTATTGACACTTGCAGTAATTTTCCTATCTGTACTGCACCTCATACAGCATCACTAGACTGTGGACTGCACACAGTTCCATGCATGTTAACCTGAACAAGACAAATGGCTTATGAAGCATAATCCAACAGCTAGTGGTTTATAAACCATGACTATATTATAATAATGAAAAGCAAGCATTGTGTAATCTGTGGTACGATCAATAGTTTGGTATTTCAGTGTGGAGAACGCAGTTCAGATTTAGAACAGACCACGGTCTCCCACCCCCAAAAACTCCAGGAAAAGATTACTTTCTAGAAGTGACATTGAACATAAATGTGTGTAATGCACAGAGTATGCAATCCAGCATTTCTCATATCTAAGATAGAATTACTTCTAATACACAGTGGAACAAACAATTCAACAGCTCAGTTTTCTCCTTGCTTAAAAGGAAACCGCTTTAGGCATTCTAGCAGTACAAATAAAGGTTTGGAATCCAGATATATTTTATTCTGTAACTATTTTAGTTATCTGCCCAGGGTGGATAATTACAGTAGAACCCCATTTATCAGACCTTCCATTATCTGGCTCGCTATTAACCAAACAACCAGCACACACATAGGTCCAGAAGCAGGTGATCTCTCTTGTGGCCACTAGACGGCACTGCAGCCTCACTTTCCCATTCTCCATATTATCATATTTTTTCATTATCCGATCTGGCTCCTGTCCCAAGTAGATCAGATAAGATATATGGGGTTCTGTACATGAAAGTCAGAAAGCTGGCAGTTGTTGGGGAAACATTCTGATAGTACATGTTATTTGTGAGCTCATGTATAGCAAAGATATGAAGTGAATACCTATATTCCATCTGGCATACAGGGTAAAACTGGCATTCACAAGGTGCAAGAACAGACAGATAAATCAATGGTTCTAGCTATTCTCCATAGCTTTCTTTGGCTCCAGATGGAGGATGGGTAAACCTTGACACTCACCTTCATCAGGATGCTGATTGCACAAGCCATGCCGACTGCGCCAACCCCAACCACAGTGATCTTGTTGTGAGCATGACTGTGCTCCTCTTTGTGAACGTTTTGAATGAGAAGTTCCTTAACAGACATCTTGTAGTGCTGAAAAGAATTGAAGTGTCATGTAATTTCTCTGAACATCCGAGTTATTACTGTACCTTTGAAGCAAACTCAGTGTGCCTATATTCATGGACCCTGTTACTAGATGTAGCGCAAGCAAGAAAGTTAGGAGTGACCCCATAACTAAGACAGCTGGCGATGCTGCTTGCAGGAGAGAGGCCCAAAGTGTACATTCCGGTTGAGAACCTGTGGGTCACTAATAACTAGAAATTGATTTAAATATACTAAGCAAGCCGATTATAATTGCCCCCCAATAAGGTGTTATGGGCAATGATTATAGTTGGTGTAGCGCTCTAGTAACATGTTCCAATATTAGTGCAGAAGGCTTTGCATTACGGTCCAAGAATTTTTTAGTTAAATAAAGTCACTTCTCTGGGTTTCAGAGTACAGCACTGTCTGGCAAAGGGTATTCTACTGCACCAACAGCAAGGGGCTTATCTTTGCTTAAATTCCTACAGCTGTGCGGCAACAGCAGGTCTATGTAGCCACTACCTACGCAGATGGGGGGGGGGGGGGGGGCATAGCTAATCCACCTCCCCACGAGGCAGTAGCTAGGGTGACGGAAGAGTTCTTAACTATGCCACTCCTGGATTTTTCCCCACCCATGAGCAATGTAGTTATGCTGACCTAATTGTCTAGTGTAGATCAGGCCTAGTACTAGAGCTAGACTCAGGCTACGTCTACGCTACAAATTACTTTGGTGTAACTTACATCACTTGGGTGTGAATGATCTGCACTCCTGAGTGACGCAAGTATACAACCTAACGCTGTCCACACCGGCGCTTAAGTCAGTGGGAGAGCTTCTCCTGTGGCCGCAGCTACCACTGCTTGTGAAGGCAGGAGTTAAGCCGACAGGAGAGCTCTCTCCCAACAGCTTAGAGTGTCTTCACCAGAAGTGCTACAGTGGCACACTTGCATCGGTGCAGCTGCTGTAGTGTAGACCTAGCCTAAATGACTTACTAGGGCCTTTCTGTATCTTAAGTTCTAGGATACAGGCAGAAAAGACCTCGTCAAGTTCACTTCAGACTTCCCAGCCATGTAAGTGGGAGTGGGTGACCAGACTCCCTAAATTCTCTTGTTAATTAGTTTTAAGGTGCATTTGAGGAATTTCCATTAATGAGCCAGTTAACTTTTCCCCCCTGGGTAGAATATTCTTACAAGAGGAGTACGCTGCATCTCTGGCTGTGCCAGCAGAATAATTTCTCCTGTGGCTTCTGCATTCACAACTATTTCAGCTGCATGTTACATCACAAGGAAGATAGGAGGGAGGATCTGGTAAGGCAACATGAATATTTATGAGCATAGTTTTAAATATGCCATTAGTAATATATCCAGTTCTTCAGTCACATACCTGCTCGTTAGGTACCTGGTACTATATGGTCCATGTATGACATTTGATTGACAAAGATAGTCAGTAGTTTGGTGGGGAAGTCTTTAAAATATTACTTAATTTGAGCCACAACTTAGGGGGCTGGTTCCTTTATTTAAGCATCAGACATTCCCACTGGGAAACAGCCTTAATGTTTATCATTACTTTTAATCCAGTCTGGCAGATTGCTAGTAGTTTGAGGCTATGGGGGATATCTTTGGCTGGGATGTGGGAAGTCAATCGAGGAGAGGCTTAGGACACAATTTCAAATTCCACTGACATAAGCAGTAACATATAGGGTAACCTTTCCAAAAGCATTTAAGTGACCTACAAACTTCTGAAAGTGTTCCCCTCCCCCAAGTTTATTCATGGGTATTTGAGAGACAGGTGCCGCTTCTTTTGAAGAGCTGTACAAAGCCACTATCGTTCCTCAAAGACGAGACAGAGAATGGGCCAGAACAATGAACCCCCTGCTCCAGCGTGTCCCTCAGGGTCAGCACTGAGAGGTGCAAGTTTGCACTGCTACTGCTCTGTCGGTCCTGTGGATGAAGGGATTCAGTAGCTAGGGGCTATGATTCTGGCCCCTTTCAGAGGCACTTACATACACTTCAAAATAAACTGCTTCTTTCCCACCAAGGGGAAGAAAAAGCAGGAAAGACCATCCTGACCACCCATGGGAAGTGGAAGGCACTTCACTGGTTCTAAGTATGTACAGATTGGCACCGGAAATTCTCCCCTTCCACTGGGTGTCAATATAACTAGTCTTTGTGGAGGAAGGCACCCCAGTGGGGAGTCCTGGTCTTCAGACTCCAGCCTGGAGTCACCTTAGTGTTTTTTCCCCTCAATTCAGACCCCATCCAATCTTGCTGGTGTTGATGCAAGGACTGACTCCAGCTCCCAGTTACTCCAACCGTGTGATAGACTTCTGCTGCTCTTCTAATAGAGGCAGTCTGCAGTTACCAGTGGGAGCGAGGAACCACCCAGCCAGCAGATTCAAGGAATGGCACCCTGTGGCCCAACAGCCTTCCTCTTCGGGATGTAAGTCCCAGGAGAGCCACTGTTGCCATTTGCCCCCTTAGCCAAGTTCAGTGTAGCCAGGGGAGTGAGTAAAAATAGCTGCCCAGATGTGGCCAGGGGGGAGAATAGGACTTGCTGTGTTATGCCTGTGGGACAGGTTTTGCCCAATGAAATCTAGGGACAGAGGTAAAGATGGGGGGGGGGGGGGAGGTTCTTTTAACTAAACAGCAGACTCCATCACTTAAGTGTTTTAGAGTAGGAAACATACACAGGGACTAGGAGTCACTTCATCTTCCTATCACATTGCATCTCCCAAGCAGCAGGGTCCTCTGTCTGTAAAGTAGGTTACAGTTATGGCATATTGGATAAATGATAAGTGTAAGCTCTGCCAGGCTGTCTTTGGTTCATGTGGTACAGGGTCTGGCATGAAAGGCCCCTCACCAGGGCCTCTATGCAGTACAAGACAAGTTAACATCAGTTTTCTTATGTATTGCCCCTAGCAAAGAGACCAGAGTCACGGGCTTCAACATGGAACATCTCTGCTTCCCAGAGCACTGTGTAACATGAGATACCCACATGTTCTCCATAGGCCAGATTTGTCCAACACATTTTTTAAAAGGTGGTATGTGAATCAGTAAAGATTGGGAACTGCTGCTCTAAAGCATCTCCACATGTGCCAAGTCCTCCATGAGATAAAATTTAGACAGGAAAGGATACATCCTGTTTGGATCAAAAGCTAATAGAAATATATCAGCTGTAAAATATACGTTTGTGGGATATTATTCCCCCCCCCAAGGAGTTAGAGCTCAGGGATAGTCATGAAGAATCAAGCATCTGTACACAGCATGAAAGCTACTGCATAGATCCATTGACAGGTGAAATCAATACTTGATTGCATCTATTTAATATGTGGCTCTGTGCCTATGTTGTGTTTTATGACTTTTGCTTTATAACCAACCACAAGCTTTACAAAGGGTCTCTTTAAGGAGGAAGCAAATCATTAATTCTAAGTTAGCTCTACTTTTAGCTCCTAAATATGCACTATCACCATAAGGTTTAAAAAAAAAATTACAGAAAGCGATGCCATCTAGTGAGAAAGCACTGGTAATTTATAAATATGCCCACCTCTAGAGAACTAACCTAGGACTCTCATGACTCAGAGATCACTAACAGCACTGGCTCCATTCCTCACTGATCTAAGACAGCAAATACTGACCCAAAACACACTAGTTGGTTAGGGTTTTGTTTTGTTTTTCACAAAGTTCGTTAAAACAAATGGGACCACAAATATTAATTGGGCTATTTTTTCCCCTGCACTGTGTCATGTTCTCGTAGCTGTACTTCTTCCCCACAGAGCATCAGATTAACACAGTGGGATGTTGTATCGTAGCTGGAATCCAACACAGACCAGGGGCTGTCAGCTTGCCAACCCTAATGTCTTGCCAGACCCAAATGCAAATGGCTGGGGCTGGGTTCCATACCGCTGCCAAGGGGCAATAACTGGAATGCCAGCCAAGGCTGTTAGAGCCCTTTGCCATGCTCAGCTTCATGAGCAGAGGAGGACTTAGGGATGGTGGGAGTCCCCGAATTCACCCAGCACAGGCTCAGAGGTTGGACACATCTCTGACATTTTAGGAGTAGGCACACACCACTATCCACCCACCCCCTGGCTGCTCCCTACAAGCCCTTGCAGTGTTACTGCCTGCAGCAAGCTTTGCTTGATCAAGGTGGGGGCTCCCTGGTTTTGTCTAGGGAAGATCAGCCCAAGCACCACCTCAAGCAGCTCAGTGCTGTTTCAGCTCCTCTGTGTGCTCAGTCCTGCTCCAGCCAAAGGGGCTGGCGGAAGATCAGTCCTCAGAGTGTGTTAAAGGGGCAGCTGAGTTCTGACTCTGCCTGACTAGGGGTCAGGGTCTGCTACCCCATGCAAGAGTAACCCTCCTTTCATTCGCATGCCCAATCTGCCCAGCCGCCTCCTATGCCCTGTGCCAGCAAGAACTGCAAGGGCCAGCTAAGCTAACTCCCACTCTGGACACGGATTTCACTTCCCCTCTCCAGCCACAGGCAGAAGCTAGCCCCGCCTTCACCCCCCAGAATTCATCATGCCGTGTTGCCCAAGGGAAAGTGCTCGGATGTGTCTGGGTGCAGTAATCTGGAGAGGAGTAACGAAGTTCACTGCACACGTTGCAACCCTCCACGCTAAGCAGCCAAGCCACCAGCAACCGCAAGATTCTCCCCTCCACCCAATTCAGACAGGATCAGGTCCTTTGCAGCCCAGCGACCCTAAGCAACCCCTGTAAAGGAGGATCAGCTAAGCAGGAGCCTTATCATCCCCAGGGGCTTGCCCATCACACAGCAAGGAAGCACCTTGACTGGGCTCCAAGGTCAGCAACAGTAAAAAGAACTCTGCATGTAACAGCTCCACAGCAGTGACTCAATCGATGATTAAAGCGGATGTTGCAGCCTGGGGAAGAACTCAGAACACACGGCACGTAGCCACGGTGCCTACTGCCCCAGTCCACCTCCAAAATCAGTGTGACCCAGAGACTGCAGCCAGAATCACCACCACGTCCCCCAAAATACTGTTACCTAGGGCTGCCATAACCCTCCCAGTGCGCAGGGGTTGTATAACTAACCCTTCCATCCCCCCCGAGTTACAGCGGCCCAGGGATCAGATACCTGTAACTCATCTGCCCCTAAAAGCAATTCAGTTACTAGAGGCTACGTAGCCCTTCTGTGTACCCCACACCCACAGCGCAGTGACCCAGGGAGCACAGGAGAACCCAGCCAGCGCTCCCGCACAAAACAGTGACCCAGGGGCTTATATAACCCGCACCACCCGTGTGGCCAGGGATCGCAGCACAGAGCCCTCCTACCCCTCCCTCAAACCCAACCGAGGAGCCACAGGTTTAAATACCCCCCCCCCCAATAAATACAAGTGACTCGGCGGATTATGCAACTAACCCCCCGCATCCTAGCGCCCCCCCCCGGCTCTAGCAGCGTCTGTGCACAGCGCTGCCCTTGCTCCAAGCGGCCGGGCTGCGGCTTACCTGGGAGCTCGAGCTCGCAAAGACTGCACGGTCCTCCCGCTGCTCCGGCCCGCTCCCCGCCGCCACTGCAGTACCGCTGCCGGGGGAGGGGCGGGGGATTTAAAGAGGGCTCCGCGGCTGACGTGCGGCCAGCGGGGCGGAGCGCGCTGGGCCAGAGCCCGAGTGGGGACGTGCCCGCCTGCACGTCGGGCGCGGGGGCTGGGCCGGCCCTGGCTCGGCGGGGGAGTCTGCAGCCTTGCGCGGAAACCAGGCTGCTTGCGAAGGGGCCTTGGCTCGATGCAGAGGTCAGGACCTGCCGTGCAGGGGAGTTGGTTTTTAAAGATTACCTGGGAGCTAAGTGAGGCGCCTGAGCCCCATTTTACAATTGGGGAAACTGAGGCACGGGATATTTACAAACGTTATCGCTGACCACGTTAAAGGTCCCTTGCTTAAGGGGGTGGAGGGTTTCTTTAGGAGGAATAAGGAGACTTGGAAGGATTTTTAGGTTGACTTTTGGATTTTTTTTTTTAAGCATTGAAATGCAGGCCTTGGCTGCCCTTTGAAAGATCTATGATAATTGAAGAATTTAATGAAATTAGGCTATCACAGAAGCCTGAAATCTGAGTAATTGAGATGGGAAGGGGAATTTGTCTGTTTTTGTGAATAGCTATTTAATGTCAGTGATTAATTAGCATTCTGGAGAAAAGACCACTTTCTCATACCTTCCCAGACCCAAAGCTGTGTGAGGCCAGGATATACATTTTCCTTGTCTAGACTAGGAACAATATATTTTTTAAGACACGTTAGCTAGCAGGTATTAAGTGCTGTTTAAAATGTGTGTTGCTAGCACCTAATATAGACAGACTTAACACCTTTAAAAATGTGTGATTACTGGCTCAATGGTTGGCCCCACCACCAGATAGTGTTTTTAAATGCTGTCTCTGTTTAAACCAGGTGTTACAAGCATTCACAAGTGGTAGCTAACACATTTCCTAACCACATCTTCCCACTTTTGATAGTGATGTCATTGAATCCCACTTCATAATTTCACTTCATGTGGTTTGCCTCTTTGGTTGTTGCAGTTAGTCTCACAAATTGAGAGAAGCTGTACTGCTATTTTAATTTCTCCCCATATGTGCAGCATCTGCATTCTCTTTAAGCGTAACTCTCAACTGTTCCTGACTCTGGCAGTCTGCCAGTCTCTAGATTCAAGTTTACCTTGTTCTATGCAAAACTCATGCTCTTCTCCTAAATTCTGCACTGTCAGTGGAGGAATCACCCATCATGGCTTTTATGCTCACCAACACCATTTCCTCAAATAAGGGATTTCTTTAAGATCCTCATGCAGCTGTTGACGTGAGAGCTGATGAGAAGTGCAGCCCAAACTGGTATGGCTGTGAATGGTAATAGAGCCTCAGAGAAAAATCACAGGCGAGGAAAAACATCACAAACATTTGCTGATGCCTAAATACACAACTGGAGGAAAGAGTATTGCCTGCACAATTGTGAAATCCAGAGACAGAAGAGCAACTAAATATTGTCCATTCGCTCTCTAAATACAACTGTCAGATTAGATACTAAAACCTGCAGGCTGTAACACTAGACATGCTTTGTTTGGTGCTGCTGCATCAGGATTGGCAGGTGCTTGTGACACGTGGCCTGGGGGGGGGGGGAAGGAATTGCAATAATTGTGGCAGATGTGGAAGGGGAAGCGCTGGTGAAGGGAGGAGTAAATCTGCTGTGGAATAAATGTAGAAAAAACAAAGTGACTTACTCCAGTGCTGTCATTTTACATTATTGCTGGCTCACAGAGCATCCTGAGCAAAAGGCTTGGAAGGAGGGGTCAGGAAGTTTAGTTACGCTTCCCTGAATCCTCACTTTCAGCAACTTTGTATGCATCTGAGTAGCTCATTGCTGACTTGGCATTTTTTCACATACCAAAATGGAGTTGGGTGCCAGACACCAGAGTCTAAAACATACAGGTAGTTAAACATCATGCTTGAGGGTACAAAATGATCATCTGGAGGAGAGTTGGTCAGGAAAGAATACTTTTTCCCGTATACACTGTTGAAGTTTTTGGCAGTAGGACAAGGGGCCTGTTGACACTAAGCTAAAAGGGGTATTTTTAAAAAACCCTTTGGTTATATGATTTAAAACTCTAGAGCAGAGAGGGCAAGCTGTTGTTAACACTTTAATGGGCTGAGGTGAACTCCAGGCTCCCAAAAGAGAAAAGGTTCTTATTTGTACACTTTTTTCATCCTATAAGCCAAGCAAAATTAAAAACCGGCATAGTTTCCAGTGTATCACGGGGCCTCCATTGCAGTGATATCAGCTCTGTGCACCTGCATGGAATCTGTGTTTGCCACAAAGACCAAAATCATCTCTATTGCTAATAACTCCTTCTAGGGTTCACCTCAACCAGCCAACACAGGTTAAAAAACAACTTGCCCTGTCTGCACTGGAGTTTAGTTAACGTAGGTGAGCTAACATGTTTTAAAATATATATTGTTTTTATCCTAGTCTAGACAATCCCAAGGTGGCGATACAGCAGATTGAGCACCATGACCTGTTGAAACCTGTCTGGTTTTATGATGTTTGCATTTAATTCACCCAAATTATTTGGTGGAAAATAGGATGGCAAATGCCAACATTTTTCTTGTGTGTATTGTGGGGCCGAGGCACACGTGAGAGGAGAGAAATCTTCAGGCATGACTGACGTTGATTTTCTGTCTCAGAGATTTAACCAAAGGAGGCCCATGCCAATGCAAGCAGTATGGAATATGCTGATGAAGGGCACTGTTCCTGCACTTGGATGGTCTCTCTCCCATTCTCCCTTCCAAGGACAGGAGACCAAATCTCTTTTAGTCTTCCTTTTAAATGGCTGACTTTGCTTATGTGGATGTAGGCCTGCATTTCCCCTCCCAGCCCCCAAACCTTACCTGCCTAGCTACTGCCTCCATTGCAATGGGTGAGGTGTGTATATATAAAGTTACTAAAGTGTTTTCAAATCTCTGTGGGAAATCTTGTCCTCTCTATAATATGACTGGCCTTCTCTCTCCATTTTCACAGGCTTCAAAAAATACCCCCTTGAGTTAAAATAAAAATGGGGCAGCTGAAATTGTTAGGATAGGACAGGAGTGGGCAAACTTTTTGGCCTGAGGGCCACATCTGGGTATGGAAATTGTATGGTGGGCCATGAATGCTCATGAAATTGGGGAGTTGAGGTGCTGGGGGTATGGGCTCTGGGGTTGGGGGTGAAGGAGGGTGCTCCAGGCTGGGACCAAAGGGTTTGGGGGGTGGGAGGGCATCAGGGGTGCAGGCTCCAGGCAGTGCTTACCTCAAGCAGCTCCAGGAAACAGCAGCATGTCCCCCCTCCGGCTCCCATTCGGAGATGCAGCCAGGTGGCTCGGCATGCTGCCCCGTTTGCAGGTGCCGCCCCTGTAGCTCCCAATGGCCATGGTCCCTGGCCAATGGGAGCTGCGGGGGTGGCTCTTGGGGTGGGGGCAATGTGTGGAGCCCCCTGGCTGCCCCTAGGCATAGGAGCCAGAGGGGGGACATGCTGCTGCTGCTTCTGGGAGCTGCGCAGAGCGGGGCCAGACCCCAGCCCCGCTCCCGGTTGGCAGGAGCTCGAGGGCCAGATTAAAATGTCTGAAGGGTCGGATGTGGCCCCCAGGCTGTAGTTTGCCCAACGCTGGGCTAGGAGCACATCCAGTGCCCACTGAAAACAATGGGAGTCTTTCCATTTATTTCGATGGACATAGAATTAGGCCCTGATTAAGTAACAAAAATTACCTATACCACATTCTCTTCAGTCTGGATTTTTTTTTTCAGCTGAGTGATATGAGGTAGCTTTAATTGTAAACTAAGGCTCACTACCATATGGAAGAACATGGGTTTAGATTATCCATCACATCAGATGTTTCCAATATTCTGGGGGGGGGGAAGTCTACAGCATTAGGAGGTATTATCTCCATTTTGATACTTTGCTGTAGGGTTTAAAGTATTGTTCAATCTTGGTGTCTCTTGTCAGTTGCATGTGTCCTTTTTCTCTGGAAAACCAACTCAAAGCTGATACTGACCACTCCAAAGATGAGAAGACATGAAGCTACAACATGCACGGGGTCATTTTTGGGGTTCAATTCTGAAGTTCTTGCTCAGGCTGCGCTCCCAATGAACTCCATTGGGTTTTGTCTGCAGAAGCAGGCAGTGTGTTCTGAAGAAAAGATCAGGGGACTGAGCATCAGGATGTTCTGAGTTCAAATGGGAATGGTTTTCTAAAAGATCTTTTCTAGGACTTATTTCGAAGAAGTTCTGTGGCCTGTGTGATACAGGGGATCCAGATGAGATGATCACAGTGGTCCCTTCTGGCCTAGGAATCTATTAATCTAAATCCTGGTTTACCCATTAATTTGCTCTGCACCCTGGGATGAGTCCCTTCATCTTTCTGCCTCAGTTTTTCCATCTGTAAAATGATAATATTTAACTACCCCCTCATAGTGATATTCTGAGGATTAGCTAATTAACAGTGATAAAATAGTTCAAACATGTAAACCTGTAAAATTGCTAATTATTATAATCAAGGGGTTCAGGATTGGCACTTAGATGCCATGCTGCTAGGTGCTTTAGACATACCTTAAGTTGATTAGACTAGACCGGACCCTAAAATGGACTGAGTGAAATCAGATAAGAAAGGATTGAGGTGTGTCTTTTATTCGCAAAAAGAAAAGGAGTACTTGTGGCACCTTAGAGACTAACCAATTTATTTGAGCATGAGCTTTCGTGAGCTACAGCTCACTTCATCAGATGCATACCGTGGAAACTGCAGCAGACTTTATATATACACAGAGAATATGAAACAATACCTCCTCCCACCCCACTGTCCTGCTGGTAATAGCTTATCTAAAGTGATCAACAGGTGGGCCATTTCCAGCACAAATCCAGGTTTTCTCACCCTCCACCCCCCCCCCCCCCCCCACAAATTCACTCTCCTGCTGGTGCTAGCCCATCCAAAGTGACAACTCTTTACATAATCAAGTCGGGCTATTTCCTGCATAGATCCAGGTTTTCTCACATCCCTCCCACCCCCATACACACACAAACTCACTCTCCTGCTGGTAATAGCTCATCTAAACTGACCACTCTCCAAGTTTAAATCCAAGTTAAACCAGAACACCTGGGGGGGGGGGAGGGGGTAGGAAAAAACAAGAGGAAACAGGCTACCTTGCATAATGACTTAGCCACTCCCAGTCTCTATTTAAGCCTAAATTAATAGTATCCAATTTGCAAATGAATTCCAATTCAGCAGTTTCTCGCTGGAGTCTGGATTTGAAGTTTTTTTGTTTTAAGATAGCGACCTTCATGTCTGTGATTGCGTGACCAGAGAGATTGAAGTGTTCTCCGACTGGTTTATGAATGTAACATTCATAAACCAGTCGGAGAACACTTCAATCTCTCTGGTCACGCAATCACAGACATGAAGGTCGCTATCTTAAAACAAAAAAACTTCAAATAAACCAGTCGGAGAACACTTCAATCTCTCTGGTCACGCAATCACAGACATGAAGGTCGCTATCTTAAAACAAAAAAACTTCAAATCCAGACTCCAGCGAGAAACTGCTGAATTGGAATTCATTTGCAAATTGGATACTATTAATTTAGGCTTAAATAGAGACTGGGAGTGGCTAAGTCATTATGCAAGGTAGCCTGTTTCCTCTTGTTTTTTCCTACCCCCTCCCCCCCCCCCAGGTGTTCTGGTTTAACTTGGATTTAAACTTGGAGAGTGGTCAGTTTAGATGAGCTATTACCAGCAGGAGAGTGAGTTTGTGTGTGTATGGGGGTGGGAGGGATGTGAGAAAACCTGGATCTATGCAGGAAATAGCCCGACTTGATTATGTAAAGAGTTGTCACTTTGGATGGGCTAGCACCAGCAGGAGAGTGAATTTGTGGGGGGGGGGGGGGGGTGGAGGGTGAGAAAACCTGGATTTGTGCTGGAAATGGCCCACCTGTTGATCACTTTAGATAAGCTATTACCAGCAGGACAGTGGGGTGGGAGGAGGTATTGTTTCATATTCTCTGTGTATATATAAAGTCTGCTGCAGTTTCCACGGTATGCATCTGATGAAGTGAGCTGTAGCTCACAAAAGCTCATGCTCAAATAAATTGGTTAGTCTCTAAGGTGCCACAAGTACTCCTTTTCTTTTTGCGAATACAGACTAACACGGCTGTTCCTCTGAAACCTGTCTTTTATTGTCATTCAGTTGATTATGCGACAGCAGGGAGTGGACTTGATGTCCCAAAAGGTCCCTTCCAGTCCTGTGTTCCCAAAACCAGAAATAACAAAGTATGGTTGAGCAAGAACTTTAGTGATTGTTACATGTGTAGCAGGGTGAAATACATCGTACAGTGCATAAAATAATCATGTTTATACATGTCCCCGTGCTCTTCAGTCATCTGTAATATTCCCACTTCAAAGGTTTGTACTAACCTATAGAGAACCGAAGGCTCAAAAATGGATCCCTTCTTAGCTTGCACTAACAGATTTCTATGCACCCAACTGATTTGCCATAATAAATAATCTTCACAATTTTGTCTTGCTCTTTATCTGTTCCCACACATGCAAATATCCTCGGGGCAGAGCCAACTGGAATTACAAAGACCTAGAGCTCTTGCTACTTATTAGAAGGAGGTGCTGGCTGAAGTCTTAACACTGTTTTGGGGGAGGGGGTTGGATTGTCATTGGGTGGGGTTAGCTGATGCAATTCTCATTTCTGGAAATTTCCACACATTTTGAAATCTTACTAAGGTAAAAAAATAAACATCAGGGAAATGTAACTGAAATATAAGTGGTGATTTTATACATAACGGACAAAATCTGAAAATCCTACACCTTCTGGGGGAACTTTTCATTATATCGTCATAGGTGTTTATTGAGATGGCCTAACAGGCTCTCCAGCTGGTTACCAATTATTTTTGTTTCCTAGTTTACACACTTCAATACTCAAAACTTCTAAGTATGTTGACTTTTCCCCCACCAAAAAAGTTTTATGTGCTTCCCAATTATACAGTCATGGAGGATTTGTTCACTGGTGCAGTGTGCCCTAGAGGATAGAGCACTGAAGTGGGACTCAGGAGACCTAGATTCTATTTCTGCCTTGGCCACTGGCCTGCTGGATAAGCTTAAGCAAGTCACTTCACTGTGCCTCAGTTTCCCTCTCTGTAGTATGAGGCTAATGATGCATACCTCAGTTGGAGAGTGCCATGAGCTCTATGGCTGAAAAGTTCTATTTAAGCGAGGTGTTGTCATATTATTATGATGCTACATAGCTAAAACTATATTGCTAACAATGGCTTCCTAAATCACAATTTTAATTATTTTAGGTTTAATGCACCACTGCGTAATTAGAGCTGAGCAAAAGCCCTGGACTTGCCTTACTTTATGAGGAGAATAAAATTATCCATGCAGGCATTAGCCATTATGTAGGACTCTATTGAGTCCTGAGTAGTGGGCTTTATCCAAAATATCCCTTTTTCATGCTGTTCTCCATAGTCTTTGTTTCTGCACAGATACCAGAGGATAAGTGTGGAGCATACAGACAGATAAGAGATGGGGAGGCAGCCTTATGTAGTGACAGGGCACTTTCTGATCTGCTGAGTGACTTTGGCCAACTCATTTAGGCTAGGATTTCAAAGAAGCCTAGGGGAGTTTGGCACCTGACTTTCAATGCGAGCCGAATGAAAAAATCTGCTTTTAGGTCTTAGTCCTAAACCTGCTACAGGAGCTAAATATTCGTATTACCCCTTTACTAACTAGTGTCTTGAAATTAAGAACCCTGAAGATTTCAAGCAGTAAGACTTTCCATAAATGATAGTAAGATCGACAGTGATACCAGAGGAATACTGCAGATCCTTGCCACTGCTTCAGTAGTGAAAGATTAGATGATAAATGTAAAAGTAGTGAAAGGTTATTGGTAAATGTTGGTAAACATTTATTTCACAACACACACACACAAACCGACAAACAAATATTTCCATCAATAGTAATCAAAATTTACAGATCGGCAGAGTAGAAAAATGCTTAAACCCCATAATTTTGGGCAAACCCCCCTGAGTACAACTCACTCAAGGGCTTCAGCTCTTCCCTGCACTGTGCAGCGGCGGGGTGGCTCCAGCACTGACCCAAGGAAGTCTTCATTCTGGGAATGGCTCTGGCTCTTCACGGGTGGCGCAAGCCACCTGGCTGGGAGGTGCTGTGGCCCCCTGCCCAATGCAGCCATGGGCCTGGATTGTTCACAGTCCCCACCAAGAGGCCACAGGATTTTGCTGCTGGCTACTTCAGAACAGCAGTCCTGGGACTGGGAGGAGAGGCTAGCAGGGTGCTGCCTTTCCCCAGCACTACACGTTCATCTCTACCAGAGTGATACTCAGGCCTCAGTGGGTGAGGAGCCAGATTAGTGATCAGGGGTACCCAAAAGAGCCACAGTTGTGTGAAGTCATCGTTCCATTTACTATTGTACTAGTCATATTTAAACAGTATGATGGGGAAATATTTAGTTTTTATAGATTATTCTCACAGCAAAATGACTGATCAAGTATTTTTATCAACTGCAATTGGTTAATATAGTAAAAGCATCCTGATTGGTTAATAACTTAGATTGGTTAATGAAATCACAGTGTTTTCAAAAAAAAAATATCTATAGTGGGAGGCCGTGCACTGAGTCCCGCAAAGAGATTAACAATCCACTTAGGTCATTTTGGGCACAGTGCATGTAATGGTTCTAATATTTGTTCCCTGTGGTGCAGAATATTAGTGCCAGTGGTAACAATCACCTAGAAATTAGCATTTAAAAGATAGTGAAGATGATTGTAGGATTTATAAACCCTTTTTCATGACACCGGGCAGGTGGCCAAGTCAGATACAAAAATAAATGAGAGACAAGATAGACAGAGATAATCAGTAACTTTTCCATAGCTTTTATTCATATCTGATCAAAGTGTTCTCTTTATCATAGATATAGTTACAGAACTAAATCATTGTAGGACCTGTGTTATCCTGGCCTCATTTCCAGAGCTCAGTGCCCCACCCGAGGTGCTTTAAAAGCGCTGCAGCTGAGCTGGCTCAGCCCTAGCAGCAGTAATAGTCAGGGAGTGGCTGATTGTTTCACAGAGCCAGGCTCTTTCAACATCAAGCTGGGAGAAGTAGGCTGGCTGGTTCTTCATCAGGTAATGGAACCTTTTTAAGGCATAGTTAAAGGCTCTGCTCTGGGGAAACAGTATGCAAAGGTCACTTATTATTTATTTGGACTGTTAGTGCGTAAGGATCCTAAACATGGACTAGGACCCCATTGTGCTAGGCTCTGTGTGAACATAGAACACAGGCAGTCCCTGCTGTAAGGAACTAACCAAAAAAAAAAAAAAAAAAAAAGTGGGGGCAGCTAAATATCAATCCTAGCACATATATTCTTGGCAAAAAAAAGTGCCTCGAGTCGAAATGGAGCCATTTTCAAGGGGAAGGTTTCCCTGTCCCTTCAGTAGCTCTGCTGTCTTCGTGTGAGAACCAGCCAGACAAGGAGATAGTAAGCAAGCCTTCTGCTTACTGGTCAAGCCCCCTTGGCTTTCTGCTGCCTCTACCTAGTGTTGCTTTATGTAAATAATTAGAGATGAGGTTTTGTGCTAGTCTACACAGAGACACATTGGCTTTAAGTTAATTAGCTGTTGTATAATATAAACTATCAGCATGGGTTTGAGGTGGGCAGGCCATGGGGTCTGAACTCTCCCAATGGCCTGGGGGAGGCAGGGGTTTGGAGTTAGAGATCTGGTTCTGCCCATTGTAAACCTAGAGGTTAGCCACAGAGTTCAGATGTGGATCCCCTGCCGGCTGTGCCCAGAGTTTGGGGCAGCTTAGGTCTAGGAGTGGTGGTTTGGGTCCATCTCAACAAAGGGGTGTTTTTTACAGCCTCCTCCCTACTTTTCATTAGGATGAGGCATGGATCTGTCTGTATGGCTCTGGATATTGTTTACAATCCCGTCATTTAACCTGGTGGCAGCCTTCAAATGAGGTAAACGGCACTGGACAGAGCAGGGAGCTTGAGGTGAGGCATGATTGATGGTGTCCTATATGAAACAGGCTGTTGGTTCACGCTCATCATGCAACACAGCTGAAAACAGTAACAAACTGTAAGCAGGTGACAGGCACTAGCTAGCTGAGCTTGCATCACAGCTACTAGGATACTGATACTTGGCACCTATCATTTTTTATTTACTCTAGGGCCTAGAAGCCCCAACTGAGATCAAGGTGGCACTGTGCTAGGCACTGTACAAATATGTAGCAAAAGAAAGACTCCACCTCAAAGAGCTTAAAATCTCAATAAGACAATGGGTAAGAGGGAAACAGATGCACAGTGAGGCAAAATGTCTTGCCCAAGGTTACACTTACATTCTTCAAGGCATTTCACAATATTAAGTAACTCTCTCCCCACCCTTCTAGGTAATTAAGTATTCTTGTTGCCCTCGGTTTTCCGATGGGGAAACTGAGGCACAGAACCGTTGCTGCTTCCTCAGGGATATACAGTGAGTCAGTGGTACATCTAGTACTAGAACTCAGAGGTCATTGAATCCCAGTCCCCTGTGCCTTTATCCAGATCACACTGAACAAGTTCAATGTAGCCATGTTGCTTTGCAAGCCACGATAAATCTTGCTTAATAACATGAGTGTGACTGTTCCCCAAGGGAAATAGAACATCTAACTCCTAAGAGAAAAAGAACAAATGTAAAGAAAACAAGTTGTATAGATTCCGATCCTGCCCGGGAGTGAGTGCCCACATTTCTAGCTAAGACAATGGGAGTTGAGGGCGCTCAACTCCTCTTAGGAGGTAAATTCCAGGATCAGTATATAAATAAAGAAATCTGAAATCCTGTTGATGGTAAGATTTCTCTTTATTTAGCTTTACATACAGTCCACCACATCCATATGTACTAAGCAGCTGGCTGGTGCTTGCACTAACAACCAGGGTGTGGCAATGCCAAGGATGCAAATATATTTTAAAATAAGTGTGACTGTAAAAATAAATAAAAAATTGGCAACACCCTGATTAGCTGGTACTGCTGCTCCATGCTCTGGAGTATGGTCCGGCCTTCTGGAACCTCTGTCTTTGGAATTTTTTCACCTTGTGCATGTGTGCTAGGGATGTTCTTTGCTAATTAGTGCAGCATTTCTGTTTCTGACCATCTTCACCCTGATTTGGTCATTGTTTGCCATCTTTTGGAGCCCCTTTGTGTACAGTGGTGCAGTCGATTAATTGCATGTTCTATTAAATATTTTTAATATTTAATGCTTTTATGTCAGAAGGAAGGAGAGTTACAGATACAATTTAGAAATGGAGTACTTGTGGCACCTTAAAGACTAACCAATTTATTTGAGCAATAAGCTCAAATAAATTGGTTAGTCTCTAAGGTGCCACAAGTACTCCTTTTCTTTTTGTGAATACAGACTAACATGACTGTTACTCTGAAAGATGCAATTTAGTACCATATTGTTGTGGACCCTCAATGGGAATCAGATGTAAAATAAACTCAGGATTTTGATTTTGATCTGTAAAGTCCCTTGCCTTGACTCCTGGTCATCTAGTCATCTCTGACTAATCACCTTCCTTCCCACCTACAAATGTGGCAGCTGGATCAACTGATCTCCTCACGCTTAGTCCCTGCAAACTGAGGTCAAATGTTTTCGGTTTAGGGGGAGGGTATTGACTCCAGAATTTGCTTCAGCCACTAGGTAAATAGAGCCCAGGCCTGTGGCCATCAGAATGCAATACAAAGCCTGTTTGCATATTCAGGAGAATGTGGATAAGGTGTATTTGTTATTTTCAATTGTTTAATTCTGGGCCTGGGTCCATATATTTGGTTGACATTGGTCCACCAATTCTTGCATTGTTTCTAATTAGTTGTGCATGATTATGACAAGGGAAGTACATCAAATGCACAAATCTATTTTCCTTTAAAGCCTTTATGGCTAAGTGTTGGAGTGGACTTGATCCTGTGAGGGGCAGAGTATTGAAAGTTGAGAGTACTGACCACCGGATGGCCCCTTGTTTTTTTTAAATCTTTGTTCCTGCTGCTTATCTGTACTGCAGTAAATGTATCCGCATAGGCAATCTGCTGTTTGCCTGTTGACATTTATCCATAATAGTCAATCTATAAAATATTCATGCACGCGGCTTTGGTGTCTGCAGGATTTGAGTGCGAGAAGGACATGTTTTAAAAGGGAGAATAATGAATCATCTGCAGTGTTTCTGACCCCTCGGGCAAAGGGTTTTTTAAAGGTCAGTTAATTCAGTGTGTGACCTATGTAAGAGACCTTGGGCATAAAAGAGAAGTCAAAAATAACCCCTTGGAAGGTCAGAAAAGGCACATCTTGTGCACTAGGATAGCTCTGTATTTCATGGCAAATAACTGTATTGTGGTTGGAAACACAAGAGGCTACCAAACACATTTCAGTAGAGGGACTCCTAGGACCAACAGGCCTGTGTAATGGATTCTTTACTCGGACCAGCCCTTGTGAACTACTCTCTGCTTGGGAGACTTTCCCTTTGTAAAACAGAGAGCCCAAGTCTATCTTTATGAAAATATTTCAGACGAGATTAGTTGTCTAGGAATTAAATCTTGGCTTGCCAACAGGATGGACAATAGCACAAGAAATGTTTATATTTAAAACGGAGCCAGCAGTTCATATGGATCTGTTTTCAGATTATTTGAGCTTTTGATTGGTCTAGGGATGAATTTCAGCTTGTCATACTGAATGTTCTCTCAGTGTCAGTGCAGGTAAAGAGGTTTATAGAGAGCGTATTTATAAAGCTTCCTATTCAGATCTGCTGTAGAATGCTTTTTTTTTTAACCTATAAATGAAGTATACCAGAGCAGATGTGAAAGCGAAGAATTCAGTGATTCTGCGCAAATGAAACCCTGCTCGACTCCTCTCGGTTAACAAGGTTATGTGCGTCCCATTTCACAAAGGGAGCAGAATGCTGCATTGGTAGAAACCAAATATTCCCTGTTGTCAAGGCAAGGGAACTAAATGTGTTTAAAGCAGGAACCAGTTTAGAAAAGAGAAGATTTCCAAATGGTCAAATACTCACTTTGCACATGCTCCAGATATTACAGTGATATACGTCACCACCCCCCCCCCCCATCTCTGCTCTGCTCCTGAAATCTGTGCTGGTTAGATATCTCCACACAGGGAAATGCATGGGTCGTGCCTCCTGGATCATATGACTAAACAGGAGTGAAGGAAGCTTGCAGTGAGATGCGTTTTGCTTCTTTAACATATCCCTGTCTGAGCATGATTCATGAGCTGCATTGGTGGTGATTTGTGTGTGCTTTTCAACTAACAGTGATTTTGCTTTAACTCAGAACAAATGACAAATTTGCTAAACAATGTATCTGTGCATTGAACAAGGTGCATACACCCTCCTGGTTGAGCCCAGACCCTGAAGTGCTGTAGTAGTTAAACTGGTTACACAGCAGAACGTGCATGTTCTGGTCCTGTACCCAGCAACGCCATCTTACTTCAGCCTCACTGCACTCAAGTTATTTGGGCAGAGGCTGTGAAAATGGAAGTGTGTCAGAGATGAGCAGCCTGAATATAATGGAGACCTTTCTGAACGGGAGCCAGCATGCCCACAAACACCATCGTTAACCTACCTTGGTTTTGCTTCAGTTTGCAAAAAGGACGTAGGGTTCTGCTGGCAGCCTGAGTTCCTGGCAAACCTGTGTACTGAGAGGAGTTAGTTACAAATGGTCTTGAAGCGGAACCAGAATTTCTGATCTGAGTGCCCCCAAGCTTCAGGGGGACTCCGAATCCAAATGTGGATATGCTCTTTGCAAATGGCTTCTGGTCTGATCTCAGGTTTTGATTCAGCACTCCATGTCCAAGATATCTGAGCTTTTGGCTGTTCAGTATCTGGATCCAAATCCTGCAGTTCAAACTCTCCTTTATTTTGAAATGTGAAGGGTTTATTGCACCAAGGTCTTGTTTGATGGAGCTTTTTGGGACAGGGCTTATCACCCGAGCTGAGACTCGGCAGGTTGGTTTTGCAGGGGATGCGTGTGCATGCACTTTTTTTTGTTTGTTTCCATTTTACCAGAGTTTGCATTTCAGGGCTAAACCCTGACACTCAAAGCCAGACCTTCCAGGTTGTGCCAGGCCATGCTACTGAGATTCCTGTAGCCTCCCCCCTGAAACCGTAAATCTTTCCCTTAGCTCTTTATCTTGGCCTAAGCTCCCTCTTATTTTAGCCAGGGCTTGCACGTTGGTTTTGTAAGGAAGCTCCAAACCACAGGTGCGATGCTTGCTTTTGTGTTGTATCATGGATGCTTTGCTCAGATCTAGCCAGGCACGGTTGCAGTGGGGTATGCCGCATATTATTTAGCGACCATTTCCAGCGTTCCTGTTTGCTAACAGTGTAGATCATGAGCTTTTCTGCAGCCAGGTGAATGTTAAGGGAAAGCAGGAATTACTCTCCTCCAAAGGGGGCATATGAACATTAGGAAATACAGGCTGTGACAGGTTGGATCGCAGAAACCCCCTTAGGAACTGGCAACTAGGCTGACCAGATAGCAAGTGTGAGAAATCGGGACGGGGGTGGGGAGTAAATAGGAGCCTATATAAGAAAAAGCCCTAAATATCGGGACAGTCCCTATAAAATCGGGACATCTGGTCACCCTACTGCCAACTGATGTGCTTAGACTACCTCTGAGCCATTTCCCCTGCCAGCTTGGGACTTCAGAACACTGCCTGGTTTGAGCCAGACATGCTTGCCTGCTGCAAATCCAGACCCAGGTCTGAACCACGTCCTCTGAATGCTGCAGGCTTCACTGAAAACAGCTTAAGAAGTGTTCCTGTCTCTAACACTCAGATGCCCAGCTCCCAATGGGGTGCAAACCCCAAATAAATCTGTTTTACCCTGTATAAAGCTTATACAGGATAATCTCATAAATTGTTCGCCCCCATCACACTGATAGAGAGAGATGCACAGCTGTTTGCCCCCCCCCCCCAGGTATTAATACATACTTTGGGTTAATTAAGAAGTAAAAAGTGGTTTTATTAAATACAGAAAGTAGGATTTAAGTGGTTCCAACTAATAACAGACAGAACAAAGTGAATTACCAAGCAAAATAAAATAAAAAACACAAGTCTAAACTTAATACAGTAAGAAGCTGAATACAGATAAAATCTCACCCATAGGGATATTCCAATAAGCCTCTTTTGCAGACTAACCTCCTTCTAGTCTGGGTCCAGCAATCACTCACATCCCTGTGGTTACTGTTCTTTGTTCCATTTTCTTTCAGGTAGCCTCTCCACCCCCAAAGGATATCTCTTCAGCCAGCTGAAGACAAAATGGAGGGGTCTCCCAGGGGCTTAAATAGACTTTCTCTTGGGGGTGGAGACTCCCTCCTATGCAAAATCCATCTCCAAGATGGAGTTTTGGAGTCACATGGGCAAGTCACATGTCCATGCATGACTCTATTTTTACAGGCAGCAGCCATTGCCCACATGGTATCTTGAATGTCTCCAGGAAGACTTCTTATGTGGATTGGAGTCTTCCAAGATCCATTGTCCGTCAAGTTTCTTGATTGGGCACTTAATTTGCACATTCCTTTTTCAAGAAGCTGACCAAATGCTTTACTAGGGCTACTTAAACTCAAACAAGTACACAGCCAATATTCATAACTTTGAATACAAAAATGACACATGCATACAAATAGGATGAATATATTCTGTAGATCAAAACTTTTACAGAGATGGGTTACATGGCATATGTAGCATAAAACATATTCCAGTTATGTCATATTTACATTCATAAGTATATTTCCATAAAGCATTATGGGGTGCAACGTCACACAGGCCTCAACTTTAAACAGTGAATAAATATGTGCATGGTCCATGGCATTAAAGCATGTTTACATGTTTGACGGTACACAGCAGCACTATTCAGAAGGCCACAAGTTCCTCTACTCTCACTAATGCACAAAGGGTGGAAGTGAACACACATTGGGCCGGCATACTAAGTTGCTATATAGGAAGGATCTGCCCTAAACGCAAACCCCTAAGGCAATTCTGGTGTTGGGGTGCTGCATAGATCGAGGTGTACGTGTGCCGACAGATAGTTTTGGGGGCCAGGGCATACATTTGGAAGCCCTTTGAGAAGATCAAGCCAAACAGCGGCACTGTTTGCAGATCCACTGACACTTTTATACTCTACCACATCAAGGTCGAGCTGTCTGTCAATCCTAAGTTACTGTTATGGTATTACTTGATCGCATCTATTGTTTTGTAATTTTTGTGGCTCTGCGGCGGTACACTTTGGCATGGGGAAGGACTTTATTGAATCAGACTGAATACATTGCTGCCTGCCTGTGAGAAGCCAGCATGTGTGTGAACAAGCAGAGGGTGAGATGAACTCTGCCAGGAACGGTCTCAGGGCCTGGCTTCACTGCTAAAAAAGCTGTTTTTTACCTAGGACTAGCTCAGACACAGTAGTTACCCTCAAGTAAAAGACGCAGCCTTTTTTAGCAGTGAAGACAGAGACCTTAGAGACTTGGGCTCAACTATACCCAGCCCTAGGTAGGTGTGTAAGGGGCACAGGGGAGACAGCTCAAAGATCTTTACCCTCACGGCCCCGCATGGGAGTCTGAGGCCTGGCATTTTGGAAGCACAAGGACTCCGTGCAGTTAGTACCCACGCTGCAATGGCACGAACCTCCCCAAGGGAGCAGGCCAGGCCATCCTCATGCAGGAGCAAGGGCACCATGCACCTTTGGTGAGAGTGACACGGCAGCCACATACCCCCCGGGTCAGGCACAGTGTCTCCCTGCTGGGACTGTGCCTCTACAGCTCCCCTCCCCCCCAAAGCTAAAGAGCCACAGCACAGTGCATTGAGAGAAATTTGGGGCCCCAGAACATCATGTTTGCTGGGCCCCACCCCTTCCCATTTCACCCCAGTTAAGAAGTTTTGGGAGTTGCCCTGAACTCAGGGTCCCAGTACAGTTGTTCTCTTTTTCCTGCCTTGTCAGGCCTGCCGGTAGCTGTATTTCCCTGTGTGGCTTTGCCCAAAGAGCCTAACTGATAACGTGCTCATGGAGCACAGGAGGCCTTTTTTTCTATGCCTGGTCAGTCTTGCAAGGTAAAAGAGCATTCAAAAATCAGGAGTCCAGCCCAAAAAATCATGAGATTAGCTTCAAAGTCATAAGAGATTTAAAAATATCATCATTTGGGATTGTTTTATTTGCGTCTCTGGTTTCTGAACCTGTAGTGAGCACTTAGTTCACGGTTTCAAGCTTTTTGCCAGCACCATGAAGGCTGGAAATGTTTCTTCAAATGAAAGCTGAGTTTCTTGCACAGTCACATGACTCTAGAAGCTGGAGCTTTAAGACAAAACCAACCACTGCATGAGTTGGTAGCACTGAGCCAGTAAAGAAAATGAAGAGGAGAAAACGCGCGGGTTTGCTCCTGGAATCCGGGTAGTGGATAGGCTTTAACAATGGCACCCTACAGCGTAGGCTTCAGCTACTGCTTGGATGTACGTGGCAAGGTTTGTACTCAGTGGCTGTGATGGGTTGCGTCTTGCAGGCTGATGGCCCAGACCATCACCGGAACGTTGCTTGCTAGTTAAGTGTTGCAGAGCGAACAGGGGGAGCTGCACAAGGGCACAATGTTAAGTTATTAGGTAGGTTTAAAAAAAAAAAAAAAGTGAAATTAAAAAACCAAAATAGATATGAAAATCTTGATCTATATTTCTCACCAACTTAAAAACAGTGTAAGGTCTAATTTTGGACCTCAGCTTTTTGACTCTGCACAATTTTAAGTGGAATTTCATGGAAGTTTACAAATAATTCATGCATCTTATTTTGCAATGGGGCCTTAAGGCCCCACAGTTTGGGGCACGGAAGAACGTTCCGGGAGGGAGGGGAAGAAGACGTGCAGCAGGGCCTGCACCAGCCACCACAGGAGCGAGGAGGGACCACCTCCCAGCCCAGCTCCTCTCCCCAGGTACAGCTTGGCTCCGCCCCCAGCCACAGCTCCGCTTTGCCCCCCAGGCTAGCCCCACTCTAGCCCCAGCTCCTCCCCACATCCCCAGTTCTGTCCCCAGCTTTGCTGTCAGCCCAAGCTCCTCTGCTTAGCCAACTGTGCAGTAATGGAAGGGGGCATGGACGGACTCCATTACTGATAAAGGGGGGGGGACACGACTTTTGGGCATCACTGCTTTAAGGCCTTAAGATCCTTGTAAATTGCTATGGATTGCAACTCCATCAGTGGCCCCTAGAAATGAGACTTGCACATTTCTATGGCTTTGCTCCAGCCTGCTTGCAAACAGGTTAATTGTTGCTAATGTACACTTTTGATGGGTTCAGGGACTGTACAAATGACAGTACATGTGTCTGTTACATTTCACATCTAGTTCAGTTTAAAAAGAAATAAAATCGAATAGTATTAAAGATCTGATCCTGCAGAATTTACTCTTACAAAATTCACATTAAGGTCAATGGGACAAATTAATCCCTGGTCCGACTCCTCAAGTCAATTTGGCATTTCACCACGGATGAATCTGGCCCAGTAAGAGCTTTGAGCATGACTTAGGACAGCAGCTTATTGTCTGACTTAAAAGAGGAGAATTCGGATCCCAAAGTGATCACACAATCACCCTACTTGCTTCACTGTTACAGTTATGCTGATGATGTCATCATAGTTAAGAAAAAGGGAGAGAGGTTTTCAGGCCAAGATTTTTAAAAGTGACTCAGGTTTTTAGTGTCTCCACTTTTGGGTGCCCAACTTGAGATACCTTTGTCTGATTCTGAGAGGGCAGATGCTCAGCACTCTTTGAAAATCAAGTCCCATTAAGATATCGGTTGCCCCAAATTTGCCGTCTCCCTACACTACTAATCACTCTTGAAAATCTTGGCCATCATACTGAGTTGTGAATTTCAAAATAAATCCAAACATTAATATGTGAGGATAGGTTGTCAGGGTGTGGATACTGTGGTGGTGTGTGCAACGGAAATGCCTGTACATAAATGTATTTTGTAAGGGTGTCTTTTTTAGAATTTGATTTACTTTGTTTTTGGAGAAATGGCTTAAAAATGTTTATTTGGGCATAAGCTTTCGTGGGTAAAAAAACACTTCTCCAGATGCATTCAGTGTTTTTTGTTTTTTTTACCCACGAAAGCTTATGCCCAAATCTGTTAGCCTTTAAGGTGCCACCGGACTCCTTGTTTTTGTGGATACAGACTAACACAGCTACCCCCGATACTTAAAAATGTTTATTTTACAGAAAACTTAAATGTCCTGCCCAAACTCCCTGGCAATGCCCCTAATCCTTGAAATACTTTAAATTGCAGTTTGAGGAGAAAGGTCGTTAATGACTTGTTACATAACCCATGGGATCAAACCCTGGAGGTTTAATTGGTTTTGAACTTTGCACCAAGGCCATTTCCTGCTTGTGAGTAACAAGTTCTGATCACAGGTGGATGGAAATATCAGATTAACAAATACTAAGTGAACTCAAATTATTTGACCTCTTTGTGTTTCCTGAAGTGCTTACATGGAAATAGATAATGAGGTAATGGGTGCATTGAAACAGGGTAGTTCAGCACCACGCTTCTCAACTGGGTCATGATCTTGCACCCGTTGAAATCAGTGGTAGAACCAAGGCACTTAGTGCAAACTGGTTCCATTCTGCGTCGAGACCACAGAAACACAGACCCACAAATAAGCATGCAAAGTTATAGGTGTGTGATGTGCGGTGTGCGCCGTGGGAGGCTGTTTTTGAAAAGCTGACCCTTTGGGGCTGTTGTATCATCCCATCCATCTGGGTCTAGTGCAGAGCAAATGCCTTTTGAACAGTGTTTGCTGAAGTGGGCTCTCCACTCGAGTAAGGAGCTGTTGTTAAGCTAATGAGCTGGAAAAGCTTCATGTGAAAACAATGCGGAATATTTGTCCAGTCCATTCACCCGAAAGAATCGTTAATTTGTGGCTGCTCAGTGACCACCTCAAGTTGCTGTAGTAGCAAGTCCAAGAAGTAACTTACTGCGTTACAGGAACGGAAAGCAGGAATGGGCCCAACCAGCAACATTTGTGGGAGTTTGGATCCAGATTTTTGTGTCTTCTATAATCAAAATATATTCAGTCCCAATGATTTGTCCACTGTGTCTAACAATAGTATGTGAGATTCCTAAATTATACAGGACTGTGACTGTGAGCCGGGATATTCAGATCTTGGTTAGATATCACAATGATAAGTGCCTTATCTACCTAATATAGTATCAGACTCTTAGAAATACACTGATGTGCAGCTATTTATTACTTCAAATGTAGAGAGAGAGCGAGAGAGATACTGACTAGAACGAGAATAGAACTGAACCATTTGACAATGGCTGGTTAAAAAGCAGTATGGCCATTGTATGAAGCCACAGCACTATCTCTGTAATGTGGTGTACGTCTGTCTGTCTCTCATGCACATGCAGCTGATTTGACAGAGTTTCCTCCCTGCACCAAATGATCACTTCGGGAAGCAGCATCTCTCGGAAGAAGTGAAGTGGTTTGACATGATAGGAGGAGACACTTTTCTGAGTCAGAGCTGGGAGGGAGGGAGGAGATCTCACAGCAGCAGAGGGCAAGAGAATAACCTTTAAGTTTGTAAAAAGAAAAGGAGTACTTGTGGCACCTTAGAGACTAACAGATTTATTTGAGCATTAAAGTTTTCATGACCTACAGCTCACTTCATCAGATGCTGAAAGCTTATGCTCAAATAAATTTGTTAGTCTCTAAGGTGCCACAAGTACTCCTTTTCTTTTTGTGAATACAGACGAACACGGCCGCTACTCTGAAACCTTTAATTTTGTGTTTCTGGGGGACAGTGTTTGGACCATTTAGCATCAGGCAAGAC
The DNA here is from genome assembly GCF_965140235.1 of Caretta caretta. Classification (NCBI taxonomy): domain Eukaryota; kingdom Metazoa; phylum Chordata; order Testudines; family Cheloniidae; genus Caretta; species Caretta caretta. The sequence continues at coordinate 27,082,400 of NC_134211.1, forward strand.
TCGATACTAAAGGGTCCGAAGAGTCCATCTGGGATGTAACCAAATCCATGTGATGGATTCTGTGTGTTTCTGTTTGCTTTCTGTGGCCTGTACATACGCACAAGGCTTGAGCACAACGCGCCAACTGCTTCCAGAGTGCATGAAATGACCCCTAACCTAGCCAAGTGAGTAGTGTGACCAATTAGGCCTGTGTACAACAGCTAACGTCCTATTTCAACGAGCAGTAACCCCATCAGATATTAATGCTGGTAAGAGATCCCTGTGTGAGGATTGCATATCTAAAGCATGCCCAGATTTTGTGCCATTGAGATTGCCGTGCCTAGTTGCACATCTGGTATCTCCCCATGACCTCCAGCAGAATGATGGGGTCAGTCCAGAGGTCCTCCCAGCCTGCTTACATTGACCTGACTCTGAGTTGTCTTTGAGTGGCAAAAGGCTGCTTCATGCACCCAGACTTCTAAAACCTCTGAAAACATGTAACCTTCCTGGAGGTTCTTCTGAGCTGGCTGGCACATGTCCCGTTGACATTGCTAATTGCTGCGGTGCATCCCCACTGCTGCTGTTTTAAAAGCTGAAATAGGAATGTCAAAGGGGGGCGGGGGGGGGGAGGAAGAGGCGGTGTCTGTGATGGCCTCTATTCCATGGATTCTGGCTCTGTTCCCCAAGCCAGTTACATATGTGGAGATGCAGGCAGTGGAACGTGTGCAAAGTCAGCATCGCTGAGCTCTTCCTGCTTGCCTGGCTGCCTCCCCTATGAATAAACCATTTCAGAAATGTAGACCAATATTTCATAACCTTCACCATCCCTGGCCTGGGTATGGAAAACAAGCTCAGCTCCATCAGTGCATAAAGCTGCAGTACACAGACGTGCACTGAAATCAGTAGGGTTTCTCTGGATCTGTGCTGGGGAAACTGGGAGCAGTGTCTTGCCCCAGGAATGTATAAATCGTTATGTAAGTGGACCATACATTATTGAATATTGAAATTCACAAACACCATGACATGGTAAATATATGCATGGAGCAAATCTGTAGTAATACGAAAGATTTTGGATGGTCTCCAAATACAACAGAACAGTTACTGATACAAATAAGTGACTGACTTAGTTTTCTTGTGTGTTTTTGGGTGGATCATGTCTCCTAGATCTGCAGCTTTCCTCCTACCCCCCCTCGCACACAGCAGGGAGCCCAGCTCGGCACAGTTCTTCCTCCTAAGACTTTGCCCGAGGAGGGGAGGGGAATTGAGGCTGGGGGGAGCTATGGGGATGACATGTTGTCCCATGCTCCCCAGCCCTGAGCACTACAGAATCCCCAGAGAAATGAATGACGATTTAAGCCATGTCTACACGTACAAACTTAGAGGCACAGCTGTACGGATACAGCTGTATGAGCGCTCCTGTAGCTGCATTATGCTGATATATTAAAACCAGCTCAACCAGCTCCTGCTTTTGAGCAGGGGGTTGGACTAGATGACCTCCTGAGGTCCCTTCCAACCCTGATATTCTATGATTCTATGCCCTGGTCTACACTAGGACTTTAGGTCGAATTTAGCAGCATTAAATCGATGTAAACCTGCACCCGTCCACACGATGAAGCCCTTTATTTCGACTTAAAGGGCTCTTAAAATCGATTTCCTTACTCCACCCCTGACAAGTGGATTAGCGCTTAAATCGGCCTTTACGGCTCGAATTTGGGGTACTGTGGACACAATTCGACGGTATTGGCCTCCGGGAGCTATCCCAGAGTGCTCCATTGTGACCGCTCTGGACAGCACTCTCAACTCAGATGCACTGGCCAGGTAGACAGGAAAAGAACCGTGAACTTTTGAATCTCATTTCCTGTTTGGCCAGCGTGGCAAGCTGCAGGTGACCATGCAGAGCTCATCAGCAGAGGTGACCATGATGGAGTCCCAGAATCGCAAAAGAGCTCCAGCATGGACCGAACGGGAGGTACGGGATCTGATTGCTGTTTAGGGAGAGGAATCCGTGCTATCAGAACTCCGTTCCAGTTTTCGAAATGCCAAAACCTTTGTCAAAATCTCCCAGGGCATGAAGGACAGAGGCCATAACAGGGACCCGAAGCAGTGCCTTGTGAAACTGAAGGAGCTGAGGCAAGCCTACCAGAAAACCAGAGAGGTGAACGGCCGCTCTGGGTCAGAGCCCCAAACATGCCGCTTCTATGATGAGCTGCATGCCATTTTAGGGGGTTCAGCCACCACTACCCCAGCCGTGTTGTTTGACTCCTTCAATGGAGATGGAGGCAATATGGAAGCAGGTTTTGGGGACGAAGAAGATGATGATGATGATGAGGAGGAGGAGGAGGTTGTAGATGGCTCACAGCAAGCAAGCGGAGAAACCGGTTTTCCCGAAAGCCAAGAACTGTTTCTCACCCTGGACCTGGAGCCAGTACCCCCCGAACCCACCCAAGGCTGCCTCCTGGACCCAGCAGGCGGAGAAGGGACCTCCGGTGAGTGTACCTTTTAAAATACTATACATGGTTTAAAAGCAAGCATGTGAAAGGATTACTTTGCCCTGGCATTCGCGGTTCTCCTGGATGTACTCCCAAAGCCTTTGCAAAAGGTTTCTGGGGAGGGCAGCCTTATTGCATCCTTCATGGTAGGACACTTTACCACTCCAGGCCAGTAACACATACTTGGGAATCATTGTAGAACAAAGCATTTGCAGTGTATGTTTGCTGGCATTCAAACAACATCCGTTTTTTATCTCTCTGTGTTATCCTCAGGAGAGTGAGATATCATTCATGGTCACCTGGTTGAAATAGAGTGCTTTTCTTCAGGGGACATTCAGAGGAGCCCATTCCTGCTGGGCTGTTTGCCTGTGGCTAAACAGAAATGTTCCCCGCTGTTAGCCACGGGGAGGGGGGAAGGTTGAGGGGGTAGCCATGCGGTGGGGGGAGGCAAAATGCGACCTTGTAACGAAAGCACATGTGCTATGTATGTAATGTTAACAGCAAGGTTTACCCTGAAAGAGTGTAGCCACTGTTTTATAAAATGTGTCTTTTTAAATATCGCTGTCCCTTTTTTTTTCTCCACCAGCTGCATGTGTTTCAATGATGACAGGATCTTCTCCTTCCCAGAGGCTAGTGAAGCTTAGAAAGAAAAAAAAACACACTCGCGATGAAATGTTCTCCGAGCTCATGCTGTCCTCCCACACTGACAGAGCACAGACGAATGCGTGGAGGCAAATAATGTCAGAGTGCAGGAAAGCACAAAATGACCAGGAGGAGAGGTGGCGGGCTGAAGAGAGGGCTGAAGCTCAAATGTGGTGGCAGCGTGATGAGAGGAGGCAGGATTCAATGCTGAAGCTGCTGGAGGACCAAACCAGTATGCTCCAGTGTATGGTTGAGCTGCAGCAAAGGCAGCTGGAGCACAGACTGCCACTACAGCCCCTGTGTAACCAACTACCCTCCTCTCCAAGTTCTATAGCCTCCACACCCAGACGCCCAAGAACGTGGTGGGGGGGCCTCCGGCCAACCAGCCACTACACCACAGAGGATTGCCCAAAAAAAAAGAAGGCTGTCATTCAATAAATTTTAAAGTTGTAAACTTTTAAAGTGCTGTGTGGCATTTTCCTTCCCTCCTCCACCACCCCTGCTGGGCTACCTTGGTAGTCATCCCCCTATTTGTGTGATGAATGACTAAAGAATGCATGAATGTGAAGCAACAATGACTTTATTGCCTCTGCAAGCGGTGATTGAAGGGAGGAGGGGAGGGTGGTTAGCTTACAGGGAAGTAGAGTGAACCAAGGGGCGGGGGGTTTCATCAAGGAGAAACAAACAGAACTTGCACACCGTAGCCTGGCCAGTCATGAAACTGGTTTTCAAAGCTTCTCTGATGCGTACCGCGCCCTCCTGTGCTCTTCTAACCGCCCTGGTGTCTGGCTGCGTGTAACCAGCAGCCAGGCGATTTGCCTCAACCTCCCACCCCGCCATAAACGTCTCCCCCTTACTCTCACAGATATTGTGGAGCACACAGCAAGCAGTAATAACAGTGGGAATATTGGTTTCGCTGAGGTCTAAGCGAGTCAGTAAACTGCACCAGCGCGCCTTTAAACGTCCAAATGCACATTCTACCACCATTCTGCACTTGCTCAGCCTGTAGTTGAACAGCTCCTGACTACTGTCCAGGCTGCCTGTGTACGGCTTCATGAGCCATGGCATTAAGGGGTAGGCTGGGTCCCCAAGGATACATATAGGCATTTCAACATCCCTAACAGTTATTTTCTGGTCTGGGAATAAAGTCCCTTCCTGCAGCTTTTGAAACAGACCAGAGTTCCTGAAGATGCGAGCGTCATGTACCTTTCCCGGCCATCCCACGTTGATGTTGGTGAAACGTCCCTTGTGATCCACCAGAGCTTTCAGCACTATCGAAAAGTACCCCTTGCGGTTTATGTACTCGCCGGCTTGGTGCTCCGGTGCCAAGATAGGGATATGGGTTCTGTCTATGGCCCCACCACAGTTAGGGAATCCCATTGCAGCAAAGCCATCCACTATGACCTGCACATTTCCCAGGGTCACTACCCTTGATATCAGCAGATCTTTGATTGCGTGGGCTACTTGCATCACAGCAGCCCCCACAGTAGATTTGCCCACTCCAAATTGATTCCCAACTGACCGGTAGCTGTCTGGCGTTGCAAGCTTCCACAGGGCTATCGCCACTCGCTTCTCAACTGTGAGGGCTGCTCTCATCTTGGTATTCATGCGCCTTAGGGCAGGGGAAAGCAAGTCACAAAGTTCCATGAAAGTGCCCTTACGCATGCGAAAGTTTCGCAGCCACTGGGAATCGTCCCAGACCCGCAACACTATGCGGTCCCACCAGTCTGTGGTTGTTTCCTGAGCCCAGAATCGGCGTTCCACACCATGAACCTGCCCCATTAGCACCATGATGCATGCATTGGCAGGGCCCATGCTTTCAGAGAAATCTGTGTCCATGTCCTGATCACTCACGTGACCGCGCTGACATCGCCTCCTCGCCCGGTATCTTTTTGCCCGGTTCTGGTGCTGCATATACTGCTGGATAATGCGTGTGGTGTTTAATGTGCTCCTAATTGCCAAAGTGAGCTGAGCGGCCTCCATGCTTGCCTTGGTATGGCGTCCGCACAGAAAAAAGGCGCGGAACGATTGTCTGCCGTTGCTCTGACGGAGGGAGGGGCGACTGACGACACGGCTTACAGGGTTGGCTTCAGGGAGCTAAAGTCAACAAAGGGGGTGTCTTTACATCAAGGAGTATTTCAGGCAGGACTTCACGGAGGGTTCCAATAAGAAATGGTGCACCTAAGTTATTGTTGTTATTGGAACAAGGAGGTTAGCCTGGCCTCTGATTGATACATGGCTAGATTTACCTTGCTGCACCTTCTCTGTGAGTGACTGCAGTGTGACCCAGAGGAATGAGTCCCCTAGACAGGGGAGGAGGCAAATGAGTACAAAACAAATCTGGTCTCCTTCTTGTTTTGATCCACTCCATCTATCTTTTACTTCTTTGGCTGGCAGCAGATGGTGCAGAAGGACTGCATGCCATCCACATCTCATGGCTGCTCGGCAGAAGATGGTACAGTACGACTGCTAGCCATCCTCATCTCTTGCCTGCCTGGCAGAAGATGGTACAGTACGACTCCTAGCAATCCTCATCTCTTGCCTGCCCAGCAGAAGATGGTACAGTACGACTCCTAGCAATCCGTATCGCCTGCCTGCTCACCATAAGACAGTTCAATAGGACTGACTGCAGGACTAAAGAGAATGACCTGGTCAAGTCACTCCAAATTTAGTCCCTGTGCCCATGTCTGCCCAGGCGCTCCCAGCCGACGTGGCCAGGAGCACCTCGGACACGACGAGGACGGCTACCAGTCGTACTGCACTGTCTGCTGCCAGAAGGCAATGGGTTGCTGCTACTGTGTAGCAAAGCCGTACCACATCTGCCAGCACCCAGGAGACATAGGATGACGGTTACCTGAGCGGGCTCCATGCTTGCCGTGGTATGGCGTCTGCACAGGTAACTCAGGAAAAAAGGCGCGAAATGATTGTCTGCCCTTGCTTTCACGGAGGGAGGGAGGGAACGGGGGCCTGATGATATGTACCCAGAACCACCCGCGACAATGTTTTAGCCCCATCAGGCACTGGGATCTCAACCCAGAATTCCAATGGGCAGCGGAGACTGCGGGAACTGTGGGATAGCTATCCACAGTGCAATGCTCCAGAAATCGACTCTAGCCTCGGTACTGTGGAAGCACTCCGCCGAGTTAATGCACTTAATGCACTTAAAGCATTTTCTGTGGGGACACACACACTCGAATATATAAAACCAATTTCTAAAAAAACAACTTCTATAAATTCGACCTTATTCCGTAGTGTAGACATACCCTATGATTCTAAGTGGCGGTAGCTAGGTCGGTGGGAGACGCTCTCCTGCCGACATAACGCTGTCCACACCAGCGCTTAGGTCGGCGTAACTTATATCACTCGGGGGTGGCTTAGTCACACCCCTGAGTGCTGTACGTTCCACTGACCCCCATTACTGTTAGTGTAGACGTAGCCTAAGGCTGTGCAGTCTGTCTTGAAGAGAGCTTGCAGAAGAAGCAGGGGTGCCATGCTGCCTGTGGTGAGTCAAGGGCAGGAGGTCCCAGAGCTGGTGCCAAAGCACATGAGTGTCGTGTGTGTGGAGGTCAACTCTTGCAGCTCCTCCCAAGTCCACAGTCTCTGGTCATTCCCCAAAAGGTGACCGCCCCTCTAAGCTCCCCAGAATAATGTGGGGAAAAACTGAGCAGCGCTTGCCCTTTCTCCCCTCACCCAGGAGGGTGACCTCTGGTCCCCTGTTACTTTGATGATGATTTTGATTGTGTTCAATCCTAGATTTGACAAGAATCTGTATGAAGTTTATATGCAGGGTCCCATCTAGCGCCTCCCTTCCTTCCCCTTCTTGAAGGAATGGTCAATGCCCTGTACCTGCCCATAACTTCCCCCTAGCAATCCACCCCCCTCCCATGCTGGAGTATGGGACAGTTCCAAATGCCCTCAGCTACTCAACCTACAACATGAGGGGGATTGGGAGGAGAATCTCCCTATGTAGACTGGGTGGCCCAGGAGCAGTGAGATTGTCAGCAGACTGCCTAGAAGTCAGCTCCTCTGGCTGGGGGTGTGTGGACAAACATGCATAAACCAGTCCCATATTTTGATAGTTGATATTAGCCATTGAGCCTTGGTTTATTTAATGAAGCCTGACCATATGGAGCTGGTCTTAGAATTGCACCCATTCTCAGCCAATTGGTCTGCTCCCTAAATCCAGGCCATGTTATGAGCATGGTACTGCACTAGGGCTAAAGTAGCATCTACAAATACATTCCTGAGATTTCGCCCCAGTGTATCGTAGCACAGAGTTTATAGATGGGAATGAACAGGCTTTTTCTCTGGTTTCCTCTAGTAACTATTCAGCCATTTCTCTTTGACTTTCTTGATGTTGCATTCTAGTGACTAATCTCTAGTTAGGATGGACTAACAAGTGGCAGTGAGAGACTTTCCACCTGCTGGGATGCTTAACTTTCACAAGAAAGCAGAAAAATCTTTAAGAATTCGATTTCCTGGGCCTATTAAATTTATGGGACTAACGGCAAGAGTTCTGAGTAAAGCAAGATAATTTGATCAAGCCTCCATTTCCGCCCTTCTGGAATACACCTCTATCAACTCAGCACTGCCAGGTGCCTTGTTTACACAGGGACATGCTAGATTTTTAAAATTGGAACGCTTTGGGAGCCCTGCTTCCCAGATGTAGTATCCATTCTCCAGACACTTTTGTGTCTGGCTGCTGAAAGCTGGTAGGAAAAGACCACTTGTTTTCTAGGATATTTTTCATTTGATGAGTAGTTCCTAAGAGTGGATCACATGGGGCTGCTTGTATAAGCATGCTCTGTACACCCTGCATGCACCAGGAAGTATAAATGCTCAGTCATATCAAGATAAGCTGGATTCAGCATTAGTAAGATAGGAAGTCTGATTTTTACAGCCACTAGGCAGGGTTTAGAGCCACACCCATAGGATAAAGGAAAAATTTAGGAGATTTCTCACCAGGAACTAGCTATTTCTGGGCCATTGTATCAGAGCTTTCCCTTCAAATCACTAGACGGCTGCATTTTGTATAGCATTTTTCAACTTGCTGTATCCCAACCTGCCCCACAGAGTCCGGTAAAACTACAAACTGTATGTGGTAGGAAACTAGTGCTTTTGTAGTTGATACTACAGTACAAACTAGACCAGTGGTTCTCAACCAGGGGTACGTGTACCCCTAGGGGTACACAGTCGTCTCCCAGGGGGTACATCAACCCATCTAGATATCTGCCTAGTTTTACAACAGGCTTCATAAAAATCACTAGCGAAGTCAGTACAAGCTAGAATTTCATACAATGACTTGTTCATACTGTGCTATATACTATACATGGATATGTAAGGACAATAGTTATATTCCAATTGATTTATAATGATATGGCAGAAATGAGAAAATCAGCAGCTTTTTAGTACTAGCGTGTTGTACACTTCTGTATTTTTATGTCTGATTTTGTAAGCAAGTAGTTTTTAGGCGAGGTGAAACTTGAGGGTACGCAAGACAAATCAGACGCCTGCAAGGTGGTACGGTCTTCTGGCAAGGTTGAGAGCCTCTGAGCTGGAGACCCTAATGGAAATCGGGGCCCGTTTCGCTAGGTGCTGTACATATGCATCGAAAGAGTGTTCCCGCCCCGAAGCGTTTGATGATCTCTGTCCAGTTCACAGAACAAAATACCATGTTTAGGCCTGGTCTCCTTACTGGGAGTTTGGCCTGAGTAAAGAATGAAAGAAAGGGCTCAAAACTGGCTCCTTTGCTAGTAGCTGCAGGAGAGTGAGGCCAGGATTGGAGTGTATCATGGAGCCTGAACAATGCCTTTCCCCTAAAGCTGTTCCCCCTCTAGATAAAGGTTGGGACGCTGCTGGGACAATACGGGGAACATGCTGGGCCGGCTTTACACCTTACACACCCCCAGGCACAGCATCTTCAGCGCCCCCCTGCCTGCAGCGGACTTTTCTGTTGCACAGTTTGGGAGAGGTAAGGCTAGGGGTGACCAGATGCCCATATTTTATAGGGACAGTCCCGATTTTGGGGTCTTTTTCTTATATAGGCGCCTATTTCCGCCCCACCAGCCCGGTTTTTCACACTTGCTGTCTGGTCACCCTAGGACCGTGCCTACTGTGCCTAATTAGAAATCCAGCCCTGGGAACATGCTGGAATCTGGACAACTGATGCTTTGGGAGGCCAGAGAGAAGGGAGCTGCTGTCCTGAAGACTAGGGGAGATGCTGGCATACATGAGGACTTGAGCAGAGGTGGAATCAAATCAGTGGCTGACATGGATCACCAAGGGAAGGTCATGCCTGACTAATCTAATCGCCTTCTATGATGAGATTACTGGTTCTGTGGATGAAGGGAAAGCAGTGGATGTATTGTATCTTGACTTTAGCAAAGCTTTTGACACCGTCTCCCACAGTATTCTTGTCAGCAAGTTAAGGAAGTATGGGCTGGATGAATGCACCATAAGGTGGGTAGAAAGTTGGCTAGATTGTCAGGCTCAACGGGTAGTGATCAATGGCTCAGTGTCTAGTTGGCAGCCGGTGTCAAGTGGAGTGCCCCACGGGTCAGTCCTGGGGCCGGTTTAGTTCAATATCTTCATAAATGATCTGGAGGATGGTGTGGATTGCACTCTCAGCAAATTTGCAGATGATACTAAACTGGGAGGAGTGGTAGGTACGCTGGAGGGCAGGGATAGGATACAGAGGGACCTAGACAAATTGGAGGATTGGGCCAAAAGAAATCTGATGAGGTTCAATAAGGATAAGTGCAGGGTCCTGCACTTAGGACAGAGGAACCCAATGCACAGCTACAGACTAGGGACCGAATGGCTAGGCAGCAGTTCTGCGGAAAAAGACCTAGGGGTGACAGTGGACGAGAAGCTGGATATGAGCCAGCAGCGTGCCCTTGTTGCCAAGAGGCCAATGGCATTTTGGGATGTATAAGTAGGGGCATAGCGAGCAGATCGAGAGACGTGATCATCCCCCTCTATTCGACATTGGTGAGGCCTCATCTGGAGTACTGTGTCCAGTTTTGGGCCCCACACTACAGGAAGGATGTGGATAAATTGGAGAGAGTCCAGCGAAGGGCAACAAAAATGATTAGGGGTCTGGAACACATGACTTATGAGGAGAGGCTGAGGAAACTGGGATTGTTTAGTCTGCAGAAGAGAAGAATGAGGGGGGATTTGATAGCTGCTTTCAACTACCTGAGAGGTAGTTTCAGAGAGGATGGTTCTAGACTATTCTCAGTGGTGGAAGAGGACAGGACAAGGAGTAATGGTCTCAAGTTGCAGTGGGGGAGGTTTAGGTTGGATATTAGGAAAAACTTTTTCACTTGGAGAGTGGTGAAACACTGGAATGCGTTGCCTAGGGAGGTGGTGGAATCTCCTTCCTGAGAAGTTTTTAAGATCAGGCTTGACAAAGCCCTGGCTGGGATGATTTAATTGGGTATGGGTCCTGCTTTTCAGCAGGGGGTTGGACTAGATGACCTCCTGAGGTCCCTTCTAACCCTGATATTCTATGATTCTATGGGCAGCCAGGCAGATCTAGGAGAACTCAGAGTCAAGGATGGTGCTGTGGTTACAGGCGGGGGACCCCGTGGCTGGGAGATAGACAACAGTACACTTGAAGATACACCCCTTGCTCAAGGACTTATCATAATGCAGATCGTTCCTAACCTGAGTCCATGGGGAAAGGAATGGGTTACGTAAGCACTGAAATTTTGGAGAGCGAAATGGTGTTTAGGCTCCCATAGCTTCAGGGAAGCTGCTCCTATCAGCTTTAGGTTCTGAGCTTGATAAGCGCATAGAAACATCCTCCCTGTTGCAGATATTGGTGAATGCCTTCCTAGGGCGACCTGAAGGACCAACAGCCCCCCTGAAGCAGCAGGGAAAGGCAGGGCCTACCTCACTGCTGGACAGAACAAGCTTTCATCCTTATGTGGTCAGGCAGTGAGCCAGCCCTGCTGGGAAAGGAGGAGTTTGGCTCAGATAGGATGAAGCAGCAACAGCCTGCCTGGCCCCCTCTAGTTGGGGAGCAGTAAGGCAGCTCCATGGGGTCTTCTGGAGGGAGCCAGAGAGGAGAAGGAAGCTGGGCTGGACATGAGCCCAATAAAGTCTTTCAGCTGAGATGGCTAAATAGCACTTACACAGCAGGGAACGGGCTAACTGAAAGCCCAGCTCAGTCACAGGTGGAGGGTAATTCCCATAGTAGGAAATAGTGGAGAAGCTGGTGAGGTCTGATCTCTGAAAAATAAATCCACGGAGAAGGAAAAGCAGCTTCAGAAGGTTCACGCTGAAATCTCTTGCCACCTTCCAGACTGTGAGGGCTGTACGGCGCTTTGCGGAGAACGCGTTAGGTCTGTGCTCACAGCTTAGTGTTTGGGGCTCATTGAGGCATCTTTCGTGTCATTTTCAGAATTGATGTTCATCAACGTTATTATATTGTAGTCACATTCAATGGCCCCAGTCAGGATCAGGGCCCATTCTGCTGGGGGCCATGCAGACACCACACCTACAACCAAGACAGAATAAGCAAAGGGGTAGTTTTTAAAATGAGGAAATCAGGCTCTTTTGTTTAAGTTGGATAGAAGAGTGTACGTGAACTTTGGGTGTATAAATTTAGCTCACTTTACTGTGATCTCTTTTGCAGTTCTCCCTCCCCTTCTTGATTTACTACCACCAGCTGTTCCTGCTTTTGCAGCCAGGACTTTATTTATGTGCCCTCTAGTGGACATTGTGTATTTTTTGTTTTTTAAAATGCTTAACTTGCTAGCATCATAAAAATGGGGACAGCTTGTACTGACTTGGACTCTCTTGTGTCTTGTTATGTAAAGAAATGGTGAACAATGGTAAACCAAGTATAGGTCCTGCACAAGGGCTATTAAGCTTATTACTAGGGTTGGGTAGGCAAATCCCCTTCACATATGCTTTTTAGGAACAGCTCATATTGGAACAAATAGAGCCTTGAGATGACTGAGCAATGCCAGAAATGAATTTAAGGAACTTAAGAGCTCAGTCTGTTAAGCTAATCAAAAAGAATATTGAGAACTGACTTAATTACAGTATACAAGTATCTTCAGGGGGAGAAAATACCCTGGTTCTAAAGGGCTCTTTATCCTAGCAGCAAAAAGTATAATAAAAATGAGTGGCTGGAAGCTGAAGCCAAATTCAAATTAGAAATGTATACACAAATTTTTAACAGGGAGGGTGATTAACCATGGGAACAAACTACCAAGGGAAGTGGTGGATTCTCCATCTCTTAATGTCTTCAAATCAAGACTGGATGCCTTTCTGGAAGTTATGCTTTAGTCAAACAAATTATTGGGCTCAATACCAAGGTAACTGGGAGAATTCATCTGAAATCAGCAAGATGAAATTCAATAAAGACAAGTGCAAAATATACTTAGGAAGGAAAAACCAAATGCGTAACTTACAAAATGGGAAATAACTGGTGAGGTAGGAGTACTGCTGTCAAGGTTCCTTCCCCACTCTGAACTCTGGGGTACAGCTGTGGGGACCTGCATGAAAACCTCCTAAGCTTACTTTTACCAGCTTAGGTTCAAACTTCCCCAAGGTACAAACTATTTTACCCTTTGCCCCTGGACTTTATTGCTGCCACCACCAAGCGTCTAACAAATATATAACAGGGAAAGAACCCGCTTGGAAATGTCTTTCCCCCCCAAAATCCTCCCAAGCCCTACACCCCCTTTCCTGGGGAAGGCTTGATAAAAATCCTCACCAATTTGCATAGGTGACTACAGACCCAAACCCTTAGATCTTAAGAACAATGAAAAAGCAATCAGGTTCTTAAAAGAAGAATTTTAATAGAAGAAAAAGTAAAAAGAATCACCCCCGTAAAATCAGGATGGCAAATACCTTGCAGGGTAATCAGATTCAAAACATAGAGAATCCCTCTAGGCAAAACCTTAAATTACAAAAAGACACAAAACTAGGAATATCCATTCCATTCAGCACAGCTTATCTCCTCAGCCATTTAAAGAAATCAGAATCTAATTCATCTCTAGCTAGATTACTTACTAAGTTCTAAGACTCCATTCCCGTTCTGTCCCCGGCAAAAGCATCACACAGACAGACCCAGACCCTTTGTTTCTGCCCCCTCCAGCTTTGAAAGTATCTCTTCTCCTCATTGGTCATTTTGGTCAGGTGCCAGCGAGGTTATCCTAGCTTCTTAATGCTTTACAGGTGAAAGGGTTTTTCCTCTGGCCAGGAGGGATTTTAAAGGTGTTTACCCTTCCCTTTATATTTATGACAACTGCTAAAAGGGATCTGGGGATGAGAGTTGATCACAAATTGAACGTGAGTCAGCAATGTGGTGCAGCTGTGAAAAGACTGGGGTGTATTAACAGAAGTGTTGTATGTAAGATGTGGGATATAACTGTCTCACTCTACGTGACACTGGTGAGGTCTCAGCTGGAGTACGGTGTCCAGTTCTGGGTGCTACGCTTTGGGAATGATGTGGAGAAACTGGAGAGAGACCAGAGGAGAGCAACAATGTTGATAAAAGCTTTAGAAAATCTGATCTATGAAGAAAGGTTTAAAAAGGATTAAGGGCCGTTATAAAGAGAATGGAGATCAATTGTTCTCCCTGTTCACTGAAGGTAGGACAAGTAATTGGCTTAATCTGCAGCAAGGGAGATATAGGTTTAGATTTTGGGAAAAGCTAATGATCCAACCAGTGGACCAAATTGGTGATGAATCCTGGTCATGTGCCACCTGAGGCATGTTGTGCATATGCTAAGATGACGACTTAACTATACGGGTAGTTAAATTCTGGAATAGGCTTGTTGCTGAATTCCCATCATCCTGGAGGCTTTGAAAAACACCTGCCAGGGATGGTCTTGATTTACCTGATCCTGCCTCCGTGGGCAGGACTCGATGTCTCTAGGTCCCTTCCAACCCTACATTTCTAGGATTCTAAATTTAATGGCCTGTGATATACAGGAGGTCAAACAAGATGACCTAATGGTCCTTTCTGGCTTTAAACTCTCTGAATCAGTCCCTCCCTTTGACTAAAGGAGTATATTTGCCATTAATTGCTAGTGTTTGCAACTGAAGGGTGACTTTTGGACACACTCCCGGGTGCTGTTTATTCCATATTACAGTAGTGACCCATCTGCAGCTAGCTAGGATGTTGTCACCTTTCCACCCTTATCTAGGCTTTTTTGTTACATTAAGATTACATTATTGCAATGCACTCTACATTGGACTCTACTAGAGCTGGTTGGAAATTTGACTGAACAGTTTTATTAGAAAATGCCAATTTGTTGCAACCCAAAATGTTTCAGGAACCATCACAGGGTTCAGTGAACTTTTGGCAGATCAGTGTCAGGGTTCCAGTAGACCCTTGCCTGCTCAGCAGGTTTCTGTAGGAAACCTGGCAACGTGCTGGGAAACCCAATCTTCCAGGGTCCATGGCTCTGGGAAAGTCCCATTGGATAAGACTGCAGTTCAGGGAGCCAGCTCGGCCAAGAGTCTGCAAGTCCTGAGGTTCCCCAGCCCAGGACAGTCTACATGGCAGGGCTGCCCCTGCCAACTCCAATAGTTGAGTGAAATTGATGTTGTCAGTTTTACGCTGCTAATAGCAGTTGTGAGACAGACAAGAATGTCATTTTCACTCAGCAGCCATCAAGATCTTGGGCAGCAAACTTGGTTTTGTAAGCACAACCTGTCAGTGTTTCCAAAATGACTTTTTTGGAGATTTCTGGTTCATGTGAAATGTTTGAAAAATTTGGATCTAGTCTGATTTAGACCAAACCCGCAACATTACCCATGAACTGGAAATCCCACATTTTTGCCAGCTCTGTGTTACACCTTAAAATCAACTGGAGACTAAAGCTGTTGCAGAACACAGTGGCTTACTTATTGAGGGGATGTGGGGAGAAAAAGAACAGTGCTTTAGAATCTGCAATGGCTGCCTATTGGTGTCTGGGTGGAATTTTAGGGGTTAGTTATGACCTGCAAAGCCCTGAGTGGCCCAGGACTAGCCTACTGGAGGGATCACTCCTCCCCCTGTGCCATTCTGCCACAGCTGTGGTCAGCAGGGGAACTGAAGCCGACTATATGAAAGAGGACTGGCAAGGTGTTGTGATGGCTCAGACTCTGGCACTCTTCCCCTGATCCAAAATAGCCCAAATCTCATGACTTTCCAGGCATGTGCAAAAGATACCTGTTTGGACAGGTTTTCTAACTGATGAAGGGGTTGGTGGGTGGCTGGCAGAGCTCCTGTGGAAGTGATGATTTTAAAGATGCTGCAGCTTACTTATTTCTTGTATAATTAATTGAGCACCTTGCTTAACTTTATTTTAAATCAAGGTAGGCGGTGGCCTAAAAAGGCAGATTTTTCCATATAAAGAGAAGCAAGGAAGAGAGATGTGATAGTACAGCCCTATGACTTTGGACTGTGTAGAAATTGTAGAGGATCAAGAAGGGTCAGACTGTATACAACAAAACTCATGCATGCAGAGGAAGTAGCATTGCCCATACAACAGATGGCACCCTTTCCTCTGAGTCAATGGCCCAGCGTTAGCATAGTGCTTCTGGTAGTAGCAGAGCATCAGTCTTTCAGTGAGGCCTCCAGCTGAAGGACCCAACCCCATATTCTCATTAAAGATCCCACAAGGACTAGTCCATTTTTTGTTTTTTGCCAGATTCCAATGTAACTAGTCACTGTAGCCATAAGAATTCAGTAGATGAAATTCTTTACTTTCCATTCTCATTTTAGGGTTAGTATATGCTGTTAAGTAGCTGCCATCTTCCACCCTAGCAAAGCCTGCCTTTGAGTGATAGATGATGCAATTGTTACAGTACCTATAGGTTGTAAAGTATTTTTGGTAATTAAAGTTGCTATGTTAGTATATATAAATACTAGGGTTTTCCTATATTACTGTAAAGCTTCAAGACTTAAGAGGGGAGCAGGTTAATATACCACCAATGTCCTCTTATCCAATAGCTGTTGTACGACTGACTGGGAAAAGTCATTACAAGAGAACAGAGTAGCAATAGGAAGATGGTACTCTGCTGTTGCAGCAACAATGAAATGCTTCCTACATTTAAAAGCTAAATGAGGAATTTCAGAAGATGTTTCAGTCACAGAATAAAGAGGATTCCTTTGCCGCAAGTAAGTCCTCTTCTGAAAAGCACTCTACTGCCAAGAAGAGAGCTGAGCTTATGCCATATGCAGCGCCTTTGGCTGAGACCCATAGAGTTTGTTTTGGTTTCGATTTGTTTGAACATCACAAAATACATAGTCGGAAGCATTAGAGAAGACTTGACTGCAGAATTCAGTAGGGTTTATTCTACAAATACTTTGAATCAATGCCAGTGATACAAGTTGTATGAATTTCCTTTAAAAATACAAGTCAGTATAAAAGATTCCAATTGGCATATAATGCAAGGTAGCAAATGATTCAGTTTCAAAATGGTTAAGGAATTGTCAGGTCACTTTTTTGACCATGCTACAAAAGTATTGAAATCAATGCTGTCAGGAGACAAAAAAGGAGAAAGGTACGTAAAGTATTTCAATTTGTAGGAGAGAGGGTGACTGCCTCCCTTACTTTAGGAGGGGCTTGCATCTTTTATTGCCAAAATGTTTGAAAGAGCAATATGCGCAGTGCATAGCAGCCTAGCTCAAATTGTTCCTGGTCAGAACTGCTGCTTTCAGCATTTCTTCTCAACACATGTTTTATTAATCCATCACACATTTAGGTAGCAACAAGCTCCCTGGTATCCATGTAAACCTAAGGACCTGTGAAGAGGAACATATCCCTCCCTCAAACAATGATTGCAAGGCAAGGATTCCCCAGAGTGTACGGACAGTGTGCATATGCCCTGAAACTTACTAAACGTTTTGCCCAACAACATTTCCAGGAGTCATTAATGCTGTTGCTTCAGCCTAAATGCCACTTAATTTGATGTTCAAAACCCTACCTTTGTAATGTTAAAACAGTGCAACTGCTTAAAAAAAAATTCAGTGCAATCTTGCTTAAGTTTATCATAGCTCCAGGGAACATTAGAATGCAACTATATCAATTTTCCTCATTCCTGGTCCGATGAAAGTTCTCCCACTGAGAAATGTACTACAGTTAAAAAAAAAGCCACTTAGATTTACTTTATTTTGGAGCATACTGCTCTCTTTGTGGCTATTTAAAAAGCGAGATGTATGACACTGATAGGTGTCCAATGTTAAAGACAACTATTGTGGGTCAATGTCTCCCTGATATGAGTCCATTAAAATCCAGTGGAATTAGAGCAGGGATTAATTAGGTTTACTTTAGTTTTAGTTCACGGAGAAGTAGGTTACTTTGTTTCTACACAGACAGTAGGACCATATACTACCAGAACACACACACTGCATTTTTAGCAAGATGGCTCCCCCTACCTCTTCCTCCTACTACGCTTTTCACCATGTAAGGTTAGAAAAACTGTTCCTCTTACTAAACCCAGCAGTCTGTGTGGTAGCAGAACCGTATTAGTTACCACAGAGCAGATAACAAGCACCTATCTGCAAGGGCAGATTGAGGGAAGCTAGGTTAACAATGCATTATTAAATTTCTAAACCAGGCTTCGTCAGTGCAGACAGGGAGAGAAATTCTGATTGTACCAAAAACCTTATCAGACTATGCAACCCACAAAAAGTGCATACAATAAGCATGTAGCTTACATACTTTACTCAATGAGAAAACCCTCCACCCCTTCAAAGGGAGTAGCGGTAGAGCATGGACACCATAGATAGATTCTGCTACTGTGTGTGTGTGTGTGTGTAAACACACACATTTTGTCAGGATTAGGTGCCATCCCCTTACTGACAACATGCTGTAGGGTTTAAGTACCATTGCAATGCTCATCTGTCTCTCTCAGGTAAACCATTCTGGAGGCTGATGAGTCAGTCTCCAATTTGAATGGCTGTCTGCTCTTAAATACGTACTGTCATTCTGAGTTGTTTCAGTGTATTAAATACATCCCAATTCTCCAACAGTCACATTTAACCCAAGTCAAAAACTCAGTAGCCCATACCATGGGCCTTGTTAATGATCAAAATGAAACAATGAAATACAGTGTGTCATTACTGCATCTACTAATATAGAACAGGTTTACTTTGTCTCCAAGTCAAATATTTAATACAAGACGGATAGGTTTTATGATCAACTCACAGTTTATGTATTTGGAACAAAGTATGGCACAGATTCCAGATACCTCAGGAGCTTGTGTATTCACACACTTTTCACTCTTTTGCAATGATTATCAATTCGCCAAAAATAGTGTAACAGTCAACAAGGAAGAGTGGAGAAAAACAGATTTAGGAGCAACCTCTCTCTTCTAAGAGGTGAAAGTAAGTGACTTTTCCTCTAGTTCTTTAGTAAGAAACTTTTATTTTAGAAAATGCATTCTCTCCTTCTCAAAACAGATGCCACCTTAAAAAAAAATTGCAATAGCAACCCTTGCATTCAAAGGAAAACATGCAAACTTGATGGCTGAAAATATTCTGCATAAAAATCCAAGACACGAGGCAAAAGTGTGCCCTCCCCCACTCATGCCCTTAGGGACTCCAAACCATAAACAGCTTTCAGTGCAATGTCTGTTGCTTCCAGTTTGTGGGGAAACATATGGCCGAAGCTGGTCTTCTGACAGCTAATCTTGTCAGATGTTTGAAGCAAAAACAGTCTCAGCTATATTTAAAATGTCATTGTTAACCTTTGTTTCAGTAAGTACAAACAGAATTCAATAAAATGCCAGAATCCAGTGAAGAAAAACATTACATTCTACCCTGTGCCATACACATTTTAAAAAAATTAGACAAACAGTTTCAGATTTTATTAATACACCCTTTTTAAAGTTTATTTCTGAAAGCAGCTCTTTATGCAAATCAAAAGCAGTTCCTGAGTAACTGCAGTAAACAGCATCTTAAATATGTTATTTTTTTTGCCTCTCAGCTCTTCTGTTTTGGTTCTTCCTCAATTTTTCCCTAGTTTCAAGTTTAATCACAGGTCTTTTTCCAAAAAATGTGCAAGTTCAGTTAGCAACATTTCCAGGAATCCACATATTGCAGATGTTCCTGCAATATCTAAGAACTGCACATTTGCCAGGTTGTGTTCCTACAGCTATTGCAGATTTCCCTCTCCAACCTTTATAGCAGGAGTCTTCACGTTTTCTTCAGCATACGTCGGGACTGCCACATGTGGAACTTATTGTAGGCTGTCTGCAGCATCTCTTCTATGTGATTTATCAACTGAAAGATAAAACAAAGGGATCATCCCAGTATCTGAGAAACGTGTGCCCTTACTCTGCTCAAACATAAATGGGATTGATTGTTGTTTCTCTCAGTATGAGGAATCAGGAGTAACTCCTCTAAAGCCTAGGGAGTTGCATCAGGGTATGTGATGTGAGAGGAGAATTGGCCGCAAGTTTCAATTACAAAATGTCTCGAAGTCAAGTATGGCAGAGTATCAGTAAAGACAGTGGATATGCAGTTAGCTAGTTCAAGGGAAACTATGTGGACAACTTATGTTCAAGTGCTGTACTTAAAAGCACTTTCCATAGTCACTGGAAACTAGCTAAACAGGCCATTCATCCGGTCATTGAGAAATCAGACTATCAACTTGAAAGATAATAAAAGGAGAAAATTATTCCAAAATATAATACCCCTAACATCCTTTTCTCCATCAGCCATGGGGGTTTTTGTTGTTGTTTTTTTTGGGTGGGGGTGGGGGTAGAGAGATGATGATGAGAGAAATACACTTAAGAAAAATTAAGCATTATACGTGTAGTTAACGGAACAAATTAAAACCCCCCAAATACAGGAGACCAAAATCTGCCATCCTGTGATAAATGAGTCAGTTATTTTTTTTAAAAGATCAATATGTGCACAAATAATTGAAATTGGAAAGAATACTTTTTCCTCTTACATTTGTGCTTAAATACTGTCTCCGAATTTTTTCTTGGAATGGACAGAGCTTTGTAACTTGAAATCTTTCCAAGTTACTCTTCATTTTCATAACCTGAAA
This sequence comes from Caretta caretta, assembly GCF_965140235.1. Taxonomy (NCBI): domain Eukaryota; kingdom Metazoa; phylum Chordata; order Testudines; family Cheloniidae; genus Caretta; species Caretta caretta. Next base: position 27,102,522 of record NC_134211.1, read on the forward strand.
GAGATCAACAGGAAAAAAGAGTACAAACTCCTTCACATGAACATTTTCTTGCTTTCAGCAAATTGCTCCTGCAAATTGAAATACCTTGAAGCTAGTACCTAGGATTACTGTAAATATGTACAGTTAAAGCAAATTGCTAGGAAGCACTTACTGTATTGAAAATGTGATAATCTTTTTGCTTTAAACAACTGGAAACAAGCACTAAATGGCTCTGCATTTTTCTTAAACTTAAGCTGTTTAACTGAGCATAATATGCTTTACACCTGTACTGTGGTAATTTCTACAGTATCTTTGTCAGCAACACCTCACATTTAACATTATTTCTCTCTCTGCTTCAAGCCAACAGCACACTATGATTTTTTTTAAGTGTTGCAGTAGAAGGCCCAAGCCATCTGAATAGAAGTTTTTATTTCACACAGTAACCTACAGTGGCAGAGCTAGAATCCTATGCTTTGTTTCCGATTCTTAACCCCATGCTCTAACCTTTTTGAAGTGCAGTTATACTCTGCAAGGTGAATAGAATGGCACAATGATTCTGTGGATGTGTGAGATTCTATACTAAACTTGCTCTGTTTAGACAAGTTCTCTCCTGCCTACCACTGTTATCTTGATTTTGAGATCCAAGGTTGATTGTATTTTCTTTCCAGTTCTCATTACCAGTAATCAGGATTCTACAATTGGAATATAGGTAATACGACAATTTCTGAGCCACAAGTATTCAGCCCCTTCTTCTGTACTGTAGTTAACAGGACAGCAAAAAACAGTTTTAGGCAATAGCATTGGCAGATCACACTCCAATTATGCAGAGTGAGCAGATCTGCTGAGTTAATTATGCTGTTTTTACATAGTGCCTTTCTGTCCATAATCATTTCAAGAGTGAAAGGACAATCATCATGTAGAGTTATATATACACCACATGATTGATAATGTGATACTACAGCTTGAATAAAAATACTTTCAATGGTCTCATTACAGAACATACACTGTTACAAGACACACTGACATTTATACTGGCAAGTTTATACCATCAATCCCTCTTACCTTTTCTTCTAGGAATGGTGTATTAACAGGAAAGCAGGACCAGAAGTGTCGCAGTAGCTCCCCAACTGCCACATACAAGTGTTTCAGTTCAGACTGAACATCATTTGGCACCATCTCTGCAACAGGAAAAGAAATTTTCTAAAAGGCATGTCACTTAATTTATGTAATGTGTAAGTAAAATAAGAGCTGGCTAATACATAAAGAAAGATGTTTGATACCTGTAACAGGAGCAGTCTAGGGCTCAAACAACTGTATTGTGCCAGTCCACAAGCAGAGAGTCAATTACACTATTTCTTTGTAGTCTACAAGTCTCTTAAAAAAGATGCTCTAGGGCTCATTTAAAGTTAACAGAGTGTTTATTAAATGTATCCCCTTGGAGGTAACAGGACCCGAAGAACCACCCAGAGTGGTTAGGAACACTGGACCTTAACCTGCTACTACATCCTCCATTTTCCTCCCGGGGGCTCTCACCCTCAGCCCCCACTGAGCACTTCCCCAACCTGAAGTGGTCAACACTATCACAATCCACTCATTGTGGAGCAGAAGCAGCACAATCAGTTTGGATCCTACTGACTCACATAATCAGGGTCCTTCCCTCCTCATGACATACAGGGGTAGGGGCAAGATCACGGTGGCAGAGGGGGTAGAGAGGAGAAAAATACTGGGAAGGAAAAAGCACAAAGAAGCTATAGGAGTGAAAGAAGCAAGGGAAAAGAATTAGAGATGCACAGGAAGAGAAGTTAGGGAAGGAACAATCAGACAAAGTGACCAAGAGAGGAAAGGGGAAAAAAAAGCAGAAATATAAAATAGTCAGTGAGGAAGAAGCTGTACAAGGAGCCCCCCAAAAGTCTGTGTGGGGATAAAATGGGGGAGGGTGGGTCCCCAGTAAACATGATGTATCGGGGCCCCAAATTTCTCTCAATGCACTGTGCTGTGGCTCTTTAGCTTTGGGGGGGAGGGGAGCTGTAGAGGCACAGTCCCAGCAGGGAGACACTGTGCCCGACTCGGGGGGTATGTGGCTGCCATGTCACTCTCACCAAAGGTGCATGGTGCCCTTGCTCCTGCATGAGGATGGCCTGGCCTGCTCCCTTGGGGAGGTTCGTGCCATTGCAGTGTGGGTACTAACTGCACGGAGTCCTTGTGCTTCCAAAATGCCAGGCCTCAGACTCCCATGCGGGGCCGTGAGGGGAAAGATCTTTGAGCTGTCTCCCCTGTGCCCCTTACACACCTACCTAGGGCTAGGTATAGTTGAGCCCAAGTCTCTAAGGTCTCTGTCTTCACTGCTAAAAAAGGCTGCGTCTTTTACTTGAGGGTAACTACTGTGTCTGAGCTAGTCCTGGGTAAAAAACAGCTTTTTTTCGCAGTGAAGCCAGGCCCTGAGACCGTTCCTGGCCAGAGTTCATCTCACCCTCTGCTTTTTCACACACACGCTGCTCTCTCCTGGCTTCTCACAGGCAGGCAGCAATTTATTCAGTCTGGTTCAATTCAATACCTAATTGCAGCTCTCCAGAGCAGTCACCCAGTCCTTCCCCATGCCAAAGTGTACTGCAAAGAAGTATCATGCAGCAGAACCACAAAAGGGTAATAGCTGTGATCAAGTAATACAAACTCACAGTAACCTTAACTCGACGGTCTCAGCAGAACTCCAAACAGAGGCCACAAACAATGCCGCTGTTTGAGTTTATTTCATTAAGGAGCTTGCAACTCAGCATGGCCTCATTATAAACCTGGCCCCCAATACTATTTGCAGGTACTTGTAAGCTTTGACCTATGCATTACCCCAACACCAGAATTGAGCACTTTAGCTCTCTATAATACCCCCAAGGTCTTACTACACCTTGCATTTTGGGCGGATCCATCCTATGTAGCCAACTTACTATGCCTGCTTAATTTGTATTCACTTCTACCCTTTCTGCATTCTTGAGGGTAGAAGAACTTGTGGCCTGCTGAGTAAGGTATTATTTTTTTAAGAGTGGAGTTGGGGTTGCAGAAGTGGGGTAGAATACAAAACAAAACCTGACAGCATGGGAGGGAAAACCCTGTCCTTTCCCACCTTTTATTGACCCCTTTTCATCCATTCTGAAGTGCACTCTACACTTTCCCTTGTGGTACCTGACTGTGGCTACTTCTGCCCTTGTTTCTGTGATGCTTCCTGTCAGTTACCAGGGAAGTAAGAGTGCAAACTGGGCCTTACAGGGACTCAGCTTAGTCGCTGCAAGGCTGAAGAGGCAGGAGCTCAAGGAGGTATAAGCAGAATCGGTTGAAAGGGGAAGAACTAAGTGGACATATAGGGCCTGTGTAGAACAGTTATGCCTCTGTAATCCATAAGAAAAATTAACATTGAGCAATTATTTCATAGAGACAAGGTGGATGATGTAATATCTCTTTTGGTGAGAGACGAGCTTTTTGAGCCACACACAGTTCTTCAAAAGATACTCCGAGCATCACAGCTAAGTCCATTTAGCTGTGACACTCGGAGTAACTTTCCGAGACCTGAAGAAGAGCTTGAAAGCTCATCTCTTGTGGCTTGAAAGCTCATCTCTCTCAACTGGTCCAATAAAAGATATCCCCTCACCCACCTTATCTCTCTAATATCTTGGGATTGGCACAGCTACAACTACACTGCATACAATTATTTCACAGACAGATTTGGTTACAAAATCTGTTTCCAAATAAAATCTACAGCTTGCTCCCCTAGCATAAATGAAGCTTTATTTTGTAAATGGCAGAGAAAATGTAAGAGCCAAGAAGCTACCCCTCTGCTTTTACACTGTGGCATACCTTCCAAGGCCAGGGAGTGTTGAGTTTTAGCCCTTAACTCAAGGCTTCAGAGCTTTCATTTGTGTACATCTGGCAGCTGGACTGCTGCTGCTACCTCTTATCTCTTGTGATTCCTCATTTCTACCACTGCAGAAAGCCAGCAGGAGGAGAAAGAAGGGGGAGGAGAAGCCTACACAAAGCAGGTGTAGAGATGAAAGCACCTAAGCGTGAGCAGAGATATTGGAGGAGAAAGTAGGCTTACTGGCTGTCCTCAACTCAACAGAGTGGCCACTTGGGTTTCACCCTATCTGCTCAAAATGGTGGCAACAGGTTGGAAGCAGCTAGACAGGGCCTTTAGTGGAGGAGTAATAAATGGTTTTACCTTTTAAATAACTTAATATTCTGAGAGTCAGTCTGGCTTTGTTTGCTCCTAGCTAACTTAATTCCATTTACCTCTGCACCAGAGCCACCACTGCTTCCCTATCGGGCAGACTGGATTGCTAGTTTCTCTCAGAATTTTTACTTTGTCCTTTTTCCTGATAACTTCTATACTTTGCAAGGAGTATTTTCGATGAATGTCTCTGCATTTGCTTTGTTAGTATAACCTGTTGTATCCAAAAATTTAAAAAGCCAGGGCACGCCACCTTGCTGTTGGTGTAGCCTATACGGCTACAAGGTAACTTACAATGCGAAAACTTACGGTTTATGGCTTGCTGTGTCCCACCCTGCATAAGGGCTCCTCCAGGCGACAGGGCTGTGATGGTGCTAGTAGCAGCACCACTTGAAAGAACCTGAGGGAAAAAAAAACCCCCAAAGCCCTTTCATATCGTCTTCCCCAGTGACTCGCTTTAAAACATTCTGGACAAAGTCTTAAAGAAAAGCGTGAACTGCACTGGCCCAGACATATCCATCCGGACGTACGTTAGTGATCTTAGATTGAAATAATTTTGAATTTTGCAAGTATAAAAGTCATCTCCCCACTGATGGGATAGGGAACTGGACATGCAGTTCTACTAAGCATTAACTCATGTTGCCTTTGGAAGTTCCAGAAACCATGATGGGAACCCAGACAGCACCTGTCCACCAGTATTGTTCTCTACTTGATGTCTGTGGTGGGGGTTCTTAACATGCACATGATATTGCCAAACTAGTGCATGTATTGGATGTAAGTCAAGATCATTCAAACTTTTAATAAGGCAATATGACAAGTGAAGGAAAATTTTCATTGGTCCTCATGACTTTACTAGAACTGTGAGGCACAAACATTGTGGTAATTTAATAAGGGCCAAAAGTAAATTTTCTGAGTGCAAGGGAAGTTACGAGAACCAGCTGCCCCAGTCAACCTGAGGGCACAGCACACATGCAGCCATTTGGCAACCTCGGAGAGGTAGTAGCACCTGTGTCCTACAGATCCACTTAGTCACAAACCCACTGGCTGTGACCTTGTAATGCCATCAAACCCTCCCCACCCCTCCCTGTGCCTGAGGTAAGGGCCGCCAGAGATAGCTCCACCTTCACGTTGTGGAGCTAAGTCCCCATGTGTGACTTTCTGTTGTACCCTGTGCAGTACAGCAATGCTGATTCCACTACATTTGGAGCTTCCTCGCAGGTATGAGAGGGCTATAGGATTTGCCGATCACTACCAGCAAATATGGTAGTTACTTGTCTTAATATTACAACTTCAGAGAAGAGCTGAAGTGGTATGGCTAAAACACTGCTCTGCAACTTATTAAGTGTTGTTCTGATGGAAGACTTCACTTCTAAAATAGTTTCCAACATTACGCAACTTAATCGGAAAAGTATCAGGCTCATCTTGAGGGACAAAACTCTGTAAGTACCAGAATTCTAGTAAGTCAAGAAATATCTAGACAAAGCTAATTTGACACTAACTTTCCAGTATTAAGGAGGGAGTTTTACTTTTTTGTATTTAAATTAAAATGAATTTTTCCTACCTGAGTTAGTCTGGGTATGTAGGCTTCCATTTCTTGTCTAATACTATGAAAAGAATTAATAATATCCTGACTGGTTGCATATTGCTGTGATTGAATTGGAGTTGGACCATGATAATACCTATGGGAAGAGAAAGGGGAAAAAAACAAACCAAAACACAAGGTAACTTAATTCTCAGTAGATTAAGATTTATGTAGCAGTCGCACCTCTCAGATTTTAGGTGCTGTACAAACTTGGCTTTTGGCCTCTATTAAAAATTAAATAAATCAATAAATCCAGTGGTCTGACTGGAAATGTAAAACAATTAAAACTAAACTGTAAGCTTCCAAATTCCACCTACAACCTAATTTTCTCCCATACGTGACAGCAAAATGAGAAGGGACATGCCATTCTTGATTTTTTTGTTATGCAGATCTTAGGGCAGGTCTACACTTAAAATGCTGCATCGGCACAGCTGCAGAGCTCTCCTGTCAGCCAAGTTAATCCACCTCTGAGACGCAGTAGCTTTATTGACAGGAGGAGCTCTCCCATTGACAAAGCGCTGTCTAAGGAGGGCGGGGGGGGGGGATAAGGCTGGTATGACTATCACTCGGGGGTATGGATTTTTCACACCTGAGTGATGTAGTTATACCAACGTAGGTCCGTGGCGTAGAACTGGCCTTCGTGTTATCACCCCTTTTATGCTTTGCTCAGCACTGGCACTACTGTCACTTAAACTGACGGACTCCAGATGAGTGGGGCAAGTCCCACCTCTCAGGACTAGTATTTGACAAACACCACTACACCACTGGTTCACATTTGGAAGGCTCTCTTTGTATCTCTTGTCCTGACAGTTGCAATGTTTTTCAAACTGAAAGCTTAGGTTCTGGAAGACAAAAGGGCAGCCCATCACAAAAGTAGTGAATCAAACCACTGAGAGTTGTCCCAAGTCAACACCCAAGTACAATCTGTGTCTGTGCAGAGAGTGCAAATATTTCCAAATACATCATACCAACAGAAATGCTTATAAGATATCTCAAACTAAATTAATAAGGTACATTTGTTAGATTTTCATACTCAGACTAAAATTATGGATCTCTTCTAGTAATCATTTGTAATAGGCTTACTAAATTCAAAAGTCGATATGAATTAAAGATACAGTTTTGAAAATGGTAACTAAAATTTGTTTAAACAAGGTTTCAGATTAATTAAATTTTAATTTAGAAGCATTCAAACACAAAGCAGATTAGCATATTAGGGGCAGATTGATTCTGAATAGATCATAAAGAGATTTATATTAGTTTTAATATGCTGAAACATCCAAAGAACTGCAGTTTTCTTTTATCCATTGAACTTACCGATCAGATTTCTTTAGGTTTAGTGCAATAGTTTTAATGCTATTATTCTTTCCTAAATCTTCATATTCAATAGCCTCCTGTAGCTTCACCTGCAATATAATAAGAGACCATAAAAACTAAATTACTTATGATATAGTTGCACATACACAGACTGTGCTTTTTTCCTTGTCATAGTTTCCTGGTAAGAGAATGGAAAAAGCCAAGATAAATGAAAAAAACCCACGTGGCTCAGATCCTCTGCTCTGGCAGTGCATTACCAGCATAGGTTGGGAGGAGAGGTGTATAGGTGGCTCTGGTTGTCTAGCTCAGTTTTCAGTGACACTGGCTGTGAAGGCCACAAGATCCCTATACTATTTGCCATGGCAAAGGGGGACCTCCTTTCTCCCATCACAGCCCAACTGGCAACAGCAAGAAGAAGGAGGAGGATGGCGGCCTAAGAGCTGCCATATTTTCTCTATACCACAAGTGGATTACCCCCATATAAATGCGTCTTCCTTCCATGGCAGGCTGTTGGCCCAGTGATTAAGATTCCCTCAGCAGCGCAGCACGAAGTGGCCACATGCTGTGCTATGATCTCAGCCAAATCTCAAAGACCTTTACACAAACAGACAGGCCTAATTTTACAAATGACTAGCATTCCTGGGTATCCAACCTAACATCTTAAAGGATCCAGGTCTTCAGAGAGCAAGTACTCAGCACTTTTGGAAAGTCAGATCCCTTTAAGGATCTGAAACTGGGCACTTACAACTTAAGACACTCAATACCACTGGTTTCAGAGCAGCAGCCGTGTTAGTCTGTATTGACAAAAAGAAAAGGAGTACTTGTGGCACCTTAGAGACTAACAAATTTATCTGAGCATAAGCTTTCGTGAGTAGAGTGTTGTTAGTCTCTAAGGTGCCACAAGTACTCCTTTTCTTTTTGTCAATACCACTGGTCAGTTCTGAAAATGTAAGACAATTATAATTGGAGTCAATGCTTGGTGAGGGCTTCAGAATTGGGCTGAGTGTTTAAATGCACTGGAAGTTACGTGGTGGTAAATCCGATCATAAAATTATTTCTACTATTTTTAAACTAAAAAGCACAGAAGCCAACTAAAATGTTTAAAAATTCCAAAATCATTGTCTTGTTAAACAAATTTTTAAATAGCATTTGAGAAATTTTAATAAAAGCAGAAACTTGTCGAAGAACCTAGTGTCTGCCAGTTTTGAAGGAAGTTACAGTAAAACTCACTCTATGAATATATGAACAGGAAAAACACGACCAAAGCCATATTTAGGTAAATACTCTACTGAAATCCCATGGGCAGAGCTCCCTGCCACCTTCCCTTTTTTAAAAAACATGTTCACATGCTTGTTTTAGTACTAATGGCCTTTACTACTACTTCTGCAGATCCTGGCCCGGATTTTTTTTAATAATCAGAGCCACCTCATTTTAAAAAAAAACTGCACACATACATAAACAACCCTTTGTAGTCCCTGTTTATGTGCATGTGTTACTTTAATACAAGAGGAAGGAACAGGATTAATGTTTTCAGTGCAGGAATTTAACCCTAGAGCCAGTGCAGATATGTAGCTAAATAAGGTGTTCATCTGTGGCAGAAAATATTAAGGATCATTAACAGTAGTATACTTAAATATGATACAATGAAAATTAAGTGAAAACTGCTTTGGAGATCTCTTGCTTTCTTCATTCATTAAGTGTAGAGAGATTTTCCTTTAGTCCTGCTCTGTTGTTCATTCCCACTGAAAACTGCACCATATAGTGAAGTCAGAGCTAGTGACTGCCACAAAAGCTACAATGGGTATTTTCTACAAACTGTTTGTTACTTGTGTAGATTTGAAGTAATTTTTGGGGGTTGGGGGAAGCGTATGTGCAAAGGTTAAGTCAGTGAAGTTTTCCCCCTTAGCTTTTTGGATTGCAGTATGCAGTCATTCAAAACATTCTATTTTCTTTGCAATTTTTACATAATTCCAGTATCCTGAACACAGCAGCTCTGTGGAAAAATTCTAAGAGAAACACTATAGTTGCCTCATTTTTGTGCACCAATAATCAATCAAATTTGAAACTCACTTTCAGTTGAGCACTATGATTCTGATGCAAGGTCAATCCTTTTAGCTTAAGTATCAAATTAGCATTCTGTTTACTAATAAGTAGTAAGTGTGCATTCCTTCCCCAATGTATTCAATATATTAATTCCATACAGTGGTTGCAACTACTATCATCTTAATTCTTTGCCTGGATGTTCTCCTAAAGGTGCTCAGGCACTTACAGTGGTAATGCATAAATACAACCACACACAATGAACAGAACATGCCTTTTAAGATCCATTAGAAAGGTATGGGGGAAAATGTCAATATTTACTCAGTGAAAGAAAAAAAAACAGGAAGATTGTATTATCAATTAAAGTTATTTGCATTTAAATAAATGAAGAGCTCTGTGTCAACAGCATGTTCATCTTAAGGCTGTTGTATTTAATACTTTATTCATATCATTCTTCATACTTTTAAGCAGATGATGCTTTATGCAGCTGTTCGCAGTATTATACGTCAATTGGAATTGCAGTGGAAAACTCACTTTGTTCATACCTTTTTTATTGGTGTCTGAAAGAAATCTGAATCCCGGGAGTTTCCATCCATACTGCTGGTCTCACTGTAGTGATCATTTTGTGCTTCTCTTAAAATAAAAGACAGTATTAAAAGGAATCGAACAATAAGTCATCTTGTGGGAGACTGACATTTAGACTGAGGACATGTAGTAGGTTAATCTTTATTTCTTTCAAAAAGGTCTGCACTTAAATGCTGGACCCCTGGGTGTCACTCTAAAAAGGGTCAGTATTTTGTTGACGACGGGCAATGGGGATAATATTCCTCATCTCTGCACAAAGAAAAAAATAGTGTACTCTTGACATAGACAGGGAGGTAACAGGACCATACTGCAGTGAAGAAGTCCTCCTGCCAACTAAAACTTTAGTCACACACGTGGTGTGTTACTGTTAATGCATTTACATCACATCATTTCCATGTCAGTGTTGGCACACAGGACAGAAACTACTCTCTTTTAGTCTTCTGTTATTTGCTGCTGCTTCCATCTGCTCTATGGTGTTGAGATCTACTGTTCTGTCCTCCCTGTTAAGGGTTTTTCTTAGTGTCTCTTGGACGCCCTTGTTTCCTCATACCAGTTAGTTTCTACTTAACATCTTCATGTGGGAATCCATGTTAGTTTCCGGAGTACAGCTACTCCTTCTGATTCTGGTGGAGATGAGTGGCTGGTGGCTGATTTCTCACATCTCTTTGCTGGTAAATACGTATTTCCAACCAATGCCCAAGATCTGTCATAGGCACTTATTTTCAAAGGGGTCTAGTTTTCTGTCTAACATTTTGATAGATCTCCAGTTCGAGGCCATATGATAGCACTGAGATTACGTTTGAATTGAAAATTCTCAATTTTGTTCTGAGTATCTTAGCTTTCCATACGTTAGGTTGAATAAATGCTCTGGATGCCTTTCCTATCCTTGATGTCACTTCCTTCTTGAGGTCTCTGTTGGCCATGATGGTGCTGCCCAAGTAGGTGAACTATTCTACTTTCTCGATGTTTTTGTCTTCAAATGTGGTGTTACTGCTTGATGTCTGGGTTTCCAAAATGTTTATTTTAGCAGATGTCTGTTCTGAGTTCTGCCTGGCATGCTGTATTTGTCAGGTTGTCTTTATTTTTAACTTTTCAGGGGTGGTGTTCCGTGCAGGAAAATCTCTTTCTAGGTATTTGCCATCTATCCATGCTATACCAGTATTTGTATTGCTAATATACTACTTTGTTATCCAGTCTATGACCATGCCCAACAACAGCAGTGATAAAATGCAGCCCTCATTTCATGCCACTCTCCACATTAAACCACTCTTGTGTGGTTGTTCCCCCCCTTAAAACACTTCTGATCTCTGCACATGGCCTTGATGATATGGCCAACTTTAGCTGGGATGCTATAGAACTGAAGAATATTCACTATGTATGTCTGTGAAGGCTGTCAAATGCCTTTTGAAAATCAGTGAAATAGGTAAGGGGGGCAGCTTGCCATTCTATACACTCTTCTATGAGGGTGCTTAGTGAGAATATCTGCTCTACACAGGCTCTCTTGCGCCTCAGTCCTGTTTTTCTCTAAGCTTTGCATCCACTGCCTGCATCATCGTCTTTAGTATCACACTGAAGAAGTCTTGCCCAACACCATACTGTCACCTCCACACAAACTTGTCTGGAGTGTGGGAGTGCTGGGCGTGCTACGTTCACAGTATGAGTGTTGCTATTCTCCCTCTAATTGGCACTCTGATTCTGATTGCTGCTGTGCACATACAATAGGGAGTACTCCCACACAGGACGGGCAAGTAAAGGTGCCTTAATCTCCAGACTGTGCATTTTGTAGAAAGGAGCAATATAAGTTTTGGGGGATGGAATGTTTCCTATCAGAAAGGCTTATTAAGGTAATGTATTCTATTTAAATGAAAACACAAATACATCATATGAGCAAATAAAGAAGCACTAAGGGGAAAATGTGTCTCCTAAAGAACAGACTGGATAAGTTGACTATAGTTGGCTGAGTTTTGCAGGACTCAGATGGGGAAGGAATCCTTCCTGGGCTACACAGCAGACACTACTGCAACAGAACTGTAACTCAGCCACCTCGTGGATCTGCATTAGTAAACCCAGTTGCCCTGGCTCTTCTGTCCCCTCCTCCTGAACACAGCAGTATAGGAAGTCCCTACAGAGCTATATTCAATGTGCAGGTGGCATGAACTCCATGTGATGTCCTTGCATCTAATCAATCTATCCCTCTGCATGGCAAAAACTGGACCAATTTCACTGCACTCATGGCCTTCTAGGCCTTAATTTGGGCTATCGTTTGGATGAGGTTGTCAGTTGTCAAATATTCTCTAAGGCAAATCAGTCAAGGCACTTTTTTTAAATAAAACATGAAAAAAATCCATGTTTGAGATACAGTACAGAAGAGGAATATATGAAGGTATTTCCAGACGGCCATATTTTACACCACCTTGTGCAAAAATAACATCTTTAATTTTGGTGGTTGGTATGGCCTTATACACTGAAAGGGATTTTAAAAGTAAAAATGGAATCCACACTATCAGATTTGTTTTTAGATCATAATATTCCACAGGCTTCAAGATAACATTTGTAAAATTTTCAAGTTTGAATTAGTCGCCAGTTTGGAGAGCTTTTTCCTATGCTGAAACTTACTGTTTTCTGAGCCCAGCTGCAAGGACCATGGCACTGTGATGATTAAAGCGTTTTATAATGGCAGCATTGCTACTCTCCTTTAAGGACTTTGAGGAGTTTGATGTGGATGGCACAGAGGAAACACCATAACCCTGCAAGTAAAGTAATTAACAGTTAAGTTATTCCAAACTAACTGCAGCATGGGGCACAGGTCACTTGCAGGTTTAAACTAATGTAAATGGTGGATTCTCTGTAACTTGACGTCTTCAAGCCACAATTTGAGGTCTTCAGTAACTCAACCAGAGGTTATGGGTCTATTACAGGAGTGGGTGGGTGAGGTTCTGTGGTCTGCAATGTGCAGGAGGTCAAACTAGATGATCATTTTGGTTCCTTCTGACCTTCAAGTCTGAGTCTAAAAAGTGAGACCATTCCCTATTTTCCATTAGATCAGACATGTAGCAGTGATTCTGCATTTCCCATTTTCTGGGCTTTACTGAATGAACAGCATTGCAGTGTGGTTTAGAGGAATATACATAGTATTGGGAATCCTCAGGGTCCTAATGCTGGCTCTACTGCTTATGTGCAGTGTGACCTCTTCACCTCTGTTGTACGCTGGGGATAGCACTTCCCAACCTCACAGGGACGTTGAGAGCATTAATGCTTGTTTTGCACTTTGAACATCTAAACCTCTGTATAAATGCTAATTCTTTATTTTCAAACTGTTAGCTCCAATTACCAAATTCTTATAGAAGTTTATAGAAATCCAGTAGGCCAAGGACTGTTTAGTAAACAAATGAATAGGAATGTCGTTCACCAAATCTGTCGTCATATTTTAAATTTTATTAAGTGCTTAGGGATACAGCTTATATCATTGTAAAACAATATAAAGTTGTATTAATTTGCACTCTGACTCTAGCTACTAATTCTTCTGTTTTAACCATTAAGTCAATGGTATCTTTGGAACTATCAAACAAGCCTTTGCTGTGTGTGGTGCAAAGTACACCTCTATAACGCAACCTGATATAACACGAATTCAGATATAATGCGGTAAAGCAGCACTCCGGGGGCGGGGCTGCGCGCTTCAGTGGACTAAAGCAAGTTCGATATAACGCGGTTTCACCTATAACACGGTAAGATTTTTTGGCTGCCAAAGACAGCGTTATATCGGGGTAGAGGTGTATTTAATATTTTAAATTGATATTAAGAAGTGTTGTGTATATAGTTAACTTCATTTTAAGTAAATAAGTTGGACCAAAAATGTGGTAACTTTTATATTTATCTTCGCTTTGATCTTAATCTTCTGTATTGTAGGATTCCTGTTTACCAATGCCAGGTAGCCTCTAAATGGAAAGGATTAAATAAGGGGAGGTCTATTTTAAAATAAAAAAGCTGTACAAGAATGCTTCTAGAAACAAAGTCAGATTTTATCCCAGTGTGCTTAGGAAGCCAGCTGAGGTAATGCAGCGCCATCGAATAAAGAAAAGATGCATAGCACACAGACTGAGAATACAAGTTCTGATTCTCCATCCACTACCCCAATGTATATCAGAAGTAACTCTATGCAGTTACACTGGTGTAGAACTGATGTGATTAGAATCAGACCCAGAACATCAACACAAAGAGGAGACATTCAGTGAAAAATTAGCACTGGGCACCAGAAGTTATTCAGTGGAAAGTTTGTATTTTGGTATTGTTTGCAGTCCTTTAAGTTGATCCAGTTTTAAAATGTGGAAAGTCTTACTTTTTTTGTTTTACAGTCTCTGTACTTACCTCATCTAACGATTTATCCTCCAAGGCCGTTAAATCTAGCAGTGGATTTTTCACCCCTTGAGACACCATTGTTTTTAACCCTATGAGAAGGAAAAAACCCAATGTCTTCTTGCAAAGTAGTATCTAAACAAGAATATCTGTCAACACTCAGGGCTGATAAAGCGTGAGCCTCCAAGTTATCTGGACTTCAGTACCTTTTTATGATTCCATAATTTTCTTACAAACATATAGTACTAAATTACTATTAGACACCAATATATGTGCAGGAAATTTATTTCTAAAACAGCACTAGTTGTTGCCAAACTTGAATTTGTAGTTTATATCTAACCAAGCAACATGTAAGGTATCTGGTACATTTTAGATTATATGGGTTTGCAGGAACCAGTGAACTGAACACTACAGGTATAAAAAAAAAAACAAGGCTGTATCTATTTTAGAACACAAGTATTTCTAAAAAGTACAACGATTTTTTTTTAATCCTCCGAACATGTTCCGTGGTTGGGAAAAAGGGTATTGTCAGAAGGTTTTGCATGTGTCCAAGTGCTATTATGTGCAGTAACTTTCAGCCCTTTATAGCATCTATCATTAAAGTCAGTCTTTTGCTCTGTATTTTTGAAAATTATTGCAGGAATTATTCTAACTAGTTCCAGATACTTCCACCCACAATTCTGAACGTTTTCTAGTAATTCATCAATGGTACTGCCTTCAATATAAAGTATTATATTTAATTTTTCAATAGATAGTATTGACTAGTGGTTAGAACAGAGAACTGGAAGCCATAACTCCTATGTTCTATTTCCAATTCTGCCACTGTCTTACTGTGTGATCTTGGGTAAAACACTTAACTTTTTTATGCATCACTTTACACATCTGATGATGAGGTATGGCTTTTGTTTGTTTTTGCTTTGATAGTGTCCTTCAGCTGACAATCCCAGAATGAAAAGCATTCAGTATTAATATATTAAAGGATCTAATCTTCTCTCCATACATGTGTGTATCATTCGTGGATTATACACATGCATCAAGAGAAGATGACATTTTCAGAATATAACTTTGATGTTTTTCACCTCAAGGTCATGGTTTCAAATATGTCTCAGAACTGTGATGGTCAATGAAAGTAGAATGTATTCAAATGGCCTGTGAAAGAAACCAATCTTTATCCACTTTCTAGAGAACTGATTTATCACAAAACCCATATCTGTTGCAAGTCTCAGCAGAGACATCACAGAATAAATAGTCACCTGAACAAAACTATGCCCTACTATCAGAGGTATGGTTAAGGCCCCTTCGTTGTACATTATGAGGAAGCTTTCACTGACATTATCCATGCTGCATGAGTTGTGTATAAAAAGGATTTTCTAGTGCTGGCATCTTTTAAGCACTAATTTGTTTCTAAGCATTTTAGTACAGAACCTGAAATGTCTTCCATAATCAGATACTGTAAATATATAGGTTTCAGAGTAGCAGCCGTGTTAGTCTGTATCCACAAAAAGAAAAGGAGTACTTGTGGCACCTTAGAAACTAACAAATTTATTTGAGTATAAGCATCCGATGAAGTGAGCTGTAGCTCATGAAAGCTTATGCTCAAATAAATTTGTTAGTCTCTAAGATGCCCCAAGTACTCCTTTTCTTTTCGTAAACATTCAGCGTGATCAACACTGTCTAAAGATTACATCACAGGTCTTGGCTCCTGTCATCTTGCAGCATTTATCAAATAACAGGACAAATTCATAATTTTTAAAAATGAGAATGTTGGTTTTATCTGATTAATCTAATGTGGCTTTCAAAAACTTAGCTTTATTTTTTTAATTAATTTTGAAGTTTCAGTTTACTGTGGCTACCACCACAATCACCTGTTGCAGAGAAAGAAAAGCTTACCTTTTTCATCCATTTTGGCACATTCAGCAAAGAGGTCTTTTGAGCCTGTATTCAGCCTATCCCGATGGAAGTAGTGAGACTGGAAAAATCGTGTCCAGAATTCTTTTTCCGTCATATTATGTGGAACATTTTCTGCATATTTCACTTTTACTGCAAACAAACCAAAGTGTGTTTAAGCTATTTTGCAATTCAAGATACTGTTTTAATTGTCGGTGTGTGATGGAAAATGACCAAAGCTTATGTTGAATAGGCGTAAACACTTACTAACTAAAAAGATATGGAGTTTGGATTTTAAAAAGAGATGGCAATTTATGCAACAAACTGAAGTTCTGTCATGCCCAACAATGCTTATTAGGTATTGGAAACAAACACCAATAGCCTATAAACTTTGAAAATGGTACAGCTGAGCACATCTGGAAAATTTCGAAGGTCAGAAGTCTAGTTATTTAAGAGGAATCCTTCCATATTGTTCCCAAGATGGACTGGTTCTTTTTCATCCAGGACTGATCAAACTAATGTCAGTATCAGGGTCCAATCTAGCATTTGTAAATCAGATAATTTACCAACAATCTCTCATTAGAAAATTTTAGAATCGTTAAAAAAAATCCTTCAAATGGAGAGTGGAACTTAGCATGAACATTTACTCATGGCTTAAAGGCAAAGCAAACTGAATAATTCCAGAGTCTCTTTTCAGCCTCAAGCCTTAAAATTAGGGCCGTCGAGTGATTAAAAAAATTAGTTGTGATTAATCGCATATTAATCAAACTCTTAAACCATGGAATACCATTTATTTAAATAGCTTGATATTTTCTACATTTTCAAATATATTGATTTCAATTACAACACAATACAAAGTGTACAGTGCTCACTTTATTTTTTATTACAAATATTTGCACTGTAAAAAAAATAGTATTTTTCAATTCACTTAGTACAAGTACTGTAGTGCAATCTCTTTATCATGGATGTTGACCATACAAATGTAAAATTATGTAAAAAAACCAAAACCCCTGCATTCAAAAATAAAAATGTAAAACTTTAGCGCATACAAGTCCACTCAGTTCTACTTCTTGTTCAGCCAATCGCTCAGACAAACAAGTTTGCTTACATTTGCAGGAGATAATGTTGTCCACTTCTTGTTTACAGTATCACCTGAAAGTGAGAACAGGTATTCGAATGGTACTATTGTAGCCAGCATACGCCAGATGGACTAAAGATTCATAGGTCTCTTCATACTTCAACCACCATTTCAGAGGACATGCGTCCATGCTGATAACAGGTTCTGTTCGATAACCATCCAAAGCAGTGCGGACCAACACATGTTCATTTTCATCATCTGAGTCAGATGCCACCAGCAGAAGGTTGATTTTCTTTTTTGGTGGTTCGAGTTCTGTAGTTTCTGCATCAAAGTGTTGCTCTTCTAAGACTTCTGAAAGCATGCTCTACACCTCGTCTGTCTCAGATTTTGGAAGGCACTTCGGATTCTTAAACCTTGAGTAGAGTGCTGTAACTATCTTTAGAAATCTCACATTGGTACCTTCTTTGCGTTTTGTCAAATCTGCAGTGAAAGTGTTCTTAAAATGAACAACATGTGCTGGGTCATCATCTGAGACTGCTATAACATGAAATATATGGCAGAATACAGCTAAAACAGAGTAGGAGACATAATTCTCCCCCAAGGAGTTCAGCCACAAATTTATTTAATGCATTATTTTTTTAATGAGCATCATCAGCATGGAAGCATGTCCTCTGGAATGGTGGCCAAAGCATGAAGGTGCATATGAATGTTTAGTATATCAGGCACGTAAATAACTTGCAATGCTGGCTACAAAAGTGCCATGTGAATGCCTGTTCTCTCTTTCCAGTGACATTGTAAACAAGAAGCAGGCAGCATTATCTCCTGTAAAATATAAAGACACTTGTTTGTTTTAGCGATTGGCTGAACTAGAAGTAGGGCAGAGTGAACTTGTAGGCTCTACAGTTTTACATTTTGTGTTTAAGTGCAGTTATGTAACAACAACAAAAATCTACATTTGCAAGTTGCACTTTCACCATAAAGAGATTGCACTATGGTATTTGTATGAGGTGAATTGAAAAATACTATTTGTTTGTTTAATTACAAATATTTGCACTGTAAAAATGGCAAAGTGAGCACTGTCTACTTTGCATACTGTGTTGTAATTTAAATCAATATATTTGAAAATGTAGAAAAACATCCACAAATATTTAATACATTTCAGTTGGTATTCTATTGTTTAACAGTGCAATTAAAACTGCGATTAATATTTTTAATCGCGTGAGTTAACTGCGATTAATCAACAGCCCTAAAATATTTCCAGAACCTACAAAAAACACCACACTGAAGTAAGGAAGTAAGACCACATAAGAAGTGCAGAAGGGAGTAGGAGGGAATGTTCAGAAGCCCTGTACATTTTACCAACAGAAACAAGTGTAGGACTAACCCTCTAGTCTTCTAATGATAAAACATAATATCAACTTGGCGTGCTTTGTATCACATATGTATTGATTTTTCTGCCTACCTGCAGGATAAGTCCTGAATATGGATTCAATAATATCTGAAGTTAAGTTATACCTCAGACCATTGCAGCCATCTGTTTGAGGCCGAACATCAGCCTATGAGAATAACATAAGAATATTGTCAAACTGGGTAAAATCTTGTTATGGGTTGAGTTAAAACTTTGTTAAAACTGATGTGTGAACCCACATTTAAGATAGCTGTAAGAGAGAATTAACCTATATAAACAAAAACAGTAGTAGAGTGGGTAGTTTTTTTTTTTAAGCCACAGCACAAAATGAAGAGCAGCTTTGACTGTCTCTTAAGGAAACTAATTTATTTGCTTACAGCCAATGTCTTTCATTATAAAATTGTCTTTTCAGGTGGGAAGAAGGATTTATCAATTTAAAAAAAAAAAGGACTGAATACACACATTTCTTGGCTAAGAAAAGAGCCTACAAATATCTGACGGTATAAAGAAAAAGGGCAGAGGAAGTATCATACAAGGAGTAAGAAAATGAAAGAGAAAAATTTAGGTTAGATATCAGGAAAATCTTTCAGATGGAGCGGTATAACAGAATATGGAAGTGTAACAGGAAATAGAGGAAACCTCCTCTCTCATTACATTTATAAATAGACGAGACAGAACACTTTAGGGTATATGCAGAGAACAATCCTGCACTGACAAGGAGATTGGCTTAACTTCTGAGACTATGGAAAGATAATGGCTACTCTTGTTTAGAATTGGGGAATTTCACTTACAAAAAACACCACATTAAAACTCAAGGCAGGGCCTTTTTTTTGTATTGCATTAGGTAGAAAAAGATTTCAAAGCAAATTGTATTTGGGGTAAAATTTAAATTCATCCACATTTTACAGAGAAAATCTAGTCAAGAAATAAATGTTTTTGTTTTAAAATCCTTCCTTTGCTGTGTAGGTCAAACGTACCAGAAAAGCTGCAGAGATGCCCACATCCTGCTTACTAGGTGCCACAGAATTATCCACAGCATTCAAGCTTAAACGGTTGGCCCAGAATTCTTCAGCACTAATTACTTGGCTCACAACGAGATCTTTATAAAGCTGAAACAAAACAGGATCTTCTTGCAGCATTCTAGTAAAAGAATGTATTGAATAAAATTGAAACATTCCACACTAATTCAGCAGGATTTCCATGTCAATAAGCCATATGGGTTCCTGAAGCGAACAGATCAGTGAGGTAAGAAACGCACAGCATTGTCAAATAAAAGTTAATTAGTTGTACAAGTGAGATATTGAGGCCAATACTACTATTCATATTGGTCAAAGGGGAGAGACTAAGGGTTTGTCCGCATGGGGACACTCAGTTGATTTGTTTTCACTTCCCTGAAAGTGTGAAGTTCACAAGCATTAGTTTAAAAGGCATTAAACCCCTGTGTGGTCACTCATTCAGAAGTAAAATGGCCGTAGTTCGCTGTAGCTTAATCCTCACTTAAGAAGAGTCTACCCAGGTTTAATGTGTTTTAATTTGTGCACTTTAATTTCACATCTTTAGTCGATTCATCTTAACTTTTGTGAGTGTCCTTGTGTAGACAAGCCCTAAACAGAAACAAAGCTGCTGGATGAGGGATAGTTTTAATGGGCAAAAATGGTGATCCCTAGAGAGAAGTTAATACAAGACAGCACCCACAAAAAGAAAAAAGTTACTTGCCTTATAGTAACTGGAGTTTGAAAGCTGTTGTCAATGTATAGTCACTCTTGGTGCCCACGGGGTTGAGATCGGAGTCTTAGTCTTTTGGCCAGCACTATCCAGTGGGGATGCACATGCACCCTAAGTATCTTCATGCTCCTCCCCATGCTTCCAAGGACATAAAGGGCAGAGCATGCCCAACTACCACTATTTCCTTCACCATCACAGAATCCAGATGTTCTAGGACTCCATAGTAGCAGGGAAGAAGGATGGGTCACAGAATATACATGGAAAACACATTTCAAAGAATTTTTTTTTCCTAAGTGGTTATTGATAAATATTCCATTCTTGATGACTCACAAGCAGTGACCTGATGCAAGTAGGTAGGTGCCTGGAGTTTACTTAAAGATTGAAGCACAGCACCAGACCTCAATGCTTCTACCAGGGAACACGTTTACTAAAATATGGATTGAACCACAAATAACTTCTTTTCAGGTGTCTGAAACAGGTATGCTTTGCCAGGCAGCTGTTGGGTACCTAAACTAGCTAATTTGTAACAAATCTTAATATAGACTGAACACACATGGATAGCCTCTGGGCTGATGCTGCTCGACCTTTCATTTTCTCAGCAAATGCTGTAAATTGATTCGGAGAGGTCCTGAAGGATTTAGTTCTTTGCAAATAAATGGATAGAGCTCTGCAAATAATTTAAGGTGTGCAGCCTAACCTCCCCGATTAATATGTAATTTAGGGAAGAATATTGGTAAGTGAATCATTTGGGCAAGAACTTGGGATGGGATGTAAGTGATACCTTATCTCTAAGAAATACGGCATAGGGAGGTCCTGTCATAAGAGCCTATATTGTCCCAACTCTAATTAGCTGATGTAACTGCTACTAAAAAGGATGTTTTCATAGATAAGTCAAGCACAGGGCTAAAGGTTCAAATGGGAGGAGGGGGAAGAGCATTAAGTATGCCACAACCACATTAAGGTCCCGGGAGGTTTCCTTACTAGTGGAAAAACATATAAGGCCTTTAAGGAATTACACCACAAGGGGGTGAGGAAGGTGTAATAAGCAGAAGGGGCTATGAGGTGCCCTCTAACAGAGCTAATCAACAGTCCAAAACTCTTTAGAGCAAGCAAGCAATCCAAAAGGGGAGGGACCTGGTTGTCAATAGGCTGTGATTCACGTTGTTTACAGCAAATCCTGGATCTTTTCCATTTAGCAGCATAAATTAGTCCTATTCTGGACTAACACATGTTCCTCAGATGTCCAGAATGATCTGTCTGACGACATCCACTCAGTAGCCAAGCAGTGAGATGGAGGGAGGCTGGATGCGAGTTGTTCATGTTGTCTTGAGAGATTAAGTTTGATAGAAGAGGAAAGGTTTTCAATGGATGAACTGGTAACAGCTTCAGGTACCAAAGCTATCTCAGCCAGGCGGGAGCTATCATGATAACTGTGTCCACATCCTAACTGCTATTCCTCAGCACCATGGGAATCAGGGATTGGCTTGTAAGCATACATCATCCCTGGTAAATCACTGAATAAGGAATGTTTAACAGAGATCCTGGAGCAGAATCTGACATACTACTTGCTCTTGTCTGTTGTGAGTAGGTCTACTGAAGGATGCAGCAGAAAACAGAATCCTTGATCATCCACTGGTGGTCTGATGAAAAATGTCTGCTCTAGCAGAACATTTGAGCTTTCTGTAGACCTGGAAGATACCTGGTGCTAAATGCACCAGTTCCATAGCAAAACCACGTCCTTCTGCCATAATGGGGATGAATAGGTCCCTCCCTGCCTGTTTATATAAAACGTGGCCATTGTGTTGTATTTCATAACTTGACCAGTCAGTCCTTGAGTCAATGGTAGGAACATGGCCCAGACTTTGTGAAGAGCTCTGAGCTCCCATATGTTTATATGTAGTAGAATCTCCTGATGATGGTCCAGGTATGCTCCCAAACCCTGAAAGGGACAGGAAGATGGAGTGGGCATAGTATGGAACTGTAGAGAATATCCGTTATCAGGTTCCAAGACTCCTTGAAAAACTGAAGGAGATTCCCAATTGCATGTGTGTAGGGAATGGCACAAGAAGGAAGGGTGTTGATCCAGTAGACCGATCAGAGCGACTCTCAACCAGCCGATTGAAATAATAATTTAGATAGACGGAGAATGGGATGAAGTCATAGCCAAGACAGAAGAGCTCCTTTTATGAAAATGCTGCCTCGTTCTTGGAAGCTTTGAGTTTCTCTGGTGAAAGAAGGTACCAGATGATGGTCTCTGTTTGGCATAAGTGTGAGGTCTTCCCTATTTTGTCCGGGGGAGAGTCTTCCCTGCCTGAATCAGAGGCTGGGTGCATTGAGTGGTCTAACAAAAAAAAAAAAAAAAAAAAAAAAAAAAAGTAAGAAATCCCAAATCTTTAAAGTCCTTTGGGCCATAATTAACTTAACTCGAGGTGGCTGGACTAATGGGATCAGGTGATAGTAAGTTGAACATCTGGGCCTCATAAAAAGGCTTGAGAGAGAACAGTTGGAGAGAAAGCTTTGCCAGAGGCCCCAGACAACAAGAAACTCCTGGAGGGATAAGGAACCAAAGGGAGCAAGTTAAGCTCCTATGGGCGGCCTTGAGCTATGAGTTTGCAAGAAGGTCCTTGGGATGAGACACACTGGGGGGGAACTTACTATGAAAATGACTCCAGGAAAACCAGCCTAAAAATCAGTGCTGTATTACAGCCACAGGGAAGGATTTAAAGTATGGCTGTCAATCACAGTTAATGCTTGTGATTAACTGAAAACAAAATTAACATGTTAATAGTTTTAACAGTATTAATTGCATACCTCTGGAAGGGGAAGGAGGCATCGGCTGTGGAGGGACCCTACAGTGCCCAGTCAGGTGCAATAACCCAATCTGCCTCCGGAGGGCAGGAAGAGGAGAGAAGAGAAGAGGAAGTGGCTATCATCCCAGCTCCGGTGGAGAGGAAGGGATCCTGACCCTGCTGTGCCCCACTGCCCCCAGCCGGCCCCTCGCTCTGGGGACCAACCTCCCCACACACCCTATTGTCCTTGGCCGGCTCCTTGCTCGGGGGACTACCCCCTCTGTGTTCCATTGCCCCGACTGGCTGCTTGCTCCCGGGGGGCACCCCATAGAGAACAGAGGCCTGGTGAGCTCAGCCTCCCTGCACCAGCCTCTACAGTACTTGTATGAGGTGAATTGAAATACTATTTATTTTGTTTATCTTCTTTGCAGTGCAAATATTTGTAATAAAAAATATAAAGTGAGCACTGTACACTTTTTATTGTGTTGTAATTGAAATCAATCTTTGAAAATGTACAAAACATCCTAAAATATTAAATAGAATACCACTTATTTAAACAGTGCTATTAAAACTGATTAATTGCAATAAAATTTGTTTAATAGCTTGACAGCCCTAATTTAAAGATAGCCCAGAAGAGGCTGAGAACAGAATCCAGAAGGTGGGCTGAAGAGTAACCCAAAAGGGGCAGAAGAATTGTTTGTCTGACCTTCTGGTTGGACCTTTGCTATCCAAGAGCGAGACTGAACTTTAAGTGTGACCAGGCCGTAGCACCAGGTTGCTTGAAGAATATGACCGCTGCAAAACAGATCAGCCAACAAAAGGAAGCGCGGGACTGGAAGAACCACTGCGATGTTATGTACTGACATGAGGAGGAGCTCTGACAGCAACTTTCACCCAACAACAGTCTTGCACAGTGAGTGTCTGTCAGAGATATGAGCCTTTCCAAGACAAAAAGGCATCTGGGATGCCCATTGTTAACTGGAATTGCTACCTGGCAAAAGGGACAATACTTAAAGCCATGTAGTTTAATCCGTACTGACAAGAACATCCTGATCAGAGGTTCAGGGGGAGGGAGGGAGGGAATCAAAATAAGGAAGGTAAACATTTCCAAAATCAAGTAACTATCCTAGCACTAATATAAATATATATACACAATTATCTATAAAGATTATGAAAAAGGTTGCATTGAGACCTGGACACTGAGGAGCTCCATTTTGCAGTTATGGATGGTGAGAAGGAACTGAGCGGCAGAGGGACCCACTCTGCCCTTCGTGTCCTTGGTACAAGGACACTTAAGGTGCACGTGTAGCCCCAAAGGACAGTGCTGGCCAAAAAAGACTCCAGTCCAAGCACATGCTCAGCAAGCAGAATATATAAATATGGAGAACTCAAATAGCCTATGTTTAGTTTCTTGTAGGCAGTGTATTTATTGCACCTCACATGTTAAGACAGTTAAAGAAGAATTTTCTACTCAAATTCTCACATTACCCATCAGAAATTCTAATCTAGAAATACTACAGAAGTAGACAGAAATCAGTTTGAGAAGGTTATTTAGAAAGGGGTAGTTTAAAAAAAGCCTAATTACTAATGACATAGCAAATTCTAGCCTGCAAACCCTCCATCATGTCCTTTCTAAATAGATACAACGAAAAATTCTATTTTTTTTTAAAACACAAACCTGGAGTTTTCCAATACTTCAAAATTATACAGCTGTTCCTACTCTTTAAAAATACTGTAATATTTAATGAACTGTGCACTCGAGTCTTATTTGCCATCCCGCTGAACACAAGTCAATTTAGAAAAATGGTATCGCTATGTTCAATTTAGGAAGGAAACTGATTGGATAGAAAAAGTATTTGTATTCCAGGAGGAAATGAATAGATTCCAATGCATCACTTATCTTGCTCCACTTGTCTGCTAGAAGGAAGTAATTTCTAGTCTCTCTCTGAAATCCATTGATCCTTATAAGGTAACAGGTTAGTCACAAAGCTTTTAACAAAATAAATGGCTTGCTTACATAAGTCCTGTGAAATGAAAACATGCCCAGAGGAATTTCACCAGAATCTAAAGCCAACAGATTTTTACTACTGAAGTAGAACACAAAAAGCATTTTTGTGCTACAGCAATATAGCTCAAGAACTGTTCACAAGTCATAAACATTTATGTTGTAATTAGAGAGGGGGAAATGACAGATTCTTTTTTGAAGATCTTCTCCTTCTCCCTTCCCACTTTACCTGTTCTTTTCCTCAAGTTCTTTATTTGCTTTCCTCTTGAATTTGGGTAACAGCTGCTGAAGAAGGTCCTTCACTGCATCTCGCTCCTTCACTGCTGTGCTTTCATTAGAGAAGTGGAAGTTGGTTGTGTCCCCTGCATGCAGTACCAGCTGTAGCTGAATTTTAGCCTTTCCTTCCGGACTGATTTTCTGGCCTAGAATATATAAAGAACAGCAATTAGTGATACAAGTACATTTATGTAACAAACTTTCTCCACAGATCATTCATTTATATGCCGTTGTCGGTATCATCCCATTAAATCCTGATATCCCACATTGGTGGTATTATAGCACATTTCTTCCAGCCCTGGAAGAGAAGCATGCAGCTGCCTCTACAAATTAGCTTTAAAAGCTGCATCTCACTTTTCCCCACTGCAACCAAAGACATCCTGGCCCAGATCCTGAGCTGCAGCAGAGTACTCCTTGGCCACCTTTATGTTCCACCTTTGCTAGTTTTCTAGCAAAACTCAGAGCAGCCCTCAGAGTTTCTGTTCCCTCCAAGTTGCAGGACCTAGCAATGGCCCCATGGTGCTGCTTAGAACAGCTGGAGATCACTAAGGCATAAGGATACCTGAGCCCTTCCTCCTTTCCCATAGCCACAGAGAAAAAGGAGATACAGGACCAACTAGGGGAGATCGACACCACCCATAGTGAATATCTACCCGCTTCTACATTGAGGCATTATCTTATTTGCATTGCTTCCCTAAAACCCGCAAAAACTGCCCTACCACACCTCAAGATCTGAGCCCCTTTCTCCAATATAACCCCACTGTATACCAGATTTTAATCTAGATTTTCAAAGATGAGAGGCTAGTATAATGAACCATCAGACCACATAACTCTACCAAACTTTAATCAATTTATTGTGAGCTGGGTTTTATAGAATAGACTGTGGCAGAGCTAGATGCACATCCTAATTAGCCGAAAATGGGTTAGATAGTTCCCTCTTGGGCCCCATAAATCCTGTATCCTCCAAAACAAGACATATGGCCTAGTGATTTTCCATTAGGCTACAATACATATTTCTGCTTCCAAGCGATTGCAGAGATTAACAAATTGGAAAAATGAAAAAAAAAAATTAAGAAATTTGGGGTCTATATTAAAAACACCTGAAAATTTTTTGAATTGCAGAATCTTCTATGCCTGTAATTTACTCCTGGTTCCACTCATGCTTGCCAGAAAGAATAATCTAATGAAATGCCCAAATTGGCCAAATACATGTGAAATAAGGTTTGAGTTTTATTTAAATATTTACTGATAATTTGCATACAAGAGCAATAGATAAAATAGAAAGTGCTTTCACTTACATTTTATATCTGCATACATATGGCTGACTGTAAATCGGTCTTTGCCTTCAGGTGCCCATGCTATCCTTTCAGCCATAAGGTAGAGAGCCCCATCCTGTTTCTTTTGACGCACCTTCTTTACTATCAGTAACACTTCCTCAGATGATGTTGCCATGATGGCTATAAGGTGCTATTAAAAGCACATGGTACTGTTAGTTACTTAATTCAATAGCAATTAGTACAGTATTTCCATTGACCGATTTTTTCCCCCAGTATTCCAACTTGTTTCAAAGCATTAAGACTTGCATTTTCACTTCAATACTTACATTCTGTAAACTAACAGCAGCATACAGTCACTGTCCAAGCCTTATGAGACACACTCTGAGCTTCACTTTATACATGCAGTCAAACATTTTCGGATTAAATACAATAATCACATACAAATATAATAATCCACAGCCATATTATACCTAGATTTCTTTTCCAATCCTCCTTGTGCTCCAGCTACACATACATTTCATCTAATTCCTATATTTTCTATTTCTCTTTTATGTTTCTTTACTGGTTTGTCCAGTTGTGAAGAGGGCTTATACCTCAGAGAGCATGTACATTCCAAATCCCCTGTGGCATTTCATAATGCTTTCCTTCTGTGATAGGAACTCTATAGGTTAAAACTATTTGGAAGGGGAGAGGGACGAAAGTATCGTAGACTTACACGTTCTTGCAACTGTGTACCTCCCAAGTAAAAAAGATGAACCAGTTACTTTCCCCTTCCTTCAGCACGATCCACTGATTACCATGCAAGACTTGAATGAGACTTCAGACACAATCATAATTTTAACTGGCCTATTTATTTTGTTCCAAAAATACTCAGGATCTAATCTTGCAACAACAGAAAAGAATGTTTCAGAGCAGCAGCCGTGTTAGTCTGTATTCGCAAAAAGAAAAGGAGTACTTGTGGCACCTTAGAGACTAACAAATTTATTTGAGCATAAGCTTTCGTGAGCTTCAGCTCACTTTATCGGATGCAGTGCTTAAAAGCTCACGAAAGCTTATGCTCAAATAAATTTATTAGTCTCTAAGGTGCCACAAGTACTCCTTTTCTTTTTGCAGAAAAGAATGAGAGTTTTGTCAGTGACTTCAATAAGATCTTTTGTAATTGGGAGGAAGGATAATGGGAGTGCCAATATCTTTTTTCCTTTATAGTTTTCCCAATCTTAAATTTCTCAAGAGAACAGATAAACAGTAACATACAAATTTTACTGTATTCCATCACTACACATTTCACTCCTATCAGAATGACATGAAGTTTCCTTCAGTACTATATCCTTTACATATTTTATTCCCATCCTACTCCTGCAGTTTTATTTGCCATGTACCTTACTGCCCCCTCCTCACTTTGCTACGAGTGTATTAAGTAGTTTTAGAAATCCTTTCAATACTTTGAATATGTACATGTACATTTGCTTATTTTAATTGCCAAGATCTACATCAATACTTTAAAAGAACATCTGTACCATATTTTACCACGTATTAATAGGCATCAGAAACCAATATACATATCCATTTATACTTACGTATGGATATGTTTTTAAACTGGATTTTAAATACTGTACAATGTTGAAAATAAAAATCCAATTGTTTTAAATTTGAACATCTATATAGATAATTAGTAATGACCAGCGCTCTGCTCAGTGAAAATCTTATAAGCTGAGCAATCAGACAAGTATATTAAGTACAATATTTATGAGAGAAGATGTTGAGTAGAAGATGTATCTGCACGTAGGCTTTGGTCCAGAACCAGATCAACAGTTTTGCTATTGACTTCAATGCTGCAGTATTGGGCGCTTATATGATTTCTGCCTGTTTGTGACAAAACTGTGGTTATCACTAGAATACTTAGTATTTAGGGTGCTATAGCTAGAGAAGTTCTGGTAATACTTTGCTTCAGAGGCAAAATGAGACATGTATGAAGCCAGTATTTCAAGAGAGCACCCAGGATATTCTGTGCCATTTCCCCTTCCCCCCAATACCACTATTCTTTCCTGGTATTATTTAGGACACCCATCTCCTTTAAGATTTAAAACCTTCCCAGCTCTGGCTCTGCAGCCTCCCACAGGATTCTTACCCTTGCTGGAAGTAAGAGATTTGGCCATAGAATGAGAACTTCAATGTTTTCTCAATAGTGTAGATTTTAACAATTTTCTCACTTGTTATTTTTAAATTATATACCCCACGTTTACTACAGTTGAAAGAGGGCACAACTGCACTAAAGGCGATGGACTTCAAATCACACTGAATTGAGATGAATTAAAGGCATTTTCATGCTTAGGCTTAGCCTATTGTGCAGTTATACTTTCTCAGCTAGGTAATGTTTCCTCTATAAACAACTGATTTTCCAAATGAGAAAAAAATATCAGCTGTTCCTAATTTATCTAACAAAGACAATATTTCTGGCACTGTACTTTGCAGTGTGCAGCTTCTGAATGCATAATATCCCACAAGTAGCTTGTTCCATTGTCTGGGAAACTGAATGCACTAAATCAGTGCTCTTCTGTTCTTTTTTGGTCATTGCTACTTCTTTTGCTTTCATGCCTCTGTAATAACTGCACTTTAAAGATGACAGCTCTGACATAACTCTGTCTGCAAACTACTTGCAAGCAGCAAACATTATCCAAGATAGGGGGAAAAAAACCCTGGAGTCCTCTTTAAACAGTGCATTAAGAATCAAAATATTTCCCTAATCAGGGTTTAAAAAAATACTATACACCTACAACCTAACAAGACGAAATGGCTCCACCAGTTCGGTTCTGAGGTATTACTAAAATAGAAATCCAAATGCTTCTCCTCTAATTGCTGGTGGGAAAACTCTCTTTTGTATCATCTCTAGATAATAAGTGTCTTCTCCACCATTTAAAACTTTCTAGCTGCTGTGAGGGAGGAAAAGTTTCCCAATACTCTACCCCCCCCCCCAACTCCCTTTTTTGGGGCACTTTCTCTTGAATGTCTGCAGCAGCACTGTGAAAGTGACATGACTCATGACAATATCACTGCTGCTCCCAGGGGTCTGAACTACAGTTGTCAAGCTGACAAGTTTTGTTAATTTTAATCTACTGGTTTTTTTAGCAAAACTATAAATTAGCAGTAAAGGCATTGGAGTTGTCTAGTTGAAACTCAGAAAGATGGCTCTTTGTCAGTTTACACTTGCTTCAAATTTGAAAGATTACCTTTGCAACCCTGAAGGATAGAAACCCAGTTTTATTTAAAAGCTTTAATTCTGCAGAAATTGATAGTTAAGAGACCCCCACTCAAGACCGGTAAGTGGACTTTACATGCCAAGTACTAAGCAATATGAAAAGACAACTTGTTAGACACAGGTTTTCGCTGCTTTGCATAGACATGTATCTCTGATAGTAACTTATCTATGAAACATGAGGTTATGTTGTTGAACATTTGTGTTCTGCAACAGGGCCTTTGAAATAATAAAATAGGTAATATTTTCACAAAGCATGTAGATAAATCAGTGGTTCCAACTTGTGGGTAGGACTCCATGGAGGAGGCACAAAACTTCTCCCAGGACTGACACTTTCAGCTGTACATGACTACTGACACCACTCATCCTGCAGCATAAGTGGTGTGTTAAAAAAATGAAAACAAAGGAAGACTGAGCTGCAAGGGTTGTTTATTTCCCAGCCCATTTCTGAATATTCCCCATGAAATTGGGAAAGGGGGGGGGTAAATGCAGCATGGGAAGAGTCCAGCAAAAATTGGACCGCAGTAGTGGGGAAAAGGATCTTCAACATACCCACTTTCATTTCCCTAGTTGGTGGATTAAGTCAGGCAGAGACAAGCTAGCAGCTACTTTTAAGCCACCTGCCTGGCTTCTTTGTTTCTCTTTAATTAGCTCTCCCCTACCATTCCTTTTCTCTGCTCCTTCTAGAGTAGCCAAGTAACATAGTGGCACCAGGGGATCTTGCCTATTCCCCTCCCACATGGATTGCTTTGGCAAGTGAGATTTGAAGAGAGGCCTCCAGTACCCCTGCTAATAGTCCTGATTTGGCTGAGACAAAAATGGGTTTTGAAATGGTCCTAGGCTTCTATGACAGGTGGACAAGAAAGGGAGCTCATCTGTCATTTTACTGTAAGGAAGGGTAGAGCACAACAAGTTGTTCTTATTAGGCAAGCAAGGCAACAAGCTGAAGAACCCTGGAACTTATGTTTTGGCCTGTCTACACAATAAGTCTGAACCCCTGGCATGGTTAGAAGCTTCTGTGGTCTAATGTAGTAAAAATTTTAGTTGCAGTTAGACTAGAAGAAACAACACATTATTTGCTTAAGTGAGAGAGAAAACTAAGATGTGAATGCGTGTCAGATGCCACCACTTTTTAAATCGGTGGAATTTTCTTTTAGATTTTGGAAAAGGGAGAGTGGTGCTATCATTTCTTTGCCTTTAAATTACTTTGTATATAGGCCTAATGGCTGTAATCTCCAGCTAAATTTCCCAATATCAAACCTCTGAATCTTGAAGTTTCATTTCAACTACAGTTTCAAGGTCACAAGTAAAAGGAATACCGTAGTTTCCTGCCCTCTTTGGTACTTCTCGCTATCTTGGATTTTATGGCAAGACAGTAATGCTGAACAATAGACAATTACTGGTGACATTTCCATCTCTCTCCTTCCTTAACCTTTTGTTCCAGTTTTATCCCTCCCTTTCCCAAGTTTCAGTGTCTCATGTATACACCAAACAGAAAAAGATCACCCAATCTGTTGATGCCATCTGTGCTTCTGCACAGGGGTGCTTTTATCAGCAGAAACAGCACAGAGCACGGAGTGGTGACCAGGGTCAACTGGGCTAGCAGCAGCACACGGAGACGTGAGCAGACCCACCTCAGTCAAAACACGTGGCAACAGGGTCTCAAATGGGAGGCTGATTCTTTTAAGGAAAAGAAAATGTAGGGAGGGAGGAGGTAAGCCTCACAACTATTTACAGAACTATAACCTAAACCTTGATCCTACGAGCTGCTCCACACAAGCAGACGTTCACACCCACATGGGGTTCTGCAGAGGCGCAGAAGTCCACCTGCATAAAGCAGCTTGCGTGATCAAGGTATATACTTTAGGGAAGCACAGCATGATTATCTGAGCTGGGTTGCAACCAGACCATCAGGCATCAAGTCCTGATCATTACACAATGGCATTTTTTTATCTTTAACAAACACACGAGCAGGACCTTGGTTTTACCTCATTTGGAAGGGCACAGGGTCAGCAGGGCAACATTCCCACACGTTACACACTGCTGGATCAGTCCCACCTCAGAGAGAGGAACATGTTCCTGCCACCACGCGCCCCTGGGTCCTCTCCCGCCCAGCTTGCCCTGTCATTCCCTCAACCCGGCTGCACGCCCTCCCCCACGTCCGAGCACACCTCGTGTGTCAATAAATCCGCCTCTTCCCCCGGCCGCATCCCGCTCAGCGGTAGCCCCCAGGGCAGGACAAGCCGAGCCGCCCTCGCCCGGCGATAGCTGGGGAGCCCGGAGCAGCGGGGGCCGGAGGCGGCCGGAACGCGTTGTGCTCTCGGGCTGTCAACGCCGGCTCGCAAGTGCCTCGCTCCCCGCCAGGAGCCAGCACAGGGACCCCGGCCCGGCCCATCCCCTCCCGCACAGACACGAGCCCCCGCCTGGGGAGCAGCCCCGCTGTCCCAGCCCGCCCGGGAGACTCCGCCGAGCCCCTGGACACCGTCCAGACTCCTACCGTGCGGGCGGCTGCTCAGGCCCCAGGCCGCCGCCGCTGGCTGTTGCTGCCGCCGGGTGCGGGCGCGGCGGGATGAGAGGGCGGGTGGCGCTGGGCACTGACTCCAGCCGCTGCCGGTGCCGCTACTCGGGGGGTCTCGCCGCCTCCTCTTCCATGGGGCGGCCAAACTGGTCAGCAAGGGCACGTGACCGGAACTAGCTAAAGTCCCGCGACGCACAGAGGGAGACCGGGTCACGTGACGGGGGAGACTGGTGTCGCCATGACACCTCCCGGTCACATGACAGGTTCTCCCCGCCACCATCACAATCCTGCATCACGTGATGGTTTCTCCCTTCCCCCTCCCGTCGCCATGACAGTGCGCGGGAGGGGGTGGTGACCAGGTACCAACAACGCGGCTGCCACCGTCCGATCCCTCCCATCCCGGTCACCCGGCCCCGAAGAGCGAGGAGTCCGGCTCCGTCCCTTTCGTTCCGCCTGTTCGGTCCTGTCTGTTCCGCTCCGGGGTACCGCGGCGCTGAGGGGGGGCGGGGACTTCCCTAGGCAACCGCCCGAGGGGGGAGGGGTGAAAAGAGCGTAACCGTCACGTGACGGGCGGGGGAGAAGTTGTGTGCGCGTGACGCACTTTTTTGCGGGCGCGCGCGCGCGAGCTGACGTGTTTCAGGTAGGCTGGGGAAGGATCGCGTGCCGTGGGGGCGGGGCCGGAGAAAGCAGCTGACGGGGCTGGCCAGGTTGGAGTTCGGTGGGTGAGTGTCCGCGCGGGGAGCTGGGCCAGGGTCTGGGCAGCAGCAGCGCTGGGGCCCAAGCATCGTGCAGTGGGTGGGTCCCATCCGTTTCCTGCCTCCCGCTGGCCCGGTGCCGCGGTGTGACTGGCGCCCAGCTGCTCTGCCTAGGCAGTGCTGGCTCTCGCAGGGGCTGTCGTGCTCCCCGGCTCCCTCCCCTGGCTGCCACAGCGAGCACTGCACCGCCAGCAACCCCCAGAGGGCGAGAGCCACCCTCTGCAAACTGACAGGTTTCAGAGTAACAGCCGTGTTAGTCTGTCTTCGCAAAAAGAAAAGGAGGACTTGTGGCACCTTAGAGACTAACCAATTTATTTGAGCATGAGCTTTCGTGAGCTAAAGCTCACTTCATCAGATGCATACCGTGGAAACTGCAGAAGACATTATATACACACAGAGACCATGAAACAATACCTCCTCCCACCCCACTCTCCTGCTGGTAATAGCTTATCTAAAGTGTTCATCAGGTTGGGCCATTTCCAGCACAAATCCAGGTTTTCTCACCCTCCGCCCCCCTCCCCCCCACACAAACTCATTCTCCTGCTGGTAATAGCCCATCCAAAGTGACCACTCTCTTCACAATGTGTGTGATAATCAAGGTGGGCCATTTCCTGCACAAATCCAGGTTCTCTCACCCCCCTCCAAAAACCACACACGCAAACTCACTTATTAGCAGGAGAGTGAGTTTGTGTGTGTGGTTTTTGGAGGGGGGTGAGGGAGTGAGAAAACCTGGATTTGTGCTGGAAATGGCCCAACTTGATGATCACTTTAGATAAGCTATTACCAGCAGGACAGTGGGGTGGGAGGAGGTATTGTTTCATGGTCTCTGTGTGTATATAAAGTCTGCTGCAGTTTCCACGGTATGTATCCGATGAAGTGAGCTGTAGCTCACGAAAGCTTATGCTCAAATAAATTGGTTAGTCTCTAAGGTGCCACAAGTACTCCTTTCCCTCTGCAAACTGGGAGCCTGCACGTTGAAATAACTTCTCGGTTTCGCGTCCTGGCGGCTCCGTGTTGTCATCGCTAGTATGAGTGGCAGCCGGGAGAGTCTCCCCAACCAGGTCCTGGCCCTGTTGACCAAAGTGTTTGCAATCTGAGCTTAAAAGTGAACGTACACGTGGGTGAAACGTACGCGCGGGGAAGAAGATGACCCTGATGGACCTGAGTCTGCAGGCAGACAGCGCTAGTGGCACTGCTACTCCTTGGGAAAGCCAGGGGCTGACTCTGGTATTTAGCTTCCTGTGGCAGCAATGAAGGAACATGTCACTTTCAGGCAACAGCTTGAGGAAACTGTGGGTGGTAGACATGAGTACTGGAGGGAAGAGGGAAGAGGATCTACAAAAAAAGTTGGGGAGCTCCCCACCCATTCCTCAGAAGAGCCTGAAGGAGGGGAGGAATGGCAAAGCCCCTTCCAACAGTTGTCAAAAGCCTGTGGCAGAGGGGAGAAAAAGATCCTTTTCTAGGCTTGGGTGGTGTGATTTGTACAAGGGTACACTCCCTGAACCGTATTTGGGGAAGTGTGGATTCAATCTGCTACTGTATGTACTAGAGTGGGATTAGAGTATTTTGTTTATTAGGCCAAATCTCCCCTAAAACATGTGAACAGCATCAAATATCTTAGTCTGTAACCACTAGAGATGCTCCCGTCCATATCCTGGAACGGACTTAAGAATTCCAGAAGTCCCAGTGTTACTTTGTTGTCAGCAAATATCTTTGAAACTCGCTGTCAAAGTATGTGTCTTATCCTTCTAGTGACTGGTCCTCAGTAAATAAGTCTGCTGCTACTGCCAGTTAAGTGGTAGAAGTCTGTGCTGTGGAGCTAAAAATGCGCGCCTCCCTTCCCCCCGACCCTAATGATATGTAGAGTGGTCAGTATAAAAAAAATATGGTATGTTGTTTTTGTTTTGATAAAGCTTGTGAGGAAACTGCCAATTTTGTATTCAGTGCAAGGTTTGGATGATGTGCAGGAAATAATGCATGGGGCCCCACCCTGATGGTGAAGATAAAAATATTGAATAGCTATCCCATTCAGTGCATGAATGATGGGTCCTGTGGAAACTGTTGTGCACATGCACTATGATACACCCTAACGACGTACAAGGAGGCTGAATTAAGGTTGAATGGACTACCTTGGTTTTGGTATTGTTTAACTTTTGAGTGCTTGATATTGTAACATTCATATTTTAACAACATATTTTACATGTAATATCAATTTTAAGTGTGGCAATGCAGTGATTTACACTGGTTTAACCAGATTGATCTTCAAAATTGATTTTTAGCTCAATCAATGCAGTTTGAGTCTATGGGCTGGGCTTAGATTGCACAGGAGACTGTAAACCCATCAGATATTTACCTTTAGGAATAATCAAATTGTAGCTCATCCAACAGACTAACATTTCCAGTGTAAGTTCATAGACAAAACAAACTAGGGCCCTGCCCTTGTAGTCGGATCCATGTAGGAGGATCCTTATGCTTGTATGGGTCCAGTTGCAGGATCAAGCCTGCAGCCTGTTAGATCCCCCCCCCCCCCCCGCCTTTTTTATCTTTATGAGCAGTCTTAAGTCTTTGTCCCCATTAAAAAGGGTTTCCCTGTATAGCTATACCAGCTAATCCTCCTTGTGTAGGCAAAGTTTATACCAGCAAAAGATTTCTTTTGTCAGTATGGCTTATACCAGTTCTCTGAACAAAATAAACTGTATATACTGTATATAATAAACTGCTATACTCGTGTTTGCTATCAGGCTATATTAGGTTAGGGGTGTTTCCCCTCTCCCCCTCCATCCCATTTTCCTAAGTGACATAGTTATGTGAGCAAACTTTTAACTTTAGACTAGTTCTTAAAGAACAAAGGTGGGGCTAGAAAGCAAATTGTAACAGCTCAAGAAAGGGATTATATTCTTAAATTTAACTTCTGCAGGTACAGCTAGAAGCTGAAGTAAATAATGCACCAATGATTGAGTATTGCCAGGCTTTCTTAACTCAATGACATCTGTGCCAATGATACCAGAATCTTACAGCCATGTATTGGCAGAACTTGAGTGTTTGGATCCATTGCTTTCTGCACTCAGGTTGGATTCTAGCCGTCTGAAGGTAAGTTTGGTTCTTGCTTGTTGCATTTTTTGCTTTGTTGCTTCTTGTTTTTCAGACACAGAAGTCAATATTTTTGTCATGCTACTGCTTGGTGAATGACTGCATAAAATTGCTTTGATTTGTATAGCTCTAGAAGCTATTATGCAATTTGCAGATTATGACTTGGTGTTTGCTACTTAAAGCTTGGGTCCAGTTTTATTACTGTCAGCTGCATGGTCGAGAACAGTGGCTTCTTGGAAGAACAGTTAAGAGCAGTGTAGAGCAAACAAAGATGGATCTTCTCTTGTCTGTAATGAAATAAATAGAAAAATCTTGCATGTATCTTTAAAAATGTTGCTTGCCCATTCTTAAAGTCAGAGTAATTTGCTGTTTAATTCTGTTTTTGAAGCAAATTACGAATATAAGGTACTTTGAGAATAGATTAGTCAGTTCCAGGAAAAATGCAATATTTACCCCCAAAGCCTCTAAGTGCATAGTCACTTAATTTGAATTAAAACATTTGTATTATGATTTAAGGTTTATTTTTTGGTCAGCCCATGAAATCGGATGTTTGGTTAAACTTTAAGTGGATGATACCTTATTCCGATGTACAACTTCATAGCAAACTGTTCTACGCTTTGATCTGTGCTTATTGGGTATGATGGCAGATCCATCAAAAGAAAATAAGTTTTGCCCTTGTTTAAAAAATATCGTCTAACAAGGTTTAAAGTGCTCAAACAGCTTATGAAAAAACCTGAATTTGTCTTTTTCTGTGTCCTTTATCACTAAATATATTTGCAGGAAAACAGTCTTCAAGAGCTTGTTTGCTTTTGCTGTTGACTCCGCTCTTTGAATGCATTGGTTTCACTTCTCTGACAACCTGGCCTTGCTGTTGCATACCTTGAGGGGGGAAGGGAGGGGGAGATGAGCGGCAGGCATAGAATAGGTTCATTGTCAAAGCTTTTGTTTTTAACAAATAAAGGACAAATGAGATGCCATTATCAGGGAATTTATGTTTAAGTAGCTACAGTGTCCTGTGTCATAATTTTTTCAGTGCACATGTATAGCTGTGTCTCGGAAATGGCTGGCTCTGGGCAGTTCAGGAGGGGGATTAAACCTGATTCAAAAAGATGGTTGGAAACAGAGGCTGTTCCTCACTCATAAGGTAAGGTTAGAATTGTGCAAAAACCTCAGGAAGGGCAATATTTCAATTACAGAAGTGGGGAAATGGTATATTCATATTAAAGTCCCAGGAATGTACAGCCTGTTGAATTATCCAAATAAGCTGAATTTTTTCACTACTTGTGTTTGAAGAGAGAGATGATTGTTTGCAAAAATAGCGCTTTGCAAAGTGTGGGGGTTTGAAGGAAGAGTAGCCTGAAAGGGTGCATAGTCTGCTCAGTTGTTCTCCAGACTCATAGCTTTCCTTTTTTAAACACGTCTCTCTCTCTCTCTCTCTCTCTCTTATGTTCAAAAGAAAATCTTCAAATCTTATGTGAAGTCAGCATAACCAGTTTGGAGATATCTACCTAAATTTGCAGTGAACCTGAAACAATAACTCTAGCTGTGAATTGCCTCAGTCATTTCAATGGGTGTTAACTCAAACGCCAATGATGATTCTCTATATATTAACACTGTTAGCTATTACTAAGGCTGCGAGTTTGTCACGGAAGTCACAGATTCTGTGACTTCTGCAGTGGCTGGTGTGGCTGGCTCCGGGGCTGCCTGATCAGCTCAGGCAGCCCCTGGACCAGTTGCACCAGCCCCTGCTGGGGCAGTCTCAGGCCACTGCCCCCGCAGCAGAAGGATTTTGGATGGCGAGCTTAGGGCTGGGGCTAGAGGTGCGGGAGGGGCAGCGCTTATCTTGTGGGGGGCTCCCCAGAAATGGTAACATGTCCCTCCCTCTCAGCTCCTCACTCTACTTGCTGCCTCCGCCCGCAGGCACTGCCCCTGCAGCTCCCATTGGCTGCTGTTCCTGGCCAATGGGAGCTGCAGAGCTGGCAGCGCGCAGAGCTAGGAACTTAGGGAGGGACATGTCGCTGCATCCCAGAAGCTGGGTAGGGAGCCTGCCAGCACCAGTGGGGGTCCCGGGCCCGCCAGCACTCGCGGCACCCCCCGGACCACTCCCCCAGCATGTGCAATTGCGACGCTCCCTTGACCGCTCCCCCCTGTAGCACCCATGGCACTCTCAATATTTAGACAGGGGTATAGTACAAGTCATGAACAGGTCACGGGCAGTGAATTTTTGTTTACTGCCCCTGACCTATCCATGACTTTTAGTAAAAATACCCGTGACTAAAACCGTGCTCAACGCTATTACCGTGCTCAACGCACGTAAGACTGGAATAGATCTTCAGAATATACTTCCTTTCTTGTGTTCCCCAAAGTTGGTGGCATATGTAAAGGACTAACTTGGGCTGGAGGAGGTGTTGAAGATATATAAATTAGGATTTTTAAAGGATTGTTGGCTTTTAACAACACGTGGCAGGATTGGAGGCAGAGAATGATGGATTTAATTTTCCTGTGCGGAGGAAGGGGGATCAGCTTTCAAAAAGCTGAGACTGTGTTTTGCAATCTCTGCATTATTAGTATATCAAATGGTCTGTTTCATTTTTCACTGTTGTGGGGGGGATGATGGATGAATAAAGGTTTTGTTTATTTACAAGTCTTGATTTCTAAAAAAGTACAGAATTAAAACTGCTTTGATGCTGGTGATGGGATCAGTAAAGGTCCTTGTCAACCAAATGATTTGGAGGCACCTCTATTACAAAAATTTCTGTTGTGTTGGTCTTCTTGTAAATGTATCTCCTTTCACTTGTCCAAGTGCTAACACCGTGCTTGCCTTGAGACAGACATGATTGGCAGCATTTTTTTAGATATGATTATGCCTTTATTGGTATCCTTGTGTACTTGTGTATGCCAGGATTTCCCCCTTATTTGGTTACTTTTCAAAACTTTACCTTTAAACTTGAGTTGTGTACAATTATTTAAAAATATAACCACAGATTTCCAGTTGGCTCAAGGGCCACATGAAAGCTCCCCTTTGTTACTTGAAGCACAGAGTGAAGAGGATGCTATCTAATACAAATGGTATACTTAACTTCCATGTGCAGGAGACTGTCTTTTTCACTGGGCCAAAATAGGCTGTCAGTTGGACTCAGTTACACTGACGATTGGTAATTCGTTATGAAGCCTTTTGCGTTGAGTTCATCAGTTTAGAATCCAATACAGATCAGTCGTGATCAGAGATCTTTACAGTCTAACAATAGTTGGTGAATTGAAACCACAAACTCATTTTGGTTCCTTGTGCATTGCTGTTTGTATTCTGAAAACAACCCTCGTCACTGGCAGAATTGAATGGGTTTGGAAACTGAACCCTTGTCACTCATGGAGCTGGTTCCTTTAGTCCAGATTTTAAGACGTTGCGTAGACTATGTCAGATGAAATAATTTTCATTGCTACTACCTATGTTCTTCTTCAATGGATAAACATAAGGCTTCAGTCTCCAGGACTGTCAGTTGGACGTTTTTCACAACCAGTAAGTTCCACTTAAAAAAAAAAAAAAAAGTGAAGAGAAGGCAAAGGATCCGAGAGCACTCAAAGCAGCTATGAAGACTGACTTTCATCTCTTGTAGTTCTCAGGTAGAGGATAAGAACTGTCTATAACTAAATGTAGTAATGAGAACTAACTTTACTACTGCACTTGGAACTATATTCACTTCATCACTTGACTGGTCTTTCTTGCATCAGGAAGGTGCCATTTCCCGGGTTGCCTGTTGTTTACATGATGAAGATTATGTTGCTGTTGCCACCAGGTGAGAAATTCGATTTAATTAATTTTTCCCTTCCTGCCCCAAGGCTATAAAGCATCTTCTCTGCTGGAGTGTATTCCACAGTAGCCATGTTGGTCAATTTCCCTGTTAGCTAAGGCCTGAGACATTTCAGTGGCACGGTGAAAGTGTGTTTGCTGACCTGATAAAGTGAAATGGGTAGCTAAAACATTTATACGTTGAAATTCCAGTTAGTTACATTTATTTAGTTCACAACAGACACCTTTATTGGCAGTTTCAGAACAGAGGCCCAGGTTTGAGTGAGCAACCCTCCAGGTCAGGGCTGATGTACGTTGGTAGGTTGGTGTGTGGAAGCTTGTATCTTTGGATAAATGTAGCACTTTATTTTTCAGAATGGTCAACCTCGTAATTTTCATATGTACAGCATTCAAACACAGCATTATTATATCAAAATGTATTCTTTGCTTGCCTCTTTCTGCAAGCAGCACTTCTTTACTACTAGTATAAATGATAGTCACTTTCAAAAGATCAGTTCTCTTAAA
Source organism: Caretta caretta (assembly GCF_965140235.1). Classification (NCBI taxonomy): domain Eukaryota; kingdom Metazoa; phylum Chordata; order Testudines; family Cheloniidae; genus Caretta; species Caretta caretta. The sequence continues at coordinate 27,142,961 of NC_134211.1, forward strand.
AATGTTAATCTCCTAACTGTTACAGTCAAGGCCTTGTAGTTGTCTGGGAACTCAATCAGGAGCGTCGTGGAAAGCCAGAGCGGATTTATGTTTCCACTGAGCACAAAGGCAAAAAAGTCACATCTCTTTGTTGGGATACAGCCGCACTTCGAGTTTTTGTAGGAGATCATGTGGGAAAAGTGTCTGCTATCAAGATTAATACATCCAAACAAGGGAAGGTAAAATGTTACCCATTTTCTTTACAATGAGAGGAGATTCCAACAGACAGACACACAGATTCAATGTGTCCATGTTTGTTTGTAAAATCAGGGTGGGGGAAAGAATTCACTAGCAAATTAAGTTCTGCTCGTTTTAGTGACTAGACAGGAGTGATGAACTAGATACTGGTATAAATGTTTGCTTCAATTCTTGACTGTATATGTAGCTAATCCAGCAAGTGGCAATATAATGTAAATATTCTAAAATACATTAGCATTCAATTTGGAGGTACGATTTACCACTTTTAACAGACATTGAGTTCAGGGTGGATTTTTTGCACAGTGATGCAACTCCTTTTTAGAAGTCTGAGCTTAAATCCATAATTTCTGTCTTGGCGGTTACGTCAAATAGTCTTAAGTAATCAAAAGATGGATGCACCACTTATTATGGTACTTCTGCTTAATTGTAGAATGAGTCCATCACTGTACAGGATGATATTAAGTAATTGTCTACACTTACAGCGGCATATAGAATACAGGCACAGCACGCCCAGCTAGCACAGGTATAAATAGCAGTGTAGACATGTCTTAGGTGAGTAGAGTGCCCTCCATTGCTAAACACATGAGTATATATTTTACGTAGCTCTCTACATGTTCAAGCATTGCCTCCTATGTCTACACTGCTGTTTTTAACAGTGTAGTGTCAGAGTCCATTCCCTGCCACGGGGAAAGACTCTGCAATGGAGAAAGGCTCTGGTATGGGGGAGGCAGCAGGGAAACTCCTCCCCTCCCCCCCCGCCCGAGACTTTCCTTGCTGTCGCCCCGCCAGAACTTCTGACTGTCATGTCTTGCTACACACTTCAGTGACAAGTGTGCACGCAGCCTTCTTTCACTGCAGCATGTAGTTACATGCATAGTGCCTGTAGACAAGGCAAAAAACAGTTTGTCACAGTCCTGGCTAAGCTTCTCCCACTGGATGCTTGGCAGACAGCTGTGTTTGTACCCACATGCTGGATCCATGTGCTGCTAAGCTCCTCTGGATAGGCTTCTGGTTTCTCGGGCACACTTCCCAGGCATAAACTCTCTGATGACACTTATGGGGAATGGGACCTTGTGATTGAGCAGTCTTGGTTTCCAGGATCAGTGCTAACCCCCCAAACCCTCCAGTCTCCCCAATAGCTTAAGCACACCTTCCCCAGAGCTCCATTCTCATGTATGTTGTGGTTCATAGTTTAATCCATTTGGGACATGTGAAGTTAAAGGAGGTAACGCACAAGGACTTTCTAAACTAGTCATGCTTTATTCAGAAATCACAATAGATAAACAGATATAGGCAAAATTAAATACCTTTATGCAATTCCCTCCCCGAGTGCCCATGCTGAGAGGTGTTTGGATTTTGGTTAGTGTATTCAGGGTCCCAGGACCTTCCTCTCCTTCCTTCCTCCTGATCCATCTAGCCACCTTGTTCTGTGCACTGAGAGAGCTACTCGGAGTACACTGTGTCCATTTATAACTTTCCAGTTCCTCTGCCATGTTACTCTCCTAGTCAGCCTCAAAGCTTCCTTCAGGTGATCAAGATCCACCGTCAGGTGTGCTGTTGCTTGGTTACTGCCTGTCTGATGTCCAGACTGAAAACACTAGTTTCTTGCAACACAGCCTCCCCATATGGGTAACTGTTATGGCCAAGGTACACCTGTTAAAATGTTAATGACTCTTGATGTTCCTATCATAGCTGTCTAGTTAAGGTCTGTGCCATGTATAATACAGTCCCTATTATCAAATGGCTGATTCAGTATACACTGAGACTTTCCATGGTATAGCAATTTCATAATATGAACCAGAATTCATAAGTTTTACATAAGGAAAGTCCCAAATCATGTCACAGCTCCACAGTTAAACATGTTACCAAAACAATTGCAAAAAAGAGCAAAAGTGGAACTGAAATTTGTAGTAAAGTGGAAGTTCGGGTTTTGAGGTTCATATCATGGCAGATCTGAACAATACATTTAGCATTAAATCTGCAAAGAACTTTTAGAAAACTGGCCTCTATCTTTTTTGCTTTTTTATAATTTGGGCTTCAGATTTGTCAGGGCATTTTATATAAAAAATCATGGAGCAGTTGCTAAGCCTGTGATTTTTACTAATTTTATTATGACTGCTCTGTGATTCTTGATAAAATGTGCCCTGACAAATGAGGGGGCACCGACCAGCTGCAGCAACACCCTTTGCTCTGACACCACAACCCTAATCCTAGCCTGGGAAGGGAGGGGGCTTCAGAGCAAGCCCAACCTGCACTCACCTCGAGCACAGGGAGCAGTAGAGCCTGCATCCTGTGGGGCTGGTCCCAACTCCCCACTCTGGGCATTGCAACAGGGCATGCAGGATTGCAGCACTGCTCAGATTTGACCCAGCTGCCTCTTCGTTGTGATAGAGGGGCAGGCCAAACCTGAGTGGTGCTGCAGTCCCATACACCTGGTTGCAACACACACAGCGGGGAGCTGGTCCCAGGCCTGCAGGACAGGAGCTGATGGTGTGAGGTGAGTGAGTCATGGACGAAAAAAGTTACGGATAAGTGGGAAGATCATGCTATTGTGACTCTTCTTTCCTGCCATGACAAATCTATAACCTTATTTATAATGTATAAAATATAGACTGTAAGAAGGCCTGAAAGCCTTTGTATTAAAGAAAAAAATCTGCTTGTTTTATTTTAGAAATATCAAGTAAGTCAACTCTATTCTTCCCTGGTTTTTCCTGGGTAAAATGTCTCCGGAATATATAATGTGTGCACTAAACCCTCAGTTGAAGGGATTGGACTGTTGAAACTCTGACGTACTTTCTCCACAGTGTTAATTGGCCATTGAAGCTAAATAATACCGAAAGCTTTAATAGTCAGGCTATGGAACAATTAGAGAATTGTAACGAACTTTTCACTTGTGCGCCTCCTGGTTCAGCTGCATCAGTGTCATCACGAGTGAGAGCCCAGGTGTGTGCTACTTGTTGTATGGCCCACAGTCAATGCAAGTCATCTATGTGAGAATTATTTAGTAAATGGTATTTAGACAACATGCCGCAGAGTAACGATGAAACTTGCTGGCATTTGTAGGTCGATTAAATGTGAAGCTAAGTTACCTTAGTAAATAAGGGAGACTATTGCAGGCTTAAAAGAAAATGTGCATTACATGGGTAATGACACATTTATGTAGAAAGAGAACTTACTAAAAAAAAAAAGTCAGAGAGGACTATGATGTACAACAATGAATATAGTACAAGTATACATTGATGGGGAGAAAAATTACAAGACACTATAAACAAGGCCCCCATCTTGCAAGCACATATGTGAATAACTGTATGTGTGTGGATCAGAGGTTGGCAAACTGTGGTCCGCGGGACCATCCTGCCTGGCCCCTTAGCTCCCGGCCGGAGAGGTTAGTCCCCGGCCCCTCCCCTGCTGTCCCCACTCCCCCACAGTCTCATCGTGATGTGTCGCCAACGCTCTGGCTCGCCGCTCCTGCTGGGCAGCGTGGGCGGTGTGGCTGGCTCCGGCATGGTAAGGGGGCGGAGGGTCCCGGGAGGCAGACAGGGAGCAGGGGGCGGTTGGATGGGGGTGGAGGTTCGGGGGGGCAGTCAGGGAATGGGAGGGGGGAGCTGGTTAGGGCATGGGAGTCCCAGGGGGCCTGTCAGGGGGCAGGGGTGTGGATAGGGGTCTGGGCAGTCAAGGGACAAGGAGCAGGTGGGGCAGTCAGGAGACAGGGAACAGGGGGGTTGGATGGGGCGGTTAGGGGATGGGGAACAGGGCGGGTTGCATAGGCGTGGGAGTCCCAGGGAGCCTGTTAGGGGTCGGGGGTGTGGATAGGGGTCGGGGCAGTCATGGGACAAGGAGAGGGCTGGGTTGGATAGGGGGTGGAGTCCCGGGGGGGACAGTTCGGGGCGGGGGTCCCGGGAGGGGGCGGTCAGGGGACAAGGAGCGGGGCGGTTGGATGGGTTGGGGATTCTGAGGGGGGTAGTCAGAGGGCGGGAAGCAGGAGGGGGAAGATAGGGGGCGGGGCCAGGCTGTTCGTGGGGGCACTACCTTCCCTACCCGGCCCTTCATATAGTTTTGCAACCCCGATGTGGCCCTCGGGCCAAAAAGTTTGTGGATAGTCCATTGAAATCTGTAGGGCTATTCACTCACATAAACATTCTCAAATCCAGGGTCTTATTTGTAGGGGGAAAGTAATGGTGTACGTTATTGGACACAGGACAGAGTTAAATTAATGTGAACAACCACAAACAGTTTGAAGTTTGCCGTTTTCTGACCTTTGAGTGCAGCAGTTTGCAATTTTTTCTTAATGTCGTTTTTATAGAACATTATCAACATTGACCTAAACCCAGTATATGTTGTTTTTTGTTTGTTCCTTTAGGCAGCTGCTGCTTTTGTGATGTTTCCAGTTCAGATTATAACCACTGTTGACTCCCGTGTAGTTCAGCTTGATTATTTGGATGGAAGACTGCTTATTTCTTCACTTACTCGCTCCTACTTGTGTGATACTGAGAGGTAAGTTATACACTAACTGCAAAAGTATCAAGACATCTCTTAAAGCTGGAAACTGATTCAAATGGATCAGCTGAAAGATCATTCTTTAGCATTTACATTTATTATTTGTAAATTTCATCACTCAACATTGTTACCATTTAGCTGGTCATACATACTCATCACTGAAGAAACTTACTGACATATTGTAGACCAGATATTACCCCTTAGCAGTATTATCTTAACAGTATTAACTTACTTCTTGGTTTTGCTTCTGATTTTAGGGGTTGGGTTTCATGGTTTTAAAATGAATGAAAACTTTAATTTACAGCTCTTCAGAACAGTATTTAGTGTCTACACTGCACATGCAGTTTAACGGACACAGTTAAACTTCGAGTTAAGCAGAGACAGCAAGGAAGATACCGGCCCTGCTGTGTAGACCCTAGTTAGATAGACCCAATTGGCTAGGCAAATATCATAGAAATTACTTTGATTGCTAAAGCAAAATAAGTAGTAAAAATTAATGCAGAAAGCATGCAATGTCTTCGTAAAGTACAAATTTAAAAATAATGGAAAACTGACTTGTATCAAGCAAACAGGTTTCTTTTTGGTTAAACTGCAACTATCTCATCACTCTATACTTTGAATTATAATGGTGAGATTTTTTGGTTTAACTTACTGGTCATCAGGAAGTTTAGACTTGAAATTAGATGAAGGTTTCTAACCAACAGAGGAGTGAAGTTCTGGAACAGCCTTCCAAGGGAAGCAGTGGGAGGCAAAAGACCTATCTGGCTTCAAGACTAAGCTTGATAAGTTTATGGAAGGGGTGATGTGATGGGATAGCCTAATTTTGGCAATTCATTGATCTTCAACTATTAGCGGTAGATATGCCCAATGGCCTGTGGATGGGATGTTAGATGCGGTGGGATCTGAGTTACTACAGAGAATTCTTTCCTGGGTGGCTGGCTGGTGAGTCTTGCCCACATGCTCAGGGTTTAGCTGATAGCCATATTTGGGGTCAGGAAGGAATTTTCCTCCAGGGCAGACTGGCAGAGGCCTGGGGGTTTTTCGCCTTCCTGTGCAGTGTGGGGCACGGGTCACTTGCTGGAGGATTCTCTGCACCTCCAAGTCTTTAAACCACAATTTGAGGACTTCAATAGCTCTGACGTAGGTTAGAGGTTTGTTATAGGAGTGGGTGGGTGAGATTCTGTGGCTTGCGCTGTGCAGGAGGTTAGACTAAATGATCGTAATGGTCCCTTCTGACCTTAAAGTCTATGATTCTATTCAATAAACTTTACCATATCAAATACAAACTAAAATATTTTGGAAGCTTACGGTTATGAATGTTCCTTTGGTGGATACAGTCCTCCAAGAAAATGTTAAAACAGCCTGTTTTCTATATTGTCTAAATATATATTTTCCCCCACTAGAGAAAAATTCTGGAAAATTGGTAACAAAGAAAGAGATGGAGAATACGGCGCCTGTTTTTTCCCAGTTGGAAAGAGTTGTGGGAGCCAGCAGCCATTAATATATTGTGCACGTCCTGGGTCAAGGATGTGGGAGGCGAACTTTGAAGGGGAGGTGCTAAGTACCCATCAATTCAAACAGCTGCTCTCATCTCCTCCTCTCCCCGTTATTACTCTAAGGTAGTGGTATTGATGGTGGTTAGTGATAAATTGGGTTATGCTTTCATCCCGTGACTCTTTCTGTGAAAGCTACTCTCTGAAAGTCACAAAATACAATAATAAAAAGTCAAGTCATGAACAAACACTTCCACTTGTCATGCAGCCTAAAGTTTTCATTTTGCAGCTCTCAGAAATATTTGTTCAGCTGTTCTTTATAGCATCCACTCGCCCACACGCTTGCATCCAAAAGTTTTCTTCTAAAAGGAAAAAAAAAATTTAATGACAAAAGATCATGCTTAAGTAGTGACTAATGCAATGGTTGCCATTTCAATTAGAAGTGGTCAATTTTTATTACATCGAGTTGGTAGGAGCTCTGTGCATGAGTGGTTTAAGAACTGATTTCTTTGTTTTGTAGTCAATTCTGGCTTCCAATTAAATGTAGCTGTAGCAAGTTATAGTCATATTTGATTAGAGAAGTGAATTCATACTTTGACTCTTGGGTTATATTTTCCATAGCAGAGATGCAGTTTAAAGTAATAAATCTACAGTGTTGCCTTTGGATGCTCTAAAATTATTATTACTAAACATAGAGCTGTTAATGCACTTCTGTTTGGTAACATGTTTGACTCTTTTTGGAATGGGTTAGGTTGGGGTAAGGGTCATAGCTTTATCAGAAATACTTCCAGTGTACTTTATGCCTATGGAAAATATAACTACATAATTATTTCATAGAATAATTAATTTTTTTCTATATTCGTATTTTTAAATGTTTTTGGTGGGAAAAACTTTTAAACAAACTGATCTCTGACCTTTACTGTAAATTATCTTAAGAGTTAAGGCAACCAGAGGTCTTGGACTCTTGTAAATTTCTATTTCCTGTTCTGAAGTATCAGTCCTTTTGTAAAAAGAAAAGAAGTACTTGTGGCTCCTTAGAGACTAACCAATTTATTTGAGCATAAGCTTTCGTGAGCTACAGCTCACTTCATCGGATGCATACTGTGGAAAGTACAGATGATCTTTTTATACACACAAACCATGAAAAAATGGGTGTTTACCATTACAAAAGGTTTTCTCTCCCCCCACCCCACTCTCCTGCTGGTAATAGCTTATGTAAAGTGATCACTCTCCTTACAAAGTCCTTTTGTAGTTTATGATGACCTCTTCCTTCCATATTCATGGCTATTTAAAATGCCAGTGAAAAACAATTACTTCTGTTAGTTAAAAGATTTAAGATAATCCATCCACCCTGTATTAATTTTAGAGGTAAATTGTAATATAGTCAGATTGTGACTTTAATAAATATTGAAATTCCTAAGTATTCCACTTTAGTAATAGTAGGTATTTTGCCAATAAACTTTGTTCATAAGTGACAGAAAAAACTAAAGCCTCAATCTTACAAACATACCCATATGTTTAATTTCATACATATCACTTTAGTGGGACTAAATACATGCTTAAAGTTTAAGCATGTGTGTAAATGTTTACGGGACTGAGGGTTTAAATATTTTGCTAACGTGTGTTTTGTAATTAAAATGAATAATTGTCAATTGCCATTTAGATATTATATGTTCTATAGGTTGGATCCTCAGTATAATACTTCTGCCTGCTCTCTCCAATCTTTGTCTTTCCCAAAACTGTTATATTTGACGTAAGTATTTACCAGCACTCTGCTTTAACAACAATATTGTCTTTGTGTTAGCTTTCATCTCATCTGTTCAAATTAATATCCTGCCAAGCTCATGAGCAGTAGTTTTGATTTGTTTATCCTCTTCTTCCCATGCTCCAAATCCTCTTAACCCATTTCCCCCCAACCCTGTTGTCTAGTGAATTCTTTTCAAAATCCTAATTACTTTAAGTTTCCAGGTCTTGTCAACAAAATATAAATTTGTACTAACTTTTAACATTTCCACTAAACGCATTTTTTTACGGGTTCACAGTTTCATGTAAATCTGCAAACCTTCTCCAAAAGTCAGTTTTTTTTAAATCTACAAAATAATCTTCCTACCTGAATTCCCTGTATGCAGGTTTGGTTAAAGACTATAGAAAACAGATGTGTTAGGTCAGGAGGCTGTGTCTTAAATCTTGTTTTAGAGATCTAGAGATCTTGTTCTCTAAATAAAAAAATAATAGATTAATTAAATATACTATTAAATGGCGTACTCTGGCAAGAGAATTTCCTTCTGAAATGAGTACGTTAAAACTTCTTGAAACAATGCTTAATATTTTTTTCTTTGCTTACAGCGAGCATTGTGTTATGACGTGGACAGAAAGAGGCATTTATGTCTTCATTCCTCAGAACGTTCAAGTTTTACTTTGGAGTGAAGTAAAAGGTGAACTTTAAGAAACTTATGTTTTTGCTGCATTGTTCATTACATTTTGACTTTCTAAAGTCCTGTACTTACAGTTCAGTAAACCAATTTCCATTTCCACAAAGGGGTAAAATAACATTCATTAATAACTTTCTAGTTTAATAGTCAGCAATTTATATGACAAATTTTTGAATATTAAAAAAAAACCAAACCCTTTGAAAACTAACCTTTACAAATTACTTATTTGGATGCTTGTGCAATAAAAGTAATAGGGGACAGTGTATTGAATCTCAGAAATAAAATGACCAAATGTGATTCAATGAAACATCATAAATATTATGGTTTTCTTTCCTTGCTTCTCCTTACTCTGTTTTATTATCTTTCAAAGAATATCTGATGTGGATCTGACTCTAACAGATTAGGAGACTTTTGTATAGTGTTCTTCTAAATTGTATTTACATTCTTCAGTTTAGACAACTGCCGAGTTACACAGAAGGACTAAGAAATGTCAAACACATATGTGCTTACTACATTGGTTCTAGAACTGTTCTAAGAGTATTTAACTGCACTCTTGATATTAACAGTTCAAAATGCCAGTGTTATGGAGCATTTGCACATTAAGTGTTTCTTGTACATCAAATTAATTAAATCCTTAACAAGCAACTAATTAATTTCAAATAATGGGACCTGTCATTGTGCTATGTAGTCTCTGCGTTTTGGTTTGTTTTCTTTTCCAAAGAAAAAATGTGCATAACTTGTAATTAAATACTTCCAAGTAACTTGGTAAAGATCAAAGGACTCTTAGATTTTAATTGTATGCAATGATAATTATATATTAATGTACTGTCATCTAATTTTATCCCATATTCTGTTGGTCTATTTCAGGAATGGAAATTTGTTGTAATCATTAGTAGGCAGATGGAAAAGTACAAACTGTTTCCAATGTGTTTGTGTCCGTGTCAGTCCCAAGAAATTAAAAATGTAAGGTGGCTGAAGAAATGTCTTTTATTGGACTAACTTCTGTTGGTGAGAGAGACAAGCTTTCGAGCTTACACAGAGCTCTTCTTCAGGTCTGGGGAACTTACTCAGTGTCACGCTAAATCTGTTCTACGTTGTATTGGTCCAGTACAGAATTTGGTCCAATAAAAGATATTACCTCACCCTTCTTGTCTCTAAATTGTTTCCAAGTTTACCCAGAAATGGAAAGGAATACTGATAAGTACATTCATCCCTAAGACTTCTCTACTCATCTGTTTTATATAGATATCCAGGATATAGCAGTGTACAGAAATGAGTTGTTCTGTCTGCATACGAATGGAAAAGTCTCGCACTTCTCTCTTCTGCTAGTGGAGCGGTGTGTAGAACGTCTGCTAAGAAGAGGTTTCTGGAGTCTTGCTGCCAGAGTCTGCTGTCTTTTCCAGAACTCTATTATTTCCTGCAGAGTAAGTTAGGACCTCTTCCCACCTCTTTCATACATCTATTCATTTAGTACATCTATCTTTTGTCCTAAACCAAATCCTATAAAACTCTGCACTTCGGATTTTGGAGCTTTTTATCATGTTGAAATGTTATTGTAGAACTAATCAGCAATGATTCCTTTATTAGAAAACTTAGCCTATACTTGTATGGGTAGTAAATTAAAACCCATCTGTTATGTTTCATATGTGCATTAAGACTATTAACAAACCTCTTGCTTTTTGTATTGTTAGGCAAGAAAATTTTTGCCTCTAGACAAACTAGAGCACTTGAAATCACAGCTGGACCTCTCAACCCAAAGTGATGTCAGTAGCCAACTGGAAGAATTGATATCAAAACTGGAACCTTTAGATTCTGCATGCAGCAGCAGAAGGAGCAGTATTTCATCACATGTAGGTGTACATAAAGTTGAATTTTTTCGTTAATTGAGTTCTTCCTCATTTTGTTATGAGCTTGTCTTTTGCCATCTTTGACCGGGGTTGCTGGAGGGATGATACTGAAAATGCTCAAATGCAAAGAATAGGGCAGACAATCCCCAAAACGGGTAGTTTATTCTAATAATTATATTCACCAGGCCAGTAACAAAACAGCCTCTGTAATGCCTGACAGGTTCCCTTTAAGCACTCTAGCCTTTGGCTTCCACTCAAACAGCCAAGTCTATATGGTGAGGATTATTTAAAACCTTATTCACCATATATAAAGTCCTACCAGTCCCAAGGGATCAGACACATTACCCACCAGGTTAATGAATATTTCAGATCTTACCCAAATACATGCTTACAACCAATTCTTATTAACTAATCTAAGATTTATTTAAAAAGAAAAGAGTTACTGTGGTTAAAAATCATTATACATACAGATATGAGTATAGTTCTTAAGTCAGTTTCATAGCAGAGATGGTGATGATGCTGATTTGTAAAAATCCTTCCTGAATCAGTTCAGTAGGTTATAGTCCAATAGGCAGTTGATGTGTAGAGTTTGTTCAGATTCTTCCATGAGAATTTGCAGGGATAATTCAGGGTACACCTGGAGACCTCTTGCAACTTGAACTTCCTCATCAAAGTTTAAGCAAATCTGAGATAGTAAAGATCAGGCCCGAGCCCTTCATAACTAAAGCTCAGCAGATAAGTCTCTTGACAGCAAATGATCACAGCGGGGGCCTTCCCGGATGAAGAATAGGCAGTGTATATTGTGCTTTGAAGCTAAACTTCTATTTCCTATGTATATGCTGATAAACTAGTTGCATTGATTAGCATTATCGCAATTACCCATTCAAATGGTTAATAGGTAGTGTACTGCACACTTCAAAGAGAAATAAAGACGATATTATTACACCACAAGTCTCATCTAAGTGTTAATATCCCTTTTTGATCTCTGAATCAATAGAATATAGTAATGAAACATTACAGACAGGGACTGAAGTTTAGCATGTACAAGCTAATTAGATTACATTGTTAAACTTCTGATAAGACATAGATAAACAGACAAATATAATTAATATCTGCTTCTAATTCTATAACAATAGAGGTTTACATTTCAAGAACTCCGAGTGTATTTAACATGGCTTTCTTAACTATATACAAGGAATGGTCCTGTTTACCATTTCAGTACTATTCTAGTATGTCCTTAAAGGTTGATTTTTGGATCAGCCAGCTGCTGGTTGCTTAACCCTCGCTGGCTCAGTGTCACACAATCCTTCACTCTGCAGATTAGAAAAAAGGTTTATCTTATATTTGCCTTTCTTCACTGATAGTGGTCAGATATTTAGGGTGTGGGGGAGGTAATATCTTTTATTGGACCAACTTCTGTAGGTGAAAGGTACAAGCTTTCAAGCTACACGGAGCTCTTATTCAGGTCTGGGGAAGGAAATCAGAGTGTCTTAGCTAACTACAGTTTGAGACACATTGCTAAACGTAAGGGTTAACTCATATTGTAGGAGGCCACATGAAAAGAGGTGGGCAATTGAGGGTTTAGACTATTATTCATAAGGGGTTTGAAGTGGGCAATTAAGGATAGCAGGCGGTGGTGGGGGTATTACAAAGCATTGTAATGAGCCATAAAACCAGTGTTCCTGTTGAGTCCATGGTTTTTGTTGTCCACCAGAGTTACGAATTTAAGTTCCCAGTTGAGACCTACCACCCCACATTGGAACCCATACTGCATGTCCTCATACAGTTAAAACCCATATTTGATGCGGACCACATCCTGAAGTAAATCTTTCTTGAGCACCCTATTCTTGTCTTCAAACAACCCCCCAGCCTTGCCAAGCTCTTCATCAGAAGCAAGCTCCCCACAGACCGGGATGTACCAACTCAGAGCAGCACCAAACCCTGCCAGAATAACCGATGTAAAACCTGCAGACATATCTCCACTGCTACAATGATCAGTACCTCACACAACAAACACACCTTTTGAGATTCATGGGTCCTACACATGCTTATTACAACTCATTCAGTACATCAAATGCCCCAAAAAAACTTATGTGGGTGAAACCAGTCAATCATTACATTCTTGAATGAACTCTCACAAAAAAATGATAAAAGACAAAAACACTTACTGCCTATGGTCAAACTTTTCTCACAAAATGATCACTCCATATCTGGTTTCAGAGTAGCAGCCTTGTTAGTCTGTATTCGCAAAAAGAAAAGGAGCACTTGTGGCACCTTAGAGACTAACAAATTTATTTGAGCATAAGCTTTCATGAGCTACATGCTCAAATAAATTTGTTAGTCTGTAAGGAGCCACAAGTACTCCTTTTCTTTTTACTCCATATCTGTTCTTTCAATACTCGCCCTCAAATACCACAATACCTTCAAAAGGTGAGCTTGGGAACTTAAATTAATAACTCAGCTAGACACCAAAAAACACGGATTCAACAGGGACACTAGTTTTACGGTCCATTACAACAATTTGTAATATCCCCCACCCCCACTGCCTGCTACCCTTAATTGTCCACTTCAAATCCTTTATGCATAACAATCTAACCCTCTGTTGCCCATTTCCTTTCAAGTGGCTGCCTACAACATGCATTATCCCTTACGCTTAACAATCTGTTCCAACTTGTATTTAGCTTACACACTGATTTCCTTCCCAAGATCTGAATAGGAGCTCTGCATAGCTCAAAAGCTTGTACTTTCCACCAGCAGAAGTTGGTCCAATAAAAGGTATTACCTCACCAAACTTGTCTTTTTCATATCCTGGGACCAACCTGGCTACATCCACACTGCAAGATACTTAGGGTGTCTATTACTAACTAGACTAATGGGGATAGGAACCTAAAAATGTTAATTATGCAGTTTTTTAGATTTGTGAGGGTATGATTTGATAGATTTCATGTTCATCTAGGGCTACTTAATTCTATTCTCTGACCCACAATGATTCCTGCATGACAGTACTTCTCTTCTAAAGTTATATTTTAGAGTGCTGTAACGTTCTTCAGAAAATGCCGGTTTGTGTGGAAATGTGACCTCATTTGGGCATAAGACCTTGTACTCAGTTTTAAAAATTGGCTTTAACTTTACTTACAAAAGTGTCAAGTGCTGTTTTACTCATGTGGTTGGTAAGATGTTGACCCTTTTAATGTCTTGTGAAAAGGAAAAACTTGCTTCGTATTTAGCACTTACATAGCTGTTTTCATCTTCGAAGCACTTTAGACAACTAATTATTCTCACAACATCCTGTGAGGTTATCCATGTTGTAGAGATGTAGAAATGTACAGCTTGAGCTGAACCATGACCAGGGAGAAACGTGTGTTTTGGGGAAAACTTTTGTGGAGGGTCTATAATTGCACTTACAATTGTGTTAGCAAACTAGTTATTTAAGAATCAATTAACTGCAATTACACCATGACCAAAACTCCCTTTATAGGCGAGAGGAAGTGTCTTGTACAGTGTGGCTTTGTCAGAGACGATATTAAAACTGAGGAGTTCTTAGTTCCTCATCTTGTGCTCACCCCACCAGACTTGCAGTTTTTCTTGTAGTTACTCTTCCTGTAAAAGTTCCATTTTAACTCTTACTTAGTTCAATTTCTTTATAAATATACAGTGTGGCATACTCATCTGCATACAAATACCAGAATGCTTTTCCAGCATACATGTGTTTATTTCCAAGGTTTCAGATTAAAAGCTCTGGTGGTTCACTGAATTCTCAGTGTGGTTTAATAAGGATATTTTTGTGGCTCATGTGACTATTGTTTGCCCCCACAGGAAAGTTTCAGTGTCTTAGACTCTGGAATTTATCGTGTTATTAGTCGAAGAGGCAGTCAGTCAGATGAAGACGCTTGTTCCCTAAACAGCCAAACGTTGTCAGAAGATGAGAGGCTTAAAGAGTTTACTGCACACCAGGAAGAAGAGCAGCTGGAGCTTGGTAATGGCTTGCGATGAAAATTGCTTTTCAGTTGCCTTTTTTGTGTTCAGCAAGTAGCTGGTGATATGGTGTCTAAGTTTAAAACAACAACAAAATCCTTTATAGCTGTAAATTCCATTTGTCTTCCACCATTTAGATATCCCTGATTTAAACCCTATAAACTGTTCGGTGAATCACATGTGCCACATCTTGCTGGTAAACCTAAAGTCACCACTTATGTGGCCTCTTGTAGTAAAACATTGTACTGAAAACCTTAGGGTTGAGATCCTGACTCAATTGAAGTAAATGGCAAAATTCCCTTTTATTTCAGTAGAGCCAGGATTTCACTCAAGATTTCCTTTTTTTGTAGGTAACTCAGCTAGGTTATTCTTACCATTAAGGCAAAATACCCTGCTTCAGTATTAATCCAGCCTCTGCTAGCCAGATTTCCACTTTTGTTGTCCTATCCTAACTCTAGTTGAGCCAGGCCTTATATTGGTGCCAGGGCGCTGGTCGGTGTCGGTCAAGAGCTTTTAACTTTCTTGCAGGGTTTCTTTTCTGGGTTTTTTTGGAAGGGATTCCCTCCTGTACATTTACACATTGGTGTATGAGGGATGCAATCTTTTGAAATAGTAACCCCATTATTCCACCCAATCAGCTTTGTTCTTTTCTTCCCCCAACAAATGTCCATCTCTGGACAAAAGTAGAGGCTTCTCTGGCTTTTCAAGGGGTAGTGTGATCTCTCCTTTCTGAAAAAAACACACCTTTATTCGTAGCTCCTTTCTCTGCTGCTGCCTGTCTGTGTTGATAGAGGAAGCTGTTTAAAGCTGGGTAGAGGATAGAATGGCCTGCAGAGAGGGAGATGCTCTTGGGTTTCTGCTGGGAATATACTCTAGTGCTATAGGGAGAATATTGGGGTTTATTTTTTGTATAGTGAGCTCTCTCTTCAGATGCACCAAAAGAGCTGGATGAGGCAGACCTGAAGGCACACTTCTATTAAATATTGAACTCCTTCCACCTCACCCACCCAATTTAGAGCTGCTAGCTATGAGAAGGTGTGGAGTCTTTCTCCTGACCCCTAGGTTGCTGATGACCTAAAAATTAAGTGGGGCAGGAGAGCAAAACTCCCTTCTCATCAGGGAGTCAACTGCTATCCCCTGCAGAGTGGGAGTGTCCTGTAGGAAGGGATGGCACCCCTTGTGATCTACCTGATCTTGAATTGAACCCTGCTCTGTTTGGTCAAGAGGGAAGGTGAAGAATGCAGCTGTCTTGGTAGACTCATTCTTTTCTAAAATCAAGTGGATTATACTAAAGTGTATGAAAATATGTCAGGGGGTTTCTTTGGCCTCTCTTTTTAGTAATCTGTTGGTGTCAGAAACTAAAATGTCGTAGTGCAACAGTTTTTTTTTGCCAAGGTGTTTGTGGACTTTCTCACAATGTGTGTCAAGAAAGAGTGGAAAATATAAAGGTTTAAAAGCTAATACCATGTTTAGGAAGGTTTGTACTATTAATAAATGCGTGTTTTGTGACCATGAACTTTACACTTGTCATTTGTGACATTTGTTCACCCATCTTTACTTTTTGGTTATGCCATCTTAATGTATTTTAGAATGTAAAATTTTCAAGTGAAGAGACTTGGCTTTACACGTGTGGAGTTGGAGCTTTCCTGTTGCTGCTCAACTAGTGATCTCCAAGTGGCTGGTTATTTCAAACTATAAAAATCCTAGCTGCTTCTGTATCTCAGTGCATGTGAGCATCATTTGGTACTTTAGATCAGTGGTTTGCAGACTGCGGGTTGCGACCTAGAACTTGGTCGCGGAATGTAAGGTGCTGGGTTGCGGCGGCTCTGGTCAGCACCGCCGACCTGGTCGTTAAAAGTCCCATCGGCGGTGCTGCCTGACCAAGGCAGGCTAGTCCCTACCTGACACTGTGCTCCGCTCCAAAGCGTTCAGCAGCAGGTCCGGCTCCCAGGTGGGGGGGCGGGGGGGGGCACGGGGCTCTGCATGCTGCTCCTGCCCCAAACACTGGCTCTGCACTCCTAGCCAATGGGACGTGGGGGGCAGTGCTTGCGGGCAAGAGCTGCGCGGAGCTGCTTATATACCTTTGCCTCGGAGCCGGACTTCCTGCTGGCTGCTTCCAGGGCACAGCGTGGTCTGCGGTGCCAGGACAGGCAGGAAGCCTGCTTGAGCACCACCACTGACCAGGAGCCACCTGAGGTAAGCATGCACCCCCAATCCCCTGCCCCACCCCTGAACCCCACCCAAACCCGGAGGCCCTTCCTGCACCCAAACCCCTCGTCCCTGGCCCCACCCCAGAGTCTGCCCCCTCAGCCCAGATGTAATCTAACTTTCTCAGCCCAAATGTAATCTAACTTTCATGAAATGTCACTACATAGTTTAATATGACATATTTATGTTAGTTTTTTTTTTTTTTTTGAGCCATCTTGGTTACCTGCTGAAAACAGCATTGAGCTGTTGCCTCAGAATAGGCCAGAAATCCATGTACAGAAGACAGTCACCCATCCAGTGTTCTCCTCTTACTGCCACTAGTTTGTCAGTTGCCTCTTTATCAAATAAAGATTCAACAGGTTAATAAAACAAATACCTACTGGTCTAAGGCCAGTAATGCTAAAATTGCCCTTGATCCCAAGGACTGTGTGTGTGTGTGTGTGTGTGTTGCTAGTTCCTATCCTATCTCCAGTCTCCCAGTCTCAAAAAAAAATAAAAAAAAATCAAAAAAATCCATGATAGAACCTGCAAGTAAAAAAAGAAAACACAATTTAGGCTACAAGAGTAAAATTTCCCAGTTAAAGGAAAGCATGGGTCCTAACTGGATTATATGTTTCGTTGTCAAGTCATTGCTTCATAATTTTATTATTTCAATTCCGTTTGTTAGAAAACGTATCTCATACTTCTGTGGTGGTTGAGACTGATCGGAATGAGACTTTTCTCCCATTCAGTATTCCATTGTCATTTCGTTCACCATCTCCTCTGGTCTCCCTCCAAGCTGTCAAGGAAAGGTAAACATCATAGGATATTTGTTCATCCATTATATTCCTTTTTTTCTGAATTCATAGCATTGTTGTTTCATACTTTGCCGAAAGATAAAATATTGCATAAAATACACAATATAAAATCAAATTTGATAGGGAAGTTTAATCCTGACTCCAATGAAGATAATAGGAGTCTTGCTATTGACTTCAGTGAAGCCAGGATTTCACTCTTGAGTTTTAAATGGAGGTTAAGAACACATACCATAGTCTTGTGGCTAGCGTTTCCAACTTTTGAGTGAGTCTATTGATTGTGGCTATGGGATTTAGCATTTTGGTACTTAGATTGTTGAAGATGTTAAGGTCCTGTGTGTATTTTAATGATGGTATGTATTGTCAAGATATGTACCCCAAATCAATTAAATTGTCCCTTCCCTCCTTCAGTAAATCTTATGCATTCCTCACAGGTATCTGGAATCAACTGTGGTTTATACCTATTGTATGTGAACAAACCCAGTTTTATGTCTAAAAATCAAAATGTGCGGCTTTAAAATATAGAACAAGCAAGCCACTAAAATAAGGGGGGGAAATAGCTTGCATAAAACTGGTTATTTCAAAGCTCTGAATATAATGTATCTTATTTAAAACCAGAAGTGCTGGCCCATGGTGTTTGTAGCATTATCTTGAAATGTTGGGTTAGCCCTTTCATTCAGTTTTCTAAGGTAAGTGTATTGCTCCCAGACCCTTCAATAATAAAATAATGTTTTCATCAAATTACTTGATGCCTGTTAGTCTATTGAAAGCTTCATCCATAAGCTTTATGTGGATATTCACACCTCCATTTTCCTCTTTCCAAATACCAAGCTATATCCATTTAAAAAAGTTTGTTACCAGAGAACATTAATTTTTACACAAGCAGAAAATTAAATCCATAAGTATTCATATGCTACATTCTAGTTACTCCAGTTTAAAGGCTTGGGTCAAGAATCCTATTTTATTTTGCGGTTTATAATCTTTTATAAAAATTTCCCTTCAACACTCACTGTATTTTAAGATCAGTAACCTACTGGGCTTAAACCCATTCCCTCTTCTTAAATTTGAAGAGCAGCTCTTTTTGTGTTGTACTGTGCCACCACTAGGAGGGACTCTTTGAGTGGTGAATGTTAACTGTTTAACCAGAGAATCCAGAAGTTCTATTTCGAGTGATTGTACAAGTCAATTCCACTGTAGGGGTGTGTGTGTGTGCCCTGCACAATTGTTGGGAACCTTTTCCCTGAGTGGTACCCAGCAGGGTGGGTCAAGCGCTCTCTGCCATCACTCGCCACTGCTTGCAGGTATAGAAGGACAGTGACAGCTTTTGTAACAGTTCCAGTCTTGCTATTACATGTTTATTTCACTTGCTCTTTGTATATAGTCTGTTGTTTAGTTGGTAGTTCGATATAGTTCATGGTTAGTGTTAGTGATAGGTTTCAGTTTTTAGATTCTTTATGGACCAAATTTGATTCTCAGTAGCAGGCACTGTACTGGAGCCATGCCTTGTTCTCTGGGGTTCAAGTCCTGCCAATCTTTGTGCCAGAGCTTTGCCCGTCAGTGACCCACAGCCCAGCTGCCTAAAATGTTTGGGGGAGTCGCACATCAGTGAAAAAGTGTCACATTTGTAGAGAGTTTAAGCCTCACTAGAAAAAAGAGAGAGCAGCAAGACTTAAACATCTCTTTATGGAGGCGGCATTTTACCCTCCTTTGGAGCCATTGGGTTCAGAGCATATTCCAAGCCCGGTGCCATCAGTACAGAGACACATCTTCCAGGGACTCAGTACCTCGTTCAGCAAGGCCAGCTAGAGACGAGGACTCTGTGAGGGACTCGAAGGGGAAGTGTTTTCTAGAGCATTCCTCTGCCACAAAGTGGGGTTATCAACTCCAGAATCTATGCCAGGTCTGTTGAGGCCGACCCCTGAATTTATTATACAAACATAGCAGACTGAAGACCAATTCTGGTATTGATGACGTCAGAGGTACGCTGCCACAGAGAATTGCTTAACCTTTTGGTACCGGCATCCCCAGCAGAGCAAGAGTGGTTTCAGCAGGTCAGCAAGAGAATGCAGTCCTGATGCCACTTACAATACCGAAGGGGCCAGTACAATCCAGAGGCAAGCCACTGTCACTATCCTGAGTACCACCACCTCTGGGTTCAGCTTACCTGTATCCTGTCTACATGGGTTCTGCTCCGCTGTTACTGCAGGACTCAGTCATCTTGGTCAGATTTGGAAGTGGGGTCTTCTGTGTCCCAAACCAGATGGCAGGGTTATTGTCCATCAGAACTTTGTGGTTTATGGATGTCCCAGTCTGAGAAGTCATGTCTGAATCCAATGGGAAAAGCAGAGGAGACCCTACTAGTGTTGCTAGAAAGACCAACAACCAATTTTGCTGATACCATGCTGGTGCAATTAGTATGAGGTAAGCATGATTCTGCTTGGCCTTGAACAGGACATTGGATAGTAATGTATGCATTTCCTCTAACAACAGCAGGGAGCTCATCTGTGATAGCATGAAACTCTGTTAAAGAACCTGGGCTGTGACCCCCTCTGGAGCAGAACTGATGGCACTTTCTATTGGTCTTTGTTGCAAACAGGTCCTCTTGGGGAGTTCTCCACAACTGGGCGGTGGACCTGGCCACATCCAAACAGAGACCATTCATGGTGAGCGGAGGAGGACCTGACAATGTGTTCTGCTCGCCTGGGAAGCAAGCAGCTTTGGGGTGAATTGAGTTCGTTATACAGAACTCCCAAAGCAGAATTACCTCCTGGCACAGCTAGAAGGAACACACCCCTCCCTGTCTGTTCACATAGGACATAGTCCCTGTATTGTGCATTAACGCTAGCAGACTTTTCCCCCACATTATGTGGACGGAAGGTCAAACAGGCTAGATTGGTAGCATGTAGCTCCCTGATGTTTATTCGAATCCTCAGATCTTGCGAGGGCCACAATCTTTGAGTTGCAGGGTTCTGATGTGGCCCACCCAGGGATGAGGTATCCATGACCAGCTTGAGCATTGGTTGCGGAGAAACGAAGGGAACTCCTGCACAGACATACCAAAGGTCTGTCCATCAGTTCAGAGAGGATAAAGTTACCTATGGAACACTAATCACTGTGCCTAAACTACGTCGCAGGGGACATACACCGACGCTAGCCATTCCTGAAGCCTTCTGAGGGCAGAAGTGTAGTCTGGCATGCTGCACTATACAGGTACATGCCGCCATGTGTCCCAGAAGCTTGAGCCAAGTGTGTGCTTGGTAACTGGATATGCTTTTAGATCCAAGACCAGGTCTCTGAGCATTTGAAGAGTTGACAGGGACAGATACACGCTGGCTTTTGTAGCATCCAAGCATGTGCTGATAAACTCTATTCTTTGCATGGGTTTTAGAACTGATTTGTCCATACTGAAGAACAGCCCTAGTGTTTTGAAGGTGGACTGAATGATGGTCATACTGGACAGTGATTGAGACTTGGAATGGCCTCTCATCAGTCAGTCGTCCTGGTGGAGGAATCACATGGATTTCCAATCTGTGCAGATACACAGTTACCTGCGCCCTGTACTTTGTGATAATGCAACAGGCTGCTGATAGGCTGAATGGAAGCACTGTGAATTGGTAGTGAATTCCATTGATTACAAACCTGAGAAACTTCTGGTGGTCTGGATGGGTTGCAATATGGAAGTAAGTGTCTTTTAAGTCAGGGGCAGCATACAAGTCGCCCTGTTCCAGGGAAGACCAAATGAAAGCTTAGGATAACTGTAAGGAATTTTATTTTCTTCGGGTACATGTTTAATTCTGTTAGGTCTAAAATAGGTCTTTTGCTTTGGCACAAAGGAAACAGCACAAATAAAAACCCTTCCTACTGAGGAACAGAGGAACTTTCTCTCAGGCTCCTGCTAGAAGGAGAGATTGGACCTCCTGCTGAAGAATGGTTTTGCAAGAGTGGTCCCTGAAGAGTGACAGGGAAGTGGGATTTGAAGAAGGGTAGAAACAAATTGAAGGGAATAATCTCCCCCCCCCAACCTACAGGCTTTCCACGTGGCCATAGGGATGCCTCTTGGTTAGCACTATTGGAAATGGCTCACTCAACAGACGTTCAGGAAGCACTTCTGAGTAGCAGAAATCCTTCAACTAGATGTGCTTATCTGGCCACATGGAAACGTTTTTCTATTTT
The DNA here is from genome assembly GCF_965140235.1 of Caretta caretta. Taxonomy (NCBI): domain Eukaryota; kingdom Metazoa; phylum Chordata; order Testudines; family Cheloniidae; genus Caretta; species Caretta caretta. Next base: position 27,164,617 of record NC_134211.1, read on the forward strand.
TTCTCAACAGAAACGGTGTCTCTCTAGTGTAGGCTTCCATTAACCATGTTTTGGATTATCTGTTGCACCTCAAACATCAAGACAGTTCAATTAAAGTCCATTTGGCGGCTATTTCAGCATTCCACCCTCTACTGGGTAATAAATCACTCTTTTCCAACCCCGTAACTATCAGATTTCTAAAAGGGTTGGATGAATTATACCTTTAGGTACAGGAACCTATTCACCCAAGGGATCTCAACCTGGTGCTAAAAAAATGAACAGGACTTCCTTTTGATCTTCTTGCAAATTGCTCCCTGCTCCATCTCTTTGTGAAAGTGGCATTTCTGGTTGCGTTAACCTCAGCAAGGAGAGTGGGTAAATTGAGAGTCTTGGTTTCCGAGCCTCGTTATACAGTTTTCTGTAAGGATAAAGTGTACCTCCTCCCCCGTCCAAAATTCTTGACAAAGGTGGTTTCCAATTTCCACATTAACCAGGCAGTTTATTTGCCAACTTTTCCCCAAAAGCCTACATGTGTACAGATGAGCAAAAACATCATTTGTTGGATGTGAGGAGAGCATTAGTCTTCTATTTGGGCTGCCCCAGACCCTTTAGATCTTCAGCACAGTTATTTGTCATGATTTGCAGCCAGGGTGAAAGATTAATCGGTTTCCACTTAGGAAATCTAGAAAGAAATCCTCTCTTGCACTTGTTTGTGCAGTTAGCTTATGTCACGCCACTTCTTACCTGGAGTATCGGCTCATTCAACTAGAGCACAAACAGCTCATGCATGTACCTGGTCAAGACATTTGCAAAGCAGCTACCTGGTCATCAGTTCATACATTTGCTGCTCATTATGCCATTTCCCGTCAGTCCAGGAACAATGCCAGTTTTGGATGGCTTGTTCCACCATAACTGTTCAGACTCCAAACAGTTATCTGCTTGTGAGTCACCTGTAGTGGAATGGACCTGTGCAAAATACTTTGAAGAACAACAGTTATGTAAAGGTAGGTAACTGTTTTTTCTTTCTGACATGGCTAAACCTGTTCTGACCTGGAGCGCAGGAACTTGAGGTTGCTTTTGAATCCTGGTTTTCTAAAAAACTCTTGCATGTTATGGGCCAATATATTAGAGTTTTGGAATGTAGGTAGGCCTTCCTTTGGAATGAGACATTCTAAGGATTAGGAATGGATAAGTGAAACAGAGGACCTCTTAGAATGCTCTCTAATTTATTAATAACTGTAAATTTCCTGAACAATTTTCTTGTCACTGTGAAGGTCATTATAGACCAAATTAAAAGATAATTTAACAAAATTCTTGTGCGTGTGTTAATTTAGAGGCTTTATCATGGAAAAATTAACCTCTCTGTATTGCAAATAAAAATCTCATAATTTGCATAATTGTTAAATCTCCTCTATGAGCAGCACAAAACCAAACTTCCAGTGTTTTATTTTGTGATTTCCATTGGGGCCTAAAAATCTTAGGAGTAAAGAACTTGACTAAAGCATACAAGTTCTGAGATGTTTCTTACTGAGTGCAACATGCATTTTTTCATGTTTGGTTCTGACTGACTGAAACTTGCTGGTTGCCAGTGCGCCCATCCTCTCTTCCTGCCTCCTTCAGATTATAAAGGTTTCTGAAGTGAGAAGCTGGCTAGAAAGACTGAGATTTATTGCGTTGACTGAGCTCCCCCCTACTGCCATCTCAGTTGTTTGAACTTTTGACTTTTAGTGTTTCCAGCTTTGTACGCAAAACCACTGAAAAGATTGGCACCCTTCATATGAGTCCTGATGTCAGAGTGAGGCAGGAAATAAAAGATGATGAGGAGTCTCACGAAGTGACTGCTAGTATAGCCACGCACTCCCAGGAAGAAGATGAAAACGAGTAAGTTCAAGCTCGCATAGTTTTATTAGTCGAATGTGCCAGCTGCCCAAGGACTGGGAACTCTTGTCTTCCACAGTGATCCCATTCATTTAAAGAATGGGAAATCACATGATTCTGCTGGAGATTTTTTTTCCAGCTGGCTGTATAGAGAGGCTCCATGAATTCATCTGGTTTCTCCTTCCTCCCCCACCCCCTTTCTCAATTTTTTACCCCCAAGCTTGTTCACGTGTCAAACTCGTCTCGAAAATGGATGTTAACAATTTACATTCGTGGTGCTGGAATGGTTGAGGAAGGGGAAACTAATATAGCTCCCTACTTGCTCTTCTTGGGTACCTAAGCAGGCTTGTTGACGCATGTGAATTTTAAAGCCTACATCCTATTTTTAATTAAAAGAGGAACAAGCAGCTTTATCAGCCTCAAAACTGGGTTGTTTAAAGGAATAAGAAAACACTCTAGTGGCTTAGTCATATGAATAAAGAATGAGAGCTAAATTGTTATCTGGAGTTAAATTGGCAAATCATTGAAATATTTTAAGCAATGAATTTGTAATAGCTCAGTGTTAGTTTTGTTTCTTGACATCTGAGAACCCTCATAGGTAATGAATTACAAGATGGAAGAAATTATTTTTCTTCTGCTCCTCAAGTCCAGCTGCTCCATAATTACTGTAGTCTCATTTGTCTGTTTCTCATGAAAAGTAACAGAGCTGCATTTCTCATAACAGACTTAATGCTATTTCTCCCTCTGTTTTGAAAAGAGAGCACAATTTTGTCTTCATATTTCTTTCTAGAGTGGAACTACAGAGCCAGCCTCAAGAAGAGGATCGGCTAAGAGATCTCAAGGTAGCAACGACAGAAGCTATGTAAGTAGAGACCATAGAGCTATATTTTACTTTGGCAGAAAGCCTTTATTGTAAATGTCTGCAATAAATGATACTGTGCAAGTATATCCAGACATGGTGTATGGCTGTCTTGGGAGTGGGCAAACTTTTTGGCCCAAGGGCCACATCTGGGTGGGGAAATTGTATGCAGGGCCATGAATGTAGGGCTGGGGCAGGGGGTTGGGGTATGGGAGGGAATGCAGGGTGCAGGAGGGGGCTCAGGGCAGGGGGTTGGGGTGCAGGAGGGAGTGCAGGGTGTGGGAGGGGGCTCAGGAAAGGGGGTTGGGATGTGGGGTGCAAGAGGGATGTGGGGTGTGGGCTCCGGCCCAGCACCGCTTACCTCAGGTTGCTCCGGGGTGACAGCGGCACTCAGTGGGGCTAAGGCTGGCCCTGTGCTGCTCCCGGAAGTGGCCAGCATATCCAGCAATGGCTCCTGGGGGCAGGGTGGGGTAGGCGGCTCTGCCGAGCGCTGCCCTCGCCGCGGGTACCACTCCCAAAGCTCCCATTGTCCACCATTCCCCGTTCCCGGCCAGTGGGACCTGTGGGGGGCGGTGCCTGCAGGTGAGGGCAGCCCAAGGAGCCGTCCCCTCCGGCCCCAATAGTTTGCTCTTCCCTGGGCTATCTGAAAGTCCTTCCTTGAATAGTGGCTTTTTTCCATTAAAAATATAACTTCATTGTGAGTTTTGCTGAGAAAAAGAGGACTGTAGCATTAGAGGTAGAATTGAACAGTTGCCTACCAAGCTACATGAATCATTTGGAGGGGAGATCCCCCAAAGCATGCGAGGAGAAATTATATAGTGACTTTCCTACTGTCCTGACTACTCAGGAAAACAGCATTGGTCTGACCAGTATCTAGGAATATACTAAAGTTGCGTTGTCCTCTTGATATGTCTAATAGATCAGCTCTGGCATCTCTTGATTATTAAATAGCAAGTTCAATTCATTTCCACTTTGTTTTACAGAAACAAACTGCAAGATCCACTGGTTTTGTTAGAACCACAATGCTTGAGAGGAGTTTTGCAGGAGTGGTTTTTGTATCTGGAAGAAACATTTGGTTTCAAAGAGCCTTCCTTTTCAGGTGACTGCTTATCCATTAAGAAAGTTAAGAACGTGCTTGCTGAAGAACAGAGTGAGGTTTTAGAAGAAAATATTGCACCAGAGCAACACAGTGAAGATCATGTAGGCAAAGGACAGACAGATGCCTTGCAAGGAATTACTGAACAGGATCAAAGTAGCGAAGCTCATTTTGGCAGAGAAGTGTGTGAAAATGATGCCAATTCAAAGGGAGCCTCAGGCCATGTTTTTCAAATGTATCCTCCATGTCTCATAGCGCACGATATTCACAAGGACCTAATGGAGTTGACAACATTATGTTTTGAATTAAATGTGTTTCCTTGCGAGAATGGGAATGCGGAAGAAAGTGCTGAACAGGATTTACAGCGAACAATGTCATGGGTCTTGGCTTGCCAGTTCATAAAGGACTATTTCTTTCTCTTGGATTTAAAAAGACTGAAGCGATGTATTACAAGCAATTACACAAGCAGTCCCAGTGTTTGGGAAACTTACATTGAGGGATTGAAAGGTAATGGCTGTGGTGGCTTTTTGTTTTAACTTTTAAACCAATTGAAGCTAAGTTTTAGGTTTTTGTTCTGGAAAAAATCCAGATTTAAAAAAAAAAAAAAAAAATCCAGCCTGAGGGGACATTCCTTTCTGAACCACCTCTGAAACAAGTGGTTTTTTTTGTTTTTTTAATAAACAAAACTAGGTTAATAAGAACCAGTGGCTTCTAGGGGAAAATGCTTCTTGTTTAGTTACTACACTGATGTTATTTCTAAACAAATTAATCTCTAGTGCAGCTGCAGTTAGCTAAACATGGTAGTGATATGAATCAAATGTGTTGAAACAGAATATGCAAATGTCAAAGAGAACTTGAAAAAGTGTGGTGCTGTTTAACTCAAATAATTTCAATTATTTAACATATAAACCTAAAATTAGGGAAAGAGTTTCAGCACCCTCAGGGGCAAAGTAGGCACAAATATTTCAGCTTGTTTCCAAAGCTTAGACGACAGCACATTTATGAAGATCAGCAGTGAATTGGAAAAACATTCCCCATATCACCTCAGACATCCTTTTCTTCTCCAGAAGTCCCTTCTGCCCTTTCTCATACCTTTGCACTCCAATGAATGAGGCTTCCTGGATGTAACTCAGAACAGAATTTGGTCCACTATATGCAACTTCCAAAACTGAAGCAAAACCTTTTTAGGCAGGTCTTCAGGGCCACCAATTGATAGAACCCTGATTCGGCATAGAAAGTTAAGCACATGCTTAAGTTTTTTGCAGGATGGAGGACTATGTTTGGGCATGCAGAAATTTGTTCCATGTTGACGTAAGCAAAGTTTAGAGTAGAAAAGTATTAATTGCATCCCTGCATTGATTTGAGTGGAACTGGTTATTTGCATTCAGTTAAGGATGTGAGGTTTCGCAAGATCAGGGCTTATGTGCCCAGTTTGCTTCCTATGAATTCAGTTACAGAATTCCCAGTGACTTCAGTAATGTCCTTTATTGGTAATTTAAGCTTTAAATTGAACTTGTAGTTCATTAACAGTTGGTGTTGAAATAAATTCAGGATGGTCTGTTCTGTACATGTGAAGCATATGTTCTGAAATTCATGTGAGTTATGTAACTTTATATAGTAGAAAGTAAGTTGCCTTAAATCTTAAAGGGAAGGAGAAGTGGAAAACCTTATCTTGAAGTTTTTATACAAAAAAATTCCCTAACAAAAAAAATCAATTTAATAATGTTAACTTTGCCGTAACACTATTGATGGTAATTCAGTCAAAGCCAAACACACAGCTTAAGTGTGATTTACTCACCTGCTACCATTGCAGCTAGAGATACATTTCCATGATGGGGACTTTGGAAGAATAAAGGACATTTTTCTCTTCCTTAATTGTTTTTTAAACCAGCTGAGTTGAAAAAAATAAAATCTTAAAACGTTTACAATGTTTTGTGTTTCAGAACTGACTCACGCTAGTCCAGTGACTCTGGCAATGGAAAATGGAGATATGTTGAAAATATTAAAACTGTTAAATGACTTGGGGCCCTGGGATAGTCCTCTGTTATTGGCACATGCTCAAAGGTCTGTAGTGTGTGACTTTTTTTCTTGTTGGTTAATATGACAAATTTCAGACTGTCAGTTCACTTTCTGTTTGCCTTGCTCTGGATTTGTATTCCCACTAGCCTCTTCAATGTTTTGTGAGACTTTTTTATGGTAATAGTTCTAGTGTTAGCCTTGTTAAAGCAGAAGAACTTGAAACATGCTGGTAAATAAATTAGAATCTTGAAATAGAGTTGTATTTTCTTATCAAAGTGGCAATCTTGCTGTGATTTGGCATTAAAGATAATATTTGTTTGTTTGTACAGGCTCTATGAAAAGTTTGGGGAAACAGCTATAAGGCCCTTGGTCAAGTTCTACCCATCAATCTTGCCCTCTGACATCATGCAGCTTTGTAGACATCACCCTGCCCACTTTTTAGCATATTTAGACAGTCTTGTTAAATCAAAGCCAGAAGATGAAAGGTAAAGGGGCTGCATGTATGCTGTGTGCCTTTTTTTGTTGTTGGGAAATGGTTACATAATAAAAAGACTGGATATCATCCAGGTGTGTGGGTTTTTTTTAATGTAATGCTACTTTGCCTGCTCATTTAAAAATAGAGTGGAACTTAACATTAAATAAGCTTTTTGTTTTGCCACTTAATTTCTATGCACCAGTCTCTTCCCACGTTGCCTCATTACAAAGCAGATTCCATTTTATCAAGATTTTTATAACAACTCTTTAATGACTTAGTGTTTTATAGACTGTAATGTATCAAATTAACTCAAACTAGCAATGGAAAACACTTCAATATGTAAAATTCAAATGTGGATGTAGTCTGTAATATTTCTGATGATTAAAGGAAATGTAACTTGTCTAGAAATCATCTTTCCAGTGCACTGATCCTGGGTATTTTTAAATAGTATATATAAAAAGTTTATCACATTTCCATATTTGGTCAATTTAAAACCCGTGGATTTTCCCATTCTTTCTTTAGGTCGTCCCTGCTTCAATCTCTTCTTAATCCTGAAGCGTTACGACTGGATTGGCTGTGTCTGGCAGTTTCCCATGATGCGCCACAAAGAACAAATACAGTGGATTCTGAAGGAAACCCTAGGTAAGGTAGTAAATAATGTATATTTAATTGCACTGCGCAAACCAGACGTAGTTGTCCAGACTTTCTATGTGTTCCATGATGGAGCTGGCTACCTCAGAGTAATTTCACTTCCCTAGAGGGTGAAATTCACCCCAGTGGAGAGAATCCCTATAAAGCCTTCAGTTAAACAAATGGCTGTAAATGATGCATAGTCTTGCCTTGGCCCTTCTGCAGCAGGTTGAATTTCATTCTAGAGTATGTTATCTCATCTACCTCAAGATGTCTAACAGCAGCAACCAAAGGATTAAGTAACTTTCCTATCTTCATAATCCAGGCCGGAATGATCTCTTTAACGACTATAAATACATCTCTCTCTTAAGAAGCTGCCACTTCGTTTTTCAGAATCATTTTCAGTGTGTTTCTGGGGAAAACATTTTTTTAAAATGTGTGAAATTCCCCTACTGGCTCAGCTGGAGTATACAAAACGCCATTCCCTGCGCTGTGCACATGCCTCCTAATGTTGATGCTGATACACAAAAAGGCCACATTAACTTTTTTCTGTCCCTCTGTAATCACGTTAATCTGTGCCTACAGGGAAAATCTAATTTTAAGTGAATCCGTTAAGAAGATAGCTGGATGCACTGCTCTTTGAATTAATATTGTCAAAACTTCATGTGAAAGATGAAACAATCCCATTCATCTATTTGGCCTCCTGATAAAAAAAAGTGTGTTTTTTTTAAACTCATCAGAATGTTAACGTTTAACTTGAATTAAACTGTCTTCCCAGACCACGTTCACATTTGTTTACCTGGGGCTATAGCCAACTGATTTTGCTTCTGATTAAACTCCCAGCTGATTTTGTAACAAAAGAGAGGATGGCTGACTGCTGCAAGTCATATGGGTAAGTCGGAAACTTTGTAGTTTACTGAAAAATTATGATTATTCTTGAAACTGGTTTAGTTGGTATCTTGGCCCGCTGAACATACAAATGAAAACCAATATGTTTCCTGCCAGTCTACTGTCAACTAAATCTGTTTAAATGAAGTATTTTGTGGCTGGCTTTATTTTAAAGTGTCGTCATGTATAGGTTATAAATAGCCAATGTGAAACATTCCTCTGCAGTATTACTGGTATTTTGCTTTGTAGCTAAGAAGCAACAAAGTCAAGTTGTAGCACATACTACACCATTACCTGTTAAGCTCTGTTTACTAGCCAACAAATGTTATTGACCTAAAATATGACCAAGGAAATAACCCCAATGCAAGTCACAAGGGTTATACCTTCATAATTACACTAATGCCTCTCCCATATTTAACCTGCTTTAGCAGAGAGAAATTTACCCATCAGTCTTCATGGACCTCTTGTAGGCATAAAGACATTCCCTCTGTTCCTAATTACCCCCACTCACTTATTTCCCTAATGACTTCCCTTCTTTTCCTTATGCAGCTCTTACTTCCGTATGATGATTGTTTTCCACTTGACCCTTTACACTGTCATTCACAAAAAAACCCTCATTGTAATATGGGACCTGGATTTGTTGATCATTGAGCACTTATGACCTTTGTGAGGGTGGTGTTTGACAAAAAGCCGGCTCTAGTTCATTCAGTAAACTGACAGTTCTGGGGACTTATGGCATGGCCAGGTTATTCCTAGTATTTGGGCTTATTTGCTTTTACTGATGAGTTTGGTAATGAAATGCTGATTTACCAATGACATTAGTTTAGAACAGATAAGTATTTGATTTTGGAAATTTTAATCTTTTTTTAAGCTTCTGGCCTGGATATCTCTCTCTGTGTTTGGAACTGGATAGAAGAATAGAAGCCTTTACTAATATTGTTCATTTGGATGATATGAACCTGTTGGATGGAGAACATGGTTAGTGAATCTTAACTCGTGAGCGCACCAGTAGAATACATGATCTATATTGACTATGTACTGATTACCATTTAAATATAGAGAAGCATTTATCGAGAGTTGAATGATGTATTTTTTAAGCACTGATGTAGCAAGATCACTTAGCATTTTGTATAACTTCATATAGTATATTGTACAGCATAAATATAATTGAGTGTATAAATCAGTGACGCTCTTTGTAGTTTAATTCTTGTCTTCCAACAAAACAGCAGTGTTTTAAAAAATAAATAAATAAAAATCACAGTCTCGTTTTGAGTGGTTCAAATCTCTTGACATTTTAATCGGATTTTTTGGCTCCAGCTTTCCCTCTGAGTTTTTGTTGCCCAGTACCTTGAAGGATCAGCTAATTCACTAGCACTATCTCGTGGCTTTTCTAGAATATAGTGAGCCAGTTTCTGTATCAGATGGCAGAATTGCAGGGAAAATCTACAATATACTAAAAAGACACACAAAGGAGCTCTTTCGCTCTTAGTTGAATCCAAAATCTCAACAATGGCTATGAAAAAGCTGTTTTTAGTGGTATACAATTAGCTCCGGTACACTTGAAAATGTTTTGTGTGACTGTCAAAAAATCAAATGCATTTTAAGCCATTTAACTAAGATATGAATGTAGAAAGTTGACTCTAGAAAACTAGCATTCTTTTAAATGCCAGTAGATGTAAAATTAGGTTGCTACAAGCTTTTTCCTCACAGATAACTACAGCCAGTCATTTAATTTTGCATTTAGGCTCAATTCCAGAGACCGTGGAAGAATGGAAGTTCCTTCTCCATCTTGCACAAAGTCACAGCACTGACCTCCACTATCATGGTACACAGAATGGGAATAATATCGGCCATGGTAGCACTAATTGGTCAAACTGCATTACTGTTGAAAATGTAGCTCTTTTGTTGGCTAAGGTAATTGGCCCAGATCGTGCCTTGCCAGTACTGCAGGAGTGTGATTTGACGGCTGAATTCTCTGAGAGATTTACCAGGATCTGTGAAATACTGAGAATTGCTGAAAAAAGGCAAAGGTAAGATGGGGGTGTGTGTGTATAGAGAGAGAGAGAGAACTGTATTGATACTTCACTCAGTGCCATCCTAGGCCATAGTTTTGTCTTTCATTAAATTTTAAAAAAAGTGAAAACACTTCAGACTTCAGCTCCAAGAGTTTTTAAACAGTGTTACAGAGTAGTAAAACTACCTGAAAATACTTCTGTCCCCAATTTAAGAGGTATATTTGAGATCTGTAGCTTAAAAATGAAAAATGTATTAACAGAAAATATATTCAGAATAAATGTTTAAAAAAAGGCGGGGGGGAGAGGTAAATGACTAAACTATCAAAAGTCCACTGCTGAAGAACTCAGAAACTCCTCACCTGTACTTCATCCTCCTATAGCTAGACTGCTCTGATGGCTGCTTCATAAATGCTGCAATAGTGCAGTGAGACATTACAGTATTTGGGATTTGAGTCTACTTACACTGCAGCTGTTGCTGTTGAAGTAGTTCACCTGCAAATACACTATTTAACTCCTTTACGGAAAAAAAGCATGCATGGAAAAACATAAGAGGTTTTGGAATTAAATGAATTAAGTTCTAGAAGATGGCACTTGAAATGGTCCTATTGCAATCTCTCTTACACCAATCCTGAGGGGTGGTTACAAGCAAGAGTGAAGGCCTGGAATCTAGGAAGCTTTAAATGCTAGCATTAAATACAAAATAAAATAAAAAAACCCTGGTATCTTCTATTTTCTATTATTTACGGTTTATCATTCATGCTGTCTATTCAGGTCAGTGAAAAATCTTTAAAGGCAGGGGCATGATAGGGCTCTCTCTGAAACGGAATAGTATTTATCTCTACATCGGACAGTTTAAACTCTTTCTAAAAGCTAGTGTCCAGCAAATTAGGTAACTAATACGTTGGATTTTTTTTCTCTTTTGTCTGTAGAGCCCTGATACAGTCCATGTTGGAAAGGTGTGACCGTTTTCTGTGGTCTCAGCAGGCATAGCAAATATTCCAGGAAACACTGAAATGAAGTTGTGTACTGTGCATCTTCTACATTAAATTGCCTCTTAAGTTTCATCATCTCTTAAAGAAACAAACTCTTGTCCACACAATAATGTATGCAGCCACACTGCATGAAAATAGCACCTGAATTGGGTTTTCTTCTACAACTCTTCCTAAATAGTTTAAAACGTGCTTCTAAAACTGGTTTTAGAAATTGTTAGGTTGAAATACTCCAATGTTTATGTTGAAATTAAGACCACAAGTGTCTAACAGATTTGTTTTTTTTACAATAGGATTAAAAGTGTTGAATGAACTTGGTAATAACTCTGCATGAATTAAAACAGTTGGTTAAAAGTACAGTCTTTTGAACATTAAATTATGTTTGAAAATAGTGTATTTTGACTTCAGCTGCTTTTCTGTGGGTTGGTTAAGACGTAAATTTCAAACAGATTAATTCTGTGTATACTGCCAGCATGAGCAGCCCCTGCTGGTAAATGTTAAGACTCACCCAAACTGTTTTCCCCTTCTGACATTCACTTATGCCAATAGCTGCAGTGAATCCATGCAAGAATGCAGATTTTTCCTTAATTGTATAGAATATCTATTCTTTTGATTTATTTCTTGGAATAGCTACATCTTTATCTTAAGAGCTATGTAAAATAATGTTATGGGGTATTCATTGCATAGTGTTGAAATATGCATTAAATCTTTGAAATACTCATTTATTAATAGAACACTGAAAAGAAGTGTAAACACAGCATTCGTAAATTGTATGAATCTGTCATGAGGTCATCTTCAGATAAATTACCACACAATGAACATATCTTTAGATGTCAATATTTCAAAACTGATTTTTGATCTTTTTGGAAGAAATGATGTAACTGCATACTTTTTTTTATCTGAAATTGCCTTAAAAAAAGTATTTTAAAGGGAGGCTGTCAAGTTAAGAATCATATTTTTTAAAAACCTTTACCTCTGTTAAGATAAACATTGGATTATTAAAACTGAATATTTAAAACACCCAGTTTTACTTAATCATTTGCAAAAACTAGCTTTATACCTATTCTGTTTACTCTGTGAACTTCCTAGAGCTTAGATAGTGAAAACAGACAAGTGAGATTTACTTTTGGTTTTAGCTTATTTCAATTTAGAGCCTCATTTACTAGCACAATCCTATAATATTTAGGCAGTAGTCAAACCCCAAAGAACTAACTCCCAATAAAAAAATTTGTCATTTTTTCCCTCGTACACCAACATTTTGTGAGTAAATTTATTTGACAGTATCCCTTTGAAATAAGAGCCTTTATATGTTTTATATATATATATAAAATATATATATATATATAAAATATATATATATAGTTTTGTCTCCATGGTTTGCTGCATTCCAAATTAATGGTTTTGTTTTTATTTTATTTAAAATTTAATTATTTTTTGGTCAATGTGAATTTTATCTGTGAAGTTTGGTCTGATATATAAAACTACAGTTGGATGGGTAACCTCTTTGTCTCAATTGTTAGTACGAGTCACTCCCTTATGGTGGAGTGTTTCATAACTCTTCTGGTGTGGGAATAAATGTCTACAGAAATAGGCCCAGTGGCAGGAATTTCAAACCTTAAGGTTCCTGTCTCTGAAAAGCCAACGAAACGTCCTCTTTCAACTTCAGTTTTTCCTGGGGTTGAGATTTTCAGCTGAAGTTGGGAAAACAGCACAAATGTGCCATCCTATACCTTCAGGCACACCATGTCTTATTTATCATAGGTGTAAAAAGGATTGGAAGTCAGGTAGTCCTCTGTCGTCCTAACTTTGGTATTGATATGCCATGAGGCTTAGAACAAATCACTTTACCTTTCTGTGCCTGTTTCCCTACCTCTGCAATGAGAACACTTCTACCTCATGTGGGTGTTAGAATTAATTAGTTCAGTTTTATACAGCACTTCAAAGAAGTAAAGATCTATATAAGTGGAAGAATCATCTGTCTCAGGAAAATACATAATCAATGCTCTTTGTCAAAAGTCTAGTGAAATATTTTCAGTTTAGAGGATAAACAGCTGAAAGCTTTGTGTACATAATAACCTTTATTTTAAAACGCACAATTAACAATGCTGACTTTTACGATATATTACAAACGTTCTTTCAAAGAGCTTGTTTTTCCTTTTGCATAGCGCTGTTCATATTAACCAGTTCAACAACAATATTTAAGTTTATTGCACCTAAAATAAACTTGTATTCATGGTTTCAACTAATTTTAAGAGATTTCAATAAAAAATAAAAGTGTTTAGACTTAGTCTGAATTTCCTTATTTATACGTGAATAAGATGTGAAGAATACATGAACACATTGTGACTTCATCCTAGGAAATGCTGCAGTTGCACACCTGCAAGCATAAGAAAGGGAAGTCCGTCACCCAGATACGTTATGAGCCATTTAACACTTGTGTTTAACCTTTTTGGTGTGGAAGTGGAAAAAGGGATAAAGGGAATCTGAACGCAGACATCTTAGTTTTCTTAGGAATAGAGCTAACTCTAATAATGCAAGACTTTAAGTCAGGGCCTGGGCAAGTGGGAAGCGAGTGGGAAGACTGCAAGAGATGCTGTTTTGACCTTGTGTTAGATAAGAATGGAACGCAGACTGTAGCAGGAACTGCTGAAAAAAGTAAGATATCAGGAAGGAATATGTATAAACAAGACATGGCTGTTGATCATTATTGTATGCAACAAAAGGTATAAATGCTTGCCCTAATTGTTTATCTGGCGGAGACCTGCCTAGGAAGGGGGAATCCCTGTCTGTGCACGCTCTCCCCCTTGCAATTGCTCGAGAATAAACTGTCTCTGACTTGTTACAAACAACCCAAGAGTGTAGACTGCGTTTTTCTTCCACATTGGCTAATACTTTGTGAAATCCTGTCACTTGGCTTACGAGTAAGATGGTCTGTATAGTGGGTTTTCGTGTCAAGACAAGAATCCAGATATGTTGGTCAAAAGAGGTGTAGTTTAAATAATACCGAAGTGAATTTACTTTTTTGTACATTGTTTCACAGAGGAAAAATATACAAAATAGCCCAACTGTCAAATATTGCAAGCATGAGGACAACACTTTATTTTGATGCTTAGCTGTCCTCTGCTGGACAAATTGAAAGGTCTTTCTTGATGGGTGACTGAAACTGTACATTTCCTCATTAGATACCCTAATCATCTGTCTTACTGGAATGCTCAGGCTCACTTCCAAATTTCCACAATAAGCCCAGCCTTTTGGATATCCTCTGAGTGAGGCGTAGTAGGTCTCAATAGATAAGACAACTTCACTGAGAATCCATAGAAATGGGTTCTACCAGTGAGTGCTGTGGCCTTGAATCTATTACTTCTCTGTGCCTCAGTTTCTCTATTTGTAAACTGAAGATACTTACCTGCCTGTGTAAAATGCTTGGAGATTTGTAGATGAAAAAGACTATAGCCATTCAAGGGGTTCATGCACCTGTGGCTCGTGCATGTGGTCTCAGTGTCAGGTGTGTTCCCTGCACAAACACCTTTTAAAAAAACTCCAGTCAGAGCAATAAAGACTTGGCATTTCCTGACTTCAGTATGTTTCAATGTAAACGTTAAAATTGAACATGCAGCCTTAACACTGTTTATGTGCATGTATGCATCGCTATATCGCCCTCAAATACTTTGTCCAACTTTTGGTAACACTGTATATTATGCCATTTTTTCTGATGGCCTTAGACACCTGTGTGACACTTTTATCACTGTGTACAATCCGTAAGTCACAGATGCAGTTTGTGAAAATAGTTTATACACAAGATGTACAGCTAATAAGGCCAGGGCCCTACATCACTCTCTGCTCCTCCTACAAGATTGTAGAAATAATTGCGTTCTTTGAGAGTGTTTTCAACGATGTGATTATATACACTGCAATGCAAACAGCTGTGGAATCTGATTTTTGCCTGTGTAGGTTTAAGAACTTTAGAAAGCTATGGCATTTAAGCTTTTAAAAGAAATCATATTCTGTAAGAACAACCCTGAATTTCACTGAATTATGCACATTACTGAATGGACAACTTTATACTCGGAATACATGAAGCTTTTAAGATTGAGGAATATTAAAGGGCTGTCTGCATGATATTGTAAATTCCCAGCACTCTGCTTCATACTGCTTACACTTCTAACTGTGCAGGTCCTAAGGTAGTTGCCTGGCATGCTGCATGGCAAAGTTAGCCACAGCAGCATACTCTTCCTTATGAAATCTGTTAAAAAGGGCCAAAACATCAGACCAATCAGTGTTTAAAGATAAGGTGAGATTCTTAAACCCTCATGCCTGCCAAATCCAAAGTATTGTTACAAGGAACTTCCTTTTTTCTTACCAAATATTCACTCCAGTCATATCGCCCTTCAAGCTTTTTTGTTACAAAAGGACAAAATGTACAGAATCGATTTTCATTTCAAATTTTTTAAAAAATGTTTCTTTTTGGATGTAGACCAGGCCTGTAAAATTTCAGTCCAGAAGCTTGAGTGTTTTCAGAATGTTGAGTGAATGAAAAGAGGGCTAAAGGAAACATTTCGATAACCTTAAATACCGCTGTTAGGAGAGCTCCAGCTATACAACCCACCGCTACTTTAAATGATGATGTGCAATGTCTCTGGTAGGCAGATCATAGAGGGTCTGAAAAACTAATGTATTACAGCAAGGTTTTCAAAAAGATGGAGTCACATAATTTAGGAAACAAAGTGGCTCTCTCCTGCCCCTTGAAACCAGAATTGTTTCCAATTCCAGGTATCAAAGGTGGAGATTTACCATAGTTCAGTTCATCTAGGGGAAAATGCAGTTGTAGTTCAGGGACTACTGAGCTTCTCAATCTCTGCAGCTTTGTTACTACAAGTAGTAAATGCTCTCCAGGATAACACGACCTAGGAGTAATCTTTCCCTTTTTTAAAGAACTAGTTGGAGTTTGTCTAGAAAAGTGTAGATACTCATGGGAATAAAATGAGTAAGATTAAAATAAAATTACACGATTCAGCCTAACATGTCATTTTGCTGTCAAGGCTGTTACTGTTGAATGTAGACACTTCCAAAAGCTTCCAGGAAGCTCAAAGCCAGACTGGTCAACAGGGCATTGAGCATGGACAATACAGCTACGGTCTGTTGTGTTTACAAGTCATAGCATTCTGTTGGGCTAGTGAGCGGGACTGATTTAGCACTGGTTTCACAACACTTTCCCAGTCATGATGACTTTATTCAGATTACATTCCCATAAGAACCACACTGACCATTTACAAGATCTGCTGTTCAGTTTACAAACTTTAGAGGGCAAAGTCTGACCTGAACTAGCAGATATTTACCTGCATCTTTCCAGCTAGAATCAAAAGGAGTTTTACATATTATTGCCCATGCACTGATCTGAGAATGTAAACCGTATTTACTTCATTTAAATACAATTTTGATAGTTCAGATTGTTATTTATCAAAAATGAAAACACTTCACAAAGTACCCTGAATTCCAGATAGAGCTGATTATTCCAATCCACTGGTAATATTTTGAATTAAAAGATATTTTTATAACTCTTCATATAACTGCACCTAGCTTATGGCTTAGATCTTACCAACAGCTACACAATAAGTTAACCGCTATTCAGACAAATTAACCTCTCCCTTTTGAGGTCATAATGGTGGTAATCAAAGCTCGTTGATGTTGTTCAAAATTTTGACAAGTTTCCATCTAAATTTAAAAGGGAAAAAATGAAAATGTCTACAAAGATGACATCCCATTTCTGACCAGCTCTGGTCATTTGTTTTATTATTGATTTCTATTACCATAGCCTCTTGGAGCCCAAGTCATGGAGCAGGACCCATTGGCTAGGCACTGTACCAACAGTACAAAAAGATGGTTCATGCCCCTATAAGCTGATGGCAAAGGCTTCTCCAGCTACCTGTGGCATCTCTTGTGTGAACCCCTAATTACAATTACAGATGAGGATAAAACTGATTTGGTGTCTATCGTACATGCAAGATGATTACTTAAAACTTCGGCATAAAAATCTCACATAAAATATTACACTCATTTCAGTCATTACAAAAAATTAGAAGCAAGTCAGAAAAAGTGGCTGCCTGCAACTTCCAGTAAATGATGGACATTTCATCATATTAGGCACTGGTTAAGTAATTGATCGTTGGATAAATAGAGAGACAATACAGACCGTGACGAATTGAAATTGGGAAGGCTCAAGAAGAAATAAGGGAATTTACTGCAGTAAATTCCCAACAGAAGCAATGTTTGTTTGCCTTCAACAAGCAAAGAATTGCCCAATTTGAATTTAGTCAGGTTTCTGTTAACTATTTCCAATTTGCTCTTTGAGATAAGGCTTCCTATAAATATAGTACCATTTTTCTTGTGAGAATCCATCAGAAAGGACTCCATTTTTCCGGGGCTTTGCAATACAGCAGTGGTAAGTTTCATTCCATATGGAAACTTCATATTTGTACCACTTTACCTTGTTGTGTATTCAATTTTTGTCTTAGAACTGGTGATTTTTATGATGTAAAAACTTAAGCGGAAACAAAAACTTCTATATTTACAACTTATGTCCCAGCCTGGTGCTGTGATGGCAGAGGGCATTTCATTTTTCTGAGTTGAAATCATCACTTTTGGAACTCTTCTAAATTGTGTGTGACCCTGAAGATCCATGTACCTGTTCCAAAGCAGATATAAGAGAAATTTACATTATGTCTGGAGTCTTTAAAAGATTGACCAGTTTTCTGACATATATTCTCCTTCTATTACAGCCTAAAGAAGTGAACTATGAAGTTCTACAACTGCATGTTGTTGTTGTCCCTGGTACTATGTGTCAGTGCCCAGAACTGGTTCACTGATGCTGGATCATTCATAAGGGATGCTTATCGAGGTATGCTTTTTACTAACTGTTTGTTCTTCATCAAAACTGTCCTCAGCACGGTGTACATATTAAAAAAAGTCATAAAGGAATAAAAACCCCACAAAGCCAAGCTGCAGACAGGAGTTCTAGACCAATTTTTGATAAATAAGAAATTTACTCAGTTCTTCACAAAAAGATACATTAGAATTTTTTCATGATCCCTTAAAGTGATGCAGTTTTAGGTCCCTCATTGGGAGTCCAAGCACAAGGCTGCTGAACCAGAGCCAATCAGATGGCAGGTATGGGCCATAGATAGTACAAATTATGGATCATAACTAAACAGATATTTTCACCAGACAAGATTCACTTAACATTTAGCAAGATGTTTAACTGCAACCTGTGCACCCAGCTGACCATGTTGTGACTTTAACTTCTGCACTTTCCTGATGTGGATCTCAGTGGGTCTAGTAAAATCTGGAGGCATATTAATACATTGAGAACTAATGGGTACCTTTTATTTGTTTGTTCTTGGTTTTGTGAGAGGTGTATGCCAATTCTCAGTAAAGGAAATCTAATATACTGTAAATGTTGGTTGAATATTTTCAGAAGCTTTCCTTCCCCTTCCCGGAAATGTTTCTGGGGTCAGATAACTTGGGTCCTGATTCAGCACTACAGGAATGAGCATCTTCTGCAAGGTGCTGAACTTCCCTTATTCCTAAATCATGTTTCTAAATCATAGCTCTACTCCATTGTCCTGGTGAGTCTTAAAAGAGCACTGAGAGAAATTTGAGGGTTTCTTTGTCCCTAAAGAATTCCCCAAAGATATTACAACAGAGTTTTGTTGAGATTCCATGTTTTTATGAGATCCTTCTCAAGGGAACTCCCTTTCATTTCCTCTTCCAAAGATGTCACCTGGTGGAAGCTTCAGCTAATACAATAGCATAAATAGCTGCAAATCCATGTATCTCTAATAGGAGTCCTGGGTACCAAAGAAAGTTGGGCAATTTTTTTTGGCAAATATTAAATTAACCAAAAAATGCATTTCAGGGGGACACTGCAACTTTTGGCAAATTTTGGTCAAAAATAATTTCAAAACTGATAATTTTCACAGTGAGCTGTTCTGACATTTTGCTGCAGAAATGTCTATTCAAATCAACCTGAACAATTTTTTTTTCATTCTGATGAGAAAAACCCTAACAAATCAGTTTTGGTTTGTAACTCAACAGTCTTTCTTTTTTGGATTTCTCAGATCTTCCACTGAACCAAAAAAATCAGATTTCAGAGGAACAGCCGTGTTAGTCTGTATTCGCAAAAAGAAAAGGAGTACTTGTGGCACCTTAGAGACTAACCAATTTATTTGAGCATAAGCTTTCGTGAGCTACAGCTCACTTCATCGGATGCATACTGTAGAAACTGCAGAAGACATTATATACACAGAGGCCATGAAACAATACCTCCTCCCACCCCACTCTCCTCGCTGGGAATAGCTTATCTAAAGTGACCACTCTCCCTACAATGTGCATGATAATCAAGGTGGGCCATTTTTGGGCAACAAAGCCCATTGCCAACTGTGCCCACATATCTATTCAGGGGACACCATCACAGGACCTAATAACATCAGCCACACTATCAGAGGCTCGTTCACCTGCACATCCACCAATGTGATATATGCCATCATGTGCCAGCAATGCCCCTCTGCCATTTACATTGGTCAAACTGGACAGTCTCTACGTAAAAGAATAAATGGACACAAATCAGATGTCAAGAATTATAACATTCATAAACCAGTCGGAGAACACTTCAATCTCTCTGGTCACGCAATTACAGACATGAAGGTCGTTATCTCAAAACAAAAAAACTTCAAATCCAGACTCCAGCGAGAAACTGCTGAATTGGAATTCATTTGCAAATTGGATACTATTAATTTAGGCTTAAATAGAGACTGGGAGTGGCTAAGTCATTATGCAAGGTAGCCTATTTCCCCTTGTTTTTTCCTACCCCCCCCCCCCCCAAGACGTTCTGGTTAATCTTGGATTTATGCTGGAAATGGCCCACCTTGATTATCATACACATTGTAGGGAGAGTGGTCACTTTGGATGAACTATTACCAGCAGGAGAGTGAGTTTGTGTGTGTATGGGGGTGGGGGGTGAGAAAACCTGGATTTGTGCTGGAAATGGCCCAACTTGATTATCATACACATTGTAAGGAGAGTGATCACTTTAGATAAGCTATTACCAGCAGGAGAGTGGGGTGGGAGGGGGTATTGTTTCATGGTCTCTGTGTATATAATGTCTTCTGCAGTTTCCACAGTATGCATCCGATGAAGTGAGCTGTAGCTCACGAAAGCTTATGCTCAAATAAATTGGTTAGTCTCTAAGGTGCCACAAGTACTCCTTTTCTTTTTCAAAAAAATCAGAGTTTACTTAGCGATATATAGGAGCCTTTCTGCCTTCTCTAGAAGTACTATACTTGGAAGCCACAGTGGGGAAGTGAGAAGAATGGTGCTTGACGACTTCAGAGGAATGTGGTGGAATAACCTCAAAGTGTTGTTTTTAAATTTTGCAGCGTCTCTATAATCCTTTCTCTCTTCTCCAGGCGCTGGGGATATGTGGCGTGCATACCGCGACATGAGGGAGGCGAATTATAAAAATTCAGATAAATATTTCCATGCTCGTGGGAATTATGATGCTGCCCAAAGAGGGCCCGGCGGTAAATGGGCAGCAAAATTTATTAGGTAATGGATTCCACTTGGATTATGAGTTAAATGTCAATAAAGAGCTATGCAATCAAATAACTATGAAGTACATTGTAATTCATAACTAGTTATTGTCCTGTTCGAAGCGAGAACATTTTTATTTAACCTCTGAACCGGCTAAGTGTGAAGACCGTGCCCATTCATGAGTTGTAAAGGTGATTTCTAAACTGATCTATTTAGATATATTCTGATATCAGATCTCATTACTTTGTGCCAGGAGGCTGATGTGTTCACCACAGGGCTTTTAAAACTTAAATAATTGCAGGACCTCACTTTAATCTAAAACTGGTATATATTGCTCTGGGTATTTCATCCAAGAAAACTATGATCAATGGTTCATTTACAGTCCTCTAATGAGGATTGTTTTAAAATATTGCTGTTGAACGTGATGACTGTGATACAAAGGAGCTTATGAGGAGTAGGCAGAACTTAGTGGAGGCAAGTAATGGGAAAGCTTTTTAATTCACAACTGCTGGACTGATGCACTTCTGGGATGACCGATGCTATTCACAGACAGGCTAGGATTTTTGTGTCTGTGTCTGTGTGTGTGTGTGAGAGACAAGATAGGTGAGCTAATGTATTTTATTAGAATAACTTCTGTTGGTGAGGTATTTGTGCATGACCTCAGTTTTATGGAAAAGTAGGGATTAAACTGGGGAAAAACTGAAAAGTAAATAATTTAGTTATTGAGATTTAATAATAAACTGTCTAAAATAATCTTTGTTTCCTCTTTCCAGTGATGCTAGGGAAGGTTGGCAGAGTGACGTTAGCGGCAGAGGAGCCGAAGACACACGTCAAGACCAGGAGGCAAATGCATGGGGCAGAAGTGGAGGAGACCCAAACCACTACAGACCAGAGGGCCTTCCCTCGAAATACTAATGCAGCCTGTAATACTTTACAATGGTTCCATTTTTCTACCAGCTGTGCAAAACCACAATAAATAAAACCTTAAATTTCTGAAGCTCTCAGTGAATGAACAAACATCCTCAGCTACATTAGAAAGGATAAAAAGCAATATACATACAAACCTTCATGATTTGGGGCCAAAGGTAACCCTTAACTGCCCGGGATTTGGAAGATTCTTCCAGATTATTTAACGATTGTTCTTTACTTGATTTGTTGCGTATTCCTGTGAAGCAGCGGGCACTGGCCACTGTCACAGACAGGCTACTGGACTATTGTGATCCATTATGAAAATTCTCCTTTTTAGTGTTGTCCCCATTTTACAGACAGGGATCTGAGAGATGTTAATTGACTTGCCTAACATCACAGGGGAGTCTATAGCAGAGCTAGGAATGGAGTCCAGTTCTCTAACCATAAGACCATCATACCTGGCTAATTAGTTGGGAGCATAAAAACCACCCTGCAAAGGTTTAGGTATCATGGCAAAAACAGAAATTTGTGGGGCAGGTCAGGAGGAAAGTTAACATTTTAAATGAAAAGATGAAAACACATTTTCTTTGGGGCTGGGAGTCTGGGTCCACTTTAATAAGCAGTGATGGTGCTTAAGTTTTAAAAGTATATATTTATTGTTGTCAGGTGGGTAGAACCTCTGTTCCGTCTGAGGTCAGAGGAATCTTGGCTTTCAGAGTGGTAGCTGTGTTAGTCTGTGTCAGCAAAACCAACGAGGAGTACTTGTGGCACCTTCGAGACTAACACATTTATTTGGGCATAAGCTTTCGTGGGCTAAAACCCACTTCATCAGATGCATGGAGTGGAAAATACAGGAGGCAGGTATATACACAGTACATGCAAAGATGAGAGTTGCCTTACCAAATGCGGGGGGGGGGGGGGGGTCAGTGCTAATGAGACAATTCAATTGAAGTGGAAGTGGGCTATTCTCAACAGTAGAATACCAAGGGAGGAAAAATCACTTTTGTAGTGGTAATGAGGCCAAAGTAATCAGGGTGGCCCATTTCAAACAGTTGACAGGAAGGTGTAAGTAACAGTAGGGTGAAATTAGTACAGGGAAATTAGTTTTTGTAGTGACCCATCCCTTCTTCATGTCAGCCTAACAGTCCTGAGGAAGAGCTCTGTGCAGATTGGAAGCTTGTCTCTCTCCCCAACAGAAGTTGGTCCAAAAATAGACATTATTACCTCGCCCACCTTGTGTCTCTAATATTCAGGGAGCAACACAGCTGCAACAACACTAATTACCCCTAGTCCCACTCTTGAACAAAAGATCAAAGAATTTAGCAGCATGCAGTGGGGGGTTCTTAGCATGACTCTGCTCAAATAATTTTTTAGGCCTTTCCTCAATTTTTAGGGTAAAAGTGCGTAGTCAATAGGCCTCAAATCTTACAATTTGTTGGAGGCAGGGGGCGCTGTGGGGTGGGTGAGGCGCTGTCTGTCTGTGGGAGGCCGGGCTGTGGGTACATGGCGGTGCGGGGGAGCCTGTTTCAATAATCCGCCGCCTCCGAGGGCCCCGAGACGACTGGCAGCTCTTTTTTTCTCCATCCAAGGGGTCTTCAGCGAGTTGTCTCCAAGCTGCACCTCTGCCTGCTCCGGACCTGGAAGCTGTTCTCTGCGACCGGGTCCGTTGTGGCCACCGAGGGCGCGGACCTTCTCGGGGTGCCCCTGCTACACAACCCCCACCTTCGTGTGCAGTGGCAGAGTCCCCCTCGGTGCGCTGGAGGCTGGTCCTGGCAGAAACCACCAGAATCAGACACTTCCTGGACTATGACAGCAGGCACTGGGTGGATCCCCGAGTGCCGGTCAGTGCAGGGGGCTCTCCATCCTTCAGATCCTGCACGTACTCCTGGAGGTGGGGGCATCCTTCTTGCCCACCTCTCAGACTTTCCATGAGTGGGTCCTCCGGGAGAGTGCTCCCTGCTCACCCCTGACCCTCCGGACCTTTTCATCGGGCCCCTGACCTGTGAGTCCCTTGGCACCCTCCTGTTTATACTTCCACTTGGCTGTGTGCCCTGCAACTGGTTCGCTGCTGAACCGCACCACAGGAACAACTATACACGTTCGTGCTCCACACATTTAATTTCCTCACCCTCGTGTCCCACCCCGATGCCAAGTGGCAGGACTGTTTACCACCTGTAGACGGTGAGGAACCCTGGTGGGCCAGACTCTTTCCACCTCTGTCCAACATCCCACTGGGGATACCGGTTGGCGGCTCCTTCATGGAGCCAGAAGCACGGGGGTGTACCTGGCATGGTTCGCCCCCATTCCTGACATCTACCCTTTTGTGGCATGAGGCAGAACCTGGCGCATGCTTATCTCGTATGTGCCAGGTTGCAGTCCCTATTCTGGCTCCTCCAGAACCTCCTGTTGTGGTTCTGGATGCACTTTTCCCCACCTCTCGTCATATAGTCACACCCTTTCTGTGGCCTTATGAATGAGACCTCGTCATCAACCTCCTCCTGGTGCTGGCCAAAGTGTCCATTTACAACACCAGGATGAGGATGCTAGATAAGGGAGTACTCTGTTACTGTGGGGCCTATTTCCACTCCTCCCTGATCTCACACATCCAGGCAAAGTTCCTCTGGGCAGCGTCTGCTGGCTCCTTAGGCAGCTTTTAGGAGCAATGGGTGCTGTCTGGGGTTCTCTGCTTGGTGTCGCCCTCTGGATCCCTAGTTCTGAACCTGTGGCCTCCACTCCTGTCCCTGTTATTCCTTAGTTGTCCCAAGAATTCATTTGGATCCCGGGTCCAGTGGTCCCTCCCACAAGGCTGGGGGAACGTCCTTTAGATGCGGGTGGGCTTGTGCAGCTGAGCAGCGAGTCCAGCTGGGGCTGATTCAGAAGCTGCTCCCATCCCCACAGCAGCGTGAGGAGCTGAGCCCCCAAGCAGGAGTGGAGGGAGCGGACTGCGCTTGCTCCGGGTGCTCCCCGCCACACACCATGCCTCTGCCTCGCCAGGTGATGGGCGGAGTCACTTGCCCCGGCCCGGCACTCCCAGACCAGTGGCTGCCTGGGTAGGGTGGGGGAATCGGTACTTCTTGGGGTGTGTGTGCTGTAGGGCCTGTGTACCTGGGGTGGAGGAGCTGGTGGTGTGTGTGGTCTGAGTACATGGGACGGGGAAGCCTGTTCCCCGGGGGTCGTGTGTGCTGTGGAGTCTAGGTACATGGGTGGAGGTCAGGGGAGCCGGTGCTCTGTGTAGGGGGTGTCCAGGTGGGGTAGGGACCTGGGTTTAGAGAGAGTAGATGGGATGGAAGGAGGAATCAGTGCTATGTGGGATAAGGAGTTCATGCTGTGGTGGGGAAGGGGACACAGGTTGTGGCTGTGGGGGACCCTCCCATGGTTTGGTGGGGACAGGGATGCTGCTGGCTCTTGCCTGGAGTCACTGCCTGGTCATCTCTGTTTTTAGAGAATCAGGATTGCTGGAAAGCTTCTGGTCCAGAGATCCTGCTGGATTTCTGAAAAATGGACCGGAATCCTTCGCCCCCTTCTAGTGATGTTGAGGACAAGGAGGCTGCAGGGGATTCCATTGCGAACACAGTTTACAGAAAGAATTGGCTGTTCAGTGACCTTACAAAACTGATTGACGTGCATGATTGGTCCAGATCTAATGCATCCGAGGATGCTGAGGGAATTGGCTGATGTGATTGCAGAGCCATTGGCCGTTATTTTTGAAAACTCATGGCGATCGGGGGAGATCCCGGATGATTGGAAAAAGGCAAATATGGTACCCATCTTTAAAAAAGGGAAGAAGGAGAACCTGAGGAACTACAGCCTCACCTCAGTCCCTGGAAAACTCATGGAGCAGATCCTCAAGAAAACCATTTTGAAGCACTTGGAGGAGAGGAAAGTGATCAGGAATAGTCAACATTGATTCACTAAGGGCAAGTCATGCCTGACCAACCTGATTGCCTTCTGTGATGAGATAACTGGCTCTGTGGATATTGGGAAAGCAGTGGACATGATATATCTTGACTTTAGCAAAGCTTTTGATAACGGTCTCCCACAGTATTCTTCCCAGCAAGTTAAAGAAGTATGGATTGGATAAATGGACTATAAGGTAGATAGAAAGCTGACTAGATTGTCAGGCTCAACGGGTAGTGATCAATGGCTCAATGTCTAGTTGGCAGCCGGTATCAAGCGGAGTGCCCCAAGGCTGATTTTGTTCAACATCTTTATTAATGATCTGGATGATGGGATGGATTGCACCCTCAGCAAATTCGCAGATGACACTAAGCTGGGGGGAGAGGTAGATATACTGGAGGATAGGGATAGGGTCGAGAGTGACCTAGACAAATTGGAGGATTGGGCCAAAAGAAATCTCATGAGGTTCAACAAGGAGAAGTGCAGAGTTCTTCACTTAGGATGGAAGAATCACATGCACCGCTACAAGCTGGGGACCGACTGGCTAAGCAGGAGTTCTGCAGAAATGGACCTGGGGATTACAGTGGATGAGAAGCTGGATATGAGTCAGTAGTGTGCCTTTGTTGCCAAGAAGGCTAAAGGCATGTTGGGCTGCATTAGTAGGAACACTGTCAGCAGATTGAGGGAAGTGATTATTCCCCTCTATTCGGCAGTGGTGAGGCCACACCTGGAGTACTGAGTCCAGTTTTCAGCCCCCCACTCCAGAAAGGATGTGGACAAATTGGAGAGAGTCCAGCAAAGGGCAATGAATATGATCAGTGGGCTGGAGCACATGACTTACGAGGAGAGGCTGAGGGAACTGGGCTTGTTTAGTCTGCAGAAGAGAAGAGTGAGGAGGGATTTGATAGCAGCCTTCAACTACCGGAAGTGGGGTTCCAAAGAGGCTGGAGCTCGGCTGTTTTCAGTGGTGTCAGATGACAGAACAAGGAGCAGTGGTCTCAAGTTGCAGTGGGGGAGGTCTAGGTTTGCTATTAGGATACACTATTTCATTAGGAGGGTGGTGAAGCACTGGAGTGGGTTACCTAGGGAGATGGTGGAATCTCCATCCTTAGAGGTTTTTAAGGCCCAGCTTGACAAAGCCCTGGCTGGGATGATTTAGTTGGTGTTGGTCCTGCTTCGAGCAAAGGACTAGATGACCTCCTGAGGTCTCTTCCAACCCTAATATTCTATGATTCTATGATAGGTATCATTTATCGGTCTCAGAAGATGTGCTGCAGACACTCTTAGGTACTGAGCTCTTTCTGTGTTAACAGTTCGCCTGCAGGTTAAATAATGGGTGTTGTAACATGGAGAGAAAGTGACCTCATTGAGTGACCTGCAATATGATTGTTCACTATGAATGCCTTAGTGGGGTCAATACAAGGGAGGATGAAGAGCTGTTTTAGCTAAAGGAAACTTTAAAGGTGCAATAATAAATGGATCAGAGGGATGGGAACAGCATCCCAGTAGGAGTTGTGGGGGCAACCAACTCAATGAGTTTTAAGAAAGCGCTGGACAAATTTATGCGTGTAATTGTATGACAGCGTTGATTGTGATGTAGGGAGTTAAGGCTTAAGAGCCCTTGGGTTCACTTCTGGTTTATGTCTTATGTTCCTAAAAGCTCATGCTTCAGGGTTTTAGTCAGCCACTGGCAGGGATCAGAAAGGGATTTCCTGCCAGCCGCTGCCCCCTCATGTATTTTGGGAGTGTTTTTCTTTTTCTTTTTTTAATTACCTTCCTCTGAAGCCTCAGGGATAACCAGGACTGGAGATAGGATACTGGACGGGAAGGGCCAGGACTCTGGGGTGGCATCAAACATTCTCTCTCTCAGGTGCTTGGCTTGCTGGTTCTTGCTCACATGCTCAGGGTCTAATCGATTGCTATATGTGGGATCAGGTGGAATTTCCCTACAGGTTATATTGTCAGTGGCCTTGGGGGATTTTTGTCTTCCTTAGCAGCATGTGGATTTGGGTCACTTGCCAGGTTTATCTAAATATAATCTCACATAATTGATTATTTCCATCCCATTTCAGGAGCCTCGGACACTGGTACACCTCGGACTTTCCTATTCTCTGTTTGTGACACATAATAGTCTAGTCACTTATGGGCTGTAAAATTTTTGTCAAATTTTTGTTGTTGGGTTTAGTGTTCAGGTGCTGGGTGGTGATGGTGGCCTATGATATGCAGGAGGTCAGACTAGATGATCTGGCTGTCCCTTCCCACCTTAAACTGTATGACTGTGACTTGTTCTCATCTAAGCTTTAGTTATTTGAAGTTCACTAGCGATCTCTAAAATCATTGTATGATTTCATAACTTTAATATGGCTAGCCCAGTGCACACAATTAATTCTGATCCACGAGAGTTTCACTTTGTCACTCATATAATGTTTTACTAAGTAGTCTGAAGATTTGTTTTGAGAAATATATCTTAATTCATCTGTATGTAATACCTCTGCAAAGGAAGTAATACTTGAACTTTTCAAGAGAGGACCTCGCACCCTCTAACAAATGTTGATTAAACTTCCCAGCAATTTGTCAGGTAGGTAAGTATTGTTGTCCCTGCTTTTTTAGATGGGTAAATTGAGCCAAGATGAGGTTAAAGACCTGCATCTCGTTCAAGGAAAGTCTTTTCTGCCTAAGAAGATTCATTTAGAAAATGCTTAAAAATTAGCAGTACAGTTTGGGAAGGTCTGAAAAGAGTAGATTGTTAGTGACGTCTGGCTTTGAATAACTAAAGCAATAGTTGTAGTTCTTGACTGTGACTCCCTTACTATTGCCCCATTTCCTTTTACTTCACTTGATAGGTCATTAGCCCTGAAAAGAGTGACTCCAACTTGAACCGTAAGGAAGTGCAGACAGAGCTAGATGAAGAAATGGAGAATGACATTTATAAAGTGTGAGACATGTCAATGGACGAGGTATGTTGGTGAGCATCCTGTAATGAAGTGTTGAATACAACTGTAAAGCTGAATAACGGATGAAATGCTGTGGTTGGGTGACAAGAGTGGTAAGATAAAGGAGAATAAAAAGGAAAGACGCAAGTCTAAGAGGGGAGAATAATAGGTTGACCAGAGAGGTGAGACAGAAAGCAAGGGATTCCAAAACAACTGGATAAATGAACAGCGTAAAGAAGCAGAGAAATACACAAAAAGAAGTGTGACACAAGTTGTACTGCAAGATAAGAAAACTGAATGGAACATTTGAGTTGAAGATGTCAAGTGTGAAAGAGAAGCAGGGCAAATAGTTGAGGATGAAAAGCAAATCACAAATGAGGGAAAGCGTATTTTGCAGAGCTGTATGGAATTCAAAACACAGGACAAGTTTTCCTGTACAAATGAGGGAGAACAGAAGCAGGAGTTCTTAGAAGTAAAGATTTCACTAGAAAGTCTGAAAAAGGAAAGGTTCTGGGAAGTGACGAGCAGAGCAGTTAGGCGCAGGTGAG
This sequence comes from Caretta caretta, assembly GCF_965140235.1. NCBI lineage: Eukaryota > Metazoa > Chordata > Testudines > Cheloniidae > Caretta > Caretta caretta. The sequence continues at coordinate 27,193,317 of NC_134211.1, forward strand.
CAACACACATGAAAGGCAATGCATAAACTATGTAACCAACTTTACGAGCAAGGGCAGAGCGAATGGGGGAAGGCGATAATAGGAGTGATCTATAAAATAGGAGATTGAATGAATTTAAGAACTATGGAGGAATCAGCTCACTGAGTGTGTGTGGGGAAAAGCACTCACCAGGATATTTCAGAGGAGAATGAAGAGGTACATAGAAGCATCGCTTGCAGAGGGACAGGCCAGATTTAGACCAGGATGAAGTATAAAAAGTCAGCTGTTTGTGATGAGACAGATATCAGAGAAGAAGCTAGAACAAATTTGGTTGTGTTGTAACAACTTGAGAGCCTTCAAACAGTCTTTTGATAGCATTTGGCAGAAAAGATTATGACAAGTCTTGAGAACATATGACATCCCCAAGAAATTGATCAAGCTGGTAGAAAACATCTATTGCAAGTCAATGAGTGCAGTGAGAGTAGACAAGAAGCTGATGGAAAGGTTCAGGATAACATAGGAGTGAGACAAGGATGCACCCTTTAGCTAGATTTGTTCAACTTGATACTGGAATCAGTATTGTTTAGCACTGAGAGATAATATGACTCCTTTTATTTCATGTGGGAGGATAGTGAATCACCTTTAGATTCACAGAGGATATTGATTTCATAGCATTGTCCCAAGGAAGATTTACAGACAATAACTGCCAAGGTAGATTAGGAATTCATAAAATTTGGACTGAAGATCAACACGAGGAAGGCAAAAACTGTGACAACTGGAAGAGAAGAGGGAAGAGGTTGAGATCAAACTTAGAGACAAAGAACTAGAACAGTTGGAAAAACATGGGAATTGCAAAGATGATATAAAAGAAGACTGCATTGAGAAAACTCTGCAAGATGTGGAAGGCTAAAATCAGTGTATAGGAGACAGTTATCATGCCTGTACCGTTGTACAGGTTGGAATGTTGGAGTGTGAGGAAAGCTGAGGAATGTAAGATACTAACTGCAGAAATGAAGTGGCTGAGGGGAGTGTTGGGAGTTTCAAGACTGTGGAAAATGAACAATGAAATAAGAAAACAGGTAAAGCAAGAAACGGTGCTTTTATGGAAGAGTGAAGAAAGATAATTACAGTTTGGACACATGTCAGGAATGTATCCGGAAAGGGTATCATTTTGGTGGTATATACCAGAGTTCAAGGAACTAGAAATGAGGAAGACTGAGGTTGCGTGTTGGATAGGCAGAGTGAAGAATGATATAGAACAAAAAGATTTAAAGATGAACAAAACCGTGGAACTGGTACAAGACAGAAAGTGATGGAAAGACTTCTTTCGGCCCCGTCGTCGCTGGCCGATGGGAATCAAAGAAGAAGCTAGTTCCCAGGTTGATCTTTGAAGTATGGGAGCCGGGGTATGGGAGTTGCTTGGCTTACAATCTGGTGGTCACTGGTTGAGGATCACCTGAGATAAATAGCTGCAATTCCTTGTATTTTACATATGATTTGAACTAAAGCCTTTGGTAATTAGAGCTCAATACATCAGCCATTATTGATGCTAATTCTGGTGGCTTTCAAGTTTATAATGGTTGTTTAATCTTCAGCATTTTTGAGTATAGAGATAATGTGGTGCTGCCTTTAAAATGACACATTTCTCTATAGCCATGATTACTATTATTGCTAATAAATGTAATTAAATCTGATCAATAGACTAGGTTTATCGGTTTGATTGACAAAGTCCCAAGGTAGGGATATAACATGACTTGTTTATTTTGTGGGACAGATTGATACCCAAAGATTACAAACACTGAAGTATTAGCAAATTCTCAATTAAAGAAAAGAGACATTATGTGCTTCTCTCAATCTTCAAAATAAACAATTTGGGAGATGTCTCCCTCACTTCTTGTGGCTTAATGAGGTGAAATAGGAGTACGAGGAGAAAATTTCTAATACATTCCTCTCTTGTACGCGCTGATCGAGTCTGAATGGTAATCCGTTCCCTTGTGTTTCTTTTTATATGCCTGATATAAGGTCATTGGCTAAATTCTCATGGCTTAGGGAAAGGGTCAAGTGTGCTGAGAGAAGAAAAATAATTAAAATATAATTTTTTTTGGTACACTGTTGATAATTCAAGAATTTGGAGATATGCTGAGTAGGAGTTTGTAGAATTTCTCATTGATCAGATTGAAGGAATAAGGATGATAATGCCTGTGGACACATCAGTGTACAGTAACTCCTTGCATAATGTTGTAGTTATGTTCCTGAAAAATGTTACTTTAAGTGAAACCATGTTAAGCAAATCCAATTTCCCCATAAGAATTAATGTAAATGTGTGTTGGGGGGGGTAGGTTCCAGGGAAATTTTTTTCACCAGACAAGAGACTGTGTTTTTATATATATATATATATATATAGTGACAAAGTTCCTCCTCTGCCTTGGTGGGTCCTGTGCTTATTGGCAGTTTTTCTCGCCTCAGAGGTTCACAGCTCAAACCTGCCGTTCACTCAGCCTCATCGCTGGCCAGCGTGGGGAAAAGAAGAAGAACAATACCCGCAGTCTCTGCTGATTAAGCTTCTGGCCTGGATATCTCTCTCTGTGCTTGGAACTGGATAGAAGAATAGAAGCCTATACTAATATTGTTCATTTGGATGATATGAACCTGTTGGATGGAGAACATGGTTAGTGAATCTTAACTCGTGAGTGCACCCGTCTAATACATGATCTATATTAAATATTGATTGCCGATTAAGTATAGAGAAGCATTTATCCAGAGTTGAATGATGTGTTGAGTTTTTTAAGCACTGATATAGGAAGATCACTTGGCACAGTGTATAACTTCATATAGTATATTGTACAGCATAAATATAGTTGAGTTTATAAATCAGTGACGCTCTTTGCAGTTTAATTCTGGTCTTCCAACAAATCAGCAGTATTTTTTTTAAGAAAATCATAGTCTTGTCTTGAGTGGTTCAAATCTGTTGACATTTCAATCAGATTTTGTTTTGGCTCCAGCTTTCTCTCTGAATTTTTGTTGCCCAGTACCTTGGAGAATCAGCTAATTCACTAGCATCATCTAGTGATGTTTCTAGGATATAGTGAACAAGTTTCTGTATCAGATTGCAGAATTGCAGTGAAAATCTACAATATCCTAAAAAGTCACACAAAGGAACTCTTTGGCTCTTAGCCATTGTTGAGGTTCTGGATTAAACTATGAGGAAAGCTGTTTTTGGTGCTAAATGTCCATAAGCCCTTACAACTAGCCCCCTCAGTGGCCACAACGGACCTGGTTGCCAAGAACAGCTTCCAGGTCTGGAGGAGGTGCTGGTAGAAGACTGGCAGCTCAGAGACATCTCGCAGAAGACCCCTTGGATGGAGAAAAAAGAGCTGCCAATCGTATCGGAGGCGGCGGATTATTGGAACAGGCTCCCCTGCCCCGCCATGTACCCAGACCCCGCAGTGCACACACCCCACGGGGCACTGGCTCCCAGGGCCAGATCTAGGTTTTTTGCTGCCCCAAGCAAAAAATTTGCTGTCCCAAGCTTAGGTGGGGCTGGGGCTCGCAGGCGGTGCTGGAAGCGGAGGGAGTTGATGTCACCTTCTCCCAGCGCCTGCAGGGGCTTTATCCCCTCCCCTGCCCGGCTCCTCGGGCCCGCCCAGGCAGCCGCAAGTCTGGGAGTGCTGGGCCGGGGCAGGTGGACTCTGCCCAATGCCCGACAAGGCAGGGGCACGATGCAGGGGGGCACCCGGAGCAAGTCGCGGCCTGCTCCCTCCTCCCCTCCCTGGGGGCTCAGCGCTCTCTGCCACGCGACTGCTGGGGCCAGCACCAACAACCCTGCCCAGAGGCTGGCCAGAGAGTGACAGACAGACAGCACCTCAGCCACCCCACAGCGCCCCCTGCAGCCCTGCCTCACACAGACAGACAGCGCCTCAGTCGCCCGACAGTGCCCCCTGCCTGCAAGAAATTGTAAGATTTGAGGCCTATTGACTACGCACTTTTACCCTAAAAATTGAGGAAAGGCCTAAAAAATTATTTGAGCAGAGTCATGCTAAGAACCCCCCACTGCATGCTGCTAAATTCTTTGATCTTTTGTTCAAGAGTGGGACTAGGGGTAATTAGTGTTGTTGCAGCTGTGTTGCTCCCTGAATATTAGAGACACAAGGTGGGTGAGGTAATAATGTCTATTTTTGGACCAACTTCTGTTGGGGAGAGAGACAAGCTTCCGATCTGCACAGAGCTCTTCCTCAGGACTGTTAGGCTGACATGAAGAAGGGATGGGTCACTACAAAAACTAATTTCCCTGTACTAATTTCACCCTACTGTTACTTACACCTTCCTGTCAACTGTTTGAAATGGGCCACCCTGATTACTTTGGCCTCATTACCACTACAAAAGTGATTTTTCCTCCCTTGGTATTCTACTGTTGAGAATAGCCCACTTCCACTTCAATTGAATTGTCTCATTAGCACTGACCCCCCCCCCGCACTTGGTAAGGCAACTCTCATCTTTGCATGTACTGTGTATATACCTGCCTCCTGTATTTTCCACTCCATGCATCTGATGAAGTGGGTTTTAGCCCACGAAAGCTTATGCCCAAATAAATGTGTTAGTCTCGAAGGTGCCACAGGTACTCCTCGTTGGTTTTGCTGACACAGACTAACACAGCTACCACTCTGAAAGCCAAGATTCCTCTGACCTCAGACGGAACAGTGGTTCTACCCACCTGACAACAATAAATATATACTTTTAAAACTTAAACACCATCACTGCTTATTAAAGTGGACCCAGACTCCCAGCCCCATAGAAAATGTGTTTTCATCTTTTCATTTAAAATGTTAACTTTCCTCCTGACCTGCCCCACAAATTTCTGTTTTTGCCATGATACCTAAACCTTTGCAGGGTGGTTTTTATGCCCCCAACTAATTAGCCAGGTAGGATAGTCTTATGGTTAGAGAACTGGACTCCATTCCTAGCTCTGCTATAGACTCCCCTGTGATGTTAGGCAAGTCAATTAACATCTCTCAGATCCCTGTCTGTAAAATGGGGACAACACTAAAAAGGAGAATTTTCATAATGGATCACAATAGTCCAGTAGCCTGTCTGTGACAGTGGCCAGTGCCCGCTGCTTCACAGGAATACGCAACAAATCAAGTAAAGAACAATCGTTAAATAATCTGGAAGAATCTTCCAAATCCCGGGCAGTTAAGGGTTACCTTTGGCCCCAAATCATGAAGATTTGTATGTATATTGCTTTTTATCCTTTCTAATGTAGCTGAGGATGTTTGTTCATTCACTGAGAGCTTCAGAAATTTAAGGTTTTATTTATTGTGGTTTTGCACAGCTGGTAGAAAAATGGAACCATTGTAAAGTATTACAGGCTGCATTAGTATTTCGAGGGAAGGCCCTCTGGTCTGTAGTGGTTTGGGTCTCCTCCACTTCTGCCCCATGCATTTGCCTCCTGGTCTTGACGTGTGTCTTCGGCTCCTCTGTCGCTAACGTCACTCTGCCAACCTTCCCTAGCATCACTGGAAAGAGGAAACAAAGATTATTTTAGACAGTTTATTATTAAATCTCAATAACTAAATTATTTACTTTTCAGTTTTTCCCCAGTTTAATCCCTACTTTTCCATAAAACTGAGGTCATGCACAAATACCTCACCAACAGAAGTTATTCTAATAAAATACATTAGCTCACCTATCTTGTCTCTCACACACACACACAGACACAGACACAAAAATCCTAGCCTGTCTGTGAATAGCATCGGTCATCCCAGAAGTGCATCAGTCCAGCAGTTGTGAATTAAAAAGCTTTCCCATTACTTGCCTCCACTAAGTTCTGCCCACTCCTCATAAGCCTCCTTTGTATCATAGTCATCACATTGGACAGCAATATTTTAAAACAATCGTCGTTCGACGTCCGCAAGTGAACCATTGACCATAGTTTTCTTGGATGAAATACCAAGGGCAATATGTTCCAGTTCTAGATTAAAGTGAGGTCCTGCAATTATTTAATTTTTAAAAGCCCTGTGGTGAACACATCAGCCTCCTGGCACATAGTAATGATATCTGATATCAGAATATATCTAAATAGGTCAGCTCAGAAATCACCTTTACAACTCAAGAATGGGCACGGTCTTCACACTTAGCCAGTTCAGAGGTTAAATAAAAATGTTCTTGCTTCGAACAGGACAATAAGGAGTTATGAATTACAATGTACTTCATAGTTATTTGATTGCATAGCTCTTTACTGACATTTAACTCGTAATCCAAGTGGAATACATTACCTAATAACTTCTGCTGCCCATTTACCGCCAGGCCCTCTTTGGGCAGCATCATAATTCCCACGAGCATGGAAATATTTATCTGAATTTTTATAATTCGCCTCCCTCATGTCGCGGTATGCACGCCACATATCCTCAGCGCCTGGAGAAGAGAGAGAGGATTATAGAGACTCTGCAAATTTAAAAACACTTTGAGGTTATTCCACCCACATTCCTCTGAGAAGGCAGAAAGGCTCCTATATATCGCTGAGTAAATTCTGATTTTTTTGGTTCGGTGGAAGATCTGAGAAATCCAAAAAAGAAAGACTGTTGAGTTACAAACCAAAACTGATTTGTTAGGGTTTTTCTCATCAGAATGAAAAAAAAATTGTTCAGGTTGATTTGAATAGACATTTCTGCAGCAAAATGTCAGAACAGCTCACTGTGAAAATTATCAGTTTTGAAATTATTTTTCTCCAAAATTTGCCAAAAGTTGCAGTATCCCGCTGAAATGCATTTTTTGGTGAATTTAATATTTGCCAAAAAAAAACCTGCCCAACTTTCTTTGGTACCCAGGACTCCCATTAGAGATACATGGATTTGCAGCTTTTTATGCTTTTTTATTAACTGAAGCTTCCACCAGGTGACATCTTTGGAAGAGGAAATGAAAGGGAGTTCCCTTGAGAAGGATCTCATAAAAACATGGAATCTCCACAAAACTCTGTTGTAATATCTTTGGGGAATTCTTTAGGGACAAAGAAACCCTCAAATTTCTCTCAGTGCTCACCAGGACAATGGAGTAGAGCTATGATTTAGAAACATCAGTCCCCAAATCTCCTTTAGCGCTTTGTCTACATATGGTTTGTGCATCGATGTAACTAAATCTGTTTAGAAGCCAGTTCAGTTGAATCACTGCCACACAAGTCCATTTAATCTAAATCCATCTAAGGCATTCTTAGGAGTGTCTATTCCAGCATTTATCAGCAATTTAACTAACAATTTCTCAAACGATTTAAACTAGAGACAGTTGGGGACAAATTGGTGAGAATATTTAAGCTGTGAGTGTAAAACGTGAGAACAAAAAATCTGATTTCATAGATGTGAACCTCTATCTACCACTATAGTTTTAAAAAAACCCCAACACTTCTTTCAGCAAAAAGGCGAGATCACGGAGTATCAACGTAAAATAGAAGCATGAGGATATTTGGGCAAATAGGAGACAATAACTAGAATCAAAGACTATGCTGAGTTGTTTCTTGAGACTAAATAATTCATAACAGTAGAAGACCTGGTGGTCCACTTTAATTTGATCACATCTCCATCCAGACAAAACCTATTATATCTCACATACCTCCCTCATTGAGTAAAGCATCTCTATTCAGGAAGGGTACTTAAGCACATGCTTAAGCTTTCTTAAACAAGGATGAATTTAAGCTTGTGCTTAAGAATGCAGTACTGCAAGGTGTTGCATGCCCTGAGTTAGCCAGCCTGGGAATAAGGGAAGTTCAGCACCTTGCAGAAGATGCTCATTCCTGTAGTGCTGAATCAGGACCCAAGTTATCTGACCCCAGAAACGTTTCCGGGAAGGGGAAGGAAAGCTTCTGAAAATATTCAACCAACATTTACAGTATATTAGATTTCCTTTACTGAGAATTGGCATACACCTCTCACAAAACCAAGAACAAAAAAATAAAAGGTACCCATTAGTTCTCAATGTATTAATATGCCTCCAGATTTTACTAGACCCACTGAGATCCACATCAGGAAAGTGCAAAAGTTAAAGTCACAACATGGTCAGCTGGGTGCACAGGTTGCAGTTAAACATCTTGCTAAATGTTAAGTGAATCTTGTCTGGTGAAAATATCTGTTTAGTTATGACCCATAATTTGTACTATCTATGGCCCATACCTGCCATCTGATTTGCTCTGGTTCAGCAGCCTTGTGCTTGGACTCCCAATGAGGGACCTAAAACTGCATCACTTTAAGGGATCATGAAAAAATTCTAATGTATCTTTTTGTGAAGAACTGAGTAAATTTCTTATTTATCAAAAATTGGTCTAGAACTCCTGTCTTCAGCTTGGCTTTGTGGGGTTTTTATTCATTTATTATTTTTTTTAATATGTACACCGTGCTGAGGACAGTTTTGATGAAGAACAAACAGTTAGTAAAAAGCATACCTAGATAAGCATCCCTTATGAATGATCCAGCATCAGTGAACCAGTTCTGGGCACTGACACATAGTACCAGGGACAACAACAACATGCAGTTGTAGAACTTCATAGTTCACGTCTTTAGGCTGTAATAGAAGGAGAATATATGTCAGAAAACTGGTCAATCTTTTAAAGACTCCAGACGTAATGTAAATTCCTCTTATATCGGCTTTGGAACAGGTACATGGATCTTCAGGGTCACACACAATTCAGAAGAGTTCCAAAAGTGATGATTTCAACTCAGAAAAATGAAATGCCCTCTGCCATCACAGCACCAGGCTGGGACATAAGTTGTAAATATAGAAGTTTTTGTTTCCGCTTAAGTTTTTACATCATAAAAATCACCAGTTCTAAGACAAAAATTGAATACACAACAAGGTAAAGTGGTACAAATATGAAGTTTCCATATGGAATGAAACTTACCACTGCTGTATTGCAAAGCCCCGGAAAAATGGAGTCCTTTCTGATGGATTCTCACAAGAAAAATGGTACTATATTTATAGGAAGCCTTATCTCAAAGAGCAAATTGGAAATAGTTAACAGAAACCTGACTAAATTCAAATTGGGCAATTCTTTGCTTGTTGAATGCAAACAAACATTGCTTCTGTTGGGAATTTACTGCAGTAAATTCCCTTATTTCTTCTTGAGCCTTCCCGATTTCAATTGGTCACAGTCTGTATTGTCTCTCTATTTATCCAATGATCAATTACTTAACCAGTGCCTAATATGATGAAATGTCCATCATTTACTGGAAGTTGCAGGCAGCCACTTTTTCTGACTTGCTTTTATTTTTTTTAATGACTGAAATGAGTGCCTAGCCAATGGGTCCTGGTCCATGACTTTGGCTCCAAGAGGCTATGGTAATAGAAATAAATAATAAAACTTAAATTACCAGAGCTGGTCAGAAATGGGATGTCATCTTTGTAGATATTTTCATTTTTTCCCTTTTAAATTTAGATGGAAACTTGTCAAAATATTGAACTTTGAATAACTTCAACGAGCTTTTATTACCACCATTATGACCTCAAAAGGGAGAGGTTAATTTGTCTGAATAGTGGTTAACTTATTGTGTAACTTTCTTGGCAAGATCTAAGCCGTAAACTAGATGCAGTTATATGAAGAGTTATAAAAATATCTTTTAATTCAAAATATTACCAGTGGATTGGAATCATCAGCTCTATCAGGAATTCAGGTTACTTTGTAAAGTGTTTTCATTTGTGATTAAATAACAATTTTAACTATCAAAATTTTACTTAAATGATGTAAATACGGTTTACATTCTCAGATGAGTGCATGAGCGATAATATGTAAAACTCCTATTGATTCTAGCTGGAAAAATGCAGGTAAATATCTGCTAGTTCAGGTCAGACTTTGTCCTCTAAAGTTTGTAAACTCAACAGCAGATCTTGTAAATGGTCAGTGCAGCTGTTCTTATGGGAATGTAATCTGAATAAAGTCGTCATGATTGGGAAGGTGTTGTGAAACAATGCTAAATCAGTCCCACTCACTAGCCCAACAGAATGCTATGACTTGTAAACACAACAGACTGTAGCTGTATTGTCCGTGCTCAATGCCCTGTTGACCAATCTGGCTTTGAGCTTTCTGGAAGCTTTTGGAAGTGTCTATGTTCAACAGTAACAGCCTTGACAGCTGAGGGTTTAAGGTTTCTTGAGGGTTTAAGAATCTCACCTTATCTTTAAACACTGATTGGTCTGATTTTTTGGCCCTTTTTAACAGATTTCCTAAGGAAGAATATGCTGCTGTGGCTACTTTGCCATGCAGTATGCCAGGCAATGCCTTGGGAGCTGCACAGTTAAAAGTGCAAGCAGTATAAAGCAGAGTGCTGGGAATTTACAATATCATGCAGACAGCCCTTTTACATTCCTCAGTGTTAAAAGCTTCATCTGTTCCAGGTATAAAGTTGTCCATTCAGTAATGTGCATAATTCAGGGCTGTTCTTACAGAATATGATTTTTTTTCTTTTAAAAGCTTAAATGCTATAATTCTCTCAAGTTCTTAAATCTACACAGGCAAAAATAAGATTCCACAGCTGTTTGCATTACAGTGTATATAATCACATAGTTAAAAACACTCTCAAAGAATGCAATTATTTCTACAGTCTCGTAAGAGGAACGGAGAGTGATGTAGGGCCCTGGCCTTATTAACTGTACATCTTGTGTATAAACTATTTTCACAAACTGCATGTGTGACTTATGGATTGTACACAGTGATATAAGTGTCATACAGGTGTCTAAGGCCATCAGAAAAAATGACATAATATATAGCGTTATCAAAAGTTTGACCAAGTATTTGAGGGTGGTATAGTGATGTGTACATGCACATAAGCAGTGTTAAGGCTGCACATTCAATTTTAACGTTAGCATTTCCTGACTTCAGCATGTTTCAATGTAGAGTCTTTATTGCTCTTACTGGAGTTTTTAAAATGGTGTTTGTGCAGGGAACACACTTGACACTAACATCACATGCACCAGCTGCAGGCTGCATGAAGTTGGAATACAGCCCTCTGCATGTGGCTGTTACCTATGCCATGTGGAAGTGTGTGTGTCAGATGAGATGAGGTGCCATGGAGTCAGATGCTTTTGCATGGGCTGTATTGCTTTTCTTTCAGGAAATCGTCTATTGTCTGGAAGTATCTCTTCAGTTTCAGGCTAGTGAGCAGGAGGTTCTCATATCCTGGGTAGGTTATCTCCTTTCCCTTCTCAGCACTCAAACACGTCCCCAGCTTCTCAATCTGCTGGAGAAGACCATTTTGGAATTCCTATATGGAAGTCCCATTCCAGACAGCTTGGATGAGATTGTTGTTAAAGATCTGGAAGAGCTCTTGGAGGATCTGTTGGATGGCTCCCTTAGCATTCTCTTGTTGGGACAGTCGGATCTTGAGGATAGCTCTGGGCTTGAAAGCTGTCCTTTCCTTTAGACATTGGAAAGGAAAGTTTCCACCCATTTTTTCCAGACGCTCTAGACTCTTGCTGGTCATTCTGGCTTGTAGAACATAAATCCCGTTACAGCCCAGACATGAGATTTCACTGGAGAAGAGCAGCATGAGGCAACATTGCAGCAGCCACCTGCTGATCATGATGATGTCTTAGATTCCCTGTGTTTGTGTAGAACTTGAGCAACTGGTGCCTGTTCAAGGTCTTCCGTAGATTTTTGTGGTTTTGACCCCTGTCTCTGAATGGAAGTATTCCGTAGGAAAAGATTTTTCTTGCATCACTTTCTACTTTTCAAGGCTTTTCCTGCTTGAGGTTTTCACTTTCAGTTTCCTTCTTTTTATTTAGTGGAAGCGAACAAGTACTTAGAAGAACAAAACCACAGTCATTACCTTGTTTAATATTGAAGAATCCCTACATTCCTTTTCTTAGGTCCCCCCTGCCCTCTTAGAGAAAGAAAATTGAAAGGGTAAGATAAGTATGATGATTAACAGTCATCCAGTTACAGGTTAGAGTAGGGACCTGTCTGTCTACTCCCAAGTTCCTGTAGTTAGCACTGCTAGGCAGGTCTGAATGTCTGTTACATCAGTAAGACTATCCATGCTTTTAAGTAATAACAGTGAATTTTGGCCGATGGGCAGGGGTGGGGGGGAACTACTGCAGAGCTTCTTTTTGCTTGACTCTGCAGATAACCGCAGTGACGTGATGTGTAAAGCTGCTGTTCCTTCACCTTGCCAGCAGCTGGAAAACTTTCCCTCTCTGGTGTCGCACTCAAAATCAGAAAACTCTACTATGCTCTGGCTGCCTCATTCTGTCCTTCCAACCTAATGTTATAGGGACCTTAATATTTGATAAGCATGGAAAAAATTCCTATGAGAGATTGGGGCCAGACAAGTCTCTATTAATCTCACGCAATTTCCTGGCCATCTGAGATAGGAGAGAGGAAAAACCATGTGTGGAGGGAATACCAGAGGATGGACAGAGGGCACTGAGAAACTGGGAGGTTTACTTAAGAACCCGATACCAGAATTGCTGACTTGAGTGTACACGAGCCTGATTCATATGGCTTGATTTGTTTGTGTGTATGTCGGGCGGGGGTGGGGTGGGTCTGTCTGTAAGACTTGTGAATTCTAGTTGTTGTCATGAAATTTCCTAATAATAGGAAACCTCTTTCTACGTGTATCCATCCTGTTGGACAGGACCTACAGCAGGTTCTCACTAGGCTGAGGACAATGGGGGACACTTAACTTTAAAACTATGTTCTGATGATAGCATCTTTATGCTAAGTACGGTGCCTGAGTTGGGAACCCAGTTTGGCCAAGTTGGTGTTAAGGAGAATGGGGGTTAGGAGTGGAAAGTTACTGAAGGTTGACAGAGACAGATGACAAAAACAAAAGGTTCTAAAAGAAATCACTAGGGGAAGACGCACAGGACATTTGGGCAAGAGGAAGGAAAGGGATGAACTGGCCAAGGTCAGGTTAGCTGAGCTTGGGGGAGAAGGCTCTGCTTTTGTGCATAAAAGTGATGCATTGCAACAGAAGGATGTTGGATGACCCCAAGTGACCCTGATCCAGGCCCATAGAATGGCCTGGTGTTTTGAGGAAACTGAGGCCAGGAATTGTGAATAGGGTTTACAATTTAGATAACACTATATATTTACAATTAGATAACACTATATATTATGCCACTTTTTCTGATGGCCTTAGACACCTGTGTGACACTTATATCACTGTGTACAATCGGAAAGTCACATATGCAGTTTGTGAAAATAGTTTATACACAAGATGTACAGTTAATAAGGCCAGGGCCCTACATCACTCTCCGTTCCTCTTATGTGATTGTAGTAATAATTGCGTTCTTTGAGAGTGTTTTTAACTGTGTGAAAAGAAAAGGAGTACTTGTGGCACCTTAGAGACTAACCAATTTATTTGAGCATAAGCTTTCGTGAGCTACAGCTCACTTCATCGTGATTATATACACTGTAATGCAAACAGCTGTGGAATCTTATTTTTGCCTGTGTAGATTTAAGAACTTTAGAGAGTTATGGAATTTAAGCTTTTAAAAGAAAAAAAATCATATTCTGTAAGAACAGCCCTGAATTTCACTGAATTATGCACATTACTGAATGGACAACTTTATACTCGGAATAGATGAAGCTTTTAAGATTGAGGCATGTTAAAGGGCTGTCTGCATGATATTGTAAATTCCCAGCACTCAGCTTCATACTGCTTGCACTTCTAACTGTGCAGGTCCTAAGGCAGTTGCCTGGCATACTGCATGGCAAAGTTAGCCACAGCAGCATACTCTTCCTTAAGAAATCTGTTAAAAGGGACAAAACATCAGACCAATCAGTGTTTAAAGATAAGGTGAGATTCTTGACTTTGGGGGGGAGGGATAGCTCAGTGGTTTGAGCACTGGCCTGCTAAACCCAGGGTTGTGAGTTCAATCCTTGAGGGGGCCATTTAGGGATTTGGGGCAAAAATTGGGAATTGGTCCTGCTTTGAGCAGGGGGTTGGACTAGATGACCTCCTGAGGTCCCTTCCAACCCTGATATTCTATGATTCTTAAACCCTCATGCCTGCCAAATCCAAAGTATTGTTACAAGGAACTTCCTTTTTTCTTATCAAATGTTCACTCCAGTCATTTTGCTCTTCAAGCTTTTTTGTTACAAAAGGACAAAATGTACAGAATCGATTTTCATTTCAAATTTTTTAAAAAATGTTTCTTTTTGGATGTAGACCAGGCCTGTAAAATTTCAGTCCAGAAGCTTGAATGTTTTCCGAATGTTGAGTGAATGAAAAGAGGGCTAAAGAAAACATTTTGATAACCTTAAATACCGCTGTTAGGAGAGCTCCAGTTATACAACCCACCGCTACTTTAAATGATGATGTGCAGTGTCTCTGGTAGGCAGATCATAGAGGGTCTGAAAAACTAATGCATTACAGCAAGGTTTTCAAAAAGATGGAGTCACATAATTTAGGAAACAAAATGACTCTCTCCTGCCCCTTGAAACCAGAATTGTTTCCAATTCCAGGTATCAAAGGTGGAGATTTACCATAGTTCAGTTCATCTAGGGGAAAATGCAGTTGTAGTTCAGGGACTACTGAGCTTCTCAATCTCTACAGCTTTGTTACTTCAAGTAGTAAATGCTCTCCAGGATAACACGACCTAGGAGTTATCTTTCCCTTTTTTAAAGAACTAGTTGGAGTTTGTCTAGAAAAGTGTAGATGCTCATGGGAATAAAATGAATAAGATTAAAATAAAATTACACGATTCAGCCTAACATGTCATTGCTGTCAAGGCTGTTACTGTTGAATGTAGACACTTCCAAAAGCTTCCAGGAAGCTCAAAGCCAGACTGGTCAACAGGGCATTGAGCATGGACAATACAGCTACGGTCTGTTGTGTTTACAAGTCAGCATTCTGTTGGGCTAGTGAGCGGGACTGATTTAGCACTGTTTCACAACACCTTCCCAATCATGATGACTTTATACAGATTACATTCCCATAAGAACCACACTGACCATTTATAATGACAGGTTTCAGAGTAACAGCCGTGTTAGTCTGTATTCGCAAAAAGAAAAGGAGTACTTGTGGCACCTTAGAGACTAACCAATTTATTTGAGCATAAGCTTTCGTGAGCTACAGCTCACTTCATCAGATGCATACTGTGGAAAGCGTAGAAGATCTTTTTATACACACAAAGCATGAAAAAATACCTCCCCTCACCCCACTCTCCTGCTGGTAATAGCTTATCTAAAGTGATCACTCTCCTTACAATGTGTATGATAATCAAGTTGGGCCATTTCCAGCACAAATCCAGGTTTTCTCTCCCCCCCCGCCCCCACAAACCCACTCTCCTGTTAGTAATATTTCCAACATACCTCTGAACAACATACTAATCCACAGAGACCTCCCTACCAACACTACAAAAAGAAGGATTCTAGGTGGACTCCTCCTGAAGGTCGAGACAGCAGACTGGACTTCTACATAGAGTGCTTCCACTGACGTGCACGGGCTGAAATTGTGGAAAAGCAGCATCACTTGCCCCATAACCTTAGCCGTGCGGAACACAATGCCATCCACAGCCTCAGAAACAACTCTGACATCATAGTCAAAAAGGCTGAGAAAGGAGGTGCTGTTGTCATCATGAATAGGTCAGAATATGAACAAGAGGCTGCTCGGCAGCTCTCCAACACCACTTTCTACAAGCCATTACCCTCTGATCCCACTGAGAGTTACTAAAAGAAACTACAGCATTTGCTCAAGAAACTCCCTGAAAAAGCACAAGATCAAATCCGCACAGACACACCCCTGGAACCCCGACCTGGGATATTCTATCTACTACCCAAGATCCATAAACCTGGAAATCCTGGGCGCCCTATCATTTCAGGCATTGGCACCCTGACAGCAGTATTGTCTGGCTATGTAGACTCCCTCCTCAGGCCCTACGCTACCAGCACTCCCAGCTACCTTCGAGACACCACTGACTTCCTGAGGAAACTACAATCCATCGGTGATCTTCCTGATAACACCATCCTGGCCACTATGGATGTAGAAGCCCTCTACACCAACATTCCACACAAAGATGGAGTACAAGCCGTCAATAACACTATCCCCGATAATGTCACGGCTAACCTGGTGGCCGAACTTTGTGACTTTGTCCTTACCCATAACTATTTTAATTTGGGGACAATGTATACCTTCAAATCAGCGGCACTGCTATGGGTACCCGCATGGCCCCACAGTATGCCAACATTTTTATGGTTGACTTAGAACAATGCTTCCTCAGCTCTCGTCCCCTAACGCCCCTACTCTACTTGCGTTATATTGATGATATCTTCATCATCTGGACCCATGGAAAAGAAGCCCTTGAGGAATTCCACCATAATTTCAACAATTTCCATCCCACCATCAACCTCAGCCTGGTCCAGTCCACACAAGAGATCCACTTCCTGGACACTGCAGTGCTAATAAACGATGGTCACATAAACACCACCCTATACCAGAAACCTACTGACCGCTATTCCTATCTACATGCCTCCAGCTTTCACCCTGACCACACCACACGATCCATCGTCTACAGCCAAGCTCTGCGATACAACCGCATTTGCTCCAATCCCTCAGACAGAGACAAACACCTACAGGATCTCTATCAAGCATTCTTACAACTACAATACCCCCTGCTGAAGTGAAGAAACAGATTGACAGAGCCAGAAAAGTACCCAGAAGTCACCTACTACAGGACAGGCCCAACAAAGAAAATAACAGAACGTCACAAGCCATCACCTTCAGCTCCCAACTAAAACCTCTCCAACGCATCATCAAGGATCTACAACCTATCCTGAAGGACAACCCATCACTGTCACAGATCTTGGGAGACAGGCCAGTCCTTGCTTATAGACAGCCCCCCAACCTGAAGCAAATACTCACCAGCAACCACATACCACACAACAGAACCACTAACCCAGGAACCTATCCTTGCAACAAAGCCCGTTGCCAACTGTGTCCACATATCTATTCAGGGGACACCATCACAGGGCCTAATAACATCAGCCACACTATCAGAGGCTCGTTCACCTGCACATCCACCAATGTGATATATGCCATCATGTGCCAGCAATGCCCCTCTGCCATGTACATTGGTCAAACTGGACAGTCTCTACATAAAAGAATAAATGGACACAAATCAGATGTCAAGAATTATAACATTCATGAACCAGTCGGAGAACACTTCAATCTCTCTGGTCACGCGATTACAGACATGAAAGTTGCTATATTACAACAAAAAAACTTCAAATCCAGACTCCAGCGAGAGACTGCTGAATTGGAATTCATTTGCAAATTGGATATAATTAACTTAGGCTTGAATAGAGACTGGGAATGGCTAAGTCATTATGCAAGGTAACCTATTTCCCCTTGTTTTTTCCTACCTCCCCCCTCCCGACGTTCTTGTTAAACCCTGGATTTGTGCTGGAAATGGCCCACCTTGATTATCATACACATTGTAAGGAGAGTGGTCACTTTAGACAAGCTATTACCAACAGGAGAGTGGGTTTGTGTGTGGAGGGGGCGGGGTGAGAAAACCTGGATTTGTGCTGGAAATGGCCCAACTTGATTATCATACACATTGTAAGGAGAGTGATCACTTTAGATAAGCTATTACCAGCAGGAGAGTGGGGTGGGGGGAGGTATTTTTTCATGCTTTGTGTGTATAAAAAGATCTTCTACACTTTCCACAGTATGCATCTGATGAAGTGAGCTGTAGCTCACGAAAGCTTATGCTCAAATAAATTGGTTAGTCTCTAAGGTGCCACAAGTACTCCTTTTCTTTTTACTGACCATTTACAAGATCTGCTGTTTAGTTTACAAACTTTAGAGGGCAAAGTCTGACCTGAACTAGCAGTTATTTACCTGCATCTTTCCAGCTAGAATCAATAGGGGTTTTACATATTATCGTCCATGCACTGATCTGAGAATGTAAACCGTATTTACTTCATTTAAATAAAAGGTTGATCGTTAAGATTGTTGTTTATCACAGATGAAAACACTTTACAAAGTAACCTGAATTCCTGATACAGCTGATTATTCCAATCCACTGGTAATATTTTGAATTAAAAGATGGGTACCTTTTATTTATTAGTTCTTGGTTTTTGTGAGATGTGTATGCCAATTCCCAGTAAAGAAAATATAACATACTTGTTAGGGGGCTTATTCCTTCACCCACTTACTTCCCTGGTCCTTCTCGCATGAACAGAGAGCAACAATACCCGAAGTCCAAAAGTGCAAACAATTCGATGTTTATTGGGGTGAACTTCCAGCAAGCATGATTCCAGTTTCCTTCCTTAGTGTCCTCCTTCCCAGCTCTGACACCACAGAGCCTTACACCTGTGTCCGTGTTCCCATTCCTGCCCTTAGCCAAACATGATTCCAATTTCCCCACTCCCATTCCCTGTTCCCATTTCCCCCTTTAGCAAAACATGATTCCAATTTCCCCACTCCCATTCCCTGTTCCTGTCTCCCTCACCCACACACCCACACACTCACTTCCTGATTGACTGCTGACTATATAGTAAAACTTGAGTTCAGCTTAGCTATACCTAAACCAATCATTTTCCTGAAATTTAACTAACGAATCCTAACATATTGTAACATGATTATGTAACCAATTATATCCCACCACCTTAATTAGTTTACACCCAGCAAAATTAATTATACATCAGTCAGAAACAATCACAGAACCAGACAGAGATTATACAGACAAACAATAGCAAAGTGGGAACTATGATGACAAAACAATACAGAAGTGAGGATTTCACATCCCAGCTATGGATATGTGAGTTCTTGCCAGACAGGATGCTATCAAACTAAGTTTCCTTTTACATCTTCTAGGCACTTCCCGTTCTTTGGAGGCGATCAGCATTATCAGGACAGGATTGTATTCCTAACAGCCCAATAGCACCTTCTTTCAATGTGACTAGTTTGGAATGTGAGGATGTGACCATTCACTTCCCAGCTTATGGCTGCCTCTGCTGCTTAGCCAAAGGCCTTAGCCTAAGAACAGGGCCTCAGACTGTCACAGTAAGAGAAGGCCCTTACACTGGCAGACAGTGATTTTGATTCTTTCTTTTATACCTCTAACTAGTCAAGTGATAAGAATACACCTAAATTCTTAAAGTACAGGCCTTTGCAGACAGGCCTGAATATCTATATCCTAACAATACTGTAAATGTTTGTTGAATATTTTCAGACGCTTTCCTTCACCCTCCCAGAAGTGTTTCTGGGGTCAGATAACTTGGGTCCTGATTCAGCACTGCAGGTATGAGCATCTTCTGCAAGGTGCTAAACTTCCATAATTCCCATGCTGGTGAGTTGTGGCCATTTAACACCTTGCAGAACTGCATTCTTATGTCCTGACTGAGGAAAAACACTTAAGCACATGCTTAAATTCATCCTTGTTTAAGAAAGCTTAAGCATGTGCTTAAGTACCCTTCCTGAATAGAGATGCTTTACTCAATCGGGAAGGTATGTGAGATATAATAGGCTTTGTCTGGATGGAGATGTGGATCAAATTATAGTGGACCACCAGGTCTTCTAGTGTTATGATTTATTTAGTCTCAAGAAACAACTCAGAATAGTCTTTGATTCTAGTTATTGTCTCCTATTTGCCATTGTACTTTTTAGAGCCAAATATCCTCATATTTCTACATTTAGGTTGATACTCCATGATGTCTCCCTTTTGCTGTAAAGAAGTGTTTTGTTTTTTTTTAAACTATAGTGGTGGATAGAGGTTCATGTCTATGAAATCAGGTTTCTTGTTCTCACATTGTACACTCATAGCCTAAAGATCCTCATCAGTTTGTCCCCAATTGTCTCTAGTCTAAATCAGGTTAGAAATAGTTAGTTACATTGCTGCAAACCCCTGGAATAGACTCTCCTAAGAATGCCTTAAATTGATTTAGATTAAATGGATTTATGTGGCAGTGATTTAACTAAATTGGTTTCTAAACAGATTTAGTTACATTGATGCACAAACTGTATGTAAACAAAGCCCTAAAGGAGACTGATGTTTTTAAGTTGGAATCACACCTCTACTCCATTGTCCTGGTGACCCTTAGAAAACCAATGACAGAAATTTGAGGGTTTCTTTGCCCCTAAAGAATTCCCCAAAGATATTGCAACAGTGTATTGCGGAGATTCCATGTTTTTATGAGATCCTTCTCAAGGAACTCCCTTTCATCTCCTCCTCCAAGGATGTCACCTGGTGGAAGCGACAGTTAATAAAATAGCATAAATAGCTGCAAATCCCTGTATCTCTAAAGGGAGTCCTGGGTACCAAAGAAAGTTGGGCAATTTTTTGGAGGGGCAAATACTAAATTCACCAAAAAATGCATTTCAGGGGGACACTGCAACTTTTTGCAAATTTTGTTCAAATTTGGCAAATAGTTTAGGTTGGAAAAAAAAAACTTCAAAACTGATAATTTTCACAGTGAACTATTCTGACATTTTGCTGTAGAAATGTCTATTCAAATCAACCTGAACAATTTTTTTCTGATTTCAGTTTTGATGAGAAAAACCCTAACAAATCAGTTTTGGTTTGAAACTAAACAGTCTTTTTTGGATTTCTCAGATCTTCCACTGAACCAAAAAAATCAAGTATTTGCTCAATGGTATATAAGAGCCTCACTGCCTTCGATAGAAGCACTATACTTGGAAGCCACAGTGGGGAAGTGAGAAGAATGGTGCTTCACTACTTCAGAGGAATGTGGGTGGAATAACCTCAAAGTTTTGTTTTAAATTTTCAGTGTCTCTATAATCCTTTCTCTCTTCTCCAGGCGCTGAGGATATGTGGGGTGCATACAGCGACATGCGGGAGGCGAATTATAAAAATTCAGATAAATATTTCCATGCTCGTGGGAATTATGATGCTGGTCAAAGAGGGCCTGGCGGTAAATGGGCAGCAGAAGTTATTAGGTAATGGATTCCACTTGGATTGTGAGTTAAAAGTCGGCAGAGAGCTATGCAATCAAATTACTGTGAAGTACATTGTACTTCATAACTAGTTATTGTCCTGTTTGAAGCGAGGACATTTTTATTTAACCTCTGAACTGGCTAAGTGTGAAGACTGTGCCCATTCTTGAGTTGTAAAGGAGGTTTCTGAGCTGACCTATTTAGAAATATTCTGATATCAGATCTCAGTACTATGTGCAGGGAGGCCAATGTTTTCACCACAGGGCTTTTAAAATTTAAATAATCGCAGGACCTCACTTTAATCTAGAATTGGTACATATTGTCCTTGGTATTTCATCCAAAGAAACTATGATCATAGGTTCACTTGCAGTCCTCTAATGAGGATTGTTTTCAAATGTTGACTTTGAACATGATGACTATGATACAAAGGAGCTTATATCTTAGTGGAGGCAAATAATGGGAAAGCTTTTCAATTCACAACTACTGCAGTGATGCACTTCTGGGATGACTCCTGCTATTTAGAGACAGGCTAAGATTTGTGTCTGTGACAAGGTAAGTGAGCTAATATCTTTTATTGGAATAACTTCTGTTGGTGAGGTGTTTGTGCATGTCCTCAATTTTATGGAAAAGTAGGGATTAAACTATGGGGGATAAGTGTAAAGTAAATAATTTAGTTAATGATATTTAACTATAAACCGTCTAGGATAACCTTTGTTTCCTCTTTCCAGTGATGCCAGGGAAGGTTGGCAGGGTGACATTAGCGGCAGAGGAGCTGAAGTCACACGTCAAGACCAGGAGGCAAATGCATGGGGCAGAAGTGGAGGAGACCCAAACCGCTACAGACCAGAGGGCCTTCCCTCGAAATACTAATACGGCCTGTAATACTTTACAATGGTTCTATTTTTCTACCAGCTGTGCAAAACCACAATAAATAAAATCTTAAATTTCTGAAGCTGTCAGTGAATGAACAAACACCCTCGGCTACATTAGAAAGGATAAAAAGCAATATACATACAAATCTTCATGATTTGGGGCCAAAGGTATCCCTTAACTGCCCGGGATTTTGAAGAATCTTCCAGATTATTTAATGATTGCCCTTTACTTGATTTGTTGCGTATTCCTGTGAAGCAGCGGGCACTGGCCACTGTCAGAGACAGGCTCCTGGGCTATTGTGATACATTATGATAATTCTCCTTTTTATTGTTGTCCCCATTTACAGACAGGGATCTGAGAGATGTTAATTGACTTGCCTAATGTCACAGGGGCGTCTATAGCAGAGCTAGGAATGGAGTCCAGTCCTCTAACCATAAAAGCATCCTACCTGGCTAATTAGTTCGGGATGTACAAAGTTTTAGGTATCATGGCAAAAACATGGCCAATGGGGGCTGCGGGAAGCAGCGCGGGCCAAGGGACTTGCTGGCCACCCTTCCCGCAGACCCCATTGGCCTGGAGTGGCGAACCGTGGCCAGTGGGAGTGGTGAACCGCGGCCAGTGGGAGCCGCGATCAGCTGAACCTGCGGACGCGGCAGGTAAACAAACCAGTCCGGCCTGCCAGGGGCTTTCCCTGAACAAGTGGCGGACCGGCTTTGAGAACCACTGATCTAACCAATTGAGGCTATGTCCGCACTACAAGTTCAAAGCGCTGCCGCAGGTGCCAATGTCTGGATTAGCTCTGAGCACTGGGAGCCGAGCCTGTTCACAGTAGCGCTTTAAAGTGCTCAAACTTGTTGCGCTCGGGGGTGTGTGTGTATGCGTGTGTTTTCACACCCCTGGGCCAGCAAGTTAGAGCTCTTTAACTTGCTAGTGTAGATCATCCCTGAGATTTAATTCAGTGAAACATTTTACATATATCCCCTCAGAAACAAAGAATTCCTTATCACTGTATCTGATTGCATAGAGTCTCATCGTCATTTCCCAAGTTGTCTTATCTGCTGCTGGGATTCCCTGAATTTTTTATTCTAATTTTTTCATCTTATTTTTAAAGCAGATGTTTATTCTGTTTGATTATCTGACGTCCACTCTGACTGAATTTCTGGCCTAGTGTCAAAACTTTGTTTTGATTCAATCCACCAATGGGGATTGCATTTTTGCAACTGTTATTTTGCCTCTCAGTCCAGCCCTTAGTGTTTTTCTGCATTCCATTGCTTGTGTGTACAACTTGATTCTCAAATATTCAATAAAGACAGTATACTATCTCCTATAACATCTTTCTCAAAGGCAAAAATCTATTGCAATTTTTGCTGAACATTAGAACTCCAATAGTGGATCAGACAAATAGTCCGTCTAGTCTAGTATCCTGTCTTCTGACAGCGGCCAGTGCCAGGTGCTTCTAAGGGAATGAACAGAACAGGCAATCACTGAGTGAACCATCCCATTGTCCACTCCCAGCATCTGGCAGTCAGAGGACGGTTTAGGGACACACAGAGCATGGAGCTGCATCCCTGATTATCTTAAGAATGGCCCTACTGGGTCAGACCAAGGGTCCATCTAGCCCAGTATCCTGTCTTCTGTCAGTGGTCAGTGCCAGGTGCCCCAGAGGGAATGAACAGAACAGGTAATCATCAAGTGATCCATCCCATGTCGCTCATTGCTAATTTCTGGCAAACAGAGGCTAGGGACACCATTCCTGCCCATCCTGGCTAATACCTATCCTCCATTAATTTATCTAGTTCATTTTTTGAACCCTGTTATGGTCTTGGTCTTCACAACATCCTCTGGCAAGGAGTTCCACAGGTTTGACTTTGTGTTCAGTGTGAAGAATAATTCCTTTTGTTTGTTTTAAACCTGCTGCCTATTAATTTCATTTGGTGACCCCTAGTTCTTGTGTTATGATAAGTAGTAAACAACACTTCCTTATCTACTTTCTCTACACCAGTCATGATTTTATAGACCTCAATCATAAATCACCACCAGAGCCCTATGGTAGCAGCAGCTGTAGCAGCAGCCAGGAGCCCCAGGGCTCTGGTGGTGATTTAAAGGGCCCGGGGCTCCCAGCATGATTCAGCCTAATATGTCATTTTGTTGTCAAGGCTAATACTGTTGAATGTAGACACTTCCAAAAGCTTTGTTCATGGCAGGTATTTTGTATGAGCTATTGTCCAAGGGAAATTTTCAGAACATCTCCAAAATGCTTTTAAAGCTTGGACAATATATGAGTGAATTATTTCAGCACAGGAATGATTATTCCTTTTTAGGAGAATATACCCAGTTAACTTTCCATACATCATGAGAACTTATGAAAGGGCGAGGTGGTGGATTATGTATTTAATATGTCTTCAGTCAGATGTCCTACTGTCCTACTTCAATAATATATAAAGTTTCCATTGCTGAGAAATCACTTGTGAGCTTTACATAGAATCTCAAGTTACAGAGTGGTGGTGAAAGAAGTAAAATAGTCATAAATAATTGAAAAGAACAAACTATGACATCTGGAACATAGAGGAAGAAATTTGACACCTTCAGGGAAGAAATTCTGCAGAAGAAGCCAACCAGTGAGGGGGTTCAAAGCGAGATTGGTCAACAGGGCATTAAGCAAGAACAATACAGCTACTGTCTGTTCTCTTTACAAGTCATAGAATTATATTGGGCTAGCATGTGGGACTGATTTAGCACTGTTTCATAAGACCTTCCCAGTCATGATGACTTTATTCAGATTACATTCCCAGAAGAATCACACTGAACATTTACAAAAACTATGTTTTAGTTTACAAACTTTAAAGGGCAAAGTCTGACCTGAAGTATCAGATACTTATCTGCATCTTTCGATTTAGAATCAACAGGAGTTTTACATTTTATCTCCCATGCACTGATCTGAAAATGTAAACTGTATTTACGCCATTTAAATAAAATTTTGAAAGTTAAGGTTAGTATTTATCAGAAATAAAAACACACTTTACAAAGTACCCTGAATTCCTGATAGAGCTGATGATTCCAATCGACTTGTAATATTTTGAATTAAAAGATTATTTTGAAACTGTTCATATAACTGCATGTAGCTTATGGCTTAGATCTTGCCAACAAAATTACACAATAAGTTAACTGCTATTCAGATAAATTAACCTCCCTTCTTAGAGATCATAATGGTGGTAATAAAAGCTAGTTGTTTTCCAAAATTCAAAATTTTGTAATATTTCCATCAAAATTTAAAAGGGAAAAAATGAAAATGTCTGCAAAGATGACATCCCATTTCTGACCAGCTCTAGTAATTAAGTTATATTATTTATTTCTATTACTATAGTCTCTTGGATCAGGACCCATTGGCTAGGCACTGTACAAACAGAACAAAAAGATGGGTTCATGCCCCAACAAGCTGATGGCAAAGGCTTCTCCAGCTACCTTTGCCATCTCTTTTGAGATCCCCTAATTACAATTATACATAAGGATATAACTGACTTGGCATTTATGGTACAAGCATGATGATTACTTAAAGCTTCTACATAAAAATATTGCTCATTTCACCAATTAAAAAAAATTAGAAGAAAGTCGAAAAAGTAACTGCCTGCAACTTCCAGTAAATGATGGACATTTCATCATATTAGGCACTAGTTAAGTAATAGATAGTTAGATCTATAGAGAGACAATACAGACATTGACCAATTCAAACCAGGAGGCCTCGAGAAGAAATAAAGGAACAATAGAAGCAATGTTGGCATTCAACAAGCAAAGAATTGCCCAATTTGAATTTAGCCACGTTTCTGTAAATTATTTCCAATTTCCTCTTTGAGATAAGGCTTCCTATAAATATAGTCTTGTGAGACTCCATCAGACAGAACTCCATTTTTCCGGGGCTTTGCCATACAGCAGTGGTAAGTTTCATTCCATATGGAAACTTCATATTTGTACCACTTTACCTTGTTGTGTATTCAATTTTTGTCATAGAACTAGTGATTTTTATTATGTAAAAACTTAAGCAGAAACGAAAACTTCTATCTTTACAACTTATGTCCCAGCCTGGTGCTCGATGGCAGAGAGCATTTCATTTTTCTGAATTGAAATCAGCACTTTGGTAACACTTTTGAATTGTGTGTGACCCTGAAGATCCATGTACCTGTTCCAAAGCAGATATAAGAGGAATTTATATTATGTCTGGAGTCTTTAAAATATTGCCGAGTTTTCTGACATATATTCTCCTTCTATTACAGCCTAAAGAAGTGAACCATGAAGTTCTATAACTGCATGTTGTTATTGTCCCTGGTACTATGTGTCAGTGCCCAGAACTGGTTCACTGATGCTTTTTGGATCATTCATAAGGGATGCTTATCGAGGTATGATTTTTACTAACTGCTTGTTCTTCATCAAAACTGTCCTCAGCACGGTGTAGATATAAAGCCAAGCCAAAGACAGGAGCTCTAGAACAATTTTTGATAAATTCTGGTGAATAAGAAATTTACACAGTTCGTCACAAAAAGATACATTAGAATTTTTTTCTGATCCCTTAAAATGATGCAGTTTTAGGTCCCTCATTGGGAGTCCAAGCACAAGGCTGCCTGAACCAGAGCAAATCAGATGGCAGGTATGGGCCATAGATTGTAGAAAGTCCTATGGGTCATAATTAAACAGATATTTTCACCAGACAAGATTCACTTAACATTTAGCAAGATGTTTAACTGCAACCTGTGCACCCAGCTGACCATGTTCTGACTTTAACTGTTTCAATTTCCTCATGTGGATCTCAGAGGGGTCTAGTAAAATCTGAAGGCATATATATGCATTGATAACTAATGGATAACTTTTATTTCCTTCTCCAGAGGTGTCACCTTGTGGAAGCTTCAGTTAATAAAATAGCATAAATGGCTGCAAATCCCTGTACCTCTAAGGGGAGTCCTGAGTATCAAGGAGAGTTGGGCAATTTTTTCTTTCAAATACCAAATACACCAAAAAATACATTTCACAGGGCACTGCAACTTTTTGCAAACTTGGGTCAAATTTGGCAAATAGTTTTGGCTGAAAAAAAAAACTTTAAAATTAATAATTTTCACAGTGAACTATTCTGACATTTTGCTGCAGAAATGTCTATTCAAATGAACCTGAACAATACTATTTCTGTTTTTCATTTTGATGAGAAAAACCATAACAAATTAGTTTTGGTTTGAAACTCAACAATCTTTTTTGGATTTCTCAGATCTTCCACTGAACCAAAAAATCAAGTATTTGCTCAATGGTATATAAGAGCCTCACTGCCTTTGATAGAAGCACTATACTTGGAAGCCACAGTGGGGAAGTGAGAAGAATGGTGCTTCACTACTTCAGAGGAATGTGGGTGGAATAACCTCAAAGTTTTGTTTTAAATTTTCAGTGTCTCTATAATCCTTTCTCTCTTCTCCAGGCGCTGGGGATATGTGGCGTGCATACAGCGACATGCGGGAGGCGAATTATAAAAATTCAGATAAATATTTCCATGCTCGTGGGAATTATGATGCTACCCAAAGAGGGCCTGGCGGTAAATGGGCAGCAGAAGTTATAAGGTAATGGATTCCACTTGGATTATGAGTTAAAAGTCGGCAGAGAGCTATGCAATCAAATTACTATGAAGTACATAACTAGTTATTGTCCTGTTTGAAGCGAGGACATTTTTATTTAACCTCTGAACTGGCTAAGTGTGAAGACTGTGCCCATTCTTGAGTTGTAAAGGAGGTTTCTGAGCTGACCTATTTAGATATATTCTCAGATCAGATCCCATTACTATGTGCAGGGAGGCCAATGTTTTCACCACAGGGCTTTTAAAATTTAAATAATTGCAGGACCTCACTTTAATCTAGAATTGGTACATATTGTCCTTGGTATTTCATCCAAGGAAACTACGATCATAGGTTCACCTGCAGTCCTCTAATGAGGATTGTTTTCAAATGTTGATTTTGAACATGATGACTATGATACAAAGGAGCTTATATCTTAGTGGAGGCAAATAATGGGAAAGCTTTTCAATTCACAACTACTGCAGTGATGCACTTCTGGGATGACTCCTGCTATTTAGAGACAGGCTAAGATTTGTGTCTGTGACAAGGTAAGTGAGCTAATATCTTTTATTGGAATAACTTCTGTTGGTGAGGTGTTTGTGCATGTCCTCAATTTTATGGAAAAGTAGGGATTAAACTATGGGGGATAAGTGTAAAGTAAATAATTTAGTTAATGATATTTAACTATAAACTGTCTAGGATAACCTTTGTTTCCTCTTTCCAGTGATGCCAGGGAAGGTTGGCAGGGTGGCATTAGCGGCAGAGGAGCCGAAGACACACGTCAAGACCAGGAGGCAAATGCATGGGGCAGAAGTGGAGGAGACCCAAACCGCTACAGACCAGAGGGCCTTCCCTCAAAATACTAATGCAGCCTGTAATACTTTACAATGGTTCTATTTTTCCCTTAGCTGTGCAAAACTACAATAAATCAAATCTTAAAATACTGAAGCTCTCAGTGAATGAACAAACATCCTCACCTACAACCACCCTAAGCCATATTAGCAATAATAAAAA
This sequence comes from Caretta caretta, assembly GCF_965140235.1. Lineage (NCBI taxonomy): Eukaryota > Metazoa > Chordata > Testudines > Cheloniidae > Caretta > Caretta caretta. The sequence goes on from NC_134211.1 coordinate 27,221,644, forward strand.
ACAATATCGGATACAAATCTTCATGATTCGGGGACAAAGGTAACCCTTCACTGCCCCAGATTTGGAAGAAACTTCCAGATTATTTAATGATTGTCCTTTACTTGATTTCTTGCATATTCCTGTGAAGCAGAAGGCACTGGCCACTGTCAGAGACAGGCTACTGGAATATTTTGATTCATTATGGTAATTCTCCTTTTTATTATTATCCCCATTTTACAGACAGGGATCTGAGAGATGTTAATTGACTTGCCTAATGTCACAGGGGAGTCTATAGCAGAGCTAGGAATGGAGTCCAGTCCTCTAACCATAAGACCATCCTACCTGGCTAATTAGTTGGGGGCATAAAAACCACCCTGCAAAGGTTTAGGTATCATGACAAAAAAAAAATTTGTGGGGCAGGTCAGGAGGAAAGTTAACATTTTAAATGAAAAGATGAAAACGCATTTTCTATGGTGCTGGGAGTCTAGTTCCACTTTAATAAGCAGTAATGGTGCTTACATTTTAAAAGTATATATTTATTGTTGTCAGGTGGGTAGAACCTCTGTTCAGTTTGAGATCAGAGTCATCACTGGATGAAACCAGTGTTTTCTGGCTGTGTGCTTCCCAGTGTTTGGATAGTTACCAGGCAGCTGACAGCAGTGTCATTAGGTTTCTGGTAGTGCATTTACCCCAACATCTTCACTTAAAAACAAAGGAATCTTAAAAACTCAAAATCATGTCAGCCTTATATTCCTGAGGAAGAGCTCTGTGCAACTGGAAAGCTTGTCTCTAATAATAGACATTATTACCTCACCCATCTTGATAGCCAGGGAGCAATACAGCTGGAACAACACTGCAATTAACCTCTCATTCCAATCTTGAACAAAAGAGCAAACAAATGTGCAGCATGCAGTGGGGGGTTTTTAGAATGACTCTGGTCAAATAATTCTTTAGGCCTTTCCTCAATTTTTAGGGTAAAAGTGCGTAGTCAATAAGACTCAAACCTTACAATTTGTCGGCGCGAAGGGGCACTGTGGGGTGGCTGAGGCGCTGTCTGTGGGAGGCAGGGCTGCAGGGGGCACTGTGGGGTGGGTGAGGCACTGTCTGTCTGTGGGAGGCAGGGCTGCAGGGGGCGCTGTGGGGCGGGTGAGACGCTGTCTGTCCGTTGGAGGCAGGGCTGCAGGGGGAGCTGTGGGGCGGCTGAGGCGCTGTCTGTCTGTGGGAGGCCGGACTGCAGGGGCAGCTGTGCGGCGGCTGAGGCGCTGTCTGTCTGTGGGAGCCCGGGCTGCAGGGGGCGCTGTGGGGCGGGTGAGGCGCTGTCTGTGGGAGGCCGGGCTGCGGGGGGCGCTGTGGGGTGGGTGAGGCACTGTCTGTCTGTGGGAGGCAGGGCTGCAGGGGACGCTGTGGGGCGGGTGAGACGCTGTCTGTCCGTTGGAGGCCGGGCTGCAGGGGGCGCTGTGGGGCGGGTGAGGCGCTGTCTGTCTGTGGCAGGCAGGACTGCGGGGGGCGCTGTGGGGCGGCTGAGGCGCTGTCTGTCTGTGGGAGGCCGGGCTGCAGGGGGCGCTGTGGGGCGGCTGAGGCGCAGTCTGTCTGTGGGAGGCCGGGCTGCAGGGGGCGCTGTGGGTCGGGTGAGGCGCTGTCTGTCTGTGGGAGGCCGGGCTGCGGGGGGTGCTGTGGGGCGGCTGAGGCGCGGTCTGTCTGTGGGAGGCCGGGCTGCAGGGGGCGCTGTCTGTCTGTGGGAGGCCGGGCTGCAGGGGGCTCCGTGGGGCGGGTGAGGCGCTGTCTGTCTGTGGGAGGCCGGGCTGCAGGGGGCTCCGTGGGGCGGGTGAGGCGCTGTCTGTCTGTGGGAGGCCGGGCTGCAGGGGGCGCTGTGGGGCGGCTGAGGCGCTGTCTGTCTGTGGGAGGCCGGGCTGCAGGGGGCTCCGTGGGGCGGCTGAGGCGCTGTCTGTCTGTGGGAGGCCGGGCTGCAGGGGGCTCCGTGGGGCGGCTGATGCGCTGTCTGTCTGTGGGAGGCCGGGCTGCAGGGGGCGCTGTGGGGCGGCTGAGGCGCTGTCTGTCTGTGGGAGGCCGGGCTGCGGGGGGCGCTGTGGGGCGGGTGAGGCGCTGTCTGTCTGTGGGAGGCCGGGCTGCAGGGGGCTCCGTGGGGCGGGTGAGGCGCTGTCTGTCTGTGGGAGGCCGGGCTGCGGGGGGCGCTGTGGGGCGGGTGAGGCGCTGTCTGTCTGTGGGAGGCCGGGCTGCGGGGGGCGCTGTGGGGCGGCTGAGGCGCTGTCTGTCTGTGGGAGGCCGGGCTGCAGGGGGCGCTGTGGGGCGGCTGAGGCGCTGTCTGTCTGTGGGAGGCCGGGCTGCAGGGGGCTCCGTGGGGCGGCTGAGGCGCTGTCTGTCTGTGGGAGGCCGGGCTGCAGGGGGCGCTGTGGGGCGGCTGAGGCGCTGTCTGTCTGTGGGAGGCCGGGCTGCAGGGGGCTCCGTGGGGCGGGTGAGGCGCTGTCTGTCTGTGGGAGGCCGGGCTGCGGGGGGCGCTGTGGGGCGGGTGAGGCGCTGTCTGTCTGTGGGAGGCCGGGCTGCGGGGGGTGCTGTGGGGCGGCTGAGGCGCTGTCTGTTTGTGGGAGGCCGGGCTGCGGGGGGCGCTGTGGGGCGGGTGAGGCGCTGTCTGTCTGTGGGAGGCCGGGCTGCAGGGGGCGCTGTGGGGCGGCTGAGGCACTGTCTGTCTGTGGGAGGCCAGGCTGCGGGGGGCGCTGTGGGGCGGCTGAGCCGCTGTCTGTCTGTGGGAGGCCGGGCTGCAGGGGGCTCCGTGGGGCGGGTGAGGCGCTGTCTGTCTGTGGGAGGCCGGGCTGCGGGGGGCGCTGTGGGGCGGCTGAGGCGCTGTCTGTCTGTGGGAGGCCGGGCTGCGGGGGGCGCTGTGGGGCGGCTGAGGCGCTGTCTGTCTGTGGGAGGCCGGGCTGCAGGGGGCGCTGTGGGGCGGCTGAGGCGCTGTCTGTCTGTGGGAGGCCGGGCTGCAGGGGGCGCTGTGGGGCGGCTGAGGCGCTGTCTGTCTGTGGGAGGCCGGGCTGCGGGGGGCGCTGTGGGGCGGCTGAGGCGCTGTCTGTCTGTGGGAGGCCGGGCTGCGGGGGGCGCTGTGGGGCGGCTGAGGCGCTGTCTGTCTGTGGGAGGCCGGGCTGCAGGGGGCGCTGTGGGGCGGCTGAGGCGCTGTCTGTCTGTGGGAGGCCGGGCTGCAGGGGGCTCCGTGGGGCGGGTGAGGCGCTGTCTGTCTGTGGGAGGCCGGGCTGCGGGGGGCGCTGTGGGGCGGGTGAGGCGCTGTCTGTCTGTGGGAGGCCGGGCTGCGGGGGGTGCTGTGGGGCGGCTGAGGCGCTGTCTGTTTGTGGGAGGCCGGGCTGCGGGGGGCGCTGTGGGGCGGGTGAGGCGCTGTCTGTCTGTGGGAGGCCGGGCTGCAGGGGGCGCTGTGGGGCGGCTGAGGCACTGTCTGTCTGTGGGAGGCCGGGCTGCGGGGGGCGCTGTGGGGCGGCTGAGCCGCTGTCTGTCTGTGGGAGGCCGGGCTGCAGGGGGCTCCGTGGGGCGGGTGAGGCGCTGTCTGTCTGTGGGAGGCCGGGCTGCGGGGGGCGCTGTGGGGCGGCTGAGGCGCTGTCTGTCTGTGGGAGGCCGGGCTGCGGGGGGCGCTGTGGGGCGGCTGAGGCGCTGTCTGTCTGTGGGAGGCCGGGCTGCAGGGGGCGCTGTGGGGCGGCTGAGGCGCTGTCTGTCTGTGGGAGGCCGGGCTGCGGGGGGCGCTGTGGGGCGGCTGAGGCGCTGTCTGTCTGTGGGAGGCCGGGCTGCGGGGGGCGCTGTGGGGCGGCTGAGGCGCTGTCTGTCTGTGGGAGGCCGGGCTGCGGGGGGCGCTGTGGGGCGGCTGAGGCGCTGTCTGTCTGTGGGAGGCCGGGCTGCAGGGGGCGCTGTGGGGCGGCTGAGGCGCTGTCTGTCTGTGGGAGGCCGGGCTGCGGGGGGCGCTGTGGGGCGGCTGAGGCGCTGTCTGTCTTGGGAGGCCGGGCTGCGGGGGGCGCTGTGGGGCGGCTGAGGCGCTGTCTGTCTGTGGGAGGCCGGGCTGCAGGGGGCGCTGTGGGGCGGCTGAGGCGCTGTCTGTCTTGGGAGGCCGGGCTGCGGGGGGCGCTGTGGGGCGGCTGAGGCGCTGTCTATCTCTCTCTCTCTGGCAGGCCGCGGGGCAGGGTTGTTGGGGCCGGGCCCAGCAGCCGCGCGGCGGAGAGCGCTGAGCCCCCCTGGCCGGGTGAGCCGCGTGCGGCGGAATCCGGCCCCTCGCGGGGCTGAGGAGCTGGGGCCGATGCAGGAGCCGCTCCCGTCCCCGCCACGGCGTGAGGGGTCGAGCCCCGAGGGAGGAGGGAGCGGGCCGCGACTTGCTCTGGGTGCCCGCCGCGCCCCTGCCTCGCCCGGCGATGGGCGGAGTCTCCTGCCCCGGCCCTCTGAGACCGGCGGCTGCCTGGGCGGCCCGGGGAGCCGGTGCCCCGTGGGGTCTGCGCGCTGTGGGCTCTGGGTCCGTGGGGTGGAGGGGCGGGGAGGGGACCTGGCTGGCGGGCGGCTGGGGCGGCAGGAGGCAGCAGCGCTCTGCGGGATGCGGCGTTCGTGTCGTGGCGGGGAAGGCGACACAGGTTGTGGTTGCGGGAGACGCCTCGGGGCCGGATTAGCTTTTTGTGGGCCTGGCCCCACACACATTTGTGGGGCAAGGTGCAGGGGGGCTCGGGGCGGTCGGGCTCCGGCGTGACGGGGGGGCTGGGGCACGGAGCCGCAGGGCGGCGGGAGCAGCCCAGCAGGAGGGCTCTGGTTACGAACCTGCGGCTGCCAGGCGCACACTGGCCTGCCCAGCCCCGGGCGGCCCGCAGGCCCCTTCCCCTTGAGGGCGAGGCCGCCCCACACCGCCCCCCTGCCCAGAGACCTCGCCCAATGGCCTCCCACCACAACTGCACCACACCGCTCCCCGCCCAGAGACTTGCCCACCGCCTTCCTCACAGCCCCCCCACCTCCGTCACAGCCCCCCATATTCCTGAGGCGAGTCTGCACCAACGCATTAAAATTTCTGCGCACTATGTTTTAAGATTCTGCAGAGTTTATTCGTCAATAAATAAATGTGGAGGCTCCAACATGGCAGTGGGGAGCACAGACCACTGGTTGCATGGAGGTGGGAGATTACCCTGCAGCCTCCCCCCACCCCATCCTGGGACAGGGACTCCGCCGTGAGGCTGTACCCGACCCTGACGCAGTGCAGGGGCCAGGCCTGCTCCAGAAACACCCTGGGGCCCTTCCCCCCACCCCCACCCCCCCCCGTGCCAGGCACATCAGGTTGTGGGCTAACAGGCTCAGCCCGGCAGCAGGATCCAAATGCAGAGGGCTTAGTGTAGGGCTAAGAGAGTTCTCTGTGGGGCAATCTGGGTGCGGGAGGCTCAGTGGGAGAGTTGGATGCACAGAAGCTCATTGTGGGGTTTCAGGGGCAATGGGACTCTGCAGGGGATCCAGGTGAAGGTGTTTGGGGCTCAGCGGGGAGGGTGAGATGGGGTACAGGAGAGATGGGGTTCATTTGGGTGGGGGTGCAGGTGTTTGGGGCTCAGTGGAGAGGGTGTCTGGAGGGCTCATCAGCGTGGTTCAGATGCAGGGGAGATTGAGCTTGTCAGAGTGAGGGTTGGATGGGCCTGTTTAACAGGGGAGCCCCAGTTTTTGCCAAGGGGATGCCGCACCCTGGGCTCCAGTGTTCTCCTGCCCCTGCTTTCCCTTCCCTTCCTCTCCCCACTGCTCCATCTCCTCCCCATCCCACCCCCTTCCTTCCCCCCTGTCTCTTTCCCCCTGCCCCTGCTTCTTCCTACCCCGGCTTCCCCATCCCCTTCTCTTCTCCATCCCATGCCCCTTCCCCACCATTCCATCTCCTCCTCTCCCCACCCCACCCCACCCCCTTCCTTCCCCACTGCCTCTTTCCCCCAAGCCACAGCCTGCCCCTGCCCTTCCCCACCATAGGCACTTAACTGTTGTACAGAAAACAGGATGGCTCCCAGCACACAGAATGGGAGCTCAATCTAGGACCCAGAAAGTGCCATCTTCTGAGCAGCACTCTCTTTGGGCAGCTCTGTGCTTGCAGAAAGGGTGGGGGAGGCAGTGGCATGTGACTCTGTGTGCCCCCATGCCTTGCCTCTGTTAGGGGATACTGCCCCCCCCCCCCAAACTAAGCCCATGTGTGTTCTCAGCTGCCACCCCCCTCCCTTTGCTTCTCCGTCACTTTTGAAAGGGAAGCAAAGAAATCTGCAGGGGATCTGTTTTCATTCCCCCAGGAGTACTCCATACAGAACACTCAGGCCCCCCCCCCCCCGACCCTCCAGAGACCTACTCCCCCGTGCCCTTTCTGCCCCCCAGCCACACTGACTGGCCTGCTGGCAGTGACTATGTCCATACATGGGCTGAGCCTGCAGCACTGCTGGGGCCGGTCAGGGATCCCTCTGGCCCCTTGGAAGCGGCACAACCATCAGGGCAGAGTGGGAGCCCGGCCTGCCCCGGCCAGGCTCCCTCAAGACCCACATGCCTGGAGGGGGCCAGTAGGGCTGCCCCTAGACATTGTGGTGCCCTATGCCGTCTCCTGCGGGGGGGAAGAGGAGCTGCACCCAAGGTGTGTGGGGGGCAGGAGCAAGCTTGCGGGGTAGGGGAGAAACCACCCTCCAGCACAAGCTGGCGGAGCAGGCTGGGTCTGGGTCGCTCCCTTTCCTGCTGCCTGGTGATTGCAGGGGGGCCTGACCCCACACTCATGGGGTATTGGGAAGTGGAGTGACCCAGCCCCAGTCTGCTCCACTCTGCTCCCCTGGCTCCCAGCCTTGGGACTGGGGGGCACAGGGGAACCGCCCCCCAGCACTCACTGGTGGTGTGGCTGGGAGCCGGTGGAGCGGGCTGGGGCCGAGTCACTCCACTTCCTGCTACCCACTGAGTGCAGGGAGAGCCTGACCCCTGCTGCAGTCCCCCAGGACTTAGCTCAGGGGAAGGGGTGGGGTGAAGTGCGGGCAGGGCTGGGGTGGAGCAGGGGCAGGAAGAGGCGAGGCGGAGGTGGAGCAGGGTCGGGGGTAAATTTCCTGGCCTGCTCAGCTGGCTGGGAGATCAGGCTTGAGGCTGGAGCAGCAAGTCCGGACACTGGGGCGCCTTCTGAGTGTGGCCCAGCGCCATGGAGCCACTGGTGCCATGGTAAACCCAGTACTGGGACCCCTCCGTGGTTTGATAGGGACAGGGATGCTGCCAGCTCTTGCCTGGAGTCACTCCCCACTTATCTTTGTTTCTAGAGAAGCAGGATTGCTGGAAAACTTCTGGTCCAGAGATTGTGCTGGATTTTTGAAAAATGGACCGGAATCCTTCGCCCCCTTCTAGTGATGCTGAGGACGAGCAGGCAGCAGGGGATTCCATTGGGAACACAGTCTACAGCAAGCATTGGCTGTTCAGTATCCTTACAAAACTGATAGAGGTGCGTGATAAGTGCCATTTCTCGGTCTCTGAAGATGTGCTGGGGACACTCTTAGGTACTGAGCTCTTTTTGTGTTAACAGATGACCTGCAGGTTAAATAATGGGTGTTGTAACATATAGAGAAAGTGATCTCAGTAAGTAACCAGGGATAAGATTGCTCACTGTTATAAGGAAGGTGAACAGCTGTTTAAGCTAAAGGACAACTTTGGTGCAAGAATAAAGGGATGTAAACTGCTCATGAACAAATTCAGGTGGGAAATTAAAAGAATGTTTCTAGTCATTAGAGGGGTGGAAGCAGCATCCCAATAGGAGTTGAGGGGCAGCCAACACAATTAGTTTTAAGAGAGCACTTGAGAAATTTATGAGTATAATTTATAAGTATGTATGACAAATATGTGATGTAGGGGGTCAGGGCTCAAGAGCCCTGGGGTTCACTTCTGGTTTATGTCTCATGTTCCTAAAAGCTTATGCTTCATGGTTTTAGTCAGCCACTGGTGGGGGGTCAGGAAGGCATTTCCTGGCCCACAATGTATTCTGGGGGTGTTCTTCTTTTTTTATTTCCTTCCTCTGAAGCATCAGGGATGACCAGGGCTGGAGATAGGATACTGGATGGGGAGGGCCAGTACTCTAAGTTGGCACCAAACATTCTTTCTCTCTCAGATGCTTGGCTGCCTGGTTCTTGCTCACATATCGTTGTATGATTTGATAACTTTAATGTAGCTAGCCCAGTGCACACAATTAATTTGTTATGAGAAATATATCTTACTCACCTGTGTGTAATATCTCTGCAAAGGAAGTAATACTTGAACATTTCAAGAGAGGACCTCATACCCTCTAACAAATGTTGATTAAACTTCCCAGCAATCTGTCAGGTAGGTAAGTATTGTTGTCCCTGCTTTTTTAGATGAGTAAATTGAGCCCAGGTGAGGTGAAAGGCCTGCATATCGTTCAAGGAAAGTCTTTTCTGCCCAAGAAGATTAATTTAGAAAATGCTTAAAAATGAGCAGTACAGTTTTGGAAGGTCTGAAAAGAGTAGATTGTTAGTGTCGTCTCTCTTTGGATAACTAAAGCAATAGATTGTCTTGAAGAATTCACTGTCACTCCCTCACTGTTGCTCCATTTTCTTTTTACTTCACTTGATAGGTCATTAGCCCTGAAAAGAGTGACTCCAACTCGAATCGTGAGGAAGTGCAGACAGAGCTAGATGAAGAAATGGAGAATGACATTTGTAAAATGTGGGACATGTCAATGGACGAGGTATGTTGGTGAGCAGCCTGTAATGAAGTATTGAATTCAACTGTAAAGCTGAGAAATTTCTCTGCAGTGCCTCAGCCTTTCACTGAATGTCTTCAGTCGAAATGCTCCTCTAAGAAGAGGATTGATAGCTCTGGTTAGTGGAAGACTTAACAAGCACTCTTTGCCAGCTACCGAACTTGGATGGTGTTGCTCCTTCTCTATTCTAGTTGGTGCTATCTGCTGAGGATCCCCTAAGCAGAGTACGCCTGGTAAGTTGACATAAAAGATGCCTGTCCCTATCATGAAACTTTTTCAAGTACCAGGCTGAGAATTGCAAGATTTTTTATGTGCTTTAAAGCAAGCACTAGCTCATGAAGAAAGACCTTCTATTAGATACAGGCAGTTGGGTCCCGGGAAGGGAAGGGGCAGACACCAGGATGGAGTTGCATTGGTGCTAAAGTCCAATATCTTTTCATATGTTGAGGAGATTTAGAATAAAATCTGCTTCTGTCACAATAGTACAAGTATATGCACTGACTTTAGCGGTGCGCAAGGAAGAAATCAATGAATTTTATAATGATGTACAGAAAGCAATACACGAAGTTTGAAGACAAGATAGGTTATCGTGTTGGGAAACTTTCATGTGAAAGTAGGATTGGACTGGATTTCTGGGATGGAGCAACAGGCAGATTGAAACTCAATGAAGAAAGCAAAAGAGGAGAGAAGCTACTAAATTTCTGCCTACGCAACAACCCAGTGATAATGAACACGCTGTTCCAACAAAGAAAGCTGATGAGGGAGTGGAATTGGCTATCACGTGATGGGCAAAGTAAGAATATGATAGATGATGTACTTGTGAATCACAGGTGGAAATCAAGTGTGTTGTCATGCAGATTATTTGTGGCAGATATTGGATCAATTCATAAGTTAATGTTGGCATTGATGGGGTTGAGGCTGGGCGCAACTGAAAATGTGCCAAGAACTAAAATCTATGACCAATTTATCAGGAAATGTGTCAGGAAAGAATACAAGGAAGCTGTTCAGAAAAACATCATGTTTCTGGTGAAAGAAGAAATGAACATTGAAAAGACATAGAACAATGTTTTGTTTTGTTTTTTAAAAAAAGAGGAATACACAAAAAGAAGTGTGACACAAGTTGTATTGAAAGATAAGAAAACTGAATGGGACATATGAGTTGAAGCTGTCAACAGTGAAAGACAAGTGGAGGCAAATAGTTGAGGATGAAGAAGCAAAGCACGAAGGAGGGAAAGAATATTCTGAAGAGTTGTACGGAGTCTGGAACACAGTAGATGAAATGGTCCCTGAAAAGAATGGAGAGGTGCATAAAGCAGTGCTTGCAGAGGGACAGACCAGATTTAGACCAGGATGGAGTATAAAAAGTCAGCTCTTTGTGATGAGACGGATATCAGAGAAGCAGATATAACAAATTTGGTTGTGTTCTAACAACTTTAGAGATTTTAAACAACCTTTTGATAGCATTTGGCAGAAAAGATTATGACAAGTCTTGAACATATGGCATCCCCAAGAAATTGATCAAGCTGGTAGAAAACATTTACAGCAAGTCAATGAGTGTGGCGAGAGTAGACAAGAAGCTGGTGGAAAGGTTCAGGATAACCATAGGAGTGAGACAAGGATGCACGCTTTAGCCAAATTTGTTCAGTTTGGTCCTGGAAGCAGTATTGATTAGCACTGAGAGATAATATGACTCCTCTTATTTCATGTGGGAGGATAGTGAATCACCTTAGATTCACAGAGGATGTTGATTTCCTAGCATTGTCCAAGGAAGATTTACAGAGAATAACTGCCAGGTAGACTGAGAAAGCAGAAAGTTTGGACTGAAGATCAGCATGAGGAAGGCAAAAACTCTGACAACTGAAAGATCAGGGAAGAGGACAAGATCAAACATATCTACAGTTGTGTGTCTCTATTTTCATTTGTCATTGACTGTAATTGACAAGCCTACAGGGCTTGGTAGATAACTCACCTGTCACAGTGAATCTGACAACTGCTTGATCCAGCCTGATTCAATGAGAGAAACATTTGATTTGCATGTGGAAATTATATTTTAAAAAGGAAAAAAAAGTCTAATTAACACTTTTTCTCCCCAGGATGTTGCATTATTTCTCCAAGAATTTAATGCCCCTGATATATTTATGGGAGTGTTTGCCAAGTCTAAGTGTCCTCGACTTATTGTAAGTATAGATTAATGGAAAGTGCTGTCCTAGGTGAACACTTGCAAAATATCCTCCCCTTTCTCCTTCCTTCTTGTTTTGTTTGTATAGGAGTTGAATGGGAAGGTGGAGTTGGGGGGTGGCTTTTAAAATACACTACAGCCAGTGCTTTCAATCTTCCTTCTGCTCTTTGGTCTATGATCAGTGCTTAGAAAATGTTACAGGTCTTGAATGTAGGTATTTGTTCTGGTCTCCCAAGGTGATTTTGGTCTTAGTGGATTATCAGATATCAGTACTTACAATTCTGTCATTCTTATAATCACTTGTCCCTCCCCCACCCCCCCGCTTTTCAGTTCATGTGATTTTAGCAGTCTGTATCTCACAATCCACTCTAGATAGGAATTAAGATTAGGAATTCCAGAAGTGCTCAGTGTTGTTGTGACGGGTCTGGTACTGCAGCGCCCCTTTGTGGCGGGGGCGGAGGGGTGTTGGGGCCTAGCCACTCCTATGTTCCCACGCCTGTCCTGTAAGGGCGTTCCAGTGTGGCCCCATGGCCTGCTTTCCTGTGCTTGCCCCTTAGTTGGGGTAGTGGGAGCTAACCGCTTGAGTCCAGGTGTCGCCCTGAGTATCGGGAAGTGTAGCCCGACGGCCAGGTCCACATAAATCGCTCCCCATGTTGGGGTAGTGCAGCCTGGCGGCTGGAGTCTATACAATCCCCCTCGCAAGCAGGGTAGTGCGGCCTGGCGGCCGGAGTCTGTATAACTTACCCTGCATCTTGGGGCAGTGTGGCCCGGTGGCCGGAGTCTATATAACTCACCCTGCACCTTGGGGCAGTGTGTCCCGGCGGCCGGAGTCCATATAACTCCCCCTCAGGCAGGGAGGTGTATCCCAATGGTGGGAGAGGTAGGAGGACCCGGGCCTGCCCTCTCCACCGGGTCCCGACCCAGGGCTCTTCTATTGGCGGTGTTTCCCCTCGTGCTTAGCTCAGCGGGGATCCGCCCGCAACACATCGAGTGTCAGCGCAGCTTTGATGCTGCCTGTCTCTAAGATGCCCCTGGGTCACTTCCTACCCTCAATGTCGCCTTCTCCACTCCTGCGGGGGGGGTCCTCCGGTCTGTCTCCTCTGGACAAAACCTCCATCCTGGGCGTTGGGTGTGTCCCGGCTTGGCTGGCCCCTGGATCTGGGAACTTTGGGTGTCCCGCCTCCAGAGCTGGCAGTGTGCCTCCTTCTCCTCCCGTGGTCAGCCCAGACTGAGCACCTTTGCAGGCTTTTATACTTATTCCCCAGTTGGCGCATGCCCAGCAGGGCTTCCTCTGCCAGGAAGGAAGGGTTAACCCCCACGATACCAGTGTGGGGCCACTCTGCCCCGTCACAGTTGTCTTAACTCCACTCGCACTGAAGTCAGTGGAAGAAGAATTAGGCTAATACTGATGGCTTTTGAATCTCACTTTTAATGCTTTATGTCATTTGAAAGTTGGGTTCCAAATTCTCTGATCATATATGCCATGGCATTGGCGTCTCTCCTTAGCAATTTGAGACAGTGGCTGCTAAAATTGTGGTGTAATTTAAAGGTGGTGAAAAAAGATGGGAGTAAAAATGACTTTCTTTTTTACCTTTTTACCTGTCAGGGCTAGAATCCAAACTTTACGTTACTGAAGATTTGAGATTTCAAGGTTTCCAGTGACATTTGTTATTAGCACTAGTTATTCACAAGATACTTCAGAGTCCTTGATCTCGGTGTAGAGCTGTACATTCTTTTGGTCATTGTCCAGGAGTGAATATAATCTGTTGGTGATATCTGCTGCATTTTGTTTTTAAAATACTGCAATCAGCAATTGAGGTCTGTGAGGGGTTTATTGAGAAGATCCTTTCTCTTGTCAGGAGGCGAATATGTCATGGGGTTGCATTTGTGTGCTGAGTTCTTTGTTCTTATGCTGTTCTTATGCTTATGAATCCAGCTAAGCTCCAAACTGATTTGCACAAAGTATCTATTTGTCTGGCCTATCTAACGAAACCAGAGAAGTTTGTTTCAAGGTATATTCATTTTTGATTTTTTAAACCCTTAACTATGATAAGCCTGAGGAATACTTGCCATCATTTGTCCATAGTATAATTAGCCATCAGTGCATCCGAGGCATTCCTACATGACATCTCTAATGGAAACATTCAGTCTGTGTGGAAAGTGAACGCTAATACTAACTCATGTAGAAAAGAAGTGAGAACCAGCTCCCCCACAGTTAGATCTGTACCCTAAGGGTACCTATATTGCATTGTCTAATCCCACTATAATTTGACTTCACAGGAAATCTGTGTGGGAATATTGGGTAATATGGCCTGTTTCCAAGACATATGCATGTCTGTTAGTAAAGATGACAATCTTGGGTGAGTTTGTTTGTGTGTGCTTTTGCTTTGCATCATGTGTGTGTATATGTTTACAAAATATGGATTAAACATTAAGACTCTTTTTAGTCTTAGATTTTGGACCAAATAGATTAGGGTTAAATGTTAGAAAATTAATTTTATTGTAAATATTTTTGTCTCTGTAGTCGTTTCTTTTATTTATTTTTTTTAACAAAGAAAGGGTCATTTATTGGGCTTGTCTGTCTTGAGAAGTGCAATGCAGATAAATTAATCCACTGTTCTGTATCTCACACGGGTTATGTTAAGAGGAGGAACAAAGTTTCTCGTTCTCTGCCCCAACTTAGTTCGGGCATTTCAACTGACTAGTTGCTGAATGGAAGATAATGCCGCTTTGAGAAATTTTCAGTGCTAAAAAAAGCTATGATGAAGAGAAGAACTATGAGTTAACCATGAGTCTCCTCCTAACACTCATCATAAACCCTTGAGCATATATTGATAGATGCCCAGGAATGCATTTTTGTCTGAATTTTTAGAATTGGAAATATCATTAATTTCTGCACAAGTAGAGGAGGATTTTACTTTTATGTTGCGGCAAACTGCTGGTATGAAAAATTGATGTGAAATTAATCCTGTTCTAAAATTAATTTTTTTTAAGAACAATTCAGTTAAACTTCATATTGTAACTTTTATTTACAGACAAATATTATTGCAACATTTATGTGATTCGGACTCTCCTACTTTGCTGGAAACAAGCAGGTAGGGCATCTTGTTAGCAACTGAAATATTGATGTTTGATAGTTTTAATGTGTTCTAATGCTTGTAAATAAAATCCTTGAGAGTGGGCTGATTATTTTGTTTTCTCTCCCTTTCCATTCTTAAGTTCCACAGTGTACTTGGATTTCATCCCTCGTGGGCTTGATTTTTTTTCTCCATTGTACCAGTAAGATTAGTGTAAATCCACAGTAACACTACTGTAACTAGGACCTGACCCACTATATTTTAATTACATGCAAAGCTAAAATTGCAATTATTGTCTAGGTTGTTGTTAACCTGCCTCTCCCAAGCTGAGGTGGCCAACATCTGGGTTGAAAGAATCCGAGAAAACCCATCCGTGTATGACTGTGTTTGTTTTATCATGTCAAGCTCTACAAATGGTAAGTTGCCAAGTAATTTGGGTATTGGTGTTGATAGATAAAACGCAATGCTGAAGTACATCTGAATTGTAAAGACAAATTGTTTTTTTTTTAAAGTGTAGAATACATTAAAAATAGTAAACTTCATGAGTACAGAATAAACTGCATGTACTCTTGCAGGTTTTATAGATCTGTCCGATCCCTAAAGAAAAAGGGAAGATTGAAATCGGCCCTAGATTTACATCTGTGCAGGATCAAATTTCTTTCATTAAGGCAAATCACGTGGTCCTTATTGAAGTACATGTACTTGGCATTTTTATTGTTTTAAAACAAGCCCATGTTTTCAGTTATTCCAGTGTAACATTGTATCTCTTTTTAAGGTTTGCTATCTAAATGCACTGTTGTCTTGTTAGAACTAAACTGAAAAACACTTTTAGAAAAATAAGCCAAGTAATAGGCAGCTATTCTGTTTCTTCTTGTAACATTACAATTCTTACACTGTTTTAAGCATGTACCTTGACTGACATTTATAAAAATGTGTTTTTCATCTTCAGCTAAATAAAAACAGCAGAATGTTTATGCAAAAATCCTAAAATTTCAGCTTTTTGACTTAGAAGAATGTCATCCCTACTGTTCCCTATTTTAAGAAATAATAATACTTTGCTCTTCTGTTTGAGGGTCTTGTATGTTTGATTTCAGTGGGACTACTGAAAGTGTGAAGTGCTACTCAGCATGAATATTTATTCTAAATTCTGTTTTTTGTGTGTTAACATGGGTAAGAATTTTGTATGGTAGTTTTTCAGTATTCATCAAAATTTATTATGTTTTTGTCTGTGCAGTTGAACTGCTGGTTAAAGTGGGTGAGGTGGTGGACAAGCTCTTTGACCTGGATGAAGAACTAATGTTAAAGTGGATTAAAAATGGCTCTTGTCAGTCAGTGGGACAGTCTACAGATGATTCCCCAGAAGAACATACAGATTTTAAGATTGTACCTTGTGTACTTGAAGCAGCAAAACAAGTCTGGTACGTGTGCTTTTTCTCCTTAATTTTGGGGCTAGGGTGACTGCTGATTATCTTCTTGCAGCCCAATCCTGAAACTCTTGACTTCAGTGGGGCTACTCCTATGAGTAATAGGATTTGGTCCCTGTGATTTGTCATATAAAAGTGCCATGATGATTTATTCTAAAGTTTCTTGTTGTTTGTGGGCCAGTTGGATAATCCTTGTATCCTAGTGTTCATGAAGAGTCATTTTTCTATTAATAATGAACTCATCTGTTTTCTTTTGTTTGATGTAGCTCAGATAATCCAGAGGGGCTTGATGTTTATATGCATATCTTGCAGCTCCTAACCACAGTGGATGAGGGCATTCAGGCTATTGGTAAGACACTTGAATTGTTGTATATTATGGAACAATGCTGCAGTGACGTTAGATCGTGACAGATACTTAAGTAAAAAAAAATTCTCTCCTTGAATCGGTTTTTTTCTTTCTCAAGTGCAATCTCCTGATGGAGGAAAAGAGACTTGGACTTTACTTTATGGTCTGGTTTGCCATGAACTCTGCCAGCCAGATGATCCACCAATCATCATTCAAGAGCAGAAGAGTGTATTGGCCTCTATTTTGTCTGTACTGTCTGCCATGTTTGCTTCACAGATACAACAGGAATATGTCAAGATGAGAAAAAGCAAGTATTTTTAGTTCCTGTACAATTGATGACTTTAGAGTCATGCCAGTAGTGGGGTGGCATGTTAATTTAATTTATTAATGGTTACTCAAGACTGGTTTAGGGCACAGAATTGTTACAAGTTTAGAACAACATAAAGGTAACAAATTGGCCTATTATAAAGAAAGGGGTGACTTGCAAAATTTTTATCTAAACCAGAGTTCAGATTTAAATGTTTCTAAAATTCGGGGGGTATTTGGAGCTGGATTTTCAGCTGAGTCTTCTCTTTACCAGTTATGGTGATAAGTAATAGAACTGCAAAAATAATACTTGTTAATGACAGAGGCTGGGGTTGCAGTTATTTTAAGAGGTAGGAGGGAATTCTGCATTTAATTCGTGCATTTTTATCATTTGCATCAACCATTGTGAATGTCTCTGAGAAATGGATGAAAACATAGGCTAGCCTTTAAGATGGAAAGGAGTGACATGGAATGAGAGTTGATTTCTTTAGGAGCAGAAAATTGCACTGCTCACTTGGCTGGCAGTTGGGTTTATTATTGTGCAAAGTTTACTGTACTACCCTCTGTTTTCCTTTCTTCAGATGGTAACTAAATTGAATGGCTTACAGCAATGTCCAGGTTTCCTTTGCTATTGGGTCTGGGCTTGGTGCAGCCTAGGTATACAAGTAATGGGGAGAGGGCTCAAGGAGTTGGACCTGCACAAGGTAGCACATACCCTTCCAGTAAAAGGGGGGAGATTGGTTTGGCTTAGGCATCAGAAGGATGGGAGGTATTGTGCTTTCTGTGAACTATTGCTGGGGAAATTCCCCCATGCCATGGAGCTATGTCTTTAAAGACACATGGCCTACAGAAAGGAGTGGTGTGCAGTTATGATAGAGAGTGAGATACCAATTGTATGTAACAATTCCCAGGTCTCTCAAGTTTTGTCTCCTGGATTGTGCTATCTCCTGACACTTTTAAAAACCTTATTGACAAACAGTGACATGTACAGATAACCTATGGTCTTGAAGCAATCTGAATGTACATTTCTACATCCTTATCAAATATTTCTTCATGTTTCAAAATGGATCCTCTTGACAGTATCTGGGAAAAAAAACCCAAATCTGTCTTTCAGTTTGTAAAACTGTGGTTTCCTGTTTTTGTATATTAGATATGCCTCTGATTGGGAGTTTGATTCGAATCTTACAAAACATGGAGGACTGTGGGAAGAGATCTTTTGATAACTCAAAGAAATCACAGCCAGAGGAGACTAAGAAGTTGGGAACAGTTGAGGAAGACTTCCATCTGAAAATCTTGAAGGATATCTGTTGTGAATTGCTTTCCAATATGCTTCAAGAATTGACTAAGGTAAAGAGAAAAATTTTAGGAGGATTTTATGCAGAGGAGGGAAAGAGGAAATCTTATTATTCAAGGGGCATTTTCTTCCTTTTCTTTGCTCAAAGTACAACTATGTACCAGAATTGAGTTCTGTAAGGTTCTGATTAGAGAAGTGACTGGAGGCACAACTGTAACCTATATGGCACAAGATAGAGACCAAGATATTTCTGAGGACTTCAATCAGTTTATCTCACAAAGTAACCTTCTTGATGTACATTGGTAATTCCTTGTTGCATGTGAATTAATGAAGTTCAGTCAGGGAAAGAATACATGTAGGTCTTTATTTAAGTGGTAATTTCTCAGCTCCTGGCTAAGAAGTTCTGAAGATTTTTTTTGTGAGAGCATTTAAACTGAGAGAATGTTTTCCCATTTT
Organism: Caretta caretta; assembly: GCF_965140235.1. NCBI lineage: Eukaryota > Metazoa > Chordata > Testudines > Cheloniidae > Caretta > Caretta caretta. The sequence continues at coordinate 27,239,439 of NC_134211.1, forward strand.
CTATTCGGTTTTGCGTCAACTATTGTCTCTAGACTGTAAGCTTTCTTATTTATATGATGTATTTTACCTGCTTTACAATACAAGGACATGTATATGTAGAGCTCTTTATTTTCAGTTTTTATTTTGTTTGATTTTTCCCAGGAATTTATCAGTGTTTATTACCACAACAACAAAAACAGGTGAAAATCAGTGCAAAAAATTATTAATAATTTTTCTGGGTAAATATTGGGGTTTATTTTGGTGGATAAAAGACGGGAGGGAAAGTATTCAGTAGATTAATGCTCTGAATTCCATTCATCAATGTGGTTTGCTGTAGAATTAAAACACAATGCCACTTCTGAGTTTAAGAACCAGTATATCTCTAATCCCCAAATAAAACTTTTCATTTGAATAAAAAATGTACTCTTGTAGCCTTAGAATTATTAGACTATGAATATTTACATTTAATAATTGGGACACATCGTGTGCAGCACATACACTCAACTTCATCCTTTTCTCCTGTTTTTGTTTTTTTAAAACTTTTGAGTGCTTCCTTGAGTTCTGAAACATATTCTGATACAGATTTTCATTTTCTTCCCATTTGTGTATGTCAAATCTTTAAACCGTTATCTGCTAACAGCTTGAAATGTGTACGTGGTGGGTGTGAGATTCATCAGTACGTTCGCTTGTGCATGCACTTCAGAGCTTGTGTGCGTGCCTGTGTACATCTCGTAGACTAATTTGTAGCTTTACTTCAACGGGCAGCTTTGCACATACACACAGACTAGTGTATTATCATAATACAATACAATGCATGAGATATCTGTATTTTCATAATAGAACAAGTTATTTTTTATATATTTGAATGATACAAAAGTAGGGTGGAACTCAGGAAAAAAAAGAATAATACTTTTTTGTAAAACCTGGGAGTTTTTTGGTAAAAATCAGTTTAAACTGAAAACGACGGGGCTTATATATATGACACTATACACGTGCCTGTGAGCTTATGTATTCAGCAACTGTTTATGAAATACTAGTTGTGTTTATTTTTTACTGTTGTTTTCTAGGAAAACATATTAGAGGGATTGAACCAGGGATATCTAAATGAACAGAAATGTTCCTGTGCGTTTCAGAATCTTTTACCACTATATTTCACTTCAGTGAGTATGTGACAAAATCTTTAACATGGGTGAGAACATGCAGGGCAATTTATAGCCAGGTTTAAAGAGGGCAGGATTACTCTGACATAAGATGCAATATCGGATGACACATCAGACATTCATATTTTCTTTCCTTTTTTTTTGGCTCACATCAGCCAAAACTTTGAGCTAGATCATCAGCTAATGTAAAATGGCAGAGCTGCTTTGTTTTAATTGAGTGATTTAAAAAAAAAAAGCATATCTGATTTCCAAAGAACGAAAAACAAATATATGTTTTTTAAGCAAGCTCAAACCTTCACTGGTATTGGAGCGAATTGTATTCTATAGATTAGTCTGTGGGTGTCGTTGGACTCGATATCTCGTGGCAAGAGTTTAGCATGATTCAAAAAAGGTTTAGCTATTTATATAGATAACTAGAAGATCCAGTTCTACATCAGTAAACACTTAAAAAAAAAAAAGTCTTGGAAGTGATATAAACACTCGTTTTTCAGGCTTCAAACCAGCTTCTAATTTTGGATGTTTGGGGGGCACATTAATTTGTCCTATAACTGCCTAGTGCAGGGTTTCTTGCACCTTCTTCTGAAATAGTACTGTCTGCTGTCAGTGATAGGCTACTGGAATATACAGACCACTGGTCTGAGCCAGTATGGCAATTCCTTCATTCCATCTGAGTGTATTTGTGTTTTGTTTCATACTTGTGTTTTATTTCTAGGTGGAAAGTTTCCTTGAAGCGCTGCGTGAGGCTGATCAGACGCTTGCTGACAGTCTAGAAAAACGTTTCCCAAGCCTGAGGCTGCAGACATAAGAAAGTACATGGAATATTTTCTTCCTATGGAATGAGGATTTTGACTGTTTCTTTACAGTATTTTAGAAATCAACATGTCCATAAACTCAGAAGAATGAGTTTAACCCCCTTACCTGCAGATGGTATTTAAGAAATTTCACAGATATTCCTGGTTAATCTTGGATTAACCTGATCTGGGATGGGGAAGGAAATAAACTCACTTGAAGTCAGTTCTTCATCCTGCAGTCTTGTCAGCTTTTGTGATCAGAGGCTTTTGATTTCTAGCTGCTTATTTGAAGTGCAAAGCAGAACTATAAATATTCTTTTGTATTTTAATAACCTGTGAGCTTGTGCTTTTCATCTGTTGAAACAATGAAATGTATGGAATCTTTTAAAATGCTACTGACTCTTTTGCATTGTTCTTGGTAGGAGGGTTAGTCAAAAAGAAATCTTAAATATCTTCTAGCTAAGCAATCATTAATTTCTTCAGTCACCTCAGTGAAGCAGTTATATCACACTGATAAATGACTTGCTTTGTTTTGGAAGATGTCAGTAATGTGTGCAGATGTTATAGAAATTTTGCAACCTATTCTGCTACGATGTCTGTACATCTAATTTCTAAGCCCCTTTCACTATGGGCAATCTAGGGACTCTAGCTCCAACACAGTTTAAAATGAATTACTTTCAGGCTACACGGCAACTTCTGCTTGTTGTAGTCAAGTTGTCTGACGCAGAGTTATAGAGTAGATCTAGATTTAATCTCTTGCATACAAGACGCTGCTTTTTAGAAAAGCTCTCTATGCTTCAGTTCAGAAAAATATCAAACAGTTCTCGTTCCTTATTGATGTATGTTGTTATGTTGAATTATTTTGAATTAAATTAGAAATGGCTTTTTAGGCTGGGATTTTCAAAGATGCTTAAGGGAGTTAGATATCCCAGCTCCTACTGAATTTCAACTCTCTCAAATGCTTCTCAAAATCCCACTCTTCAGGTTTTTTTTAACTGCAGTACATTTTCATATGTTTTATCTGGGTGCAGTGCAGCTCATCTGTCTGCTGTGTTTGGACATCAAAGATATTACAGAATATGTTGGCTCATGTCGTTTCTATAAACTGGAACTGGCAACAAGTAGACAAAATTAATTTGAGATATAAAGATACGATGGAACAAGTTCATGGAGAATAGCTCATTAGCATACATTCATTCCACAGTTATCCAGATTTCTCTAGGCTTCTACTTTACTTGTCCTGAGTTACATGTACAGGTCGTAATTATTGAAGATACAGTATCTGTACGTGTGCTAAGTCTTTTCATCCAAGCTTGTTTTCAGAGGTGGTATTACTCAGCCATTCCATCAGGTAATTGACAGCATCTCTGTTGTTGGCAAGGGGACTTAAAAGCTTGAAAATGCTGACTGACGTCACCATAAGAATTGCAGTCGTTTCTTGCATTTTTTATATGTTATTGGAAGCAGTTGGTAACTGAGTGGCTACAGGGTTTTCATACTACGTTGGCATTTTTGAATATTTTATTAAAACTACAGGTTTATAATAAAGTTATTTTTAAAAAGCACTTTGGTTTTCTTTACTTTGTGTCAAATATTCCTTCTGAAGAACTGTCAAATATTTACTACTGTCTTGAGTGAAGGTAACTTCTAAGAATAGAACTGAAACCTGTTTCCTGTTGTAAATATCCTGTGAAACATGTCCTCCTTTACCAGAAATTTGTTTTTAACACTGTCTCTCAATATATTGTAAGCCTTTGCTTTGTCACTAAAGCTAATGAGACAAATTATCTTTCTTCCAGTGGAAGTAGCCTTCTGGCCTTTTCCCTACATTATTTTAACGATGCTTATCTAAGAGAATACCATAGAAGTCCCTTTATTGGGAAGGTACCATAGGTTTCTTTCAGCATTCACAATCTTTGCTTGTTTTCGTCTCTTGATGTTTAGTGCTTTACAAACTCTCCTTAAAGTAACTTTCATAGAAATTGAGAATGGAGAAGACCTATTAGCTCATCTAGTCCAACTCCTGGCCAATAGAAAATCATTCCCCACTCCATATTATCAATGCTTTATGCAGAGGTTTTATGTGTTTTAAATGATTGGGTGGGGGCGAGAGGATTCAGCTGTTTCTGGAATTTTTTTCCCCATAGCCTGGGTAATATCTAGCATTGCAAGACATGGCCTGAACATTATATTCTGTGGAGAAAAAGTGACTGGTTTTAACTTTTTTTTTTTAATCAGAGGAAAACACACAGGATCTGTTTAGATTTGGGTGGCTCTAAATTCAGGCCAGTGTCCTATATAAACAGAAAATGTCAAAGGTCTATGTTGTTAAATCCCTGTAAAAATGGTCCCCAAAGATATAATATGAGTACTTCTCAGCATGGTGTGAGAATGGAAAATTCTCCGTTCTGTGCATTCTGACTTTTTACAACTAAGCCAACTGTCATTAAACAACATTTCATCTACAAAGTTTTAAGATTAAAAGGGAATTGGACTGGTAATGGGATATATTATTAATATATTGGGCTTTAGGTGTAGGGACTCCTCAGTGAACAGCTCTCCCCTCTGAAATTCTTTTTCCCACTGTTCTGACAGAGTGCTAGAATGTTAATCTTCAGGCCAAGAGATAAGATTCCAGCTCTTACTTTTCTCAGGCTCTTTCCTGTGGGAATGATTATCAGCATAGTATAGTTTATTGGTGGAGTAGAGTCCACTAGTGACATCAGCCAAGCTGCTGGGTTCTTTTTAATAATTAGGGTGAATTCCCGGCCTAATTGAAATCAATGGCAAAATTCCCATTGACTTCAGTGGGGCCAAGATTTCAATCACAATCTGTTCACATCCATTTGATAGTGACAAAAAATTGTTCCCAACTGATGGCTTGTTTGGCCTATATGGGATTAGCCTGAAGATCCTTGTCCAGCCCCTGTTGGACTGCAGTCAATACAAAAAAACACTATTCTAGTTAAATTAATAGATTTTAAGGCTAGGGAAGGGTCCACTAGATTATTTAGTCTTACTTCCCGCATAACACAGGTCAAAGAATTGCACCCAGCTAACTCAGTATTGAACTGAATAACTTGTTTGACAAAGGGCTTGTCTACTTGGGGAAATTTTGTGACACAGCTACAATGGAATTATTATTCTGTTATAATTATATCAGTACATATCCCTGTATAGACCTCTATTGTGGAATAAAGGTGATTTTGTGTGAGAAGAGTAATTACTCTGCTTCTAGTCTGCCATAAAATTTACTTTTATTCTGCAATAGCGGTCCATACAGGGACTTGTATTGATATAATTATAGCAGAATAATTATTACAATATAATTGTGCCAGAAAATTTCTCCATGTAGATATTCCCTAAATGGGAATGTAGATGGAACTCTCTCCTCACGACCCCCCAGAGTCAGCTCTTCATTGTCTGAGCTATGGTGTATTGTCAGGAGAGTGCAGGGAGAGGTGGTTTTTTTTTTTGCTTCTGCAGCTCATCTGTGCTAGTCTATATATAAAGGGTTCAGGCTGCTGATTCACACCTTTTGCTGGTGCTAAATTCTCATGAAAAGTTTGAAAGGCAAAAGTTAAGATTTTAAAATATTTTCAGTTGTGACATATTTCTTGGTGATAATCCCTTTCATGCTAATATCATTTAGAGCGGAGATCATGTTTACTGAGCCTGGGGACTTGTTAGTGTGTGTTTTAAAAAAACCCCAGTATAGTGGGTAAATACAGTAGAATCCTAGTTTTGCAGCACTGTGATAGGAAACCTTGCTGAACAAAAATCTGGCAGCAAACGTGCATTTCCCCTGCACACTAAGCAAATATATGTAATATTTTCAGCATTCAGAAATGGTGCAAGTTATGTTTCTACATTAGTTGGTGGTTTATGTGTGTGGATGTTATGCAAGTGCAAAAAGAAAAGGAGTACTTGTGGCACCTTAGAGACTAACCAATTTATTTGAGCATGAGCTTTCGTGAGCTACAGCTCACTTCACGAAAGCTCATGCTCAAATAAATTGGTTAGTCTCTAAGGTGCCACAAGTACTCCTTTTCTTTTTGCGAATACAGATTAACACGGCTGTTCCTCTGAAACCTGTCATTATGCAAGTGCAGTATCCATAATTACCACAAGGGATCTCTCTCAGCCTGGGCTTTTATATCGTGCTCCTGTTTAGATTATAATCTTTATTCTTAGTTTTGGCTCCCGTTTCCAGCCTTGTTATGATGCTCATTGCCAAACCAGAGCTATCTACATCATTGTGATTTTGAATGTCTATACCTGTTCATACAGGCAGGTAGCTTACTCCCAAACGGAATGGTTACCTTCAGTGACATCTTATCTTCCTTTTGTTAAAAGAAAGCTACATCTCTGTGACTAGTGCAGAGTTCTAAGAGAGAAACATATCAAAGTGCCGAACCAAGAAGACAGAGGATTTTGGTCCCAATGAAACTGAACTTGGCATGAACCTTTAGTGATCTGTGACAGCACCAAAATATTACAGGGATGGGAGATTTAAAAATCAAGAGAAAAAGCTTAGTTGGTTCTATGTACAAACTAGGAATTGTATTTGAAAACACTAAATTAGATTCATCTATGCTGTAATTCTGTTGACTTCAAGGGAATTACAACAGATTAATTTGGCCCATGTTTTTATGTAAAATTGCAATTTATATGACTCCTGTGGGTAGCTCCCTGCTGGTGGAGCACTGTCTCATAAAACCATAGAAACTAGAACTGGAATAGGACTGTTAGAACATTTAATCTATTCCCCAGCCAATGCATGTTTGTGCTCTACATCCCAATTTTTGTAGAGTGTTACCGTATAAATTTATATGTCCCACCTGGTGGGATTTTTACAGTTTCCTTGTGGGGAGACTACACCACAGTGCTTAATGTTGGGAGATTTTTTCTCTAATATTCAGGCTGAATTTCTGCTTTATCAGTTTTATCCCATTAAATTTTTTAGTTTATACTCTCTCACCTCCCATATTTTTTCCCCTCTTTTGTGATTATATAGTTCTCACCCTTGTATATCTGTTTTATCTACCTTTAATCATTCTTCGTAAGGCAGGCTATCTGCTTCATTTGTGACAGTGGTATGAAAGACGCCTGATACAGGATACCTTAAAATCAGTTAACATTCTGTATGAATGGTTGGTTTAGCTACCAGAAGAGCATTGCTGTTGTCTTTTTTTTAGTTTTTGTTTTGTATTTTCTTTTGTCCTCTTGGATATTTTTCTTGTCTGGAATAAACTAAAATAACTTTTTCTTCCAAAATTTTTTGTTGATCACATACACACTCATTCCATATACACAGATATAAAAAACTATATTATACCAGAGATTTTTATGTAGCGTGTTTATTGAAGGTTAATGTTTGGCTAAATCCTAAAGTCCTTCTTCAGTTTCTATTTAGTCCTTACTGATCCCACTGACTTAAATGAAAATTTTGTCTGAGCAGTGGCTACAAGAGTTGGGATAAGCGCAAAGATCCAAAGTGTTATATGAATGAAATATCTGTACTATCTGGTCAAACAGGAAGGAAATACCTTTGGAATGAATATACTGTTCTACAATGTATTTTTCTTGTTAAATCTCTTCAACTGAACTATATCAGTGATTTTTTTTTAATAACTAGCTAAAACTGTGTGTACAGAACATTCTTATATGGAAGAAGGTTCTGTAGCTAAGTAAAGCCCTGTCTACACTGGCAAGTTTCTGTGCAGTAAAGCAGCTTTCTGCGCTGTAACTCCCGAGGTGCACACGCTGCCAAGCCACTTCGTGCGCAGAAAATGGCCCCAATGAGAGGCGTACAGCTTTCTGTATTGGGGCTACACCACTATGGTGCCAGTGTAGACACCCTGGTGTCTACAGGGTGCTGCGATTGGCCTCCGGGAGGTGTCCCACAATGCCTGTTCTCGCCTCTCTGGTCATCGGTCTGAACTCTGCTGCCCTGCCGTCAGGTGACCAACCATCATCCCCACCCCGTAAATTCCTTTGGAATTTTGAAAGTCCCCTTCCTGTTTGCTCAGTGATGCATGCAGTGTTTTCAGCACATCTTTCCAGGTGGCCACGCCTGCTCCGCGCAACAGGTGATCCCCCACTTGGAGCAATGCTGAGCTGCTGGACCTCATCAGCATTTGGGGAGAGGAGGCTGTCCACTCCCAGCTGCGCTCCAGCCATAGGAATTATGAACCCTATGGACAGATTTCACAATGTATAACAGAAAGGGGCCATGACCGGGACACACTGCAGTGCAGGGTCAAAGTGAAGGAGCTGTGAAACACCTACCACAAGGCGCGGGAGGCAAACCACCACTCTGGTGTGTGCCCACAAGCTGCCAGTTCTACAAAGAGCTAGACGTGATACTTGGTGGCAACCAACCTCACCTTCACTGCGAAGACCACTGTGGATACTTAGGTGGCTCATGTGCCAGTCAAAAGTGGACCAAGCCAGGAGAAGGAAATCTTGTACGAGGATGTGGAGGAGGAAGACCCAGAGACAGAGGATGACTTGGAGGTCAGAGCTGCATGCAGCCAGGAGCTCTTTTCTACCCCAGAGGAGCCTAGCCAGTCACAGCTGTTGGATGTTGGCAAAGTGCAAACAGGAGAGGAAGCCCTGGTAAGTGGATTTGATTTTGGGAATCACTGAAGCAAGTTATTGGGGGAAGGAGGGTTGCAGAAAGCAGGCTTGTCTCCCACCGCATGCCTAGTCTGAGTGGCGGAACAGGCTGTTGATTGACTCCCTCACTTCATGGGAATCTGCCTCAGAGATCTCCAGGAAACTCTCATGAAGATATGGGGCAATCCAGTACCACAGGTTCTTCGGCAGAGCTGCTTTGTTTCTTGCCCCATTAATGGTAACTTTCCCGTGCCACTGTGCCATCACTGGGGCAGGGACCATTGCTGCACACAGGCGAGCCGCATAGGGGCCAGCACGGAAGCTGCAGTCTTGGAAAAGACCCTCCATTGATTCTCTGCTGACCCTCAGCAGCAAGATATCTTCCATAATGACCAAATCCTGTGGAAAGGTTTCAGAGTAGCAGCCGTGTTAGTCTGTATTCGCAAAAAGAAAAGGAGGACTTGTGGCACCTTAGAGACTAACAAATTTATTTGAGCATAAGCTTTCGTGAGCTACAGCTCACTTCATTGGATGCATTCAGTGGAAAATACAGTGGGGAGATTTATATACACAGCGAACATGAAACAATGTGTGTTGCCATACACACTGTAAGGAGAGTGATCACTTAAGATGAGCTAATACCAGCAGGAGAGTGGGGCGGCGGGGGTGGGAGAAAACCTTTTGTAGTGATAATCAAGGTGGGCCATTTCCAGCAGTTGACAAGAACGTCTGAGGAACAGGGAATAAACATGGGGAAATAGTTTTACTTTGTGTAATGACCCATCCACTCCCAGTCTCTATTCAAGCCTAAGTTACTTGTATCCAGTTTGCAAATTAATTCCAAGTCAGCAGTCTCTCGTTGGAGTCTGTTTTTGAAGTCTTTTTGTTGTAATATTGTGACTTTTAGGTCTGTAATCGAGTGACCAGAGAGATTGAAGTGTTCTCCGACTGGTTTATGAATGTTATAATTCTTGACATCTGATTTGTGTCCATTTATTATTTTACATAGAGACTGTCCAGTTTGGCCAATATACATGGCAAGAGGGGCATTGCTGGCACATGATGGCATATATCACATTGACAGATGTGCAGGTGAACAAGCCTCTGATAGTGTGGCTGATGTGATTAGGCCCTATGATGGTGTCCCCTGAATAGATATGTGGACACAGTTGGCAATGGGCTTTGTTGCAAGGATAGGTTCCTGGGTTAGTGGTTCTGTTGTGAGGTATGTGGTTGCTGGTGAGTATTTGCTTCAGGCTGGGGGGCTGTCTATAAGCAAGGACTGGCCTGTCTCCCAAGATCTGTGACAGTGATGGGTTGTCCTTCAGGATAGGTTGTAGATCCTTGATGCGTTGGAGAGGTTTTAGTTGGGAGCTGAAGGTGATGGCTTGTGGCGTTCTGTTATTTTCTTTGTTGGGCCTGTCCTGTAGTAGGTGACTTCTGGGTACTCTTCTGGCTCTGTCAATCTGTTTCTTCACTTCAGCAGGGGGTATTGTAGTTGTAAGAATGCTTGATAGAGATCTTGTAGGGGTTTGTCTCTGTCTGAGGGGTTGGAGCAAATATGGTTGTATCGTAGAGCTTGGCTGTAGGCAGTGGATCGTGTGGTGTGATCTGGGTGAAAGCTGGAGGCATGTAGGTAGGAATAGCGGTCAGTAGGTTTCCGGTATAGGGTGGTGTTTATGTGACCATCGTTTATTAGCACTGTAGTGTCCAGGAAGTGGATCTCTTGTGTGGACTGGTCCAGGCTGAGGTTGATGGTGGGATGGAAATTGTTGAAATCATGGTGGAATTCCTCAAGGACTTCTTTTCCATGGGTCCAGATGATGAAGATGTCATCAATGTAGCGCAAGTAGAGTAGGGGCATTAGGGGACGAGAGCTGAGGAAGCGTTGTTCTAAGTCAGCCATAAAAATGTTGGCATGCTGTGGGGCCATGTGGGTATCCATAGCAGTGCTGCTGGTTTGAAGGTATACATTGTCCCCAAATGTGAAATAGTTATGGGTGAGGACAAGGTCACAAAGTTCAGCCACCAGGTTTGCCGTGTAATTATCGGGGATACTGTTCCTGACAGCTTGTAGTCCATCTTTGTGTGGAATATTGGTGTAGAGGGCTTCTACATCCATAGTGGCCAGGATGGTGTTTTCAGGAAGGTCACCGATGGATTGTAGTTTCCTCAGGAAGTCAGTGGTGTCTCGAAGATTGCTGGGAGTGCTGGTAGCGTAGGGCCTGAGGAGGGATGACATCTTCATCATCTGGACCCATAGAAAAGAAGTGAAGAAACAGATTTACAGAGCAAGAATTGTATCCAGAAGTCACCTACTACAGGACAGGCCCAACAAAGAAAATAACAGATGGCCACTAGCCATCACCTTCAGCCCCCAACTAAAACCTCTCCAACACATCATCAAGGATCTACAACCTATCCTGAAGGACGACCCATCATTCTCACAGATCTTGGGAGACAGGCCAGTCCTTGCTTACAGACAGCCCCCCAACCTGAAGAAAATACTCACCAGCAACCACATACCTCACAACAGAACCACTAACCCAGGAACCTATCCTTGCAACAAAGCCCATTGCCAACTGTGTCCACATATCTATTCAGGAGACACCATCATAGGGCCTAATCACATCAGCCACACTATCAGAGGCTCGTTCACCTGCACATCTACCAATGTGATATATGCCATCATGTGCCAGCAATGCCCCTCTGCCATGTACATTGGTCAGACTGGACAGTCTCTACGTAAAAGAATAAATGGACACAAATCAGATGTCAAGAATTATAACATTCATAAACCAGTCGGAGAACACTTCAATCTCTCTGGTCACTCGATTACAGACCTAAAAGTCGCAATATTACAACAAAAAGACTTCAAAAACAGACTCCAACGAGAGACTGCTGACTTGGAATTAATTTGCAAACTGGATACAAGTAACTTAGGCTTGAATAGAGACTGGGAGTGGATGGGTCATTACACAAAGTAAAACTATTTCCCCATGTTTATCCCCCCCCCACTGTTCCTTCTTGTCAACTGCTGGAAATGGCCCACCTTGATTGTCACTACAAAAGGTTTTCTCCCACCCCCGCCGCCCCGCTCTCCTGCTGGTATTAGCTCATCTTAAGTGATCACTCTCCTTACAGTGTGTATGGCAACACCCATTGTTTCATGTTCTCGGTGTATATAAATCTCCCTACTGTATTTTCCACTGAATGCATCCGATGAAGTGAGCTGTAGCTCACGAAAGCTTATGCTCAAATAAATTTGTTAGTCTCTAAGGTGCCACTCTTTTCTTTTTGCATCCTGTGGAAAGTGTGGGCACAGGAATTATTATCAGGCCCCCCCTACAGTGTACAGGAGGGTCCGGGAACACTGATTTACCCTGCCCTTGCGGCTACTCACCATTTTGGGGGTCTTGTGGCTTATGTGTGCTTGCCTGGGGTCAGCCAGTTAGTGACAGGTGTGTGAGTACTGGCTGTGTTTTAAATCACTGAATCAGTGTTCTTTGTGTTGCAAACAAAACTGGTTCTGTAAAATATTGCATTTAAACTTCACGGAGGTGACCTTGGGAGGCCAGCCTCCCTTACCGGCAGCAGAACGGCTGCGCAGAATTAAAAAGCGGACAAGAAAAACTAAGGAGGACCCTCTGCGTGATGTTATGATGCTCGCCACTGCCGAGAAACAGGAATTGAAGGAGCGGTGGGACAGTGAGAAGAGGGACTGAAAGGAGAACACAGCATGCCAGAATGAAGCTATGGAGAGGCTCTTAAAGGTTATGGAGCACCAAGCAGACACGCTCCAGGAGATACTAGCTCTTCAAACCAAGCAGCTCTGCGCTCGCCCTCCCCTTCAGCCGCTGTCACAAAACTCTTTCCCATGCTGCCCCCAGACACCGTCAACACACTCTGATCAACCTCCTGGCTCCAGTCTATACCCGTGGCATTCCACTCCACCCCCCTGTGTTAATGTCTGTAAAATGCCTATTGTTAATGTCTGTAAATGTAATCCACAAGCTCCTGGAGAACCATTGAGAAATACCCCTTACAATTAATGTACTCAGTGGCTAGGTGATCTGGTGCCAGAATTGGAATATGCGTGCCATCTATCACCCCTCCACAGTTAGGGAAGCCCATTTGTGCAAAGCCATCCACAATGTCACGCACGTTGCCCAAAGTCATGGTCTTTCGGAGCAGGATGCGATTAATGGCCCTGCACACTTCCGTCAACAGGAGTCCAACGGTCGACTTTCCCACTCCAAGCTGGTTAGCTACCGATCGGTAGAAGTTTGGAGTAGCCAGCTTCCACGGTGCAATCGCCACGCGCTTCTCCAGTGAGAGGGCAGCTCTCATTCTCGTGTCCTTGCACTGCAGGGTTGGGGTGAGCTTATCACACAGTCCCATGCATGTGGCTTTCCTCATCCAAAAGTTCTGCAGTCACTGCTCATCATCCCAAATGTACATCACAATGTGATTCCACCCCACCACTCAGTGCTTGTTTCCTGAGCCCAAAAACGGCGTTCCACTGTGGTCAGCACCTCCGTGAATGCCACAAGCAATCTCATGTCATAGCTACTATGTGTGGTGAGATCAATGTCGCACTCCTACAAAGGCAAGAGTTTAAGGAATAACTCCACTGCCACTCGAGACATGTTAGTCAGAGTGAGCAGCATATTGGTCAGCAGTGCGGGATCCATTCCTGCAGACCAAAGAGGCAGGGCGCGCAATACACAAACCATTGAAAGATGGTACCAAATGCAGATGGAAGCACACGGATTGCTGGGATGCAAAGCAATGTATCATGGGGCACTTGGACAGGAAACCAGGATGCCCCGCGACCCCCTCTACTTCCCACAAGTCTTAGCAGCAAAAGAGAAAGAGGTGCTCTGTGGGATAGCTGCCCAGAATGCACCACTCTGAATACAGCTGCAAGTGTGAACACGCTATTGTGCAGGCAGCTGACAGTGTGAACACACAACAGCGGTTTCCCTTCAGCGCTCTCTGAGCCGCGCTGTAACTCTGTCAGTGTAGACATCCCCTTAGACTCTTAAGGGTTGTTTTAAAAAAAAAAAATACCCTTATGTTGGCCTAACTCTGCTCCTGTTGAAATCAAACTCTCATTGATGTCAATGGGAGCAGAGTTAGGCCAACACTGAGCACTTTGAAAATCCTACTATTTAGCCACATCAGTGGTTTTCAACCTTTTTTCATTAGCGGGCCCCTACAAAATGTCAAATGGTGGTGCAGACCCCTCTGGAAATCTTAGACATCGTCTGTGGGCCCCCAGGGGTCCACTGACCGCAGGTTGGAAACCACTGAGCTATATCATTTACATTTCTGCAGTTTACAAATTAGAGTTATGAAAGCAACATCTTTACTATATTTTCACTTAAACATTTCCCTGTAGATCTTGGGCAAAATGTCTTGGTATCAATAATAGTCTCTCAGCTTTTCCTTCCCAAAGAGTCTGAACCTTTGTCTTCTTTGCTGTATTTTTGTTCTAGACAATAAAATCATATTTCATCTGTTGGACCAGATGAGACCTTTTGGGGTCTAATGTACCTGAGGTAATAACTATTCCACCATAGTATTCTGCAATTTCTCAAATCTTTAGTAGAGCACAAACCATACTAGAACAGCCTTAGGCTCCTAAGTTTCAATTGTGCACATCAATCATACCAGGGAGTGCATCCACAGCTGTAGGAGTAGGTTTTGCAATAAGAAAATACTCCTTCTTTTGCTTCCCTCTCTGAGTTTAAGACTTATTTTCTGATTTATCACTTTTTTTCTCCCATGCTACATAAAGTAGAAACAACGTAAGAAGCAGAAATTTAAGAGTGGTAAACTAAAGAAACAAATGTGTTCTTGCAGAGTAGTTACCATGAAGGAAGCATGGAAAATTACTGTACCATCTGAAGTCGGTTGAAGTTTTCCACTGACATCAATGAGAGCTGGATCAAGCCTTTAGCGATGGTGAACACAAAGGTGCACTGTGCAAGGGCTTAATTTTACATACTGACCAATGTGAACTGGATTCACAAGGAGATGACAGCAGTAGGATGAGATGGAAAAATAGCAAAGTGAGAGAGAAAAGACGAAAAAACACAAGAGAGAGGTAGGAGAAGAAGCGGGAATGGAGAAAGAAGAAAGGAATTAGGAGTAGAAGAAAGGAAGTCTAGAACAGATGAGAGAAATTTCTAACAATCCCGACATTGAAGAAAAACAGGGTTAAATAATAGTAAAAAGAGATGTTAATAATTCTAGGCCACTAACTTCCCCCTAAATGTCACATTCAATACACCATTGTATTTCTCTTAAATATGAGGTTGATCTAACATGTTGAAAAGTGAATGCACTTTGCAACCTTCTAAGAAGATGTGAAGAAGTTCAGCTAGGCTGGATAAGGTGGATAAGGCATTGCTGCAGATCAGAATGAACAGGGATATGAGGGCTTCTGATCATCCATCACAGTCTTCATTTGCCAAAGACTGCAGTTTTTAACTGGTTCCTAAAATGAATGGGAAGCCAATGGAGTTGTTCAGCGGTTGGGGGCGATGCAATTTCCGTTTTTTGTACATGTAAAAGTTTGGGCAGCATTTCATAGAGCTAATACTGATTGTTATTTTGCAGTGCTTTGGCATTAGTAAAGTACCTTTCAGTGTGCTGTAGAATTTTATAACTAGTCAAACATCAAATTAAATGGTATCATATTATTTTGAATGTTTGCTATTTTTCTTTCTTGTGAAGGAAATAATTTCTCAGGCTGCAACATCACTCACTGAGGTGACCCAAGATATAATTTCAATAATTGTTGTCTAAAATCTTTTGAACTAGATCTAGAAACTCAGTCAACTAACACATTCATTTCCTGTTAGGATCAAAACCCAAGGCCCTGATCCAAAGACTATTGGAGTCAATGGTAATTTTCCCTCTGACTTCAAAGATGTTTGGAGTGGGCTCCAGGTGCAGAATAATCTGATTTACTGATGACTTCCAGCAGACTCATGTACATAATAACTATAAGCCACAGTGGTTTAGGCAGTCCCATGCTTTGTTTTGTTCCTTCAAGCTATTTAAACATTTTTCACTTCAAAACCATTTCAAAGGAAACCCCAAAGAGCAAATGCATCTCCATAGTCCTCTGTATTGCAATGATAGCAGTTATTAATGTTGCGTTCTAGTTTATGCAGACAATCTTTTAATTGGGCACTGAGTTTGTATCAATATTATTTTTGTTGCCATGCAGAGCATTTTTGGTGACAGCCTATTTAAAGAAGAAGTTGTAACTTTAACGGGCCATCTGTTAACCCTCCTTAGAGGGAAATGCTTCCGTCAGTTACTCTAATGAAATCACAAAAATCATTTCCTGGTCTCCAATCCTACCACAGGTCTCCTATCTTCTGTCAATAGAGGATATTGAAATACACAGGAAAGTGTACGTATACTTTTATCCAGCTCTACAATATAGCCACAACATTATATTCTAGTGTTAAAGATCATAAATAACCTGTGACGTCAAACCTTTTGCAATTATAAAAGGTGATTGATTAAAAATCTTCTGCATTGCATAAACTCTGCTTTATTTAACATCATGGAATATGTTCGTAAACAATGATTTGGCTAAATAAAGAGTAGAGTCTTGTTTGAATGGGCACAGCATGCGGAAGGAGGGTTAGAGACGAATCCTGGGAGTGGCTGTATCTAAAGTCCCTCTTGTGCCTTGTTCAGGTCTGTCCTGATTTGTGAGGACTCTGATTTCATGGCTTAAGGGTGTAGAAAGGAAACAGTAGCACAGTAAATTATTTTGGGACACACCAATCCTATATAAAAAAGATAATCTGCCAAATAACTAGATAATGTTTGTGAGGCAGGCATTAAAATTAGCTGACTGAAGGAGGAGGTGAGAGGTGTGTGTGTGTATACACAAACCCACAAGGTCTGAATGTCGAGAAAGAGAAAAATGAAATATGATTGTAGTGGAAATACATTAAGGAAAAACAAGCAATTTGGGGTTTATGGACTATAATATATAGAAAAAAGTAAGCTCAGTAATGTGTTGTTTACAACTGAAAGACATCTAGGAAGGAAAAACAGGAAACATGGAGGCAAAATTGCATATAAGGCATTAATAATGTGGATCCAACTGAAGCCTGCCTGGAGCTGTGATACCTTGGCCATTGAGTGTTTCAGGTTGTTTCTATGGGACTGTTCAAAACACGGATGAAGGGAAGATTTATCCTTTTTTGTTAGAGAGGATTTGATAGTCCTTGAAAGGAAGGAGGAGACGGATTTGGAAGATATTGGCACCGAGTCACTCTACGTGGAGACTGAAGATGCATGAGTCAATTACTTAGAGGATTAATGTATATTATAGGCCACCTGGTCTTGAGGATGAGCGACTAATAACTGGAGTAGCCTGGGTACAGTCTGCACAGGCAAGCTTCTCCACATAGTTCAGCCAGCATATCTGAGCCCTGACCTGCAACACCCCTGCTATTCCAGTCTTGATCAGCTCTTGAGCATACTGGCAAACGTAGAATCATAGGCCTAGAAGGGACCTCGAGAGATCATCTAGTCCAGTCCCCTGCACTCATGGCAGGTCTAAGTATTATGCCAGTTGGTGAAGTGGTTTTATGATGTAGACAAATGATGACTAGGAAGAGCCTATATAATTCACTGCACTAGTGCCCTGCTTGGTATTTGAACTTACTGTAGTTTTCCAAAGATGAAAGTCTAGCATCAGGGATTAGAATGATGACTTTTACTACATTTTTCTGCATGATTTGGGTGCATGTTTTGGGTCAAATTCTGCTAATCTATATCTCCTAATGAATTCAGTGGATAAGTCAGCACAGAATTTGGCCCTTTACATGTAAATTATAGTCTCATAATGCAAACTTTGGTAAAAGTATATTCAAGGATGTCCAGATCAGTGTGTTCCATAGGTGTTCATTTTACAACACAATGGTGATGTCATGGTGTGATGACTACTTTAGATCTGGAAGCAATTTTGCAGTATTTTTGCATGATCACGTGTGGGTAGTTGGGTGGCAGAGTGAATAGGGATTCTTTGCTTTCTTTTGGCTAATTCATCCCTGGGCATATGCCCATTAACTTCAGTGGGCTTTCAATCCGGGAGAGTGTTGCCCAATGACTCTATTTTGTCCTGTTTTTGTGGCTGCCCCAGTCGTGGGTTATAGTAGCCCCTTTGGATCAGTGTCTGCATTGTGTACTACATAAAAGATGGTCACAGTTCCATGGGAAGCAGATGATAGATGAAAAACAAGGCATTCCCACTTGGAGCAAGAGTGCAAGGAACAGAATTACAGGAAGGAAGGAACAATTACAGGGCTACCCCATGGATGGCAATTCTGAATTAGAAAATCCCCTTGTAATGTTGATATATCATCCTTTAAATGCTAGAATGTTTGCTAAACCCAGAGTGTAAAGTACTACAGAACTGCTTTGGAGGAACGTGTCAGGTGCTTCATAGCACAATGCTGGCTGTCCTTTAAGGAAACAAACAGTGTTCATAATCTAATTAGCCTGATTGCTCTGGATCCAGAGTTTACTCAGACTTGAAAGAAGTGAATTTAATTAAAATTAAACAAAGCTCTTCCCTCCCCCTGTGGTCCAGTCCCTTTGCTGCTTCTCTGAGATGACGAAAAGGCTATAAATGAGTAGTGCTTTTTGTTGCCTTGTCACAGAAGAATAATGAGAGAAACATTGTATCCAGGTGCAAAGTGTTCATAGAACCAGAGAAAAAGGACACGTGTGTATTTAGAATGAACTTATTACATTTAAATCTCGAAGGGTAAACACTGTAAAATGATTGAACTGTCAGAAGTTCAGTATGACACATTTACAGTGTGATCAAGATCGCAGTAAGAAAAGAGTGGGGACTAGAGAGGAAGCATGCTCAGCTGGTTCTGTTACAGAAGTAGGAGGCAGGAGACCTGTGGTCTGTTCCTGGCTCTCCCAGTGACTGTGTGCAACCATCAGCAAATAAGTTAACGTCTCTGTGCCTTAGTTTCCCCATTTGTAAAAGGTGAATATTATTTCCCACGTATCTCAAGGGAGTGTTGCCAGGCTTATGAATATAAAACCCTTTGAGCTCCTCTGGTGACAGGAGCTATATAAGATAAAAGTAATTTTTATTTTTTTATTTTATTTACTGACCTCTCCTTCCAGCAGTCTTCTGGTAGGAATGGCAGCAGGCCCCGACCCCTGGAGTTAGTGCCTTGTAGGAACTGGCTGAAACCTGAGCCTGGCCACATTCAGAAACGGTTGTAAAAAGCATTTCTTTGGCCTGGCATTTTGCTATGGCTGTATTCTCCTGTCTGGTCAATGGGAAGTGGGATTGGAACGGGGCCCCAGCAGCAAGGCTTTCCAACTCGCTCTCCTAGTAAAGTCATGGTGCCGAAGGGGATTTGTGTACTATTAGCGCCTTATGCCTGGAAAATATATTCTTTTTAAACTGTGCCAGGTGCAGCCCAGCTACTGACCTGCAATATTTTCTTAACACCCATTTGTTTTCCATTTGCAAAATGAATGTGGGTGCAAATGACACTGAATGTGTGCACACAAATGCCATTTAGGTTACAAAATTATAGGTACAAATGTCATGGCAGCACTGAGGTGTCATTAATCATCTTTTCCTACTGCTGTTTTTCATATGAACTCCTACCAAAGAATCAGATGGATGCCATTCATTATAGGCTCAACCCCCACAGATTGTTTCAAAACATCTCCATAAAACCAGATGTGGGCTTGACCCCTAGAATTCAGTCCCAGGCTTTCCCAATTGCTGGAGCTTCGGTCCATTTCTATAAAACTTGTATTATAGATCTCCCCCTCCCCCATAAGATTTGGTACCTGTGCTTTACAAGCCTCCTCAGTGCCTCCTTCAATGTCATATAAAAATAAATACAATCAAATCAGTGGCCACAGTAAAGAGCTAGGGCCAGAACCTCAGCTGGAGTAAATCCACATAATGCCATTGAAGTCAATGGAGCTACAGCAAATGACACTCGCTGAGGATCTGACTCATTTTGTTTCGAAGTCATGGCTGGCTTTGTGCTAATTGGCTTTTCTTTTAATGCTATAAAGTATTTCTCTGAAATGAAATTTTGCACAAGCTGAAACTGAAAGCAGAGTCCCCTAATCAGACAGATGGAGCTCATTAACAGTTCATTTAAGAAAGATTTTCTTTGATGCAGACTAATGAAGTTTACCTAATTACGAAGTTGGGCTAATGCTAATGGTAGGTAAAATTTAATGACAGAAGAAGAAAGGAGACTCAGATACAACATGGGCTGTCATGAGAAGGCAGGTTTTGCTAATCTTGGCCCTGAAGGTTTGTATTAAAACTCTTGGCCATTTTAGGATCTGATTCCCCCTAACGGCATGTGAGTGGGCAGAAAGTGTCTTTGATTTAATTTACCAAATTCACACTGAGCCAATGCTCCACCCCAGTGTGAGGGGACAGTGTGTTGTGGGAGGTACTGGGCCAGACTTTGGCCCCAGTAGCACAAAACAGATATAAAACTAGTTTGTGTGATTAGCTGGGGTTTCCCCTTGCATGGGGGATCCTCAGTGCCACGGAGGTGAGATGATTTAGGAGGGAAAGTTCTGCGTTTTGAGGACAGTTGTTCAAGCTCATTTCACTTTGGACTCCCATGGTACCTAAAGAGTGGACTAAGGTAAAAGATCTCTCAGCATTCTGTGCTCCAGAACAGTGTACGGTTTATAAAGCTGAACAATGGAGTGAACACAGAAGACTGCTTTAATAGGCAACCTGTATTTTTAAGCACCCTCTTGTAAAGCATCTCCAAGTTTGATCTTTAAAGACCCAGCACTTGATTTTCTTACTGGCTCCTTAGTCTGACAGTTTTCACTATATTTTTAAATCATGGCGACATATCACATGCAGTCTTTCTGTTTTCTAAATGTGACCATCTGGAGAACTTATACGGCATCTGACTGATTATGTATAAGGAAGATCGTGAAGTGTGTGTGTGTGTGCGTAAAAAAGACAGAAGGACGCCTGCTTCGTCAGAAGTGATTGAAAAGCTCTCAGCTGCGTTTGAGTGGATCAAAGCCTGCTGAGTTGCTTTCTGAGCTGTGCTTACTCATATAATTTAAAACTACAAAGCCTGCTCCATTGCTACAGTGCTTTTTCCTCCCCTCCGATGTAAAATGTGTTGCTCGTAACCTGTGTGCCTGTTGGCCTAATTAGTATAACAAAATGTTCAATAGCTTCTGTCATTAACAAGATTATTTATGCATTTGATTATTTGGCCCTGTGTTTGGCTACACCAGGAAAGACTGAATAACTCATGAGTTTATTTGTTTAGTGGAACAAATAGCACAGTAGCAGTACACAACAGTGGCCCTGCGGTGAATGGTTTATACTGTATGTTTGTTTCCAGGGGTGTAGAAGGTGTTTGGAAGGGTGTAAAAATAATACATGATTTTGAGCGCAGGTGAAAAGTGTTAGACTGATAGCACTTGTGGCTGATATCCACAGAGAAGTTATAGCAGGGGCATGCTCATGGGGCTGTGGCTCCAGGGCTTCTCCAACTAAGTGAGGAATCAGGCATTGTTGTCTTCCTCTTTTCCAGTGTTTTATAATGTTTCCATCTTGCACCTCTTACTCTTAACATAAGGTGAAAGGGAGCATTAAGAAAATAATCAAGATTTGCTGTTAGGAGAGGTTCTTAGAATAGGGCTCTTCAGCTCCTATCAATATCAATAGCAGGGCTAAATATTTATTAGGATTGGACACCAGGGGCTTGATTCCACTGCCTGGCATAGACAAATACACTTGTGAGGACAAAAGGGGTGTAAAATGCCAGATCAGAATGGTAGTTTTTAAGATTTGCACTGGTGTCAATAACTGCACCAGGTAAGAAATAGAATCAGAGAACTGGAAGGGACCTTGAGAGGTCATCTAGTCCAGTCCCCTGCACTCAAGGCAGGACTAAGTATTGTCTAGACCATCCCTGACAGGTGTTTGTCTTACCTGCTCTTAAAAATCTCCAGTGACGGAGATTCCACAACCTCCCTAGGCAATTTATTCCAGTGCTTAACCACCCTGACAGTTAGGAAGTTTTTCCTAATGTCCAACCTAAACCGCCCTTGCTGCAATTTAAGCCCATTGCTTCTTTTCCTATCCTCATAGGTTAAGAAGAACAATTCTTCTCCCTCCTCCTTGTAACAACCTTTTATGTACTTGAAAACTGTTATCATGTCCCCTCTCAGTCTTCTCTTCTCCAGACTAATCAAACCCAATTTTTTCAGTCTTCCCTCATAGGTCATGTTTTTTAGACCTTTAATCATTTTTGTTTCTCCAGTGTGTCCACATCTTTCCTGAAATGTGGCGCCCAGAACTGGACACAATACTCCAGTTGAGGCCTAATCAGCTCAGAGTAGAGCAGAAGAATTACTTCTCGTGTCTTGCTTACATACTCCTGTTAATACATCCCAGAATGACGTTTGCTTTTTTTGCAACAGTGTTATACTGTTGACTCATATTTAGCTTGTGATCCACTAAGACCCCCAGATCCTGGCAGTACTTCTTCCTAGACAGTCATTTCCCATTTTGTATGTGTGCAACTGATTATTCTTTCCTAAGTGGAGTACTTTGCATTTGTCCTTATTGAATTTCATCCTATTTACTTCAGACCATTTCTCCAGTTTGTCTAGATCATTTTGAATTTTAATCTGTCCTCCAAAGCACTTGCAACCCTCCCAGCTTGGTATCGTCTGCAAACTTTATAAGTGCACTCTCTATGCCATTATCTAAATCACTGATGAAGATATTGAACAAAACTGGACCCAGAACCGATCCCTGTGGGACCCAACTCGTTATGCCCTTCCAGGATGACTGTGAACCACTGATAACTACTCTCTGGGAATGATTTTCCAACCAGTTTTGCACCCACCTTATAGTAGCTCCATCTAGGTTGTATTTCCCTAGTTTGTTTATGAGAAGGTCTTGTGAGACGGTATCAAAAGCCTTATTAAAGTCAAGATCTACCACATCTATCGCTTCCCCGCTATCCACAAGGCTTGTTATCCCATCAAAGAAAGCTGTCAGGTTGGTTTGACACGATTTGTTCTTGACAAATCCATGCTGACTGTTGTTTATCACCTTATTATCTTCTAGGTGTTTGCAAATTGATGGCTTCATTATTTGCTCCATTATCTTTCCGGGTACAGAAGTTAACCGTGCAACTAGTGGAGAATCAGGCTCTGGCTGTTAGGTATAGGCACTTCACATGGACAATAGAAGATGTGCTAAAACAGATGCTTTCTTTTCCTCTGTGTCTTAAAGGTTCCTGTATATACAACCATATTTCTGAGGAGTTTGGAGATCCTGTTTTCATCCCGTTCTACTTGAGTTTTACCTTCCTCTGTTTCATGTATTGCTGTTGGATCAATTTGTGCTACCACGGAAATCAACAAACCCCTCACTGACTTCAGGGCAACTGGGATGTATTCCAATACTGCAGACACTTTTTCTCCTTCCACTGTTTTCCAGGCCTTGTATTTTGCACATTCAGTTTGAATCTGAAAGTTTTACTGATGACAACCCACTCAGGATCCTGTCCTCTCTCTTGTGTCATTTTCCACATTCGTTTACTACCTAGAGAGGTGACTTTATAATCTAAGTTATGGGATTTTCCATTCATGGGGTCACTGGTAGTTGAAGGCTGCTCTAACTTGAGCTGAGGGGACCAACACAGCACTGAGCAGATCCAAGAAGTGGGGATTGCAAGTAGCACCTTTTCCCTCACCTTCGCTTGCAGATGAGGAATTTGGTCCATGGAGTTTTTCAAGGATTCTACAGAGTTTTGATCTAGAATCTGAAAGCAGTTTCGATTGGAACGTAGCTGATGGTACGTGCATGGTTGCATGTTCAGTGTCAAAAAGAAAGCAAAGCATAGTTAAAGTTTTTCTCTGTTCCCCTCAATATCCTTAAGCAAACCTTTCATAAAAAACTTACACAGATATTAATTGGCCAAATGACAACTTGTTTGCTCAGAGCAGCACCTAACTCATAGCAGTCAGAGTGCTATTTGACTTCTATAAAAAGAAGAAGAAAAATGACTTGGTTCACATGAAAGGGCTTATGTTACTTCTTTCAACAATGCAAAGCAAACACAAAAACAGCTGATCATCTGGAAACTGAATGTGCTTCACTACATTTACAGCCTTTCTGTTTTTTTTTTTAAATAAGCATGGTTAGAGATTATTGATACTACAGCAGTTGAATCATTCATTGTGAATAATTGACCCAATCAATTCTGGCAATTTTTTTTTCCTGGAAAAAGGTATTTGTGAATATTTTAAAAATGATTTGACCAGTTTTTTGCAATTAATGTTTAATTAATTATTTGCAAATAAATGTTTTCATTATTCAATCAACTCTAAGTGATACTGTAGAATTACCTTTTTGCTAAAACCATGCATAATGAGTCAGCCTGTCCAGTTACTGAGCTTCTGCATTCTGCATTAGCTGAAACCTCCAGATGCTTCTCAAAGTCACTACAAATGCAGTAGATTGCAGTATTCCAGCTCTGACTTTGCAAAGGGATGGCTGAATTGCTGTGGTGAGGTATTCACTGGAGAATAATGGTTCAATTGCCACTGGCAGAAGCGCTAGGCAAACAGCAGTTTTCCCCTCGTTAAATTTCTGGGACAAAATGAATGTTTTCAATTAAGCTGTGCATTCTGTCAGAAGTTTTAACCAGTTCTTGAGATTCGGAGGCACTTACCTTCTTTAATTTAAAGAAAAAGGAAGTTAATATATCACTAGATACCTAATGTGCTTGGAAGTTAAGGGGTAGGAAAATGGAGATGAGAGGATGGCTGGAAGAGAAGATTGTCAGCGAGACCCTATAGTCAGTGGTGCGCTACAAATATTTATGATACATTGAAGAAAATCAGTCAGAAGATCTGTTAAACCAGTAGTGTCCATAGCAACAAGTTCTGAGGATGAACCATAAGACCCACACACACATATTGTAATTCAAGCGTTCAACCTCTGCAATTTCTATCACTTAAGCTACAGTGCAGGAGGTGTCAGTCAGGTGAGTAAAATAAATGTAACAGTGAAGGGTGACACAGGTTTTCAACATCCCTTCCAAAAGGCTTGTGACAGGTGCTGTAGCATACGGTATAATCAGTGGAAGTTCCCATTGTGCTAAATGGGGATGCTGAGTTCTGCTACTGTCATGTCAAAAGAAAAGATGGTAATTAGCACATTCATGTCTCCTGTCAGCCGTAAATACATTTTCTTAGATTCACAGGGTGCGATCCTCACCCCCCACTCTGGCCCCTTTACACAGGGTAAATCATCTGGAGTGGCACAGGGGGGTCCTAAAAGTCATGGTTTTGGCTGGAGGAGCATTCTCCCCAGGACAGGAACGGCAGAAGCCAGCTGTCAGGCTACTTCCTGAGGACTACCTCCCAAGTAGGGGGTGGGGCATGTCTGGGGCGGGTGCAGAACTGCAGAGATTCAGGGCAGCCCTGGGAGGTGGTTGTAATTTAGACAGGACCCCCAGGGCTGGTTAAATTATGCTGGGGGTCTCTCCAGGCCTTGGAGGATATAAAGGCGACTTAAAGCCACACTAGGTCTCCCCTCCTCCTTGGCTTCTAGTTTTATCCTGCACCTCTCAGAAACATAGCACAGCCTCTTACCTGCAGAAAGTAAGGCCAGCAGGGACCATTATGATCATCTCTATTTAGTGGCAGTCCCAAGAGAAAACTAGAGAAAAGAGAAACAAGAGAAAAGCCCTCTTCTTACAGTTTCAAAGAGCTGCATAATACTGATCTGGGTGCTTCCTATTGACTTCATTGTTGTTTGGCTAAATCTCATGCAACCCTTGACCATTTAACTCCCCTGTAGCAGTTAACAAACAGAAACGTAAAGGCTGCGGTTAGACTTTGCAGCAGTCTGTTTCGAAGCAGGTAATTAAGACAAAGCAGACTTGGTATTTGATTGTCTTAAACCTGTTTTGTAGAGGGACTTGACACTTTATACCTCTTACTGTAAAAGCTTCAGGTAGCTGAATTCTGCCCTCATTTAACACACGGGCAACCCCATTGGCTTGAAAGAGGTTACGTGTATGTACCTGAGGGCAGAGGATGGCCCTAGAAACCTACTTCCCAGAACTGATAATGTGAAGTTGCCTCTGAAGATTAGAGCACTTTCTCCTTTCACAATAGGAGCAGATTTAGTCGACGCTGATGACCTTGAGAGGATTGAAAAGACTTTATGGCTGACTGATTATCTCTCCAGCATTCCTGCAGCCCTCAGGTAATTAATCTCATCTTTCTGTAGCGGATTAATATCTGTGCAGATCATTCTTGCCTCATCTTCCTACAGTCCCGATCACTTGCGTTATGCATATTTGGGCAAATCCATTTCCCCAATCCCATCATAGCCCTTTATGGGCAGAGCGGCCCATAATGCATCAGAAATGGTTTGGCTTCACTACAGCCTACACCGAACACTTGGGGTGTGATAAAGAATAGGTGGGGATGGGTGACAATACAGATTCCCAGTCATTCTGACTGTGCGTGTGTTGCGGGGGCGGGGGAGTCCTAGTGCATATAGGGACTGTTGAAACGGCTGCCGTGGATCAACTCTGCTACTCTTCCAAGGCACGTGAGAAAATTCCTTCCCCCAAACTCATGGAGAACACTGGTGCCAAGCCCATGTAGTTGGGCAGTGTGTGCCCCCACATTGTACCTAGAGCTGTACAGACACAGCAGTTCTAGCAGCCTCTGAGGCAGTTTGGACAAGTGATGAGACTCCTGGGGTGAAATCCTGACTCCACTGAAGTCAGTGGGCCTTAAATGGAGCCAAGATTTCACCATGGGCTTAAATCCATTGGCGCCTTTCCTCACCTTTGCCACTGACTTCATAGATAACCTTGGGCAGATCATTTAACCCTGGCTTTTAACCTATCTATAAAATGGCTGTGGTAATCTGACCTTCCTCATAAGTCAAGTACCAAACCCAGGCCTAGAGGGCTGCTGAGCAAGAGCCTTAGCCTTTATGCTAGTGCACTGCAAAGGGGGAGAACAGGGAACTGCAGCTAAGACCCCACCACCAGAAGCTACACCCACTGACGCTGTTGGGTCAGGTGACTAGCACCAGACTGCTGATTGGACACCACTGTGCATAAAGCTTCCTGTTCCTGTACCACCCTTTGTCTAAACAACTAGTTGCTAGACTTCAGACTAAGTAACTTCTCCTTATTCCTGGTTTTGCTCTTTGTCCATGTTATCGCTACTTGTTACTGGTTCCTGCTTCCTCACCTTAAATCCAGTGACTACTCTGGCTTTGACCTTTGATGTGACTTCCAGTGGTGACCCTGACTCCATCCTGTGTCTGATCACTGGGCCGGACTGCCCCAGTATGGGCTCTCACAGACAGTAAGGGTTAATTGATTTAATATTTGTAAATCACTTGTAGATCTGCAGATGAAATGTGATAGTTAAGGGCAAATTATATTAATAGTACTTTCCTTATCATTTGTTGTTTAGTGGCTACTGTGGCTTTTACATTGAGAACCAGATTATAAAAGGATCTAATCAGATTTCTCCCCCCCTCCAAAAAAAACCCCAACCAACCTAATTTTATAAGTTTTACAGTGGTGTTAATGCTAGGGGCATGTATGTTTAAGAAGTCTACATTATTACTTTCCCCCCCTTTTTTTAATGAGACACTGAACAGGGGCTAAAGAATTAAGGTCAAAGTTATACAGTTACCATCAAAGAGTGCAGTGACTGAGGTTTCTACATGTGATTAATGGTGGTCATGGTGAATGGGACAATTAAACAAAACACACAAGATTTAAGCTACTCAGAGCTTCATGAGAAACTCGTGTAGGACAAGAACTAAATCAGTCACTTCCATAGGGCCTGATCATTCCACTGGGAACTAAAAGCTGCCCAAGAGGATGGAAACTCCACGAGGCTCCCCTTCTGGAGGAGGATCCTGCTATCAGGAGCAGGGGGTGCAAGTTTGCCCCCTGCAAAAGAAACTAGGGATTGAGCCCCTGGAATCCAAATTTCTCTCAGGATTTCCTACAGATCTTGAAGGCTCCTCCAGAGGCCAGAGCTATCTATGCAGTCCCTGTGTGAAATCCCAGCCCCTTTGAAATCCATGGCACAATTCTCATTGACTTTACTGGAGCCAGGATATCACCTTCTGTGTCTCCACAGCAGCTTCTGGGCCTCCTGCTTCTTGCTCCAGCTCTCAAGCAGTGGATTTCCAATGAAGTCATGCTGACGGGGACCAATGCCATCTGTCAGGGTTCCTTCCCCACTCTGAACTCTAGGGTACAGATGTGAGGACCCACATGAAAGACCCCCTAAACTTATTCTGACCAGCTTAGGTTAAAAACTTCCCCAAGGTACAAACTTTGCCTTGGCCTTGAACAGTATGCTGCCACATACTGAACAAAGAACAGGGAAAGAGACCACGTGGAGACGTCTTCCCCCAAAATATCCCCCCAAGCCCTACACACCTCCTTTCCTGGGGAGGCTTGAGAATAATATCCTAACCAATTGGTTACAAAATCATCAAAGACCCAAACTCCTGGATCTTGGAACAATGGAAAAATCAGCCAGGTTCTTAAAAGAAGGGTTTTATTAAAAAAAAAGAAAGGTAAAAATCATCTCTGTAAAATCAGGATGGAAAATACTTTACAGGGTATTCAGTTTCAAAACACAGAGGATCCCCTTCTGGGCAAAAATTTAAAGTTACAGAAACCAGGAATAAACCTCCCTCTTAACACAGGGAACATTCACATAAAACAAGATTTGAAAGTATCTTGTCCCCTTATTGGTCCTTTGGGTCAGGTGCCAGCCAGGTTAGCTGAGCTTCTTAACCCTTTACAGGTAACAGGATGTTGCCTCTGGCCAGGAGGGATTTTATAGCACTGTATACAGAAAGGTGGTTACCCTTCCCTTTATATTTATGACAGGAGCCCTTGTATGCCCTGGGGCTGCATTCATTTTAAAGACAATTCCCTACAAGGGTGGTGGATAGGCAATGTGTGTAGCACTCCCATTCCTGCTATTGGTCAGCCATGCCTCTTCCTCTCCCCATAGCTCTTGCCCCATGGAGAGCCCTTTGAGGGTCTACAGATGGAATAGGGTGTGAGGATAATGCTGCAGAGGTGCCAGCCCCCCTTTTCACATGGAAGAAGAAGGGAGTCCCTTCCACATGTGCATTGTTTTGGGGGGGGGGGGGAGATCAATGATCCAGCCCTTTATATTTTCAGTACTTTTTAGTCTAACGATTGCCAAGTGAATTTCTTTACAGATGTATACCCAGAAAACTAATCTTGCTCTTAGGCTTTGACTGCAATGCCAAGGAAGACTAGGAGGATAGGACTTTATCCTGAAAGAGCCAGCAGACCCACATTGACCAGTATAATAGCATGTAGAGAGCCATGCTAATAATTATGTCAGTTATTTCTTTGGGAGACACTCCACTTTACTGGAGCTATGCAGATTTATACCAGTTGAGGCTCTGGTCCTAGGAATCTTGTGGCTTCTCTCTTTGTTTTAATACTGCTCTTTTGCTCCAAGCATTAGGGTGCCATGAAGATGGATTTATGCAATGGGAGTAATTAATTACCAGGGGATAATGTAATTGGAAGAACAGCTCTACCAGCTTTTCAGATAGGGTGATATTACAGTTCTTGTTATGTCAGTGGAATATGTCAAGCAGGCACGTGTGACAGAACTCTACTTTTCAAAACGTCGGATCAGTTTCCTTGACCCAGTTTCTAGCAGGGTCAGATTTGTACCAGATTCTCAGGTGCTGATAAGCTGAGTGTTTAGAGGGAATAGCAACTAGAAGCCAAGTGTCTAAAATCTCCCCCTAGCTAATAAGTGATTAAATGTACGTAAGTCCAAAAAACCCACAACCCTTTCTCACCTCTGGTGCAGCATGCTGAACATCATTAACACCATGTGGATTTTCTGGATCAATAATTGTTTCAATGTGACTATAAAAGGCTGTTAGAATAAGTCAAAGATTTTTACACGTGCTTAACTTTATAGTGAGTAAGTTAGAACATAAGAATGGCCTCAGTGGGTCAGACCAAAGGTCCATCTAGCCCAGTATTCTGTCTTACAGCAGTGGCCAGTGCCAGGTGCTTCAGAGGGAATGAACAGAACAGGTAATCATCACGTGATCCATCCAACCATTATGTGGTTATGTCTTTTCCTCTCTGCTTTCAGTGTCTTTATTCCCTGCTTTCTCTCCCATCTATGACTTTCATATTTTCTTTTCCATTTCCCTTTTTCTATCGGTCTGTGTTTCTTTCTCTCACTCTGTCTCTCTCTCTCTTTCTCTCTCCTGCTGTAGTTTATTATTATTGTATGTCCTCGTTCCCTGTGCTTGCCTCTGGTCTTTTGCCTCTCTCTATCCTGGTACCTTTCTTTTCCTATGCATATTCCATTTCCCACCTGGATCTTCCCTTGTACTCTGTCATTCCTCATTCTTTCACCTTATTGTTTGTTTCAGAGTAGCAGCTGTGTTAGGTGCCACAGGTACTCCTGTTCTTATTGTTTGTGTTACTGCTGCACCAATCAAGATCAGTCTCCACCAGGCCACCCAGCCACTAATCACATAGCTATAGACAGTCCTTGCCCTGGAGATTGTATACTACAACTAGACAAGACAGACAATGGAAGCGGTGTTATCTCCTATTCCTCTTTTCCCATATCAGTCTTATCTTTCCCTCATGCTCCTACAATATTTGTGGCCTTCTACACCGTATGCACCATGTCTTTCCTTTTTTCACAAATCTGTCATTCCTCAGTATCTCCTAAGTCATTCCTAAATCTATCCCCCGCAGTCTCACCTCTTTTCTGCCCTCCCCACTTCTTGCTGCCCGTGTACTCCTTAGCTATATTCCGGTGATTGCATGAGTTTTCTGGATCAGTCACTGGTCATCTTCTCCCACTCCATGCCATATGTGTGGCCCACTTATAGCCCACTTATAGCCCAGTTGTTTGTACTGAGCTCCATAGGCTGGCTGCTGGCACCTTATCTGCTGCAATGTGTTGCCCATCCCATCCCTGCCCCTGTGGCCACAGTTATCATCAGCACCTCAGCTATATGGTCAGCCTTTTGAAGGAGGGTTAGGTGGCCATTGGCTTAATGGGCCATGAAAGGCAGTGCTGACTAGGGCCGAGTTGTAAAAGGAATACTGTTATTACTGAATCATCCCCGGATCCAAAATTACAACTTGGAGTTGAGAACACACAACGGGACATTTTGCCTTGTAAAAAGTGATATCCTGCTGCTAAATTTCCTGGTCATAAGGTTCCCTTTGTTCTCAGAACAAAACTAGAAATGTTCCTTAGCATTTGATGTATACGCTTTTTATCTGCGGAGACATCAGGTATGTAACTTTCTAAGCATTTGATTTGTTTAATTTCCCCATTTGTCCAGACATTACAAAGACTCTGCTTTCAGATTAAGCTTTTTAAACTGTTCCCCTTAAACCATCTTCAAATGCACGGCAACTACAGATCTGGATTGTGGAGAGTAGAGAAGAACGGGGCAGACTGTAGTAAATATCCAGTGAAAAATGAAGTGGACCTTAATGTAGTCAATTCACGCTTCCATGGTCCTTCTCGTCCAGACTATAGGTCACTGACTGTGGTAAACTACAATTGTTATGATCCAGTGAACTGGGTTTAACCAGTGACGGTAGGATCAGGGTCCTGTTGTGCTAGGCAGTGTCCACACACAGAGTAAGACATAGTCTGTGTCCCAAAGAACTTTCCGTCAAAATAGACAAGATGGATGAGGGGCAGGGACTGTCTTTTTGTTCTGTGTTTGTGCAGTTCCTAGCACAATGGGGCTTCGAGGAGCTATGGCAATGTACACAACAGCAAAGGAACATTTAAGCTAACATTTAAGGGGAAAGGTAAACTTGATGCCCAGAGTATATCGCCACTGGTTAAACTCAGTTCACTGGTTCATAACAAATATAATTCATCACAGTCAGTGACCTGTAGCCTGTATGGAAAGATCCATGAAGCATGAATTTACTAAATGATGATTCATTTCTTATTAACAAAACAAGAAAATTGTTAATCTAATGTACATTCCTGATTAACAAACTGATTTTCTACTGTAGATTGAAGATAATGGCTCTGGGTACTTTCGCCTTTTATTTTCTATGTCTGTATCCAGTAACGAAGCTGATAATTTCCAAGCTAGATTAAACCCTCATTCGTAGACTTCAAGCACAGTGCTGATGAGGGTGCCTCACTTGAGAAATGTCATCTGTCCAAAGAGAGAAGGGCTCTCTCTCAAATGGGCAGTTGATCACAGAATACTTGCCACCAGGGCACCTAATGAAACAGTTTTCACAGTGTTGAATGAGTGAGCAGATTACCATCACTACATTGGTTATGTATGCAGTTTACTTCTTTGGAAAATTATTCTATTGTAACCTAACACATGCTGTTTCTCAGGGGAGATTGTAATAAGAAAAGTGTATTTGTTTGGAAGCAGTATAGTTAGATTACTGAATTTGTGCCCTTGTAATCTGAGTTGTGTATGGCAGTTTATTTATTCTGTTACTTTATGAAGTTTAAGGGCCAAATTTTCAGCCACAGTCATGAAATTTGAATCCACAAGATTGCTCATGTGTGTGCAGCTACAAAATTCCATGCATGCTCATTTAGGGCAGGCAAATGAATTTTGCATGAGCAAATTGGTTGGGTACCTGTTTGTCTGATTTTGCATGCAGATACAGATGTATATGTAACTACATGTACTTTCCAGCCTCCAACATTTGTGCAAGTGTCAAATATTTGTGGCCACAATCGATGAACAACATGGTTATCCATTAAGCAATAAGACATGTTATTTCTTTACAAAATAATGAGAAATTAAATTCCTTGTAGCTGGAGTTCTTGTAAAGCAGAATGCCCTGTAGATTTACACTCCCTGGTTCTAGTACTTTGAAAACTGGGGCCATATTCCACTCTGTGCAACCACCAGATTGACACTTCCACTGTATCTTTTATTTAGCCAAGTTAGGCACTAGAATCAAAATAAACTAATCACTAATGCCTTGGTGCTTGGCCATCTCCTTCATATGATCCACATCCAGAATTTAATTAAGGAGGCTGTTTGTTATTCTAGTCAGCCTTAAGGATAGTGATCAGTTTTAGCTAAAAGAACCAAACTGAGTCTTCACCCACAACTGAAAGCAAACTGAACCCCAAAGTTTTCTGATGCCTGAAAAATTCTAGTGGACTTTTAAAATATTTTTTAACAAAAATTTTGGTCTGCATTTTCTTGGTTTTATCCAGGATGGATGATAGCAAAGGTACCATAATACCACAAGAAAGGCATGCAGTGCTGTTGTAGCCATGTTGTTCCCAGGATCTTAGAGAGACAAGGTGGGTGAAGTAATATTTTTCATTGGACCAACTTCTGTTGGTGAGGGAAACAAGCTTTCAAGCTCCACAGAACTCTTCTTCAGGCCTGGCCTGGCATGTCCAAACAGGCTGCAACCAGGAAATACTAGAAAACTGGCATTATAGCCTGATCTTGGGAGATTTCCAAATAAGGGACATTCAGGTAAGTTTGGAGAAGCTTGGCTTTAGCAACTGAGCTTTTAGATACTTCTCTAAACTTTTAGAGGCCTAACCATGACTAATCAACTTTAAAATCATACCTAAGAGGAGAGGACACACTATCTCTGACTGTTGCTGTGTGGTAGGTGCTGTCCCTGGTTAAACTCTTACAGGTTAGCCACATTAAGTCATATTATAAACATTTTACTGTTTGCTCGTTTGCAGCTTCTTTATTAATAACAGGATCTTGTATGCTTAAATTTTGTTGTAAAGATAATATTCTAATGAGCAGGAATATGAATTGTTTGTCTTTTGAGTCAACTTGTTTGCTGGAGAAATGTTTTCAGGAACCAGGAAGTGAAATGTCTATTGTGGTATTAAGAATATACAGCAAGTTAATGCTGTGTCACTTTATGAATGGAAGACTGAGTCATTGTGTCACATGAAATTCCTAGTAAAAGATCTAGACAGACTAGAATTTTCCATTATGGGTCATGTCTTATAACATGTTCTTTTGATGCTCTTGTGTTGTTAAAGGAGCAAGGCGAGTCCCCATTTTTGCCAACATAGAGGTCCCCTTGGCAGCAGAAATATTTGAAGTTTCATGTCACAAGCAGGAAGGGCTAGATTTGGGGGTCCATACCCCCTGCACTGACAGAGACCAGCTTCACACAGGGTGGATAGTGGTGGAGTCTCTCTTCCTGCTTGGCCCCCACCCATTCCTCTGCAATGCCAACAGAAGAGTGCAGTTGTGTTTCTGTGACTTTCAGCTGGAGGCTGAATCAGGGCTAGTGTGGTCCCCCAGTGGTCTGCAGGTTTTCTGCTCACTGTTTGTTTATCACCAGCCAGAAAAGTGGCATTTTAGATTTGCATTTGTCCCACTAATGCTCTAATTGCAGACTGGTTCCCTGACTCCATTTATTAGAGACAAAGCCCTGATCCTGCAAGAAACTAATGTCCGTTACTCCCATGGGACTTCACTGGGAGGAGAAGAGGCTCAGCATCTTCCAGGAGGTGCTCAACACAGTGTAACCCTGGGCCCTATTTCAGCAGGAGCAAAAAAATTTTGAAAAGTTCAAGGAGTGAAATTCTGTCTCTATGGAAATTTTACCTGTGTTATCAAAATAAGTCCAAGTACTTCCATTCCTAACCATTACTGCTCACTTGCAAGAGAGCTGCATTTCCTTTACAGTATTTTCTTAACAAAAACCAACCAGCAAGAAACTCTTTTATCCAACATATCTTCCTCCTTAAATATTTAACCTAGCAGTCTGTGGGGAGCATAATTCTGATGAGCAGGAATATGAATTGTTTGTCTTTTGAGTCAGCTTGTTTGCTGGAGAAATGTTTTTGCCTGTTTGAAATCTGCAGGATTTGCCCCGAATCAATTATTTTAATGTGAGTTTCCTTTCATTCACATGCTCAAAGGATTCCAGGGGTGTTACTTACGAAAGTTGCCACGATAAGGATTTTGCAGAAGGAAATAAAGCCCTGTACATTTTCTCTACTTGATAAATGTCTCCAAAGTGAATAATCACTTACAAAGGCGAGGAGCTCAGTTTAGATAATGTTTGGAAAAATGCTTTTTAAAAAAGAATGGTTTTCCGCAGCTTACCTGATTGATTGTCGTCACTTAGTGTAACAGAGATCAGCTCCCACCCAGACAGGCTTAAGGGGCTAGTTCAAAGGGAGAACTGCTGACAGCTAGCACAATAGAATGATGATTGCTTACAAAACTACTGTAAGTGGATTTACCTTTCAAGGGCCTGATCCTGCAATTCATTCCATGTGGGCAGGCACCTGCACTAGCCCTCAGGGAAGTCACTGGGACCCTGTGTGAGCAGCACAGTCTGTCCTTGTGCAAGGAATTGCAAGAGCAGGGACCAAGTTGGTAAACAGGGGCTTGATCCTGTACCTTTGAAGTGA
This sequence comes from Caretta caretta, assembly GCF_965140235.1. NCBI lineage: Eukaryota > Metazoa > Chordata > Testudines > Cheloniidae > Caretta > Caretta caretta. The sequence goes on from NC_134211.1 coordinate 27,274,552, forward strand.
TTTGTTGGAGTTTTATTATTGACTTCAGTGGGAACATGCTTAAACCCTAGATTAGCTACTCACACCTGCTTGAAACTTTGTTTTATTTTCTCAGTTATTTTTTGTCTGAGAGTTGGGCATCTGAGTTCCGAAAAAAAATCTGATTAAAGTGAGGAAACAGATGAAGAAGGTCCCGTTTTAGAACATAACGGCTAACTTTGCCTCTCATTCAGCAAAGCATGTGCTTATCTTTATTCTCCTCTCTCACTGCCATATACTTTATTACCATATCAATGAGTAAATATTAAATCCTACTGGAAACAATGAGGCCTAATTATATCCTTTTTACAGGAATGTGTTTTTAAGGGGATAGCAAGTAAAGTTAATAATATATGAGGAAGTAGGTTTATGTAGGGGAAAATAGATCTAGATTTCAGACTATTCTTCTTCCTCCTACAGATAATCAAAACCTAGTGATGACAAGATTATTATTGTCATCAGTTTTATTGGCCCATATTAATCTTCTGGTCTCAGAACAGGATGTTTTTGCTGCATTTTTTTATAAAAAGACTCACTACCACTGTTTTAAATAAACATTTTAGGACTTTTATGACAGAGGGACATGAATTACACAATAGGGATACAGTCCTTATTCAGACAAAACTTGTTGAAATCAATTGAATTTTTGCCTGCATAAGAACTGCATAACTAGGCCCTATTGTTATAATTTATACTTTGTATTATACAAGTGCTTTGAAGACCCAGCCAAGATCAAGATCCCACTATGCTAGGCACTGTATATACAGGATAAATGGGGTTTGCCTAGGCACCTAAATGAATTAGGTGCAGTGGCTTTATCACAAGACTATTCTTCTTTTTGCAGTTTTCTTTGAGCAAGTTTTTACTGTGTGTCTGAAAAGAGCTGGAGTGAGATGGCATTCAGGGCATGATGAAAGTTTATTTATGTGAGTTTGGGTTTTTTGCGATGTTTATATATTTAAAAACATTCTGGGTGGATCTGATCCTGCAAAATACTGAGTGCTCTCAGTTTGCACAGACTGCAGTGAGAGTTGCTTAAATATGTCACTGAGGAAACATGAACCCAACTGAGGTGAGTTCACCTCAAGTGTCGAGGACCCTCAGTTCCTCTTTTAATTTAACCAGTGGAAGTTGAAATCACTAAGGACCTTGCAGGATCAGGGCCATCATATTTTTAAATAAAATCTAGTTGCTATGGCTCTAGGCACTGTGGGTGTGATCCAAAACCTGCTGACGCCCAGGGGAATCTTTTGGTTGGCTTCAATAGGCTTTGGATTAGACCCAAAGTAATTTATTAATGTTCTGATTCCAGAGGTGATGACCGGGGCTGGCTTAAAAAAATAAAAACTTTCATGCAAAGTTTAAATAAAAATTCTTCCTGTTTTTTTGCCAAACCTTTAAAAAAACATTTTTTTTAACCAGCTCTCATGATGAACAATCCCAGCTCCTATTAGAGCGAATGGGAGCTAGAGTGAGAACTTGGGAGGTGTGTGTATGTGTGTGCGTGGGAGGGCTGAAGAGTTTGATCCAAAATATTTGATCCAAAATAAAATATTTTTGAAATATTTTAGCTGCCAGTGACAATGTATTAGCTTATTTGTTTGTATTGTGATAGAGCCTATGAACCTTAGGTAAGGACCAGGACCCCACTGTTAGGTCCTGTACAAACATAGAACAAAAAGACAGACTCTGCCCCAAGGAGCTTACACAATTTCAGAATCTCAGGAGTAATATTCCTGGTCTTGCTATCATAAGTCAGCTAAAACTCCACTTAAAGTCACCTGAGAGTTTTTCCTGACTACTAGGATCACGCTCATGTACTCCTCGTTTGATCAATGCATTACAAACAGGTGTAAAGTTTACTAAATTGAATGTTTCATGTTATCTGAAAAGGACAATGATTCTGAATCCTTATTACATGTGCAAGTACTTAACAGTTCCAAAAGGATGATAGTCATGCACCTTTTATTTTAATTAGCTGAACAATGTGTTCATTCCTTTAAAGAATTTGGGATTTATGCTTCATCCAGTACAGAAACTGGTGATGGAATCAATCTAGTCCATATCCACCAAATGTGGAGTCAGTATTCCTACTGTATGAAGCAATTTACAATCTGCACCTTGCAGGTTATTTGCAAAATACTGATGGGGCCAGATCCTCAACTGGTATATTGACTTTAATACAGCTAAGCCATTGACTTTAATACAGTTTTGCTAATTTACATCAGCTGATGATCTGGCTCTGAAAGTTTATAGAAAATTATTTGAGGGAGTCAGCAAGCATGTGGACAAGAGTGATCCAGGCAGTATAGTGTGCTTGGACTTTCAGAAAAGAACAAGGTTTCTCACCAAAGGTTCTTCAGCAAACAAAACAGTCGTGATAAGAGGAGAGATCCTCCCAGGGATCAGTAACTGTTTAAAAGATAGGACACAATGGGTAGGAATAAATGGTCAATTTTCACAATGGAGAGAGGTAAGTAGCATGGTATCCTAAAGATCTGTGCTGTTCTGTTCAACATATTCATAAATGTTCTGGAAAAGGGGGTGAACAGTGAGGTGGTAACATTTACAAATGATACAAAATTACTCAAGATAGTTAACTCCAAAGTTTACTGAAAAGAGTTAATAATGGACCTCATTGAACTGGGTGACAAAATGGCAGATGAAATTCAATGTTAATAAATGCAAAGTAGTACACATTGGAAATCATAATCCTGACTATATATGCAAAATGTTGGGGTCTAAATTAGCTGTAACCACTCAGGAAAGAGATCTTGGCATCATTGTGCATAGCTTCCTGAAAACATCTGCTCAATGTGCAGCAGCAGTCAAAAAAGCAAACAGGATGTCAGCAACCATTAGGAAGGAATAGACAATAAACAGAAAATATCATAAAAAACACTGTATTAATCCATGGTACATGTACACTTTGAATACTTCATGTACTTCTCACTTAATCTCAAAAAAATATATATTTGAATTGAAAAAGGTACAAAGAAGGGCAACAAAAATGATTAGAGATATGGAACAGCTTCCAACAGAGGAGAGAGACCAAAGACTGGGATTGTTCAGCTTGGAAAAGAGCTGACTGGGAGGAATATGTTAGAGGTCTATAAAATCATGAATGGTGTGAAGAAAGTGAATAAGGAAGTGTTATTTATCCCTTTTTACATAACACAAGAACCAGGAGTCACCCAATGAAATTAATAGGCAGCAGGTTTAAATCAAACAAAAGGAAATACTTCCTCACACAATGCACAGCCAGCCTGTTGAACTCATTGCCACTGGGTGTTGTGAAGACCAAAACTATAACTGGGGTTCAAAAAAGAATGAGAAGTTCATGGAGGATAGGTCCATCAATGGTTATTACCCAATATGGTCAGGGATGCAACCCCATGCTCTGGGTGTCCCTAAACCTCCAACTTCCAGACGCTGGGACTGGACAACAGGGTATGGATCACGCAATAAATTGCTCTATTCTCTTCTTTCCCTCTGAAGCATCTGGCACTGGCCACTGTCAGACACAGAATACAGGAATAAATGGACCATTGGTCTGACCCAGTATGCAGTTCTTATGTTCTTACATAAAGGCTGTGGCTATACAAATGTTTTTCTAGTAGGTTAATGCACTTGTTACTGATAATACCTTCTTTCGGTAAAATGGCTGTATGAAAAATTTGGAAATACAGACAGGTGTGATCCATCATGGAGGATCAATTTCAGCACCTAACAAAACAGCTCCTTGCTGTCAGCAGCTTTGTATTAAACAGCTGTAGTTTTTCAGCACCACAGTTATCGGGACAGCTCCAGAGCCACATCTGTGTGCCTGCCACCAGTACTGAAAAGAAAGGAAATTTAACAATAACGCTTTATCACGCTCAACCTTAACCTGCTTTATTTGAACCCACAAGAACAAGGAGCTTTTGAGGCCACTAGGAAAATCCCTCTTCCCTAGATTTTTCAACACATATGGGATATATATGGTTATCCACTATTTGGAGAGCTCCCTGCCCTAAACACACACACACACGCTTGATTTTCAATTTGAAATCAATCCGTTGTGATTTTTTTTTGGAATGGCTAGGTTTTATTTTTCTGGGGTCAAAGAGCTTAGCTGTGATCTGGACAGCAGTTCTTCCTTTGGTGCTCACTGTTATTAATCACAACTACCTACTCTGAGTTACAAAGTTTGGGAAGCTGTGAATGCAAAGACAGAAGCACGCTCGTGTGTTAGGCGTGGGATTCCGGCTCTAGCAGGCAAACTGTGCCATTGGTGATGGGAATGATCACATGGCACCAGCCAGATAACTAGATCTATTATGAGCCAGACTGAGTAGTGCTGGAGAGTCTGTACGGGCCAGGGTAAGGATCATCGATTTGAGGAACAGATAGGGGGCCTGGGCTCTTACCTTTAGCACTGACGTGTTCCAGAGACATCCTGTTTATTCTCCACTCCCCGTTCGCTCCAATTACATTACAGCGGGCCCTCATGCCACGTTCCTGGGGGGATCGAACCAGGACTGTTCCCGCACGGACAATAGGTCAGCTGGGCTTGGGTAAACTCCAGTAGACTTCAAGCCCCTTCACCGTGGAAATCAGTCGCCAAAAACATGTTTAGATGGGCTGATATCGGTCTTCTGCGCCCTGATCAGACGCAGGGCTGTTGAAAAACCGTGACCATGATTCACACACAACATGTAAAACTTTTTCACGAAAAATTGTTCAGGGAAATTCGAAAAAATGTCAGCCAGTTCTCGAAGTGCTAAGGAAAGATGCTTTCGGAATTACACAGCAAGCCGCTAAGGGAAAGGATATGGGGGAACTCATTTCACCCCCAGGAGGGCGGGAGAGAACACCCGATAATACAGGATTAGATCGACAGCGAATTATTATTCTGTTTTCAAACTCAGTGTGAGGTCAATTGAAGCTCATTTTCAAAAGACAGCGCTCTCAAGGGGACGTCAAAGGTGGAGAAACCCGTGAGCAAATATTCATGTAGCGACGGCACGAGGAATGGCTCGAGCATCATTTCCTCCTGAAAGATTCAGGTCGTTTCCCTGACCAGCTCTCACGTGCTGCAGGGGGAATAATGCCCCTGGAAGCATTAACATGTGCAGCTTCCCGTCCCAAACCTGCGTCCCTTCTGTGCCAGCAACCCCACCCCGCCCCTCATTCCTTAGTGGTGACTTGTTGGCCCTGTTGAAGTCAATAGGAATTGCCATTGACTTCAATGCAGCCGGGGCTGTTAGGAAGGGGCTCCCCACTGGTCCTAAAATTGCCCCGGGTTTTCTTGTGCGAGTGGACGGGCACCGCAAGAAGGGAACTGTTTGAGGTGGGAATCTGGGCGAATAATGGGAGCCGCTGGTAATGTCCGTGCAAATGATATTGTTGCCAGATAGCAGGAGGAGCCATCCCGATTTCGCTCTCCTTGTGGCCCAGTCGCTTGCAGGCTGTTTTCTGGGACATCCCCTGAAGCTGGGCAGCCCTAACAGTGTCTAACCCAGTGATCGTGTGGAAACCACCAACAGATCTGGACACGGAAAAGTGCCCAAGATGGTCCAAACGAATTCACAGGGTGGTTGTTTTTTAAAACCGGAACACCTCCCACCCCCAACCTGCTTATAGGACCCTAATACAAAATCTTTCCCCATCTCCCTCCCACGCCCAAAACTCACGCTTACCTCACCAAAATGGAGCCGAAAAGCACCCGAAAAAGAAAGCCCCCCCCCGTACTGTGTACATGGAAGATGGTGTGCTCTGGTTTGGGGTTGGGTTGTTTTTATTTTTGCTATGTCTTTGCATTCTTCTCCTTGGCTGCTTTCTCTAGTCGTTTCGTTCTCTTTCCGTTTCATTGCATTTCGTTTCGTTATTTTTCATTTCCTCTGTTGCTTTTGCTTTACAGACCCAGCTGACACTTTTCAACAGCCGCGAAGAGGGGCAGTGTGTCCCTGTCTAGTTAGGATTACTAGTAACTTATGTACGGTCGCCTTCAAAATAGAGGAGTTTCTCTCTCTCTCTCTCTCTCTCTAAGTAGGCAGGTATGGAAGGGGTTTACAGGCAGTATACAATTGCTCCTTACAATTCAGCTAGGAAATCTTTAGGCTAGGCAGAAATCACAATAAAGAAAAAAAGCTGCTTCTAAAACAAAGGGTTAAAAGGAAAGGAGGACTTGTGGCACCTTAGAGACTAACACATGTATTTGAGCATAAGCTTTCCTGAGCTACAGCCCACTTCATCGGGTGCATGCCGTGGAAAAAAGGGTTCAATTGAACTCTGTGAGATATAACAGCGCGGTGGGGATTTATTGCAGCTCGCACTGGGAGGGCTGGCTTAGGCGATAATAGGCGATTTACCTTTGCTGAGGAGAAGCTGGCCCTATATTATTAGAAGGCAATTAGAAGCTCTGTTAATTTCAAATGGCTGGGATTGTAATTCACTTTGCCTACTTGGGGTGGGCTGGGCGCGGAAGGGAACCGCGTCTGTGTTGATATCGAAACCCCACTGAGTGTTTCTGTCTGTTTGCTGGGTGTCATTTCTTCTTGGCTGAGCGGTCTCCTGCTCTGTCTGCGTCGGGCAGATCTGGACGGTAACCCACCTCGATGTGTTTCTGGCCCTGGAGAAGAGAAATGACCCCTCCCGCCCTTCACTTCCTGACCAGCTTGTTTTATTATTGGGATCATAGAATCATAGAATCATAGAATATAAGGGTTGGAAGGGACCCCAGAAGGTCATCTAGTCCAACCCCCTGCTCGAAGCAGGACCAATTCCCAGTTAAATCATCCCAGCCAGGGCTTTGTCAAGCCTGACCTTAAAAACCTCTAAGGAAGGAGATTCCACCACCTCCCTAGGTAACGCATTCCAGTGTTTCACCACCCTCTTAGTGATCTTTGAGGTTTGCCTGGAGCTGGGGTAATGCGCTTAGCTGTCAGCCCGCTTCTAGGAGAAACAAGTTATTTTTGAAGTACAAGTTAAACGTGAGAAATCGCTCCGGAGTTGTTTTGTGTCCGGAAGAGAAGCCTCCCAAATCCCAGTTCTCTCTCCGCTGGGTTTGCAGCGGGGTGAACTCGGGGTGGTTTCCAGTTCAGGACTGGAGCTGAGCTGAGCTGCCAGCCGGGCTGGTACAATGCGGACCCCAGGATCGCCAACCCCCGGCCTCCCTTTGCCCGCGACTGCCCGCCGGCCTTTGGAAGGGCCAGGATCAAACAGCCCCGGGCCCCCTTGTACCGCAGGTGAGTCACTTCCCGCAGCGCTGTCGCTGCAAACGGCCCCGCGGGGCGTGGGAGTGACGCCTCGCCAGGGGCGGATCCACTCCCCGGGGAGCGCCTCTCCCGTGGGCCCTGCGCGGGGGGGCGCCCCTGCCGGTCCGCGACTGGAGTGGCCCTGACGCGCCCTTTTTTCTATTTGCTTTGGTAGGAGATTAGGAAAGGCTCTTCCTGCCCCCCCTGCGCCCCCCCCTCCTGCCTTCGCCCCGCATAAATAGCCCGGGAGCCGCGGACGGTCACAGATCTAGGATCCCGAGCTGCACGCCCCGGAGTCGCTCCTCCGGCACCATGTTGTCCAGTCGAACGGAGGGAGCCCGCAGGGGACTGTCCTTCGACTCCATGAACTCCAGCTTCGAGGAGAACCAGCTGAATAACGAGGTAGGGGAGCCCTGGGGCGGCGAGCAGTTTGTGCGGCACGTGGGGATCAGCCCTGGACACCTATCTCCCCCCCACCCACCTTCAGGCAGCCGCTCCAGGCTGGTGGGTTCAGGCTGATCTCAGCTCGTTGGGAGAGCCCAGTGGCGTTTGGCGACCGCTTAGTTGACTCTTGTGGCGTATTAAATATCCCCAAAGTATCCTAACGGCATCGGGAGGATGTTTGTGGTTCAGTAACCGCTAGTGAGAGCTTCTGCTTTGCTTCCCTGCTGGCAATGTCAGTGTTTTGTCTCTCCTGTTTTCTGGGCAATTCGTAAAACTCAGATCTCAAAGGGACAGATGAGATCTAATGCAGTCCAGCTAGACCAGTGGTTCTCAGCCAGGGGTACGGGTACCCCTGGGGGGTACTCAGAGGTTTTCCAGGGGCTACATCAACTCATCTAGATATTTACCTACTTTTACAACAGGCTACATAAAAAAAGCACTAGTGAAGTCAGTACAAACTAAAATGTCATACAATGACTTGTTCATACTGCTTTATAGACTGTGCACTGATATGTAAGTACAATATTTATATTCCCATTGATTTATTGTAGAATTATATGGTGGAAATGAGACAGTCTGCAATTTTCAGTGCTAGTGACACTTCCATATTTTATGTCTGATTTTGTAAGCAAGTAATTTTTAAGTGAGGTGAAACTTGGGGGTAACACAAGACAAATCAGACTCCTGGAGGGGGTAGTCTGGAAAGATTGAGAGCCGCTGAGCTAGGCCATCAAGCTGTCTTTCTGCAGTATGATCACATTTGAACAAACCTATAAACCCTGTGTATGATTGAAACCACTTCCAACCAGGGGGCGATGCAACACCCCTAGCACCTCTATTTCCAGCACCTATGCTCTCATGCTACGAAAATACCGCATAAGTCTCCTGATGTTTGGAACTACCATGAGGAAAAGGTGAGCTGGGCTGTCCGTCTTAAGAGTGCATCGGGGACTTATTGGAGCCAGCACTGGGAGGGCTGGCTTAGGAGGTAATAGGAGATTTACCTCTGCTGAACCTGCCCTTGATGTAAGTAGTTTGAACACCCTTTCCTTGAGATCTGGAGCAGATTAGGAAAGGCAGAGGCTCCATATTAGTTCAGCACTAACATCTGCCCTTCACAAACCAGATCTGAATAAATTAGGCAGCTCTGCTCTAGAGCCATCTAGCCCCTTTTTCCACCACACCAGGGACAGGATCAGCCGTGTCCCACACCCAGTTGACATTTGGCATGAGGTGGGCAAGCCTATCTAAAGCCAGACAAGACGCACCAGTTTAAAGCAGCGGTTTTCAACCTGTCCCATTACATCAGAGGAAAGTTTGGGGGTACCACTGCTCTCTACCCATAAAGTCTAACATGAGCGTGTTCCCTGGCCACCTGCTCCTGGCCCCTCTCTGGGGTTGCAAGAGCCTCAGCTTCAGAGCTCATGCATGGAAAGCATAAGGGGATAGGGTAGTGCCTTGTCTTGGGATTCATAAACATAAAAGGCCTGTTTGCACCCCAAACAGTCAGTTTCACAGCCGTTTCATTAGGGATTAGAGATGTCTCCCCACGGGTATAACACGAAGCCAATGAATTCTTGAGCCTGATTTTCAGTCGTTTGGAATAAACGACCTGCTGACATTTTACTTCCTAATGGGATTAAGACAAACACCCTGGGGGCATTTAATAACTCCCCATTTAATCTTAGCAGTGCCCGGGTCCCGCTCTATCTGCACAGTCACCTACAAGATTAAGGTGGATTTCGCTGAGCCCTTTTCAGCCCCACTGAGAAACTCTATGGGCCTGTGAATTACACAAAGTGGCTATGGCCCACTGGACTAAATTGTGAGCTCGGGATTACCTTTCTAATGTTAAGACTGCTGAAAACATGGGGAACCCCCCCACTCCATCTTCTTGTTTGCCAGCAGTTCTGCCATTGCTCTCAGGGTATTTTCATTTTTAGAAAAAGGAATCTGGAATTCTTGAATTTTTGGTCCAGATTCTGATCTCAGATACACACCAGTGTAAATGCTCAGTAACTCCACTGATGTCAGTGGAGTTACTCCAGATTTATGCTAGTGTACCTGAAATTGGAACAGGACCTGTTTTTGCAAATTGTGCTTGTGTCTGAATAGGAAGGAAAACATTTAGCTAAGCAAGTAACATTCAGAAACATGAGCAAATGAAATACAGGTAGCATAGAAGTTACTTTTGGCTATGTGAGTGTGTGAGAAAGAGAGAGATCTGTTTCAGGAGGGGAAGAAGAAGAAGAAAGGGGGAAAAAACCCTAAACAAGAGTAACTTGTTTTAAAATGTGTCCGAGCATAGCGGATGAAACAGGCAGTTATCTGGGCAACGTCTGATTGCCCTTAAGGGTATTATTCAGTATTCAAATGAGGTTGAAACTTTATTCCATTACTATCAGAAACAATAGCTTTTCCATGTCCAACAGATATTTCAGGAAGCCAAAGTAACCAAAATATGAATTGTATTGCAGAAGCTGGCCAGCGATGATATTTTGTTTTCCAGAATTAGGTCACATGAAAATTTTAAGCAAGGGTCCAATACCTTCCCTATCAGGTTGCATCCAATCATGGTCACCCAAAAGAACATTCCTTCATGCTTATTTAATAACAAACATGTTTAAAGGAAACTGAGGAAGTAACCTGCAAATCAATACTAATCGAGGGGAGGATTAAAACATTAATTGCCCATCAAGTTATATTCTCACGTAAATTTGTCTGCCTAAATTACTGTAGGCCCCCCAAACACGGCTTTATAATGGAAATGCTGCCAGACCCTTAGTTTTACTTATGTTAGTGATATTATTGTGATATGAAAAATACAACTGGGCGGGATCATGTACTCCTACTGCACTCAATAGCAAAAGGCTCATCGACTTAAATGGGGGCAGAATTGTCCCCCTCTAACGTTCCCAGTTTACACTGTAGCCAAGTATGAATCTTATTTTTCCTTTAAATGCATGTTTAAGGAGAGCTTAAACCTGCTCAAAGCCACACAGATTCTAAGGCGCAATAGGTAACTCAATCAGCAGTAATTTACATTCACTATTCTATTTTAACAGGGTTTTTTCTCATCATTTCAGCTGTACAGTTAAAGGCTTAAAAAGATGGTTATAATTTAGAAGACTATATTTAGATCTGTTTACACCCCAGTCTCCCACACCAAAAGTAAATTAATAAGACAAAAACCCTACCCCAAGAAGGGGTTTTACCTGAAAAGGGAGAAGTGCTGGAGATTCAATGAAGTCTAGTGGGGACTTTACTATGATTTTTTATTTTACATAGAAGGCACTCAGATACTACAGTGATGGACAGCAGTATAAAATTCTCAGATGGATGGACGTTGAGTGTGCATTTTCATTGAGATTTAAGTCCTATCAAAGGCTAATTGTTTAATAGATCACTGTTACTACATTATTAGATAAAGAAAATAACAATGAATTGGGGGAAAAAGTACCATTTTACATTTTCAAAATACCTTTTTCTTGCCTTCAGGCTCATATTCTGTGTAGAGACTGGCAGGTAGAGCAAAGAGAAGCATTTTTAAAATATGTATTCTAGTTAAATTATAAACTATTAAAATCAGTTGTTGCAACTATGTTACCATATTTTAATCAATAATTCATGCAGAGATTGGTTATGGTTTGTACCTTAACAGGAATAGTCTTAAAACACGAGGCCCAATCCTGCTCTGCTGACGCCAGAGGCAACAGAACAGGATTGGGTCCCATGTTGTCTGCTAGTTTTCTCTAGAATTATGACCCAATTTTGCAAGGTGATGTGTCCTCAACAGACCTCCCACTGAGCTGATTTTAATGGGAGCTGAGGCTGCTCATCATATCCCAGTTCCCATTAAAGGGCTCAGCACCTTGCACGATTGGGCCCATAATTCACAAAGGTGAGCACCTGCATAGGAATTTTTTTTAATGGGGGTTTCTACCTTCTTTTGCCTCTTAATGAGGTGTAAAAAGGCTTGACAAATTATATTTTTAAAAGTATTTGTTCTGACTTTTTTGGTTTTTTACTGTAGAAGTACAAGGAATGTCAAGTCTAGTCGTCACTGGAGGACTTGGGTTTTTTTTGGCTATTTATTGTGAGGTCCTTCCCCCCCCCTCCATTCCTGATTGAATTACATGGCTAGAGGGTTATGCAGGTTTTTACTTTCTGCTCTGAAAACTGAACATTTTATATTTAACCTAAGTGTTACTGTAAAAAAAAAAATGTATATATATTAGCTTTCTCTCACTTCCCATTCCCTGCAAAGGAGTGCACAGATGCTAAGAGGAAAAGAAAAAGTGACTGACCAGGCAGAGGTGAATAGGCGGTGCAAGGAAGAACTGGAATGCTTGTGGTGTAGAATAGCTATTCTCTTCTATGCTACCATTTTGTTTCTGTCCTGGGGTTGCAGCAAAATGGTGGCTGCATTTACTCAGACCTCCTTCGCCATCCCGTTTTTTGTTCATTCTGTACAACATTATTATTGGAAGTCAGTGGTCACCACTGGCTTTTTCATCACGCAACGTATGCATACAGAAGAATCTGTATTCTAGAGATCTGTGAATTTTTAGTATTCCAATTTCTCTTCTCTTCTCCCCCCACCCACCCCAGTTTTGCAAGATGGAGACACTCTTCAGAAAGTACCCATTACAATATAATACATTCTTTTCCTATGCTTTCTATATCCCAGTCATATTATGCTTTGTATGCTACATAAATTGATCCTAAATATGACATTGTTGTAACTAGGTCAATATGAAAAGAGAAAGTATTAGTGTTCATTTGTAATTACAGTTTGTGGTCAGTTGCACATCTTACAATATCATTTATAACTATGTCGAATTTCAGAATAAGGTGGTGCGTTACACTGTATAAAATGATTTTGCTGTCTGACAGCTTTCGCTCTCAGACAATGCCATCCCACTCTGTGTATCCACAATACAGACCCATATTCTTCACTTCTAACTTCAACTGTAGTGTTGCTGGTGAAGGACGTGGTCTGAAAATGGAAATGTGGGCCTCTGTGTTTGAGAATACCATGTTAATGCATGTGAAAGGTTATTAAATTTTCCTGTCTGTGCAGTATATGATACTACTCCCCAAACACCATAACTTGAACAGGTCCCTTTATGGATCTGATCCAGATCTCACTGAAGTTAATTGAAAGAGTGCAATTGCCTTCAGAGGACTCTGGATTAGACTCTCTGGTCCAATTTCAGCAAAGGACCTAAGCATGTGCTTAAGCCCCAGTGACTTGAATGCACATTCTTGAGTGTTACGTCGAATCAGACTATGGGTATGTCTACACGACAAGTGCTACTGTGGCACAACTGCAGCTATGCTGCTATAGTGCTGTAGTGTAGACACTTACTACAGAGATGAAGGGTTTTTTTCCATCACTGTAGTAAATCCACGCCCTCAAGAGGCTGTAGCAATTCTTCCATTGACGTAGTGGTCTCTATAGTGAGGGTTAGGTCAAACTACATCTTCACAGCCCTGAATAATGCAGCATGATTGATCTACATTTTAGATGTAGACAAGGCTTGAGTGCTGAAGTCTACACCATTATTCAAAATCAACATTCGTCATATAGTAAAGAATCTTTAGTGGCGCCCAGGGGCCTGATCCGAAGCCCCTTGAAGTAAATGGGAATACTTCCATTGAGTTCAGTGGGCTTTGAATCAGTCCCTAGCAAAGGGGATAACACCTGCATGCTCCAAACTAATGCATATAATTATGAAAAATAACCCAGTTAATTGTTTTCTGCTCATATGCAGCTTGGCTTTCTCTGATAGAGTACCCATTACTTTCTCTGTAACCTAGAACTCTAGCGTCTCTAAATATATGTACCTGCTTCTGTTCTTTTTCAGTACTCACTCTTTGGGAAACACAAATCCTAACGGCTTTGCCCTGATCCAATCCCACCCTTCTGCTTGTGGCCTAGCATAAATCCTGATTCTACTAGAGTCATTCATTCCAATTTTCCTAATCTTATCATTTGAAAAGGCCATCTGTGTGCAGATGAGGTAGTCCACTTGAAGCAATGTGTGCCAAAATTAGCTGGGGCAAGTCCAACGTATGTCAAATAGAGATGATCCACCCATAAAAAAGTTTACTTTGCCAGAAGTGATAATGGGATGCTATTTATAGATCATATGAGCTTGTTTTCTGTCTAGAGGTGGTGTCTGTCCCTGGATCTTTTTTAATCCATCTTGAAATAAGCATTCTCATCTTGTTTTCAGCAAAATGTCAAATATTTTGCCACTTCAAGCAACCTGCTTAATGTACCATCACTTAATACACAACATTCCTTAATTCACCATCAGAGAAAGGGAAATGAAGCAAAGCAGGAGCTACAAATGGGATGGGGGAAGAAGGCAGAGGGGGAATAAAGACATTTGAAGATCAAAATGTCATGCCAATTGATATATCTGAAAGCTTTATACATAAAACTTGCCAGAGACTAAACTGATCAGAGATTGTTCTGAGACTTACATGTCAGAGCATGATTCTGATAGTTATTTTAAAGCATATAGCAAGGAATTCTGAGAAGAAATTATATGGCTTTATTAATCAGATTATACCTAAGTTCCTAGTTAAGGGATTTTATTCAACATATAATTCTGGTTCCTTTAGGTTTTTGTTTGGTTCCTTTGTAAAAGTAGTCGCTTATGTCCAAACAGCAATTCTGACTCAGGGATACAGAATGGAGAGGAACTCCCAGTGCTAGGATATTAGGACTTAATGCTGCTCCCGTTGAAGTCAATGAGAGTCCTTCCATTTGTTGACTCCAATGGATTTTGGATGAGGCACTCTAGCTTTTCAAGTTTGTACTTAACCCCTAGAAAGTATCACGCTAACCCTTATTACTTCTGTGAATCATTTATTTTTAATTATAAACTATACTTTTATGAAATATATGCATTGTATCCTGCTGAAGAACTACCAAAGACCTCCCAAAAGGGTCCACATTGATTTTTTTTTAAACCCTATATTAATCCCCAGTTCTGTGAAGACTTGTATATGTTCCTATCTGTATGCATGTGAGTGTATATAATGATTTGAATGGCACCTTATATTTGCAATTGCTCCATCAAAATGTGATATTCCTGCACGGAGAGCTGTAGCATATAAACTGCACAGGAGTCTTTATAGCTTATTATTATTCAACAAATCTATATTTTCTTATTTGCTTTTAGTTAAATAAGTCGAATTACACAATGGTTGAAGACAATAAAGAGAACAAAGACAATTCAGCTGAAAGAGGTAGAGCGGCTGTTATTTTTTCCTTAAAGAATGAAGTTGGAGGACTTGTAAAAGCGCTAAAACTCTTTCAGGTATGTAGTCCTCACATTTCTACAGCTTTTTATTTTTTTTAATGTAAGTGTCATTTTGGCACCCAGCATAATTTATTTCCCTTAGTAAGAAAAGACCCATAATAAACTCTGAATGCAAAAATTGTGCCTGCAAAATTAGAGGCTGCGTTGATACCCCTCAAAAACGGGGCCCTGTCTCCTGCTCCCACTGAAGTCCAGAGAGTTTTGTCTTTAATAGGAGAAGGATCAGTACGCTTGGCCTTTTAGAAGGGATGGATCTGAAATAATAACCCCCCTGATCAGAATACTCCAGATCTGAACTCTACTGCAGCTCCCCATTTCTATGATGGGATGAATCAAAACCCCACATCTGCAATGTTTCAAAGGTTGGGAAGTTCAGCTCTGAACTCTGTGGCTTCAGCCTATGGGTATTGCTTGCTGTGTTTTCCCCTGAGTATGCTCCTCTTTGTGACAACTATCCTACATATGAAGGAAGACTGAATTAACTCTTTTCCAGATCACCAATGTCATTCCTTTATCAATGGAAGAAGTTGCATTACCATTGAGCAAGATGAGATACCCCAGGCTTTGAGCATACCGTCTATACAGCACACTGAACCATTGGGGAGTAAGTGGGTTAATACTGCTCTCCAATGTGTCCTTGCATAATATTACTACTAAGAGAGGCCTATTCATTCATTTTATGAAACATTGTTAAGAAATATTCTTTCAGATAAAACAAAAGTTAATGATACTATTGAAAAATTATCATTTTCACTTTTTTTTATTTTTAAGAGTAACAAACATTTGTTGACTTGATTGGCAGACAGTGATTTATAGTGACTCAACTGCTAATCAACTATACTAGTTAATTAACCTGCAGATTTTACGCTTTCATTAGCCAGTGGAAGGTTTGCTAGAATAAGGACTATGGGATTTGGTTCACTTTATTATGCCGCTCTGTGCTTAAAAATTTTAAATAAAATGTATTTTACTATAGTTATAAATTATAATGGTATAGATTTGATGAGTCAAACAATGAAATCATGGAGAGAGTCCTCAATAAGAGACAAGAAGTGAGGTATATATTAGCACAAATCAATATGGCTTCATGCCTGGAAGGTCGACGGTAGTTGCAGTTTTGAACTGAGACAGCTAGTGGATAAATTTAGAGAGGAAAGGAAATATATTCACATGATGTTCATTGTTCTGGAAAAGGCTTTTAACAGAGTTCCAGGATAAAATGATACCAGAACTTTATGTGCAGCATGTTCAAGCCACGTATATACGTGCAACAGCAATAGTCAGAACTTCTAGTGGTGAAACAGACAAGCTATTGGTTAAGGTGGTGGGAGTGAATCAGGGATCAGCACTGAGCCCTTTCTTGTTTATCCTTCTCTTGGATACCCTTACAAAGAACATGCAGAAGGAGGCACCTTGGTGCACATTGTTTGCAGACGATATCATTTGACTCAGTGAGGAGCAAGTTAGTATAGAAGAGGAACTTGATAAATGGAAGGATGTGTTGGAGAGACATGGGCTCAAAATAATCAGAGGAAAAACAGAGTATATGGTATGGAATTTCAGTAATGTGAACACTGAAGAATTATCATTGAAACTAGATGGGTAGACAATACTGAAAACACAAAGTTTCAAGTATTTGGGGTCCAGAATCCAGGGAAATGGTGGACAAAATTAGAGATAGGATAATAAATGCTTAGCTCCAATGGAGAGAGATAAATGGTGTAGTATGTGACAGGAAGATACTAGTAAGATTAAAAGGGAAAGTATACAAAAACAGTGGTCCATCCAGTTTTAATGTATGGCACTGGGCACCAAAGAAGAAACATGAGCAAATGATCTGTTCCACAGAATGTGAATGTGGAGATGAATGAGTGGTGTAAGCAAGAAAGACTCCATGAGGAATGTGTATGTTAGAGACATGCTCGAAATAACACCCATAAATGAAAAAATGAAGTAGTGCAGGCTCAGACTGTTTGGTAAAGCAAAGTCCCAACAACTACATGGGGAAGAGAATCCAACAGATCAAGGCTGAAGGAAAAAGGCAAAGGCTGACTGAAGAAGGAGTGGTTGGTTGGAAAGAAGGAAAAGGAAGGAAGACATTTTAACATGTGGGGTGATAGAGAGAGAGAGGACCCCATTTGATGGGATTAATGCAAGAAGAGGAAGACATTTCTACCATACTTCTAAATTAAAATTGAGGAAATAAAAGCACCCCTCTTTCATTTTCTATGACATGGGGAATTTTTTTTTTAAAATAACCATTCCTTATCTTTTTTTTAATAAGCAAGCTGCTATTAATAGGTCTGTTTACCTAAAGAGACTTCACAGAGATAATGTTAAGCAGTAGAATATTGGCTTGGCAAGCAGTGCAGATTATCTAATCAACCTGGCTTAAAACATTTTTCTTATAAATAGGAGAAACATGTGAATCTGATGCACATCGAGTCCCGAAAGTCAAGGCGAAGAAATTCAGAGTTTGAGATCTTTGTGGACTGTGATAGTAACATGGAACAACTGAATGAGATCTTCCACCTGCTAAAATCCCACGTCAATATTGTATCCATGAACCCCACAGATAATGTCACTGTGCAGGAGGATGGTAAGTATGGAGGGATGTTCTAGCAAAACTACACATGTGGAAGAGGATATTGTGCTACTTTCTAATGAGTCAGTTTTCAATCCTTTTATGTCAGGTATTTGGGAACTAATAAAACAAGGAAATAGGGTGAAACAAAAGGTATGTTCCATTGAAAGCTATAAAATGAAATGCTCAGATTGTGAGTTGGCATACCTTCATTGAAATCAGTGGGGCTATGTTATTCACACCAGCTCAGAATATGGTCCATCACTTCAGTCAGCGCAAGGTATCCCTTCCTACACTTCACACTCTGTAGAGATCCATCTTGTGCTCCCCCAGTGGAGATGGTTCCATGTTCTATTCTCTGTGTAGAGATTCTCTCTGGTGCTCTTCCTCCCAGGCAGAGATACACACCTTATGAATCCCTTCTTGCTCCAGAGGATGCCCCTCTTGTTTCCTTCTGACTTCCTTTCCCACATCAGGATGGTGAGCCTGGATTAGTGCTGGGCTCATACAAACCAGGAAAATGCTTTAAAATATCAATGAAAGAGTCTTTTTATTTTCTGGTTCCAACGTTCAGGGGAGGTGAGATCCACCCCAGAGTGCAGGTTGCAGAGGACACCCTCATCCTCTTAATTGCCTCTTGAGTTCACTTGTTGCTGCCATAGCTAAACTTGAAACAGGCATTTCCTCTTTTAACCCACTGATTTTATTAATGACTTTGTGGATTTCATTGTAACAGAACTGCTGCAGTTTCCTTACATAGGGTTTGGGAAGCTGCAGATTGGGTGAACTGAGACCCTGCCCCTGCTGAGCTCTGCATAGGTCAGCACTTTGACTGAGGGCCTGGCTGAGGGACAGGCGGGTGGCCAGTGGGTCCAGGACTACAGAGATGCAGTGGTCACGGCAGCCCTCCACGTTTAGGTTTGTACACACTGTTCTGAGCCAGGAACTGGAGTGATGGCCACAGCAGGGGGGTCCTGTGTAACTCCCTCACACAGGGCATGATTCTCTACCACGCTGCATCCTGGGTGCAAGATGGGTGTAAAATGCTGTCATTCTGATTTGATGGAGCTTTCCACCTATTTTGCACTCATGTTGCACTGGTTGAAATGATTGCGTGAATTTCAGGGCAACCGGAGTATCAGACTTCTAGTCTTTGCTCAGTTGTATATTACTACACAAGGTGCAGGGCAATGGAGAATAGGGCTTGTAGCTTCCCTGGACAACACCCATTTACTCTGGCTTTATACAGGGGCAGGAGTTGAACATAGCCCAGCTGACAGGGGAACAAAGGCTCTCTTGGGCTAAGCAAAGCCGAGTCTGTAATAAACAATGACATGTCCCTTTAAGGCTGCAGGGCTACTGTAGCTGAGAACCCCAGACTCAGTCAGAAAAGCTATTAACATTGACGAGCACTTCTTTCTCCTTATTAGGGAGGCAGTGTGGTTCAGTGGTCTGGGCTCTACAGTAGGACATGGGAGACCTGGGTTCTCTTCCCACTCTGCTGTGAAAATCACTTCACTGCCTCTGTTTCCCTTTCCACCCTTTGTCTGTCTCTTCTAAAGCTCTGTAGGGCAGGGACTATCTCTTACTATGTGTTTGTACAGCACATAACACAACGTGCTGAGCTGGGGCCTGGAAGGTGCTACTGTAATACAAATAACAGCGAGAGAAAATCCATTTAAGCTCCAGGCCTTTCGTTAACCATTTTCTCCCCCTATTTTTATGACTTAATGCTCTTTAAATAGAGTGTTTTAGTGACACAGGAGGAAGTGTTAGATGTTGTGCTGGTGCCAGATAGGCAGAAGACACCCCCATCCTCTCAATAGCCTCTTGAGTTCACTTGTAGCTGCCATAGCTAAAGCTGAAACAGGCATTTCCTCTTTTAACCCACTGGATTTTATTAATAACTTTGTGGATTTCATGCATTCCTTAGACATGGAGAATACCCCCTGGTTTCCTAAGAAGATCTCAGATTTGGATAAATGTGCGAACCGTGTTCTGATGTATGGGTCTGAATTGGATGCCGACCATCCAGTAAGTAGCTTCCCTGCTATTTGTAACAATGAGTGAAGACAGATCAGTTTTTGCCCTATAAGAGTGGCTTTGTGGTTTTGACTGTGTCACTCTGGGACTTATTCCTGGTGCCCTTGCTCAGGCATGGCTCTCATTGACCTCAGTTCTGCAAGCTTTAAATGGAGTCTTGCCTGTGTAGCAACTGCAGGGTTAGGTCCTGAATACTCAGACAAAAGGAATGCTGTTTTGAACTAGATTTATTTTTCCCCTAAAGTAATGACACCCTAGTTTTTCCCCACCCCTCCCCAAATAAAGAAAACAAATCGAAAGGATATAATTTCTAATATTCAGAGCAATCAATTAAATAACCAATTTAGTGTAATGCTTTGAAAAAGGAATCCTTATCTACAGAATATACTTAAATCAAGAGTTATGTGCATGAAGTTGCTGATCTCTGTTTTAAATTGGGGGATTTATTTATTTCATAGACTAACAACCGCTAACAGGCTCCTATTTTGACCATTTATTTTCCCAGGACATGCTTTTACAATAGTGTTTTCTTTGTTAATAAGCTTATTTATTACAGAGATGGAAATGTGTATTACTTTTTCTCCACACATAGGGTTTCAAAGACAATGTTTATCGTAAGAGGCGAAAGTATTTTGCAGACCTAGCTATGAACTACAAACAGTAAGTATGACTCTTTGCAAAACAAGTCTCTTGCTTTGGAATAATGAGGTGGATAAAATAAGTAGTTCTCATTCACCAGGTCAGATCTCCAGGCCTAGCTGAACTGTGTTTGGTATAGGAACCAGGGTGGGAGGAATAGAAAGGTTGATCAAAGCCACCTTACTATTCCCAGGATTTCAGATAGGTCTGAGTATCAAACTATAATTTAAAGCTAGCTATTTATGCCGTCTAGAGTGGTCGCAATGGGATGGCTCCACCAGCTGGGAATAATTGGACTGTAGTGATTTCTGACTTAACCCTCTCTCACTTATGGTCACTCCTCCATCTTGCCTAGGAACACACACTGTAACTGAGAGAGTGGGGAACACATGCTGTAGAGCTGGCTATACCAGCTTCATGATTACCCTATTAGGGCAGATCTCTATCACCTTTGTGCCACCGGAGTGGGGCAAAGACGTTGAGGTCAGAATCTAGCCTGCTGACTGATAACTATAAATGAAGCAAGAAAATAATCATTATTCTAGTTTCTTGTTCAAAATAGTGCAGTGTCTGGTTCATAATAGGGCATTAGCTACAGTGGTTTAGAAGTGCACAGTGAAATGAAACTGAAAAGGGCCTTGTGGTATTTAGGACCCCACAGTGGGCTCTCCTCGAGTCAGATACATTAATGACTTAAGTGCTATAATTTGACTCTGAGCATACTTTTTATGTTGTTCCCTATCTGGGTTTAGATGTCAACCCCCTCCACTGGGAATGACACAGAAATGTTATAAACCTGTAATCACAGCAGCATACACTAATGCAGGGGTTCTCAAACAGGGGGTCGCGAGGGTATTACATGTGGGGTTGCAAGCTGTCAGTCTCCACCCCAAACCCCGCTTTGCCTCCAGCATTTATAATGATGTTAAATGTATAAAAAGGTGTTTTTAATTTATAAGGGGGATCGCACTCGGAGACTTCCTATTTGAAAGGGGTCACCAGTACAAACGTTTGAGAACTACTGCACTAATGGAATCAGCAAGCACCGCATAAATCCAATAGTCTGCAACATTATTGTGTTGATACATTTCAGAGTAACAGCCGTGTTAGTCTGTATTCGCAAAAAGAAAAGGAGTACTTGTGGCACCTTAGAGACTAACCAATTTATTTGAGCATGAGCTTTCGTGAGCTACAGCTCACAAGCTGTAGCTCACGAAAGCTCATGCTCAAATAAATTGGTTAGTCTCTAAGGTGCCACAAGTACTCCTTTTCTTTTTGTGTTGATACAGTTATCTTTGGGAGGTTAATTTCTATCATGTTTGTTAGTCAGGCCCTGAAATCGCTATTGGTAAAATCATGACACAGCATTCCGATTACCCTCAATGGGTTTTGACTCAAGTCCTCACAATAGTCCAGTTTAATCAAGATCCAGAAGGCTAATGTGAGGTGATAGGCTAGGTTTAATACATTCTGACAGATACTCATGGTTTTTCTAGAAAAGCATGATTTTCACATGGCAAATGAACATTTAGATGCTTAGATTTATCATGATGATAACTGAGCTCATTATTTTTCCTTTCCTTTCCTTTCCTTTCCTTTCCTTTCCTTTCCTTTAAAGAAATTGAAAAGGTAATGAAGACTAGTAATATACAGGTTGAGGAAAAATTTTACATTCTTAGGTCCTGATCCTGCAAAGTCTTATGCAAGGGTTGAACTTTTTACTCCCAATGTTAAACACATATGGAACTCTTTGCAAGGTGTGGGCCTGAGTCCCTGAGCCAATTCCACTGACGTCAGTGGAAAGATTCCCATTGATTGACTTCAGTGGGAGTTGGATCAAACCCGTAGAGCGTAAGCTCTTCAGAGCAGAGACCACATCTAATCTTCCTGTGTATTTATAAATTATCTAATGCAACAGAGCCCTGATCCTGACTGGATGTTACAGCAACATAAATGTTAAATAATAACAGTACTAGGTAAATGAGTCATCCATTTCCAGAGCTATCCATTCTGAGCCATGACATCCTTTCTTTCTCCTTTCATTATAGTGGTGAGCCAATCCCCAAGATTGAATTCACTGAGGAGGAGATCAAGACTTGGGGCACTGTATTCAGAGAGCTCAACAAACTCTACCCAACTCATGCCTGCAGAGAGTACCTTAAAAACTTACCCTTACTCACCAAATACTGTGGGTACCGAGAAGACAATATCCCCCAGCTGGAAGATGTATCGCGCTTCCTGAAAGGTAATGTGCTAATTTCTCTGCTATACCAATGGGAGTTAAACACCTAGGTGCTTTTGAAAATCTCCCTTGATGCCTATCTGCATGTTTAGGCATCTATAAACCTTTAAAAAGCTGCCCCTCTGTCATCTGTGAATCACAGCCACTAGAGGGTGACATGCTCTCTCTCTCTCTTCATATTGGCACTACAAATTATAAGCAGTATTTAGCTACTAGATGGTGACTTCAGCAAGTACTATAATCCAATCAATATGGGGCACGGGTGCACATGTACATCGTGGGAAGACAGACAAACATCGTGTAACATTATAGAGATATGAATATTACATTTTTCTGTTGCATGCATTTTAAGGGACCTCTTATGCCCAGTATATACTTTTTTGTGATTAAAACAATACCCTGGGTATTATCTTGTTCCTGTGCCACATAACACTTTAAAAATAAAAGGACTGTATACAGCCACTGATGTCAGTGGAAGTTTTGTGTGGGGATCACATGATGTACATGACCTGCATGCTGTACATTTGAAAAGCACAGGGTCCAGTTTTAAAATAAATATCTGCCCTAAGAAGAGATCCTCTCTCCAAAAGAGAGAGGTGGTGGGTTTCCCATCACATGAAGTCCTTAAATCGAGACTGGATGTCTCTAGCTCTGTCAGAAGTTACAGACTTGATGCAGGAGTCATTTGGAGAAATTCTATGGTCTATGTTGTCCAGGAGCTCAGATTAGATTATCATAATGGTCCTTCCTGGCCTTAAAAGGTTTGAATCTATGAAAGCGAGTGCTCTGTAGTTCTGAACACAATACAATGAATCAAAGGAGAAAGAGAAAGGAATCATTACACAATGAGACCACATGCTATACTGACATGGACTGCAAGCAATGCTAACCGAATCATGAATAATACGCGAGTAAATCATAAAGGCAAACAGCAACCCTTTTGACATTTTCACCCCTCTCCCTTATGGTCCTTTATTACAGCTTTCCCTCTCCCCACCATTTTTATATATGTGGTATTATTGTTTTATATAATAGTGAAATCTGTGGGCAAGGCCAGCACTAAAGTGACTGCTGGAGTTTGTGAATGAGATGATTAGGCATTATCTTGGTAATTTTCAAATGTGGGAATTTTGATCATGGCTCATCTTTAGTTTTCCTCCTTGTCCTTGAGCAAAGCCATGCTGTGGTATCTAACCCAGAAGTAAGAGGAGAAACACAGTTTTGAACATCCTACAATTCTACACCACATTGACCTATGATTTATCTATTGCTTTTCAGAGCGCACAGGTTTCACCATCCGTCCAGTTGCCGGATATTTGTCACCCAGAGATTTCTTGGCAGGCTTAGCATTCAGAGTTTTTCACTGCACTCAGTATGTTAGGCACAGCTCGGACCCTCTCTACACCCCAGAGCCGTAAGTTGTTTTATTTCTGGGGAGAAGTCAAATATGTGCAAAAAACCTGTAGTTTATAGACAAAGTTTTTAAATCTGGGTGCCTGAAGTTTAGGCTCCTACATCCATATTCAGGCATCTGGGTAAGAATGGCCTGATTTTTCAAAGATACTGAGTGTCTGCATCTCTCATTGCCTTTAATGAGATTTTTGGATGCACAGCACTTCTGAAAACCAGGCAACTCCTTTCTTAGGTATGGTATTTTCAAAAGCGCCCAGTGTTGGCCTAACATTGCTCCTCTTGCTCAATGATAAAACTCTCACTGACTTAAATGGAAGCAGAGTTAGGCCAACATTAAGCAATTTTGAAAATCTCACCCTCGGCTCCTAAATATGGGTTTAGGAGCTTAACTTTGGGCATCCAGATTTGAAAATTTGGGCCTAAGTATTTTTTGTAGAGTTAATATGATGCAATCTAATACGAGAAATTTTTTTTTCTGTCATTTTGAGATTAAATCATTTTTCAGTGTTACAAAGAGTTTTCTTCGGAGACCATTGTATTCGTTGGATGGTGCTGCTTTTTCACTCCCTCAGCAAGAAAGAGCATCATCTCACAGCTTCTGCTTTGTTTCTTTTTCAGTGATACCTGTCATGAACTCCTGGGTCATGTCCCACTCTTGGCTGAACCCAGTTTTGCTCAGTTCTCCCAGGAAATTGGCCTGGCATCGCTTGGGGCATCAGATGAGGCTGTTCAAAAACTGGCAACAGTGAGTAGTATCTCAGTCTTTGGTGGTGATAATCCCACTTGCATTGCTCTCAGCATTTTACAGGGCTGATCCCACTCCCCTTGAAGTAGTTGGGAGATTTATCATTCATTATCAGCAGAAGCAAATCATTCACTGTATTGTCTGTTTCACTGGTTCTAAACTTTTTCTGTTCTGTAACTCCATAATAGAACAGAAGTGATATGAACTGAATGATATTCTCCATCTAGCCATAAAATAAGTGTCTCTGGGTATCATAACTTCCAGATTGAGAACCAATGGTCTGGTTCTTCTAAATCCAAGCCCTTTTACCTCTGGGATGAATTCCCACAATAATCTATTTCTTTATCCTTTAGAGTTAACCCAAAGGAAATATAGTTGTCATAGGATGCAATTAATTGTGTATCTTTACAATTTAGTAGTGAGAGGGTTTTCCCCTCAACAAATTAAAAATATATATATTGTGGGTGCCCCATGTCCAAAGTCTTCTGGATGTTTTGAAAGAAATTTTAAGAGGGAAAAAATAATTATAATAAACCGAGACAATGGGTGGATTTTTCAAAAGCACTCAGCTCTGGCCTATCTTTGCTCCCATTGCCTTCTATGGGAGCAGAATCAGACCAATACTGCTAACCACTTCTGAACTCCCCCTCCCCCAAATATACCTACACAAATCTCCAAGGCCAGCAAACTGAAATAAACATAAACTCCTTCAGACAACAGAACTAAAGAGAAAACAGGGAGCTTTGCTCTTTTTCATGCTCCTCTGGCTGACCTCATTATTTATCAGTTTTTTAAAAATTCGGTCGCTTCCAGTGCTTCTATTAAGCTGTCTCATGACAATTTCAACTGGATGGTTCAATGCATTTGTGTGGCAGGACTAGAGCTCAGACTAGATTCTGCTGAGATCAAAAGTCTCTGTGATAAAGGTGAGCCTAGGGTGTGGAATAGTAGCAGTAAACTCACTGGTCAGAACTGTCCAGCTCAGTGGTTCTTAACCTTTCTCATTCTGGGCCCCCTTCCACTTAGCAAAATGGGAAAAGCAGGGTAATTGTGACCCTCTGACATTTGCTCAAGACTCTATTAGGGGTTGTTACACCCAGCTTGATAACCCTTGGACTAGTTTGCTTGACTTACAAAATTTGCTGCACCGATTGTTGCATCTGTGTTGAAGACAGTTTTCTCCCCCCCCCCACTCCATTTCAATTCTTTTTTGTTTTCCTTCTGTATCAGTGCTACTTCTTCACCGTGGAGTTTGGTTTGTGTAAGCAAGAGGGACAGCTAAGAGTCTATGGGGCTGGTTTACTTTCTTCCATCAGTGAGCTCAAGGTAAGAAGATGAAAACATCCTCCCTTTATTTGCCCTCTTTGTTCTCACCTGATTTTTGTGGTAGTTTATTCAAAATATTGGGTGGAGTGAGTAGCTATGGCCAATGGCCCATTTCAAAACTGTGAACTGAAGCATCATATCTTTGGGAAGCATTTCTTCTGGAAGCTCCTAGAGCCAGATTTTAAAAGACATTTAAAGGTATTGATTTCAATGGGAGTTTGTACCTAAATACCTTTAAAAAACTGGCTCCTAAAGACCTCTAGGGATGATTCTGGTTAAGTGAAAAAGCATGGAACTAATAATTGGAAATTGTGTCTTTTGGTGTGTGCTGAGCCCTATTGCTCCCAGTAGTTTTAGATGGAGATGAATGTTCCCTGCATTTCTTAGAATCAGGTCAAAAGTAGATGTGTTTTAAGCATAAGGCTCGGCTTGTCAGACCAGATTCTGATACTGTTCTCATTGAGTAGCCTCTTGCTACATTTGCAGTCACGTTGGCTTCAGAGTTCAAGTATGCTGACTTGCTCACATAACAAGATACTACTCCTGTAAGTAAGGGGGGCAGAATGTGGCTCTTTAAGCATAGCCAGTTTCCTAAGGGTTAGCTGGTACTAATCTGCAGACACAACTCTTAAGAGCTGATGTGCTACAGAGATTTCATTTATGGCATCATTTTGTCCTCTTCAACACGCTGTTTATATCCTCCGTTTTCTCCTGTGGACTATTTTGGTGCTGATACTACTCTGACATGTGCTAATGTTAATATATTTGCTTCAATGCTTTATCTATTATCCAGCATGCTCTCTCTGGCAATGCCAAAGTCAAGCCCTTTGATCCTAAGGTGACCTGCAAGCAAGAATGCATCATCACAACTTTCCAGGAAGTCTACTTTGTTTCTGAAAGTTTTGAAGAAGCAAAGGAAAAGATGAGGTACAGTCTGTTGAATCTCGGTTATTACCTAAACCAGATTTATTCTGATGTGTGTGCACCAGCAAAAATTTCCTTTAATTTTTATTATCATGCTCTAATTTTAGCTTCCACTTGGTTGAAAAGCTGCTGTTCAATATTTCCTCTCTCTCCCCTGTATTATTATAATTATTTTATTGTTATTTTATTATGTCAATTGATGTGGTATCTGAGCACATCACACATATCAGAAAACATCAGTCTATAAA
This sequence comes from Caretta caretta, assembly GCF_965140235.1. Lineage (NCBI taxonomy): Eukaryota > Metazoa > Chordata > Testudines > Cheloniidae > Caretta > Caretta caretta. The sequence continues at coordinate 27,301,756 of NC_134211.1, forward strand.
TGCCCACAAAGGAGAGCAATGTTAACCCCGTCCCCGTTACCTATCCATCTCATGGGAAAGAAATCTGAGAAAGAGGAAAAATAAAAGACAAAGCTTTGGTTTAGAGACATCTGGCAAAGGTAGGGCCATAAAGATGATCTTTGCATCATGCTATGAAGGCAAACTGACCTGAGGTCTGATGGACTAACTTTCAGTGTCTGGAAGCCTCCACTGAGAATGGGTGCACCATCCTGGCCCTGCCAGCAAAAGCATCTCTGCTGATCTCAGCTCTCACAATGGGGTGGAATTCTCCCCTGTGTAGAGGGATGGACAAGGCCAAAGCACTCCTTGAGTTCCATTTTGAGGATTTAAGGAGGGGGGGGGGAATCAGATGTGCATAAGGTTTCTGTTGGCTCTGTGCACAAAGGAGAATTTTGCGCAGTGGGACATGAGAAAAGAAATGGTTTCTAAAGTAGCTAAGTCCCAAACCACATAGGCATTAACAGATTAAAAACAACAGCTTGAACTAGACCTAGAAACAGATGGGGTAATTTAGTGTAGTGCAGCGCACAGGTGTAACATGCTTAGACTGTACACCGCTACGTATGGGTTGGGAAGTGTGAATCCCAGTTTGTGTACATGTACCCACGCTAGCTCTGCTTGAGCTAGCAACCAAAAATAGCAGTGCATCTGTGACGGCATGAGGGGTGACTTGGGCTAGCTACCTGAGCAAGTGCCTGGGAGCAGGGTGGGATTGTACTCGGGGCGGCTAGCCCGAGCAGCTCCCTGTGCTGCCACAGATCCACTGCTGTCGATAGGTGCTAGCCTGAGCAGAGCTCGTGCAGGTATGTCTATGTGAGCTGAGAATCAGACCGCCCAGCTCAAAGACAGATGTATGCACTGACCCATTCCAATCAGCTGCATCTGCTGCAGGTTTTTAACTTTGGCTGCTCTTGCCCCAGACTATGAGGGTGAGTTCACCTGTCAATGTGAGAAGGAGGATCCTATAAAAGAAACACATTAATGGTTTAAACTGTTGGCTCATGATGAAAGAAATATCTGCTCTAAACAGCAGGTGAAACGCTGCTTTCAGTTACACTAGTATAAATCTACAGTAAATCAGTTGATGTCAAAGGACCTGATTCTGATCTCCCTTACACTGGTTTTATGAAAGTGTCATGCCATTAACTTCAATGGAATTATTCTGAACCAATGCAGTAAACAGTAATATCAGTGCAGAATGTAGCCCATAACTTTCTCCTGTGACATACAGCAGAGACAAAGTAGATGAGTTATTGAAGATCTAGTTTTAGCAAGCCCACTAGATAGGGCGCTGGACTGGGACTCTGGAGACTTGAGTTCAATTTCTGGCTCTGCCACTGACCTTCTGAATGACCGTGGACAAGTCACTTCTCTGCTGTGTGCCTCAGTTTCCCCATCTGTAAAATGGGGATAAGAATGCTGACCTCCTTTGTAAAGTGCTTTTAAATCTGATAAACGTTATATCAGTATTATATATATCTATATATATCTATATAGATATAGATAAAGCTAGGAATTATGAAGAAGAAAAAGTGGTTTAGCAAATGGGTTACTGATGCTGACTTCCTTGTGGAATTCATGCCAAGCTCCCTTAGACAAAGAGCGATGACTGGCTCAGGGACACATCTGGCTTTTTGTTGATTTAATTTGAAACACTGTCTCTCTTTTTTGTTTGTTTGTTTGTTTGAACAGAGAGTTTGCAAAAACAATCAAGCGCCAGTTTGGAGTAAAGTACAACCCATATACGCAAAGTGTGCAGATCCTGAAAGACACCAAGAGCATCGCAAGTGTGGTGAATGAGCTGCGTCATGAACTGGACATTGTCAGCGATGCCCTCAACAAGATGGGCAAGCAGCTGGGCATCTAACTCGGCCAATCCTCAGCCCTTTGCACTTAGCAACTCTCTTTTTTTTGTCCTGTTCTAGGCATGAAGATACCTGTTAGGTGCTATACATAGAAACCTCCTCTCTAATAACAGAAGAATGAATGACTAGTTGGGATAGTTACTTTAACTTGCATGTTTCTCTACTTAACACCCTTTGCCCTTACAAAATGTTTACGTGACCCCTCCAATCCCCCCCACTCCATAAACCAATCAGGAAAGAAATGGGCTGCATTCATCCTTGAGAAGCTGGTGTACAAATACAGAAATCACCATATTGGATCAGAACAGAGGTCTGTCTAGTCCAATATCCTGTTTGTGACAGTGGCTAGGCTCAGCTACTTTAGAAAAAGGTGCAGGAAACCCTGTGGTAGACAGCTATGGGATAATTTACCCCCTGGGAAAGCTTTTCCTCCTACCCTCCACTAGTAAGAGGTTGGTTTATGACCAACCCTGGCCCAGGGCCTCCAGTTCCTCAAAGTTCATCAGGAGAAAATTGCAGTGGTACAGGCCTTCCCCCCAAGAAGGGGATCTGTACTGATCTGGGAAATGATGTGATTGGGAGATGTACTGATTCTGAACATCCTCACTGGGTGGCAACCTCTGTTTGCAACATAAAGCTGCTGAATGAAATCCTGACTCCACTGAAGTCAATGGGAATTTTGCCATTGACTTTAATGGGGCCAGAATTTTACCTGTTGTCCCGGGAGTAGCATTTGAGGGAGGCCAGTATTGGTAACACCACCTTCCCTCTGCCTTGGGGAATGAATCCCACCAAGGTCATGGCAAGCCATGCTGGTGCAGGGAGCTGTAGTTTACATCTCTCTAATTCAGCTGGGGAGAATGTAGACCTGTGTCTAAAAGCATTTTGAAATGGCATTTCAGTATCCACAATAGTCTTACAAAGGTGATGGAGCCCAGTTCTTAAATAGCCACTGTCTAGTATCAGTTTATAGGGAAAACAAAAGTCCCTCTGATTACTCATTTGCATCATTGACCTTTCAAGATGCATTGTGATATGTCCCAATTCTTTTCTGTAGGGCCTGATCCTGAGGGGCACTGAGCACCCTGAATACCCATTGAGGCCAATGGGAATTGAGGGAGATGTTTTTGGCAGGATGAGGCCCTAAATCTTTGTAGCTCAGAGGTGTGTTCAAAGATCCTGTAATGAAAAAGAAATCTAAATAGAATTCTGCTGATGTGGGAAGCAGAGTCATGTGGAACTGGCAACGTGAAGCAGTAGTGAACTCTCCAGTTTTGTGAATGCTCAAGCATTGTGGATGTTTGCACTTAGTCACCCAGGGATAGTTTCTGCTCACTCTTAGAAGCTGCTCACTCTTAGAAATTAACGTCTGTAGATTAAATAAATACATTAAAAGGATATTATCAATTTTAGTAGGAAATCTGTGAAAGGCAGGGCAGACTTTTTAGCATGCTAAGAATTGAACCTTCACTACTCCAGGTGATAGGGGAATGTAGCTGTAAATATCTGTATATTCACTGGAATAATGGGATAAAATCATGGCCATATTGACGTCAATGGCAAAACTCCCATTGATTTGAATATAGCTAGGATTTCATCCCTGGATTCCTAAAAACAGGGTGTAAGTGAGACTTAAATATTGCAAATGTTCATTCTGGCCCTCTGCATAGTGGTGAATTTTACCCCAATAGACCATATGGGCGACATACATATTGAACATCTTAAAATATGCTATATTAAGAGAGACCTAATTTAAAATATTTTTTTCCTTTTAAAATCAGATCTGGATGACTTTTTTTAAACATTTAGGAAAGTCAGACCATATTTTTGATAAAAATTCATTTGACTTCTTAAATTACACTTTAAAATAACCTTTGGGAACCTCATGTTTTTAGAGAAGAATCTATTCAGTTTAAACAAGTGATAAGTGTGGATCTGTTTTGTCTGCTTATGTAGTATTGGTTAGTGTTAAGATATTGTTTGCTAAAAGTATTGGATTTTTATATTTTCAAATTATAATCAGAAGATTGTAATAAGTGTTACGTCAAATCTTAAATCTGTATTATGTACAAATTTCAATAGGAACAATTGGACCTATTAAATTTCTGCTAGATTTAATAATTCTAGTGTTTTATGACGGGGGAATTCTATCTGTATTATATGATGCAAAGATAGGAAAACGCTAAGTTAACATGTTTCAAGTGATGTCTTTTCAGGTTATAACCACATTTATATTTGGTTTTACCATATCCAAACCTGCTGGCTATGTAAAACAGTAATATAAATTTAAGTTTTTTTTAAATATTGTGGATGCTTTAAATGATTAAAAATTGCTGAATTGTTAGCATGAAATTCAATGTAAAAACAAAAATCCCTAACTCTACAGCCAAGCAATAAACATGACTACTTGTGATTTATGGATTTACCTCTTTAATGGAACAATTCTGTTATTCTGGATGCAGTCTTGCCTGCAGATAACACATATATGACTCCCACTGACGTCACAGGGATTTGTATGTATTTATTTGTGGAGGGAATTGCCTCCCCTTGTATTTTGCAGGCTCATGCTCCCATTAACATTCCTGAGACCTGGAGTGTAGAATGGATTTCTTAGGCCCTGATTCTGCAAGATGGTCCCTGCAGGTATACCCACTACCTTCAATGGGTCTCTGCACTAACGCAGGGCTCCATCCATGGAGCAATTGGGCCCCTAGGCTGTAAACATTTTGAGGGAGGAACTGTGATTATCTGTGCGTGTGGACAGCACCATGTGTGTGTGTGATGTTCCCCTCTGTTGTCTGAACTGGTGATCTGCTAGGTCACACCGATCCTTGACTCTGGGAGCCAGCCTTGCTCTGCTCTGCTGTGAGAACCCCCACTCGTGGGCTGTTCACACACAGCCTCTGGCGTGTAAGTTGACCCCAGCTACTTGCAACCGAATGACACTAGCCAATATCTCCGGTTCCAGACACAACCCTAGGAACCTCCATCTTGCAGTGTTCAGTTATGCCTGCTGGAAGCTGCAAGCTTATATGAGTTCATCAATTTAACAAAGAAATCGATAAGTACCAGGCTTGTTATCCCAAGGGGAGCCGCTGACACACTTCAAGCCAAACACACTGTTTCAGGTAGAATAAACAAACAAATTAACTATAAAGATAGATGTTATGCTCCGACTTATAATCACTTAAGTCAGATTTGGTCAAATGAAATAAAAGCAAAAAGCATTCTAAGCTGATCTCAACACTTTCAATGTCCTTACAAACTTAGATGCTTCTCACCACAGGCTGGCTGCTCTTCAGCCAGGCTCTCCCCTTCGATCAGAGCTTCAGTTGCTTGCTGCTGGTGGTGGTGTCTGTAGATGTAGGAGGAAGAGCATGGCAAACGTCTCCCTTTTATCATGTCCTTTCCTCCCCCTCAGAGTCAGGTGAGCATTACTGAGTCCCTCCAAGCAAGGTTAAGTAATTCCCCTATGGGAATAGTGTGGCCTCATGGAGGTGAGTCATTGCATTGTAGCTCCTTTGCTGGACAATGGCTGTTGATGGGTTGTTTGACATCCTGCTCGGGCGTTGGTTACTTTCCTTGCTGTTGCCTCTTGGGAGCTAATATCTGGCTGATTTCCCCAACTTATAGCATGTTTTAGTGACAACCATACTACAGAGTTCTCATAACTTCATATGAATTAATGATATCAGGGCCGGCCCACAACATTTTGGCACTTGAGGCGGGGAACTCAAATGATGCCCCCATGCCCCCTCGCTTGGGCCAAAACTTTGAAAGTTCTCAATTCTGCCTTCTTCTTGTTCTACTCCTTTCATAGTCCTGCTCTGCTACTTACCCCAATAAAGGAGAACTCACAACTTAAAATGCCTTGTTCAAAAATTTTAAGTAACACATTTGCTGTTCAGGCGTTTGAAAGTTAACTTTTCTTGTCTGCATAGTAAACACTGGCATTTTTATCTGTTTGAATAATCAAAGTGGTGCTTTCCATGCCTTCTTGGTTGCAAAGATTTGAACTACTTCCTGCTGAAGGTCCACAGTCTGGGTCAGCTCATGCTCTACTGAGATGGTTACAAGGCCAACCAGCCTCTCCTGTGTCATTGTGGATCGTAGATGTGTTTTTATTAACTTCAGCTTGGAGAAGCTGCGTTCTCCACTGCCAGCTGTTACAGGAAGTGTTAGAAGTATGCGCAGAGCAACAAAAGCTTTTGGAAAGAGGGTGGTCATCTTATTTGTGCACATATATTCCAGAACAGCCTTTGGAGTTGATCCTGCTGAAATGTATCTTGAAAGGGCTTTCAGTTCATTACCTAAATCACTCACATCAATATCGCGCATGTCATCATGTGTCACTGTCTCTAGTGCCCTGCATTGCTGGTGTAGGTCTTCTTCAGGTATAGTGAGGAGTTCTGGAATATCTTACAACATCCCAAATATACTGTTGTGTTCCTTGAGCTGCATGAAACATGCTTCAACTGACTGTATTGCACAATCTAGCACCTGGTTAAAGAATTCAACTTTGAATTGTTGCTTGGGGTCTCTTATGGGATTATCCAGTGCCTCGTAATCAATATGTCATCTTCGGTGACTCTTGTAGACTTGAATGGGTGGGAAAATAGCTTCAGTGTGAAGTTCCTCTGCCAACTTCTGTGCACTTTTCAGAACGTTTTGAAATACCTCATCTGACTGGTAAGACTGTAGGTATGACTTTGCTTTGTCCAGTTGTTCCATTACTCCAGATATATCAAGGTCAACACCTTGGAGTCTCTTGCTTACAACATTTACTTCAAATAGTATGTCATGCCACAACACTAAGCCACACAGAAATTTGAAGTTATGTATGTTTCTGGTGATTCCATTTCCCAATGCCACTGTTCTCCCACAAACAGTTCCTGTCATAGCATTATCCTCCATAAGGGCAACTATGGCATCATCTATCTTCCCAATTTGCTGTGTGATAGACTTTATCGCCTCCACTTGACTTTCCCATCATGTGGCACTCAATGGTTTCAGTGTCAGAGAGGATGTGCCCAGATGTTGCTTCAAAATTTGCCATCGATGAGTTGATGTAGAAAAAAATACAAAGATGCTTTGAATTACATTAAAAATTTCAGCAGCCTCACTAGAAGCTGATGCTGCATCACTGACCACCAAGTTCAATGAATGAGAACTGTATGGGACAAAAAAAGCTTGAAGGTTTAACTCTGGGATCCATGTCTGCACTCCTCTGTTCTTTCCTCTCATGTTGGCACCATTATCGTAGCCCTGACATCTCATGTCAGCTATCACAATTCCCGTATCTTCCAGCTTTTCAAGAAGCACATTTGTCATACCAGCTCCTGTAATATCAGTGTCAATAAATTCTAGAAAATGCTCTGACAGTCACAATTGCAGGGACATTTTCACTAGGTTCTGTTACAAAATGCACCAATAAAGTCATTTGTTGCGTATGGCTGATGTCAGGAGTGCAGTCCAGAATAACAGAGTAATATCTTGCTGACTTCAGATCTGCAACAATCTTCTGTTTGACTGACTTTTGTTGCCAGTAACTGTATGATCTCATTTTGAATTGTTTTTCCAATGTAGTGGTGTGTGTACATTTCTTGGGGGGTGACTCTTCTTAGGTGCTGGAATACAGCATCAAACTCAGCCATCAGCTCCACAATTTTAAGGAAGTTTCCATTGTTTGGCACATAGAGCTTATCTGAAGTGCCATGCAGTGCTAGGTTTTGGGTAGCAAGCACTCTCACAATGGCAATGAGCCTTTTCAGAACATTTTGCCAGTAAAGAGACTCTGATGCAATTGTCTCTTGATGCTGATCATCTATGGTGGCCTTTAACCTTTAGTCTCATCTCAAGCTCTTTCCACCTATGGAATGCTCTCTGGTGATTTGCTGCCTTCTCATGGCATGACAGATTTCTAGCCAGATTTTTCCAGTCCTTTGTTCCTGTAGAACCCAATGTGGCTGGAACATTAGACTGGAAGAATCTGCAACAAAAACAGGATGCAGCTTCTGGGTTTTTGAGTACATAAGCCATGGCCTCTCCACTTTGTCACCATTGGGGATTTCACGCTAGTAATGTGTTGGATGGAAACTTCTATTTTCATTGTCTTTGGGGAACATGAAGTTTTTCACTTGCTGTGGCCCATGCACTACAAGGAAGTCCCTCAGGCTACTGCTCAAGTGGGTCCACAGTTCTGGATCATCTAGACTTAAGAAACTAAGCTCAGCAGCAGCTGTTTCTTGCGCTTCCACCACACTCTTCTCTGATCTACACTTTTCTTCAGGAATGTGCATAGTTACATCCATTTAAGATGGAGATATGGATGCTGCAGTAGCTGCCAGGTCACCTGCACTCTGACTAACTGGAAGATCAGGCATCTCCTCACCACTCACATCCTCACTGGGGCCGGAAGGCTCACCGTGAACATTTGTGTCTATGTACCTCAGGAGATCTCCCTCCTGCTTTGATAGAAAAGCTTCCTTTGTTTGCTTTCTTTTTCTGAATGCTGCCCCAGAGGGGCGTTTTCTTCTTTCATGCATGACTGCTGTTCTGTGCCAGCTACAGTGGCTCTCAACACTCAAGTGAAGGGGACAAATAAGCAGGCTGGTAGCAGGGCCTGGATGAAGGAAGATATCAACGTCTTAAGGGCCTAACTGGCTCCTACTACTTCAGCTGACTGCCTGTTCTCCTCAAGTGGGTTCAGGGAAGCAGCAAAAAAAGGAAGCTCCCTAATTTCAGAGTAGCAGCCATGTTAGTCTGTATCTGCAAAAAGAAAAGGAGTACTTGTGGCACCTTAGAGACTAACAAATTTATTTGAGCATAAGCTTTTGTGAGCTCACTTCATCGGATGCTTATGCTCAAAGGAGGCTCCTCCTCCTCTCTCTCCCTGCAGCTCCTGCTGCTTTCTGTTATTCCCTCTCACCTTTTCTCCTGCCTGCCTGTTACGTCTCTTGTGCCCTTCTTCCTCCAGCCCAGCACTTCACCATCTCTGTGCAGCTAGAGCAGCGAGAATACATATGCCCCAGCAGCAGATACAATTTTCTACACTCTGGGTCTTAGTGACGTCCCTCCCGCTGTCTGACACCTGAGGCGACCACCTCAGTTCGCCTCATGGTAAGGCCAGTCCTGAATGATACACATATATGGATAGAGAAATGACTTTCAGCAGATCATAATATTTCCCCTGATACCTTACAAGGCATGCTTTATATGTAAGATCAAGATTGTATGAAAATGAGGAATATGGGGGTTACAGCACGCTCCCCCAAGGTACAGAATGTCACAGTGTGCCACTGGAATAGAAATAATACTCATGCAGGGTTTGCCACTAGCTTTAACTGGGACAAAATCAGACCCCTTACACACAAAGGCATCTGATTCTCAAAAGCTTTATAATTTGTATAGCTAGTTATACCTGGGAAAAATGAATGTAAAAAAACCCTACCAAACTAGTCTGGCAGCATTTTACACAGGTGTAAATGACTACACTAAGTGCTCTTCTCTTTTACCTCGATAGACTGGTGCTAACATGCTGTTCCTGAGATACTTCACATTGTCTTTTAGTCTTGGTGCCCATGAATCCAAGAAATGTCACTGCTTGATGCTGCCACAAATAGGTAATTAAAATAGCAAATATTTCTAAGCAAGAAACATGCTTTAGGTATGGGCCAGATCCGGGTCCCTTTGACAGTAATAGCAGTTTTGCCATTGGCTTCAATGGGAGCAGTACCGCAAAATAATCTGCACCAATTGGTAACTCTTGAATGAATATGCTGTACATGCTTGTTTTATCTCATATTGAATAAAATTCACCCTCTGCCTATGCATTGCATAAATCTCACTTAAACACTGTACTGGTGTCATAATTGCGATTTAAATCGTACCTAGGCCTAGTTCTGCCCCACCTTCACTGAGGTGAATTTCTCCCCACTGTGAATGCACAAGCTTCCTAGTAAATGGGAATCGCCCAGTTTAGTCACCATTTTAAATTTTGAAGCCAAGGATTTTTAAGGTCACAAATGTGGTAGTTACCTACATTCCTGCTTATTAATATAGAGTTTGATATTGTTATCACAAACACATTATTACCACTATTATTATGGGCCCACACACACACACAAGAGGGCTACCTTAGGATGCATCTTTGTCTTGGCTTCCCTAAAACCATCAGGCTGACTCTCTGCACATTATGCTGGGGCAGGGTTTAATAGTTGGTGAACATATTCTGTTTTTTAGTTCAGCCCCTCTAGTCTTGAGAGACACGACAGACCCTCTGTTTGCCTCTGGCAGGTGTAATCTGCATGGATTTCTGTGCAGGGCAGCCAAAATATAGTTCAAAATAGCCACAAGAGCATAATAAACTTGTGTTTATTTGGGGGCATAAATCCAGACATGAGCAGGAATTTGGTCCTCTGTATATAAACTGAAGTCTGAGACAGTACAACAAACAGATGAAGCTGAATATGGGATTAAACAATTGACACCATACTGGGATGTCATAGTCAAGAATATTTAAATAATAACAAAAGGTTTAGCATAATTCTGGATTTTTTAAAATTTGGACTATACCACAACAACAGTTCACATAAAATACCACAGAGAACAAAGCATATAATCTCTCAATATGCTATTAATTTGTGGGTGACAAATGATGATTTACTTGTATGGTAGGATCAGCGCCCTGCTTGTGTTAGGCACTGTACACACATATAACAAAAGGGCAGATCCTGTTCCAAAGAGCTTATAATCTATTAGCCATTTGGCAGTTTGCAAGTGTAATATCAAAATAGCTAATACAAAATTGTGGGCAAGTGTTAAAATACCAACTACTATCCTATCTTGCAAAAACCACAACAGGAAAGACAATGCGACTGCTATTTCTAGATCTAGCTAAATAAACCACCATAACGGTCTTTAATTTTTTTTTTTTTTGTAAATCACATTTATATGATTTAACCCCCCCCCCCATGTTTGAAGAACATTATGAAGATTGAAGGTAAGCATCTGAAAGGTAGGAAAGGCCAAATGGAAGGTTGTCTGTGTCTCCTGCAGTCAGAGGCCCTGAGCATACACCTTACGTTTTCAGAGTAGCCGCGCTGTTAGTCTGTATCCGCAAAAAGAAAAGGAGGACTTGTGGCACCTTGGAGACTAACAAATTTATTTGAGCATAAGCTTTCGTGAGCTACAGCTCACTTCACTGGATGCATTCAGTGGAAAATACAATGGGGAGATTTTATGTACACAGAGAACATGAAACAATGGGTGTTACCATACACACTGTAAGGAGAAAAGGATTCAGAGTAACAGCCATGTTAGTCTGTATTCGCAAAAAGAAAAGGAGTACTTGTGGCACCTTAGAGACTAACCAATTTATTAGAGCATAAGCTTTCGTGAGCTACAGCTCACTTCATCGGATGCATACTGTGGAAACTGCAGAAGACATTATATACACACAGAGACCATGAAACAATACCTCCTCCCACCCCACTGTCCTGCTGGTAATAGCTTATCTAAAGTGTTCATCAAGTTGGGCCATTTCCAGCACAAATCCAGGTTTTCTCACCCTCCGTCCGCCCCCGCCCCACACAAACTCACTCTCCTGCTGGTGATAGCCCATCCAAAGTGACCATTCTCTTTAAAATGTGTATGATAATCAAAGTGGGCCATTTCCAGCACAAATCCAGGTTTTCTCACCCCCTCAGCTCCCTCCAAAAACCACACACACAAACTCACTCTCCTGCTGGTAATAGCTCATCCAAAGCAACCGCTCTCCCTGCAATGTGAGAGTGATCAGGTAATGTGAGCTATTACCAGCGGAGGGGGGGGGGGGGGGAACCTTTTGTAGTGATAATCAAGGTGGGCCATTTCCAGCAGTTGACAAGAAGGCGTAGGGAACAGTTGGGGGGGGGGGGAAGGGAGATAAACACGGGGAAATAGTTTTACTTTGTGTAATGCCACATCCACTCCCAGTCTTTATTCAAGCCTAATGTAATGGAGTCCAGTTTGCAAATTAATTCCAACTCAGCAGCTTCTGGCTGGAGTCTGTTTTTGAAGTTTTTCTGTCGCAGTCTTGAATGACAGGAGCACCGACGCTCCTGCTGGCTGCAGGCAGTGCCCAGACGCGACAGGCCTCAGGGCAGGAATGGGAGCTGGGCCGTGAAGCGCCTCCTTGTCTCTAGCTGCAGCGTGACGGATCTATGTGTGCGTGAGGGGAAAAGTCCCCCCGGGGGAGAGCTCGGGCCTGCCCGGAGAAGGCTGGCTCCGGAAATGACAAGGCGCCGCATGGCCCTGGGTGAAAAGAAGCAGCGAGCGCTCGGCTACCTGTAGCCCAGCCAAGCTCCCCGCCCCGTCCTCTCCACCCGAGCGCTGCCCCGGCGCAGGCGGGGCTTCAGGCGGGAAGGGGCCGGGCTGCGCGGGGTCGCCGGGTTGGGCCCATGGAGGCGGCGCGGGCGCTGTTTGCTTGGGTAGGTCGGTGGGGAGGCTACTGCCGGGGGCTGGTTTGCTGCCTGTGCAGGGAAAAGGGAGAGACGAAACAGAGGCCGGGGAGGTATTTTCCTCCCATTCTCTCTCACCCCCCGGCACTTGTACCTGCCCCAGCAATTTCCCCTTCCCTAAAACAAAATTATGGCTCCTTTGCAAGAGCAAAGACCGACCCCCCCGCCCCCCGCACCAGTGGGAGCCGGACTGTAGCCCTCTGTGCCCGCAGGGGGCTGCGTGCTGTGCCGCGTGCAGATGCCCCTTGACCGTGATTTCTGGAGCCTTTTGCCGGTGGGATAATGGGTCCCCCTCACAAAGCCCCAGGCGCGGCCCTCACAGGCCGGGGTGGGACCCCTGCACCATTCGTTCGAGACGGGGGCTGTGGTGGAAAGGGGGCTAGCCGCGCACCCAGGGCTGGGCAGAGCGCGGAGTAGCCCTGCCGGCGAGCCCCAAATGCCGCGCTTTGCAGTAGCGGGGGCTGGTGCAGCGCGTGGGTGTCACGGCAGAACGGTGTAAATAGGCTTCACCCCCTTCTGCTCGTTTATCTGTCAGACGTCTCACAGAAAATCCACAGCCCAGCCCATGCCCTCACGCTGCCTGGGGAGCCTCGCTGTGGCAGGTCTGAGGAATGGGGGATTGCTGGAGTCTTGTAGCAGCCGGGGCTGCAAAGCCGAGGGGTGGGGAAAACTGCTAACTTTCCAGGAGTCCTTTGAGCTGCCACTGTCTTGCATAAAGACAGGTTTCAGAGCAGCAGCCGTGTTAGTCTGTATTCGCAACAAGAAACGGAGGACTTGTGGCACCTTAGAGACTAACCAATTTATTTGAGCGTAAGCTTTTGTGAGCTACGTCCGATGAAGCTTATGCTCAAATAAATTTGTTAGTCTCTAAGGTGCCACAAGTACTTCTTTTTGTCTTGCATAAAGTAGACTGAGCAGATTGCAGCCACTGTTGTGTTTAATATAGAGCAGTGGTTCCCAAACTTTAACAGCCTGCGAACCCCTTTCACTAAATTGTGAAATCTCATGAACCCCCTCCTAAAAATGAATATTTCCAGGGGTTTAAGTTTAAATTTTCTCTGCACTCCAGGGGGCTCCTGCTGCTGGACCCTGTTGACTGACCTGGTCAACTGAGCTCCACTGGGCTCGGGCTGCAGGTCCCGCTGACCGCCGGGGTTTGGGCTGCCAGCCCCAACTGCCCGGCCCCGCTCTCACTGGGGTTCGGGCGGCTGGCTCCCCCACTCACAGGGGCAGGGCTCAGGCTGCCAGCCCCAACTGCCCTTCCCCACTCTCCCTGGGGCTCGGGCTGTCTGCCCTGCAACCAGGTCCCACCTGCTGCCTCCAATGGCTGGGGACCTCTTGCCGCCATTCGTGAAATTTTTCTGGCGAACCCCCTGTAACGTTTTGCAAACCTCCGGGGGTTCACGATCCTCAGTTTGTGAACCACTGATCTAGAGAGATTATGCAAGAAGATTACAGGGCATAGCGTGGACACAGCCTGCCACTCCTTGTGCATGGGCAGGCTGCTGCCCAAGTGAAATCAGTGGGGCTCACTGGTGCTGAAACTGTTCTTGCAGTAGGGATGCTGAAGGCAGAAACCATGTATTTGGGGGGTTGTTACTACTTCAAGCCAGTGGGTGCAGCAGCACCCCTAGTTCCAGCCCCTATGATAGGGCTCCTTGCAAGGACAGCAGTTCACCCATGTGCACAATTGCAGGGTCAAGGCCTAGATTTATAACAAGTGGGAACATTGCACACTGGGTCCAGTGGTCTCCTCAGGCTGCCTGCATTAAATGTGAGTGTGGCTATGCGTTGCATTGTTGAACTCTGTGGGTTTGCCTTTGCGACTCCTGATGCAATTCTAGGGCACACATTATGGGCATTGCCATTTGTACGGTTGAGTGCTAGCAAAGCATCCCCTTATACAAACATACCACACTGAATAAAAGTGCTAAAAATAAATAGTAGAAGGTTGTAACGGTTGTATTAACTTCTCTGTTTCTGAAGCTACCTTGTTAATCTTCGCATAGAACAGATTGTGTGCTTCTATGCTTCCTTTTTAATGTTTATCTTTGTGATCCTCCCTTTTCTGATCCCATTTGAAAAAGTTCAGAAATAAAATATATTTTCTGAAAGATTCTATATTATGCCTTCCCTGCCCCCCCCTCCCCCCCAGCAGTCAGAATTTCAGCAGCTGTGTGTATTTTGAGAACTGCTACTGTCCCAAGTTTTTGAAAAGAAATCCTTCCTAGGAGTTTGAGAGAGGAGTTTGCTCTGGCAAGTGTGCGGTCTTATGCCACCAGTGTCTGCAGAATTTAAGCTTTTATTTAAAAAAGACATCAAATTTCTGTTTCTTATTGTTGTGAAGATCACTGTATAAATGTAAGCTGAATGTGATGTCTGCCTGAGACTGCTGACACTCCTGTGCGAGCTCTGCTGCTTTATAGCTTTGCTAAGCATTAGCAGAGTGAAATTAACCGACTCAAGGCCAAATTGGGGTTGCTGCTCAGAACCACAGTTGCCAACTTTTACGTGGTAAGTAAGCACCCCGACTTTCACAATAAGCCAAAAAAATCAAGCTAATCCCATTTCAAAACAAGGCCAAAACAAGCCAATCCCTAAGAACCCCAACACTCTATGTGACTAGATCCACCATGGGTGCAGTCTGGGACTGGGGTGGGCCCGCCGTGCACCCCAACTCTCTCCCCCCTTTGCCCCCACTTGCTGGGAGCTGATAAAAAAAAAAAAGAAACAACAAGCTACAAGCCAAAAACTAGCTAACAAGTGACTCACAAGCCAGTTAAGCCAAAAACAAGCCCAATTTCTGTTTTTTTTTTTTTTTCATGGATTTGGCATGTCTGTTCAGAACCCTATTTAAAGGTTTCTGGGAATGGACACCTGAAAATGTACTCTCTCTCTCTGCAGTGCATCGTTGCAATGTGTCATATGATAATACAGTCACCTGGTGGTATCCAACAAAAATAATCCATTAGTAGCGGATTGTGCCTTTGGCCTTTACACCGTGGAAGAGGGAGCCAATGGGCTATGCATGCCACAACCCATATGCAAAAAGATGATAGCTGCTGATTGTCAGTCTGCATTCTGCTCAAATATCTGCATGGTTCGTGGACACCAATTCCTCTGAAAGTTTCCCCCTTTGAAGTCAAGAGGAGTTTTGCCATTGACTTCAATGGGACCAGGATTTCAGCTGTGGTGCATAAAGGGACATCGGAGGCATGGTGTGGATAGCTATAGTTGGCCCTACCTGCTCTGATACTCATCCACAAACTCTGGTGTGCAGTAGCCATATTGGTCAAAAATAGTCATCATACAAATTTGCAAGAGTAAGTGGAGATATGCACCTCAGGCAACTGGAAACCTTTCCCCCCCATTCTGAAGGCTGCTAACTGCCCAAGGTATCCATCTTCTCTCTTCCTACCATCTCACCGTACCCTTTTATTTTCATCATCTAATTGTCCTATACTCTTTGCAGTGTGTATATGAGTTTCCTTCCAAGAAGAGTTGTGCAATTAGTGAGCAGTGATAAATCCCCAAACCATCTGATATTATATGTACTATTTATAATGGAGTGATTAACACCAATTTCTAGCTTCCTGTTGAGCTGGAATCTTGAAATGTAATGCACACATTCATTGTAGGCCATGCAGTGCAGCCCAAATCCCTAAAATGAACTTTGACCTCTCCATCCAAGTGCCCTTTTGTGATACAGTCTTAAAATTTGCTACATTAATTTCTTATTGATACCATCTCTCTTTAAGAGACATCAGGTGCTCCATAACCTGTGTGGGAGAGAGAAGGAACCCAGATGAGGCAGGAGATTTGAGGTGGAAAAGGGCCAGTGAAAAATCATAATGATTAATTTCTGCTTGGGGGCAGTAATTTTGGGCTGAGGTCAACACCACCCGGGACCAGGTGTTTGCTAAGAATGTTGTGGAAGGCAAGGAAATGTGCTGTTGGCACTGATGTTGATAGCAGTCCATGAGTCTGGCTGATCTGACTATCAACTCATGCTGCTGAGAATCCTCAAAGACATTTTAAGACTTCCCATATTTTATTTTTGGTGATTACTTTGTGCTATTTATTTAGCTGGCTTGGTTTTAGCTTATAAATATACCAGTAGCTTCTCTTTATGCCCTGTCTGAGTTGAAAGAGCTGACTAATGAGAGACAAGTGTTTCCATTTCACCAGTTCCAACTTCCAAATGAGACAGCATGTGCTTCTTACCTCATTTTGTGGGTATTATGCTGAGAGAGCATCTACATTAATGAAAACTTTGTGGAGGGCGGTTACATTTATTAGCATAATTACTGCATGCATAATTTTAACACTAACAAGCCTTACACATTCTTTAGTTGTAGGCACACTGGGCTAAACTCAGCACTGATATGTTTGAGGCACAATTCGATGAATAGCATCGTAGTTATGCTAGCATACATCAGTAGTGAATTTGGCTCAAAGTGCCTCAAATTATCTTGCCAAATTTTCTTAGTTAGCCAGGGATACATTTTATTTGTACAATTATAAAAAGGAATTTGAAAATATTCAACAGCTTTTCTGTGGAATATTTGACAAGCCCAGGGCTCCATAAAAAGAACACAGTTTATGCCATTTGTATCACTCTGTGGTTTGAGGGTTTGTATGATAAGGAAACAGATGCATGCAAAAAATAAGCAAATTTTGGCATAGAGAAATAGGATAGCTGTTTTTTAAAATAATCAGCCAGATGTTCACAGTCGGTCTCTGCTTAGGGACTTATTTGGTAAATTAGTGAGAGCGGTGGCCATTTATACTATGTATGGTATCACAGTGCAGACCATTCATAGTTTTCCTTATGGCAGTCCATGTTGTTTGAATGAGAAGCTGCACTGGAATTGATTTGATACTGCATGGTGGGAAGGATGGTTTAGTAATGGCTATAGCACTGGACTGGGACTCAGGAGACCTAGATTCAGTTTCTGGCTTAGCCGCAGACTTGTCGTGTGATCTTGAGCAGATCACTTAATCTGTTTTTTGCCTCAGTTCTGCATTTGTAAAATGGGGATAATACTTTTTACCTGACAGGGATGATGTGAGACTAAAATTCAGGAAGGGGAGTGAGGCGCTCAGTAACTATGGTATTGAGGGCAACATAAGTACTTAATTGACTGCCCACAGCTTTATGGACTGCGTCAGTGATGCTGACTGCCTTATTTTTCTGCATCTCAAGTTGTGAATTGAAACTTTCCCAGATTTAAAATGTAGTATAAACCTTGCTCAGCAGCTCTGAAAATCAGTCCCTATACTGTACAGTAAAACATTCTGCATTACCTACGATATTTCTCTAAAAACAGGCGTTCCCTTGCTTAAGATACATCATGGCAGATGTAGCGATTGCTGTGATAAATATGTATTCTGTATTGATCACAATTGCAAATATTTTTTATATGAGTGCTAGTTATGGAGAATCCTCCATTTGTACGCCAGCAGTTAGGCACTTCACATTTTTATGTTCTTTAATACCTAGTAGTTTATTAATGCAGTCTCTTACACTTTTACATAGTAACTTTAATCCATATGTTTGTGGTTTATAACAGGTTGTATGTGTATCTGCTACAGTTTTACATGCATACTGTAGGCATTGCCATGCATCTTTTAAATATTATGCGCAATACAGCAATTGCCACTTTGTCTCAATCCATTTGCTCACTCAGGCTTCTAGTTTACAGTGCAAATATTCTTAGGAAATTATAATCTGCTTCTAATAATATTTCGGGCTACAATGGAGAAAAATTAAACTAATATATTTTAAAACCAGATGGGACCATCATGTAATTCTAGTTTGACCTGTTGCATGATGCAGGACATAGAATTTCACCAAATGATTCCTGCATCAATTACATAACTACTGTGAAAATATTGCATCTTGCAAATTTTAGTCTGAATTTGTATAGCTTTACCTTCCAGCTATTGGATCGTGTTATGCCTTTGTCTGCTAGATTAAAGAACTTCTACTTCAGAAATATTGTCCCCATATATCAGAGTAGCAGCCGTGTTAGTCTGTATCCGTAAAAAGAAAAGGAGTAACCTTAGAGACTAACAAATTTATTAGAGCATAAGCTTTCGTGAGCTACAGCTCACTTCATCGGATGCATGTAGATATTTACAGACTATGATCGAGTCACCTCTTAACCCTGTTTTGAATAAACAAAATAGATCGATCGTTAGAGCCCTGGGCGGATACAAAATTTGTATCTGCATCTGATCTGCAATCGCAAACATGATATGAAGCAGATATCCGCAGATTTGCAGGGCTCTAGATATAAAATTTGGATCTGCATCCATCCACGATCTGCAAACATGGTCCGTGGATATCCCCATCCACAGATACAAAGTGGATAGCTGCAGATTTGCAGGGCTCTATTGATCTTTAGTCTCTCATTGTAAATGCAGGTTTTCCAGACCTAAAATCCTTCTTGTACGTCTTTTCTGAACCCCTTTCAATTTGTCAACGTCCTTTTTAAAGAGTGGACAGCAGAACCGGACAGAATATTCCAGGAATGGTCTCACAAATACTGTATGTACAGTGGTAATACCACCTCTTTACTCGTAATCAGTACTCCCCTCCTTTTTTTTAAAATTTCCTCAACAAAATTCATGTAAGAGTGCAAGATTTAAAGATGGAGGTGCCAACAACCTTTGCAAAGTGCTTAAATGGACCTGCTGCTCTTTGAATAAAATACAGCTCTTAAACTGTATGATATTATACATGCAGTATTCATCTCTTTCAGCTTCACCGCAATCTTGTGAATTCTTAAGCACTAGTGGATAAAATTGGCTGCTGTTTAATGTCAGAGGCATGTTGAACTTGCACTATCTGATGCCTGCTCAGTAATTTTTAAAGGGTTTGCATATAATGGGCCTAAGATCCAAGGTGTCTGTGTTCTAGGTTCTGCATAACAAAATACGGACAAGTTGAGTTTTTGCAAACCCTAAATAAACCCATTTCTAATTAAAGGCTAATAAATTGCTTTATCAATAAAGCTCTCTCATATTTTTATTTTTCTGTATGTGTTTAAAGGGTGCAAACAGCTATGGGCAGCTCGGCCTTGGTCATAAAGAGGATGTGCTGTTGCCCCAGTCTCTGAAAGATTTTTCCTGCAAACATCAAAACATTAAGAGCATCGCTGGAGGAGGAGGACACTCTGCAGTTATTACTGGTAACAGACATTCACATGACATATGTAATGCAAGGGCTGGCATGTTTCTGAATGAGAAGCTTCTTGCTGGGCCTCTCCCAGCGCTGTGCTGCCACCTATGTGTGGATTGCAGTTTCTAGCAAGTGCCAATCTGTAATTGCAAAGTGGAAAAGTTATTTGCTGCCAATGAATTGAATTGTTTTGAAGGGGAGTTATATTATTTCAGTTGCCTCTAATGGTCATTTTATGATTATGTGATAATTATTTCTTAGCCTGTTCTACCCGCTTAGTATGCAAGAGGGTTCATTACTTTGGGGGGAAGAGAGGATATTTCACTTTACCTTAAGTGGTGTCCAAACCCCTGATTGGAAAGTTCTACCATAAATAATGGCTGCTTAGGAAATAGGAAGGTTATGAAGGAGAAAGTGAATGGGATGAAAGACTTCCCTCTGAAACACTGAGGGGGAGCAATGTTAATGTTAGAATCATCTCCCTTGGCAGTCACATTCTCCATGGCTGTGTCTATACAATAAAGAAAAGTGTATTTTTAATTCGTTAAAGATATATAATTTTATCTTGAGAAGACAAGGCCTATGCATGCAGTGCTAATTTATCACAGGATCACAATGTGTGTATGATTCTATTTTGCCTGTGTTATGACTGTGACAGTGGTTTTATTTTGCAGGTGCAGGAGAACTCTTTGTATGTGGCCAAAACAAAGGAGGACAATTGGGACTCAATCACACTGAGGATGTCCTGTGTTTTACTTCATGCACTGCACTGTCTAGTGTTTGTGTGATACAAGTTGCCTGCGGTTGGGATTTTACAATCATACTTACAGGTAAGTCCATCTCACTAATAATAATACCTACCTTTTACATAGTGCTTTCATCAGCATACCTGAAAGTGCTTTACAAATGAAGTCAATATCATTATCTCCATTTTACAGATGGGAAACTGAGACTCAGGGCAGTGTAATGGCTTGCCCAAGGTCACCCATCAGGCCAGGAGCCGAGCCAGGAATTGAATTCAGGTCTCCCAGTCCAGTGCTCTGTGCACTAGGCCATACTGTCTCCCACTAGGGCCTGGAGAAATATTATGACATACAGTAAAAGCACAGAGCTCTGTCGTACCATGGTCTATACAAAGCCTGAGTGCTCAGAGGTTTTATGCTATTTGCTTTGCAAGTGGAATTGCTGAATATTCCGCACACTCCCTCTTCAGTTATCTTTAGACCTTTACTGAATATGGTTTATAAGACCACAAGCCCTTGAGCTTTTGGAAAAGAGACCGTTCAGTTCTTTATATGCTGTGCTGTGGTATCTGGCATATAGTTCTTTTAACGATGTGTTATGGTATCTTGCTTATAACCATAAATGTACCCTAAGGTATAATGTTATGAGTTGCACTGCTCCAACAAGGCTGTATTACGTTGCAGGAAATGGCCAAGTTTTATCCTGTGGGTCTAACTCTTTTGGACAACTAGGAGTCCCTCAAACTTCAGGAGGATGCTTGATTCCACAAAAGATTGAGGTAAAGACTCAACAAAGTTGTCCTCTACAGATCTGGTCCTGTTTTCAGCGCCCCAGACAAAATCACTAAAATCAGTGGAAAGACTCCAATGGATTTCAGTGAGTTTTGGATCAAGCCCTTGGACTCATTAAAGAGAAGAGAATTACTTGTGTGAATGATAAATAGCCAGGATTAGGCACTTTAAGAGAGTGAATATTATAAACATTAGAAAGTCAGCACTTTAGGAAGTTAAGGGTCTGTGTGGGGGTGTGTGGGTGTTTTAAATGAAGAAGGTGCCAGCTTTTACTAGAGGAAAATGGTACATTTTGGAAAAGGACATAAAATTTCATCCACACACATTTTAATAGCCACGGTCAACCAAACAATGGGCCAAATCCTCAGATGTTGTAAACTGACTGAAGTCAAAGGAGTTATGTTGATTTTCCCCATCTGAGGCTCTGACTCAGGGCTTATAAGGTGTTAGAAATGTTTCAGTACACATTTGAGGAAAGAAGGAAAGGATTTCCACTGATCTTAAACTTTATTTAGTTTCTTAGGGCTTTATGTTTAAAAATTCAAAGGATCAAAGGAGAACTTGTTAAAAAACACAGCTGATTTCAATGCAATCAGCTGTGTTTTGGGATGCCTACTGTAGGAAAGGTTTTGTTCAGTTGAGTTCCTTCTGCTGGCACATGCTATATAAACGCCAATACTTTGGTTTTGTGCTTCTTCATTTATAACTTAGCAGTGCAACATAATATGTGGAAAGATCTTTTAGCAAAGGTTGCAGAATCCATTCCTAAAATTTTATTTTTCATAAGAAAAATCAGTGTGAGAAATCAGCACTTTTGATCATCCCTACAATAAGAAACTAGTGTGTGTGCAGGGAAATTAAAATTTTATGGATTTTAGATGCATGTTCTTTGACATTATAAACAGCAGCTAAAAAAAGAATTTTAAACGAAGTGAAAAATACATTAGTATTGTCCTCATTTAACCTCCAAACGTTTATCAAACCATATCAATTTCAAAAGAAATATGTTTGGAGATTAGGGAAACCCATTTCTTATTGGTCTGTCTCTTGCACTCATAAGCACTGAGGGGCAGACTCTTAAACCTCAGCCTGTGCTGAATAATACTGTACTCCACAGATAGTCATCATTGCAGTCAATGGGAGTACTTATGGGGTAAGGCACAACTCAACATGAATAAGGGTATCAGAATCTGTGTCTGAAGTAATTGCTTTAAAAATCTTATAAGAAATAGCTACTGAGACTTATGTATCCTCAGAGCAGCTTTCCTACTGTTGGCTATGAACCCAGCAGTGTGAATGAATTCCTCATGGCAGCACTATTCTCTCCTTCTAATTAATCCCTATTTACACTTTGGTTTCGATTTTTAGAACATTAATGAAACTCTCTCCTCTCCAAATAAATTCCCATTTCTGTTGTATTGGAGAGAACTCCTGGTCTGTAAAGCTTCAGAAACGACAAAGTCCTTTCTGGTTCTTTGGTTAGGATTACCAGTCTCATTGCCAATGCCAAAACCTGTCTGTGGCTTTTTTTAAATTCAGGGTCAGCATGGTTATAGAAACGAGAGAAAGACCTGTAAAGTTATCTAGGCCTCTTGGGCACAGGGACTGTGTCATGCCTTATTTTTGTACATCACCTACCATCCTTGGAAGGTGCTGCATTACTACTGATAATTATAGTCTCCTACCCTGACAATGCAGGCTCATTCTGCATCTACAGTATTTTCTAGTGGGGTTTTACACAGCTGGTATAGATCTGTCAATTACTAATTTAATAAACCACTTGAGCAGTGTTTTGTAAGTACTACTTGTACATTAAATGCTCATGTTCGCTGCCATTTCTTTTATATCAATATTACACCCACAAAACTATGTTAAAAGAATGTTAAGTTTGCAAAATCAAGCCCTCAAATTAGGAAATGCCAGAATTAAGGCATCCCATGCAACCTTAATTTGGTCCCTCCGTGCATAAGTGTTATAATACAGTTTAATTCAATGTTCATACCTAAAGACAGGGTCTGCTGTACTATTGCACTTCTGGAAGCTTTGTTTGGTTTTCTTAAGAAATTCCCAAGGCTGTTTTGAAATGAGACTGAAATATATTCTAAAATAAATATCTTTGTGCTGAACTCTGTGACATATAGTCTGTAAATGTGATACCATTTTCTTGCATTTGCATTGATAAAATGTGTTTCCCTCTGAGAGGTGTAAAATGCAAATATGATTTTTTCTTCTGTTTGAATAGTCCCTCACAGAGAAGGTGGTGAATGTTGCTGCAGGACTCAGACATGCTCTTGCTGCTACAGGTGAATATGCCATCATAAATTTAACATTTCAGTTAGAAACTAATAGTACTTTTAGTATGTGAGATGTCTAATAGCTTACATTAAAAAAGAAGGCAGGGGAGGGAAAGGATTTATGATTTTATTCCTATTCGCTACAGAAGCCATAGGAAAATGACAGCTGAAAAATCCTGTCCAAGTTAAGGGCAGGCATGTTAGGCAAGAACATGATAATGAATATGCTAGAAACACCTCTTCCTAAAAAATGGTGCTGAAAGAAGACTGTCCAAGAGCACAGGGACAGATTTTCAAAGCTATTTAGGCGCCTAAATAGCTTTGAAAGTTTGGCCCTTAATGACTTCTTGGGTCTCCTACTATCAGCAGTGCTCTATCGTGGCGGGTCATAGTTTGTATGAACTTTCAGGCCTTTTCCTGCTATCTGTTTTCAGAATTCTCCAAGGCTTGATGGGGAGTCTTCCACAGACATTCTATGGATTTGGCAGGGTTTTGCTGCAATCAACAGTCAGCACATTGCTTTCTTGTTGTTACTTGCATATGAGTTCCAGACAGTTGGGTATTGGATGAAGGGGTAAAGGGCTGAGATAGAGATTGGAAGAAACGTGTAGTCTAGTGGTTGGAACAAGAACTAGGAATCAAGCACCCCCGAGTTCTGACCACAATTCTCAATTATAATCCAGATCTGGATACTTGTATCCTCTGGGCTAAATTATGACCAGCCATAGGAGTCTGAGCAGAGGACTACTGGGTATAAGAGGTTAGGTCACAGTGTAGCAGGGAAATCCGCCTCTGTGGGTTGTTACTCCTTTACTGCTTCCCAGCATGTCGGCCAGCACAGCTGAGTTGTCATGGAGAGTGTAGTAAGCTGTGCCAGGTAAAGGGGTGGCAGAATTTATTTCTCCACTGGAGGCTGAATTGTGGGACTTAATTGTGATTCTTTGAATCACAGTTCGGTCCCATATCCTCTCTTGAGGCAGTGCAAATACGCAGTTCTCCTTACTGTGAGTCTTGAGCAACTCCACAATGTAGCCCTCAGGGATTTGGAGCAAGACACATACCCCTCTTTGGTTCAGGTTTCTCCATTTATAAAAGGAGAGTAATAACTACCTGTCTCTTGGAGGCCTTGTCAGGATTCATTCAATGTGTGTAAAGTGTGTTTGGGATGAAAAGGGTTGTATAAGTGGAAAGTAGTATTCGTTATAGATAACTTTTTTAATTAACACCAATATAAACTAAGCCAAGCAAACACTCTTTTGAAATTAGTTAACAAGAGAAAAGCCAGTCAACTGAATTTGTCAGTAATTGTTGTGTTTTAATTTCCCTTTGTATGCCTGCACTGAGAAGAAAGTGGCATGGTGTTCCAGTGGGGAACAGGCATGGCTTCTTGGGCAAACCGGGCAAGCCAAGGGAAAATGATCCCATCCTTCTTGACGGCAAAAGAACCTTGTAAAGTAACAGGTAACTAAAGAATCACACTTTTTCTTTGTAAAGACAGTAGCACTGGGAACAGTAATATATAAACCATGTACATATATACAAACAATGCACCTTTTCTTTAACCCCCCTGGTGTGTTATCTGCGCTTCCCATAATTTTGCAGTGATTCAGATGCATTACAGAAGGTCATTACAGAAGTAATGGATTCATTGATGCTGGGTAAGGGGCAAATCCAGACCCCCTCCTGCATGGTCACGGTGGGAATTAGTGCAGCTGCTGTGTGCAAAGAGGGGATGTGGATGTAAGGGAGTTGTGTTCTGTGGCAGCATGGAGGGGCTGGAACATGGGTGGGCTGATGTGCTGGGAGTGGGACTTCGACACTCCATGGACCCTCCTGTCTCTCTCACATTACAGGGATGCGAGTGGCCATGTTAACCTCCATGGAGTGGCTCTGCAGATGTGCTGTGGCTTGCAGATAGGTTTCCCCTCTGTGTTCCCAATCGTATCTCTTTAACACCTGGTCTTGGTGTTCCAGTGTGAACTGGCATGACCAGGGCTCGGGGTCTGGATTTCCCCTTAATCACAGAAACACATCATCAGCAGCACATTTTAAATATGTTCTCAGGAACTGGCACAGTCGTTTGCAGTGTGTCTGTGGTATGGAATGGGAACACAGGTTCACAATCCCCTGGACAAATAATGCTGACTTCCTTGGGATCTGTGTTCCATATGCTGAGACCTTTTGATGTAAAATACATAATACACCGCACTTATGGTGCAATTTCTGAAGTAATATAGTTCTATTCTGTACTACAAGGGATCTGGGCATAGAGTTGTGTCTTGCCTGTACTTATTCCATGGAACTGATGTTTCCTAGGTCTGGAAGATGTAAAGGTGAAAAAAGTCATTGCCAGCTCCTACCATTCAGTGTCACTTACAGGTAAGCCCTAGGTATATATGTACGTATTAGTAGGCTTGGGCAATGTATTTAGAAGCTAGATATTTGTGACTCTTAATTTTTGTTCTAGCTGGGCTCTGGTTTAGTTTGTAAAATCTGATGGGATCACAGCACAGCATGCTATAACTTCAGTGGTATTCATTTGTTTGAAAGAGTAAATTATCAAAAAATAGACTTAAGTGGATTTATTTGCTTTGAACACCATCTCCTCCCAAAGAGATCCTAGCCAGCACCCATCCCTGGTTAGGATCTCTTTGGGGAGGAGACGGTGTTCAAAGCAAATAAATCCACTTAACTCTATTTTTTGACAGTCATTTGGGGGCAGGTTCTTATACACTTACTCCACAAATAGTTTCATTGATTTCTACAAGGCTGTTCTGTGATGCATGGTGTTACCTGTTGTGAGTAAGAGTTGCAGAATCTGGGATTTATTAATGCACCTTGGTGGGACGTGTTCTGCTAAATCATACAGGCGCTTTTGTAAACACTACCTTTTGCACTCTGCAGTCAGTTCTTCTGTGCTTGCTAAACAGGAACCAGCATGTTACATGGAAAGACAGCTAGAGTATTGCTCTGCGTGAAGGGAAACAGGATTCATAGTACCATCAATTTTAAGGGCGGAACCGATCATCAGATCATCTTGTCTGACCTCCTGTATATCACAGGCCACCCAGCCTACCTGCACGCTGAACCCAACATCTAAAATTAGGCCAAAGGATTTACAGCCAACAGGAGACTAAACTGTTGTGTGCCACAGGCAGAGTACAGGAGGGACTGAGGTGCACCAATGATTGAGGCCCCCACAATGGCAAGGAATTTATTGAGTGAGATATATCCAGAGGATCCTAGCATGCAACCCGCACCCTGCATTGCACAGGAAGGCCAAAAAAACAAATCCCAAGGTCATTGCAAATCTGACTAGGGGAAAATTCCTTCCTGACCCCACATACGATGGTTGCTTCTTATGCTATAGATTTATAATCTTGAGGCATGGAAAATGTATTAATCTTTCTGAAGACATGAAATCTTGAGTAAAACTACACGTTTGGGATCTCTAGCATCCTCTAAACTGTGCACCAGTGTATTTACTTGGGCTAATTTACAGAGAGCAATAATTTTGTGGGGAAATGTTGCAAAATGTGAGTTTTATTGAATTCTAAGACATGCAGACTGAGGTGTCCCTAAGTATAGGCTACTCTGGGGAAAATCAATATATACCAGACTAACTGACATGTGAATTTATTTAAGTAGCAAATGGATTATTCTTCCATGTTTTTATTTTCTTGATTTTGATTAAGCAAGCAATCCTTTTTGGCTACAAAAAGACCAAAGCTCCTTATGCTAAGGATCCAAAGCTATTTAATAATAAAAAATTTCTGTCTCTCTCCCTCCTGCGTTAGCTTTTAAAGGTGTGTGTTTGACTCAAGGTACTACAGTACTTGTTTTTAAATTATAAGTGAGCTACAATCTGCAGGGGTTTTTTACAAGGATGTGAGGCACTGTTTATTGTGACAGGTTTCAGAGGAACAGCCGTGTTAGTCTGTATTCGCAAAAAGAAAAGGAGTTCTTGTGGCACCTTAGAGACTAACCAATTTATTTGAGCATGAGCTTTCGTGAGTCACGAAAGCTCATGCTCAAATAAATTGGTTAGTCTCTAAGGTGCCACAAGAACTCCTTTTCTTTTTACTGTTTATTGTATATTTCATTTCTGCTTAGTCTCTCCTGCCACCTGTTGGTGATACTTGGAACACTTCTAATTTGAAAGAGTTTTACAGAACTGTAGAAAGGATTGTTACAAAAACATATGGCACATTTTAAAAAAAGGATGATGAAGCTGTTAATTCACTCCTTCAGTGCTCAGCTTACTACTTACATCCAATATAGTAGCAACTATATGGCCTATAGGCATATGCTGTACTGCCTTTGGTTGTGTACAAATTACAAGGATCACATTAAAATATACAAAAGGGGCTAATGGTAAGTAGATCGTTGTAGCATCCTTAGTAAATTGTAAGCCACACAAATGTTATGTTGGTTATAGCCTTAGAAAAACTTAACTTTTTTTCTTTCCTTGAAATTAGCTGTTTCTGCCATATAACTTCTCAGGGGAAAAGAAGATTTCCTTTTTTCTGGGGAGGAATTCTACAAGAGTCAATTACTTGATTTTTTCCCCCCTCCCCCTTTTTAATTGAAAAAAATGACAGAGTCCTTTAGAAAACCTAAAAAATTCTGTTTTGGCATTCATTGTTTCTCTTAACAGTTCGTTAATGTGCTTTGATTAGTCCATTTCAAAGAATACTAAATTCAAAAAATTGTTAATGCGTGTCAGCAAGGTCTACGTGGACAGTTATTCAGTGGCAGGGTAATGTGGGTCAGATTCACGCCCCAGCTTGCATTGTGATTTTGTGGTGTGTGTATATGCAATTTTTTTTATTAAACAAATAGAGAAAAAATAGTAATTATCCACCAATCTATTTCAATGGTAGTCGATGTCCTTGTAGTGGAGAGAGGCATGAGCGGAGTTATTAGTTCTGCCTTGGGAAAGGAAAATGTGTTGAGGGCCCTTATGGCTACTTTTATTCTTTACAATCCAGGGTGTGTGTGCGTGTGTGTGTAGAGGAGTATAAATAGTGGGGAAAATATATAAGGAAAATTGAAACTGAATTAATGTACTACCCTCCCTTTGTATTTTTCTCCATCTGTTGATATTTCACAGAAGTAGCTTCCCTCTAATTTCTTTACTTTTGTATTTATTTCAGATGAAGGAGAATTGTGTGTTTGGGGTAGCAACAAACACGGGCAGCTAGTGAGTAAAGAGACTTTTCTTGTTGAGCCCCAGAAAATAGATGCTCATTTTTTCTCGGGTGAAAAGATTGGAGCGGTCTGGAGTGGATGGACGCACGTAGTGGCACAAACAGGTAGGAGATCCGAAAAGCAGCCAGAAGTTACGAGCAAATACTTAAATATCCACATTATTCTAGGCAAAACATTATTTTAATTTGATCTTCCTCACGGTTAAGTGATGCACAGAGGTGTTTTCAGATCAAGCTGTACAGTGATAGTCTTCAAAAAGTAGGGGAATGGACTTCTTTCCATCAAGAATACTCCTGCTTCTCTGAAAACTTCGTATACAATAAGAGCATCTGGCTTATTTTAGATGCTTGCTGCTGCAAAAGCACCAGTATACACAAACAGCTCAGATCACCAGATGATAGAAAGGGGGTAACTCTCCAGTAAGTGAGAAGTTCCAGGGACCAGCCTTCTGGGCGAGGTGTAGCCTCGTCCTTGGAGAAAAGGGAGTCTGGTGGTGTTCCATGCAGTGGTAGAAGATTTTGGCTTTGGTTTCCAGGTTGTAGGGTCATCATTGGTGAGAGGCCTCTGGCAAATTTCTATCAAGGCCATAGAAATTATACTTTGAGGAAAACCTACTGATGAGGCTCCTTGTGGTTCCTCTGGGCAAGGAGTTTTTCCGGGCAGTGGGATCATCATTAGTTAGTGAGGAAGGATAGTCTGGTGGTTAGCTTGGGAATTGGGAGACTTTGGGAGACTTCAGTTAATTGCTTGACCACATTCTCAGGGCTGGCCTTAAACCAAATGGCACCCCAGGCGAGGAGTGTCTATGGTTGCCCCTCCTCCATTTGTTAAACTTTTGAATACCTTATTTTTTATTGCATTTGTAGCCCATTTTGCAACTTTGATGTATGATTTACATGCATGATTCATCCCTGTCGTATAAGACAATACGTTTGCATGCTAGGATCTGTAAATCTGTACTTACTCATGCCATATGTAAGCAAATGAAAAAAATTCATTTCCTCTACGCTTATAACAACTTTTTAATTTTAAGAATAACTGAAATGTACTAACATCAAGAAATTGAATTGTGCACCAACATTGGGTGGACCAGTGTTAGAGTGTTACAGAAGGTGACATCATTGGAATATTAACCCTAGTCCTGTTTTAGATATTTTCCCATCAAATTTGCCCCTTTCTGCAAACTAGATTGCAACTGAGCTTTTTGCGTCCTATACTGAGCTCCTGAAGGCTTCTTTGGGGACATCTTTTATTTTCTATGGGGAAAAACAGACAGTATTAGGGAGAACAAAAGTCTATGTTCCACAGACTTAGAAAGTCATCAAACGCTACTTCTTTTACCATGCTTAACATGTAACAGTAGTTCTTTTATATTGTTATGTAGATAGGGGTTTGCTAGATAAGTTATTTACTTGTTCCCATAATATAAGAACTAGGGGCCACCAAATGAAATTAATGGGCAGCAGGTTTAAAACAAATAAAAGGAAGTTCTTCTTCACACAGCGCACAGTCAGCCTGTGGAACTCCTTGCCTGAGGAGGTTGTGAAGGCTAGGACTATAACAGGGTTTAAAAGAGAACTAGAGAAATTCATGGAGGTTAAGTCCATTCATGGCTATTAGCCAGGATGGGTAAGGAATGTGTCCCTAGCCTCTGTTTGTCAGAGGGTGGAGATGGATGGCAGGAGAGAGATCACTTGATCATTACCTGTTAGGTTCACTCCCTCTGGGGCACCTGGCATTGGCCACTGTCGGTAGACAGGATAGTGGACTGGATGGACCTTTGGTCTGACCCAGTATGGCCATTCTTATGTTCTTATATCACCGGTGTCTCTTTAAATACGTCTTTTATTAGTTGCTACTTACAGACTTCAAGTCTTAAAACACAAGTACACCTTCATAATTACACAGTAAAGCAGGGTTAATAATACCGTAGCTGGGCTTTCACTTCACTTTGTTCTGTCATCTCACTGACTGACTGGCCATGCCCCGCCGCTTATGTATCCACGAGGGCATGGCTCACAACATTCTAGAAGATTTGAGGAAAATGTAGTTCTCAGAAAGCCTGGAACATTCCATGAGATTCTACAAAAGTCCAGAACATTCTAGGAGGTTAGTGAAAAATGAATCTACATATGGATACCTGAAACACATTACTTCAAGCATTCTATTTTCCCTTTTGTCACTAACAACAAAAACAGCACCTTGAGCCCGGTGCCCCCCCAAGCCCGGCATCCCAGGCGGTCGCCTGGGTTGCCTGCCTGTAAATCTGGTCCTGCACATACTTCCAGTGTGATCTTGGGCAAGACTCTGTGCCTTGGTTCCCCATCTGTAAAATGTAGAAAATTCTTATATCAAATATTAAATGTACGATACAATTATAGTATTTATTTACCTCATGAAGGCAATGTGAGGAGAAATACATTAAAGACTTGGAAGGTGTTCAGATACTGTGGTAATAGAGGCCATATAAGTACTTAAGATTGAACTCAACCTAGACAGAGGTTCTGGATGGTACTGTGAGTCATCTTTGCAGTTATACAAGTGTATGCTAGCAGGACCACACTGTCTATACTATTTTGTGGTCGCTTGTGAACCCCAAAATGATTTTTCTTAAACTATTATAAAAAGGACAGTTAAAAATTATATGTCAGGCATCAGGAAAACCTGGTGGAATGGGATTTAGTTGTTTTTAAGGTTGGGAGCCTAAAAAGGTCCAATATTTCCTCTTTAATCTACTTCTAAATGGTAATGGATTTTGAAATTTATCCCTCTGTAAATCTTGGTATTTATGTCATCCCTCATTACTATAACTTCTGAATGCCTCTCGAGTGTATCCATTTGTTTTCACAACACTCCAGGAGGAGTTAGGGGGAAGTATTATCCCCATTTTGTGCTTTATCGAAGACATCTATGCAATGAGATGTGGTAGAGGAAATAACAAATAATATAGCACTGTACTCATGTCTTCAGATAGACTAAGTTTTTTGCATTTTCTCTTAATACTAGCTCTGCATGTACTTGAGTTTTCTTGATTTCCTTTATTACACTTTTAAAAACTAATAAAAAGTTGTATTTAAAAATATCCCAGAAAATAAGATGCTAGGCTGTATTGTTCGGTTTTGGTGAGCCATCTCATAGACAGCAAAATAGAAAATATCCACACAAGACTGGGAAAAATTATTACAATGAGGGGGGGACTGTCCCTCTGAGACAAGATGAAAGAAAATGAGTATGATTTTGATATGATCCTGCAGACCCTATGTCATCATGTGAAATTAAAGAAAATGGGACTATTCAAGTGTGCAGCGTATGCTGGATTGGGCCCTTGGCTTGGAAAATATAAGAGTCAGGCAATGTGATAGAGATACTTGTATGTACAATAACTGGTGATCTGATGATGGCCAGCTGGGGGCACTTTCATTGTTGCTCTGTCCAATAATGCAAGGACAGGAGGAAACTGGATAAATTAAAAAGCAACCCATTAAAAATGGGTAACAGGAAATATTATTTTTAGTAACATGTAAGCAGCCTGTGGAATTTGCTGCTGCAGCATATGTCACCGGGCTGAGCTTCTCCCTGGCTCCAAAGCATGCGCTGCCATGCCCAATCTTTTGCACGGAGGTTTATTTCCTTAACAGAGGTTAGCAAACAAACAAAAAACAGCCTTTTAACTCTATCCTTGGCCCCAGGCTTCAGGGCCACCTTTCCCAGGGGTCTCTGGCACTCAAGCTCCTGGTAGCTTCCCAGTCTCAGTCACTTCTGCTCCCTTCTTGGAGCAACCCCCACCAGGGCTGCTTCCCTGAGCCCCTGGTCCCTTGCTCCAGGGATCCACCAGAGGATCTAGCTCCTCTCCAATGTGGGGGTGTTTCTTCCATGGTGCAGCCTGTTTCAGTCCTTCCTCCTCCAGCTTCCCATTAGCAGCCCTTTATAGGCCCAGATGTAGCTCAGCTCTCTTTAACTAGCTGGATTGGGCTTACCTGCTTTGGTCCAAGAAAGCTGGGCTTAGTCTATCCATAGGGACCCACTACTTCATGACAGCATATTATTTAGGCAAATAGCTTACTGAGATTAACAAAAGGATTAAATGCTTGTATAGAATAAAAATAGCATTTGCAGTTATGTTAGCTAGTATAAATTACAAAGGACATAATCCTTAGACTTTGCTGTATACATTGATTGTCAGCTTGGGGGTGGGGTGGGATAGGCATGGTCAAGAAATAGCATTTCCCTGGTAGTTTTGCAGAACTTCCCAGAGGGGTCTTCACTTTCCTCTTAAACTTCTGTTTTAAGCCATCGCCAGAGTCAGATTGTGGGCTGGATGGCCTCTTTGTCTGTCCTGATGTGACCATTCATATGCTCCTATTGATTATCTAAAGACAGTATTTAGGAAGGGGCGACAAATCTCCCAGCATTATTATCTGCAGAGAGTTAAAAATTATTGCACTGGTCCAAGGTTCAGGACTTGCTGTGCTAGGCCTTGATCCAGCAAAGCACTTAAGTAGGTGGTTAACTTTAAGCATATGAGTACTATAGTCTCATTGATTAAAATTCAGCACATGCTTAAGTGCTTTGCTGGATTGGTGCCATAAAGCATGGTACCAAATAATACTATTGGTGTGAGAGAAGAATGTCTATGATAATGTTTGATATATTGCAAACTGTTGTGCTAGAAACGAGTGGAATGCAATGGATCACTGGATACCAAAGCATTTTTGCATTCTAGTGGCAGATAACATTTATCACTAGCGCTCATGATTCATGAGGTATGCATCACATGAAAGTTGCACAAATCTGACAACTTCCTTAACTTTTTTAACCCTACTTAAACTCTAACCTGTTTTTGGAGGCTTCTGTCTTGAGAATTCTTAGAGCTATAACCAAGGCAATGCACTATTTGAAAGCGTATTATCTTTGTTTTCAGGTGGAATAAAAGCACTGATCTCTAACTGTAGGGTTCATGAGAAAAGTGGTTCCACCATTAATGCTGACACTGAAGTGGGGGAAGCAAGACGTTAGTCAGCATAACCTGATTTTAAAGAGTGGTGATTGCCAAAGCGATCAGTTTGTTTCAGTATTTGTTGGCAATGAATATTAGCTATGTGAAACTTCATGTAGCAGATATTTATCACCAGCAAACACTGAAACAAATAAATAGCTTTGACAACCACACTCTTTAACATCAGGTTATTTTGACTAATAGAGAAAACACTTTTGAAAATAATTTAAATGGAGCTACACTGACTTCTACCCTCTAAGGATCTGGGGCAAAATTTTCAAAAGAGACTAAGTGACTTAGGAACTTACTTCCATTTTTAAAAGTGACTTTTAGGCACATAGGAACATAAGTCTTATTTAAAATCAATGGGATTTAAGATTCTCAATCCCATAAGGCCAAATTTTCAAAGGTATTTAGGCACCTGAAGATGCAGATAGGTGCCTAGTGACCTTTTCAAAAGTACCTAGGCATCTAATTCTCATTGATTTCAAGCACCTAAGCACTTCTGAAAATCCCATTAGGCATCTATCTACAGCTTAGGCACCTAAATACCTTTAAAAATCTTAGACCCTTAGACACTTTTGAAAATTTTACCCCTTCTCTAATATGTGTTCCTCCATTATGTGACCTTCTCCCTGCAATGAATGAGAGGCTGCTTGAGTCTCCTGCTGCTGAGTTCATGACCAGTTCCAGAGTCCCCTGTAAAAGAGGGTCCTAAAATCACCAGATTGAGGTACATGGATGGATTGAGGAAATAAAGGATTTAGGGGGGAAAAAAAGGATGAAGTCTGATATTTTCTCCACTTTGTCTACTATGGAAGGTGGAAACGGGATCTATGTTTATCACCAGAAACATCAGACTCAAATTGGCTTCAGCAAACAGAATCACAATGAAGGAACTTTGTTGTGTGAGAGTTTTACTTAGTTAATAGTCTATAACACAACAAAATATAATAGTTGAAATAGAAGTTACTTTAAGCTTCTCTGTTTCAGGACCCACCAGGAGGAGAGAAAATTTGGGAGAGCGGTACAAATTCGGGCCCAATAAATGTTTTGAAGCATCATCCAGATCAAAAGTTTAAATTCCTGCCAACATGTCTGTAAAATACTATCTATCAGAGAAGACATATAATGAAAAGGGTTGGGTAAAACTTGAACATTTTGCTCATACTTAAAATTATAAATGCAGCTATTCCAACATGTTCTCTTTCAAAACATTTTGATTTTTATCTGCTCAGACAAGCAGAAGTTGACTGCAGAGAAAACAGAACATTGAAGAAGTAAATGGGACAGCGATGTTGCTAAAAGCAACCATCTGGAGGAAGAGTTGGCTGTTTTTTTGGTTGCCCTGATTTGACACTGTGTAAACATGTCTCAGGAAGTTATTTCTTCATTATTAGATGTAAGGAAGCAACATGGCCTTTTTTTTTCCTCGGTTACATTAAGTTTTGCCTCTCATACTTACACTGATCTTATTTTTAAACACTGTGTTTCTTGTATGCTGTTGGTAGGGTTTTGCAGGGCAATGTTCAGCAATATTTGTGCTTTTCATTTCTTCCTACTTTCTCCTTCATCATAGCTGGAAACTCACTTCTGAGGTTAGGGAGATGCCTGACTTTTTTTTCCATGCAAGATATGCCATCGCATCCAATGATGATGAAAGTTCTCCTCTCTGTCATTCTATTGTTGTTTTTTTGCTGTTTGTTCTGTCACAAAATTCATTCATTGGTTCAGGACTAAGATACCTTTTTCTGAGGAACATGAATTGCTTGTCTGACTAGGGCTGTTGCTGTCTTTCACGGAATGTTCTATATTCTATGTTCACATTCGCCTTAACTGATCTCCTTTAAGTCTCATTTTTTATCCTTCTAAAATTGGGTTGTTTCTGTCAGAGTATTCCAGTCTCTGTAATTTTGGGTCTCTCATTCCCCTTGTGCTATCTTATTTTCAGTAGCAGGTGAGGGTCTTCAATGCAGGCCCTCTGCTTCTGCTTTGATTCCCGGGTTCCCCACAAAAGGAGACATGTAGTTAAGCTTGTACAGCCCTCCTTGTGCTCTTTCAAGAAGAATTACCTTGTACAGTAAGGTCAGGTCCAAAGCACATTAAAGTCAATAGAAAGTCTCCCATTGCATCCAGTCGGCTTTGCATTAGATCCCTAGTGATCAATTAAACACCTGTATTAGTCTCTACTTTGCTTCCTATATTGATTCTTATGCTGAGTGACTTTTCAGGCACAAATTTCAATTGTAACAATACCTCTGTTACTGACTGCAACATCAGTATTGCTCTCCACATCAAGTACGCATCTGATCCAAATCTCATGCCTCAGTTCCCAGTTCCAGCTGTGCTCTCTGCAGCTAATGAGCACAGCACTGCTCTAGACAATGATTTTTGTCACCACAGCCTTCGTGCCAGCAAAATGCTCAATGCCGCAACAGTCATTGCTACAGCAGGCATCTTCAAAATAGACAATGCCTTATAAACACAAGCAAGTGCACCCTCTCACCTTGCATAACAGCGTTAGCTGTCATTTGTGGTCTCCCTCAACATGTTTACATCAGTCAGAGTGGAATTGCACATCGATCAATGTGAATTTAGAAGTTACTGCTCATCTGTTTCAAAAGAGAACTGAGCCCTCTCCTGGAAAGCTAAAGATGTAAATTAGGCTACTCTCTGAAAGAGTAGAACTCACCTGACTTGAAGGCAATCCTAAATATAGCAAAAGTGTGAGAGAAAAGCCTTTATTAGACTTACAGAAGGTGAATCATCATCTTCAGTTCAAAACAAGTGATTTCCTGATTAACTGGGATGGCAGATAAATAAGCTTCTTTAATCTGGGCTGTTTTATTATCTAAGTATTCTCCTGAATAAATTCACTAATCTATTTTTCATGTACCATCAAATGAAATTACACGTCAGTTGAGTTTGGATGAAGAAATTCTTGATACAACTAAAGAATTCCCAGCTCCTTCACCTAGAGGGAGTATCTCAGTAGTGCAGTTACAATGCTATTTCTGCCTCCTCTGCAAATCTCACTGCAGCTCTCAGAAGTCTCAGAGGAACAATACACAATCAATCCCTATGAAAACAGCTTCAGTAGCATTAAATCCTGAAGCCAAACGCAATTACTGAATCTGAACTTCCTTGGATGTCCCTTATCATCAAACCAGTTAGCGCAAATAAAATTATTTTATGAGGTCTTTTCTGGCATGTTAGTCATCCACATAGCAAAACTGAATCGTACTCTCTGAGTCCAATAAATGCCTTTAAAGCAAGTGGGGATCCATCCCTGCTAGGATTTGGATGAAGGCAATAACTCGTTTCACTGGAAGCAAATGGAAATCTCCAGTCATTGTCTGCAGTACTTGCACATGTATCTTCTTTCTCTATCACCACTGGGTAAGGCCATCACATTTGCTGCTAAGTAATGTAATAGGTCTATTGCAAATGCAGCTAAGTAAGGCCTAACCTACGCTAGGAAATTAATTCGGTATAACTACATTGCACAGGATATGTCTACACTACCTACTTAAGTCAACCATGTTAGGTTGATTTACATCCACCACTGCAGTGGCTCATGTCCACACTACCCTCGTTCTGTCAGTGATCTGCATCCTCACCAGGAGCGCTTCCACTGACTGAAGAGGAGCAGTGTGGGGGGCTGAGAGCCAGGGCTGTCAGCTCCATGCAGCTCCCTGCCGGGAGTGGTGGGTGGCTGCCTGAGTTTCTCGGTTCCGTAAGTGCGGAGCCAGGCGGCTGGGAGCAGAAGTCAGGGGCAGCCAGGCTCTAGCTGCCCAGCTTTCTTGACAAGACAGCCAAGAGCTGATATTAGTAATGCAACATTTGCATAGAGACGGCATCACCCTAGCTACACTGACATAAGCCCTACGTCTCTTATGGAGGTGGAGTTATTATGTTCGTGTTGTAGGGTACGTACATCAGCAGGACTAGGCTGTAGTGTGTACACTGACATAATTAGGTCGATGTAAGCTGCTTTATGTCGACCTAAAAAATCCACACCCCTGAGCAACGCAGCTAAACCAACCTTTCCTCCGGCATACACAGTGCTGGGTGGATGGGAGAATTCTCCCGTCGACCTAGCTGCCGCCTCTCGGGGAGGTGGAATACCTACGCTGATGGGAGAACCTCTCCCATCAGCGTAGGTAGAGTCTTCACTGAAGAGCTACAGCTGTGTGGCTGCAGTAGTGCACCAGATGAGACTGGCCTCTGAAGTCTAAGCAGTACATTTTCAGTCCACTAGAGGTCCTTTTCGGTATTGCTTTGAATTAAGTCTCAGAAGCAGCCCTTAAGGGATGCCTTGCCAGCCTTGGAATACTGAGAAGCTCCATCTGAGTCTAAGCACTGCTTTGTGGCTCTTACTTAGTGCCAGTAAAGCCTCCGTTGTTAAGGGGAACCTATCTTTAGCTCTTCAGCTGCCCTATTTTAGCCGAAGAATCCTTTGCAGAAGGGACTGCTTTTGGGCAAAGGCTACCTTAAATAAGGTGCAGTCATTTAAGGAGCTCACATTTAATGGAGGTTAACTGTATGTTGGGCATATAGCTTTGACCTACTAGAGCCTAGATTTACATAAATACTAGAATTTTCATTAACTGCCGTTAAGGGGAGATTCACAGTCTTGTTTTCCATTTCCTTTCTTAAGAAGACCTTTAGAAAAATTACCTTGCCAAGAGGCAAAGTGCAATTTATATTATTCCAGACCTAGTAGCCAATATTGATGTGGCAACATCTGCCTTTAGGGGCATCTCTTTCTAACAGAGCTTTCATTGCATTTGTTCCTCCGTGGGTGGCTCAGATGTACTCTTCCTACAGTACTGAGCACACCATTGGCTTGATGAATTTGATTGCCAAAATGTTATATTTCATATGTTGCATGCAAATATGGGTTAAATCCTGCCCTGCATAGGTGAGAGCAGAGTAGACAGGCGGGTGTGTTCTCTGCTTCAGCAATCCAGCTGCCTCCATAGGGCACAGTCTGGTGAGGCAACCTGTACCGTTCCTCTGAGCAGGAGCAGTGTATGCACACAGATGCTCAGTTAGTGCCTCCCCCTTACACACAATCCACAGACCAATAACCTGGGGGATGTCTGTGTGGGCCAGCGTGTGGGCCAGCATGTTTGCCACATGTATCTCTTGGAGTTATGGAAAAAATGGGTGCATGGTTTATTTTATTTTCTTTTTGTGGGGAAGGAGGGAAAGATGCAAGGAGTCTTTCCCAAACTCTATACTCTTGTATACTAATTAACACCTCTCACTTTATATTACTAAATAATGCTATGACAGGGCACAGGAGCACTCTCTGGTTCTTGGAAACAAAGAGTTACCCTGGTCTCAGCTCCTTCCTTTGCCCCCAGTGGTAACTGGCTGCTTGGGAGAGGGTGGAGGGAGAATATCTTGGGAAAGGATTATAGCAGTGGGATGAATGTCAAGCTGGGGAGTTTTTGCTTCCTTTTCTGCTTATGTGAACTTATTTTGCCTTCTTATTATAAACCTCATTCATTCTGGCCAAGACCTTGCTGACCACAGCTCTCTTTTTTCTGTTGAGCCGTTTTTCAGCTGACACATGCTTTCTAGGCTGGACTTCTGTCCCTGTGTCCTAAAGATAATTCTGAAAAGTAAACCGTTGTCCGTGGAGTGTACAAGATAATTACTACTGTGTTACTGAGCAGTAGTTTGCTCTGTCGTATTGCCTCTCTGCTGAAGACCTCAAAGTGCTTTATGTGAATAAATCCAAACTTTACAACTTCCCCATGAGGGTGGTTAATTTCCTGTCTGTTTTGCAGATAGGGAAATAACCAAGTCTTTGGAAGGTTGGGTGATTTTTCAAAGGTCTTATCAGGAGTAAAACCCAGGTCTCCTGACTCTAAGTCCTGTGCTATAGTCACAAAACCATCTATGATAATGTAAAAGTGTACGTCACAAGCCCCACTGCTGGAGGGGGTTAACTGGCAGTCACATGTGAGATTGAGTGTGGGGCTATAAAGGTAGAGGAAAAGTGGCTGGGGCTGCCTATGGTTCCTTTTTCCTCCCAGCTGGCTAAGAAGTTGGAAAGCTGTTCTGTATAGGTTCTTATACTGCCCTCATCACTGTAGTATCTGAGCGTCTTCCAGTAGTGCATTAAGTGATGTGACTAACACCTGCCACATGCGGTTTGTTGTCTCTCCCCAAGGGGAGAATTGTGTGTTCAGTGGAGTATTTTGTTTTGATAGGGAGTTATATGCTGTCATAAATATAAAGGGAAGGGTAAACCCCTTTGAAACCCCTCCTGGCCAGGGGAAAGCTCCTCTCACCTGTAAAGGGTTAAGAAGCTAAAGGTAACCTCGCTGGCACCTGACCAAAATGACCAATGAGGAGACAAGATACTTTCAAAAGCTGGGAGGAGGGAGAGAAACAAAGGGTCTGTGTCTGTCTGTATGTTGGGTCTTTGCCGGGGATAGACCAGGAATGGAGTCTTAGAACTTTTAGTAAGTAATCTAGCTAGGTATGTGTTAGATTATGATTTCTTTAAATGGCTGAGAAAAGAATTGTGCTGAATAGAATAACTATTTCTGTCTGTGTATCTTTTTTGTAACTTAAGGGTTTGCCTAGAGGGGTTCTCTATGTTTTTGAATCTAATTACCCTGTAAGATATCTACCATCCTGATTTTACAGGGGGGATTTCTTTATTTCTATTTACTGCTATTTTTATTAAAAGTCTTCTTGTAAAACACTGAATGCTTTTTCATTGTTCTCAGATCCAAGGGTTTGGGTCTGTGGTCACCTATGCAAATTGGTGAGGCTTTTTATCCAACATTTCCCAGGAAAGGGGGGGTGCAAGTGTTGGGAGGATTGTTCATTGTTCTTAAGATCCAAGGGTCTGGGTCTGTAGTCACCTAGGCAAATTGGTGAGGCTTTTTACCAAACCTTGTCCAGGAAGTGGGGTGCAAGGTTTTGGGAAGTATTTTGGGGGGAAGGACGCGTCCAAACAGCTCTTCCCTAGTAACCAGTATTAGTTTGGTGGTGGTAGCGGCCAGTCCAAGGACAACGGGTGTAATATTTTGTACCTTGGGGAAGTTTTGACCTAAGCTGGTAAAGATAAGCTTAGGAGGTTTTTCATGCAGGTCCCCACATCTGTACCCTAGAGTTCAGAGTGGGGGAGGAACCTTGACATATGCTTTTGTTTTTAATGACAATATTTTTCTGGCAATTGGGACCTGCTGTTCTGAGTGGCTTGGGTTTGTTTAGGATCCTTAATTTGAGTCAATAAAATAAAGCTTTGAGGAAAGGGATTGAAATTCCTCTGCTGGTGAAAGGGTTCGTTATTCATCTTCCGGAGCTAGTGGTTCTGCTCAGTGCCTTACACCATCCTTTCACGCTCCTTTCTCAAATGACAGAGTTTTCCAGAAGGAGGATACTTCCATAAGAAATATTTACTCATCCCTCTCCCGTCAGACACACATGCATGTGACATGTTGTGGGTTGATAAAAGATATCACCCAGGAATCTTGTGCCTGCTATCCTGGCCCTGTTGGTGGTGCGTGTTGTGAAATGCTACCCTCTTTGGTTGTAACATCCATTTTGAACTCTTCTACCTATAGTATGATTGAAAAGGATTAGATGCAGTACAAGTGAAATGACTTTACTACATTATAGAACAAAGTTTCAACAAGACACTATTTCAGATATGAAGTAGGCAGACTATAAATTGCAGTTAATTGAATGAATGTGACAAACGCTCAATGCCAGTTGGTGACAATCAAACACTTTGAATGAAGTCTCTGACATTCTTTCTAATGCAGAATAGTTAAGCTTTCAGGGATGGAGGGAGTGTGATTTTGAGATTTGGAAGAATATATTAAAATATTAGAGATCGGTCAAATCAAAGTAACAAAACCATTGGCAGGTCTTAAACTAAAGAAAACAGTGGATAATTAGGTGGTTTTAAGGCTGAAAACTACTTGTATGGCTGCCCTTTTGCATTAAGCATCTTATCTGGTAAGGTCATTTGCTGTTCTAAAGTCATCTGGTGGAAAACTATGTTCTTACCTCCCATATGTGATGCAATGGTTGGGTGTAACGAAGAAGGTGCGTTGTCATTTCTGAATTTCTTGTATTTTCAACTAGTCTAGTCATCATATTCAAATGTTCTTTTCTTATGTGATTATTACATAACCCAGTGGTTTTTAAAAAAGAAACTGAAATTCAGCTTATGAGCTGATCTTTCTCTCCATGATGTCTTCAGGTTAAAGGGAGCAGGGTCTGGCTATTAATGTAATAACATCATCGATGCTGCTTTTCAGTAACAATGGGAAGGGTTTGTTATAATGGGTTTGTGCATAGGAAAGGGGATCTCTGTAACATGATATTTATCCTCACAAACACTCTGTGAGATAGGTAGACAGCTATTATTATCTCCATGTTATAGATGGGGAGACTGAGGCAGAGGCTAAATGGTTTACTGTGTGCCACTCAGCTAGTCACTTGCACAGATGGGATTGCAACACAGAACTTCCAGGTTTCCACTCCCATGCCCATTTGTCTAGTCTGCACTACCTGTCCATGCAATGAAAAGTTACACTATATCAGTCTTTGTGCTTGTTGCTTGCTGTCATGATTGTTATTTGTTGTTTGTAATACAGTAGCCTCCTTAATAAAGGATTCATAGATTTGAATGTTGGAAGGGGCCATTACATCATCTAGTCTGTCCTCTTATGTAACACAGGCCATGGAATTTCAACCCATTACCCCTGTACTGAGCTCAGTAATTTGTGTTTGGCTAATGCTTTTCCTTCAGAAAGGCATCCAGTCTTGATTAAAAGATATCATAGGATCATAGGGTTGGAAGGGACCTGAGGAAGTCATCTAGTCCAACCCCCTGCTCAAAGCAGGACCAATCCCAATTTTTGCCCCAGATCCCAAATGGCCCCCTCAAGGATTGAACTCACAAGCCTGGGTTTAGCAGGCCAATGCTCAAACCACTGAGCTATACCTCCCCCCCCATATCAAGAGATGGAGAAGCCACCATTTCCTTTGGTAGTTTTTTCAGTCATCAGGGCCCTGTTGTTACTAGGAACTGTACAGACAAATAACAAAGAAGATAATCCATCCCCAGTGAGCTTTCTGTCCAGGAGTGTGAGAGAGGAGACAACAAGTGAACAAAAGAGACAAATGGGATGGGGGAAAGTGGGAGGATGGGGTGACAAAATGAAGAGTTGAGCAGAAATATGTGGTCAGTAATAACCTCTTGTGGTACTTTGAGTTTGTTATATATATGTTTAATAAGCCCTTGTAGGACCTAACTTACCGGGGTGGGAAAAGAAGAAATTCTAGCCTAAACACTAAATAATGCCTAAGTAAAAATGAGTAGAGTGAAATGCGGACCAATATAAAGTGGGGTTTGGCAGAGTATTAATACAGCAAAGAGAACTCTGGCAATTGTGGAACAGCTTTTGCTTAAGTTAAAAATTATTTTTGGCAATATTATACACTCCCAATTCACACATTCTAGAAAAGATGGCAGGCTTCAGGTGATATTGAACACTACATGATAACGTTAATCATGGGCAGACATCTCTGTGCACGAGGTCATTGTCTATAACTCATTGAGATATAATGAGATTGGTCTGTTGACAAGTGTAAAGTGATTTGTAATAAAAATAAAAAACAATTGCAGATTACTTTGCATTGATCTGCTTGATAAGGTCTGTCATATCCTAGAGAGTTATGACTGCAGCTAATGCTGGTTCTTATCTGCTGCTGGGTTCCATAAAATACCTTTTGATGTTATTGAATCTCTGTGACAAGTGAACAATATAGCTATGCAATATTTTGGAAGTGAAAGTGCTAGTTAAAACAGTGAAGCTTGACAGAGAATTGCCAGATCATGGAATATACATTCAGCATTGGCATGAGCTGTATTTTCAACTAAATCATCCTCTTACAATATTTTTCCTGGTGAGGTGTTTGGCTTAGTATGTCATAGTACTATGACTGATATGGCCTAATTTTCTGAAGTGACTAGTGATTTTTGGGTGTCTCAGTTTTTGGGTGACCAATTTGAGACACATTAAGGTGGCCCACCCTGATGGTTTGCATTCGAACTGGACAGGACGGACAAAGGGAGGGAGAAAAAGTATACAACATGAAAGCAGATTGGGAACTTAGAAAATTAAATGATTCATCCAAGGGCACACAGCAAGTCTGTGGGAGAGCTTGGTATTGGACCCAGATCTCATGAGTCCCAGTCCAGTACCTTAGCTTGAAGACTGTTCTTCCATAAAATAGCATAATATCACTTATTTTTATTTGATTAAATGATTTTTATATTGCCTTGGTGGGGTCAGTCCTGGACACACAGTACTTCCTTGCTAAATCAATGTTTGTACGGGTGCCGGTTGGACTATGTGGTTACCTAATGAAGTTTGTTTATGGGCACCAGTTGTACATTAGTTTATTTGTTCTGATGGGTGAAAATATGTTGCTTATGAACTAGCTGACTTTCATTCATTTAGACTTTATTGACTGCTTGTAGTTGTTTTGCTTTGTCAAAACTGTAGTCTCCTTGGTCAATCATTTTGTGATTCAAGTTGCTTTTTAATTCTGGGAACTTTAGCATTGTTAATATTTCTAAAATGTATGGAATTAAAGCTTAGCAGAAATCCATTTTAAGGAATCTACAGATCATTCGGAATACACA
This sequence comes from Caretta caretta, assembly GCF_965140235.1. NCBI lineage: Eukaryota > Metazoa > Chordata > Testudines > Cheloniidae > Caretta > Caretta caretta. The sequence continues at coordinate 27,346,056 of NC_134211.1, forward strand.
GGAGCAGTAATAAAGATCTTTGGTGCACATGGGAATTGGCTCATTTTTTCCTTAGTTAAATCTCTAAACTGAGTTCCCAGTTTCATCACACATTGACCTTTCACTGTCCTTTTAACTTACAAAGTTTATGGAAGCTGCAGCTATAGGGCTGATGGAACTGTGTGGCAGAGTTCTTGGCAATTTGATTCCTGGCAGACAGCTGGCTGAAAGCTGACGTGGAATGCTGGACTTACTCTCCTGAGTCCAGTTTTTCTAAGGGCTGCAGGGTGGCCAGTCCAGCAGGTCCTGCTAAGTATCTGGAATGGAACAGAAGACCAGTAGAAAGTAGCTCCAGGGGAGTGCGTGGTGCTGCAGTTAGGTCACAATCAACACACATAGTGAGTTATTTTTTGCTCACTTGCCAACTCCTTCCCTTCAGTGAGAGAACTAGACGGCTGTCCATGTTTCCCCGCTGTAAGCTGGCTCACTCCAAAAGCTCTCTTAACCACAGAGCCTTCCACAGTCTTCCACAAACTGATGCCTCACTCTCCACCTCAGAGTCTAAGCCTGAAGCCTAAAGGTGGTGCTTTTCCTTACTAATTTATTAGAGTCCAAGAAAAGTGTCAGTTTTCTCTGGACCAAGAAGGATGCAGTTGTTGTTCAGTGTTTTTTTTTTTTTTTCATAATCTGTGGGTGGCTTCCATCTCGTTCTGGACCTCTCCATTCTTGACCTATCAGAAAAAAAGAGCACTGATTCAAGCAATAGGCAAAGAAATGTGCTTGGACCTGAAAAAAGCCTATCTGTACTTCTCTGACCCCAAAATACCCTGTGATTCACAGCAGCCAATCAACATGGTCAATTCATAGCAGTGCCTTTCAGGTTGTCGTCTGCTGCCAGAGCTTTGATGGTGAGTCTCTTTTCTGATCTCGGACAGCAAGGATTTCAAATTTATCACAGCATAGACAACCTATTAATAAAAGCCCATCTGCAAAGTAGACTGCCTGACACAGCACTCAAATCCTGCAAGAACTTGGCTTTATTATTAATACAGAAAATGATTTTGCCAGGGCCACTGCAGAAGAGCCTGCCTCTGGGGGCTCACTTCCCAGTGAATCCAGGAGTAATCATGCTATTAGAGCATTTCAGAAAATCTGGGATCTGCTGTGCTCACTCTCCAGGTCTTGCCAGGTTTAATCGCTGCAGTGGTTTCTACTCAGCACAACGGTAACCTCCCATGATGTTTTGCTTTATCTTTTTGAGCTCCAGTCCTTCTTCCTCACTTTCAGCCCTACAGTATGGACAAGCTACTTGTGCTTCCTTTTTACAAGAGCTACATAAACAAAAGCTGTTGGGGTAGACTCTGACTTTGTGTGGGTGATTCCCTCTTGGCAACTGCCCTCCCTTGTATATACATTTGTATATAATTTCTCTTAACTGACTAGCAGAGCTGGTTGTTGGCTCACTGCAAGTCTTGAGTTACATACAAAAATATATGTGGTTTGCAGGTTACCATAATGTCTGTAAATATGTGGCCAAGGATTGTTACAGCACTTTCTTCCTTGAAGTTCAGGGGTCAGCAGCCTCGTTGATGTTATTTTTAATTTTACATGCTTGGGATGGTTACACATCAGGAAGAACACTGGTAACTGCTCCATCTCCCTGATGGTGCCCAGAATCCTTAGAAAACCAGCATTCCTAGTGCTTCTGGTTTTCTGAATGTAATCGTGCTACAGCTGTAGTTAATTCTTTTTTTTTTTTACTATTTTGTAATTCTATACTCCTGGTAATCTTGTTGCTCCCTACTGGGAGTTGCCTCTACACCGTCGCAATCTTGAAGAAAATGTTTCTGCTGATTATATCACAATGGACAGATTAGGTTTGAGGTTTACCCTAAAAGTTTTCCATTCCGTGTTTCAGAGTTGTTCATGTGTACTGTTTCTTAACAATAGTTTGCTAACAATAGTTATAGAGTAATTCAAGTCTAGTTTATGGAGCAGCTGTGTTTTTTTTCCCCTTCCTTTTTTGTTGGACGTGAGTCAGTGAACTAAACGGAATGATTTTTAATAAGCGTGTCATGCCATATTTTGCTTGCATAAAAAGAGGAGGCCAGGAAGGTGCTAAAGCCAAAATAATTTTGTTTTAAATGTTTTCCCTAAAATAGAGATGTAAGTGACTGGCAGTAAGCAAGATGGGACTTAATACATTTATTTGAATATGAAGAGACTTTCCCAAACAAAATGTATTATGAGAGGATTGGCAAGCTGAGATTTGGATGCCCTTTGGAAAATAGGATTTAAATGGGTCTCAGTTAAATTTAGATCATGCTGGTTGCTGAGAGCCTTTTGTCAAGGAGTTTAAAATGGAAAAAATAACCATGCTGAATTTTGCAGTTCTTTTCCACTCATCTTTGGATGTGACAGTTTTTGGAAAGTGTCTGTACATAGCAGAGGGTAAAGTGCACTCTGCCTGTGGGAAAGGAGGGTATTAAGAGGGTACCTGTGGTGATATTTGTATTTGTTATAACAGTATTTTCAATATATTATGCATGTCCATTTCTGAGCAGTCTTCCTGTTCGCAGAGGCAGCTGACATTTTGTGAGACAGAAGGATGCAGTGTGCTACATGGGAGACACCCTGTGCTCTCACCTGAAGGCTTTGCTTTTGTTCTTCCATGTTTGTTTGTTTTTTCATTTAATGTAAATTAAGTCACTGCAGCTGAAAGTATATGGTTCCCCCTTGCATATGAGAAAGCATACCACCTGTCATTCAGTAGCTCTAACAGGTGGTGAAATCAATCTAAATATAATTTCCTTTCAGGAGGAAGAATTCAGTGCTATGTGTGACTGTGTCTGCTTCTTCTCTCTGGTTACCACTGGAGTACTAGTGACAGTTGTTGCTAATGTTGCCTAATTGTTTTAATCCGTACCCTGTTTTGAGTTGCTCCTTCATAGTTTCACTTTGTGTTCTGATATTTTCCCAGCCTGGTGAGTTAAGTCTTGTTTTAGTATGAAGAGAATAGGTTAAACACCCTCCCCTCTCCCCCCCCGCCCCGCCAATGCTTTACCCATTATTAAGAAAAATAGGAAAAAAAGAGAATGAGGTACAAAGCAAAACATTTGCAGGGAAATACCCCAGTCTGAGAAGCACCTTTTAACGTTTCAGTGAGAACTGCTTTTGTTTTAGCAGAGTTAGAAGACTGAAAATCAGTCATGACATTCACAGTGAAATTTAGAAAATCAGTTCTTATTAACCTATCTCTGCTGTCAATGAATGAAGTCAATGGGAGTGCTCTAAGTGTAAATAAGATGCTATTAAGTCTATAAGGCTATAGTTTTCAGTGGCAGCTGTCTGCTCGATTCTTAGGATTTACCTCAAACATGCAAGAGATTCTTATATTAAGTCTGATTTGCAAATACTGTGATTTTATTTTTATTTATTTTAATATATTGAAGTGCTAGAAAGGATGCCTATTCATATACTATAGGTGCCCTTGACGGAACTTAAAAGTATATCCTAAGTGCAACCATGTAAGCTAACCCACTGCAAATCTGCCTTGCCCTACAAATTATATTTCCTCACATTTTCAAATGCCTGGGGAAAAAAGATGAAAGTTGCAACATGCCTTGAAGATCATTAAGTCCTGTTTTCAAAAGTGATGTAAGCTCTTAGGTACCTAAGCCTCATTGAAAGTCAATGGGATTTATGGTTCTAAATGCCTAGGTTACTTTTGAAAGTGGGACGTAAGGTCTTAAGTCACTAAGGCGTTTTTGAAAGTTTTCCTCTGAGCTATTATGGTCAAAGTAGGGGAGCAAATTCCAGAGCCTTGGGATCCTCACAGAGCATTCCTGGACCTTCACTTGTTTATATCAGTGGAGCTTCAGCTCAAGTTCTTCCACGGATCTCGACTGTGATATAATACTGGGGAAGAGGTGATCTCTTGCGTGGGTAGGTAGGTTCTAAGCCATTTAGGACTTCAAAGGTCAAAAACGTTTTAAACTTCAGCTGCGACTTCTCAGGCACCCAGGGCTGATTATGGAGCATTGGCTGAATGTGCTTATGGCAAGATAGGTCACTTACCAAGCAGGTTACCATTTTCTATATCAGTTTTTAGTTTTAAAAGTTGAATTGAAATTAGATTAGACTGTGACAAGATTTAGCTCAGCTTATGGTTAAAGTCTTCATCACTTAACCTAATGATGAAGCTGAAAAAAGACAAGCGAGTAGTGAAAACTCTCTTCCTTCTTGGCCTCTCTCTCAACCAGCATTTTAAGCTCAGGGCTTATTGGTGTCACCAAAGAAAGAGCTAGTGCTTGAGACAGTGTAACTCACTGGTCAGCGTGTGATGTGTCCCCCTCTGTACCTAACCCACAGAGGGTGCGAATCTCCTCTGGCTACAGAGATTTTTAGCTCACACTGTAGAAACTCATGCTTTCAGCTCTGGAGGTTTCTGGTTCATTCGCTGGCATTGGCGGCATTCACAATACCACATCTTTATGTCAATGGTGGTGTTATGCTCCTGGGAAAAGAGGAAGAACAGGCAGGTGGTCTAGTGGCTGGAGCACTGAACTGGGACCTATTCCCAACGCTGCGATTGGCCTGCTGAGTGACCTTGGCCAAGTCACTTCTTCTATCTGTACTTTAATTTCTCCATCTGTAAAATGGAGATAATTATACTGCTGCCCCCTTTGCAAAGTTTGCTTGAGGTCTACTGATGAAGAGCTATGTAAGAGCTAGGTGGTGTTACTGCTACTCTTAGGCCCTGTCTATATTAAGGACATTTGCACTGGTCTAACCACGCTAAGATAGTTACATTGATTTAGATCCCTAATGTAGATGTTTTGCAAGCATGCAAAGTGGGATTTATCTTGGTGAAGCTTAATCCGGTAGAGAATTGTACTGGGTGAAGCCCTGTTTGGCACTGGTGCAGGGCTTCCACATTAGGGATTGCACTAGAATGACTAAATCATTGTTGTCCCCTTGGTGCAAATTGCCTCAGGACTTGTCTGTGTAAGAAAATTGCATTAGTGATTTTAAACTGGTGCAAATCCCTCTGTGGATGCTCTTATTTTAGTTGAAACCAGATTTATTGTCATCTAGTTTACAGCAGTTAGGATAGAGCTTATGCTAAACTCAAATAAGCCACTCTTAAACTGAAATAAAAGTGTCTACACAGGGGTTTGGACCAGCTTAACTAAGTCACATAAAAAAACCCATTTAAGGGTATGGCTACACTTCCAGATGTAGAGCGCTTTGAGTTAAACCAGCCTTTGTAGAGCGCAGTAGGGAAGGCGCTACAATCTGTCCACACTGACAGCTTCAAGCACAGTGGCGTGGCCACATCTGCGGCACTTGCAGCGGCATTGGGAGCGGTGCATTATGGGCAGCTATCCTAGCATGCAATTGACTGCAACATTCTTTTCCAATGGGGGTGGGGTGGGGTGGAGTGTGACAGGGAGTGTGTTGTGTGTATGTGGGGGGAGAGAGAGTGGGTTTTTGCGGGGCTGAAAGCATGTCAGCGTGTTGTCTTGTAGACCTCCAGCAGCAGACCTCCCCCTCCTTCCCGCCTCTGTCTCTCTCACACAGACAGCATTCCACAGTAACAGCTTGCTTTGTCTCGGAGCTGGCTGTCAGAAACGGAGCTTTCAAAGGGCATATCCGCATTCCTAGGCGAGTTCAAAACAATGAGAAGAGTGGCCACTTGACATTAAGGGGATTATGGGACTTTTCCGGAGGCTGATCAGAGCGCAGTAATGCAACACCTCGTTCATACTGATGCCTGGGCGTTTCAGCCACTATGCAAAAAGTGTTAATCTTCTCGTCGAGGTGGAGTACCTGGAGCGCTCTAGCCGTGGAGTCAGAGCGCTCTATGTGCCTTGCCAGTGTGGACAGGAAGTGAGCTAGGGCGCCTGGGGCTGCTTTAATGCGCTCTAACTCGCAAGTGTAGCCAAACCCTAAGTTAAATCAGTGGAACTTTATTGTGTAGACAAGCCCTTAGTATAGATCGAGGCCGTGTATACCAGAGCTGTAAGAAGCATAGAGATTGCCACTTAGCAATTCAGTAATAGGATCAGAGGTACTTAGAAAAAGGTGAAACTAGATAACTTTTCAGTTGATGTAACACAGTGTGTTCAGCATGAGTTTCAAGACAGTGGTAATGCTGAGCAAAGAAACATCATCAATATCTGCAACATTTTAATATCATAGAATCATAGAATATCAGGGTTGGAAGGGACCTCAGGAGGTCATCTAGTCCAACCACCTGCTCAAAGCAGGACCAATCCCCAACTAAATCATCCCAGCCAGGGCTTTGTCAAGCCTGACCTTAAAAACTTCTAGGGAAGGAGATTCTACCACCTCCCTAGGTAACGCATTCCAGTGTTTCACCACCCTCCTAGTGAAAAAGTTTTTCCTAATATCCAACCTGAACCTCCCCCACTGCAGCTTGAGACCATTACTCCTTGTTCTGTCATCAGCTACCACTGAGAAGAGTCTAGATCCATCCTTTTTGGAACCCCCTTTCAGGTAGTTGAAAGCAGCTATCAAATCCCCCCTCATTCTCCTCTTCCGCAGACTAAACAATCCCAGTTCCCTCAGCCTCTCCTCATAAGTCATGTGTTCCAGTCCCCTAATCATTTTTGTTGCCCTCCGCTGGACATTTTCCAATTTTTCCACATCCTTTTTGTAGTGTGGGGCCCAAAACTGGACACAGTACTCCAGATGAGGCCTCACCAATGTCGAATTGAGGGGAACGATCACGTCCCTCGATCTGCTGGCAATGCCCCTATGTATACATCCCAAAATGCCATTGGCCTTCTTTGCAACAAGGGCACACTGTTGACTCATATCCAGCTTCTCTTCCACTGTAACCCCTAGGTCCTTTTCTGCAGAACTGCTGCTTAGCCATTTGGTCCCTAGTCTGTAGCGACGCATGGGGTTCTTCCATCCTAAGTGCAGGACTCTGCACTTGTCCTTGTTGAACCTCATCAGATTTCTTTTGGTCCAATCCTCTAATTTGTTTAGGGCCCTCTGTATCCTATCCCTACCCTCCAGTGTATCTATCTCTCCTCCCAGTTTAGTGTCATCTGCAAACTTGCTGAGGGTGCAATTGACACCATCCTCCAGATCTTTTATGAAGATATTGAACAAAACCGGCCTGAGGACCAACCTTTGGGGCACTCCACTTGATACCGGCTGCCAACTAGACATGGAGCCATTGATCACTACCCATTGAGCCTGACAATCTAGCCAACTTTCTATCCATATATAAATTGTTAAGTGCAAATGAATGGATCTTGTCAGCTCTTGTTAAGTTTAACTAGAAATATGCAGTGATTTATTTGTCTTGACTGGCACTGTGGTCCGTTTGGCCAAAAAATGAGGATTTAATTATAAGTGTTATATATTATCACATATTAAATCTGTACACATACTTGAAGGACCATGAGAGTGACCAAAATGATCATAGAATAATAGAATCATAGAAGATTGGGGTTGGAAGAGACCTCAGGAGGTCATCTAGTCCAACCCCCGGCTCAAAGCAGGACCAACCCTAACTAAATCATCCCAGCCAGGGCTTTGTCAAGCTGGGCCTTAAAAACCCCTAAGGGTGGAGATTCCACCACCTCCCTAGGTAACCCATTCCAGTGCTTCACCACCCTCCTAGTGAAATAGTGGTTCCTAATAACTAACCTAGACCTTGCCCACTGCAACTTGAGACCATTGCTTCTTGTTCTGTCATCTGCCACCACTGAGAACAGCCTAGCTCCATCCTCTTTGGAACCCCTTTCAGGTAGTTGAAGGCTGCTATCAAATCCGCCCCCCGTTCTCTTCTGCAGACTAAATAAGCCCAGTTCCCTCAGCCTCTCCTCATAAGTCATGTGCCAGAGCCCCCTAACTATTTTTGTTGCCCTCCTCTGGACTCTCTGCAATTTGACCACATCCTTTCTGTAGTGGGGGCCGCAAAACAGGATGCAATACTCCAAATGTGGCCTCACCAGTGCTGAATAGAGGGGAATAATCACTTCCCTCAATCTGCTGGCAGGTCTCCTACTAATGAAGCCCCATATGCCGTTAGCCTTCTTGGCGACAAAGGCACACTGTTGACTAGTATTCAACATCTCGTTCACTGTAATCCCCAGGTCCTTTTCTGCAGAACTGCTGCTTAGCCAGTCAGTCCCCAGCCAGTAGCAGTGCATGGGATTCTTCCATACTAAGTGCATGACTCTTCACTTGACCTTGTTGAACTTAATTGATTTTTTTTGGCCCAATCCTCCAATTTGTCTAGGTCATTCTGGACTCTATCCCTACCCTCCAATGTGTCTACCTCTCCCCCCAGCTTAGTGTCATCCACGAACTTGCTGAGGGTGCAATCCATCCCACCATCATTAATGAAGATGTTGAACAAAACTGATCCCAGGACCGACCCTTGGGACACTCTGCTTGATACTGGCTGCCAACTAGACATTGAGCCGTTGATCACTACCCATTGAGCCTGACAGTCTAGCCAGCTTTCTATCCACCTTATAGTCCATTCATCCAATCCATACTTTTTTAACTTGTTGGCAGGTTTGGAACTGAAAGCATTAATAATACAAAGTATTGACATGAAACAGCCTAATAAGAATACTTTGCACTTTTACAACTAACTGAACTTTGAAACTGAAAACTGTGTATAAAACACTACTAAACCAAAACTCTTCACTCATGCCAGCAGCAGAGCTTTGCACTCACTTCGTGTAGGGTGAATGGATATATAAGATTCAAGGCCTGGGAGTTGAAACTGACCATCACAAAACAATGAAACAGATTGAACACTGTAGCAGTTAAATGTACAAAGTAAACAATTTGTAATCTGTCTCAGTTATAGTCATTTTAGAAGTTGCTTGGAGCAAAAGTAGGAAGCCATATTTTCAGATGGAAATTTGATTTTTTTCCAAGTTTACAGTGTTCTTTGAACTTAAAACATTAATAGCTTTAAAAATGCTACTGGACTGATTTGTTTTAAAGAAATATGGCCTTTTTATGTGTGTGGTAGTAGTGGGTTTTCTTTTTTTTTTTTTTGGTAGAGATCAAGACTTCAATCAACTTTAACATTTCCTGGCTTTTGACTAATTGATTACCATGCCTTAGCTGTTACTATTTCTGTATGTATTATTTAAACACTAACATTTGTTCTCTTGAAGAACAGTGATAGTCTAAGCAGCATTGTTAATGTCATGTGAATGCAACTTTGATGAGAGTTAGGTGCCTAAGCACTTTTGAAATTTCCACTAGATACCTGTCAGCACTAGGAGGTGCCCAATAGCTTTAAAAATCTTTCATTTTGTTCTTTTCATTGTTGCAGTAAAGCCTCGTAAGTAGTATGCATGTGTGTTGTGTGAGTAGTTGCTTTATGTAAGATAGCGTGGGATGCAGAAGAAATATCAACCATTATGAATATTAAGTACTAGATACATCAGTCTGAGATCTCATTTATGCTAAGGCCCCTTAACACTGTTTTCACACCACAAATGAGCCATAAAGCAGGTGTAAGTTACACCTTTGTGCAGTTGGGAATCAGGATCATAGACTTTTTCAATACATTTTTCCAATTGTGAAGTGTAGGATAGCGATATGGGGGATCCAAAGCTCGCTAAAGTCAGTTGGGAAAGGCTTTGGATCAGGTTATTATACTGGATCAAATCAGTAATGTTTGTTAAATTTCCCAACTTCCTTCTAGGTGCTAGAAATGATTCCACATCAGATATATCACCACAGAGTATCTTTCTGTCTTGATAAGTAAATAGATTTATAAACACAAAACCAAAATGTTTTCCCTGTTCAAGGACCTAATCCAGCATTCTTGAGCGCACGTAAATTTCATTGACTTCACTGGGATTTTTGGGTGCTCAAGAACTACAGGATTGGCCTTTAAATATGCGCTTGACTCTAATATATTTATTTATATAGTTATCAACCTAGCTCCCCAAGCATTCCTCCATCTATTACATTAGTCAGAATTATGTAATATAATTAGTAACATCCATGTATAATCTCTTTTCGCTGCATCAATTTTCATCTCTTTCCTTCTTCCGTGGAATGTGTTGCTCTGTGGTATGGATTTTCTTAAATCACAGCTTTTTTATAACTTTTTTTTGTTCTTTTGGTTATAGTATATGATAAGTTTTTGTATTTATTTCTCTAACATTAGTAACATCCAAGCCATATAATGTGTTCTCACTACATATTACAGGTATATTTGTTGGTTTTGGGTTCTCAGTCTAAACTCTAGAATGGTATTAGGGTGGACTACTTGATTAATCTTCATTTGAACAATTTTATTTTTGCAAGGTGCTATTGTAAGCAAGTAATAATAATGCAGTCTAAAGAGACTGAAAAACAAGTTGATTCAGTCACACTAAAATTGTGCAAGGCTGAGCAGCTTCTCCGTGGCTCTTTCCTAGAAGCTCATTCTATAAACTGTAAGACCGAAGTGGTTTATTAATATTGATTCAGATGCCTAGCCCTTTTAATCATAGGGCTTTAGCCTACCCCGTTGAATTAAAATAAAATCTTTAACATGTATATGATTCTCCAGCATTTTTCCCTTAACCTGGATCAGTTGCAAACCTGGGTCTAGTTTGCTGTGCATATGTTTTGATAAATACAATATTACTTTGTTTGTATTGTTTCCAATACCTTTCCAAGTAGAGTTCCAGAGTTTGTATTTAATTTCATTTTTTCCCCATCACTAAATTCTAGAAGATTGTGTGAGGTGGAACGAGCGGAGTTCCACAGGAAAACTACTGTTTCAGGAAAATGCAATGACTAACAGTCCTCTAGAGGACAGCATTGCTTTCTGGTTTTGACTTGTATTTTGGACGCTTGTGTCAAGGTTCCTCCCCCACTCTGAACTCTAGGGTACAGATGTGGGGACCTGCATGAAAAACCTCCTAAGCTTATCTTTACCAGCTTAGGTCAAAACTTCCCCAAGGTACAAAATATTACACCCGTTGTCCTTGGACTGGCCGCTACCACCACCAAACTAATACTGGTTACTAGGGAAGAGCTGTTTGGACGCGTCCTTCCCCCCAAAATACTTCCCAAAACCTTGCACCCCACTTCCTGGACAAGGTTTGGTAAAAAGCCTCACCAATTTGCCTAGGTGACTACAGACCCAGACCCTTGGATCTTAAGAACAATGAACAATCCTCCCAACACTTGCACCCCCCCTTTCCTGGGAAATGTTGGATAAAAAGCCTCACCAATTTGCATAGGTGACCACAGACCCAAACCCTTGGATCTGAGAACAATGAAAAAGCATTCAGTTTTTTACAAGAAGACTTTTAATAAAAAATAGAAGTAAATAGAAATAAAGAAATCCCCCCTGTAAAATCAGGATGGTAGATATCTTACAGGGTAATTAGATTCAAAAACATAGAGAACCCCTCTAGGCAAACCCTTAAGTTACAAAAAAGATACACAGACAGAAATAGTTATTCTATTCAGCACAATTCTTTTCTCAGCCATTTAAAGAAATCATAATCTAACACATACCTAGCTAGATTACTTACTAAAAGTTCTAAGACTCCATTCCTGGTCTATCCCTGGCAGAAACCAGCATACAGACAGACACAGACCCTTTGTTTCTCTCCCTCCTCCCAGCTTTTGAAAGTATCTTGTCTCCTCATTGGTCATTTTGGTCAGGTGCCAGCGAGGTTACCTTTAGCTTCTTACCCCTTTACAGGTGAGAGGAGCTTTCCCCTGGCCAGGAGGGATTTCAAAGGGGTTTACCCTTCCCTTTATATTTATGACAGCTTGTCATGAGATACTAAAGCCTAGAAGAAATACACTGGAATCTATCACCATTTATGATGCTAAGGGAAAGCAGTGGATGTATTGTTTCTTGACTTTAGCAAAGCTTTTGACACGGTCTCCCACAGTATTCTTGTCAGCAAGTTAAGGAAGTATGGGCTGGATGAATGCACTACAAGGTGGGTAGAAAGCTGGCTAGATTGTCGGGCTCAACGGGTAGTTATCAATGGCTCCATGTCTAGTTGGCAGCCGGTATCAAGTGGAGTGCCCCAAGGGTCGGTCCTGGGGCCGGTTTTGTTCAATATCTTCATAAATGATCTGGAGGATGGTGTGGATTGCACTCTCAGCAAATTTGCGGATGATACTAAACTGGGAGGAGTGGTAGATACGCTGGAGGGGAGGGATAGGATACAGAAGGACCTAGACAAATTGGAGGATTGGGCCAAAAGAAATCTGATGAGGTTCAATAAGGATAAGTGCAGAGTCCTGCACTTAGGACGGAAGAACCCAATGCACAGCTACAGACTAGGGACCGAATGGCTAGGCAACAGTTCTGCGGAAAAGGACCTAGGGGTGACAGTGGACGAGAAGCTGGATATGAGTCAGCAGTGTGCCCTTGTTGCCAAGAAGGCCAATGGCATTTTGGGATGTATAAGTAGGGGCATAGCGAGCAGATCGAGGGATGTGATCGTTCCCCTCTATTCGACATTGGTGAGGCCTCATCTGGAGTACTGTGTCCAGTTTTGGGCCCCACACTTCAAGAAGGATGTGGATAAATTGGAGAGAGTCCAGCGAAGGGCAACAAAAATGATTAGGGGTCTGGAACACATGAATTATGAGGAGAGGCTGAGGGAGCTGGGATTGTTTAGCCTGCAGAAGAGAAGAATGAGGGGGGATTTGATAGCTGCTTTCAACTACCTGAAAGGGGGTTCCAAAGAGGATGGCTCTAGACTGTTCTCAATGGTATCAGATGACAGAACGAGGAGTAATGGTCTCAAGCTGCAGTGGGGGAGGTTCAGGTTGGATATTAGGAAAAACTTTTTCACTAAGAGGGTGGTGAAACACTGGAATGCGTTACCTAGGGAGGTGGTAGAATCTCCTTCCTTAGAGGTTTTTAAGGTCAGGCTTGACAAAGCCCTGGCTGGGATGATTTAACTGGGAATTGGTCCTGCTTCGAGCAGGGGGTTGGACTAGATGACCTTCTGGGGTCCCTTCCAACCCTTATATTCTATGATTCTATGAAAAGCAGGCTTTGCTAGCACTTTTATATTGCCAAGCTAGTAACAAGGCTTTTTCAAATTCAAATAATTTTTATTACTTCTTTGAAAAACCTACATATACCATTCAGAGAACCCACAGAATAAACCATGACCACTGCTAAGGTCCAGATTGATGAGATAGTCTTATCATTCTTTAGCTCAGGGTGTTGTTGCTTCATGTTGCAGTTCTCTGGCAGGCCAGACTGTCTGAATGCTTGGCCTGCCATATGCACTAGCCCTCATGCTATTTGCTGCTGGTCAGTGTTGGGATTTAGCATGCTACCATGCTGTTAATTATGGAGTGTCATAATGCATACTGTAGTAGTGTGATAAATTCAAACACGAGGTGACAGAGGGCAGCTGGGGCCAGTCTCTATCTCATCCTGAGTCCAACTCCCAAGGCTCCTGGCCCCAGTTGTGTGGCTTCACTAACATCATCCGCAGATTTAAGTTCCATTGGGCACTGGGATCCCTGATAGCCAAGAATCAGATCCACAGATCAGTGGGATCTGCTTAATCTGCCACTGCTTGGTGGGGGCTCCAAGTCCTGGGGCCTCTCTGTTGGACAATATTTCCCCGTAGCCCTGTCGGACAGTCCTGCCTCTTTTCCTTCCCCGCCTCAGAGGTCTTTGCATCAGTTTCAGCCCACAGAGATTAACTGCCATCTCTGCAAGTCTTGGCTCATTCCTTTCCACGCTCCCCCACCCCATGCCATTGCGGTAAGCACTTTGTTCTCCAGTTCTTACTTTCTTGAAACATTATGGCTGAGACATGAAACAGTCAACAGAAGTGCACTCACAAAGGAAGCTGGTGAGAGAAGATCAGAGTGTGCACTGGCCCTGTGGAAATAGTGCTTTAATTCTTGCAGTCTGAAGATAGATGTGGATCAGAAACTTATGATAAAAACCTAGGCATCATTGTGGACATCTCAATGCAATGGTCAACACAAAATGTTAAGATGTATACAAAATGGGTTAGAAATCAATGCTGAGAATATTGTAATGGCCTTATACAAATTAGTGGTGCACGCAATATAAACGATACTAAAAAGTCACTTTTTTTTCTGGAATAGTGTGTCCACGTGGCGTATTATACCAATATTACTTGCGCATCATAAGTGTACGGCTATTGTTCTGCTGGTCAGTTTCCTTATGTAGACAAGCCCTTAGTTACATAACTGGCTTATTGTGGATTCTGGTTACACTGATCTATTTTCTTGTGTAAGAGAATCCTGCATTTTCTAATATAGTTGCACAAAAGCCAAAAACAGTCTTTTCATCCCAGTCAAACCATCCAAATCAGTCGTATGTAAGCTATTCCATCATTTATTGATCGCATTATTCTCTTGTCACTAATTATTATAGGCAAAATCTGATTTCAAAGAGACAGTTTGAAGTACTGATAAGGTGTAGGAGGCCTTTGCAGAAAACTTGTCTTTATACTTCCCAGTGAGTTTTGGCCATGGTTATCAAAACTGCATGTATAAATCAGGTTCCTAAGCCACAATTTAAGCACCCACGTTTGAAAATAGTAGGAAAAAGATCTTCTGAATTATCTGGTAACAATAATTTCTCCATTTTATAAAGGAAAAGCTAGCCCTTGGAGGAAAGAAATACTGTTTGCCAGTTCCTCTCTGCAGGACTCACTTTCCATCCAATACTACAACTAACAGAGTAAGAATGAAACGTTATTGGGACAAATTCCTTTTTGGGTAGGAGGGACTTAGCGTATATTTTATACGGATCAGATGACCATGTAAGGGTTTCCTCTTGAAACTGTCATTTCCACTTCATTGTGGTCATATCTTATAAAACAAGTAAACAAAAGAAGCAGCATGGAAACTTTGAAGAAGACACATCTCTTATTCAGCAAAAAGAAAAGGAATACTTATGGCACCTTAGAGACTAACAAATTTATGTGAGTATAAGCTTTCGTAAGCTACAGCTCACTTCATCGGATGCATTCAGTGGGGAGTTTTATATATACACTGAGACTGTCCAGTTTGGCCAGTGTACATGGCAGAGGGGTATTGCTATGCCATTGCTATGCCCCTCTGCCATGTACACTGGCCAAACTGGACAGTCTCTACATAAAAGAATAAGTGGACACAAATCAGAAGTCAAGAATTATAACATTCAAAAACCAGTCGGAGAACACTTCAATCTCGTTCATCACTTGATTACAGACCTAAAAGTGGCAACAAAAAAAAACTTCAAAAAGAGACTCCAGCGAGAGACTGCTGTATTGGAATTAATTTGCAAACTGGATACAATTAATTTAGGCTTGAATAAAGACTGGAAGTGGATGGGTCATTACACAAAGTAAAACTATTTCCCCTTGTTTATTTCCCCTCCTACTGCTCTTGTCAACTGCTGGAAATGGCCCACCTTGATTATCACTACAAAAGGTTTTTTCTTCCCCCACACCCACTCTCCTGCTGGTAATAGCTCACCTTACCTGATCACTCTCCTTACAGTAAAAAGAAAAGGAGTACTTGTGGCACCTTAGAGACAAACGCCACAAGTACTCCTTTTCTTTTTGTGAATACAGACTAACACGGCTGCTACTCTGAAACCTCTCCTTACAGTGTGTATGGTAACACCCATTGTTTCATGTTCTCGGTGTATATAAATCTCCCCACTGTATTTTCCACTGAATGCATCCGATGAAGTGAGCTGTAGCTCACGAAAGCTTATGCTCAGATAAATTTGTTAGTCTCTAAGGTGCCACAAGTACTCCTGTTCTTTTTGCGGATACAGACTATCATGGCTGCTACTCTGAAACCTCTTATTCAGGTGCAGTTCTGTCTGCCAGCTCAGTTAAGATTTTTCTGTCTTGAGCACAGGATATTATATATACATATAGTTCTTTAGGGATATGAATCACTATGCATTTTCCTGCTAGTGTCTTCTCCCCCAAAGTGATAGTCAATTTGGCAGTTCTCATCTCAATGTTCTGCCCTGATTCTTGGTCCTGTACTCCATAAGAATTCGTTGGATACAAATATTTTGTTTCAGGCTCCTGTCCTTGTGAGCATAGGTGATTGCAAGATGAGCAACTTGTTTAAAAGAAAATGGACAACAACTCTG
Source organism: Caretta caretta (assembly GCF_965140235.1). Classification (NCBI taxonomy): domain Eukaryota; kingdom Metazoa; phylum Chordata; order Testudines; family Cheloniidae; genus Caretta; species Caretta caretta. The sequence goes on from NC_134211.1 coordinate 27,362,176, forward strand.
TGAGAAGAGAAGGGCACATTTTGTGGATGATATAAAGGTGACAACGAGGGTTGTCCGAACCCATCTATTTTTAAGAATCGGGCTGGCAAGTCACACAGGACAAAGAAAGGCACTAAATCTTTTTTTGCTTGTCTCCTCTTGCTTGCCCTTTAAGCAGAAGATTAAAAACCAGCATGGTTTAGCACACATGCATGAGATAATAATTGGAATGTGTGCAGAGACCTGCTGACATGTTGGATCTCAAAATCCAGAGTAGCTGTTGAGAAGGTCCTCATCACATTGTAGCAATGTTTATCAATATCAATATTTATCAAAATCAGGTCTTCAAATGTTCAAGTTTGAATGCCTGCAGTGAACTGAGCCTGGCATATAAAATGGTTTCATGAGTCTTTTTTTTTTCCCCCAGCTCTGCACTTCAGCACAAGTCAGTGACTCCTCCTCACCTGCCAACTTCCCACAAGGCAGGAGGATACTCATGATTTCTTTCCAAGCTGTCCCATCCCATTGCAGTCTATGAAAAATGAATGTGACAGCCCTGCTTCTGCCAGTCAGTGTCCTTTTGATTTGTCAGAGGAGAAAAGGCTGTGAAGAACTGGAGTGCTTTTCATTCATGCTCTGTTGTTCTTCTGTTTTGTTCCTGTCCAACTTTATTCTTCTAAAAGAGAAATGGTGTTAAGCTCCTTTCTAGCCTGATGCTTAGGGGTTTGCACTGGTGTAGTTACATTGGTACAAATGTCTCTAACGTAGACAGGGATTCAGTTGCTGGCTCCCATGTTTTATGACCTGTGGCTATGAAATGTTGAAAATCTCTTGCAATCACTGAATTCTAGCTCTAGGTTTGAGCTAGAGAAAGACAGAAGGGTTGGGAAGAAGGTATAACTCAGGCTGGGTTGTGGGAGATATTTTGAAAACACAAATGGCAGTTAGGCTTGTGACTGTTATGGAGCTAATTGCACCTCTCTCCCCTTTCTGGTCTCTCTGACTGCACCTTCCTAGATGCTGGGCCTCTTACCCTTACCTGTCTTGGGGTGGGATCCTCATGATTCTTTTGCTATTAGACCAGGACCCTGGCACACTACTTGTGTATTCCAACCACTTATTACTGTGCAGATGCTATACTCTGTTGTTCAGTTATAGGGACCTTTAGAGTGTGATTCTGCAAGATGCTGAGGCCTTCCTCCCATCAATAGTAGTTGAGGCTGCTCAGCAATTCCAAGGATTGATTGCTTAAGGAGTTCAGCTTCCCCATGCTGCTTATTTCTCTTGATATCCTAACTCTCCCCATTTTTCATTAAAAAAAAAAAAAAAACTTGAGCAACCACAACTGCAGATGTAAATTTTGTGTCTTGCATGTCGGTGCGTCGGGCCTGATGTAGTAAAAGCCTCTGCAAATGGCCCCTCTTATATGTTCATTCTAACAAGCTTTAATCATAAGCTACAGAAAGAAGGCAGAACCAGAAAATGCATAACTCCCTCCTCTCATCTCCAGCCTGAGTTGAAGTCCCTCTTGTTTTTGTCTCAGCTTTCTTCCTGCTGCAAATCTTACTCTTGGGGGAATTCTGTGCCAAAAAATTAAAAATTGGGTGCACAATATTTTAAAATTCTGCATATTTTATTTGTCAAAATAACGTTATATAAGCATTCGAGTTTCAATTATTTTTGTAATTTATTTAAAAATACCTATCAGCAACTATGTCTGTAACAACACACACACACACACACACACACACACACACACACACACACACACACACACACACACACACACACACACACACACACGTCCCCCAGGAGTAAAGAGGTAAAGAAACCCCTACAACAACCCAGTTCCTGTTTTTCTGCCCCCCAGAACCCAGCTGGAGTGCTAGACACCCACACCCCCTCCCCCCAGAGCCTGCTGCGGGGTGCCCCCCGCCCAGACACCCGCATCCCCTACCTCTCAGAGCACAGCTGCAGCCCCTCCCATCCCCCCCCCCGGCTAGCCCAGACACCAAAAGAGGCTGAGGATGAGGTGGACTGAGTCAGGGAGGGAGTTCCAAGTAAAACAGGGGTTGTATGGAATAAAGCACAGAACTGAGAGCAGAAGAAGGACATGAAGGTATAAATATAGAATGTCAGTAAAAGGGTGTGACTCATCCTGCCATAGTAGCATAGTGCTGAATTTATTTGCAGAAGTACACAGAACAGTAAACCTCTGGTAATACTATAATGCATTTGCAAATAGAGCTTTTACATAGCTGGTTAATGTTTTATGCATCTTTGCATTTTAGAGGCATCACTAAATAGCACTTTGATTTTTTTTCTCCCTACATGTCATTAGGATACAGTTGTTTTTAGATGAAAAGTCAAGCCCTCTGTTGAACCTTGAGTGCAGCAATTTTGTTTGCTGGGGTAGAGATGAGTTAGATTTGTTTTTAATTATGTAACTAAATTTAGGCAGCAATCTGCATTTTAAGGCATTGCTAATAAAAGTCTACAAGTGAGAGATGCATCATAGTTAGAATTTAAAATGAGCCAGCGCACAGCTGGTGCGGCAGAGTCGTGTCTCTAATCAGGAGGGAAGAGATATGAAAGGGCATTTTTTCAGTTTGAAAATGAATGCAAGGAATGATAGTTGGCTTAACATAACCCCCTGATGGTGCTGTTTCTGATGGGATGGCAGAGTGCAGAAACAACCGTATGTACTGGAGGGAAGCCCACATTTCAGTCTATCATTGACAATAGTTCTCCTCTAACTAGATTTTACAACGAATAGGTTTCATTTTAATTTCTTCCAAACATAGTAATTCTGGTTTGCCCATAGCCTCATCTGATATCTAAGGTTACAATGTCTTTTACCAAAAAATCTAGCCTCACAGTATTTTCTACCGATTCTTGCCCAGTCCAGCTAAGCACTTAAGCACAAGTTCAACTTTAAGCATGTGAATATCTCCGTTGACTGAATACAGGTATTGCCCATTTTGAGTGTTCAGCCAATGTAAATGTGGAGACAAAGAGACAAACATTTCTCTGGTTTTATTTTTTTAATAATGGGACAATCTATGGAGGCTGTTCAAAGCTTCTTAAAGGTTTGGAATGTTAGTTGCAGTCCTGACAGAGATGGCTCAGTGGACAGAGTGCCGGTGAAATTATCAGAGCTGCACAATAATTAGCATGATACATTGAATTTATCATATGATGTTGCCAATTATCACCATCCTATTATCTGGCATGGTAATTTGACATGTTAATTCAGGGCCCTCTTCAGCACTACTAAGCTATTGCAAAGATCCCATTGAAGCATAATGCTTTAATAAAGTAAAAGGGAGTTTGCCAGAGTAAGGAGTGCTTAATTTTGTGCCCTTAACTTTTCTATCGGAATTTGTGCTAAAGGCTTCAACTTTGGGAATATTTGCTTTCCTTTTTAGGGTGATGTGCAACCCTGGAACCTAACAGTCCACCTGTTTTAGAGTATTTTCTGCCCCATATGGTGAATTCCATTGAATAACATTTATTTTCTGTAAACGAGATACAATCTTTCAACAGGAAAAGCTGGAATTTCAAGGTTATAGAGCTGTGAATACAGGGGCGCTGGAACAATTTGTATAATGGGGGTGCTGAGAGCCATTGAACCAAACTGTAAACCCTGTATATGATGGAAATGACTTCAAGCCAGGGGGTGCGGCAGCACCCCTAGTTCCAGCATCAGTGTATGAAAAGAGTGATATAATGAAAAGCCGTCTATTGCTCTGAGTTGATTTTACTGAAGAGGCATTAGTAGATACGTATGTCTAGGATTGTGTTTTGTGTGCAATTTTTTAATGGATAAATTTAAGGTATTATAAATAAAATACAAAAAAGGTACTGGAAACATACCCAACTATATAAAATATGCAGAAGAGCACCAAGAGGGATATGGATCATAGAAAGAATTAATATGAAATTTAGAGGTTAACAGAAGATTCAAAATGGACCTCAAATTTTTGCATAAGAACCTCTGAATTTTCATGAGAAAGAGATGTAAAAAGAATTTTATATAACGATTCCTATCGTAACTTTGACCAAATAAAGTTCTACCATTCATTGTGACTATTCAGTGATTACAGGTAATGTTACTTTAAATTCATCCATGAGTTGTAATAAAAAACCTAGAATATTAACTATTTTCATATGTAATTTATTGGGTAGAATTTATGAAGAAATAGCTTAGCGAGTGTCTAGTTCTTGAATTTTGGGTATTATTAACTTCATTGATCCAAAGGCCAGAAAGGACCATTGTGATCATCTAGTCTGACATTCTGTATAACATGGGTCATAGAACTTCCCCAAAACAATTTCTGGAGATGTCTTTTAGAAAAACACCCGATCTTCATGTAAAAATTGTCAATGATGAAGAATCCACCACAAGCCTTGGTAAATTGTTCCAGTGGTTGATTACCTGCACTGTCAAAAATGTATGCTTTAGTTCTGGTCTGAATTTGTCTAGCTTTGACTTCCAACTATTTGGTTGTGTTATACCTTTCTCTGCTAGACTGAAAAGCCCATTATAAAATGTAATCAAGTCACCTCTTAACCTTCTTTTGGTTAAGCTAAATAGATAAACTCAAAGAGATCAATCACAAAAACACAGGTTTTCTAATCCTCCTGTCGTTCTTCTCTGAACACCCTCCAATTTGTCAACTTGCTTCTTGAGTGCTGGACACCAGAACTGGACACAGTATTCCAGCAGTGGTTGCACCAATGATAAATACAGAGGTAAAATAACTCTCTACTCCTACTCAAGATTACTGTTTATGTTCCATGGTCACATTAATTCTTTTGGCCATAGCATCACACTGGGAGCTCACGTTCAGCTGATTATTCACCACAATCCCCACAACTATTTCAGAGTCACTGCTTCCCAGGATTGAATCCACCATATGTTAATATGGCCTGCTTTCTTTGTTCCCAGATGTACACGTTTACATTTAGTCATATTAAAACACATATTGTTTGCTTGTGCCCAGTTTACCACGTGATCCAGATTGCCCTGAATCAGTGGCCTGTCCTCTTCATTATTTACCATTGCCCCAATTTTTGTGTCTCCTGCAAACTTTATCAGTGATAACTTTGTGTGTTTTTTCAGGTCATTGATAAAAATGTTAAATAGTGCAGGGCCAAGAACCAATGCCTGTCGGCCCCCGCTGGAAACACACCCAATCGATGATGATTCCCCATTTACAATTACATACTGAGACCTTTCAGTTAGCCAGTTTTTAATCCATTAATGTGTGCCTTGTTAATTTTTTTAATCAAAATGTTGTGTGGTACCAAGTCAAATGCCTTACAGAAATCTAAGTATATTATATTAGCACTAATGACTTTATCAACCCAACTTGTAATGTCATAAAAAATATCAAAATAATTTGACAGGATCTATTTTCTATAAAATCAAGTTGATTTGCATTAATTCTGTTACTTCCTTTAATTCTTTCTTGCTTATGAGTCCCATATCAGCTGCTCCATTATCTTGCCTGGGATCAATGTCAGGCTGACAGGCCTATAATTACCCAAGTCATCCTGTTTACCCTTTGTAAAAATCGCTTCTAGATTTATTGACAATCAACATTAATGGTCCAGTGAGCTCCTCAGCCAGCTCTTTTAAAACTTTTGGGTGCAAGTTATCTGGACCTGCTGATTTAAAATATGTCTAAGTTTAGTAGCTTCTGTTTAACATGTTCTAGAGATACTAGTGCAGGGGTCGGCAACCTTCGGCATGTGGCCCATCAGGGTAATCTGCTGGTGGGCCACGAGACATTTTGTTTACATTGACCATCCGCAGGCACAGCTCCCCGCAGCTTGCAATGGCTGTGGTTCGCTGTTCCCAGCCAATGGGAGCTGCGGGAAGCGGCGGCCAGCATGTCCCTGCAGCCCACGCCGCTTCAAGCCCGCTCACCATGTAAGACTGTCATCTGTTTTTTCCCCAAATATAGAACAGAAATACTTATTGAGCACTTCTGCCATTTCTGTATTTTTATTGATAATTCTGACATTTCTACCTAGTAATGGACCAATACCATTGTCAGGATTTTGTTTATTTCTAATCTATTTAAAAAACTCCTTATTGTCCTTAACTTGTGCTGGCCATAGATTTTTTTCCTTGGGTCCCTTTGTTTCCCTTATCAGTTTTATACAGTTGTAAACTTCTGAGTTATATACATTCATTCCTTTCTTCCATTTGTTATATATTATTATTTTTATTTTTTTATAGCTGCCATCATTTCCCCTCTAAACCAGCACAGCCTTCTTCCTTTATTGTGGCTTTTTGTGTGTCTAGTAAGGTGTTCTTAAATATAGTTAAGAGCGATGTCAAGATAGGTGACGTAATCATGTGATAGGTGATGTAATGATGATGTAATTTTAAAATAGTGACAACTATAACTTCAGACAAAAATGAATCTGGAGTGATGTGGAAGAAACAAATCAACACATTTACTAAAATTCTTATCTGTTCTTTAAAAATGGGTCAGTTTCAGTGTCAAATGTGCAAGACCAAAATCTCTTCAGCCATATGGATTGTTCAGGTACAACTATGATTATTTATAGTTGTACCTGAACGGTCCATATGGCTGAATAGATTGATTAGGAAAGGGCTAATAAAGAAAAACAACATACTTTACATTCCTGACAGCATAATAAGTAAGCATGGTGAAGTGTACAATGTCAGACAGAAATGTAGAAGTGTTGTAAGCAATATCATTTAGACATGCTCAACTCCACTGACTTTGGGAGTTGGATTTCCGTTTTCCTTCATGGTGGCAGTGTATTTGAAGGAGGATATAAAGTATATTTAGAGGAGCTTTCATGAAGTTGAACTGCAGGTTAAAAAGTGAGGTCCCAATTCAGCAAGCATTTAAACACATGTTTAAGTCAATCCCTGTTCAGCAAAGCACTTAGGGATTTTCTGATTATGAACTATCCACTTTCAGAATAGGAGAAAATCAACTAATTCCATGTGACTGAGATAAAGGAAGGCAGATTTCTACGGATACATAAGACACCATGAATAATGTAACATTAATTTCAACATGGACCAGATAAAAGCACACATGAAAATGGAAAAATGGAAAATGAAAAAACAAGTTCTGTATTATTGGTTTGGATATTAGTTTCACTTAAAATATGACACACTAAAGTTACACAATTAAGCCCATTGTTTCTGAGTTGGGATTCAGTCCTGCAAGCTGATGAGCAGTCTGTCCTGATCCAACACAGCGTGTGCTTAACTTTAAGCACATGTATAATTCTACTGATGTTAGTAGAACTACTCACATGTTCATAGTTAAGCATGAGCTTAAGTGCTTTCATGGATTGGGGTCAGAATGCTGAGCACCTTGCAGAATCAAGCTCTTACTAAACACTGTCAGTGTTTTGATAGAAGTGGAAAAGACTTCCAGCATGGTGTTCTGCATCCCGTCCCACAAATTTCAGGATTGTCTTCTATGTGCTGAGTCTTTTTATCTTGTCTGTTCTTGAACATCAAGTTCTGATGCCTTAGCAACCCACCTTGTTAAATGTACTCCATTGTCTAATTGACTCACTGCTAGAAGTGTTTTCTTAACTTGTAATTAAAAATTGTCCTTTTCTAATTTTAGATCAATATTCCTTGTTATGTCACCTTTAATTCTAAAGTAATTCATCCCTCAGCCTCTTATTCTATATGACTAATATAGTATGTATTTTTAGGCCATTATTAAATACCCCCTATGTTATAGGTGGCAGAATAGCGGTGCCTCTTGTTACGAGTGCCTAATACTTTCCATTATAACCCAATGCTTATAACTTTGACAGACTTAAACCTTTCGGGATGGAATTTTCCATGCTTTGTGTCTGCCTCAGGTAGAATTTTTTTTTGTTCACATGGTAGCTACATTCTGCAGTAAAATTGTCAACCAATGTGGGGGTTGTGACTGTGGGAGACAGAATGTTCTCAGGCTCTGAAGCGGGACTATGGAATTCATTCCCATAAAAGATAAGTAGCAGGCATCCTTCAGTCTTGAGAGACCATGGGTATCTGTCCCCTGAGAGGTAAAGAATTTATTCAGTTGGTTTTATGGCAGCCGTGGCTGAAGAGCCCCATTTGAGAGAGACAATCTCTGCCGCAGCTGTCACATTTAAAGGTGATGTTTTGGCCCTTTGGGCTTTGCTTTCTGCAAGCTCTTTTCTCCTCTGCTAAGCTGGGCGGCTTCCTCTCATAACTCCAGAGACCTTTGTTAAGCTCTTCTTTCCAAAGGCTGCGGTCTTGAGTGTGATCTTCCCAGTTGTTCGCATCCATGTCCATTTCTTTGAGGTCTCGCTTGCACACATCCTTGAAATGCAATTTTAGGCGTCCTTCGGGTCTTTTTCCCAGATGCCAATTCACTGTAGGGGATGTCCTTTGGGATGCTCCCCATCATTCATTCAGCACACATGCCCAAGCCAGTGAAGGTATCTCTGAGGAGTGTTGGTAGGCTGGGTCACTTGAGCACCTCAGTATTGGTGACTCTGTCCCTCCAGGAGATGCCAAAGATTTGATGAAGGCAACGTATATGAAAGCTGTTGATTCTCTTTTTCTGATGAGAGTATCAGGTCCTTGTCTTGCTCCCATACAAAAGTGTGCTAATAACACATGCACGATACACACAGATCTTTGTGTGTTCTGTCAGTTTGTTGTTTTGCCATCTCCTCTTGCTCAGTCTAGACATTGTTGTGGCCGCTTTTCCAATGTGGATGTCGAATTCTATTTCAAGTGAAAGATTGACTGCGAGAGTGGATCCCAGGTATTTGAACTCATTCACCACTTCAAGTTCATAGTTGTTGATCTTGATGGAAGGTGCTTCCTCAACATTATGTTAATCTTTTTTAGGCTTATGGTAAGCCCAGAGTCTTGGCAGGCTTTGGGAAAATGTCTATAAGGTTTTGAGGATGAGCATCTGTGTGGGTTGTCACTGCTGCGTCATCAGCAAAAAGGAAGTGTTGGATAAAGGCCTCCTCTGAGTCTTGCAAGACTGAATAGCTTTCCATCAGATCTTGTGTGCAAGTAGATTCCCTCAGTTGAGAAACCAAAAGCTTGTTTCAGTAGCCAGGAGAAGAAGATCCCAAACAGAGCTGGGGAAAATACACAGCCTTGCTTAACTCTGCTACGAATCTAGAAAGCTTCAGAGACTGAGCCATTGTATTGAACTGTGCCATACATATTTTCACGGAAGGATCGAATCATGCTTAAGAGCTTGGGGAGAGAGTTGTCAAAGCACAAATAGTCTGCCTCTATTGACAAGATCAAAAGCCTTTGTGACGTTGATGAAGACTATGTAGAGGGGCTTTTTTTTGTTCTCTGCATTTCTCTTGCAGTTTTCTCAGTGAGACGATCATGTCAATAGTAGGCCTTTCAGCTCTGAAGCCATACTGTGATTCAGGATAGATTCTTTCTGCAAGGGTCTGAAGTCTGTTCAGGAAAACTCGGGCAAAGGCTTTTCCCATAATACTAAGAAGGGATATGCCATGATAGTTGTTACAGTTGCTCCTGTCATCCTTGATTTTATAGAGAGTGATGATATTGGCATCTCTCATTTCTTGTGGTATTTTGCCTTCTTCCCATCATAGGCAGAGCAACTCATGAAGATGTTGCAGAAGAATAGATTTTTCGCATTTTATGACCTCTAACAGTATGCAGTCTTTTCTGGGGGCCTTTTCATTGGGGAGGCCATCTATGGCAAGGATAAGCTCCTCGACCGTTGGTTCATCGTTGAGTTGGTTCATAATAGGCTGGTTTTTGATGACTGTGTCTGTAACAATATTTTCAAGAGAGTAAAGCTCAGAGTAGTGTTCTACCCAGCGATACATCTGCTTGGTATAGTTGTTGATTGTTTCCCCTGTTCTTGATTTCAATGGGCTGTCTTCTTTGATGTTGGACCCAAGGCTTTCTTGATCCCATTATGCTTGTTTCTGAGGTTGCCTGCATCAGCTGCTACTTGGATGCTTTTTCATAAGTGCAGCCAATAGTCATTGGTGCAGCGTCGAGCAGTTTGTTGTACCTTGGTTCTTGCCACTCTTAGTGCTTGTAAGGTTTTTTCATGTGGGTCTCTCTTGTAGTTGATTTGGGCTGTGCGTATGAAATCCAAGACTGGTGTCAACACATTGGGATATGTGCTAAGTCAGTCGTTGGTCTTATTTTCCTTCTTCTCAAAGACAGCCAGCCAGCTGCATCATAGATTGTGTTCTTCAGTTGCTCCCACTTCAGCTGGGCTCTTATGGCACAATGACTGGAGTCAAGGGCTTGCTGGAGTATGTTCTTGTACTGCTGTGACTTTTCTTAGTCCTCAATGGCACTAATGTTGGTACGAGGACATCCTTTTTCTTTAGATCTGTGTATTTTCTTTGGTTCTTTCTCTGCATACCAGAGAATGGTCTGGTCGCACTCAGCACTTTGATAACTGCGGGTAATGAGGACGGTGTTAAGGTTGGTACGCCTTGTGATGATAAGATCCAGTTTGTGCCAGTGGCCAGATCTGGGATGTTTCCAAGACGCTCAGAAGTGAGACTATGGAACTCATTCCCATGGAAGTTAAGACTGACACAGAATTAACCACTTTCAGAACTAAGATGGAGAGAATTGGGTGCCTAACTGACCTTTGTGCCTTTGAATAACTTCCTGTAAATGCAGAACTAATTTGTTTGACTTACTTTTCCTATAATAAGTTCTGCACACACACATAAATAACCCCCTATCAACTAATCAAGCTGTTTTCCCTACAGGTTGGAATGAAAAAGAGAAGGTATTGTTGTTGCTGTTGTTCCAATTTGTATTTTTAAATACTCTGTCATGCTTAGATATTATGGTGATGTGGGTCATATAAATAAGGCTTAGATTTTGTCATGGTTATATTTAGTAAAAGTCACAGACAGGTCATGGGCAATAAACAAAAATCATGGTAGCCCGTGACCTGCCCCTGACTTTTTAACTAAAATTAACTGTGACAAAGTGGTGAAGAAGGGGGTCCAGCACTCACTGCTGCTGCAGCTCTGGGGTCCCCCCTTGCTACTCAGGGTGGCTGAGAGTGCTGGGGTCCCCCTGCTGCCCATGGTGGCTGGGAACTGCCTGTGGCGGTGGCTGGGAGCTGCGGGACCCACCCGTCGCCTGCCGTAACTGAAGCAGAAAACGTCATGGAGGTGGGCATTCCGTGACCTCTGTGACATAATCTTAGCCTCACATATAAGTAACCAGATGTTTAGCTAGAGCTAGCCCTACTTTCCTTGCTTTGTAAAGCACAGTGAGATCTGTGGATAAAAAGCATTTTCTAAGAACTAAATATTGTTGTTCTTCCTGTCTATGGCCAACATTGCTGTTGCTTAAGTCTGTGCTTAAGTCTCATTGATGCTAGTTGCAGCAGCAGAGTTTAAGCAGGTGTGTGTTTGTAGGATCAGGGCCTTTGCGACCAATCCTGCAGGTGATCGCATGTGGGTGAAAGGCTCTTCCCTTGCTTAGCCCCATTATAGTGAATGAGACTCTGCGTGGGGGACAGTAGTCGACTGTGTACTGTCAATTGTAGGATCAGAGACTAAATCCAGGTCTATACTTAAAGTTTTTACCAGTATAATAATGGTTTGGGTTGTGATTTTTTTTTAAGGAGATTTTTATGTTGGCAAAAGCCCAATTGTAGACGCAGTTGTAAAAAAAGTGTTTTTTCTGGTGTAGCTGATTTTGTTTGGGGGAACGGGCATAAGCTGTACCAGCAAAAGCCGGTGTCTTCACTAGGAGGGTTTGCCCATATAGAACTGGTGGAATAGCTAGACCAGCAAAACTTTTCTAGTGTAGACTAGCCCTTAGTATCAGATCGTTTATTAGGATATACCATATGTTAAAAAATATACTTGCTAAAAATGTTTCAGGTGTGTATCAAAGCAGCAGTACTGTAGGGATTTTCTTTGTCTTACCAACTGCCTTTGCATTTTTCTCTAGAATGATCTAATTTGATCTGGACTTGCCCCGTTAAGGTTTCTTGCATCCTTTAGTCTATTTAAGAAGAGGCAAACAGGTTTCAATCATGACAAGCATGCTTACTATAAACCCACTGTGATGGGTTGTCACCCCTGGGGTGCAGTCTAGGAGCTGTGGGAACTGCTGTGCCCCCTAATCCCCCAGCTGGTCTGGTCTAACTCACACTGCTTTGTTGGAGATTCCAGCCAGCCTCTCCAGGCCCTTTTATCACCCAGCGTGATAGCTGGTGGTGCCACACATCCAAACTGGGCTACCTGAGTGCTTTACCTAAGCCACTCAAAGACAGGCAGGAGACAACAGCCAATTTCCCAGCTCCTCCACCATGCACCCTTGCTGGAGTATAAACCCAAAATTATACCATCTTGCACTGCACAGGGATCTGTACCGTGTTAACTCATTAATAAAGTTCACTTTCCCCTCGATGTGGGAAAGATATGCAACAGCCTTTTGTCACAGAGCTGAGATTTTCCCCAGACACTTCACTTAAAGGCACACTGGTTTAGATAAAACAAGTTTATTAATTACAAAAGATAGATTTTTAAGTGATTATAGAATCATAGAATATCAGGGTTGGAAGGGACCTCAGGAGATCATCTAGTCCAACCCCCTGCTCAAAGCAGGACCAATCCCCAATTTTTGCCCCAGATTCCTAAATAGTTCCTTCAAGGATTGAACTCACAACCCTGGGTTTAGCAGGCCAATGCTCAAACCACATAAGTGATAGCGAACAGATCAAAGAAGTTTACCTAGCAAATAAACAAAAACGCAAACTAAGCCTACCATACTAGATAGATTGGATATGAATTAGCAGATTCTCACCCTGACTGATATAAGCAGTCCACCAAGTTTCCATACACGGACTAGAAATCCCTTTAGCCTGGGACCAGCACTTCCCCCTGTTCAGTCCTTGTTCCTCAGGTGTTTCCAGGAGTTCTCTTGTGTGGGGAGTGAGGCCCTGAGATAATGTCATACCCCACCTTATATAGGGGGGAGGGATAGCTCAGTGGCTTGAGCATTGGCCTGCTAAACCCAGGGTTGTGAGTTCAATTCTTGAGGGGGCCATTTAGGGATCTGGGGCAAAAATTGGGGATTGGTCCTGCTTTGAGCAGGGGGTTGGACTAGATGACCTCCTGAGATCCCTTCCAACCCTGATAGTCTATGAAAGCTTCTCCATATGGCGGGAAGTCTTTGTTCCAAACTCAGTTCCCAGTCTGTGGAAAATACATGTACCAAAATGGAGTTCAGTGTCATGTGGTCTGGTCACATGCCCTTGCATGCTCTTCTGAGTCATAGCAGCCATTACTTACAGGCTGGCTGAAATGTTTGCAGGAAGGCTAAGCTCTTCCATGGTCCATTGTCTTTGTTGATGAGCCATTAGCACTGTCTGGCTTCATCATTGTTGTACCTGATTGGCTAGTTGTGGGTGTTAACCGGAATAGGCACATTTGAAATACAGATACATAGTCAATACTCCTAACGTCGGATACAAAAATGATACATGCACACAAATAGGATAATCATATTCAGCATATTGTAACTTTTCCATAAACACCCGACAAGACATATCTTCTACAAAATGCATCATAATTATGTCATAATCGTATCATAATCATACAACTATGAAGAATATGGGGTACGGTGTCACACCCACCACCATCTAATTGAAAAAAAAAACCTTAAGAAATAATAAAGATGATTACAGGGATTTTAGCTGACTGGCAGCTAGAGTATGTCTAGACTAGTTAAATGGATCATATTTGAAAAAATATTAGCTAACCTGTTTATGAATATGACTGTGCAACTGTTGTAGACACAGTTTAACACTTAAAAAGAGCTCCTTCATAAGGGTATGTCTACACTGCAGTGGGGAGTGTGCTTCCAAGTGTGTGTAGACAGACACACTAGGTGTGCTCAAGATAGTGCACTATTTCAACCTGCCCGATGCCCTGCATGTGTAGTCGGGCAGCAAGCCCAAGAAGCCACCCATACTGCTGTAGCTACGTTGCTATTTTTAGGATGCTAGCTTGAGCAAAGCCAGTGTGCGTATATCTACCCGTGCCAGGAAGAAGACTCCCAGCTGCAGTGTAGACATACTCATAGGGCCTGAATCCAAGTCTGACTGCCTCCACCTGTGGAGGTCCATTCGCTTCATCTGTAGAATGAGAAAATGAGGTTAATGATACTTAGCTTCATTTATAAAGCAGTTTGAGAGTTAAAGGTGAAAAGCTCTACGTAAGTGCTTGTGACAGGGTTGACTAGGTCTGGAGGCCCTGCCCCAGAAAAGAGCAAAGGAGAAGTCCTCCAAGCAGCCTAGAGTGGCTGCAGGGGAGCAGCCAATCAGAGGGGCTGCTGGCATGACCAATCAAGGGTCAGAAGGCCCATATAAAAGGAACCAGCAGAGACAGAGCAGTCAGTTGCTGCAGGGAGCTTGAAGAGAGAGGATGAGGTGCCTGGCTAGCTGGAAGAGCAGCAGGACTGTGGACAGATCAGTGCAGGCAGGCTGAGTTCAGGGTACTGAGCCCAGGACCTAGCCAGACCAGGTGAAAGTACTGAGATGGGCCCTGATGGTCTGTTAAAAAGGGCAGTTGTCTCCAGGAAAGAAGCCTTGCTGCTATGGCACCATACCAGTGCTGTGAGAAAGAACTAGGGACTGTATACCCTAGAAGGTGGGGGCGGGCAGTGTGTGTGACTTGGCCAGAGGGCTGAGTCATTGAAGACCTGCTGAAAGAAGCATCAGCCGGGGGTGCCACCCCATTGTAAGAACTGAAAGAAAAGCAGGTTCACAGAAAGGTGGTGCTCGTGAGAGGCAGGTGCTGATGCTGTTACAGTGCTATATACATTAAGAAGTCTATGCTTAGGGTATGTCTACACTACGGAATAAGGTCGAATTTATAGAAGTCGGTTTTTAGAAATCGGTTTTATATATTCAAGTGTGTGTGTCCCCAGAGAAAATGCTCTAAGTGCATTAAGCGCATTAACTCGGCGGAGTGCTTCCACAGTACCGAGGCTAGAGTCGACTTCCAGAGCGTTGCACTGTGGATAGCTATCCCACAGTTCCCGCAGTCTCCGCTGCCCATTGGAATTCTGGGTTGAGATCCCAATGCCTGATGGGGCTAAAACATTGTCGCGGGTGGTTCTGGGTACATATTGTCAGGCCCCCCTTCCCTCCCTCCCTCCGTGAAAGCAAGGGCAGACAATCGTTTCGCGCCTTTTTTCCTGAGTTACCTGTGCAGACGCCATACCACGGCAAGCATGGAGCCCGCTCAGGTAACCGTCACCGTATGTCTCCTGGGTGCTGGCAGACGCGGTACGGCATTGCTACACAGTAGCAGCAACCCATTGCCTTGTGGCAGCAGACGGTGCAGTACGACTGGTAGCCGTTCTCGTCGTGTCTGAGGTGCTCCTGGCCACGTCGGCTGGGAGCGCCTGGGCAGACGTGGGCACAGGGACTAAATTTGGAGTGACTTGACTAGGTCATTCTCTTTAGTCGTGCAGTCAGTCCTATTGAACCGTCTTATGGTGAGCAGGCAGGCGATACGGACTGCTAGCAGTTGTACTGTACCATCTTCTGCCGAGCAGCCATGAGATGTGGATGGCATGCAGTCCTTCTGCACCGTCTGCTGCCAGCCAAAGATGTAAAAGTTAGATGGAGTGGATCAAAACAAGAAATAGACCAGATTTGTTTTGTATTCATTTGCTTTCCACCTCCCCCCCGTCTAGGGGACTCATTCCTCTAGGTCACACTGCAGTCACTCACAGAGAAGGTGCAGCGAGGTAAATCTAGCCATGTATCAATCAGAGGCCAGGCTAACCTCCTTGTTCCAATAAGAACAATAACTTAGGTGCACCATTTCTTATTGGAACCCTCCGTGAAGTCCTGCCTGAAATACTCCTTGATGTAAAGCCACCCCCTTTGTTGATTTTAGCTCCCTGAAGCCAACCCTGTAAGCCATGTCGTCAGTCGCCCCTCCCTCCGTCAGAGCAATGGCAGACAATCGTTCCGCGCCTTTTTTCTGTGCGGACGCCATACCAAGGCAAGCATGGAGGCCGCTCAGCTCACTTTGGCAATTAGGAGCACATTAAACACCACACGCATTATATATATGCAGCACCAGTATATGCAGCACCAGAACCGGGCAAAACGATACCGGGCGAGGAGGCGACGTCAGCGCGGTCACGTGAGTGATCAGGACATGGACACGGATTTCTCTGAAAGCATGAGCCCTGCCAATGCATGCATCGTGATGCTAATGGGGCAGGTTCATGCTGTGGAACGCCGATTCTGGGCTCGGGAAACAAGCACAGACTGGTGGGACCGCATAGTGTTGCAGGTCTGGGACGATTCCCAATGACTGCGAAACATTCGCATGCGTAAGGGCACTTTCATGGAACTTTGTGACTTGCTTTTCCCTGCCCTGAGGCGCATGAATACCAAGATGAGAGCAGCCCTCACAGTTGAGAAACGAGTGGCGATAGCCCTGTGGAAGCTTGCAACGCCAGACAGCTACCGGTCAGTTGGGAGTCAATTTGGAGTGGGCAAATCTACTGTTGGGGCTGCTGTGATGCAAGTAGCCCACGCAATCAAAGATCTGCTGATATCAAGGGTAGTGACCCTGGGAAATGTGCAGGTCATAGTGGATGGCTTTGCTGCAATGGGATTCCCTAACTGTGGTGGGGCCATAGACGGAACCCATATCCCTATCTTGGCACCGGAGCACCAAGCCGCCGAGTACATAAACTGCAAGGGGTACTTTTCAATAGTACTGAAAGCTCTGGTGGATCACAAGGGACGTTTCACCAACATCAACGTGGGATGGCCGGGAAAGGTACATGACGCTTGCATCTTCAGGAACTCTGGTCTGTTTCAAAAGCTGCAGGAAGGGACTTTATTCCCAGACCAGAAAATAACTGTTGGGGATGTTGAAATGCCTATATGTATCTTTGGGGACCCAGCCTACCCCTTAATGCCATGGCTCATGAAGCCGTACACAGGCAGCCTGGACAGTAGTCAGGAGCTGTTCAACTACAGGCTGAGCAAGTGCAGAATGGTGGTAGAATGTGCATTTGGACGTTTAAAGGCGCGCTGGTGCAGTTTACTGACTCGCTTAGACCTCAGCGAAACCAATATTCCCACTGTTATTACTGCTTGCCATGTGCTCCACAATATCTGTGAGAGTAAAGGGGAGACGTTAATGGCGGGGTGGGAGGTTGAGGCAAATTGCCTGGCTGCTGGTTCCGCGCAGCCGGACACCAGGGCGGTTAGAAGAGCACAGGAGGGTGCGGTACGCATCAGAGAAGCTTTAAAAACTAGTTTCATGACTGGCCAAGCTACGGTGTGAAAGTTCTGTTTGTTTCTCCTTGATGAAACCCCCCGCCCCTTGGTTCACTCTACTTCCCTGTAAGCTAACCACCTTCCCCTCCTCCCTTCAGTCACCGCTTGCAGAGGCAATAAAGTCATTGTTGCTTCACATTCATGCATTCTTTATTCGTTCATCACACAAATAGGGGGATGACTACCAAGGTAGCCCAGGAGGGGTGGTGGAGGAGGGAAGAAAAATGCCACACAGCACTTTAAAAGTTTACAACTTTAAAATTTATTGAATGCCAGCCTTCTGTTTTGTGGGCAGTCCTCTGTGGTGGAGTGGCTGGTTGGCCGGTGGCCCCCCCACCGCGTTCTTGGGCGTCTGGGTGTGGAGGCTATGGAACTTGGGGAGGAGGGCGGTTGGTTACACAGGGGCTGTAGTGGCAGTCTGTGCTCCAGCTGCCTTTGCTGCAGCTCAACCATACACTGGAGCATACTGGTTTGGTCCTCCAGCAGCCTCAGCATTGAATCCTACCTCCTCTCATCACGCTGCCGCCACATTTGAGCTTCAGCCCTGTCTTCAGCCCGCCACTTACTCTCTTCAGCCTGCCACCTCTCCTCCCGGTCATTTTGTGCTTTCCTGCACTCTGACATTATTTGCCTCCACGCATTTGTCTGTGCTCTGTCAGTGTGGGAGGACAGCATGAGCTCGGAGAACATTTCATCTCGAGTGCGCTTTTTTTTCTTTCTAGGCTTCACTAGCCTCTGGGAAGGAGAAGATCCTGTGATCATTGAAACACATGCAGCTGGTGGAGGAAAAAAAAGGGACAGCGGTATTTAAAAAGACACATTTTATAAAACAGTGGCTACACTCTTTCAGGGTAAACCTTGCTGTTAACATTACATGCATAGCACATGTGCTTTCGTTACGAGGTCGCATTTTGCCCCCCCCCACCGTGTGGCTACCCCCTCAACCTTCCCCCCTCCCTGTGGCTAACAGCGGGGAACATTTCTGTTTAGCCGCAGGCAAACAGCCCAGCAAGAATGGGCTCCTCTGAATGTCCCCTGAAGAAAAGCACTCTATTTCAACCAGGAGACCATGAATGATATCTCACTCTCCTGAGGATAACACAGAGAGATAAAGAACAGATGTTGTTTGAACGCCAGCAAACATACACTGCAATGCTTTGTTGTACAATGATTCCCGAGTACGTGTTACTGGCCTGGAATGGTAAAGTGTCCTACCATGAAGGACACAATAAGGCTGCCCTCCTCAGAAACCTTTTGCAAAGGCTTTGGGAGTACATCCAGGAGAGCCGCGAATGCCAGGACAAAGTAATCCTTTCACATGCTTGCTTTTAAACCATGTATAGTATTTTAAAAGGTACACTCACCGGAGATCCCTTCTCCGCCTGCTGGGTCCAGGAGGCAGCCTTAGGTGGGTTCGGGGGGTACTGGCTCCAGGTCCAGGGTGAGAAACAGTTCCTGGCTGTCGGGAAAACCGGTTTCTCCGCTTGCTTGCTGTGAGCTATCTACAACCTCCTCCTCATCATCATCATCTTCGTCCCCAAAACCTGCTTCCGTATTGCCTCCATCTCCATTGAAGGAGTCAAACAACACGGCTGGGGTAGTGGTGGCTGAACCCCCTAAAATGGCATGCAGCTCATCATAGAAGCGGCATGTTTGGGGCTCTGACCCGGAGCGGCCATTCGCCTCTCTGGTTTTCTGGTAGGCTTGCCTCAGCTCCTTCAGTTTCACGCGGCACTGCTTCGGGTCCCTGTTATGGCCTCTGTCCTTCATGCCCTGGGAGATTTTGACAAAGGTTTTGGCATTTCGAAAACTGGAACGGAGTTCCGATAGCACGGATTCCTCTCCCTAAACAGCGATCAGATCCCGTACCTCCCGTTCGGTCCATGCTGGAGCTCTTTTGCGATTCTGGGACTCCATCATGGTCACCTCTGCTGATGAGCTCTGCATGGTCACCTGCAGCTTGCCACGCTTGCCAAACAGGAAATGAGATTCAAAAGTTCGCGGTTCTTTTCCTGTCTACCTGGCCAGTGCATCTGAGTTGAGAGCGCTGTCCAGAGCGGTCACAATGGAGCACTCTGGGATAGCTCCCGGAGGCCAATACCGTCGAATTGTGTCCACAGTACCCCAAATTCGAGCCAGCAAGGCCGATTTAAGCGCTAATCCACTTGTCAGGGGTGGAGTAAGGAAATCGATTTTAAGAGCCCTTTAAGTCGAAATAAAGGGCTTCATCGTGTGGACAGGTGCAGGTTTACATCAATTTAATGCTGCTAAATTCGACCTAAAATCCTAGTGTAGACCAGGGCTTAGAGCAGGAGCTCCATAGTAATGGGCCCAATGTACTGTAGCATGGAAGGGAACTAAACTCTGCTGACATTATTTAAAATAAACTTTTCTTGGGGTAGGGGAGGGGGGACAAAATTCTGTTTCCTACCAAACAAATCAATATATTTAAAATGTTTAATAATGATTGTGAACATAAAAATAACCATACTGGGTGAGATCAGTGGTCCTGCTAGCCCAGAATCTTGTCTTCCAGCAGTGGCCAATGCCAGGTGCTTCGGAGGGAATGAACAGAACAGGCAATCATTGAGTGATCCATCCCCTGTCATCCACTATCAGCTTCAGGCAATCAGAGGCTAGGGACACCCCGAGCATCTTGTGGCACCATTCCCCCATCATCGGTTACCATGCAGAACAAACCATTATTCTGCAGCTAACGGAAGTTTGTGGCAGAAGGTGTCTTCTCTGAAGAAGACATAAACCTTATATTAAATACAGGGACACAGGATGTTTCTGTGCCAAATACTGGGAAGGAAGGAAAATCTCTTGGAATTTAACGTAAGCTATTTTATGTGCGTGTCTCTTAAAACAAAACAAAAAGGTTTCTTTTGTAAAACAAATAAGTATACAAATTCTATACAGCACATCTAGAGGATGCAGATTTCCTGAGACAATTCCATGTACAATCCATGCCTCATCAGACATGGCATTTTTGTTTGAAAACTAAATGCTGAAGTTTGGGTAATTGCAATGAGTTTCTCAGCTACATTTTAATACCTTTTCTCCCATCATGCACCAAAGAGTAAGTAGATTCCTCACTTTTTCACTGTTGTGTTCTGTGAGCTTTTAAGTAGGGTGCAGTAAACAGTACATAGAGTCGACTGTTCTAGTTTTGAAATTAGCGTTCCAAATATTGTCTGGCTGCAATGGAGAAATAACCCACACCGTGTGTTTGTATTTAGATACTGGCAAGGTCTTCACGTGGGGTAGAGCAGACTATGGGCAACTCGGAAGGAGTGCAGTGGTTCACGATGGACAAAGAGAGGAGGTGCAGAGATCATCTGAAGAACATGTGGAGCAGTTGTCTAATGTGCCGGTTTCAGTGCCTTGCCTCGCTGGAGCATCTGAGGTAAGGGAAAAAATGTGTCCTTTTCTCAGCTTTAGAATTGCTCCTCTTTGCACAAGTCAAGATGCTCAGAATGATCGCCTGAAAAAACGTTCTTCAAAATGAAGCAAAAACAGCCCTTCCCTCCCACTCAAGTACTCCGAATTTAATTTGATTCAATTATTTGTAATTCTTAAATAATCATTGTGTTCTGAAGCAAGTTTGTTTTTAGGTAGAAGCTGTGAGTGAGGGATTGGAGTTTTCATTAGCAAAAAGATGGCTTTAGATTTGGTATCTTCTTTAGATGTCAAATTTGAAAAGGAAGTAGTTGCTGCTGTAATACTGTGTAACAGATTAGGTATGACCCTAACCATTTTCAGTGTTGCTTTCTTCTGAAGAAATCTGAATATGCTACAGTTTAACCCGTGATCTTCCCGCACTTCACACAGTGTTGTTCATATTGGGTTTCACTCTTAAGGCAGTAGTGTTTTTAGTTTTGAAATGAGAAACAACCTTCCTTTAGTGGGCAGCTGAATCCAGAAGGAACAAATAAATTAGTATAACTGGAAAAAATGAAGTTACACAGTATGAGAAGTAGACTGTCATTTGAATGGAATTGAAGATCTCTAAGCGCATGATTCATAGTCCCTTGACATCAATGGAAAGACTCCCATTGACTTCAGTGGGCTTTAGTTCAGGCCCTAAATGATAGAGAATTTCTCAGAGGTTGGACATCCATGCCATCAACAAGGACTTTGGAAAAGAGTAGTAGACTTATTTTTGAGGAAACTGAGCAGTGAGACTTACAGGAGTCAGAGTTAAACTGTTAACAAAGGAAAGAGCATGGAAAATTTGACACTGTTTAAGGAGTACTTGGTGCTGCAGCCACTGCAATAGAAAGATTTGGCGGAAAACTAGCCTTCTGTACTAAATCAAACAGTGCAAATCTCAAAATTCCTGGAGATCATTAGGTCCTGTAGAACAAAAGCTGGAGTTATTGTTAAACATGAAAATCTTGGTAATAGCCAATATCTTCAGTAGCATTACCATTTTAGAACGCGGAGAGTTTTTCCAGGAATGATTGTCACAGTCCCCAGAGGAACTGCACCCCTTTATGATCTTCTTGGGTGACTACACTTAGGGCTCTATCCTCAAGCTATCACTTTTCTTAGGGTGGGATCCTGCTATCCACTCCCTATAGACCAGGGAGTTGGACTGCAGACTTGTGTGATTCATTGTGATTACCTCAGCAGGTCTGACTTTAGTTCAGTGCCCGCAGTCCTGTTTTCTCAGGGGCAATGATACGGATAACCCGTGACCGCCTGCTTTTATAAACCAAACTACTATTCAGAACAAAACCATTACCAGTGAATCATACCTCAGAAACAATAAACAGCTTATATGCAGGTCTTGGCTTACCAGACAGTCATCCGTCTTCTGCATGGAGATCCTGATAAGGTCAGAGTACTTCAGGCCCTTTTCACAGGGTCTGTCTCTCTCAGTCACAGTTTTATGTCAGTTCTTGAATTGTGTATGATTACCTTTCTCCCCAGATCGAGGCTGTTTCTTCATACAGTTTGACATTTTTTGGCAGATCGAACCAGTATATATTATTGTCTCTGGGGAGTGAAACTTCCCCAGACTAGTTACTGGCACTAGGAATTTTCATTCTCTCCTCCCACCCCCTGCAAATGACTTTGGGTCATGTAGAAAATGTTTCTATCTCCTCATTTAGCCAGGAGTGCAAGCCAGCCCACAAAAATACTACATTTATAAAGTTGATATTGATAGTCTTTGACTATCTCATGCATCCATAGCATCTGTTGAATCTCACTACAATAGTTTTTGAATATTCCAGGCTACCAAAGCATGGCATTTGTCACAATGTCCATGGGAAAATATTGTACAAATAATCTATTTAAGCACCAAATTATACCTTTGTGTAATTGCAGGTAGTGTAAAGGCTTTGGAAAATATGAAACTAGCAATTTGTTCAATAGCTCCTGGGTGCTACAATAACAATACAACATATTATTATAGAGTGCTTTTCATCTCAGGATTTCAGAGCATGTCACACACCTCCATTAAGCCTTGCAACACTCCAATGAGGTGATATCTATCATTACCCTCATTTTTATGGGTAGACTGAGGCGAGAAAGTAAAGTGACTTGTGTAAGACCACACAGCAAGTCAGTGGCAGAACCAGGAATAAAGACTGAGTCCTAGCTCAAAGTCCTTTGCTCTAGTCACTAGACCATGCACAACATTATTACTGTTAACTTTTATATGTATTATGGGTAACGTGTAGAGATCTCAGTCAGGATTGGGGTCCCATTTTGCTAGGTGTTGCACAAACTCATGGGAAGATCTAGCCTCTCCCCTGTGGGAACTTATTATTTAAGAAGACAAGTGATTCATGAAAGGTGGAGTTGTATTCCATTTTTATACACCTTGCAACAGAAAAGATGAGTAAAAATCACCTCAACTTCCTTCAACTGCCCTCATCCGTATTCATCCTTAGGACGGTTGTGGGAGAAGGGTGGTCAAAGCAAGCATCACTGCTGCAGCAGCAGGGATATGGGATGATGGGAAAAGAAGCGAGAGCCGATAAGACCAGGGGCAGAGCTCTGAATGGCTTTGAACAGTTAGGTTACAATAAAACAAATGATGCCAGAACTCAGGTGGAGTCTGCAGTCTACCTATAAGATTTAAGTCTTAATTTCAAGTGCAAATTGCAGTGTGAACGCCACACCAGACAGAGGGAAGAAGGAAGTTGCAGTACATAGGGTGCTTGTCTGGGATTTAGAAAACTTGAGTTCAATTCCTACTCCTGAGGGCATTCTGCTCCAAAAAATTAAAAATTCTGCACACAATATTTTAAAAATCTGCAAGTTTTATTTGTCAATAAATAAATGCAGCGGCTCCAGCATGGCAGTGGGGAGCACAGGCCACTGGTGCACGGAGGTGGGAGATTACCCTGCAGCCTCCCCACCTTCCACCCCAGGGACATGGACTCATTGGTGAGGCTGCACCTGACCCTGACACAGCACAAGGACTGGGTTTGCCCCAGAAACACCCTGGGGCCATGCCCCTCTGCACCAGGCACATCAAGTGTGGAGCAGGAAGGCTTAACCAGGCAGGATCCAAGTGTGGAGGGGCTCAGTGTGGGGGGATCCAGGTGTGGGGTGAGAGGAGTCTGTGTGGGACAATCTGGGTGCAGGCAGCTCAGTGCGGGGTCTGGATGTGGGGGATCTGGATGCACAGAGGTTCGTTGTGGGGGTGGGGATTTCCAGGTGCAGGGGCAATGGGACTCTGCTGGGGCTTCCAGGTCAGGGCTCAGCAGGGGGGGTCTGGGTGCTGGGGGCTCCAGATGCAGAGGTTGAGGTTCAGTGGGGTGGGATTCAGGTGTGGAGGGCTAGGGGGGTTCTGGGTTTACAGGGTGAGGCTTGGCGGGGGTGTCTCAGTACGGGAGGTCCAGATGCATGAGAGTTGGGTGGATGGGGGAGCAGCTTCCTCTACAGTGACCCCTCCCCCTGCAGTTGAGGAGCAATGGGGGCAGGAAGCAGGGGAGGATGCTGAGCTTCCTGCAGCTGGGGGAGGTTTCTGGGAGTGGGTCTGACACAGCCCCAGCCACTCCTTGTAGGGGAAGGGGAAGTCCCAGTCCTTTTCTGCCTTCAGCCCAGCCATGACTAGCTGCTGATCCCGGCTCAGGGTAGGCGCCACTGGCTGGTGTGTCCACATCCCTGTGGTGATTTACCTCTCTACCAGCTGCTTTAGTGCCTGAAACAATGTACCTGCACAGTTAGGGAATGGTGCATGACTGCTCTTGCAGCTTCCCTTTGCTTCCCTGTCACGAAGTCATTTTTCTGCGGGAAAGCAAAGAAATCTGCGGGAGACATGAATTCTGCACACGTGCAGTGGTGCAGAATTCCCCCAGGAGTAAATTTCCTGCTCCACCGCAGGCTTCCTGTGTGATTTATTCTCTCTGTCCCTGAGTTTCTCATCTGTAAAATGGGGATAATAACACTGCCCTACCTCTTAGGAGTGGTGTGACATTAAAGATTGCAAGGCACTGAGTACCTGAGATAGTAAAGATGTTTGGTTGCTTGTAGTTCTTTAGGGAAGTAGGTTCTAAATACCCAAATCAATGAAAGCGACAATACCTAGATGTACAGTAATTCATAAACAGCAACAAACTTCACCTCTGACCTGGGGAATTGAATGGTTGTAAACATCTGCTTTTCCTTTTGACTCCAGCTATCCTCCTGCATGTGCTTGTGTTCAGTTTATCCTTCACTAATGTTAGACTCTCAGCCTGGGAATTTGAATTCAAGATAATCAGTGCCCATCTTCATCCCCTCAGAATTGACAGATTAAGCAGCAATGGCTGACTTGACTGCCTTTCCTGCTGTTGCCACCTCAAGGAGAGGCCTGAGTTAAACATCTGTGCTTTGAGGTAGCCCCTTTTCAGTGAGACTAGGGAGGTTTAGGAGAAAACATTAAGAAGAGAGCAGAGTTTAAAGGAATACAGATGGACTGATTCAAATGCAGTATTGGAAAAGAAAGGACAGATTGAAGTTAACCTTAACTCCCAATGTTCAGTTTGGGAGACAGTTCTTAAAAATAATATAATCTTTATCCTGAGTAGAGCCAGGTGATATTGTTTTGATGAACAGAAATTTTGTTGAAAAATGCATTTTTTGAGGGGTTGGAAACAAAACTGAATTTTTCCCCCCGGAAGTGTTGAAACAAAGTGTTTCAACATTTCACTTAGAAAATGTTGACATTTTGTTTAAAAAGTCATTTTTGAAATGCCATTTTGAGTCAATATTCAAAATGTTTTAATTAGACCTGAACAAAATGATTTGGCAAACCAAAAAATTCCATTTCTGTTTTAAACAATCCTTTTTTTGGATTTTTCAGTTCAGCCATTGAATGGAAAAATCAGTTATTCACTTATCTCTGAATCCTGAGCCTATTTGTAAGTTTATATAAAATTGATTGAAATAAATTTTTGGCAAGGCTATAATCTGCTGGTTGCTTAGTGACTTGAGTTAGCATTGTTTAAAAATACAAGGGAAAAATTGTGTTCAGATAATATTCAGCATCAAACATAAATAAGTTTGCTTTTTATTGTCAGTTTAAGGCTACTGTCCTGTCGTTAATGCAGACTGTGATCTCTGCTATGTAGCTTGTTTCCTCTACTCATGTGGTTGACCTACTGCTTTCTCCTGCAAAGGGTGGTGATTGTTCTGCGTGTGCTGCAAATATTCAGGATGCCATATCAGTCTGTACTGAAAATCTCCTTGTTTCTGAGTTAACCATATGTTGCTTTAATGTAGCTTAATTCCATTACCTGTATTCACTTGGAAATATTGTTCTTGGGAAGTATAAGCAAAATCTTTTTCTTTTTTTCTTCTTTAAATGTAAACAATGGGAAACAAAAATCAATAAAAGGGACAATCTTACAGCAATGTAATGACTGCTCAGCGCCTCTTTCAGTGATAGCTTAAGCTCATAAAGAGTTGGTATCTATATTACAATCATGAAGCATCATGTGTTTAAATCTACTGAATAATTATATTGCAGATAAATATATTATTTCCCTTTCTGTGCAGAATAAGTCACTGAGAAGAAATTTCAAGTTTGTGCTGAAATCAGTTGTGTGGCATTATTCATGAGGTGCTTTTGTGTTGTATGGGGGTTCTTGATTGGACCTCTTAGGAACATCTGATTCATCTATTGCCTGATGTACATTCATATCCGCTGCTCTTGAGATGAAAGGACAAATGGAGATTAAATAAAAATGGATTGAAATTTGATTAGCCTCTCTGTTTAGTGAATGTTACAAAGACCTAGTTTATCTTTTCCTTCTTCTCAAAATGCTTCTCCAGCCTGTCTGGTATTTTTGGTCTTAATAGCTACCCTTTTACTGTTTGTGATATGTTCGGCATGTCGTTCATTGCAGCGAACATTCACCGTAAGCAATAAACTGACTGAGAAGAAGTCATTCTATATGACTAAATGGCTTTCACTAAATTGAAGGGAAGAAGGGATATTTTCTCTTTGGAAATAAAGAATCGCCTTCACATACGGTCACATTCCCATTGTAGCCCTAATATCACTAAAGAAAGTTCTGCTAGTTTGCAGCTGTTCTGGGCAGTGAGCACTGGAGTTTCTGAATGAAAAGAAAAATTAGAGCAGCGAAGTGAAAAAATGACGACTTGCTGCATTACACGGTCATCATCAAATGAGTGACTGTGTGTGCTTAGTCCACTCCATCAATATCAAGCCAGTATAATAATGGTGTATGCAGGGGGTCTACCACACATCTCAGGGCTGGAGACTGAGAATACCCTGTGAGCTGGAGTAGCTTCTCCTGGGCCTGTTGTGTGGCTCCCATGACCCTGCCCTGCCTTCCCACCCACTATGGAGCCAGTGTGGAGACCTGTCCCTGGGTGTGTAGGGATTGTGCAGGCACTCCCATGTGGCTGCTTCCCCTGTGAAGGGCATTAGGGGTGCAGTGTGTGTTGCACTGGCCTTTTGCATCTGGTAAATATTACTGTGCAGTTAGGTATAGCTGGCTTTGTTAATACTTTACCCTCTTTGCTGCACTAATTGATATATTTGTTCATCCATAGGCCTTTGAAAGGCACGTGCTTTTATTTCCCCCCCCACATCACTATATTATAGAGATATATAAGTAATATTGTACTTGCAAGTGATCAAGCTTCTAGCTACGAAGTACACAATCTCAGCTGCTATCATAAGGTGACAAATCTCCATGGGGAACTTTGACTCTAGACTCCTGTAAATGGAGTAAAGGGAAACCCTAATCTCGGAAGAATAATATACTTCAATAAAGACCCAATAGGAAAACATCTACTTCAAACTACTCTTCTAGTTTATATTGTGGCTTCTGATGGTAAGTCAATAAATATTTCTTAAAATCTTGAGGATAGATTTATTTATAAAACATGTTAGCAATAAAGTGAAAATGAACACTTGGGAAGATAACATATTCATGACCTTAGAGTTACATATTACCTGCATAGCTCTGTGACAGAGTGCTGAGAGCCAGTGGTGGACCCCGCACTATGATCACTTAAGCCTTAACTAGCTCCACCAGGAAAGGCCAGGAAAGGCCTGATGGAGGAGGAGATAACTTTATTGCCAAACCAGAGTTTGGGGGTGGGGGTTTGATGAGCTAGGGAGCTAATTATCCCACCACCTGGGGAGGCTAGTTAAAAACACAGGAAGGAAGAGCAAAAGGGCAGGCTAGCAGAGCCCATAGGAAGAAATGTCTCAGACTGATGAGGTCTCTTTTGCTTCCTTTCCGTAGAAAGAGAGAGAAGGAGATGAGGATTAGGAAAAGCTGTAAATAGACTTGCTGCACAGGATTCTGGTTAGGCCTTTTTTGATGAGGGTAATAAATAAAATTCATAGAGGTGATAACCAATCAAAAGACATCTGAGACTGTTTGTGAGGGATCTCAGTACAGGAGAGGAGTCTGTCCTGTTACAAGTTCATATGGCTTTATTTGTTTCATTGTATGCTGTAAAGGTTTGCAGCCATGGCCCATATATTAGAGTAAAAATCTGAAAACAGAAATAAGTTTTATTTCTCTGTAAGAGAAATCCTATAGATACCAACTCCGAAAGGCCAGATTTTTCTGTGTAGCATCTGAGAACAGATGTATGTATTGTGAGTTTTATGAGGGGGTATAATTATAATTTTCCACTCTTTTTGCAGTAACTTTTTAATTAGTAAAGAAAATATTTTGTTAAAAGTGTTGGGTGAAAAATAAAAGCTTCTGTTAACACTTGCTCCTTGTTTCAATTCTGGGGTTTTGAGCAGTGCCATTGAATTGCTAGGACACCACTCAGTGTTGTTATTTATATGATAGAAACTTAGAGAGGGCGCCCCCTTGTAGTGGCACTGTACACAATCATAGTAAAATATGATCTCTGTCCTGAAGAGTTTATAATGTAGGTAGACAAGACAGACAAAGGGTAGGTGTGGAAACAGAGAAATGAAGTGACTTGCCCAAAGCCAACTGCAAAGCCAGGAATAGAAGCCAGGGCTCCCAAGTCCCAGTCCAGTGCTCTCTTCTATTACTGAAGGGGAAAGTTACCTTATGTGTGCACGCAACAAATAGTATTGATTATCCTGATCTTAATCCTGACCCTGTTTTGGTTCCTTTGTGCTGCTGTCACTGTGCAAAGTGGCCAAAAAGCTACTGGATCTCTACAGCTAGCATGGGGGTGACCCCAGTTGGTGGAGAGGTGGCACAGGTTGTTTCCACCCTTCTTCCCTGCAGCCTCTAATGTAGGGCACGTGGTGGGCTAATTCCTGCAGGAAGGGATCATGGCTGGAGCACACTGCTTTCCAGCAATCCTTGGCTCGCAGACTGCCCTTTTACACCATAGCCAGCCGGGTGTGCTTTAGAGCAGCCTTGGGGATATTGGATGCAGCTGAAGGTTGGGGCACCAGCAGTCCAAACTGCTTTCAGTGTTGGAAGTTTGTTCCATCTCCAAATCTTTCATACGTGATACTTTCTGGACAGTATAAAGGTTACTTCTGAGCTCCATTACAAGTATTGTTAATGCTCCTAGAAAAAGCTACCAGTATACAGACCCTTCCTTTTCACTTGAAGGAATACATTTGTTTCAATTTATTCTTTTTATAAAAACCATGGTAGGCTTTAGATATTATCTATGACCTGGTTCAGGGGTGGGTGTCCATTCCTCAATTCAGTATTTCTCACTAATGTTAATAGTTCATAGTTAAATGTTAATAGTTCATATGCATGTACAGCTGTGGTAATTTTGAATGTGTTATTAGGAAGCATATGCTTGGTTTTGGAAGAACATAGAATAATTTGCCCTGTAACCTATGTGGGGGCAGATTATTCCACATCTGCCTACTGTGGTGTACTTAAAACTTTCTCTGAAGCATCGTGTTCTGGCCCGTCAAAGGCAGGATACTGGACTAGTTGGACCTAGGGTCTAATCCTATAAACCCAAACCATGGGTGCAATAAGATATTCAGAGGACCATGGCTGTTTCAGAGAGAGAATGCAGACCCCTTATGTAGGTGAAATGGTGTTATGATGCTATAGATGCCTTTCATAGGGTAAACATACCTTGTTTTCAGTGTTCTAGAGTTCATAGACTCATAGAAGATTAGGGTTGGAAGAGACCTCAGGAGGTCATCTTGTCCAATCCCCTGCTCAAAGCAGGACCAACCCCAATTAAATCATCCCAGCCAGGGCTTTGTCAAGATGGGCCTTAAAAACCTCTAAGGATGGAGATTCCACCATCTCCCTAGGCAACCCATTCCAGTGCTTCACCACCTTCCTAGTGAAATAGTGTTTCCTAATATCCAACCTAACCCTCCCCCACTGCAACTTGAGACCATTGCTCCTTGTTCTGTCATCTGCCACCGCTTTGAACAGCCTAGGTCCAGCCTCTTTGGAACCCCCATTGAGGTAGTTGAAGGCTGCTATCAAATCCCCCACCACTCTTCTCTTCTGCAGACTAAATAAGCCCCTTTCCCTCAGCTTCTCCTCATAAGTCATGTGCCAGAGCCCCCTAATCATTTTTGTTACCCTCCGCCGGATTCTCTCCAATTTGTCCACATCCTTTCTGTAGTGGGGGGCCCAAACTGGACACAATACTAAAGATGTAGCCTCACCATTGCCGAATAAAGGGAAATAATCACTTCCCTCACTCTGCTGGCAGTGCTCCTACTAATGCAGCCCCATATGCCGTTAGCCTTCTTGGCGACAAGGGCACACTGTTGACTCGTATCCAGCATCTCATCCACTGTAATCCCCAGGTCCTTTTCTGCAGAACTGCTGCTTAGCCAGTCGGTCCCCAGCCAGTAGCAGTGCATGGGATTCTTCCGTCCTAAGTGCAGGACTCTGCTCTTGTCCCTGTTGAACCTCATCAGATTTTTTTTGGCCCAATCCTCCAATTAGTCTAGGTCACTCTCGACCCTATCCCTATCCTCCAGCTTATCTACTTCTCCCCCCAGTTTAGTGTCATCCATGAACTTGCTGAGGGTGCAGTCCTTTCCATCGTCCAGATAATTAATGAAGATGTTGAACAAAACCAGCCCAGGACAGACCCCTGGAGCACTCCGTTTGATACTGGCTGCCAAGCAGACATTGAGCCATTGAGCCCGACGATCTTGCCAGCTTTCTATCCACCTAATATTCCATTCATCCAATCCATACTTTTTTAACTTGCTGACAAGAATTCTGTGGGAGACCATATTAAAAGCTTTGCTAAAGTCAAGATATATCATGCCCACCGCTTTCCCTATATCCACAGAGCCAGTTATCTCATGATAGAAGGCAATCAGGTTGGTCAGGCATCACTTGCCCTTGATGAAGCCATGTTGACTGTTCCTGATCACCTTCCTCTCCTTCAAGTGTTTCAAAATGGATTCCTTGAGGACCTGCTCCATGATTTTCCGAGGGACTGAGGTGAGGCTGACCAGACTGTAGTTCCCAAGATTCTTCTTCTTCCCTTTTTTAAAAAGATGGGCGCTATATTTTCCTTTTTCCAGTTGTCCAGGACCTCCCCCAATCACCACGAGTTTTCAAAGATAATGGCCAATGGCTCTGCAATCACATTAGGCAACTCCCTCAGCACCCTTGGGTGCATTAGATCTGGACCCGTGGACTTGTTCATGTCCAGCTTTTCTAAATAGTCCTTAACCTGTTCTTTCACCACTGAGGGCTGCTCACCTCCTCCCCATATTGTGCTGCCCAGTGCAGCAGTCTGGGAGCTGACCTTGTCTGTGAAGATGGAGGCAAAAAAGGATTGAGTACTTCAGCTTTTTCCACATCATCTGTCACTATGTTGCCTCCCCCATTCAGTAACGGTCCCACATTTTCCCTGACCACCTTCTTGTTGCTAACATACCTGTAGAAATCCTTCTTGTTACCCTTCATATCCCTTGCTAGCTGCAACTTCAATTGTGCTTTGGCCTTCCTGATTACACCCCTGCATGCGCTAGCAATATCTTTATACTCCTCCCTAGTCATCTGTCCAAGCTTCCACTTCTTGTAAGCTTCCTTTTAGTGTTTAAGCTCACCGAAGATTTCTCTGATTTATATCATTCCCCGAGACTTGGTCTTGTCACCTATTTGTATTGGACTTTGCTACCCTGAGAGATACTTGAAAACATGATTTCTTGCCTTATTGAGGGAGAAGATGATTTTGTGACTAAAGCGCAGGACTGAAAATCATGTTATTGGCTCTATTGCAGATGATGTAAGTGGCAGCTGTTTCCCTATCTTTAAACATGGTCCTGACTCAGTCTCATTGTCGAATCACTTAGACCTCTTTTACACTCTAATGGTCAGGACACTGTCACTCACTCAGCCTCACTGCACTCTTCTCATCTGTATATGGTTTGGTCAGCTGGTGTACATTAA
The DNA here is from genome assembly GCF_965140235.1 of Caretta caretta. NCBI lineage: Eukaryota > Metazoa > Chordata > Testudines > Cheloniidae > Caretta > Caretta caretta. The sequence continues at coordinate 27,394,337 of NC_134211.1, forward strand.
TATAACTCCACTGAAATTGCCAGCTGAGAATCTGGCCCCATATTTCTTTTGTGGCTAAAGGGCTCACATTCATTTGCTCAGCTAACTCTCTGACCTGTTCTCTTCAGAAGTACATCACTACATAAGTGAAGTCCTTCAGTGTTGGGACTGATGTAGTTAAGCTCCACTGTGAATACATTGAGGCACTGATAGCTGCTGAAGCTTCACTTTGGTGACGTGAATTAAAGATGAGGCTCTCCTGAAACTACCTTATTGGGCAATTCGGGATACTCTTCCTCATTATTATCTATTAAGTATTAACGATGTATTCTGTACTGTACAAAACTCAGGATGACACTGTTCTTGCTCCAAGGAGTGCAACATGGACAGGTAGAACAGCTCACACATATAAATGCTTTGGATGAGTGGAGGAAGAACTCAGTGGAGCTACACCGATTTAAATACTCACTTGTGTTTGTAGGTGTGAGGCTGCATTTCTTCCTTATCAGTTAGTAGGCTTGTGGAAGAAGTGGAAAGGGATTTGAATTAAGTGTGATCTCTAAACCATCAAGCTTGGAAAGCAGTGGTTCTTGAAGAAATATCATCCTATCCAGAAAAGGAGCTTGGCTGGTTTTGCTGTGTCACTGGCAGTTCTGCCTTGTTCTGGTGATAACTCTGTGAAGGGGGACAAGTCCTTTTTGCTAGTATTTATAGAGTGCCTGTGGCAGGGTGAGGAGGACTTGCACATCCCTACCAATCCATCTCCTCTGTACATTTGGAATGCTTGGGATTGCTGATTACACTCACAGGCTTTCATGAGAGACACCTGTGGATCCAGAGCTCTGTTTTAATGTACTCAGTTTAGTATGAGAGGGAGTGCTGGTCTAATAGTTAAATCAGAGAATTGGGAATCATTCTGAACTCTCTCACCGATTCATTCTGTCACTTTGGCCGTGTCAGTAAACCTCTCCATTCTTCTGTTTTACATCCATAAAGCAGGTATATAAAATGTACCTACCTTAAAATGGTGGTAGGAGACACAATTAACTTATGTCTATAAAATGCATTGAGATCCTTAGATGAAAGGAGCTATATTAATGTATTATCATCTTTTGTCTCAAGATCGGTATATTGATTTTATTGCATTGGCATCTAAAGACAATAGAAGAAAACAGTTTCTTTGTGATACTTTTTTTTTAGATGCCTTATTGAGTTTAGATGTTACTTTTGCAATTAACCCCCTTCATTACTAAAGAAATTTTGTTTTAATTAAAAAAAAATTAAAAATTAAACGTCCTGAGTTCTTTTACTTCCCTCATCCCCACATATTTTTTTAAAGAACTTCTCCTCATTTCTTTCTTTGTTTGTGGGATATTCCGGTGGTGTCTGTCTTAGAGAGAGGTGAAAATTAACAGTGTGGTGTTGGAAACTCGCTTACCAGAGAGAGGCTCCCTAACCTTGCAGTGTTTTGAGTCTGAAATAGAACTGAGATCAGGTGCCTGAGGGGTGTGTCATAGAAAAGAGCTGGAGTACCGATGAGCTGCTAATTTGGTCCAGAGTTGTTGCACAGATGAAAAGGTTTTGTTTATGCTACCTCAGTCTATCAGATGGATGTGTTAGGTAGCTGCATTCTGATACTTCATTATAAATTAGAAAAATGTAGCCCATGTCATCTGTTTTTATAACTAATCAGATCAGGAGGAAGCAAGTGTTACACTGTTTTTAAGGGCACAATTGCTTTATTTCTGGCTATCGCAATTTAGAATTAGCTCATTATTTTAGCCTAATTCGTAGCTGAGAAGAATAAATACAACCTGTCAGTCTGATAGGTAGGTAATGTAATATTCTCTTTTCTGTCCGTAGAGGCTTTATCCAGTTTGCTCTTGAGACTGATTGCCTCTGAGAAACTGGATTGTCTGATTTTTCCTTGATTGGTGTTTAAGATACATTGATAAAATAGCAGTATAAGGAAGTTCACTTTAATTTTCTTGTAAACAGGGAACATCTGTTTCTTGGCTTCTCAGTTTATCTTACACAATACCGAAATGTACACAGGTGGAATAAATAAAGGCTCAAGGGTAGTGGATTCCTAATGTAATTCACTGATGTTTGTGTCAATTAAAAATAGAGATAAAAGTTTGTGTTGAAAGTATTGAAACTACCTCAGGTAAAATTGGTATTGAATTTGTCAAAGGAATATAAAAATAAATACTCTTGATTCCCCCCCCCCAATGCGTTAAGCTAGTTGTAGCAATTAATTTGGTAGTGAAAAGCAAAAGTTACTAATCCATGAGATTGCCAGTGAAAACTCCACTAGCAAATATGGCTGCTGCCTGAGAGTTGCTAAGATAGGCTGTGATTCAGGGAAGCAATCCTGTGTAGGATAGAACTTGAGCATGTCCTGAAATTTGATGCATGTGCTTATGTTCACTGAAACCAAGCTTTAAAATTAAGCATGTGCTTCAGTGCTGTCTTGAATTGGGGCCATCTGTTGTAGGGTGCAGAAGGAGTAAGCCAGGGGCTCTCTTAGGTATATTGGTACCTTAGTTGGAAAATATATTAAGGCCTTTCTATCCCCTTTGCAACCTTCCAAGACAAAAGGTGTCAATGATACTGACAATACTATCAAATAGAGCAGAAAAGACAAGACAAAAATCATCTCTATTCACATTCTTCAGGGTTTCTCCTAGAATACAGCCTGAGAGGCAGGAACTAAAGAAATAAGATTTGCTTGTCATTTTGGTCAGGTCTCCTCCTTTCTCTTTCTCTCTCCTTTTGTATAAGAGACTGAGGGTGGTGACATAGGATGGGAAGGGACCTTCTGAGTCATGGAGACAATTCCCCTGCTATCATAGGGAACTCTTGTCATATTTATCAAGCTCCAGCTTAAAACTAGTTGTTTGTCCCCAATACTCCTATTGGGAGGCTGTTCCAGAACCTCACTTCTCTGATGGTTAGAAATTTTCTTCTAACATGAGTTGGAACTTCTAACAACTCCCTGAAAACCATTCACAATTAAATACTTGTCCTATCTCACACAAGCATGACCCCAGTTCATAATGGTCATATTATGGCCTTGTTAGAGTGGTGGTACAAGGCTGCCCCCTTATGTCCCTGCGCTGGCTACCTGCATGGTGGGTAGCAGTGAGGGAGAGGAGAAGGATCCACAGACCCATTTTCATAGGTGGGTGAGAAAGGATGGAATCCCTCCAACGTGCTGGCCAAACTGTGCTGTGCCAGAGAGAGAGCGGACACAATTTACTCCCACCTCAAAACAGCTGGGAAAAGGGAGGGATATTGTGAGTTGGTGAGTCATAGCTTTCCTTGCAGACTGTCTCTGAGGCAGCATGACACCATGCTGCTCCCAGCACTGCACTTTTAGCCAAGTCACAGCTGAGCCCGTTGGTGGTTGTTAAATATTCTTACTACACTAGCAAAAGCTAGTAACGCTTTCAGTGCCAGGCATGCACATGGCACAATATAATTTCTACCTACAAATAATTTATCATGCACAGACCTGTAAAAATAAACTAATAGTAAGTCTAAATACAAAGTCTGCCTGAAAAGCTGCCTATGATAGTATGTAACTCTTAGATAGCACTTTTCACCAATAGATCTCAAAGCACTCTACAAAGTAGGTTAGCATCTCTATCCCCATTTTATAGAAGGGGATACTGAGGTATAGAGAAATAAGTAATTTGCCCATGGTCTACCCACAGGCCAGTGGCAGAGCTGGGTATAGCACCCAGATCTTCTGAATTTGAGTCCAGTGCTCTATTCACTGAGCCACAGTGCTCTGAAGAGAAACTGAAGTATTAGGTTGTCTGGAGTGGCTTATGAGCATGAGTGCCAACCTCAGGGCAGACTGTTTGGGAGTGGGGCACAGACCCCAAACTGGTTGTGTGTTCTAGAATTGGATTTCACCAACCAAGTAACAAGTGTGAACTCCTAAAGTACTGTAACAGCCCTAACATGGAGTCACAGGCAGTCCCATTAGGCACTCTGCTCTGTCTTATCACCTCAGGCAAGCATGACTTTGTGGTAAATGGTCACATTACACCAAAGATCACAAAATATTCAGGTTACTCCCAGTCCTGAAGGACCAGTCACTTATTCCAGGTCAATTTGCACCTTAGATCTCTCACCAAGGATAATGCTTGTAGCCAATCCTGTAACAAACTAATGGTTTATTAACTAGGAACAAGTGTCATTTACAAGGTTAAAGCAGGTAACACCTCTCCTCCCCCCAAATGAGTTAGTCGGGTTTCAAAAGGTAATAGTAACTTCTATAGTAAGCAGACTCTGTATATCCTTTAGGGCTAAGCCAGGCAGAACAACTGGGGACTCCTTGCATGCTTAGGCTACGTCTATGCTACCACTTATGTTGGTATAACATATGTTGCTCAGGGGAGTGAATAAGCCACCCCCCTGAGTGACATAAGTTACACTGAACTAAGCGCTGGTGTGCAGAGCTTCTCCCGCCGACATAGCTGCCGCTGCTTTTTGGGAGTGGATTAATTAAGTCAACGGGAGGGCGCTCTCCTGATGGCGTACAGTGGCTACATGAGAGCTTATAGGCATGCAGATGTGCCACTGCAAGCTCTCCAGTTTAGCCATAGCCTTGGAAGTCCTCACCCCTCAGAGTCCAAGCAGCACAGGAATAAGAAGTTCTCCTTAACAGCCATTTTTATTCCCTTCCCCTGGTGTTCAGCTGTGATGGGCCAAGGGCTTGGGCATGTACCCTCTTTAGAGCTGTGGGGGAAGCAATCGACAAAGTCTTTGTTCCACTATGGCCCATTTGGATTCAGTAATCCTTCCTGATGGGCAGGAGATAACACCTTCTGTAGGAATCCAGCATTTTGCATTAGGTGAAGTTTTTTTTCCCTGTTTGGTGAGTTCTGTAGTTCAGAACAAACATTTTACAGTTATAGAACAAACACTTACTTATTTCCTGTTAGCATGGGATATAGAGGTTATAAGTGAGATTAATGCATGCAGCAATTTACAAGCATTTCATAAAGTCTACACACTGCACACAGTGATATAAGTCCAATACCTTTTTTAACAATACTACACACAGATGAGACAGACTGTTTTTCAGCTATGTATTTGTCACTGTTCAGTGAAGCCTAAGGGCCTTGGCATGAGTTGACACCTGATCTGCCAGCATCACATAGGCAACCTCCTAAGGTGTCTACAAGTGTAGAAGTTCTGCTTCACCTCATTCTAAGACTGCCTCCGAGGAGCAAATTTATCAACAGCCCTGAGAGCTTGCTTAAAGAGGTTTCACTGTATGAAATAGCAAATGATGCCATAATACTGTCCAGGCTTAACGGATATGCACACAGACCAGTGCCAAATCCAAATGAAATTATGGTTTAAGGCAAGAGGCTGGTAGAAAATGCCCAAGAGCATGCAGTTTTTCCTCTTCAATGTCATCAGAGCTGTTACAGAGAAGAGATTAACAAATCAATACAGTCTAAAATGAGAGAAAATCGATAGAAAACTGTAGTGGACTGGAACAAAGCTATCAATTTACAGTATTCTGTGCAGAGAACTCTCACCCAAGCCTTCTTTCATTGATGAAAAATAATATAAAAATGGCTATTTTAGGGCAGATTAATTATCTGTTTACTTGGCTGACCTTCATGACCTCAAGCCTTGCCACATTAAATTTGCTGGTCCAGCACTGCTAACTTTTCCTCTTATTAGTGCTATATTATAGTTAAGGTTTTGTCAAATAGCTTTATAAGTGTGCCATAAAATCGTATGCAAGCTAGAATCTGGCATATAGTGTGTCACCCCAGGAAAATTCTTCAGCCAACCAACCAAAAGTCAAGAAAAAACATTTTTTTTATTTTTATAGGAATTAGTTGGAATGTGGTCACATAAATTATTTATCTCTTTGTTCACCAACATTTATAAAAATATCATTATTGTTTTCAAATGAAAACAGCAGAGTTAACATTTGAAAATAGATTTTTACTGATGATGTTATATAGGTTTTTGGAAAAATATTCAGAGTAACGTTGGGATATTGAATAGTGTACTACAAATGGATGACGTGGGGCAGATCTTAATGATTCCAAACTAGCTTTTGTTGTCTATTGAATTGGTACATTGAACTTGCAGAAATAATTAGCTGCTATGTGGCTTTAAACATGGAATAAAGTATCTCTGAACAAAGTATGAACATGGAATAAAGTATCTCTGGACTGTACTTTGACTATTTCTCTCTGCTGTAAAATTTTATTTTACTTTTTTTGTATTGCGTTTGAACTTTGAATATGTTCACATTGATACATTGTTGAGACTGGCACCTTTGCTCCTCTAATGTTCCCAGTCTTTACCTCTCTTTAATCCACTTCCTCCATGAACACCTCCATGCTTTCTTGCATGCGGCTGATTCTGTGTGTCACAAGCTTTGCAAAGCCACTGTTTAATCTCTCCTTACAACTAACTTCTGCTGTGATGCTTACACAATGCTGCCAGGTGATATGGAGCAGGTGGTGAGTTTCATTGTGTGTGTGGGTAGTCTCCATGAAAGCATATTTGTGTTATTGTTACTTCATCCTCCCACCCATTGGTTTCTCATCCACCTGTTGTGGTCTTGTTACTAACCTAGACTATAAGCTATTTCGGATACAAGCTGCCTTTGAACTACATGTCTGGTTTGTATGGGGCTTATATAATGGAGCCTCTACTTGAGTTGCCACCACAATACAAACAATAATACGCAAAGGGAGACCAGGAAGTAATGTACATAATAATACATAGTCTATTTACATAAATCCAGGAAATTAGAGATGTTCAATAGCATCTGGTCTAAATTTATCCCTATTTTAAAATGCTCCCTAAAAGCTCAAACCTGGTCCCACCAAATTCAATTGCAAAACTCCCACTAAGTTCTGTGGAGAAATCAGCTAAAGTCACTTAATCCTGTGGTCCAATCACTGATTTGTTGCAGGGTGATTTGCATTTCATAAGAATTAATATCTTTGCCATGAAGGAAGCACATAAGGACTGCTTTTTAATATTTGTTCCAGCGTTAGGAAGGAAAAAATTATGAATCTCCTAGAAGACTGGTTCACAAAGTGCAAGCTCTTGAGGAGTTTTGCAATTCTCCCTGCCACCCAAGTATTCAGCTGTGTATATTATTCTTCCTGGTAATGCATGATTAGCAAGGCAGTGGGGAAACCCTCACCGCTCCCATGCATGTATTAATTTTTTTCTAAAGCATCCATTACCAAGACACATGGGTCCCTCACATTCAGTTTAAAACCAACACATCTAACAAATAGGAGATGCACAGAGTGAACAATCCACTAAACTTAGATGCAGTCCATGTCTTTGTGTAATGGGAAAGTGCATCTGGTTAAATTGCTTCAGTGGAGCTTTCTCCCTCTCCTTTTTTTTCCAGGGCAGATGGGCTTACTTGGGGCCACACCTGTTGGATGAGTTTCACCCTTTATGAATTAGTGATTAATTAAAAGCTTGAATAAACATATAAACTTTATGTATGGCTCTGAAAATCATCAGACTCTAGTGCAGGGGTGGCCAACCTGTGGCTCCGGAGCCACATGCGGCTTTTCAGAAGTTAATACGCGACTCGTTGTACAGGCACCGACTCCGGGGCTAGAGCTACAGGCGCCAACTTTCCAATGTGCTGGTGGGTGCTCACTGCTCAACCCCTGGCTCTGCCACAGGCCCTGCCCCCATTCCACCCCTTCCCGCCCCCTCCCTTGAGCCTGCCGTATCCTCGCTCCTCCCCCTTTCCCCCAGAGCCTCCTGCACACCCTGAAACAGCTGATTGGGAGGTGTGGGGAGGGTGGGGGAGGTGCTGTTCAGTGGGGCTGCTGGTGGGTGGGAGGCACTGGGAGCAGGGGGGGTTGATGGGGGTGCTGCTAACTTATTACTGTGGCTCTATGGCAATGTACATTGGTAAATTCTAGTTCCTTCTCAGGGTCAGGTTGGCCACCCCTGCTCTAGTGGACCATAAGGAAGGCTGTATTCCATTGGCAAAGACCCTCAGAAGCATATATCCTTCCCGCTGATCTTGAAAAGTTCACTTCAGAAATGTTAAGATGCCCAAGAGACATTTAACCATTATAACACTATGTAGGTACCAGTGACAGGGAAGGATAGGAAAGGGGTCCTGGAGGCCAAATTTAGGCTGCTAGGTAAGAAATCGAAGTCCAAGACCTCCATGGTCACATTCTCTGAAATGCATCCAGTTTCTTGTTCAGGGCCACTTAGGCAGGCAGAACTGCAGGGTCTCAATGCATGGATGAGACGATGGTGTAGGGATGAGGGGTTTAGATTTATTAGGAACTGGGGAAACTTTTAGGAAAGGTTTCGGAGTGGTAGCTGTGTTACTCTGTATCAGAAAAAACAACAAGGAGTCCTTGTGGCATTTTAGAGACTAAGAAATTTATTTGGGCATAAGCTTTCGTGGGCTGAAACTCACTTCATCAGATGCATGGAGTGGAACATACAGTAGGGAAGTATAAATACACAGCATATGAAAAGATGGGAGTTGCCTTACCAAGTGGGGGGTCAGTTCTAATGAGCCAATTCAATTTAAGTTGGAAGTAGGCAATTCTCAACAGTTGACAAGGAGTGGAAGTCACTTTTGTAGTGTTAATGAGGCCAATGTAAACAAGGTGGCCAAGGGGGGAAAGGGGGAGCCTATACAGGAAGGATAGGCTCCACCTAAACCAAAATGGAACCAGATTGCGGGCACTTAAAATTAAAAAAGTCATAGAGCAGTTTTTAAACTAAGGGCTGGGGGAAAGCCGACAGGTACAGAGGAGCACGTGGTTCAGACAGAGACATCCCTTAGGGAAGGATCTATTAATGGAGATTCTCTATGTCCTAGTAAGGAGGAGGGGATGGAAGATGATAAAATACAGGTAGGATTTGATGAGAAACAGTCAAATGAAAAAAAGACCCATTCAATTATACCATGTAATGGCAGACCGCTAAAAAGTGACAAGTTTTTAAAGTGCTTACATACAAAGGCTAGAAGTCTAAATAATAAGATGGGTGAATTAGAGGGCCTCGTATTAAATGAGGATATTAATATAATAGGCATCACAGAAACTGTACCCTCTGGGGCATGTGACATTGGCCATTGTCAGAAGATGTGATACTGGGCTAGATGGACCTGTGGTCTGACCCAGTATGGCCACTCTTATGTTCTTATGACTGAGAAGAAGAGAGTAATGTACAATGCAACTTCATTCTGCAAATTGCTTTTGTATATTGCGTGATGCCGTATTTTGGCTTCCTGTTTACAAATTCTATCTTTTAAACCTGTATACACTAGTGCAGAAGAATTTGTCTGTTAGATATATTTCTAACATTCTTGTAATCTGTAATTCTGGCCTACCCCTTTTCTCTCTTCCCTATTTTGATTTTTTTGTTGGGTTTTGTTTGTCTGAGGGAATTAAATCCCCCCCCCCTTTGCTTTTGTAATTTCAAGAGCAGCTTTAATAGTATTGCAGAAGAACACACAGAAGGAGAGTTGTTCTTTTGTTATGTTTGTGGCTGCCTTGAGCAGAGTCCAGAAATAGCAATAGAAAACTGATTTTCCTTGCTTTTTTTAAATGAGGATTTAACCATGAAAAAGCAAAGATGCAGTTTTCACTAGGGTAAAGAAGATTAAACTGTAAAAGGGAGTAGCACATTTAGAACAGTTATGGGTATGTTAACAATCAGGAAGAGGATATTAAGCCAAGATTTTCATAAGTGACTAGTGATTTTTGGATGTCTCAATTTTTGGAAGCCTAACTTGAGACTCCCTAAAAGGACCTGATTTTCAGAATCTTGAGAGCAATTTAGGATTAGAATGGAAACTGTTGTGTTGCCTTAAATATAGTGGCTACTACCGTTCTTGCTTTAAATGTAACTGTCCATTGCCAAGAACACTCTGATGGCAGTATGTTGTCTTCCTGCTTTAGGGCCTGACCAGGGTGCACTGAAGTCAATGGTGGGGTGTCTTTCCAGTGACTTCAGTGAGCACTGTATTGGAACCTTATTCACTCCTACACAGCAACGAAAAACCCACGGCTGCCTTGTGCAGCTGACTCAGGCTCACAGGGCTTGGGCTGCGGAGCTGTTTCATTGCTGTGTAGACTTATGGGCTTGGGCTGGAGCCCAAGCTCTAGGGCCCTGCAAGGTGGGAGGGTCCCAAGCCCAGAACTCTACACAACGGTGAACATCCCTGTGAGCCTGAGTCGGCTGTCACTGGCCAGCTGTGGGTTTTTCTTTGCTGTGTAGACGTACCCTAAGTTTCTCAGAGAGCACCACATTTGGCTCTGCTTCTTGAAGTACAAGAGAAGGAAGTGCAAATGAAGATCAACACATTTCCAGCAGGACAAACTTGCTCTTTGAACTGACATATCTTGCTGTCAGAGCAGTCACCTCCACAAAATCACTGTGTTTTGCAGGGTGGAAAGCCTCTGTCAGAACCTGTCCAGTTGGTGGTCTTCAGGATTGCTGACAGTCTTACTCATCCAGAATTTCTGTAGCCAGTGAAGATGATTTAGGGCCCGGTTCAACACCCACCAAAGTAAATAGAAAGACTTCCATTGGCACTGGGCCTTAGTTCCTTGAATTTCTTGGCTTGCTCAGGGGAAGAAGTGCTTTTCACAGTCAACTGTCCATTCACCTAGTTAACATTAAAGCAGCTACCCTCATTGACTGCTGGCAATATGATCTATGCTACATTGAAATCATGTATCATATCAGCAGTAGCCAATAGGGAAGGTTGTTCCAATATAGCTTTGCTTAGTATTGTACGTTGAATGTTTGCTCTGTAGACGGTATCGTTTTCTCCAAATCTGAAATATAAAAAGGGTGGCTGCAGGCCATATTTTCAGACTAAATGGGCTGGCTTAAGTGCTAGCACGTAGAATTGATCTAGATCAGAAATCTCTGCTTTATCCTGCACTTGCTTTCATGCTATTGTTTAAATCACTAGATGTAGGGTATAATTTTTTAAAAGTGCCCAAATGGTTTAGGAACCTAAGTCCCATTTTCAAAAGTGATGTGGGCAGTAGAAGCCTAGGTCTCTTTGGAACTTATGGTCCGGAGCACCTTAGTCACTTTTGAAAATTGGACTTACATGCTTCTGAAAAAGTTACCTGGAATCTTCATGTAGACTTCCCAAGAAATTGTAGGTTATGCTTCTAGTCCCTCAAGAGATGATAGGATTTTCACTGGGAATACAGGTGTGTGTTACTCTTCTCTATCATGGCATCACATGTTGGAGGTGGATATTTTTTAAAGAAATTATTTTTTCCAGAAAATATTATTCCCATTATTATTATTTTATTATAGCACCTATCATAGTTTGATTCCTGATGCCATTTCTGCTCTAGAAGTGCTGAAAATCCAATATGGCTGATACTGACCATTAAACCAAGGGGGGGGGGGGGGGATGGATTTCTCACAAGTCAAGTGAGAGAAAATAGAAACATCTAATAAGGGGGCAATCAGTTTTTAAATCATGTTAAGTTTCTATTTTTCTTTTTCATTTCTACACTGGTGAGGTTATCAAGTTACAGTATCTACATTTGGGACATCTGTTTAAAAAACTTGGGAAAAGAAAAAATGTACCGGTATTAGTTGGGGCAATAAGGAAGTTGGAAGAGCCAGATAGGGATAGCATTTGGGCGTTGCATATTCATTAGCCATCAGGCTGACAAGCCTGTTTTTTATTTTACATTGGTAGCCAGAGCAGCACATAAAGTAGCAATAAGACTTGCAGCTTCAGAAAGAGAAGGGGAATGCTATGTGCACACCCGGCAATAGAATTCTATTTATTGATCCATCAGCCTGCGTTAAATCGTATGACTTAAACCTTCTGGTTTTCTCTTGCACAGCAAGTCTGAAGTGCACATTGTTTGGCGAGGAGTGCAGAAAAGCAGCAGCAAAATGTTTTGGTATATTAAGAGCAATATTTACACTAATGAATTGTGGTGTTGGTGTCGTTAACCTTCATGTACATCTGGTTTCGTTATGTATATTATCATGACTGAAAAGCCGTTCAGAAATACACAAGAAAGCATCCAGCTCTTCTGTTTGTGTATAATGTTGCAAGAGAGGGTCTTTTTCTCTCCCCCCCCCCCCCCCCGATGAATGAAGGCACTGTTCCATTTGCTTTTGTGTATGGTACGTAAAGATGTTTCTTATGTAAAAGCCCTGGGGATATGCATTAGGAACACACTAGGACTGAGAGAATGCAGTGGATTCAGAAGTGACCTTTTGTTTGTTCTACGCCTCAAGTTTGCAGCCAGGCTGGCAGTGAGCCAGTGGGAGAATAGCATTTTATTCATTTATGCTGAGTTCATTCTCAGAGTGCCATGCCAGGGATAATTATAATAAAGTCATTTTATTTAAGGACTTCAAATTTAGAAACTCTAAGTACTTGAGGGACCTTTTGTGTACTGCAGCTGAGTTTAAACAGACATTGTTAGTCTTTTTTTCAACTTTTTTTCCCTTTTACTTACTGATAGCTTCTTCTCAATACCTTTATTACTACAGGGATCATAAATTACATTGCCACACATTCTTTCCAGCAACAGTTGACCTGCTTCAGGTGGGTCTCTTCGCTTTCACTGAGGCTGCATATGTTTCCTCTTCAGTCTTTGTAACCAAAAAGGGAGCCGGGGCTTGTCTGAAATCTTCCTCTGGCATTACTGGGCTAAAACTGTAATAACTTGGATGTTGTTTGAAAAATCTGGACCTACTACTCCAATCTGTTTATTTGTACCATAAAAATCTGATACACTATGCTGCTTATATACTGGAGGCTTATAAACTCTTTTGAATGAAATGCTTCTACTTACTTTAATACAGTCCTTCTTTCTTGGCTTCATTTCTTTTTTACGTTCAATACTATATGTTGGCTGATGTTCAGGGGAAAAAATGAATGGGAAACATAAAGGAAGACAATAAAACATGTGCTAGCAAATTAGTTTTATGTTAAAGCTACCAAAAATGAATTTCTGAATTCCAGTTTTACTCTCCAGCTAAGCTATTTTATTGTCATTCATTCAGTTACAATGTTCCTGAACAGTGATCTGAAATATAAATTTCATTTTAAATTGGGCAATAAAATTTATTGTCTGTCAAAGGTAGCAGTTATGATATACTAAGCAACAATGCAAATACAGTTGAGAACGTTTGCATTTTGCCAGCCAATTTTTGTATAATAGTTATAACTGAGGGGGAATGTGGGTGCACACACTACTGTTTTTCTTTGATGAGAGGATCTATGCTAGAACATCTTACGTTTTTGTAAATGGGTAGGCGTCTCAGCCCATTCTATATGTAGCATAAGCTTCTTAGATGAACCGCTGCATATGTTTGCTCTTATTCTTATCTACTGTCCTGATCCCGGACTGTAATAATAACATAAACCTTAGCATGAGCTTCCTCCTGAGCTGTCTGTTTCTAGGATTTAGCCCCGTCTCTATTCCTCCCTTTAGTTCTCTCTTGCTTGAGTCAGTCTTACTCCTGAGTTTGACTGAATGAGAATCCCCTGGTTTGGTTGCTAGGATGAGTCAGCAGGTTAGCTCTGCACACCCAAACAAGGTCTTAATGCCAGTGATACTGTTTAGCATTATGACTGTGTTGGATTAATTAAGAGGGGAGAGACAATTTTTGGTTACCTTTGTTTAAATGCATGTTCATTTGATAGTTAGCATATAAGAGTATTTCATTGTAATATTTCTAAAATATAGAGATTTGGATGCATTTGGGAAAAAAAGAGGAGAGCTTACAAAAAAGATATAGATCATAGAGAGCTATTGTTCCGCCTTGTAAAGTCCACGGATTCTACAATGGGTCATCAGGTTGTTTGTAGCTTTTGGGAGCAGAATTCAGACCAGCCAGTCACTAACTCAGGGACCTGCCACAGATTCTGTACAGCTTGCTAGCTTTGCTCTGCTTCTGCAGCTACACGTAGTACAAGGACTAGAGCTGGGAGGGAAATCAGTTTCTTGTCCCACAGAACTTTTTGAGATTTCAAAAAATTTCCCATTCTGCATTTGGGACAAACTGGAGACCTTTTGAATTTTTTTGTGAAAAACCAGAGTCACACCCCAGAGTAGCCAATAGCCTGGTGGCTAGGCCACTTACTTGAGAAGTGACCCAGCTTCAAGTCAGGTGGAGCAGGGGCATGAAACTGGTTCTCCGACATCCCAGGTGAGTGCCCTAACACTGGGCTATTGGCTATGCTAGGTTGGGTTTCTCTCTTTCTGGTTTTGACCTGATACCTCTCTCAACAAAAATTTCATCTCAATTTTTGTGTGAGAAGTTTTGGTTTCAATGAATTGGCATTTTCTGACTGAAAAACTGTTGTCAAAGAATCCCGCACCAACTCTAGTGAGGAGAGACCTCCCTCCTGCAGTGCTTTAGGGTCTTTGGATCTAGACCTTTTCTAAACTAAAACAAAACCTAACAGATAAATATGTGGTGCAGTAGAGTGTTTTAGTTTGGCTAGATCTCTGCCAAACTTTTCAGCTGGCTTTTGGGGCTGAGTCACTTGATTCTTAGCTTCCATTTCTTCCTGTGGCATTGCAACAGTGTTTGCCCTCTGCTAGACCCTAGCATGGCAGACAGTCAAGTTGGTAAGACGTTTAAAGTGAACACTATTTCCTCATGCACTTCTTTGTGGATAGAGTTAATATTTTCTTCCGTAATACCTAGCGCCCCCAACTGAAATTGAGGCCCCATTGTGCTATGTGCCATACATACCCTTTTTGGGGGGAGGAGATTCAGAGTTATTCTTGCGTGGGGAGTATTTTGGAAAATACATGCCAGTTGGAGCATTGTGAAGGCAAAAAATTAACTCTGTTGTTGAAGTTTCTCTCTGAGTCAAGGCTCAGAGTCTTCAGAGTTTATAACATCCAGAATGGGGGGATGAAAACCACTAGGGGCAAGGGAATCTCACTTGAGGAATTCCACCAAGATTTCAACAATTTCCACCCCACCATCAACCTCAGCCCGGACCAGTCAACACAAGAAATCCACTTCCTGGACACTACAGTGCAAATAAGCAATGGTCACGTAAATACCACCCTATACCAGAAACCTACTGACCACTATACTTACCTACATGCCTCCAGCTTTCATCCAGACCACATCACACGATCCGTTGTTTATACCCAAGCGCTAAGATCCAATCCCTCAGACACAAACACCTACAGGATCTCTATCAAGCATTCTTAAACCTACAGTACCCACCTGGTGAAGTGAAGAAACAGATTGACAGAGCTGAAGGGTACCCAGAAGTCACCTACTACAGGACAGGCCCAACGAAGAAAGTAACAGAATGCCACTAGCCGTCACCTACAGCCCCCAACTGAAACCTCTCCAGTGCATCATCAAGGATCTACGACCTATCCTGAAGGATGATCCCTCACTCTCACAGACCTTGGGAGACAGGCTAGTCCTTGCTTACAGACAACCCCCCCCCAACCTGAAGCAAATACTCACCAGCAACTACACACCACACAACAAAAACACTAACTCAGGAACCAATCCCTGCAACAAACCAGTTGCCAACTCTGGCCACATATCTATTCAAGGGACTCCATGGTAGGACCTAACCACATCAGCCACACCATCAGGGGCTTGTTCACCTGCACATTTACCAATGTGATATAGGCCATCATGTGCCAGCAATGCCCCTCTGCCATGTACATTGGCCAGACCGTACCCTCTGTATGCAAAAGAATAAATGGACACAAATCAGACATCAAGAATTGTAACATTCAAAAACCAGTAGGCAAGCACTTCAATCTCCCTGGACACTCAGTAACAGACTTAAAAGTGGCAGTTCTTCAACAAAAAAGCTTCAAAAACAGACTTCAGCGAGAAACTGCAGAACTGGAATTAATTTGCAAACTGGACACCATCAAATTAGGCCTGAATAAAGACCGGGAGTGGATGGATCACTACAAAAGGAATTTTCCCTTTGCTGATACTCACATCTTCTTATCAACTGTTGGAAATGACCAATGTCCACCTTGATTGCATTGGCCTCATTAGCACCACAAAAGTAATTTTCCCTCTCTTGATATTCACCCCTTCTTGTCAACTGTTAAGAATAGGCCACTTCCACCTTAATTGAATTGGCCTCGTTAGCACTGAACCCCCACTTGGTAAAGCAACTCCCATCTTTTCATGTGCTGTGTGTGTGTGTGTGTGTTATATATATGAAGTGGGTTTTAGCCCACGAAAGCTTATGCCCAAATAAATGTGTTAGTCTCTAAGGTGCCACAAGGACTCCTCGTTGTTTTTGCTGATACAGACTAACATGGCTACCACTCTGAAACAGAATCTCCAACAGTTTCTCTCTTCCTTTTCTCCCCCATCCTCTCTTTAAGATAAAAATTGAAACACAGTTTTGCTGAATGGAGAAGTGCAACCTGAGACCAGCATGTCAAGTATGTGAACTTCATTTTCCCTGTGAAACCAGGACTCCTCCCAGCAGAGCAAACTGCATGAACCTAGAACAGCTGAAGTGATACACCTGTACTCTTGTTTAATAATACCAAGATGGTTCATTAGCGCAGCCTGCAGATAAGTGCAGCTGCAGTTCCCTGTACAGAAGCTGCCAAGAGACCCCTCTTGTGTGTGTAGTTCTCTTTTCATTTAATTGTTGCTCTAAAATCCAAGCACTTCATGCACCTGCATTCTGCCCTGAGTCACATCACAAGGCGTGGCAAGATGAAGCAACCTTTGCGGATGAGTTGTCCTGGAACAAGCTGTTAGATCCAAAGTGCACCCAAAGACAACTACTTAGAAAAGGGGGACTGGAAAGTAAAAGCACATCTTGTAAGATAAAAGCAGGTTAGTAATACTTAAAGGTCCCTGGAGGGCAGGTCAGAATAAAAGATGAAACACATTAGAGAGCATCCTCACATATGGTGTAACTATTAGGGGTAAGCTTCATGTGGCTGTGATACTCTGATATCAATCATAAGGCAACACACAATGATACACAAATCTTGACTGGAATCCCAAAGCATGATGGGGTTTGGAGCTACTGGGCCAAGTTCTCTGCTGGAGTAAACTGGAGCATTGAAGTCAGTGCAGCTGTGCCAGTTTACACCAGCATAAAATTTGTCCCCTATGCCATAGGGTCATTCAGCTCCTGACCAGTGTCGTTAAGATAATGATATACAAGAGAATTATTAGATGTTTCAAATATGCTTGCCGATAGCTGACGCTGGCTTCCTATTGAGGGTGCTTAGTACCTGGCAGGATTAGACGCATCATGCATTGCAGTAAGGCTTTAACACTGGCAGGCACAGCAAATTTTTGAAAGCTGTTCTCATTAATATCTTTTGTTTTTATAAAATATATAAAACCCCATGCAAGTTGTGCCCTTAGTAATAGGATTGCAGGTTTGTGTAGACTGCTGTTACCTTCACCCTATCCTATCCTTTTTCTCTTCTCCCTCCATTTGTTATATCTGTGCCATCTTGTCTTAAGTTACATTCCCTGCTCCAAAAATCTTACAGTATATCTTATGACGTGTTTGTACAGTAGGACTCTGATCTGACTGGTGCCTCTGGGCACTTCAGCACTGTTGCCAACTCCCACGATCTTATTGTTAGTATTGCAATATATGGTCTTTTTTCTTAAAGACACAGATCCTGGTCCAGGGGAATATTGAATCTCCACTTACTTTTCTTTCTTACTTTTCTTGAATGATTAACTCCAAGTACCGCAGCATTTTTTTTTTGCATAGCATATAGGTTTAATACACTGTATGTATAGAATAATCCTATGTAGTTATTTCTTGAAAAGATATTTTGCCTGTGGGCCAGGTGCAGGCTTTAAAAATTGAGTATTAAACGAGAATATTTTCTGTTGGGAAATTTGAAAGAAAGACCCCTACTCGGCACTAGGTACAACCAGACTCAAATGCAGATTAGATTGTAGATGGGATCCTTCTTGATAAGGAGGCAACCTCTGAGTAAAATGGGAATTAAAGTAATGATGTGCATTTTCCTATCACCTCTGATCTTCTGGCCGTATCAAAATGTATGGAAAAATACCCATAAGCCCTTTCAAGCTCCAGTTGTGCCCGTTTAGATAAAGAATACATACTGCCTGGCTATAGGTAGAAGCCAACATCTTTAACTTTCAGGGTTGGCCCGTGTAACTGGAGACTGCAAAACTGAAATAGCAGCCTGGACATTTATTTTTTTTAAAGCAGTTAGAAATAAAACAGTCCTCCTCCGCCTCCTTCCTCACCTCGCCCCCCCTACCCAAATCCATTAAATGGGAATTATAAAACAGCTAAATCTTCCTTTTTGTTACTGTTTCTGCCCTTGTCAAATGTTTCAAAGAAAGATGGAAATGGTGCACTGCAGTAATTGGAATGTCCCACTGAAGATGCTGAGATCAGCACATGTACATGGAGTCTAGGCCAGGTTGAAGGACAGAGTGACCCTTAAGGGAAAATAGGGATGGAAATAGAAGCCATGTCAGGTTTTTATATTTCTTATCCACTGTCTTTTTTTATTGAGGGTCAAATTGGAGACTAAATATACAGAATATGACTAATATTCATTGTTACTGGGGAAACATATTATAAAAGACATCAACTTGTACCCTAATTAAGAGCAGTTCTAAACCAGTTATGTTTAGTCTTCAAACAATGTATTTAGATATGACTGTCCTTTTGACCACATAGGGAATGGTCAGAGCAGTAGTGGGGCTTCTGCTTTTACATTTTTATTATACTTTTACGTTGGGACTTTAAAAGGGGCCTGAAAGGAGGTAGGCACTCAACTCTCATTGACTTTCCCATCATCAAGTCTTGGAGAACTGGGGAAATTCCAGAAGACTGGAAGGGAGCTAATGTTGTACTAATTTTAAAAAATTTAAATGGGATGACCTGGTTGATTATAGACCTGTTATCCTGACATTGATCCCAGGCAAGATAATGGAGTGGCTGGTGTGGGCCCTAAAGGCCCAACCTGCCATTCAGAACATGACTTCGGACAATCAGACCTGAAATTTTAAAAGTGACTGGTGATTTTGGATACCTAATTTTTTGGCTGCCCAACTTGGGATACCTTGAAGGGGCTGAGCACTCACCCTCTGACAATCAGATCCCTTTAAGTTTTCTCAGGTTGACTCCTAGTCACTTCTGAAAGTTTAGGCCTCAGTATCTAGAGCAGTACTTCAATTTTTCTTAATCATGCCTGACCGGAATGGTGTGGGGTTTTTGTTTGTTAGTTTTGTTTTAACACTCTGGATCAAATTTTAACTTGTGTCCACTTACACCTCATCTGCATTTGGCTCGAAATATCTTTTAAGGATTGTTTTATGTAGCTGATACCTCTTTTCTCTTTCCTTCATTTTTTCTTTTTCGGTTCACAGGACATGAAATGTAGTGGGGCACAGGGAAAGGTGTGCGTGGGTTTGACTGACAATTGCCCATCTAATACATTGGTTTTCAAAGTTGCAGTCATGCCTCTTTGGTTGGTGGGAGTAACCTGGGTTTATTGTGGGGCATGAGGACGTGACCCCTGTTCCAGCATCTGCTGGAAGGAGGAAGAGGGATGGATGAGGAGCGAGAAGGCATGGCTTCTCCCTGTGCAGGAGTTCCAGGGTGGCTATGCCAGCTTGCTCACCTCTCCAGAGGGTGATGTGCAAGTACCCCTGCCCTGGCTCTGCACTGGCATGCTGAGGATTACACCAGGGCAGAGGAACCTGCGGTCTGTGATTCTGGAAGGAGTCCTGGAAGGGTGAGGGATGGGGGCGGTACGAAGAGAGGGTCTCAGCTTGGCTGTCTGTGTCCTGCCAGTGCTGCCCACCCAGAGCTTGCCCTGGACAGGGGATGCTTGCAGACTGTGGAGCAGCAGGGCACCCTGGCTGGAATGGGCTCGCAGACCCTGGTAATCTGCGGGAATACTGTTCCTTAGAAAGAGGTGCCTGGGATTTGAATCTCCAAGGTGGAGTGTGGCAAAAAAATGTTTGGGAGCCTTTGACCTAAAGTATTGCTAGGACCCTGGAAATAGACTTCAACTTCAACCCAGGTTACACAGTTTACAGTGATTCATAAATAGTTAACACCACCATTATGACAAACATCAGGCTGGCACCTTTAATTATTTTATGGCCACATAATGTGACTTTAGTGGTACTAAACAGAGAGTCCCAGGTAAGCAGCAAGGAGTCTGTTGGTCCTGTATCTGTTACAAAGACTGCCCTAACTAGAGCTGGATGGACCTCCTTGTAGCTGGTCTACGTGCTGGATAAATGCACAGGTGGGATGGGAGAGGGAAGGAAGTATCATATATAAAGTAGCCCTGTCCTGTGTACTCCTAAGATTGCCCCATCAAAGAAGAAAAGACTTGGGGGAATCGGTGCAGTGGCAAATTTTTTAACCTGTAGCTGCCCCCTTTGGGCTGCCATGCAAAGACCCCCTGGGAAGTTGAGCTTTGTGTCCTATAAGGCAGTGGTTCTCAACCTGGGGTATGAGTACCCCTGGGGGTACACAGAGGTCTTCCAGGGGCTACATCAACTCCTCTAGATACTTGCCTAGTTTTACAACAGGCTACGTAAAAAGCACTCGTGAAGTCAGTACAAACTAAAATTTCATACAATGACTTGTTCATACTGCTCTATATACTATACCCTGAAATGTAAGTACAATATTTATATTCCAATTGATTTATTTTATAATTATGTGGTAGAAATGAGAAAGTAAGCATTTTTTCAGTAATCGTGGACTATGACACCTTTCTATGTTTATGTCAGATTTTGTAAGCAAGATGTTTTTAAGTGAGGTGATACCTGGGAGTACACAAGACATGTCAGATTCCTGAAGGGGGTACAGTACTCTGAAAGGTTGAAAACCACCGCTATAAGGGGTGTGCACTTCCTGCTCAACACCCTGGAATCCAGCCCTTGCTTTTGAAAAGAGGAACCACCTTTATTAATAGATTCATAGATATTAAGGTCAGAAGGGACCATTATGATCATCTAGTCTGATGGCACAACGCAGGCCACAGAATCTCACCCACCCACTCCTGCAAAAAACCTCTCACCTATGTCTGAGCTATTGAAGTCCTCAGATCGTGGTTTAAAGACTTCAAGGAGCAGAGAATTCTCTAGCAAGTGACCCATGCCCCATGCTACAGAGGAAGGCGAAAAACCTCCAGGGCCTCTTCCAATCTGCCCTGGAGGAAAATTCCTTCCCGACCCCAAATATGGTGATCAGCTAAACCCTGAGCATATGGGCAAGATTCACCAGCCTGATACTACAGAAAATTCTTTCCTGGGTAACTCAGATCCCACCCCATCCCATATCCCATGTTGTCTCATTTGCATTCTAAACATCTTAGTGTGTGTAAGATGGCAAACTTCCATTCTGTCTAAACACTGGTAATACTGTCTACTTTTCTACTGTGGGTGAGCTTCAGTGAATTCTGTTCATATTTGCTTTACTTTCATTTCCACATCCTCCCTTCCAAGGATAGCCAGTTTGTTAATACCTATTCCATCCCATGTGCTCCTCATCCAGAGATTTGTTGATAATTCTGTGATAAAATGTTTAGGAAAAATGCCTTTTTGAAACCTGTAATTGATTTTACTTCCAAAGACTGAGTTTCAGGTCACGACACCACAAATCAAGGGATGGTTCTTGCTGTATTGTCTTGGCAAAGGTCCCTCTCCCTAGGTGACAAGGATATCAGTCCCCTAAAGGGAAGGGTAACTTGTATAGATCTTTGTGGTACTTATCCTGGAAATAAAAGGCTGAAGTGAAAAAGTATTAGCTGTGTCTAGGAGAACATACACTTGATGAGTTAAATCCTTTCCAGTGGGATATTTAGAAGTGTAGGAAGACCACTGGCTACAATAAAAATCAATGTTTGAAAGAAGAAGCTTTCGTCTTGGAGAGCTAATGCAGATCTTGAGTAATTTTTGTGATCTCCAGTGCTTTACGTTTAGAGTTAATTCGGACTTGGTTAATTATTAACAAGTAACATTTAGCATATCCATTGTTTTGCCTTTCCTAGATAAATGAGGCTCTGCATTTTTAAATGTAAGATATAGCTCTCTCTCTCTCTCTCTCTCGATTTTCTGAAAGAGAGGATGATACAGCAAGTTACAATAGTCCTTACCATGACATTTTTATTCCACTGGATACCCTCTTAAAGGAGCACTGTGCTTTGTCCTTAAACTTTAAGATTGTTCAGTGAGTGCCACCCAGACCAGTAAAGTAGCTAAACTCACAGATTGAGATTTGTTTCCCCTTCTCTGGTCCCTTTGCGATGTATAAAAGGGCTGGAGCAGCATAGAGAGACCCTAAAAGCCCTATATCCAACCAGGAAGGGGCTGGAGGTGTTTCCCCTTGTGCAGTCACTGTGGAAACATCTGTAAGATTGCCTCTTGAGGACCCCCTTGCAAGATCTCGGGAAGGGAGATCTCTGTTGGAATCAGAGCTGCAGCACACAATACTGTGGAGATTCTTGGCAGTGCCAGTGCCCATGGGGCAGTCCTTGGTGGCTGCCATAACTTAGGTCTTAAGGGGTGTCTGAATTATGCTGGGAGCTTCGGCAGTCCCTGGAGCAGCCCGGAATTTGGAGAGCACAAAGGTGGTTTACAATCGCTTAGGGTGGGTCTAATGCTGCAATCAGAGGAGTGATTGCAACACATGTGGATGCACCTGAGCTAGCTTTGATCTAGCTAGTTCAAATACCAATGACAGTGAAGCCACAGCAGCTCCAGAACCCACCCAGGACCCTGGGTATGTACTCAAGTGATTAGCTAATGATACTGCTTTGCTGGTATTGTTACTCGAGCTAGCTAGAGCAAAGCTACCTCGGGCATATGTTACTCCTGGGGGAATTCTGCGGCACAGCACATGCACAGAATGTATGTCCTCCCACATATTTATTTGCTTTCCTGCAGAAAAATGACTTTCTCATGGGGAAACAAAGGGAAGCCACAAGAGCGGTCATGCAGTCCTCCCCAGCAGTATGTTTCATGTGCCCAGGGCAGCCAGCAGAGAGGTAAATCACTGTGGGGCAGGGGGCAGGACTGGGGAAGACACAGTGGGTGGCTCCTATCCTGCTTTGGGCTCAGCTGCTTGTCCTGGCTGGGCTGGAGAGGACGGGACTTCCTCTTAGCCTGCATGGCATCCAGGGCCGGGTCAGACACACCCCCAGATTTCTCCCCCAGTTGTAGGAAGCTCTGCAAACTCCCCTGCCCCTCACTTACTTCACTCATCGCTCCTCAGCTGCAGGGAGTGAGATCCTGGTGCAGGGAGCTGCTCCCCCATCCACCCAACCCCCATGCATCCAGACCCCCCCACACCCAGATCCTCCCACTGAGCCTCAACCCCCTCCCCACTCAGAACCCATGCAATGAGCCCCACTTCCCCTGCACCTGGATCACCCCAATGAGCCACCCACACCTGGATCCCCACCCCACCAAGCCCCACTCCTCCAAGCATCTGGATGCCCCACTGAGCCTGCCACACCCAGACCTCCCTGCCAAGCTCTATCCCCCCATCACCCAGACCCCACTGCTGAGCACCAACCCCCTTCACCTGGACCCCCTACAGAGTCCCATTATTGTTGCACCCAGATCCCCCTGAAACCCAGATACCTGACTGAGTCGTTCTGTGACAGATTTATGTTCCCAATCTGCCTGGGGCGTCAGGTGATCAGGCGGAGGCCTCAGGATCTTTAGGGAGGAGATGACAGAGTACACCGTGTAACTGAGTTTTAAAGCTTTATTGATAAAATAATAAAGTAACAGTGGAGAGTGCTGGGGGTGTGTTTGTGTGTGTGTTTCCCCATGTCACTCTGAGGAAGTAAGAAAGCGTTAGTGCCCCAAGCCCTAACCCACTTTCATACTTACATGCACACTTCCTGAGGCTGGCCAGGCCTGGGTGTAACATAAGAAGAAGAGGGGGAGGGGTGGACGGGAATTCTGTCCTGTGCGCACAGGTTGTCCAGGGTCTGCTGTTGAACTCCGATTTGCCTCGGCTCTCAGAAGGGTTTTTAAGTCCTTGGTTCTTTTGGGGGCTTTTCGTTCAGCAACCTCTGTTCCCTGTGCTCTTTGTACCAGTCCTAACCAGATCTTTGTGGCCTCTTCAGCTTTCCCAAAACACATCGGCTCCAGGGGTGCAAAACTTTGTTTTCCCCCCACTTCTGCTGGCCTTTGCCATCTCGTTTGTTTTTGTAATCTCTTCAGTCCTGCTCAGCTTAGTTCGCCTCTTCTCATGGCTGGTGGGGGGGTTGGGTAAGATCTGAATGCAGCTGCCGACTTCTCGTCGAGCCCCTGACCTTGGACCGGGGCCAGCATCTTATCTTCAGACGTAGCTAGCTGAGGTGTTGAGTTAACCTGTTCTTTGCTCTCTTCCTCCTTCTCCCTTTGGCCTCTCGAACCTGCAAAGGAATCTTCCACTCCACACTCACACCTTTGACCCTTCCCAAAATGCCTTGAGAAGCTTGCAACAGCGTTAGCAATATACAATGCTCATCTGCCTCTCCCAGAAGACCCCCTGAAGGAGGGGCCATTGGGGTGTGACAGTTCACACCCAGATTGCCCCACACAGAACCTTCTCAACCCACACCTGGGTCCCCCCACACTAAGCCCCTCCACACTTGGATCCTGCCTTGTTGAGCCTGCCTGCCCACACCTGGTGCACCTGGCACAGAGGGCCAGGGCCCTGTGGTGTTTCTGGGGCAGGCCCTGTCCTTGCACTGTGTCAGGGTTGGGTTCAGCCTCATGGCTGAGTCCATGTCCCAGGGGGAGTGGGGGGTGGAGCTGTACAGTGATCTCCCACCTCTTTGCAGCCAGTGACCTGTGCTCTCCAATGCCATGCTGGAGCCTCTGCATTTATTTGGCAAATAAATTTTGCAGATTTTTTCAGAATTTTAAAATATTGTGCACAGAATTTTTAATTTTTTGGTGCAGAATGCCCTCAGGAATAATATGTAAATCGCTGCAGTCACACCTCTGATTGCAGCGTAGAGAGACCCTCAAAGGATGCAGAACAGAATTTCACCTCTTCTTCTCCTCAGAATTGTGTCTAGTACAGTAACTGGGTAAGAATGAGAAGCAGGTTAGTACATCCAATTAGTGTAGAGACTGGGTTAAAGGGTAGAGCTAGACTGTGTCTTCATACTATTTATAGTATTGTCGTGCTGTATTCAAGCAGAGATATATTGTGCTGTCAACATTTGCACTCTGAGTGAAGAACTGACTGTAAGACATTAGAGATGGTTGACAGACTGCAGTTAATCCCAACTAATGAAGAAATGCAGAGCATGTTAATTTACATGTAAGTTGAAGCAATTGGCTGCTAACAAAGCCTTTAAAATTATCTCTGTACTGAGTGATCATAAATCACATGTGTGAGACTAATAATTCAATAATAAATAATATATTTTAAATTAAAAACTACATAGCTTTAAATTATACTGTTATAATTTGATAACTTGTCCTGTAATTCACTGAATGAACTTCAGTCCACGTGCCGAAATAATGTTGCAAGAAATAATTATATTTTACGGAACCAATTTATTATGAGTAGCAACCTCAAAACATGAATATTTTGTGTTCCAGATCTAATTGTTACAATGTTCAGGTTATGTGGAGGATATAGTTGCAGTTTAATAAACATGCAACATACAGTACATATAATTGTAAATAAAAAACAATTCCAAAAAGCACAACGTTTTTTACAGGGTGATCCACTTTAGCAGTAGTTTGCAATTTTACAATCAAGGAAAACAGTAAGATTAGATTCTGCTTCAGTGGAGAAATTGGTTTGCTTCCTGTGACTTGACTTTGGAAAAATAGAATCAAAATTTGTCAGTGGATTTCTCATCTTGATGGTTATCCTCCAGACTATTTTGAAAATTGGCACTGTTGAACTGACAAATATCTCTTCATCAGTACTTGACATTAGCATGGCTGTACTGTCAGAATATTGCAATCTCCAGAGTATTAGGTAGAGAAGTAGACAAAGAAGGAATGAAATGGGGAATAATTAGTATGCTCCATTCCACTGTCTATTCTTTGTGAGCACACTTCATTTGCCAAAGAGTTATTGGTATAAGGCATTCTAATGAAACAACCTTGATGTAAGTCCAGCTGCAATATTTAGAAGTTCCATCCATATTTTAGGCTAGTGTTAAAATTCTAGGATATCTTTAAGGAAGATGTTTAGAAAATAACTATTTTTTTGTTCTCTGTACACTTTTGCTGACACAAATCATTTGAAAATGTGAAAACAGCTAGACTTAAACAGCAGCTATACCTCCTCAGGTTAATAGTCCATTATGGAGTCTTCTCACCTGGAGCTGGCCATTGTTGTAACAGGGTCATGGATTAGATGGACCACTGGACTGATCCAGTATGGAAGTTCCTATGTTCCTCTCCTCACTGCAGTATCAGAACAGCAAGCCAGGACTGCTAAAAATGACTAGAATAACTTTGTCTCTAGTTGTCTTCACCCTGTTTTGAGAGCGTGAGTGTGTGTATAATATAATATATACACATACACACTACACAGCAGCATGAAGTGGATTTTCTTTGCCAGCCTGATGGACAGTTGCTGATTCATGAAAGAAAACAACCATCCTTCCAAGAACTGGAAACTTGCCATGTTGCTAAATAAGCTGAGATCCCACTCCCATGGGCAGAGTGGGATTTCAGAATGAACCATTACATAGTCTTCTTACTGAATGCAGCAAGATTGAACGTAACAAATGAAACCACTGTTTTTCTGTGGCTTTTCCTCTTACTCTAATTTAGAACTCCACGACTAAGAAACAATTTAATGAAGGCGTCTTAGATTACATTTCCACCAAAGCAATTCCTTTTGCCAGTAATCTATTTGTTATGATAGTTCTCTGTATAGATAGATAGATTCTATTTTACTTTTATCACCAAATTCTTTATATGTGGGGAGGAGGAACAATTCAGAGTAGATCCATGGATTGCAAGAGGGGTTTAGTTAACAAAATAAAGGTTCAGAGTGATGAGAGGAATTTTAATAAAGTGAAAGGTATCAATGAGGACAGGAGCTTAGAAGGATTCATAAAGGGTTGGACATTTTATGAATAACAAGAATGTCCAGAGTTACAGTAGGAAGTATTAAAAACAAACTCTAAGAACTTTGAAAGGGGGATAAACTTTCATGCTTAAGGGCATCAGCCAACGCCTAACTAATGGGGGTTAGGAAGAAACTTTCCCTGTGGGCAGACTGTTCTGAAACTGCCTACTGTAGGGTTTCTTGCACCTGCCTCTGAAGCACTTGGTACTGGCCAGTTTCAGCAACAGGATACTGGACAAGATGGAGCACAGGTCTGATCCAGTATGGCAATTCCTGTGTTCGTATGAAAACTTTTTTTCACCTAAATTCTGAAGTCTATTTCAGGCAAAATTCCCATTGCCTGAATAAGTACTGAGAGCTTGACCCTCTGCTCAGACAGAGCGGAGAAGTGGGTTGCAGAGAGCTGGTTGCAACTCCCTGGTCATACCTGACCCCCGCATACGTAAAAGTGTTGGGAGAACTGGGCATAGAGGAACATTGCTCTGCAAAACTCCACCCACACTCAGTCATTGGAACATCTCTGACGTGCCCCTTTCCTCCTCCTATGTGACAAGGCAGCAGAACCATCTCCACTGGCTTTTATTGGCTGAGAGAGTCCTGTGCAGGTGGAATTTGCTCAGTGCAATGTGGCCTTACCAAACTGGAAAATCCAGCCCTGAGTAAAAACTTAGGCCCCATTATTCTGTTGACATTAATGAGGCTGAGTAGTATCTTACTCCATGAAAAGTATAAATTAATTGATGTTAATCTGACCTAAATAAAGGGCCTTCTTGCAGAGTAAAGTACTGCTTATTTGAAGTAAGAGTGGGAAGGTCTGGCCCTGGGTGGAGAACTCTTTGTAGGAGATGGAACATTAATTATTAATGGTAGTAGTGGCAACTGGTAGATAAGAGGAATAATCAACAGCAAATTTCTTATATAAAATTCCTCCTATTTTGCATGTCTGCAAATCCGTCAGATTAAAGGATTTTACTGCATATAAAATATGTGGGCTGCCAAATTCCTTAGTGATAAAGATGCCAGAGTGGATTATCTCTTCTGTCTCAAGATTAGGGTCATCATTGGGTCAGGGCAGTGAATGATGAAATACAATTATATTGTACATTATAATAATGACTCATGTATTGTAGGTGCCTGTGGTATGCAGTCTGGATGTATTGCACATTCTGGTGGATGTTTAATTTTGTTTTCTCTTGCCATTGGCTGGCATCACCTCTCTTAATGGATAATCAGACTAGCTGTTGCAGAAATTTTGCATAAGAACTTCAGTGTCCATTTTTGGAACTTTGAATTTTGATTCAGTAAATTAGTGCAATTACAGTAGTACAGATATCAGTGACTGCTTGTTTCTATTGCTTATCTCAAGCTACAGAGATTTTACAAGAACCTTTCCTCAATCAAACCAAACCTATTGCACTTTAATATGTAAACCTTTGCAATTGGCTCAGTTGTTCTGTTGCTCACGCAGTGGTGAACAGTCGTTTCCCAGAGTACTTCCATTGAAGTCAGTGGGACTGCTCATGTGAATAACTGCTAATACAAATCAAAGGCTCTGATTTTCTCCCCGAAATGATTTTAAACATAATAGGCCAGATAATTAGCTGGTGTTAAGGGGTAGGGGTGTAAATCCATTGGCCCAAAGTGTGCCCCCTCATGCATCTCTTCAACATTGCTACAGTTGCATTCTGCTTAATACTTTGTTTTTTATTATGGTCAATGCTAAACATAATATGATACGTTCTTCTTTTGGACTGTCTGCATTGCCATTCATATGAAAGGGAGTTAAAACAAAATAGCATTAGTACTGTAAATAACTGTAATTTTGTTTGTAAGGGTATGAGCGCAGCAAGAGAAAAATATGTCCCACTGAGTATCTTACTTCAAATTATCCCTGATAATGGGTAGTCAAAATTTTTGAATCTTCAAAAGCTTCAAATTACTGGAAACATGATTTTGTGGTTAACATGCAAGAATATAAATCAAGCAATCTGGTTTCTATTCCTGCCTCTCTGAAGAGTAATTTAAGACACTTATATTCTCCATACCTCAGTTTCCCCAACTGTCAAAGATACAAGATGATGTTCTTTGCAAGAGTGTTGTGAGACTAAATTCATTGAAGTCTGCAAAAGGTCTTTGGGGTCCTCAGAGGGAAGGCATTATGGAAGTACAAGGTATTACCGTTATTATAACAGAATACTGCCATAGTATTGGGCTCTTTTGGCTAAGACCTAGTATCGTGTCAATTTTCTATCGGACGACTCCTATGACTAGGGACAGTTCCGTCTCTTTACAGAGAAGTGGACTGTTTGGTTCCATCTCTGACTGCTGTGACCCCGCTGTGTTGCAAGTACATCACAATGGAACCTCGCACCCAGAAGAGTCGTCGTTGTTAGATATGTATTGACACAGTGCGATAAATGTGCTGGATCAGATTCTGCTCTCAGATGTGCAAGTATCACTGAAGTTAACAAGAAGTAAGGTAGGTGTGGGGGTGTGCGTGCACGCGTGCGTGCGCCTGTGGTCAGGTTTTAAGTACGTCATCTTAAATACGGCAGTAGGGTTAGGGTTGCCGTTTTCCTTGGCGTTAAACTGTGGAGCCCTTCTGTAATGACAAGTAAATGAAAGGAGGAGAAATTGTGTGCTGGCTGTAGTGTTTTAAGTTACATAACTCATTAGCTGGTCCAGAGAAGAGCTGCCAATGCTTATGGCTTTGTCAGCCTTCCTTTCACAGACACTGAGCAGAAAGGATCATTTGGGTTTACTGTGTGTATATATGCAGGAGATTTACACAATTTAAAAATAGGAATGTTGTTCTTAATCTGCTGGGAACATTTTATTTTTTGTATTTGATGTAAAATAGTGTATGAAAATGACTTCAGTTTAAATAGACTCCGTTGATACAGTACTTTTCCACTGAATTTACTAGGAGCTGTGAATGTGTTATAACAAACTGCACTGCAGGCTGCAGCATCTGATTGTCATGCCAGGAGCATCACTAGCGTAGAGCTAAATAGAGATTGGTGAGGAAACTGGGTCAGGAAACAGGCCTACTGTACCTGCAGAGACTGCAGAGTGCAATAGCAAAGAAACAGAGTGTCCACGGCATGGCACTGTCTTACAAAACATAGATGAGTAGGCTGGTGAGAATGTGTTTTTGATATTATGCATGGCTCAGGCTAGAGATGCTTCTGCTCCCTGCTTCCAGCCCCTCTTTTTTGCCAGGTGATTTTTAGTCATGGCCATTTTGCCTCTCTCCCTTCTGTAGTCCATAATGCATTTTCCTTTCTCCCAGAGCTCAGAAATATCCATGCTGATTTCCTATAAAATAGGAAGGACGCTGTAGGTTGATTTTTGTATTAAGTGTGGTGTTAAATGTCGTAAGATCAGTTAACATCCCTCTCCCCCATCACAGCATATGAAAACTGTATGAAAGGTATGTGGCAAACTGGCCAGGAATCTTGAGCACCTTGCTCAAAATAATAAAAAAGACCCTTCGATCTAGTTTGATTCACTTAATAACATTGGCTTATTAGTTGTGTCATGAAGAATAAAATTTAAAAAAAACAAACAAACAAAGGTGCTACAAGGTCAATAAAAAGCAATGCCATTCAGAAGTGGAATACTGCATCATCACAGAATGTGGTTGTTGCATGAATGTAGTGTTAAACATCAGGGATGAAGGGAAAGCAAAGACCAAGTCCAGAAAGAGCACTTTGAAACACTTTTCCTTGGGCATTTTGAAATGAGCCATAAAAGAACTTTTAAAGTACTTCTCTCTGAGTTGCAGTGAATTGAAGATAGGAGGCAGAAGAAACATTGATTACGGCTCCAAATAGCCCTCTTTTATTGGAGATTCAGTACATTATTTGTATATCTGTGTCAAGAGAGTAAGTGAAGACCTAAAGAAAAGAAGGTAAGTAAAACAGAACAATTAAGTGTGGGATTTTTTTAGTCCTTAAAGGTTATTTTTTTAATTATAGCTGACACTGGATGGAGTGAAAGAACTTTTATCATTATTAATTTTGTTTTGTTTTTCAGGTTTGCTTTAGATGTGAACCAACTAGGAAAATGTGGAAACTGCAAAAATAAGTACCCTGTATATACATATTGTAGTTTGTATAGGTCTGTACCACAGTAACTCAAAGGGAAAATACTTTTTAGAAACATTGTTATATGTGGCCCAATAACTGCCACAGATAAATGGAATATAGGCTAGTTTCAGAGTCCTCAACATTTTAGGCAGTCAATCCTGCAAGGTGTTAAATGCCCTCATGCCCTGACCACACCACACGATCCATCGTCTACAGCCAAGCTCTGCGATACAACCGCATTTGCTCCAACCCCTCAGACAGAGACAAACACCTACAAGATCTCTGTCAAGCTTTCTTACAACTACAATACCCACCTGCAGAAGTAAAGAAACAGATTGATAGAGCCAGAAGAGTTCCCAGAAGTTACCTACTACAGGACAGGCCTAACAAAGAAAATAACAGAACGCCACTAGCGGTCACCTTCAGCCCCCAACTAAAACCCCTCCAACGCATTATTAAGGATCTACAACCTATCCTAAAGGATGACCCAACACTCTCACAAGTCTTGGGAGACAGGCCAGTCCTTGCCTACAGACAGCCCCGCAACCTGAAGCAAATACTCACCAACAACCACATACCACACAACAGAACCACTAACCCAGGAACTTATCCTTGCAACAAAGCCCGTTGCCAATTGTGCCCACATATCTATTCAGGGGACACCATCACAGGGCCTAATAACATCAGCCACACTATCAGAGGCTCGTTCACCTGCACATCCACCAATGTGATATATGCCATCATGTGCCAGCAATGCCCCTCTGCCATGTACATTGGTCAAACTGGACAGTCTCTACGTAAAAGAATAAATGGACACAAATCAGATGTCAAGAATTATAACATTCATAAACCAGTCGGAGAACACTTCAATCTCTCTGGTCACGCAATCACAGACATGAAGGTCGCTATCTTAAAACAAAAAAACTTCAAATCCAGACTCCAGCGAGAAACTGCTGAATTGGAATTCATTTGCAAATTGGATACTATTAATTTAGGCTTAAATAGAGACTGGGAGTGGCTAAGTCATTATGCAAGGTAGCCTGTTTCTTCTTGTTTTTTCCTACCCCCCCCCCCCAGATGTTCTGGTTTAACTTGGATTTAAACTTGGAGAGTGGTCAGTTTAGATGAGCTATTACCAGCAGGAGAGTGAGTTTGTGTGTGTATGGGGGTGGGGGGGATGTGAGAAAACCTTGATCTATGCAGGAAATAGCCCGACTTGATTATGTAAAGAGTTGTCACTTTGGATGGGCTAGCACCAGCAGGAGAGTGAATTTGTGTGGGGGGTGGAGGGTGAGAAAACCTGGCTTTGTGCTGGAAATGGCCCACCTGTTGATCACTTTAGATAAGCTATTACCAGCAGGACAGTGGGGTGGGAGGAGGTATTGTTTCATATTCTCTGTGTGTATATAAAGTCTGCTGCAGTTTCCACGGTAAACATCTGATGAAGTGAGCTGTAGCTCACGAAAGCTCATGCTCAAATAAATTGGTTAGTCTCTAAGGTGCCACAAGTACTCCTTTTCTTTTTGCGAATACAGACTAACACGGCTGTCCCTCTGAAACCTCTCATCCCCGCAGTTGCTGACTTCAGTGGAAGTTAACGGGCTTCATGCAAAGCCCATTGAAGTAAATGAAAGGCCTCCTATTGGCTTCAGGGGGATTTGGATCAGGCATAAGGTGAGGGAAGCAAGAGCTTTGGTGATAGTCCAGGTTTTTTATATATCCCAGTCTTTGAATCTGAAATTGGAAGTGGAAGTTGAAGTGTGTAAAAGAAAAACAGAACAAGAAGGGAATTAGCAATACAGCCTAAGTGCCAAAAACAGGGAGGCTCTCCTCTTCCTCCCCGCTGCCCGTTCTCATGCCGCAGCAGAGGTCAGTGACGGTAAGTTAGTTGTATTGTTGAGGTAAAAGACAGGATGGTGATGCTACTGGTTTGATGGTTAAGCCCATTTCACTGTATCTGGTGGCAAAAGCAAAATGTCACAAACATGAGCACAAGTTTTTCATTTCAGCCCAGAAATAGACCCACATCCACAGCAATTTCTAGTTATTTGCAAAGATAATGAGTACCGTTGCACGTCTTGAATCCATGTTGGCAAATCTTAGCTTGAGTTATGCATCCACTTCAGTATAGCCTTCAGTTATGCATCCACTTCAGAAGCCAGTATAGTATGGCTAAGCAAAGTAAAGAGGAGGTTAGGGATGGTGCAATGATTAAGGTGCTAGCTTGGACCTGAGACCTGTGTTCAGTTCCCTTCTCTGCCACAGAACTCTTTGAACCACCTCGGGCAAATCACTTAGTCTCTCTGGGTAAAATGTTCAAAAGCACCATTTTCAAGAGTTATTTAAGCATGTGGAAGCCTAATCCCATTGCAAGTCACTTTTGAAAATAGGATTTAGGAGCTTTTGAACATTTTACCATGTGTTTCTCAGTTCCTAGTCTGTAAAATGGAGATATCCTTTCCCTATCTGACAAGGATATTGTAAGGATATATACATTAAAGATTGTGAAGTGCTCAGACACTGGTAACTGGGACCACATAAATCCCATAGATAGGCTTAGGGAATTGAGGTATCAGAAAGGTACTCTGCCAGCATGAACTTAATGTTTAAATTAAACTGTGAGGGATACAGTGGAACAAATAGGATAAAACTTTCTGCCCTTAACCAACCACAGTCATTGCAGACTAGAGCTCAACCCTGCAGGCTTCCAAAGGAAGGTTATTGAAGCAGCCACAGTATCACTTGTTGTTACCCATCAAACTCAGCTGCACTCAGCAAGGGGTTACAAACATTTCTTAGGCAGTGTGTTGCCATGGTTTTACATATTACCCGAACCTATTTTCCTAACCTGTATAATACCACCTTTGTACAAGGCTTTAACCCCCTTCAGACAACAAGCCTTGAAACAGAGGACTCACAGGATATATACATAAAGTGGACAACACTTGATCATATATAACACGGCTACCACTTTGAAACAGCTCACTGGGTACCATTCCAAAATGCATTTGTCTCAGCCACTGACATCTTTTCCTTCAGAAAACAGCTTGCAGTATGTGCATTTCTGGGCTTTAACAAAACACCCAATGTACCATAAAAGCTTAAATGCCAGGTAAATGCGTGGCTTAGTCTTCAGGGTCTTTCCTCTTGTTTTATTGTCACTGACAGCAGCTCATGCGGTAGGAGCAGGGCAAGGTGAGACCATATGCTGTCTGAGCCTGACCTTCTGAAGAATGACCATGTACAGTATCTTCTGGCAGAGGCATGGGAAATCTGCATCTCTGTTAGTCACTCAGAGAAGCACTTTTCCCATTCATTTTAAATGCCAGCTCAGTAGAGCTCTCTGAGTGGAGCTTTTTTCCTTTTTTTTTTTTTTTTTTTTTTTGGAAAAGGCAGTCACATGATTAAAAACAATAGCCTGCAGGGCCCATGGTGGTGGTCTGAATGGGCTCAAAAAGGACATTTGGTCAAATTTTCAAACCTGTTTGCCTAAAGTTAGGCTCTGAAATAGTGTTTAGGCACCTGAATAAGTGGCCTGATGGTAAAAAAATTCTGAGCAACCCAGCAGCTGCCATTGACTATCCATTTTTAAAAACAGGCCACTTATTTAGGTGCCTAAATAATGTATTTGGAGCCTAGCGTTAGGCACCTAAGTTTTAAAAATCTTAGCCTATGGCTCCCCATTGCTCTGCAAGGAATCAGGTCTCATAATAATAATAATGTTCTCACACCTGCAAGTGGTTTCTCAATGGATGTGCATTTAGGTCTCTCAGACAGCCAGTACATTCTCTGGAATTAGCTTTGCCTCAGGATTTTAGTTATTGGATGAAATTTTTCCAATTTTGGTTACCAGAGCCCTTATTCAGTACCTTTTGTACTGCTGTCTGGTGAATGTCCGCCACAAACTGGTTCGAACACCCTCCTGTCTGGAATGGATGCTGAATTCTTCCCTGGCTTCCTTTTATGGCACCAACATAACAGTGAAAGGCGGTTGGAGACTGGAGATTAATCACAACATTTAATAGGTGTAGAGAGAGATTCTCTGAAGTGGCAGTCTATTGGCATGAGCAGAAAGTTGGGAGTCAGGCTATTTGATTCCAGTGCTCTTCCGTATGCTTTTTGTATGCAGGACAAGTCCATCAGCCTCTCTCTACCTCTGTTTCCCTGTCTATAAAGTGTGTATAACAATATTTGCTCTCCTTTTTGAACCACTTTCAGATCCTCAGATTAATAGGAACTGAAGGGGAAAGTACTCATCTTTTAATTCTAACTTTTGGGTCATGGGGCTTTGCGGTAAGTCCATTGACCTTTACTATCATGAAGTATGGAATTGGCTTTCGTTTTCTGAAAAGAGATGAGAGCAAAGCATTCAAATATGTATCTAACTTGTAGCATCAACTATTAACTTTTATTGAGTTACACTACTTTTGTGACATTATTTCATGGTAAGTGGTTTCGGGTCACCAATGTAAAAATTGGCAGATTTTGTAGTCAATGGAGGAGACCACCCAGGAAGTTAAAGGAGATCAGTTGAAGTAAAATCCTCCTTGTCAATCATTATGAAAATACAATGGTAATCTTAGACAAGAACTTGAGAAGGAACAGTTATTACTGTGAAAGTGGCATGGCCTGGTAATTGAACCCAGATCTCCTGAATTACCAGTCCAGTGCTGTAATCACAAGACCATCATTCCTTAATGCACTCTCTATGAACAGGAATGATATTTGTATCGTAGGAACAGGAAGAAATAAATACACAGGCTACAATTACTCATGAGGTTGGAGGGAAAGAAATATTTTTGACATTCTTGCCAGTAATTGAGAGTGGCATGTACCTAAACATAGACTCTCTTCTGCTCTGAGCAGATTGTATTTCCCAGAATTCATGGTATTCCCGATCCCTTGAATTAATAAGATGAACACTAGGGCCTTGCCTTTAGTTTTGGTGAGGCTGGTTTCAGGTTTCATTTTATAAAAAAACCCGAATTTCACTGCCCTGTTTTCTCTCCCTATTTAAAAATTCTTCCGCTAAGCTCATGAGCTTGTATGAGTTTTTGTTTTTATTTTTATTAAGTGAGCTTGCTTGCTTATGAAAATTCTTCTTTATCTTTCATTGCTGAAGTAAAAAAGTGATGTATTTACACAGTGTATTTTATTTGTATACTGTTTTTAATGTTCATATCTCAAACCCTCTGAATGTTGTTTGCCTTTTACATTAAAAATACAATGCAGTGCATATAAAAAAAAATGGAAAACTTGAGTGTTTTGTTTTTGTTTTAACCAAAATAAAAATCTCTTCAAGGATGTTAACCATTTGGCATTCATTCGAGTTGAAAGAGATAGCACCTGGTTCTCGGCAGTATAATGGCAGCACTTAGCGTCATTTCAGA
Organism: Caretta caretta; assembly: GCF_965140235.1. Taxonomy (NCBI): domain Eukaryota; kingdom Metazoa; phylum Chordata; order Testudines; family Cheloniidae; genus Caretta; species Caretta caretta. The sequence continues at coordinate 27,430,912 of NC_134211.1, forward strand.
ATGTTACCTCCCCCACCCCACTGGCGAAGAAGAAATGCGTATTTTGTATTTTTCAATATCCACTTTTTAATACATTCTCCCCCTCCACTAGTGTCCATAGAATCCTGTAGCTGAGTTTAGTGTCACAAAAAGGCATTGGCAGTTGCAGCCGTTGAAGTACAGACACTTGGATATCCAATGACATGTCCACAACAGGGATTAAATAGATGGAAAAAAAAAAGGAGATGTTCTGCCTCGCTGTCATTTCTGCTAAAGTTATCCCAGAGCTGATTTTGTCATGAGAAAGATGTTGATAAGTTTTTGGTTATCATCTGTGTATTTTTGTCAGGAATTAAGAATCTGTAATCAGTGAAAACATTACATGGTGCTGAGGTGGTGTTAAGCCAGTCATGTCTCAGTTTTATTTCTGTTCCTTTTGTATTTATTTTCATGGTAGAGTGAAATAATGATGTCTTCTTTCACACTTAATAATAGAATATAGCAGCCCAAACACCATAAGTACACTTTAGATAGAAACAAATAGTTAAAATATGCAAGGCTGCATTTTTAATGAGTTGCTGTGCGAGAAATTGTAAAATTCTGCGTTAGAGTTTGGGATTTGGGTGCTTAACTCCCTTAGGTAACTCCAGCTTCTGTTAACATTACACCAGGCACGTATAAGTATTGTGTGTGTTTGTCGGGGCGGGGCAATGATTGCAGTAGTTCAAATGTGTTACTGTCAGTACTTCTGAGCTCACAATACAGACAGTTTGCCTGAAAGGCTCCTTAGCCAATAGCTAAACAGTTTACTGATACAGTACCTCATCCAAAGCCCATAGAAGTCAGTGGGAGTCTTTCCATTGACTTCAGTGGGCTTTGAATCTGGCCCAAACTAAACTTTTGCTTAAAGCTTGTTTGTTATGCCTATTTCAGATAAGAGCTCTTACTCTCTGTTTAAAACAGTCCTGCAAGAGTGAATCACCAGCAGTTCACCTTTATTTGGTTTTGATACCTAAGCACTTTTATTTGGATCTATACAGTTATCATAATGTGTGATATCCAGGTCATGACTCACTCTGCATTGTCTGTCTACAGTCGTCCTTTTTCTTCCCCACCTCTGGTTATTTGACTTCTGGACAAAATCCTGAGTATCTTTACTGTATCTCCACCCTTTGAACTATACCACCCACGGTGCCCAACTTTGAGGCCACAAGAAGTAGAATAGGAACAACTGGCTTCTATTGCTGTCCATCATTACTGTTCCTTTACTTTTACTTCTAGGGCTTGATTTTGAGTAATAACAGGTGCTACTCTCCTTTACTTCTGAGCTGAAATACCTTTGAGGATTCCCATACTTCGGTCAGAGAGCAAAAGGGTACCAAGAATTGAATTTTCAGTTCCTTTGTGCTACAATTAAGATAACATTCTAGCTCTTTGTTCTACAATTTTAAATTTTCCAGGAATGCTATAAAAGATTTGAAACAAAATAAGAGCTATCCCCATTCTTCTCTTTGGAAACCATAATATTTTTTTCTGTAAATGGAGTCTCTCCTACCGTTCCTCAGCTTATAGTGTGTTGTTTCCCATTTCCACATTCGTTTCTGAGGTTTGCTAGAGCTTGTCTATGTTATAGACTGTACCAGAGAGAGGCACTTGGATGATAGGACAGATACAAGTACTCTGAGAAAGATTAGTCATGTCTGTAAAGACGAGATCATTGTAAACCTACTGAATAAACAGTGTGATGAAAACAAAACATGAGACTTTTTCTAGAGACTTAACTTCTGCCTATATTTAGTTCTTTCATTGTCTCCCAGAGGTTACATGTATTAAGGATGTCTTCCATTAGAAGCGGTAGTCGTTCTATTTGTAAAATCTACTCTAAGCCTTAGTGCAAAATCTAGGTCAGTGCCAATGATAAAAAAACAAGCTGGGAACTTAGTTATATTTTGCTTCTTTATCATCTATTTCCCTTGGGGCCTTTTGCTATCGTTAGAATTTCTGTACCTTCTTTTGCTCACAGCCCATTTTTAAGGATGCACAAAAACTTTAAGTTCAGCAGAGATTTGGAAGCATAACAAAATGATCTGTCATTTTGCAGCACTCTGTCACTACTGAATCCAGGGGCTAAACTCATTTTCTGCAAGTAAGCTTTCTGAGAGAAAAATATATGGACCAAAATCTCGAAAACTTTGGATTTTTGTTGTTGTTTAGTATTTATTGAGAGATCAGGGCCCCATTGTGGTAGGAGCTGTACATACATTATATCTAGGAGCAGAAAGTCTCACTGCCCTAAAGAACTTGTAATCTAAATAGACAAGAGACATAAAAAGGATGGGGGGAAAAAAGTGTTACTGACACATTTTTACAGATGGGAGACTTGAGGTACAGAGAGCTTAAGTAACAAAACAGAATCATTCAAAATACAACTATACATGCAAAATGATGGGGTCTAAATGAGCTGTTACCACTCAAGAAAGATCATGGAGTCACTGTGGGTAGTTCTCTGAAAACATCCCCTCAGTGTGTAGTGGCAGTCAAAAAAGCTAACCATGTTGGGAACCATTAGGAAAGGGATAGATCATAAGGCAGAAATTATCATAATGCCACTATGAATCCATGGTATGCCCATATCTTGAATACTGCATGCAGATGTGGTTGTCCCATCTCAAAAAAACATATATCAGAACTGGAAACGGTACAGAGACGGGCAATAAAAAATGATGAGGGGTGTGGAACAGCTTCCACATAAGGAGGGATTAAAAAGACTGGGACTCTTCAGCTTGGAAAAGCGATGACTAAGTGGGGATATGATAGAGGTCTATAAAATCTTGACTGGTGTGGAGAAAGTGAAAAAGGAAGTGTTATTTAATCCTTCTCATAACACAAGAACTAGGGGTTACCCAATGAAATTAATAGGCTGCAGGTTTAAAACAAGGAAAAGGAAGTACTTCTTCACACAACGCACAGTCAACCTAGGGAACTTTTTGCCAGGGATGTTGTGAAGACCAAAACTAAAACAGGGCTCAAAAAAGAACTAGATAAATTCATGGAGGATTAGGGCCCTCAATGGCTATTAGCCAGTATGGACAGGGATGCAAAACCATGCTCTGAGTGTCCTGAGTCTTTGTTTGCCAGAAGCTGGGAGTGGATGACAGGGGATGGATGGATCACTCGATGATTACCTGTTCTATTTTTTCCCTGGCATTGGCCACTGTTGGAAGACAGGATACTGGGTTAGATGACCATTGGTCTGATCCAGTATGGCCATTCTTATGTTCACAAAGGAAGCCAGTGGCAGAGCAAGGTTTGGAAATCAGACTGAGGGTTTGTCTACATGGAGAATTAGTGCATGGCAAGCCAGGGTATGAATCTACAGTGTACTAGCTTGCCACACACTAACTGGCGATGTGGACCCTGCTATTGTGCACTAAAAGTTCCATAGTGCACTTTAGGATATAGATATTCAGGTCTGACTGTAAAGGCCTATACTCTAAGAATTTAGGTGTATTCTTATCACTTGGCTAGTTATAGAGGTATAAAAGAAAGAATCAAAACCATTGTCTGCCAGTGTAAGGGCCTTCTCTTACTGTGACAGTCTGAGGCCCTGTTCTTAGGCTAAGGCCTTTGGCTAAGCAACAGAAGCAGCCATAAACGGGGAAGTGAATGGTCACATCCTCACATTCCAAACTAGTCACATTGAAATAAGGTGCTAATGGGCTGTTAGGAATACAATCCTGTCCTGATAGTGCCTATCACCTCCAGAGAAAGGGAAGTGCCTAGAAAATGTAAAAGGAAACTTAGTTTGATAACATCCTGTCTGGCAAGAATTCACTTATCAATAGCTGGGATGTGAAATCCTCACTTCTGTATTGTTTTGTCATTATAGTTCCCACTTTGCTATTTTTTGTCTGTATAATCTCTGGTTCTGTGATTGTTCCTGTCTGCTGTATAATTAATTTTGCTGGGTGTAAACTAATTAAGGTGGTGTGATATAATTGGTTAAATAATCATGTTACAATATGTTAGGATTGGTTAGTTAAATTTCAGGAAAATGATTGGTTAAGGTATAGCAAAGCAGAACTCTAGTTTTACTATATAGTCTGCAGTCAATCAGGAAGTGGGAGGGGGAGTGGGGGTGGGTGTGGGAGATGGGAACAGGGAGTGGGGGTAAGAAAATTGGAATCATGTTTTGCTAAAGGGGGAAATGGGAACAGGGAATGGGAGTGGGGAAATTGGAATCATGTTTGGTTAAGGGCAGGAATGGGAACAGGGACACAGGTGTAAGGCTCTGTGGTGTCAGAGCTGGGAAGGAGGACACTAAGGAAGGAAACTGGAATCATGCTTGCTGGAAGTTCACCCCAATACACATCGAATTGTTTGCACCTTTGGACTTTGGGTATTGTTGCTCTCTGTTCATGCGAGAAGGACCAGGGAAGTAAGTGGGTGAAGGAATAAGCCCCCTAACAGTGCACTCTGACTTATTACCACCCAGTGGGACGCTGCAAAACCCAGGATAGCACAGCTAGACTGAGACTGTTGAGAGTTAGGGGAGTTCTTGCTTGGTTTATTGTCCGCTATGTCAGGCTAATGAAAGAGTCTTAAAAGCCCAACTCACTTTTATCATTGGGTAAACGAAGGGTGTAGGGATTTAAAAATGTTTTGACTTTTTAAACGCTATTTATGAGACATTTCATTAGCCCATTTTGAGTGGAAATTTAGAGTGAATTGTACTTATCTATTTCGGTACTTCTGAGGCCCTGATCAGTGTAGATCTGAGCGCCTCGTAATCATTCAGGGATTTTATCCTCACAACTCCCCAGTGAGGTAGGCAGTACTTTACCCATTTCACTGATAGGAAACGGAGGCACAGAGTAGGTTAAGTGATTTGTCCAAGAACAGAGTGTCTGTAGCTGAGCTGGGATTAGTACTAGATCTCTTAAGTCCAAGTTCAGTGTCCTGTCCATTATAGCATCCTTCCTTCCTGCATGGACCTTAGGTCTGTTGACATTTGAGAAAACTCAGTCAGACTTGTGCAATCAGAGGAGGGGCAGTTTGAGGGTACCTGACACAAGGTACCCTTATGCTGTATGAGCGTCAGTCTGATATACTATATAAAACCTTTGGATTGAGTACATATACTTATCTCTTGTGTAGCTTTGGGTGCTAGAAATCTCTCACACACCCACTTTGAAAAGTTGTAGGAAGAGCATTAATTCACCTCTGTTTAAATAAACAGACTAAAAAATAACAAATCGAAGTAAAAATAAAACAAATAAATAGAAATCTCCCAAACAAACTCTGCAAGAGAGGTTTCCAGCTGCTCAGGGGAATTGTTGACATTTTGTGTGTCAAAGTTATGCAGCATGATTGGTTTCATCAGGGAAGGCGGGCTCCTACCATACTGTGTACATAGAATCATAGATGTTAAAGCCACAAGGGAGCATTATGATCATCTAGTCTGATCTCCTGCCTAACACTGGCCAGCAGGAGAGTGAGTTTGTGTGTGTGTGTGGGGGTGTGTGTGTGAGAAAACCTGGATTTGTGCTGGAAATGGCCCACCTTGATTTTCATACACATTGTAAGGAGAGTGGTCACTTTGGATAAGCTATTACCAGCAGGAGAGTGAGTTTGTGTATGTGGTTTTTGGAGGGGGTGGGGTGAGAAAACCTGGATTTGTGCTGGAAATGGCCCACCTTGATTTTCATACACATTGTAAGGAGAGTGGTCACTTTAGATAAGCTATTACCAGCAGGAGAGTGGGGTGGGAGGAGGTATTGTTTCATGGTCTCTGTGTATATAATGTCTTCTGCAGTTTCCACAGTATGCATCCGATGAAGTGAGCTGTAGCTCACGAAAGCTTATGCTCAAATAAATTGGTTAGTCTCTAAGGTGCCACAAGTACTCCTTTTCTTTTTGCGAATACAGACTAACATGGCTGTTACTCTGAAACCACTCAGCAATTTGTGCATCATGCCCATAAATTCTGTTTTGAGCGATAGCTTATCTTTTAGAAAGGGATCTAGTCTTGATTTAAAGACTCGAAGTCATGGAGAATCCACCACATCCCTATATACGTTTTTGCAAAGGTTAATTACACTTTGACCATTGTTAGATATTGGAAATAATGTAGGTTTTCCTCCGGTAGAATCATTTAAGAATAGAGGCCAAGAAAAGCTGAGTTTTCCTGCAGGTCTACTATACTAATGTAATTCTTTTCTGGGTGAGATTTACAGAGCTGACAAGGTGATCTGGATGCCTAATTCCTATTTTAATGGGAATTGGTTATTGAAATCATGTAGTGGCTGAAATTTTCCAAGCTGCCTGTCTTTCTTATGAACCTTGAAACGTCATCATCTTCCAATAAACCTATACAACGTATTGATAACCCGTACATATAGTTAGAAGTTGCGTCTCTTTATAAAAAGAAAAGGAGTACTTGTGGCACCTTAGAGACTAACCAATTTATTTGAGCATGAGCTTTCGTGAGCCACAGCTCACTTCATCAGATGTGTACCCTGGAAACTGCAGCAGACTTTATATACACACAGAGAATATGAAACAATACCTCCTCCCACCCCACTGTCCTGCTGGTAATAGCTTATCTAAAGTGATCAGCAGGTGGGCCATTTCCAGCACAAATCCAGGTTTTCTCACCCTCCACCCCCCCACACAAATTCACTCTCCTGCTGGTGCTAGCCCATCCAAAGTGACAACTCTTTACATAATCAAGTCGGGCTATTTCCTGCATAGATCCAGGTTCTCTCACTTCCCCCCCACCCCCATACACACACAAACTCACTCTCCTGCTGGTCTAAACTGACCACTCTCCAAGTTTAAATCCAAGTTAAACCAGAATATCTGGAGGGGGGGGGTAGGAAAAAACAAGAGGAAACAGGCTACCTTGCATAATGACTTAGCCACTCCCAGTCTCTATTTAAGCCTAAATTAATAGTATCCAATTTGCAAATGAATTCCAATTCAGCAGTTTCTCGCTGGAGTCTGGATTTGAAGTTTTTTTGTTTTAAGATAGCGACCTTCATGTCTGTGATAGCGTGACCAGAGAGATTGAAGTGTTCTCCGACTGGTTTATGAATGTTATAATTCTTGACATCTGATTTGTGTCCATTTATTCTTTTACGTAGAGACTGTCCAGTTTGACCAATGTACATGGCAGAGGGGCATTGCTGGCACATGATGGCATATATCACATTGGTGGATGTGCAGGTGAACGAGCCTCTGATAGTGTGGCTGATGTTATTAGGCCCTGTGATGGTGTCCCCTGAATAGATATGTGGGCACAATTGGCAACGGGCTTTGTTGCAAGGATAAGTTCCTGGGTTAGTGGTTCTGTTGTGTGGTATGTGGTTGTTGGTGAGTATTTGCTTCAGGTTGCGGGGCTGTCTGTAGGCAAGGACTGGCCTGTCTCCCAAGACTTGTGAGAGTGTTGGGTCATCCTTTAGGATAGGTTGTAGATCCTTAATAATGCGTTGGAGGGGTTTTAGTTGGGGGCTGAAGGTGACCGCTAGTGGCGTTCTGTTATTTTCTTTGTTAGGCCTGTCCTGTAGTAGGTAACTTCTGGGAACTCTTCTGGCTCTATCAATCTGTTTCTTTACTTCTGCAGGTGGGTATTGTAGTTGTAAGAAAGCTTGACGGAGATCTTGTAGGTGTTTGTCTCTGTCTGAGGGGTTGGAGCAAATGCGGTTGTATCGCAGAGCTTGGCTGTAGACGATGGATCGTGTGGTGTGGTCAGGGTGAAAGCTGGAGGCATGCAGGTAGGAATAGCGGTCAGTAGGTTTCCGGTATAGGGTGGTGTTTATGTGGCCATTGTTTATTAGCACTGTAGTGTCCAGGAAGTGGATCTCTTGTGTGGACTGGACCAGGCTGAGGTTGGTGGTGGGATGGAAATTGTTGAAATCATGGTGGAATTCCTCAAGGGCTTCTTTTCCATGGGTCCAGATGATGAAGATGTCATCAATATAGCGCAAGTAGAGTAGGGGCTTTAGGGGACGAGAGCTGAGGAAGCGTTGTTCTAAATCAGCCATAAAAATGTTGGCATACTGTGGGGCCATGCGGGTACCCATAGCAGTGCCGCTGATCTGAAGGTATACATTGTCCCCAAATGTGAAATAGTTATGGGTAAGGACAAAGTCACAAAGTTCAGCCACCAGGTTAGCCGTGACATTATCGGGGATAGTGTTCCTGACGGCCTGTAGTCCATCTTTGTGTGGAATGTTGGTGTAGAGGGCTTCTACATCCATAGTAGCCAGGATGGTGTTATCAGGAAGATCACCGATGGATTGAAGTTTCCTCAGGAAGTCAGTGGTGTCTCGAAGACAGCTGGGAGTGCTGGTAGCGTAGGGCCTGAGGAGGGAGTCTACATAGCCAGACAATCCTGCTGTCAGGGTGCCAATGCCTGAGATGATGGGGCGCCCAGGATTTCCAGGTTTATGGATCTTGGGTAGTAGATAGAATATCCCAGGTCGGGGTTCCAGGGGTGTGTCTGTGCGGATTTGATCTTGTGCTTTTTCAGGAAGTTTCTTGAGCACATGCTTACCCTGTGATCCCACTGAGAGTTACCAAAAGCAACTACAGCATTTGCTCAAGAAACTTCCTGAAAAAGCACAAGATCAAATCCGCACAGACACACCCCTGGAACCCCGACCTGGGATATTCTATCTACTACCCAAGATCCATAAACCTGGAAATCCTGGGCGCCCCATCATCTCAGGCATTGGCACCCTGACAGCAGGATTGTCTGGCTATGTAGACTCCCACCTCAGGCCCTACGCTACCAGCACTCCCAGCTGTCTTCGAGACACCACTGACTTCCTGAGGAAACTTCAATCCATCGGTGATCTTCCTGATAACACCATCCTGGCTACTATGGATGTAGAAGCCCTCTACACCAACATTCCACACAAAGATGGACTACAGGCCGTCAGGAACACTATCCCCGATAATGTCACGGCTAACCTGGTGGCTGAACTTTGTGACTTTGTCCTTACCCATAACTATTTCACATTTGGGGACAATGTATACCTTCAGATCAGCGGCACTGCTATGGGTACCCGCATGGCCCCACAGTATGCCAACATTTTTTGGCTGATTTAGAACAACGCTTCCTCAGCTCTCGTCCCCTAAAGCCCCTACTCTACTTGCGCTATATTGATGACATCTTCATCATCTGGACCCATGGAAAAGAAGCCCTTGAGGAATTCCACCATGATTTCAACAATTTCCATCCCACCACCAACCTCAGCCTGGTCCAGTCCACACAAGAGATCCACTTCCTGGACACTACAGTGCTAATAAACAATGGCCACATAAACACCACCCTATACCGGAAACCTACTGACCGCTATTCCTACCTGCATGCCTCCAGCTTTCACCCTGACCACACCACACGATCCATCGTCTACAGCCAAGCTCTGCGATACAACCGCATTTGCTCCAACCCCTCAGACAGAGACAAACACCTACAAGATCTCCGTCAAGCTTTCTTACAACTACAATACCCACCTGCAGAAGTAAAGAAACAGATTGATAGAGCCAGAAGAGTTCCCAGAAGTTACCTACTACAGGACAGGCCTAACAAAGAAAATAACAGAACGCCACTAGCGGTCACCTTCAGCCCCCAACTAAAACCCCTCCAACGCATTATTAAGGATCTACAACCTATCCTAAAGGATGACCCAACACTCTCACAAGTCTTGGGAGACAGGCCAGTCCTTGCCTACAGACAGCCCCACAACCTGAAGCAAATACTCACCAACAACCACATACCACACAACAGAACCACTAACCCAGGAACTTATCCTTGCAACAAAGCCCGTTGCCAATTGTGCCCACATATCTATTCAGGGGACACCATCACAGGGCCTAATAACATCAGCCACACTATCAGAGGCTCGTTCACCTGCACATCCACCAATGTGATATATGCCATCATGTGCCAGCAATGCCCCTCTGCCATGTACATTGGTCAAACTGGACAGTCTCTACGTAAAAGAATAAATGGACACAAATCAGATGTCAAGAATTATAACATTCATAAACCAGTCGGAGAACACTTCAATCTCTCTGGTCACGCTATCACAGACATGAAGGTCGCTATCTTAAAACAAAAAAACTTCAAATCCAGACTCCAGCGAGAAACTGCTGAATTGGAATTCATTTGCAAATTGGATACTATTAATTTAGGCTTAAATAGAGACTGGGAGTGGCTAAGTCATTATGCAAGGTAGCCTGTTTCCTCTTGTTTTTTCCTACCCCCCCCCCTCCAGATATTCTGGTTTAACTTGGATTTAAACTTGGAGAGTGGTCAGTTTAGACCAGCAGGAGAGTGAGTTTGTGTGTGTATGGGGGTGGGGGGGAAGTGAGAGAACCTGGATCTATGCAGGAAATAGCCCGACTTGATTATGTAAAGAGTTGTCACTTTGGATGGGCTAGCACCAGCAGGAGAGTGAATTTGTGTGGGGGGGTGGAGGGTGAGAAAACCTGGATTTGTGCTGGAAATGGCCCACCTGCTGATCACTTTAGATAAGCTATTACCAGCAGGACAGTGGGGTGGGAGGAGGTATTGTTTCATATTCTCTGTGTGTATATAAAGTCTGCTGCAGTTTCCACGGTACACATCTGATGAAGTGAGCTGTGGCTCACGAAAGCTCATGCTCAAATAAATTGGTTAGTCTCTAAGGTGCCACAAGTACTCCTTTTCTTTTTGCGAATACAGACTAACACGGCTGTTCCTCTGAAACGTCTCTTTATAAGTTCAGTTGCTACTCAAAATATGTATTGCCAAACTGGACTCAAACTTCTACATTCAGGAAAAGCATTTTTCTCTTTTTGTGTATGATAAGAAATACTTTAAATTTAGGAAGAGTCCTATTTGTTATAATGATGAATTTTGAGTCACTACTACCTTCCTTCTCCCTTTCAAATATTACGTTATGCAGTCACACCTGCTTTTCAACCATGAAGAGAGAAATCATAGCTGTTGAAAGTTTTGTGTGGTCTTTTTCTGTCTTGTTAGTAATCTGCCTAGGTAGTCTCCATATTGTCATTTGGTTGATCATAGAGTTACATTTGCAGCTCCTCATGCAAAGAGAAGAGATTACATTCCAAAATCTTGAGAAGGCCACAGAATCTTTGAGTTTAAAAACTTTTGCCTCATTTCAGCAGCAATAACTGATCACAATCCGTGTTTTCTTATTGTTGATATTTGTTTTACCTCTTTATACATACTATTTTCCTTTTTCCTTTTGAGGAAGCTACAGCATTTTCACCATTACATTTTGTCACAACTTATTAATAGATATTTCTGTAACAGTAAATTTTGATGGCACTTCAAACACAAAGAGAAAGATGCATGTTCCCTTGTCTGAAGAATGTAGTCTAAATAAAAACAAGACAAACCAACACAGTTTACAAATCAGTCACCCAAATGATTTTCATTACAAAAGGCTTATATTTTATTACAGATGATGCACAGCAAATTTTCACAATCTTTTAAACAAATATGCCAAAGGTTGCATGTGTTCGTGGAAGAATAAAAGAACATACAAACATGTCTGTGCCTAGAGATGCAAACCCCATTCTGGAGAGTTCTTTTGTCTTGGTAATTGTTAGAAACTTAGGTCTCTTCTTGGGGAGGAAGAGGATGGAAGAAACTCCTACTGTCCTTATTTAAAGCAGGCAGTTGCATACAAGTGAGAGAACAAACTGAAGATTGCAGAATATTGTATTATGTGCAGTGTCATCATGTACATTAGCCATGTCGGATGTTGTGCTTAATGTTTTAAAAGTAATTTCAGAAGTAAACAGGTGGAGTGATTTTCTCTCCCATAAACTCTGCTCATCGAATAATTTCACCCCAGTACATTCAGACCAGACACAAGGTGTCAGCTGGTCCAGGTAATTCTATGTGCTAACCAATAATTGGAAAGAAACCTCAGTAGAGGGTGAGAAGCTGTTCAGAAAAATTTTACTGTGATGCTGTTGCCAGGGAAACTGCTTCTATTGTGTGTGTGCTGTGTGTGTTCAGAACAACTGGTTCATGTGGAGTCTGCCGCTTAGACATTGCAGCATGGAAAAACATCACCTGCTCCCCCCTGCTTTTGGTAGGTTTGAGAACCGTGAAGTTTGGAAAAGTCTATCTTATCAGTAGTCCTTCTTTGTTAGTTTCATAGTTCATGTGTGTGTTTTGCTTTACGTGCCGAAAAATGAAGGAGAAGCCAGTTTTGTTGCTGAAGTGCTGTCCCTGTTTCTCACTCCTAGTGACAAGCCAGAATGGCTGGCAGGAGCAGGTAGAAAATTTTGCAATAGATACTGCCCCTTCCTCTGCAGTTGGGGAGGAGCTTCTTGCAGTGGCAGTGCTATAGTACTACTGTGTGTGTGTGTGCGTGTGTGTGTGTTAGAGGGGAGAGGATTTGAAAACTTACTGGGCACCATATACTCCACAGACCTCGGCTCCCCAGGGACTCTCCCTGGATATGGGTGCACAGTACGGTGTTGATGGATGGGCTAAAGATGAGCCAGAGAGAGGAGGGGCTAGCTCTGCTTACGTCACTCTCTTGAATCTGCCTCCCCTCACATCATATCTCCAGGCACTGTGCAGGTTGCTCCTGCGTTGCAGCTAAGGTACTATGACAAATGGTCCTAAAAAATATTGTGGGACTTTTTGTCTGATTTAGGGGTGTTATCCCTGGTGTCCTGGACAAATGATGAATTGGGGTAATTTAAATTCTGCTTACCCAATTTCCCCTTCTCTTCAGTTTCAATTGGAAAAAGCCTTCTGCATTTCTTCTGATATGCTGTGTGTGCACTGCTCGAGAGGTGTCATGTTTCATGGGGCCAAACCACCCTTGTGCACCAGGTCACAATGCCACTCACTGAATTTTGGTCATGACAGGGCTTTGGGGCCAAACTTAAGTGGAAGTGTGGCAGCCAGCCCTGAGCTTCCTCACCACTGCCATGGGGCTGGCTCCTGCACCAGGAGGCTGGCACCTGCCTGCCTGGCTTCATCATGTTTCCACAGCCCGTGTTTACTCTCAGGGATGGGGCATGACACTGCGCCTGGGCAAGCTGGGCCAGAAGGTGTGGCCTGAATGTGGTGTGGATTCGGCAGGTTAGGCACTGGGGCCAGCAGCTGCAGTGGGGACAGCTTCACAGAGACTGACGGCGTGTACCTGGGGAAAAACTTCTGGGTGGCTGCCACTTGATATATGCACACATGAGTTTATGTGAGAATGATTACATGACCACGAAACGCGGCAGATGCACAAGCCCCTCTGACCACACACAAGGAGATTGTGTTCGGTAGCTGTGAACTTGGGGGCGGCATATATCAGTTTGATAAAGTGAGCTTTCAACTTTCATGTGCTGCCTGCCATTCACAATGACTTTTAATTGCTTTTTTATGAATCAAAAAGACCCCACTTTTTTCTGCCAGATGGTGGTCGAGTACTTCTAGATCCTAGACTGCAGTGCAGTGTATTCATATTTGTAGGTTATTGGAGCGAGAGAAATGAAAAAGGGCTTGGGGAGACATGAGCTGACCGCCAAACAATGAAGTTGTGCTTGGACAGCCTTCGGGTGGAAGCTATATTTAACTTTAATGTACTACATAGCCCTCAGTTTTTCCCCTCTAAAAGAGTTTTTGTGTCCTGATGTGTTTTTAGACAGTTTTTTTCATTTGGTGAACAACATTTCATTCATTTTTTTTGTGCTGAATGCATGTTCTGTTGGTTTGCAGGAGACTGACAGCAGTGGAAGTGGAAAACTTTTCTTAATCAGTAAGCACAAGGTGGACGCTATTGCTGTCCTTGTTAACCTGAAAGAATCTTTGTCTTCAGGCAGGATGAATTTAGCCTTTGATGTTTTAGCCCCTGAAACAGAATCCACTCGCTGCTTGGTGCTCCCCTTGGCTAGGTCTGGCATAGCAGCTTTCTTTCTAGGCTAGTGCCCATTGCAGATGGCTGCTGTGGCAGTTTCTCATCTAGTGGCTTGGCCCTCTGACTGGGTCACCAACTAAAGTCCACCCCTTCCAGGGTCACAATTGTCCAAACTGAAAGTCCCCAAAATGTCTTTAACACAAACAAAAATCCTTCCCTCTCTCTGGAGCATTTCCTGTCTTAGACTCAACCTCTAGGTCCCTTACTGGGCTCGATAACCCTTTTGATGGACTTCTTTCGGGTCAGTAGGGGGACCATGTCTCACCCTATAGTCTGGGTTCCTGCCCAGGGCCCTGTACTAATCAGCTAAGTCCGCCCCTTTACCTGTCCTGCAGTTTTCCAGGAGCCTCTTCCTACAAAACCTCTTAAGTTCTCTGGGTCTCTCTGTCTCTTCCCTGCTTAATCAGGATCTCTCCCAGGCCTCTCTCTGGAGAGCTTTTCCCTACTCTCAGCTTTTTGCCTGGCTTTCTCTGCTGCCCTTCCCTTTCCTTATCACCCCTTGTGACAAAGGGGGTTTTATTCATCTTCTTATATTTCATGTGAGTCTTGCTGTCCTTTTACTAATACTGTGTGTACCATAGTTTCCCAGTGTACTACACCAATACTTCGGTGGTGGGAACTGGGTGTGTGACTTTGCTGAGGCCCTCAGGGCAGGTGAGGCTGTCCAGCTGTTTGCACCTATGTATCCTGAGACCCAGGAGGTGGGGGGATGCGACCAGGTGACAACTTCCGCCAGGAAGCAAGACAAAGAGAAAGAGGACGAGCAACAGCGGGGTGCCAGAGGTCATGTAGCTGGAAGCTGGCAGTCTGGAAGAGGGGGAGTTCAGGGCATCTGGCTCAGGACTCTCAAAATGGACTTGGCTGAAAGTCACTGATTTCTGTAATAACAAGTTCTGTTCTACACTGTGTTCCTGTCGATTAATAAACCTGTTTTACCGGCTGGCTGAGAGTCACATCTGATTGCGGAGTTGGGGTGCAGGGCCCTCTGGCTTCCCCAGGAGTCCCTCTGGGGCGGACTTGCTGCGGGAAGCGCATGGTGTGTAAAGGGATGCTGAATGCTCCGAGGTCAGACCCAGGAAGGTTGAAGCTGTGTAGGATTCTTGCCCTGGAGACAGTATGCTCAGAGAGAGGAGGCATGCTCCCCCTGAATCCTGACTGGCTTCTTTCGGAGTAGTTCCAGAGCACTTACCCGGTGACTCCGTGACACCCCTTAAGCCTGGCTCTTGTTCGCATTATTGCAGCCACCTTCTGCTCTTTATGGGGAATTTGCCTGATTCCCCTTAAATGGGGCTTATTCTGAAATCATCAGGTTTGCTTAGCCCCAGGCTCTCCAGCCAACAAGTAAAGCCATCAAGTTGCAGTCTCTCTTGGTCAAGTGAGAGCCTCTGTAGCAAAACATGTGGGAAAGCATTCAGTTAAAATGGAAGTTGATTGTATATATTCTATTTGCGACCGTTAGTTGCTGAGTTTAGGGTTGATAAAGCTAACACAACTCAGTTCTAAGGTTTTTCTTGCTTAATATTAAACCAAATAGTTTTTGTTATTCAGAAAAGCACATACACACATGCTTAATTTTAAGCAGATGCATAAGTCACATTTAGACACGAGCTTTTGTACTTGTGTGCATGTGTTTTAATGGTACTTTGAGGCTACAGAATGTCGCAAGTCTCTGTAAGACAGAGAACAAATTATTTTTATCTCAAACAGTAGCCTCCACAAAATACTCCTTTGAGAAATGGGAAAGAGAGGCTAACTCTTTCAGGAATGAGTGCTTCAAGATTTTCCTTAATAGAAATAGTTATAAGCTGTATGCTGAGATGACAAATTACAAGATAAGAAGAGATGATTGATGTAAATGGTAAAGAATTTATATGAATACTGGGTTATTCAGCATCTTTTCTGGTTAGCGGGCAAATGGAAACAGGCTTGTAACATCAGAAAAAAGGAATGGCGTTTCACACACAATATTTTTCAGGATGTTGATGTGTGTTTCTAAGAAACCATGACTAGTCAAGTTCTTCATTCTCCTATAAAGAGCTCCCATTTCACTAGTAGGCTGTGATTTGAAAAAACAAATATAAAAATGTGTGTGAAATATTTAAAATATTTGGCTTTTTTAATACCCCCTTCCTTTTCCTAAAAAGAGATCAATATATTTCCCCCCGTGGATTAATGTATGTTTTATTTATAGAAGAGGTGTGTTCCTTTCTTAAGAACTCTTAAGCATTTAAAAGGGTTCATTTAAAATGCAGTATAACTTAGGTCTGTTGTCATTTTAACAGGCTGTTCTTCTTACTCATTAAAATACAAACTTGGCACTGTTCGGAAAAATGTTTGAAAAATCAACTAGCACACATTCCCCTCTCCTTGTGATTCTTCAGCCTGAATGAATTGCAGAGAGACCCTATGATGACAAGAAAAGGCTTCAACAAGAATAGGAAGGGGCTTATAGTCCTCTTCCTACAGGAACTTCACCTGTCTTTACTGTGGATTTGATTGACAGAGGCTGAGATACTATATCAGTTCATGTACCCTTGTAGTGGAAAAGTTTTTCCATTGTTTAGCTTGGCTGAGTCTTCTGCTTGTAGGCTACATTTTGTATCAAAGGAAATGCCCTCCTCTAAGCCCTGATTCAACAAAGCACTTCAGTATGAAATCTGGGGGGAAAGATTTGCATAGTTGGAATATTAAAATCAATTGTCATAACCTATTAGTATTTAGGAAGGATGAAGTGGGTAAAAGGGGAGCGGGTGGCGCACTCTGTTAAAAATGGCATCACCCAGTTTCCAAGTCACTGACAACTCAGAAACAAATGATTTTGTATGCTGCTAGATCAGTGTCCTAACAGGTAAAATACAAGATTGGGTGCTACTTGGTATCTGCTACACTCACCAAATCACACTCGAGAACAGGATTATCGGCTTCTGAAGCACCTGTCTATCACAGGTAGGGGGAAAAAAGCTTTATTATCATGGAGAACTTCAATCGTAAATCCCTTGAGTGACACATGCTGGAGGTCTCATGCTGCCACTACTAAAACAAACTTGGAATTTCTAAATATTATAGATGACAATTTTCTAACTAAAAAGCATTGCAACCAGCATGGGGGAATTTTATAATAGACTCAGCTTGACAGATAAAGAGGATCTGTGTGGTTATTCAGGTGCTGCTTCCTATGTGCCTTCGCCGGTAGATATGCATGAGCTCCATGCTCCTGAGACTGGAGGTTTGTCATAAGTAGTGTCATATGGTCCATGCACACGCATCTGCTCCCCTTGTGCTCAGAACCAAGGGCATAAAAGACTGACGCCTCTCTGGTTCCTTCTTATCGCTACATGGCTGGAGCCGGAGTTCTTTGTGTCTGTTATCGCCTTCCTCTACTTCCAATACCTGGAAATATATAGTGTAAATAGTTTTTAATAAGTTATAGTGTTTTAGTATTTTTATAGCCAGTATTGTTAGTTAGTGCCCCCACCTCAGGGAGCTTCTCCTCACTGAGAAGGACTATGTCAAGAGTCCTGAAGTTTAAGAACTGTATCTCCTACCCCTGTTCCTTCTCCATCAGCAATGAACTCTTGCCTTGATTGCCTTGGAGAAGCTCAAATCGCTGCCAAGTGCAACACCTGCTGCTCCTTTCCTCCTCAAACCCATGAAGGATGTGACCTCTGTCTGCGAGAGCACCTCCTGGAGAACACCATGAGTCCCCAGTCATATCCAGGCCAGGACACTTCTGTGAGCAGCGGCCTCAGTCTGCGAGCAGTCCACCTCTTAGCATGAGCTCTGGAGTTGGGGCTAAAACAGTTAAGCCTGAGAAACCCTTTCATGAGTCATGGCCATGCCTTCTCATGACCATAGGCATGAGGACAGATCACTATCCAGGTCTGCCTCTAAGAAAAAGGATCCCTCCTCGTCTTGATCCTAAGGAATTAAATCTGCATAAACCTTCTGTTGAAGAAGGAAAGGTGCAAGGGAAGAAGAATCTGGTGGTACCACCTCCAGTTTTGTCTCACAGGCCAAAAGATTAACACTTGTCAGTCCTGTCTGAGAGCTCCTTATTGGACTTCCATTTGATGGTTCCAGTACACTCCAACTGGGATTCTCTGAGTACCAGATCATTGGATGTCCTGGGTCTGTTGGTTTCCACCTCAGAGACTCCATGAGCTCCATGAAGGGCTGAGGGCTGAAGCCTTTACCTCACTGGATTATATTTTTGCTCTGCCCTATCCTCGATCCCCTCTTCTGTTGGGCCCAGTCCTCCTTACAGACTTTCCACGTCAGAAACTGCTTTGAGGAGAAGGGGATCCTCCCCTTCTGTATCCACAAGTCATAGAATTCTTCCAGCAGTAGAACAGGAGCCTACCTTTTCATCAGATGAATCTGATGCTCCAGAGAAGCCTTCCCCCTGAGGGAATCAAGTCCAGAACCTATAGCAGGTCTTGGAGCCTCCTCCTCCTCCTCCTGGTTATGAGTACCCAAGGGACCAATACTTTGGGGCTCCTCCCAGCCACTCAATCCTTCCTACTGGCCTTACTGGGCCCCATTAGAGCTGTATAATAGATGACCTGGATCCATGCAAGAATCACACCTACCTTCCTCTCCCAGACAGTACCACCTGGCACTATTGGAGTTTGCAGAGGAAGAAATCAAACTTAGTCCACCACTCATGAGAATTGTCATCCTTCTCACCCGATGAGGCAGTTGCTACATCATCCCATTCCCAGACAAAACCAGACCAGGTGAGAGCTGGAGTCCTCTGTCTTCCAGCCAAATCCATCCAACCACCCAATGCATCTTTTCATAGGATGGGGAACCCATATGGACAAATCACACTGCACAGGGTGGTCCCCACCAGAAGCCAGAATGCATATCAATCTGCTGAAGATACAGGCAGTCCACCTAGCCTGCAGCTCATCCTCCCACACATATGATCCCATTACATCCGTATAATATCAGACAGCGTGATGACTTTGTTTTTTATATAAACAAACAGGGTAGAGAGACATTTCTTCCTCGAGGATCGAAGCAGTGAATTTATGGAACTGGTGCATCAGGAACCCCATAGCACTCCCAGCAAATAGTCTCCCTGGGGTGCAGAATACTCTGGAGGACAATCTCAGCAGGAACTTCTCCACAGACCATGAGTAGGAAGTTCATAATTCTGTCTTGACCAAAATCTTCACCCAGTGGGGAACACCATCTTGGAACCTGTTTGCCTCCCAAACAAACAAGAAATTCAATCTCCACTACTCCAGAGTAGTATTAGGCCGAGAGTCCACGGGTGAGGCCCTTTTGTTATCCTGGATGGACTATCTAAGGTACATCTTTCCTCCCATCCCCCTCCTACCCCAGGTTCTTAGGAAAATTTGCCATGACAGGCGAAGGTTATCTTCATCACACCTCATTGGTCCAGATTGTTTTGGTTTCTAGACTTTCTACAAATGTCGTCCCATCTATATTTGACCTTTTCTGGTTCTGTTGGCTCAGAAGAAGGGCAGGATCAGACATCCCAACCCAGACCTTTTTAATCTCACAGCCTGGTATTTGGATGGGCACCAGACTTAGAATGTTCTATGTTCCAGAGGCCAGCTGAACTATCCTCAATCACAGCAGAACAATCTCCCCTAGAAAATGCTCTCTAGCTGAGTGGAGGTGTTTCCCTACCTGGTCACAATGGAAACAGTTGTCACCAGAATTGGCAGGTATCCTTGTCATTTTAGACTATCTTCTGTCACTCAAAATGTTGGGGCTTTCCACTAGCTCACTGAAGGCCCACCTGGCATCTGTAATTGTGCCTTCCATCCCTTGATGGAAGGTCACTCTACCTTTATGCACCCTCTCACAATTTAATTCCTGAAAGGCTTCTTTAGGATCTTCCTGCTTGTGATGAAGCCCACACCACAGTGGGGCCTCAGCCTGATGCTCTCAGCTCTCACCAGACCATTCTTTGAACTGATGGCTATGTGTTCCATGTCACATCTTTCCATGAAAATTGCTTTCTTAGTTGATGTCACATTGGCCAGATGGGCGAGCGAACTGGGAGCACTAATGGCTGTCCTTCCATACACTGTATTTCACACAGAGAAAGTCTCTCTTCATCTCCACCCAAAGTTAATTTCCAAGATAATTTCAGAGTTTCACACAAACCAACCCTATTCACTTACCAATATTCTTCCTAAAACGTCATGCTTCCAGTGAAGAAAAAAGACTACACTTTCTGACTATCAGATGGGCCTTGGTCATCTATCTGCAAAGACCAAAACTGATTTGGAAAACACTGAGACTGTTTGTTTGTTACCATAGCAGAGCTATCACGAGGACAAGCATTATCAACTCAGAGAGATTCTAAGTGGCTCTCTGGATGTTTCATTCAACGTTATAATTTGGCACACATTCCTCTTCCAGATAGGGTAAACACTAAAGCAAAAGCAACCTCAGTGGCATCTCTTCGAGATGTACCAATAGTGGACATTTGGAATGTGGCTACTTGAAGCTCCATCCACACCTTTACAAAGCATTATGCCCGAGTCCAGGTTTTCTCAGCAGATGCACCTGTGAAGTAAGCAGCGTTACAGGTGTCCGTACCAACTGCATCCTCACACCTCCTCCTGTTTGAATACTGCATATCAAAAACTGTATAGAATACACATAGAGATCTGCACTTTAAGAAAGGGAGAGTACCTGTAACTGGAGGTGCTTTGAGATGTGTGGTCTCTCTGTATTCCACTACCCTCCCTTTCCTCTGCTTCAGATCATATCTGATTTATATCAGATAAGGAGAAGGAACTAGAGAAGTGTTGGTCCATGCCACTCTTTATGCCCAGTTCGGAGCATGAGGAGAGCACCTGTGTGTGTGCAGACCATCAGAGACTACTTGCTACAAATCTCTCATTTCAGGTGCATGTAGCACACGCATACCCCCGTGTGGAATACAGATAGGGAACGCACATTTTGAAGAACCTTCAGTTACAAGTAAGTAACCTCTGTTTGCTTAGATTCAGGTTATCATGACTTGATTCCATTTGTCTTGTTCAAACAAAATGAAGTCCAAACCACTAATGTATATACTTGGTGCTCTAGATGGGCCAGTTTCACAAAGCTGAAAACGATTATGAGCCAGATCTTCTGGAAGACAGAATGTAAACAGAAAAATGTGAATGATAATTGTGAACTATTTAAAAATATTTTATTAAATGCCCCCAAAACCACAGAGAAGCCACTCGAGGAAGCCACTTGAGGAAGGCAGCTATACTGGTTAAAAAAACAAATCTGGTTTAGCGGAGATGTAAAAACACCTATTAAAAATATATACATATAACAACGGGGAATTTGATAGTTATGAATATAAATCAGAAGCTAGGAATGGTAGAAAACTGATAATGGAAGCAAAAGGAGAAATCAAAGGCCAGTAGAATTATGGACAATAAGGATTTAAAAAATTTATATTAGGAACAGAAGGAAACCTAACAATGGTATTGTTCCATTATTAGATGGAAATGGCAGAATTATCAGTAATAATGCAGAAAAGACAAATGTTCAATTTCTGTTGTGTATTTGGGGAAAACTCCAGATGATGATTTCATATCATATGATGATGATTGATGAAATACTTTCCATTCCAAAAGTAATTCATCAGTAGCTTTGCTGAATAGGGATATAGTTAAACAGATGCTTAAGGTTAAGCAAGTGCTTTTCTGAACTGGGGCCTCAGTCAGTGAAATGGATATGACACCAACTATAGTGGTAGTTTTCTATGAAGATGATACTACCTATGACTCTGTTGCGAAAGAAAGGAGTGTTCTGGCTAAGTGCAGAGACTAAATGGGTTTGCACTGGTATTTTGCTCAGTTTTTGTTTTAATTTATTCAAGATAGCTCAGCTCAAATGTAAAATCTGGGCTTTCTTTAATTGGATTCTTTATTTAAAAATGCATCTGTTTCTCTTGCATACATTACACAAAAATGTTACTATAAACCTAATGTACATATATTTAGCATAGTCCAAGTGAGTTCATCCATACTAATTTTTAAAGTACTCCTAGTAAATATTAAAAGTATTTATTGTTTATATAGCACCCCAACATGCTAAATGTTTACCAAGCTGGTGTGGTTATCTAAATTGTACTGTTAAGTGAGGAGGGGAAAAGGAATATTAACGTTAATGATGGGCAAGAATAGTGCAAATGGATTTATAAATCATAATGTGACACATGCAATTCAATCCATTAGCTTTGTGAACAGTCTGTCAGTTAAACCCAACAGTATTATATAAAGTGAAATAAAATACACAAGAGGAAAGTGCACAGCAAAAAACCCTTTCACTAATGCACACTCAATTCCAGTTGTTTTTGATGCTGTTGTTTCTTAAAAACAAACAAAACCCAATGTTGTTAGAAAAGCTCATGTGTGTGTTTTCACTCAACCATTACTGAAAAACTTGCTTAGACTTCAAATACGTTAAAAGAAACCAATGATAAGCATGCTCTGCTTCAGGTTAACATGTAGGAAAATTATATCTACATATTAGAGCATGGGAACTGTTTTACAACGTTAGTTATAGTTGGTGCAGCCAGTCTGAGTATAATAAATAAAGACACCTGGGCAGAATGATACTCTTTGAAACAGCTTGTGACATTCCTGGACTGGCTTCGTTCTTGGTCGTTATCATCAGAATACAATGAGCCAAGTTCATCCTAGTGCCTATGTCGGTTTGGAGTCTGGCTGAAGGCTTTAGAAGCCCCATTGTGGGATGACTGTGGCTGCGAAAGGAGATGGCAATGGCAGGGAAGGGGCATGGCTGTGCAGTGCCCAGGGGGATGTGTTGATACACTCTCCCCCAAACAAGTGCTACCTCAAACATAAAGAATCATTCAATTTATTTTCTTCCAAATAACTGTACAATAGCTGGGGCTGATCATAGACTTTACTGTGAAATCTGACTGCCTCTTCATGTTTATTTCCTCTTTGTTCCCATGGTGAGTATGCCTGTCTCTGGCAGACTCTGGGGCCCTGTTCTAGTTACACATTTCCATTATGTCTCTTACACCAAGACCATTCAATCTCTGTCTTGTTGCGTCAGCTCTCCTAGCCCTGGCAGCATTCAAGGTGAGGCTGTAAAATATAATCAGTTTGTAGAATGACATTACTGTCTCTATCCTATTTATAACAGCCGAACATCTTGCTTTTTTGGCGGCCATTGCACATTGAACAGACATCTCCACTGAGCTGTCCACAGTGACTTCTAGATCTCTCGCCTGAGAGGTTCCAACTAATTTAGAATCCATCAGTATGTATGAGTAGCTTAAATTATTCCTTCTAATGTATGTTATCTTGCACCTGTCTACACTAAATTTCATCTGTCACTATGTGGCCCATTTTTCTAGTTTTCTTAGGCCATTCTGGAGTTCTTCAGAAACCTTCTTAATCTTGACCTATCTAAGTAAGTTTGTGTTATAGAACTTTGCTATCCATCCATTATTCTTTTTAACATGATTCTTTTTTAACTGGCCTCTTAAATATACACAGTACTATAGAGGATGATCCTGCTTCATTGGAAAGATTCAGAACAGCAGGATTACCACAGCATAAGCTGTGTGTACAACATATACCATGTATATGTATTCTGAAAATGTCTTAAAGTATTGTTTTTTCAAAAAACAATTTTTATTTTCCTAATCAAAATCTGATATATGGCATTGTCTGTATGTGGCAGGTCTGGAAAATAAAAGTGAGAGGATTCTTATGTATAATTGTATTGAAGTCAAATACAGCTCATCATTACTTTCTAAGGCTGTTCTGAAGATTCCAGAATATGGGAATGATGATGAGCGGTATTTCACAAATGGGGGTATTCACTAGGACTCATACCCATCTGTGGTCAGCTTAAGGTGATGTTATAATAGGATCAGCCATTTAACAGTCAGAATTTTTTTGAAAAAAATTCTATTATGGATTTCATATCTTGCAAAACTGATTATATTTGGTAAGGACAAGTTGCCTTGTGAAATGTGTTTAACAGTCCCACAGAAAAGAAAAATGCCTTTTAGTTGTAAGATTTATTTATGGAAATTCCGCAATTGGATCTTGAATTTCAGCACTACGTTTGGAAATTTGGTGTTAACACTTGTCAGAGTTGTGTTGATCTATTTGCTTTATCTGAAATCATCCATTCTCCCCTGTAGTTCGTGCATTATAACACAGTGGGAACAGAGTTAGGCCAATGCTGGGCATGTTTCAGATCCTATTTCTTCTAATGCTTACAAGGTTGGTATCACAAATATGAAATGAGTCTATTTATACTCTGATTGGTTAGCCCTTTAGACCAGTGGATCTAGTACTCTTGACTAGGCTGGTTTTTTGTTTCACATGTCTTATGTTCCAGCTTCTTACGCAAGAAAACGTTTACTTTTGAGGAAGAAAGAGGCATGATTCTCAGACTATATAAATATAACAGAGTTTGAGTCAGAAGGGCCTCTTTGGCTTCATCTGCAGACAGAATCGTTATTGGATCATCTCCACTCTCAGTGTAAGGGATTATTGAAGACAGAGGATTATTGCACAGGATTTTTTTGTAGATGTAGGTTCCGTACACGCGCATACTCCAGGCATAAACAAATCTTAAGCAGAGACCATAATCTCCTTACATCAAACTTCTCCATCATTGACATCTGTAATCACAACATGGTAATGCTTAAGCTATCATTCCATTGTTTCAACCCTACAAAGATCTCTTTGCTCCATTTAGGGTCATGTAATAAAGAATAATTGATCCAGATCATCTGCTAAAGCTGAGGAGTGCATAATACAATTTAGGAGGCAGCGTACTTTCTGGATCATCTTCTGGCTGTGCACTGGGCCCATCACCCCGTGTAACTTAGGAGAGTCCAAGTTATGCTGGCTAGTTAATTCCCTGCTGCCAGTGCACGAATCCCTTGCCCTAAAAAATGCAGTCCTGAGCGAACAAGTGAGGGAAAGGATATTTGAAGCTGATGCACAAGTACAGAGAGGAAACAAATGATCATACCTATGCATGAAAACAAAACAGAGTAAATTGTAACACCTGCACTGAGGTAGAAATTGCAAGTGGAAATGTCTTGCCATTGCCCAGGTGTAGACCCTAATAGTCTGAAAACCACCACATATGGATTTAAAATGTACCATTGCAGTGTGAAACAAATTTACATTGTCCTACAGCCTGACTGGTTAGAGGTCTTTTTGTGGGCTGTCTAGTCAGGCTGGCATTGGCCAGCTTGCTACCACTTTTGGGGGGTTATATGGGACGGAATGCATATTGTGCTCTCTGACCCCACTCCCAATACAGCTACTTCCAAAGGTTTGCAGTTCATTCTTCTCCCATTTCATCTTGCCAAACAGCTGTGTTTCCATGCTGATAGATGGCTTTCTGATTCAGCTACTGTGCAATACAGTCAAGATGTCAAAGCAAAAGACTTCACATTATTTTGTTATGGAATTAAACAAGCTTTATGCGAATTCAGCTTTCTAATGAGTATACGCTTAACAGCAGCCAGTATGTCACTTCAGAATATGTGTTTTTCCCCAAACTTCCTTTTGAGACTTGCATTAAAGTGCAGGCTCAAATGTCTCTGTCTACTGCATGCTGATCCTTACTTACCCAGGAGAACTTTTTCATTCATCTTTGTGCTGGGAACTTGCGTTTTTATGGAGTCACATTTATTTATTTCCAATACGTTTACTGCAGGGTGATGGATTGTTACTAAGTGCTGCCCAAATATAGAATCCAGGCTTCAAGAGTAGAGCGTTACATGATACCCTAAAGGTAAAAGCACCATTTATTGGAATGGGTAAAGGAGCAGGCAGGCAGTAGAATTCATGACTTGTGGAACTTATACAAAGCTAACTCATGGCATCCGCATGCCTGCAGCTGCACTGGAGATTAAAAAAGCTTCTTTGCAAGATGAGTTAGTTGATATATAAAACTCATACTTTTTCCTCTAAATGTTTATTTTGACATATTTCAGGGGGGGGAAAGTATAATGTGCTGCTGTTTTTTTGACTTACATATTAAAGTTGGTGCTAACATTTTTCCATTTATTTTTGTACGTGTACATTTGTAAGACTTGTGCTGACAATAGGGCACAGCATTTGTC
Source organism: Caretta caretta (assembly GCF_965140235.1). Taxonomy (NCBI): domain Eukaryota; kingdom Metazoa; phylum Chordata; order Testudines; family Cheloniidae; genus Caretta; species Caretta caretta. Next base: position 27,456,970 of record NC_134211.1, read on the forward strand.
TTCCTGAACAATTGAAGGTTATCTTACATAATTTTTCCCGAGGTACATTTCAAATTGGGGTAGGTGGCAGACGTGCTGTATTTCCAGTGTCCTTAACATTCGCTTCTCTAGTATGGTGGAGGTTTTTTCTTTTCTGCAGATACAATGTGCCCATATAAAGCCTGAGCCTGCAAATTCTTATTTATGCAACCAACAAGCCACACTGAGCTTCAGTGGGACTACTAACAAAATTGAGGATGTGCAGTATTGGCCCCACTGTGTTTGAGTGACTTCCTTACTTGTCATTCTTCTCTGCAACATTCATTGGCCACGGTTTTCAGATAGGACTAGTGATTTTGGATGTCTCCTTTTTTGGATGCCTGATTTGAGACCCCTCAAAAGGACCTGATTTTCACAGGGTGAGTGCTTAGTGCTTTCTCTGGCAATTTGACCCCTTTAAAGCGAATCAAGTTGGACACCGGGAAAGTGAGGTATACCAAATCACTAGTCCCTTTTGAAAATCATGACCTTTTGGTTTTGACCCTGGAGGAAGCTACAGACCCAATTTATGATGTTGGGTTTTTTTTAAGATAAGGAGTCAAGCCCCTTTAAGGTGTCTTACTTCAAAAATTACCGCTTGATAATGGTGCCTCGTAGTTTGGGTGCTGTTTTTTAATAAATGATGCACATACTTTGGGCTCCTCCAAACAAATAAAAAACATGCAAGAAAAAAGAGAGGCATACCAATGAATCAGTGATTTGAAATAAACTTTTAAAAATAACATCTTGTTCCTTTACCAGATTTGAGTGCTACAAAAGTCCAAGTAAGTCTATGGTGTTAAGTTTCCTTCCAGGTCCTGTGTGCCGAATTCTGCCCTTAGTTACATCCCTGTAAATCCAGAAAAACTCAAGTGAAGTCACTGACGTTAATTAAGGCTTACCCCAGTGTAGGTGAGAGCAGAATTTCCCCGAATGTGTGCACTGCATTCTAGCTGCTCTGTCATTTCTTCTAGGCTAACTAAAATATTCCTAATCCATTATGAATTGACTATAATGGATTATTTTGCAATAAGGAAAAAGATGTAAAACCCAGACTCTTACAGAAAGCCTAAAACTGTTCCCAAATGTTATGCATTTTTAAAAGAACCTTGCAAATAGGCTGCTATATAGAAGCTGATATTTTATTACCAAATATTACACTCACCTTTGTAACTTGTATTTTAGGCTTTTAAATATTGAATAATAGAGTGTGCTTTGACAGAATGTTTGCCTACAGTTATTGCCTAATGGAACCGTTAGCTTCATTAAAGTGGCAGTGATAGAAATTAGCACATTCGGATTGATAATGATGACTTTTATGCTAGTTCTCTAGTTCTATCTATATTTAATACCATAGAAGGAAGATGCTGGAACCCTGTCCTTTTGGCATTCTGCAGGATAGAAGTCTTGAGCTGAAAACATCTGAATAATATGAAGGCAAAGATTTGCTTGCAAGTAGCATAGCAGAGTCAGTAGCTTGTCTAACAATTTTTGAAATATATAGGCTTTGTGTTCCATGTTTTCTTCCTCACATGTGGAAGAGAGAAAGTGTCTGATATGGGAACTTTTGATAACTCTTTGATGACCTTGCAGTACTATCGCCTGTTCATGACAATGAGGCTTAATTATTCTAGCTTCCTCCTTAACACAGCTTCCATGTTGCTTTCAGCTTGTTTAGAATAGAGCAACTAGCTTTCCCTCTGCTTTGAATAACCATGCATCTATTACATGCACTCAGCTGTGTTCACACTCCTTGCCTAGAACCTGGCAGAGTGACTGTAAACTGACACTGCTGATTTGTAAAGATCTTTGAGGTATACCTTGGCAGCATTTTGCCACTTCCCCTCACCGCCTTGACCCTAATTCTGAGGGGTATGTGTACTCTGATCTCAATAGCATTTGTATCTTTGAGTCTGCAGCTGCTCAGGCCTTTCTAGAGATGGGTACAGAACTTGCTTCCTCTTGACATTTCGGTTCATCTGTCCCCACTTCAAAACAGACACAACTCCTCTGTCCCCTCCAAGTTTTTTTTTTAGTCTGACCACTCTTCTCCCCACATTTTGATTCTAGAAATTCAGGGCAGGGACCGTGTCCTCATTTGTGATCATTTTTGCCTAGCACAATGGGATCATGATCCTGCCTGGGGACTGAGCACTGTATCAGTTACAGAACCTTTCATTCTTCCTCTCCATTTCAGTGTTTGTTCTCCTTGCTTAGAGTTTTAAGAGGTGCTTTATAAATCACTTCAAAAAATATTTTGTTGCTTTTGGATTAATGCTGTCTCCAACTCCCACAAACATTCAAGACCCAGATTGCACCCAGACTGTCACAGAGGGATAGCAGAAAGGGGAATTTTGCATCTCCTGCGCAAATTAGGCAATATTCTGCAGTGAATTTCTCTGTATGTCTGCAGTGAGGAGGTGGGCTTGGGACTGGTTGTGGGGATGGACACAGGCTATGGCCAGCTGGTCTGTAAACTATGCTGATCTACTGATCAAACCCCGTTAGTGTTTGGGAGGTTTCCTGCTTCCAGGTTAGTTGAGAGGATAGGGCCAGGATTTAATCCCTTGCAGTACTCTCTACCCCAGCAAAGGCCCATGTGCTTGGGCTTTGTGTGATGGACCAGCATTTGGCCCATTGTCTGGGTAAGGAACGTTTTCTGCCAGGTTGAAATAACAAAGCCTCACTTTAAATTTTATTATGACTCCCCCTTTGTAACAAAGCTAGAAATTGTATTTCAATAAACGAAAGATTAGATTGGCAGAAAATAGCAAACACAGAGAAAAGACTGTCAAATCTCATGATTATTTGGCCCTCACAATTTTCCACTGACATTCCCAGCAGCAGGGAATGGCATTAAACTGCTGCTCTGGGTGGGGTTATACCCTTGTGTGGCTAGCTTGTATTGCAATAAACTACATTTAGCCTGGGACTAACCAAGGAAAGTGACTAGGTTAGCAAGCTGCCTCTCTTTATCCATCAGGAGTCAAGTGATCTGGAAGAGGAACACAAAGTTCCTAGTGAAGGATCATTGGAAGCAAGACAGCTTCACTAATTATATTCAGTTCCTCCCCCTTTCCCCATATCAGTGGAATTCTGCATACAAAATGTGGTTAGTCAGTATGTGTCAAACAGTACAAATCAGTTACAATACATTAATCAAGGGCATGAAGGAACAGCACTAGGAAAGAATGATTATACCATATTATATAAACCTTGATCTTTAGTCATCTGCAATCTCTCTGTCAACTCTTATCATTCCCTTTTGGCTTCTAATCCCTGGAGGAATAAAGTCTTTCTTTGCTTCTGGCCTTGCTGGTTTCCTTAATGAGACAAGATCTGTCAAGGAGATCATGTCACTCTGTGGTCAAACATCTATATCAAATCTTAGATGAAAGAGTGCCTTTGTGCTCACCTTTTTGATCTTCTCTCCTCCCCTTTCTTCATGCCACAGGGTACTGTCTGTAGAATAACCATCCCTTAATGTACTAAAAATCAGAATGCAGTGACTGCCATCTAAATGAAAGTCCTTAAACTTCATGTCTTCATTCAGGTTTAGAAATCCTATAGTACAGTGGTTTTCAAACTTTTTAGGCCGTGTACCCCTTTCCAAATAATATAATCTACTGGGCCCCCCATCTGAAATAGGGTCATAATATACTTATGAATAGATTGCCAAGTCTTACTGAATTAAATGTATTGTCCGTCATTACAGGATTTTACTGACGTACCCCCTAATGAGAGCTGGTGTACCCCTAGGGGTATGCGTACCTCAGTTTGAAAACCACTGCCATAGTATAGTATAATCTTTCCCCTGAAGGGAAGTGCTGGAGGCCCCCATATCCAAGGACTTTTAAAAGCTGATGTACTGAGGGAGCATTCCTGTACTGGCTGGGCCATGGGCTAGATGACTTAATAGTTCCTTTCCACTTAGACATCTGTCATTTGAAAAATAATGTAGAGGCCTGCTAAAGGTATTTAGGGTTATTATCATGGAATGTTACACAGTTCTTTGAAGCTGAGTAGAGCATAGGTTCACAGCTACCTCTTGTCTGAATTGCCATGGTCAACGCTCAAAAGCTTTGGAGGCTCATTCTGGGTAAGTGCCAATATGTTCAGAAGCTTGTCCAGGCTGCTTGAGATCTTCTCTCTTTCACCACTCACATCACCATGTCCAGCTTTCTTTCTCCCTCCTCCTAACCCACCACACTGTCCCTTTTCCCTCTTTACAGCTCCAGTCTTTCCTCCTCAACAGGTCTCTGACTTGATGCCCTCTCACAGGGGAGAATTGAGAGAGAGAGAGAGAGGAAGGATGCTTTAGTAGTTAGGGCACTAAGGGCCTCTGAAGACCCCGAGTTCTATTCCTTCCTCTGTCACCTTGGAAAGTCACCTAGTCTTTCTGTGCCTCCATTTCCCATCTGTAAAATGCATAGCTCTTCTCTACCTTACAGGGATGCTGGGAGCATATATACAATAAAGATTGTGAGGCACTCAGATGCCATGGTGATGGAGGTAATATAAGTATCTAAAATAGATCCTTCCATCCAGGACCCAGGAAAGGAAAAACAGAGAACTCCCCTTAACTTCTTTTTCTTCCTCACATTTTGCGTGATCCTCAAAAGCCTCTGATTTGTTTCCATCCCCCTCTCATACTATCTTATCAATTTAATAATTACATATTTTAACTTACTTATTTTTGGTATGTTTATACTCAGCTGTGCTACCTTGTGCCACCAGATCTCACCAACTAACTTGGGTTGCTCAGTAAATCAGAGCATAATGAGTAGGAACATCAAGGAACACAAAATGCTACAGGATGTGGTGGCGTTAGCTGGCTGTCTGGGTTAAGGAGTCACTGTGCTGCTGATTATCACATTGTCACACTTTGCTGCTGATTATCCAGCACATTATCAATGATCTACAACCTCTCCTGGAAAATGATCCCTCACTCTCCCAGACCTTGGGAGACAGGCGAGTCCTTGTTTACAGACAGCCCCCTAACCTGAAGCAAATACTCACCAGCAACTACACACCATACCACAGAAACACTAACCCAGGAACCAATCCCTATAGCAAACCTCATTGCCTACTCTGTCGCCATATCTACTCTAGCGACACCATCAGAGGACCCAACCACATCAGCCACACCATCAGAGGCTCATTCACCTGCACGTCTACTAATGTTATCTATGTCATCATGTGCCAGCAATGCCCCTCTGCCATGTACATTGGCCAAACCGGACAGTCCCTACGTAAAAGAATAAATGGACACAAATCGGACATCAGGAATGGTAACATACAAAAGCCAGTAGGAAAACACTTCAATCTTCCTGGACATTCTATAACAGATTTGAAAGTAGCCATACTTGAACAAAAAAACTTCAGAAACAGACTTCAAAGAGAAACAGCAGAACTAAAATTCATTTGCAAATTTAACACCATTAATTTGGGCTTGAATAGGGACTGGGAGTGGCTGGCTCATTACAGAAGCAGCTTTGCCTCTCCTGGAATTGACACCTCCTCATCTATTGTTGGGAGTGGACTACATCCACCCTAATCGAATTGGACTTGTCAATACTGGTTCTCCACTTGTGAGGTAACTCCCTTCTCTTCATGTGTCAGTATATTTATGTCTGCATCTGTAATTTTCACTCCATACATCTGAAGAAGTGGGGTTTTTACCCACGAAAGCTTATGCTCAAATAAATCTGTTTTTTCTTTAAGGTGCCACCGAACTCCTTGTTGTTTTTGTGGATACAGACTAACACGGCTGCCCCCTGATACTGTGCTGCTGATGTCTTTCAGATGTGATGTAGAGCAGGAGACCTGATTGTATGTGACCATTAAAGATCCCTGGGCTTGTTTAATAGGAGTTATTGGTGTTAACACTGAGGAGTCAGCTAAATTTCAGCATGAATAGTTAGGTTCCATCTGGTTGCTTCTGCAGTTTCAGTTGGAAATGCCTTTCCTTGTCTCAAAGGTGTGTTGTGAGCCTTGATTAGTTGTTTGTGTATTGCTTTGAAATCTTTCTGATATATAGAGATTAAAATACGTTTATATGCATGTGAACAACTACTAAAACACTCTCAGATAGTGTTTTGGGTTTTTTTGGTAGAGGAGAGATTTTAGTTTGAAGGGGGTTGCGTTGTCTAATATTCCAGAGGGCTTCAATAACTGCGAGAGATTGATTCTGACTCTCTGTTAAGAAATGTGACCTTTTTTTATCTGTTTAAATATACAGCGTAACATAATTGCCCAACTGGAAAACAATATTGTGTGCAGAAGCTCCATATCTTCTTGACTTCAACGTATTTATCTATCCTCCAGGAATATGCAGATGTGTGCTAGAGTTTCATTTCTTCTGCAACACAGAAAAAAGGCCAAGTAGCTGAAAAATGATGGCTGTTGCAGTACATACCAGCATTGTGTTACAAAACTATAGTCATTGCTGAATTAGTTGCACCTAATATAAGTGTGTGTTATGTCTTTGGTGATCCCATTCTCCCTTGCTGGCATCTCACTTACCAACAAAACATAAATTCTGACTCCTACTAATAGTTTTTTTACGTTGGGTGATTGTCTAATTTGAGGTGGGAGGGTTATATTTTAAGAGGCTGACGTGCTGTCTGGGATGCTCACAGGACGACCCTGCACTTCAAGTTGAAGCAGACAGGAGCCTTGGTTCACCTCTGGGTTATGCTGTCTTCTGTTGGAATGAAGCAAGATGTCCAATCTAGCCGGGGTTCTGCAAGAGGCAGGCACAGCCTTCAGTGAGAGACAGGGATATGGCAGCAGTGCCTGAGGGATGCACTGATTCAGAGAATCCCTTAGGAAGATTTTCCCAGTGGGGCTCCTAGTGGAATCCAGGCTACATTTTAAAGTGATTGTGATGGGTTGGATCACAGAAACCCCCTTGGAGTTGCCAACTGATATGCCAAGACTACTTCTGCCCCTGCCTTCCCTGCCCTCCCAGCTTGGGACTTCAGTGCCCTGCCTGGTTTCTGCCAGACCCACTAGCCTGCTGCAAACCCAGACCCAGGTCTGAACCACGTCCCCTAACAGCTGTAGGCTTAAACTGAAAGCAGGTTAAGAAGCGTTCCTGTCTTTAACACTCAGATGCCCAACTCCCAATGGGGTCCAAAGCCCAAATAAATCCGTTTTACCCTGTATAAAACTTATACAAGGTAAACTCATAAATTGTTCACCCTCTATAACACTGATAGAGAGATATGCACAGCTGTTTGCCCCCCCCCCCACTATTAATACATACTCTGGGTTAATTAATAGGTAAAAAGTGATTTTATTAAATACAGAAAGTAGGATTTAAGTGGTTCCAAGTAGTAACAGACAGAACAAAGTGAATTACCAAGCAAAATAAAATAGAACACGTAAGTCTATGTCTAATACAGTAAGAACTCTGAAAACAGATAAAAACCTCACCCTTAGAGGAATTCCAGTAAGCTTCCTTTTACAGACCAGACTTCTTCTAGTCTGGGTCCAGCAATCACTCACACCCCCTGTAGTTACTGTCCTTAGTTCCAGTTTCTTTCAGGTATCCTTGGGGGTGTAGGGGCTATCTCTTTAGCCAGCTGAAGACAAAATGGAGGGGTCTCCCACGGGCTTAAATAGACTTTCTCTTGTGGGAGGAGACCCCCTCCTCTCTCCTATGCAAAGTCCAGCTCCAAGATGTATTTTTGGAGTCACCTGGGCAAGTCACATGTCCATGCATGACTTAGTTTTTACAGGTAGCAGCCATTGCCCACATGGTATCTTGAATGTCTCCAGGAAGACTTCTTATGTGGATTGGGGCCTTCCAACATCCATTGTTCGTTAAATGCTTCTTGATTGGGCATTTAACTTGCAATTTCCTTTCTAAAGAAGCTGACCAAATGCCTTAGTAAGGTTATTTAAAATCAAACAAGTATACAGCCAATATTCATAACTTCGAATACAACAATGACACATGCATACAAATAGGATGAATATATTCAGTAGATCATAACCTTTATAGAGATGGGTTACATGGCATATGTAGCATAAAACATATTCCAGTTATGTCATATATATACATTCATAAGCATATTTCCATAAAGCCTTATGGGGTGAACTGTCACAGTGACGTCACCCTGGGCTAGGGCAGCAGTGCAAACATCCTGTGCTCCCCTGTTGGGTGAATTCCCCACTGGAGCACAGAGGCTGCTGCTGCTACCAGGGTTGCCATGTCTCTGCCCTGTGTTAGTAAGGGCAAATCAAGGTGACTGCCAATAGCCTAGTCTATGCATGGGACTTGCCTTGATAACAGTGATTGGTGGCACAGCGGCTGTTTCCACCAGTGCAGTTTTCCCCTGCTTGAAAAAGGTTGCACTGGTGTAAATTGTTGCTTATAATGGGTTGTCTTATATGCATTAGGAGATGGCACTGGTGCAGCGACACAAGTGGTTAGTCACCAATGGCTATAAAGTGGGCAAATTACCAGGGTAGACAAGGCCTATAATGCAGTGAACTCTGCTTTTGCTGCTGCCTTCCACTGTGGCAGATTCCCATAAACCCTGGTAAACTAGGTAGTGGATGGCTGTGTAGTGTAGGCAGAGATTCTCAGAGTGCTGCTGTTGGTGGCAGTTGTATGAGTGGATTACAAAACAATGAGTGATCACCAGCTTGCTTTATTTATCTGTCAGAGTTGCAGACTGGATAATTGTTGTTGTTAGGTATTGGAACAAAATGCCTCTTTCGCGGAGCTGTCACACATTCTAAACAGCGTGTTCTGTTTTGAACACATGGCATTTTCAGTGGGGCTATTAGTTCTAAATATACAAGACCTACAGAAGCAGGGTGAACAGCCTGTTTCATAGAACTATCTGAAACAGTGTTTGTGTTCAGTGTACTTTGTACAGAAATATGAGATTAGGTAGCTCATGCTTCACACTGATTTTATTAGCGGCAGCTTTAATATCCCATTTTTCATCATGCAGTGAAGACACAGAATTTGCTGTTTTGATTTTTTTCCCCATCGAGTCTTCACATGCATTTCCATGAGCAGATCTTGTTTCCATGGCATCAGCCTTTAAACCCCATCATTGGTGGGCTGCATTAGCCAATGAAAACACACAAAAAATCAATACTGCTATAATGTATGGCCCTGTTGCACGAAGAGTGCAATAATACAGCGATATGTTATGCATTTTAGTATGCCAGTGCTTGAAGCTCTGAGTAGCTGTAACACTGCAAGATAGAAGTTTCACAGCTACTTTGCTAGTACCGTTCCAAGGCCATTGTTTTCTCTGAGTCCTTATATATTAATTGTTCCAGAAAATGAGATTCATCACAAAATGCATGATGGCTTTTAAAACAATTTGTTTTTCTTATTGCAGTTTTCCCAACCCAGACGCTTCCATTTCTTGGCTCAATACATTGAAACCAGAGGAGATTTGTTGAATCTCAGCTGTCAACTTTATTCGTACAGCATCTATGAAATAAGATTCCAGGATTGTCCGTCACTCTGTATGTCACTCTGAAGCCTAGAATGTCTGAGTCAGTGTGAAGTAATGGAAACAGCTACAAGTATGGCTGAGAGTGCTTATTGTTCAGAGTATCATCAGGTTCAGTCATCACTGGGATTTGTGGTCTGTTACCATCCTATTTTTAAGTTCTCGGTCATGTTGACTTGATGAATTACACCCATGTGACAGTAAGGTAATAGCTATTGTGGTAAACTCAGGACAGATGGCTGCAAGGAGTGGGAGGGGGGATAGAAAACAGTCCCAGAAGGTTAAAAGGCCCTCCTCCGTATTAACTGAGGAGGGGTGACTACAGGTCAGTCAGGTTCAGCTGAGAAGGGGTTACTAGAGATCAATTAGGATCAACTGAGAGGGAGTTGCCTGAGGTCAATTAGGATCAGCTGATTCCAACTAAGGGCCGCCTGAGACCTTTTTAAACCCTCCCCTGTTGGGAGAAGGGGAGGAAAGAGAGAGAGAAGGAGTCAAGCTACCAGTAGACAAGTAGCAGCAAGGGACAAGCCTCTCTAGGAGGGAAGGCTGCATTCCATCCCATAAGGGAGAAAAACAAACCCAAACCACTGGCTGAGAAAAGGACAGACTGCCCCTGTGCAGCCAAGAAGGACTGTTTACGCAAGCCCGACTCACCAAAGCTAAAACAGCTGAGGCTGGTGAGACCGAGAAGGTGCCTTGCCACACTATGTAATGCCAAGAGTCTGAGACCAGTGTGATATCGGAGGTAATTCAACAAGACACCATTGTTACTCTACAGCTAATTTTCATGCAACGGATTCATTGGTTGTATGAGGGAGACTGCACATATGGTGGTTTACTTGGTCCAACTGCCACAACATGGGCTTTCAGCTACTAGTTAGCTAATAATAAGGTGTTTTCATGTCACAGTTGTGCTGTTTTGCATATTCAGTACCCATGATCATAGCGTTTACTTCTAACATAATGATTCAAGACTGGATGTCATAGACATATGCTAGCTCAACCCAAAATTGTGGGTTTCAAGCACTTGGAGAAATCTTATGACCTTTGCAATGCACAGGCTCAGAATACGTGATCACAATGATCCCTTCTGGCCTTAAAAATCTATAAATCTAGTATCCTTATTTAAATATTATATAGAAGAGTAGAGTTTGATTGCCGTTTATTCTGGTTAGTTCAGTAACCTCAGAGATTAGCAGTGAATTTCCAGATTTATTATTAACTGGGTGTATGGGTTCCTTTCCTGGTGATTTACTTGGTCAAAAGGTTAAAACTAGAAGGAAGTAATTAAAAGAACCTTTTATCTAGTGAAGTCCACATGATGTCTGATAGATGATTGCGGCCATCAGTCAATATTCCAGAAGAATGCAGAGGTAGCACTACGTGCCTGCAGTGGGTATGGTCCACTGAAGGAATGAGTATTAAATTATTAGGGATTAAATTAGGATATGGAACTTGGTCACTGAGATTCCCTGACATGTGTGACAGTAGCTCACGCATTTTCCATCTTCATAGCAGCAGCAAAAATTAAAAAAAGCTTTGTGGGTACATGTCACTGTTGACTTTAAAGTCCTGGGCAGAGAAAAAGAGAGAGAGAGAGAGGTGGAGGGGAACCTTTTAAAATATAGATCACACTTTTATCACAGATCATCAGGACAGAATTCATTTCAAATTGACATGGGGGAAAATTTCAGCCAAATTAGCTGCTTTCAGGTGAGTTTGTGGTGCTGCCTTTAACAAATAAGCTAAAAAAAGAATTGCATTGCTCTTTAAGCTATACAAATTACAAAAAAAATTCTGAGTTTAATGCTGGTGGAAGGAGCATTATGAAATCTGCATTATGAAATCCTTTGCAGTACATGTCCTCTCCTCCAGATGAGGACAGGGGGGATGGAATCACTGGAAGCTTCACCGCACAGCCCTGCCAATATGCCTCAGTGCTGTTCAGGAAATATCAATAGCTGTGAATGGGTGAGAAGGAAATTAGATCTTCATTGTCCATTTGATTCCTGATCTTTCTCCCTTTGACTCTGATCCCCAAAAGACTTATGCTTGTGCTTAGTTTTTGTGCACAAATAGTCCTGTTGATACAAGTGCATAATGTTAAGGTCTTTGCAGATCTGTGGTCTACCTTATGAAAAAGGATAGAAGTACCAATTGTGATTTTGGTTGTCTTTTTTTAATGTAAACAGCTGTTCATTAACAAATGAAGTGAGACCACTAATGAAATTTTCTCCGAAATGTACAGTAGTATACTTCAAACTTAATTTTACATTGTACAAACCACAATTGTTTTTCAGCCTGTTGTGGTTGTCTTGGTCCAAGTACTGTATCTACTTAAACTTGTCCGCAGATTCTCTTTCATTCATTCACATTTCTTTTGCAGATTGCATGTGGCTCAGAGCATAATCTGGCAGTAGTTGGTAAGTAGCTTAATTTTATATCAAATGCTATGGTTGCTTTTTTTTTCTCATTTGTAAGTAGCACAAGATTAAAAGAAAATGTACCCAATGAATTATTGCAGAATGCTTGGTAGAGCGGAATATGGTAGCAGAAAGGAGGAAACAATCCATTTGTATTGGTGAGAAAAGAAATCTGAAATATAAAAAGCACTGGTAATCATGATAGCTGGATAGCACTTTTCAATGCTCTTGCTGACTAGCTACAGAGAAAGGGAGAGAGGGGAGTTAATGAGTGTAACAGCAAAATTAATTTAAGTAGTCCTAGGACATATTTTACAATCGAACCATTAAAGCATGAAGTCTCAAATTCAAAGGAGCAGCTAATCTTGGTTAAAAAGTGGTAAACATTTTAAGTGAAATATTTCATGGAAAAATTCTTGTAGTTTTTGTTGAAATTTTGAAAATGTTTAAAATGTCAGCCAGCTTTATTTAGCATATATAGTACCTCTCCACTTAAATGTGGCTCCTATAGTAATGGTGAAAGGTTCTAGGCCTAACACCAATGGAAAGATAATCCTGTCTTCCAGTACCAGAAATAATCAGATCCTGAATTTCTACTGACTTCACAGGATACCTGCTGATGTGCACTGGGACCGAAGCCCCATGATTATAATTATAGTAATTATTAATACCCAGTTCTTATATAGCACAATTTCCATCAGTAGATGTTGAAATGCTTTTACAAAGGAAGTCAGTATCATTAGCCTGATTTTTACAGATGGAGAAACTGAGGCCCAGAGAGGGGAGATGTGACTTACTCAAGATCGGCCAGTAGCAGAGCTGTAAATTAAACCCAGGGCACCTGAGTCCCAGTCCAGTGCCCTAGCCGCTAGGCCACACTCCTCTACTGGTTCAGGCTTTAAGGTGTTAAACAAGGAATTTGCCTAATTGTGACACTAAATGAGGAATCAGTGGGAGTCATGCCCTCCAGTATCCAAACATACATCCTTGTGTATCCTGTAAAATCAGAGCAAGTCTGGTAGTTACCCAGATAGACTATGAATATAATAGTTTTTATCAGAAAATATTTTGTGTGTGTTTTACAAAAATAGGGTCATGACTTATCCATTTTAGGTCCAAGCAGCCCATTTTATTTAGTACAGACTTTTTTTTTTTGGAAAAGAAAGATTCTTTGGATGAACGGGTTTTCTGAGTCGTATCTGTCCATCTGCCTGTGATGGGGTGGACTGTGCCCAGAGGCCTCCTGCTGGAGGCCTCAGTGTCCAGCCATATCTATCCCAGGAAAGGAACAGTAGAGGAGTCCTCCAAGCAGCCAGTCAGGGCCCAGGAGGGCCATATAAAAGGAGCAGCAGACAGTCAGGAAGAGCTGTTGGCTGGCTGCTGGGCCTGAACTTAGGTGAGCCCTAAGGTAAGGTGAAGCTTGGGCGAAGGTTGGGGCTGTGGGAAAGTGGCCCAGGGAACTGAAAACACTGTAGTTAAAGGGACATGGCTGAGACCTGGAGTAGTTGGTGGGCCTGGGTCCCCCCAGGAGGGTACTGGGGAACTGGCCTACAACCAGACAGCAAGAAATCCCAGAAGGAGAACTGTAGTGGCCCAGCTGGAGACTGGAGCCGGAGTACACCAAGAGGGCAAAACCATTGCTTCCATGGAGGAAGCCCTGGGGGCACGGCCAGATACCAGGGCCAGGACTATTTAAAGACCGCAGGCAGACCTGACGAGAAGGGGTGCTTGCGAGAGGTGGGTGCCATGCCCTTACACTGCCCCTTTGAACCTAATGAATAGAATGTCTGTAATAGCTCCCTTGAGCTCCCGCTCACCTCCACAGGAATCATTACTGCATATCTTTGAAAATTGGCTATTTGATACGTGATGCACATTCATGTACTGTTTTCAAGGAGGTATTTATTTCATGTTGGGGTCTTGATTCTAGATTCATAAACCATCTACAGAGCACATTTTGGACGCAGCATATAATTGATTATCCTTGTATGATAAATCTTATTATGAACTATTCAATCTGATTAATTCTACTGACTATGGGAAGGTATCTCCCCCCGCCCCCCCCCAACCAGTTGTTCATTGTCACATGCCCTTGCTGATTAGGGACTCGGGTGCTGTTGAAAGCCAACTAGCAATCTGAAAACTCACATTGGGCTTCTCACTGAATTTATGGACTGAAAATTTAGCTAGTAGCAGATTTCTCCAGTGCAAGTGAAAGCAAAGTATTGGGTTTAACCCTTATCTCCCTGTCCCTCCCAATGTCCTCTTAGTAAATAATCTTCTGCCACATAGAGATAATCTCAAAAATAAATATGCAGGGAAAAGAAATACCTTTGAAACAACTAGCAGGAAATTTAATGTCAATTGTGTAAAGATTTTACATACCTAATTTCATGCCCTGTGAGTACACTCACAGACTTCTGTAGGAATGTTCTCAGAGCATAAAGTTAAGGATATTTTTATTGTGACATCACAACAGAAATATTTTGTTGCTGTTTTTTTTTTAACTTAAAGCGTTATGGTAAGACCTACTTGTGCGGTGAATTTTTAAAAAATACTTTTAAAAAAGTTGAATTTTGTGGAAAGGATTATTTTTTCCAACCTTTCATAACTTGTTGCTAGTTCAAAATGGCCAATCTTTTCACTAGTTAAATACATCTCGCAATCTATAATAAATATGTATGTTTGATTGTACAGTTTTTCAATAGCATTTATAATAGAGACTTTAATGAGCACTGATAAATAATCTATGCTTTATTAGTAGATTTCCAAACACTTACCCTGCATGGATTTCAAATTAAAAAAAAACATAAACTTTCTGTAGTAAAAGAAATATATAAATTACAAACAGCCCCAAACCCTAGAATATTAAAGCAATTTCAATTCTGAAAGCATGCATACACGCACTTTATAGGCAAACACATACGGTGTGTGTTTTTGTTTGTATCTTCCTTTTAAGTCAAAACGTTTCCTTTGAGACCCAGAAAATACATTTTACATTAATTTCTTAAACTTAGTGAAGAAATTGTTCCTCCTAGTCTTATTGATAGTGCAAATTGTCTTGAATAGGTCTATTTGGCAGCTAATTTTCCTTCCATGTTACTATGGACAGTCTATCGTCATGTGTGATTTTGTGCCTCTTCATAGGTAGCTTATTTGATGTATTACTTCCCTGTTTTTCCTCCATTAAAGTTTTTTCCCTCCTCTCCCGTATAGGGTTGTTAATAAGCCCCAGTCTTATAAAGAGATTTACGCAGGTGGACTGTTTGCTCTTAGTGGATCTTTTGTAGAATTGAGGCCATAGACCCTTCTCCTATTAAAGTGAATGGGAGTTTAGCTATTGACTTCAAGGACCCAATCTCACACTGCTGTTGTTGGGTAAATGGGGAGACCTTCTGTTCTAATCTGGTCATTAGGTGACCGTTAACGTTATAGAAATGTGAGAGACTGTGATTTGCCATATCATGTACTAATTTGAATCTTGGGAGTTTGAAATACTAGCTAGGATGTGGAAAATTGTGATTTTTTTCATGCTAACTTTTTAATAGAAATGTTCACATTTTTGTTTTCAGTGATGTTTTTTGTGTGTGGGGGCGAGGAGTCTCATGACATGGAGTTTTGTCATTAAAATCATGCAGCTGTGAATTTTTGCATGTTCATGTGACCCTTTGCTTGAACAAGGATTCACATTTTCACATGGATCCAAAAATAATATTTGTAAATATTGGGCAACTTTCTGTCTTGTATTTCCAAAATGCTCTCAGTGCTCACATTTTCAGTTTTGTTAGGAAGTTTTCACAGAAAGTTGTCAATGAAGTTCACAATGAAAGATGACATTTTAACCTTGTATGAGAAGGTGTTAAACTTATGATACTGAGGAAGATATGATCAATAACATCTAAGGTCATGATGGATCATGCCATGATCTTTGCATGATACAACCATGTTCACAGTAGTGATGCTCAGCATGGGCTTAAAATTTGCAGGATTGGGGGACTAAAACCTTCAAACCCCTGAAAAAATTATATAATGAGACTTCTTCTGTACATGGAAGCATGGAAGTTGTGTGTTTGTGAGAATGAGCTATATTACAGATTTTTCTCTCTGTGGGGCTATGTTCTAAACATATGTTTTCTAAGAGAATAATTATCCTGAAATAGAACACTTGACATACTACATGTGGGATGTAGAATAATCAAGCAATATAAGTTTGTAAATGTGAAGTTGTTGTGAACATATGCATGTCTTTACTGCATTGTGAAGTACAAGTTTGAAGGTGGAGTGCCTCCAGCATCAAAGAAGTGTAGACGTCTTATTAAATTAACAGGTCCTGACATGTTTACTGCTTTTGTTAAATAGTTGTACAATTTTCCTAATGTAAGCATAAACATAATGTGTTTTCACTCCAATTTTCCTTCCTCTCCTCTATAATTTTACTCTATCCTCCTTGTGTAGTGAGTTATAAACAGGTCAATCCATTAAAAGATCGCAGTATTTTTGGCTTCCAGAATCCATTAAAAGATAATATAATTTGTTTTGGCTTCTTCTTGGAGAAATCAGCTTTCCTCATTTGTATAATTTTAATAAAAGATATAACTTTTAGAAAGAAGGGAAGTAAGACAACAAGACTTTAGGATGCAGAAGGGAAAATATTTATTTTTAAAAAGCAGATTTAAAAGCATACTGCTAACTCCCAGGTTGAAGGAGCTCCTTAAATCTAGGCACTAAGACTTGATAGTGAAGTATATAAAATATGAAGTTTATTGATCATGTCTGTACAGGATGAATAGTCAAATAGCGCTCACTAAACTTCCAGGTCAAATCCTCAGCTGTTGAATTGCAAAGGAAATCACTGGAGCTACAGAAATTGATGCCAGCTGGTTCTGGTCCCCAAAGTCCTGTCCCAGCATGACTTGGACTTCTACAAACTGGGGTAGACCATCTAGGGTGGGCCATTCTTTAATAGTTCCAGAGTTCTGGATAGGAAGACATCACAAACCATCAGAATAGTATTTATGATCCTTTTATTACATGCTACAGGTTGAAACTGAATTCGTCTCCCTTGAACTGTTTTTTCTCTTGCAAACGTTCACTGGTTATCTGTTGTTGTAGGGTTATTCACAGTGGTTGAACTACTGACATTGAGTATGGTGACATTGAGTGTCACACGTACTGGACTGCTGCAAAACTAAACTAGTTGCCACACAATTAAAACAAGACTGTGTCTGTGGAACACATTTTCTCCCTGGTCCTCTTTCTGATGACAAGTAAAATACTGTAGCCCCTGCTATAGTAAATTGAAGTTACGTTTCCAGTAGAAAACCAGACTTGAAAGGTTTAAGTATAGCTGAAATGGTGCTCTGGAAATGTTAAGATCAATAAAACTAACTAGAGCTGGATGTGGTGGAGGAAGGCACAATACAGCTTTCCCACTAAGTTCTACCAGTGTAAAAAAGATCTATGGCACAACAATGTTCCCAGTCCTTCAGTCTGTCTCAAGCAAAGACTGACGGTCTCATTGAGTTCTGCAGTGGGTTTTGTGATTGTCCACTAGGGATTAAGTCCTTGTCTACAATAAACATTTCCCCGCTAAATTTTTCCTCCAGTGCTGCTCCACCAGTGGTAGTAGAAGTGGGAGGTTTAATGTAGACAAGATGCCAGTGACCACTGGCATTTTAACCACCATGTCAGCTAGACCCCCTTTGAGCTAGTTCAGATGCCACAGGTATAAAAAGAACCCAGCAGCTTCTCTGCTACAGCTTCTGTTGTTGCTGGTGGCTGTTGAGGTGCCCAGGTGGAAAATTCTGTGGAGAAGAGGCCAGTGGAGATATTTTGTAACATGCAATCTCCAAACCTTCTTTCATCTCTGTGAAAAGTAAGATTTGATTCCATGTCTTCTGAAAGATAGCTACGTTTTAATCAGGCAAAATGTTCAGTGATATTGGAGGGCCTGATTTTCACAGTTGGTCACATCTAATTGCGCACCTAATTTTTGCATCCATGGCTGCATACACAATTGGCCATTTGCAAACCCAAACAGATGCCTGACCAGTCATTTTCAGTAGATTAACTGTGCACATACAACTGTGATAGCTGCACAAAATGCAAATTTTTAAAACCTGTGTCTAACTTTCCAGAGTACAGTGGTATCTTACAGAAGAAGGATCAGATTTATCTCTACTGCCAGAGTGAGGCATTTTATTTTCCTGTCCATGTTCACTGGATTGCGGGATAAGTGTACAATTTGTGTCAAGGTTGTATGGTTATCTGCAAATTTAATTCAAACAATCCCATAAATGTCAAGACACGGGCTTTCTGGTCCCACTGAGACTGAAAATCATCCAGTTGCATGGGAAAAAAATATTGTACATATCTTCTTGAATTGAATGAGAGAATCTTCTTTGTCAAGCAAATGAAGGAAAACATCTTTCTGTCAAAATTATTGGTGGCTCCTTTAATTTACTGAACTGAAAACTGCACAATAACTTCAGAAGTATAGTACAAAATCTACTGGGAAAGGTCTGTCTGCTATCTTGTGAAAAGCCTGGGTTTTGGCTTCTGGAAGAAAATGGGACAGGATGAAAGCAATGGATTCTGAAATCTCCACCCAGTTCACTTCCCTTTTGGGATGATCCCTCTCTCTCTCTCTCTCTGAGCTCGCTGCCCCTTTTGGCTGGACCCAGTTCCTGCCACTGAGCAGGTGAACTGGTGATAAAGAAACCAAACAAGCCCATGAGGCAAGGGCCCTCAGCTGTTGTGCTGGGCTCAGTCCCATGTGCTGCAGTGCTGGGAGCTGGGGCACAAGATGGCTCTGGGGCAAGTCCCTTGGCGGCCTGGTGGGGAGGGAGCACCAGGAGGAAAGGACCTGCCAACTGGGCCTGGGGTTGGATTTGGTGCAGCCTTTCCCTGGGGTGTCCTGGGGAAGCCTGAATTCCCTAGTGCCCGTCCCCACCTTCACCCTTAGTGACAAGGGGCACACTCTCTGGAAAGGGCAGACCTGTGGGAGCTGTATCCTACAGGGTGCCGGGATCCTGCCTGAGCTCTCTGCCTTGTTAGGGCCCTGTTGGCCCTCTCCCAAGCACTCTATCCAGCCCCTCCTTGGGGCAGGCCTGGGCTTCTAGCCCTATGCGCCTGCCCAAGAGTTGGGCCAGGACTGGCCAGGGTCATACAGGAATACTGCAACAGCAGCCTCAGCCAGTCTGCCACCCCTTTCCTCTAAGTCCTCCAGGCTGGAGGGGAGTGGAGACAGAGACTCCATCTGTCTCTTGAAGCCCCTCCAAGTTACCTAGACTCTAGGAAGCTATCTAAGCGAGGCAGGTGCACTGGTGCTGGCAGACCCAGCAGGGCAAGACCCCCTCTCCAGCACTCTCACCTGGGTCAATGCGGAGAATGGGGGCAGCCCCATACCCCAGGGCACCAGATTCTCCTGGCTCCAGATGGAGTGGGGGTTTGACCTGGGGAGGGGATGCACACTTGGCTCAGTGTCTTGGGGGGGGGGGGCCTGGTCCTCTCCTCCCATGGGGCTCTGGCTGCCAAGGGGACATGGGCAGGGGATGCCCACAAGAGGGAGGCAGGCAGCAGTGGCACCTGTCCCAAGGGGCTGGGCCTGACCAGTTCCCCACTCCGGCCAATTGGCTTTTGTGGGAGCCTGCCACAGCATCCCATAACGTGTGCACCCGCAATGCCCTGCCCCCTCCTGGCCCTGGTACACCAAGCTAAGGGGCTGTGCCTGGGGGACTGAACCCACTCTAGCCCTAGCCACTCACTGCCGATGAGTGTCAGGGATAAGTGAGAGAAAAATACAAATCCAAATCCAGACATAGTCTCTGAAATTGTAGCATTGACAACTGGCACCCACAGCATTGCAGTCTTCATCTTTATGATAAAGAAGGTGAAGGGTTTTCACACTGAAATCTTTTGCCTTTTAATCCAGAAGGTCAATTTCTTTTAGATAAGCTCCATGATTCCAGCTATATTATTGTAAAGAGCTTTAGACCAGGAGTTGTTATAACAGATTATGAAAGACATATTTCTATGGCAGAGTGAGCACCAATAGAGAAGGGAGGCTGGGGCAGCCTGGCAGACAGATCTCTATGTTATGCTGAGAGTGTTATTTAGATGTTCACGGCAGCATTACAAAGTGGCAGATGTAGTCGTGTGTCTGACATTCAGTCCCTGGGGACTCAGCAGGCAGTCACAAGGAGAAAATCATAAATTCTCTGTGTTTCTTTTTATCCTACCATAATACTTGGAGGAATCTTTAACATACACAGTGCAAGGCATTGGTGTTCAGCAAGGAGCTCAGCCTGCTATTCTATTACTTTATTTATTATACATGAAAAATCCCACTGAGTCTAGGGTCTCTATTGTAAGGGTGTCCTGGCAGACCAACATGGAGTCATGTGACAGCCTGCTGTCTCTTCTCATTGCTATACTAATCAAATTCACTGATTATTAAAGGGCACCTGGCAGGGCTTCTAGTAACCATCGTTGTTGTCGTTTTTAAGGGGTTTATATGTTGGCCATCAAAATTTGCTCTCTG
Source organism: Caretta caretta (assembly GCF_965140235.1). NCBI lineage: Eukaryota > Metazoa > Chordata > Testudines > Cheloniidae > Caretta > Caretta caretta. Next base: position 27,477,441 of record NC_134211.1, read on the forward strand.
GCTGAGCTACTTATATATCATTTAGCTGTCTATGGGGCTTTAAAGAAGTCTTTACAATGTAAATGGCTGAAAAGCAGCTCCTGCACATGTTGAAGATATACCATGGTGACCAGTTGCTTTATAAGTGCCTAGATATTTAGCCTTAGAATCACAGAATATCAGGGTTGGAAGGGACCTCAGGAGGTCATCTAGTCCAACCCCCTGCTCAAAGCAGGACCAATCCCCAATTTTTGCTCCAAATCCCTAAATGGCCCCTCAAGGATTGAACTCATAACCCTGGGTTTGGCAGGCCAATGCTCAAACCACTGAGCTATCGCTCCCCCCTTGCCATACAACACAGAGATTCAAATGCCCACTGATGTTGGTGGGTTTGGGTTACTATTCCATAGAGTATTTTCAATGCTCCAGGCACATTAATCGCTGCTCTTTTGGGATAGAAAATCAGAATGAAATTGAAACGTATGTGGTGTGTGTGTGCATGTTTTGCAGGTTACACTCACAAACACTAACGATCCGACCTCTTTGGGACTTTGTCAAAGGGATACTGAGAGACAAGCTGCCAGTCTATTTTACTGAGTTAATATTGTAGCTGGTCAGATCAGATATAAAAATGTTGACTTCTGCATTTGAAAAGGGAATTCCCTGATAGCATCAGAGGAATTCTTGTCTCAACCAGTTGTCTAGTATCAGAGTGTATAGGAAGAGAAGATGCTACAGAATGAGAGGTCATCTGGATGCTTAATATAAAAAGGGCACAATACTGAGCAGCATGGTCTAGGAGATAAGGTACTGGACAAGCACTCAGGAGACATGGGGTGAAATCCTGGCCCCACTGAAGTCAATGGCAAAACTCCCGTTGACTGGAATGGAATCAGGAGTTCACCTTTGGGTTCTAGTCCAGGCTCTGCCATTGACTTGCTGTGTGATCTTGGCAAGTCAGCTCTCCTCTCTGTGTTTCACTTTTGTCCCTTGTGTGACTTATCAATTTAGATTGAGACATTTGGATCAGGGACTGACTCTTATGTGTTTTTACCGTGCATAGCACAACACTGTAATACAAATAGTAAAATCCTCCTACTCCCTGCCAGATAGATCATCTTTAAAAATTAACTGGTTCTTAATGTATGTCTTTTTAAAAATGTAGATTATTTAGCTTATTAACAGGCACTGATTTTGTTGCTTAGCGGATTGCTTAAGTAAGCTCTTTTGGATCTTCATGTAGTTAGCAGGTGTAGGTGTACTTGGACTCTGAAAATCTTGTTCTGCCAGATTCTAAAGGATTTGTCTTTATTGGGTTTGTCTTTAGAGGAAAGTTCACAATAGTTGTCAACAATGTTTTATTGACCTTTATGTGTCATCACAATATCAGCTTCTTAGTGTGTCCGGTATTGTGTTTTTATTGTGCGTAAACCTAGATTATGAAGCTTTTGGGGCAAGGTATCATGTCAATGGGTAGTGAGAATCCTGCTGCATCTAGAATTCTGCAAAAAAGCTTGGTGGAGAGGCAAGTGCAGATTATAAACCTCTGGTAATAGTTGAAACCCTCAAGTTGGAACTAGGAATTGAAATTAGTTAGATAAGGTAACTATCATGGGAGAGCTGGAAAACTGGCAAACAGGCACATGCTGAAAATGCTGTAAGGCAAAAGCTTCATTGAAATAGATTGAGGACAGAGTTCTTTCTCACACTAAGTACCACCGAGAATAGAGAAGTAGTTCACCAGGCTATTGCTGGTTCTGAGAAAATTATGGGCGATTTGGAGGCTCATGACCATTTGAAAGCAGCAGTTATTATATGGTTATATAGGATCCTTTGATTATTAAACAACTGCACCCAGTGAAAAAAATTGTTGTGTTTTAGGAAAGTAAGTTCTATTATTTCTCTTTTAGTTCCAGTAGAGGGATTAAGTGGAACTACTTTATTTAAAGGCAATTGGAAATAAATTCAGGGTGGGTTCACTTGGCACACCTAGCATATTTACCTTAGTTTTCAAGAAAGTAAGTAAGGGGGAGCAACAGTCATCCTGGCTTCTCAGGGAGAGAGAGATTAAAAGTGTGTTAGCAGAGAAGAAAAGTCTTTTTTATAAAAAATTGAATAGCAGGAAGAAGGAATAAGGGAAGTCTGGGTTCAGTGAGCAAATCCACACAGACACACCCCTAGAATCGTGACCAGGGGTATTCTATTTGCTACACAAGATCCATAAACGTGGAAATCCTGGACGCCCCATCATCTCAGGCATTGGCACCCTGACAGCAGGATTGTTTGGCTATGTGGACTCTCTCCTCAGGCCCTACGCTACCAGCACTCCCAGCTGTCTTCGAGACACCACTGACTTCTGAGGAAATTACAATCCATTGGTGATATTCCAGAAAACACCATCCTCGCCACTATGGATGTAGAAGCCCTCTACACCAACATTCTACACAAAGATGGACTACAAGCCGTCAGGAACAGTATCCCTGATAATGTCACGGCAAACCTGGTGGCTGAACTTTGTGACTTTGTCCTCACCGACAACTATTTCACATTTGGGGACAATATATACCTTCAAGTCAGTGGCACTGCTATGGGTACCCGCATGGCCCCACAGTATGCTAACATTCTTATGGCTGACTTAGAACAACGCCTCCTTAGCTCTCATCCCCTAACACCCCTACTCTACTTGCGCTACATTGATGACATCTTCATCATCTGGACCCATGGAAAAGAAGCCCTTGAGGAATTCCACCATGATTTCAACAATTTCCATCCCACCATCAACCTCAGCCTAGACCAATCCACACACTGGACACCACTGTGCTAATAAGCGATGGTCACATAAACACCACCCTATATCGGAAACCTACTGACCGTTAGACTTACCTACATGCCTCCAGCTTCCATCCAGGACACACCACACGATCCATTGTCTACAGCCAGCTCTAAGATACAACCGCATTTGCTCCAATCCCTCAGACAGAGACAATCACCTACAAGATCTCTATCAAGCATTCTTAAAACTACAGTACCCACCTGCTGAAGTGAAAAAACAGATTAACAGAGCCAGAAGAGTACCCAGAAGTCACCTACTACAGGACAGACCCAACATAGAAAATAACAGAACCGCCACTAGCCGTCACCTTCAGCCCCCAACTAAAACCTCTCCAGCGCATCATCAAAGATTTATAACCAATCCTGAAAAATGATCCCTCATTCTCACAGATCTTGGGAGACAGACCAGTCCTCACTTACAGACAGCCCCCGAACCTGAAGCAAATACTCGCCAGCAACCACACACCACACAACAAAAACACTACCCCAGGAACCTATCCTTACAACAAAGTCCAATGCTAACTCTGTCCACATATTTATTCAAGTGACACCATCATAGGACCTGATCACATTAGCCATGCCATCAGGGGCTCCTTCACCTGCACATCTACCAATGTGATATATGCCATCATGTGCCAGCAATGCCCCTCTGCCATGTACATTGGCCAAACTGGACAGTCTCTACGCAAAAGAATAAATGGACACAAATCTGACATCAGGAATCATAACATTCAAAAACGGATAGGAGATCACTTCAGCCTCTCTGGCCACTCAGTAAAAGATTTAAGGGTGGCAATTTTGCAACAGAAAAGCTTCAAAAACAGACTCCAGCGAGAAACTGCTGAGCTTGAATTAATATGCAAACTAGATACCATTAACTTGGGTTTGAATAGAGACTGAGAGTGGCTGGGTCATTACACATATTGAATCTTTTTCCCTAAGTTAAGTATCCTCACACCTTCTTGTCAGCTGTCTAAATGAGCCATCTTGATTATCACTACAAATGTTTTTTTTTCTCCTGCTGATAATAGCTCATCTTAACTAATCAGCCTCTTACAGTTTATATGGCAACTTCCACCTTCTCTGTATGTGTATGTGTGTGTATGTATGTATGTGTATATATATACTTACTACATGTTCCATCCTATGCATTTGATGAAGTGGGCTGTAGCCCATGAAAACTTACGCTCTAATAAATTTGTTAGTCTCTAAGGTGCCACAAGTACTCCTGTTCTTTTTTGGGGGGTTCAGTGAGTTACCTAGAGCATGCAAGAGAAATAATCCCCGAACCAAAAATGCAAGGACAACAGAGTGGCTGAAAGCACTAAGAAGTACAACAAATTAGGGTTTTAATATTATAATGCTGAGCAACAAATAATCAGAAAACTCAATCAGCAGCAATGCAAAACCTAATTTTTTGCACCCTTGCTAAAGGCTTTTGGTTCTGTGTATATAGTAACCACCAGAGACCTAAACTTGTTAATGTATCACGGAGAAGAAATATCATACCTGAAGGGGGTGGGTGGAGAGAAGACACTGTACACATATTTAGAAAATAGGCCAAGGATGGTCTGTGAAGCCCGCTCAGGGGTCATATTATGGCTCTGTTTTCATGGTTGCACAGGACAGTAAGGGGAAATAAGATCTCCTGCTATGCCCCTGTGCCACCTCCATGGATCTCGGGTCAAGATACATGGGGATAAGGAGGCACTGTGTACCTGCTGCTCCCCTCCTGAGCAGGAGGGATGGGAAGTGGGCTATTCATGATGTATTGATTCTTTCTTAAATGATGCTGTATGTGTTTCAATGGTGATCTGTAAATGAAATGTTTTCTGAGAAGGCCTTAATGTAATAGTCAAAGTCAGGAATCCCTATTAGAGCTATAACTCACCACCTCGGTCTGCCCAAAATTTAATATTTCACTCTACATCCCTGCCTTTCTCTGTAACTAAGTGTTAGGTTATTATAAAGTGAGCATGATGGAAGACACTAGCTAAAGGCAGTGTGCTGGAGAGATGAAACTGCTGAATCAAGTGAGAAAGATGACATAAAATGCAACGTAAAGTTTTGGTTGTTGTAGATGGGTAGCACAGCTTGCTGTTCAGTTTGTATTCTCTCACTGTGCCTCAAATGTGATATTGAATCTAGGGTGCCTCAGAGCTGTGTTCAGTGGAGCATCTCGGGCAAGATCGTCATCTGGTGTAAATTAACACAGCTCCACCACGGAGCTTCATCCGTTTATACCAACTGAGGAAGTGGTCCCTCAGGTTCTTCACAGCCTCTAATGGGACCTATTGTACCACTGGGAACAAAGCATAACAGATTCTCCGGTGTGAAGTGACCTGCAGTATTAGTGACCTGAGAATCTAAACACAAAAGAGCTACTTTGCCCCCTCAATGTTTATCATTGGCCAGACACCTGGGGATTATTTTATTTTGTTATTTGTACTGTTGGTAGCACCTAGGAATTCCAGTCATGGACCTGTACCCAGAGTGCTGTACTGTACAAACATAGAACAAACAGGGTGTCTGAGATTGGTGATAAGTAGCCTGGGTGCAAGGGCTGAGAGCGTAAAAACTGAAGGCAATTCAGTATCTGATTTCCTACCCCCACCTCCAATCCTCAGGGCTCCCTGGCTGGGGCTGAAGCTAGGGAGCAGAGAAGAATAAGGTCACTCGGTGGCTCTCTGTAAGCTTCTGGCCGGGTATAACATTATTGCATTAAAATATGACCATGCAAATCATTGTTTCTATCACTGTTATATAATTGCAACAAATCTTATACAAAGTGTGCCAAGAAGATGTCAATAGAAAGGGTTAAGCAGCTCACAGGCTAAATGGCCCAGAGTCAACCTTTAGAGACATATTAGAAAAGTATGTGAATGGTAATTAGGTCCATTCCATGCTTGATAGGCTAGACTTTTGAAATACAAATCTGTATTTTTAAAGAATTGGAGGTGATACTAACAGTATGTGTTTACTTATATCTTGTTAGATGTTAGTCATGTAAACAGACATGTCTATCACTATAGCATTTGATTCAGAGATCAAAAGGGAATATTAACATTCAGATGAATCTTGGGTGAAATAGTGTCATTGTCTATATGTCTCTTTAAAGTTTGTGATAAACTGCTTACTGGATAAATTACCTTATGTTAATCCATGTAGTTAATTGCCAGTGGTGCTTTGGAAATAGGTCTACTTCAAAGTCTCCATGATTGCCTATTGTTTGCCTAAGTACTCCATGCTGTCAAAAGAAGGCCAGGAACTGTATAGAAACCCTTGGGTCCTGATCCTTTTTATCTCAGATTTGCTTGATGCGTCATTCAGGGGAAGCTTAAGTCATAAGATTGAGATCTCCAGTCCTGTCTGTATCACCCTGAATATGAACATTGGACTATAACCTATGGACTAATTCTGAAAGAGCTCTTTGCAACTACGAAGCTCACCATCTCTACTATGACAGGATGAAGTGAGCTGTAGCTCACGAAAGCTTATGCTCAAATAAATTTGTTAGTCTCTAAGGTGCCACAAGTCCTCCTTTTCATCTCTACTATGAATCTGATCTCAAAACTGTATTCATATCTGTATGTATACTGATCTTTTAACCAATACACTCTCTCTTTTCTTTTTTTAATAAATTTTAGTTTAGTTAATAAGAATTGGCTATAAGCCTATATTGGGGTAAGATCTGAAATATTCCTTAACCTGGGAGGTAATGTGTCTGATCCCTTGGGATTGGTAGAACTTTCTTATATGAGGAATAAGATTTACAGTAATCCTCATCATATTTGACTTGGGTGTCTGGGTGGAGGCCTAAGGCTGGGTTGCTTTCAGGAAACTGTGTTGTTGGCTTCTGGGTAACCAGTAAGCTGTTTTGTGCTGGTTTGGTAAATCTAAGTATTGGAATATCCACCAGCTTTGGGGATTGTCTGCCCCATTCTTTGCAGTTGACCCTAATTGAGTAAGTATAGTGTGGCTCCCTGGGACCCCGGTCACACCAAGTGACCACTTTTATGCAGCTTTTCCATGTAGTGGTCCCTGCTTCAGCATCTCTTGAGTTCCATGGAGCAGGGTTTAATAGGGTCTCAAATATTTGTCATTGATCTAATGATGAAATTTCAGTGGTTCACAATGTAACTGAAGTGTTTGGACAGCTAGTTAATTTAAGGCTTGTTGCAGAGTGACCAGTAACCTTCACTCTGAGCAGGTGAACTCTGGTGAGGGGCATTGTTAGCATCCAGAAGAGTATGGAGGGTGGGGGCAGCAATTGGTGGGCTAGGAAGCCACCCTAGGGAGTGGAAGCAATGAGGGGAGGTGAAAGGAGAGAGGTGATTGGTGGATGGGAAAGAAGATGGGGATATGAGTGTGGATGAAGTGCACCTCTTTCTCAGATATTGGAGTATATTGTTCTTGATATATGATATGATATAGTATTGAAGAATACGCGCACACACGCAACCATGCCTTAATAATGTTAAGGGTCTGATAAATCTTGTGTTACACACGTTTACTTTTAAAGATGAATCATTTGACTTTGTCCAGAAATGTGGCAGCATGGGATTATTGTAGAAACAATGGAATGATAAAACCATATGCTTCTGAAAGAGCTTTTACAGCCCACTGGATCAAGGACTTTCAGTAGGTTTATAGTAATTATTACCATTTGGAATTTTTATGCGAAATCTTACTGATTAGGACAGGATCACAATTTGATTTCTCTTCTTGCATTCTCAGGCAATATGATAGGTAGAGAGGGCAAAACTGTACAGTGGAAGACATCTAAGATGGTTGATGTTTGTGCCCTGGCAGAGAGCGGGACTGTCAGTAATAGGTATGGGGGTTGACAAAATAAAATCATGTGGGCTGCCATGTTCCTGCTACCTGGGAAATCAACTGGTCAGTCCTAGCAATTCCTGCTGTGGAAGGAACTGTCTGAGAAGGAAATTACATTTTGGGTGGGGATAGGATTGCAGACCCACCCAACTGTAGAAAACTCTCTCTCAAAACCTCACTGCCCAAAGGTAGCTCATGCTGAAGGGGGCCATCCACCAGATCTGCTTATTTTGAAGTCTTCTTCCATTCACATTGGAAAGAGGAGCAAACTGATCTCTAACTCCTGAAGACTGCTCCTGCCAATGGGAGATCCTGTCCTGAAGGGTGATAGAAATCATCTATCAGCGTATGTCCATCTCTGATTTCTATGGTACTGTGATTCTCTGTCAATGAAAGGACCACAGTGAAATAGCTTTGAATTAGAAGTACTGTTGAACATGATGAGATTTAGACTTCAGATTTATTTGGGTCATTTTCTGGCGCTATAAAACATAACTCAATGAAACACGGAGAAATTCCTCTAATAGAGCAAGCCATTAATTTTGTTTCCTAGACATTTCGCTATTTATGTTTGAAGTGCTTAACCCACTAGGACCTTGGTGACAATTCTGAGTTACATGTGAGAGAGTGAGTGACATTTACAGCAGAGCATCTGCTTCCTCAAAGGAATTAAGCTTGAGTTTGTTTGCTTTCTATAGTTCTTTGATTTTCAGGGCAAGCAGTTGCCGTCTCCCTGAGCTGAGACATCTCAGATAATGGGCAAAATGACAGGCAACACAAATCCACATAATAATTTAATTCCAAATAGGAAACCCACTTAGCTTTAGAAATAGGTTGTTATGTTTTTTTTGTAGCCTCCCTTCCTGTTTTTTTTTCCTTAATTGTTCCTCATCGCCTAAACACATCAAGGTCAGTTTTAAGCATAACGAAACAGAAGGTGAATTGTAAAACAGCATTATGCTTTTTAAATTGACATTACCATGTTAATATACGACTCCGTGTCCGTGAGCGAGTGGGAAGTGTGTCCATTGTCATAAGCCATCTACAGAAAATCAAAACAAGATGTTTAATGGAACTGTTATGTTAAAACATCTTTACACATCTTCTAGTGCATTTTGTCGTATTGGCCAAATCCTCAATGTATATTTTTCTGATTATTGTCTTAACTAACCCTTACTTGCAGCTTCTGCAGAGTAAATGTTGCTCTGCGGTTCTGATAGGAGTGATTCATAATCTTTTTTGACTGGGCTATTCAATTTCCTGATAACCGAGTAGATCAAATCTGTGACCTTTACTTCAAAGGGAGTCCTGTAAACCACCAATTCTTCTACATGTGACTGTTCCAGAAATAATGCTTGTATACAAATCCTTCATCTTAACAGGCACATTACGTCAAGCAAGCAGGTTGATGTAGTATGGATGATAAATTTACGGTACAATATAGTGATTCTGTACTGTGCAAAGCACAAGTATTCAATATCTCTGCATTCCCTAAATGTAGAATTAGTTAAAGGTGCAATACAATTAAAAAGTTTAATTTACACATGCTATTTTTATAGGGAGAATGAAAAATGATTTATATTAATCTGTTGAATCGATTTCACTCTGGATTTATGCTAGCCCCTTTAGAAACCCAGGAAGAAGGCTCTGAGGATTGATAGCCCTCTAGTCATGTGGCTATGATCGCAGAAAATGGCAGCAGCTTCATCTGTGCGACTGGGGGGATAGACGGATAACACCACAAATAAAGAGGGAGGCTCTTGTTGGAAAGGGGGCATGGCAAGGGCAGCCAAGAAACACATTGGTTTCCAGTTCCCTCAGCAACCTTCACCGGTAGGGCTTCTAGCACAAGCTGTGACCAGAAGCTGTCTCCCTCTCCTCCAACAGAAAATCCCTGAGTGAGTGACCATGACAAGACCCCCCTGCTTCCCTCTTGGGAATGAAGGCCCAGTTGGAACACAGTGTATAATTTGCACTCCCTTTGCCAGTTCTGGTGAGTCTGGTCAGTCACAGAAGACTAAATGGTCACATAAATTTTTTTAATATGCCCAAATAAGAAAAAATAAGCTGCATTTTCTCCTACCACCAAGTCTTGCAGTGCCTGCCATTTATAATGCGAGTATGATGATCTTGCTGTCACTCAAATGTCATTCAATTTTCCTTCAGTCCAGATTGTCCATCTTTGATGGAAGTGATTGAAGATCAGAATCTTGCCTGATTAAACTGTGTGTATAGTCTAGGTTAAAAAAACAAACACCACATGCCTATTCAACTTATTTGCTGAATCAACAGGAAATCACTTGATTTTTTTTTAGCACTGCAGTAAAGAAATCTTGTTCTATTGACAAGTTCTGCATGAGTTTTCAATGTGATACTTCTCTGTCTGCATCAGTTCTTCCTCCCTCTCCCGTCTGCCACCCGCTCAGTCTAGGGTAAGGAAACCATATTCTGTCAAAACAAAGCACGAGATAGAAAGTGGGAAAGACTTCTGAGATGAGTTTTTTGGAAGGGACCATTTAGTGGCATTAAAAGAGCTTCATATAATCAGCGACTTATTATGGTAGCATCCAGAGGATCCAACAGAGATTGAGGCTCAATTATTCAAGCACATAATAAGAGACCTCCCCTAATCTGGAAATCTAAGTTTAAATAGACAAGACAGACAAAGGGTGGGAGGCAAAACAGACAGACAGAGAGGGCCAAAGTGACTTGCCCGTGTCATGCAGAACATCAGTGGCAGAGGTGAAAATACAATCTAGGTCAATACAACCGAGGTCTCCCAACTCCCAGGTTAGTACCCAATGTGATAGATCACAATCTTTACAGTGGAAATAGTGTTGCTATCGTTCATTGAGTTGGGTTGTAAATACCTGTTAAATTAAATGTCAAGAGTTTTTAATCAGAGATTTCTTTGTAGCACTCAAGAATAAGAAAATACAGAATGAAGGTTACATACTCTAGACGGATGCACTTTAAACCCTCAGTAAACTGCTACATCTGAGTGTATATTGCAGAAATTTTAATTTTCTTAAAATTGATTTTATTTTGAAATATCTTGTTCAAGGGTAAATATATTCATGGATCTAAAGTCTTACAACTTTTACCTACTTTGTGAAGCTATTGACATCTAATACTTAGAATATTTTCTCCTGTATTGGTGTTTGGCTCCTTTATTTTGAGCTGTGCTGATATACATTTGCACATTTTGCATGATCAGTCAAAGCCTAAGGAAGTTGTAGGGTTAACTATCAAGGATGTCAGTGCACTCATCTTTGACCTCCAGAGTTGTGAGCTCAAATCCTGCAATGGACATAAGTAGAAATGAATTTATTGGTTTCATCCTAATGTCTAAGAGACATTTATCTGTGTCCTAAATCGACCACAAAATATGATGCAATTAGTAGTCTATGTCAGTATAAAATTTAGGATTGGAGAATTTTAGAATTGATTTAGCAGGTTCTATTTGAGATAGCAAAGCAGTTTGTGTGATGGCATGCATAGCGTTCAGCGATACTAACATCATCTCATGCTTTAGGCCTGAGATCTGATTTTCAGGGGATTGTTTGGGCTGTCAGAACTCTTGACAGGTGCTGTGGCTGCAGGTTCTGCAGCTTAAAATATTGAATTGGATTGTCAAATGGGTCCTTCTTGCAGGCCTCAAAAAAAAAAAAGAGTTCAAATTATTATTTTCTTACTACAGAAACATTATTGTACTACTCCCCTCTTTGCAGTGGCGGAAGAAACCTAAGGTTCATTCACTTCTTAACCAGTCAGCAGTCATTAACACTTTATAACTTTAAGTAATATTTTGTTGCTTGCCTCCAAATCCATTGAACAATCATTAGTGATAACATTAGAAAGGGGATGGAGGCATATACTAACCACATTACTTTTCTTGCTTAAATGTTTCTGGTTTTAATTTCTATGCTAAGTAATTTTAGAGATTTAGGCCAAGGTTTTCAGAAGTGACTAACGATGTTGAGTGCCCCAATTTTTGAGTGCTTAATCTCAGACACCTAGTCTCTACAAATCAGGCCTTGTTATGGTGTCTCAGATTGGGTATCCAAAATCTCTAGTCACTGTTTAAACTCTTGGCCATATAGGCTTTATTTTCAGCATCCTGATTATAAAGAGCAACAATGTGGCAATTTCTCTCAGCTGTTTTTTATTCTAGAACCATATTTGCCACCATCAGACCCCTCATATTATTACTAGCACTGCAGTATTTTAAATAATTTATTCTAGAGACACTGATTGGTGAACCTGAAGTTATTGAAATTAATCCTTCAGGTGTGTAGCAATTCTCCAAAAAGGGCCATATTTTTGGAGTTTTTTTACCCACCCTACACATACTCACATCATCTATCATTTGAAAGCTTATTTTATGTACATTTAGAAAAAGTATGATGTGAAGCTGTCAGGTAGTGCTATAAGCCTGTAGATGAGGTGAAACAATGGTACCCCGAATGAGAGAGTGTCATTTTTTTGCATAGTTCCAGAAACACCTCCAACACGACCATGACTACAGTTTTTACTGTTTAAGTTAATTTCAACACCTTAATGTGGTATTTATTGGTCAAAGTTACTAAACAATAATGTATTAAAATATTTTTATTGGTTTTGCATGGGCAAGTATTTTTTTCCAGAAATTATGAAACTAGTTAGCATGTGGCAAAAATGGTGAATATCAACTTTTTACAATATACTAACATGAAATGTTTTCACATCACGTATTCTTAATTGTCAAAGTATCTCACAAGTGATTATAATAGTTTTCTATGTTTTCAATTGAAATTTTCTGACCAGATCAATCTCACGTTGAAGGTTGTGCATCAGTAACAGTAGACTGTGTGCCCATAGTTTGTACCATATAGTGGGTAGATTAAAAATGTACCTGAATTCCTTATGTAATGTTTCTCCATCTGTAAGCTTTTGTATATACAATGTGGCATCTAGTCTGCCTAGTAGAGGGTTTTAATTTGTTATTGCCAATGTATGCGGTACTAACCTTTGCAGTATTCTTGAAAGCTTTTTAATTCAGTGACACTTATGCACAGTATTAGCATTAGGGATGACAATCCACAGCATCATATTATGAATATGTAAATGCAATGAGAGAACGAAGTGGCCTAATAAGAAGTAGCGAAGAAAAAGTCCACAAACAAGTCATTGCCTCTGCACTGGAGAGGGATAAAGAGCATGTTCCAGGTCTTACCAACTATGTCATCAACAATATGACAAATCAGTTTGACCCAGCAGCACATCCAGAGGTGCTAATCAACATATGGGTTGGACTGCATGTAATATCAGATGTACAAGAATCTCTACTGAAAGTAGCAGATATTGGTGAAGCACAAACGGAGAGATTTGAGAGAGACGCACTTGATTCTGATGAGACACATTGTTTCTTTAGGCCAGTCGAGAAATCTGGCATCAAAACATTTGCTGACATAGCCAAGAAAACCAAATTTAAGTCTGGCAAGGGAGGGACAATCACAGGACCTCTTAGTCCAGAAATTGTTTTCCACAGAGGCCTGTCCTTATCAAGATGCAGAGATGATGTTTCAATAACAACTGTTCTTAGTCACCCAATAGAACCTGTGCCTATGTCCCTCTTCCATGTTGACGGAACAATGAGAAGAACAGACAAAGCTGAATTAGGGCATCAGCTGGAAGCTCAAGCTGAAAGAATCCATGAACTAAGAGCATGCAACAAAGAAACCACAGTGTACATCAAAGATGCCCTGACTGTCACACAAGTGGTGTCTGGGGACAAATTCCACCCATTCAGTGAACTGGCTGCTGAGTATTTGAGAAAGATCCTAAAAAGATTTGACAAACCTAAGTCTGTAATCAAATACTTTGACAGATATGACAACCATAACCCTGTGAAAACTGCAGAAAGACAGCACCAGACAGGATGTAAGGCTGGATGCAAGAAATGCCAGGTGATTGAAGGACACCCTCTGCCTCCATGGAAAAAGTTTCTAACCGTGGCACCCAGCTAGCAGTCACTTGTAAATTTCTCTGTGAATATGTGGTTCAAAATGCACCTGACCATGTAGGAGCACACCCAACACAAACACTCCTCCTGGCAGGAGACTTTTCCAATTCTGAAGTACAAAGTCCATCACCAGTAAAGATGTTGAAGAAGCCCAAGACTTCTACAGTACTCAAGAGTCCGTGGGCACAAGGATGTTTCTGTACATTGTATGTGTCAGTTTGGCTTTTGGTCTCTTGGTGTTAAAGGAACCACAGTGATTATGTCACCTGATACAAATATTTAGGTCCTTGCTGTTCATTAGATAATTTGTATTGAAACAGGCACCATTACCAGCACAACTGACAAGTGTCATACAATTTGTGATGCACTCCTGACTTCTGCAACATATTTCCTGCTGTACACACATTAGCAGGGCATGACTCTGTCTCATCCCTATTTAATATTGGGAATAAAATCTGTTTTAATGTTGTCAAAACAAAGGGAGCTTACCACATCAGATATCATGCCAAATAGGGAGAGAGTGACTGATAAGCCACAATTTCTGCTGTAGGGAAGTTGGTAATGGTACTATATGACTAGAGCAAGAAAGAAAAGGACCTGAAATGTTTGTGCCTTATTCTGGCCATCAAAAAGGACAAGTCATTGGCCAAGCTCCCAAATGTGAGGACAGTTTTGAAGAGCATGGCAAAAGAGCATCTTGGCAAACAAAGATCTGGATATCTTTGTACATAGGTGACCCAGATGTTGGATCATCATGGCAACATGGATGGAAAAATGAGGATGAACTATTTCCTGTGTTTTTCAAGGGTCCAGTGCCGTTTGACCTTCTACAACACCTTATTTATACCTCTACCAGTAAGGGTCATTGCACAATCAACTATTTCTGTAGTCAGAACAAGCTTGCCTGCACAGAACTGCGTACATGCCAAGGCAATGAAGACTGTGGTAACCCACACACTCCCGACAGAGATCGTAATGATAAACAAGATGATGATAATGATGTTGACTAGAAAAGTTACCTGTGCTGTTACATTTCAGTGATACCTGTACACATTTATTATTTAATTTTGTTTTATCCATTAGATTGTTGTGATGCTCTGTGGTCACAAAGAAATAAAATTTTGTGTCTTGAAACAGTAGAGTCACTAACAGAAATGAATGCAAATATTTCAAAGTAGTCATTTTATTGTGCTGATGGGGTGTCATTGTTTATCCTCATTTTTGTGATAATGGCACCATGTGATAGCTCCACATCATAGCTCATCTTAAAGTAGACATAACAAGCTTTCAAATGATATATGATGTGCCTGTGTGTAGAGAGGGTACACGTTAAATCAACCAAATCAATGGTGTCTGCCACTCAGCTCCGTGTGCAAAGCAGCTGGAATACGACTGAGGATCTGGCACAAGGACTGCTCTCTCCTAGAAAGAAATGGATCCACATCTTTCTAGTAGCGTATAGTAGCAGTTTCTAGCTTTGCTGTTGAGAAATCCACCCCTGTGCAGAGGGCCAGCACCAGGAGTTTAGAGCATTTACATCTTATTGAAGTTCTTTTTAATGGAATTTAAATCACTGTCAATTGGTGCCCCTAAAGTATGATTTTGGTGTAGTAACATAATTTTGTCGCCACTGTGCCTACTAAAGTGGAATTTGGTTGCATTTTTAAACAGAAGAGGATGAGAGAGCTGTAAAAATAAAGAAACAAGGAAAATATTTCATGAGTATTTTCATTGCTGTGAATTATTGTCAGCACTAAAATTATTCCATCATGCCACTGTCTTGTAACTTTTGCCATAATGAATGTTACATATTCATTTTTGACGTTTCAAGTTATGTTTAACTGTGGTTCATTATGAAAAAGATAGGATTAGTTCCTTTTGCCTTGGGAAAACCAAAGAGTAATGGTAAAGTGACCGCAAAGCCTATTCTAAGCAACTATCCAAACTGACAAAAATTGCAACCTCTAATAAAGGTGAAGCAGAACTGTGCTCAGTACATTGGTGTATAATCTGGGGTAGCCTTTAAAACAGGAGATTGGTTAATAAGGGAGGTTACTTGTTGATCAGTTTTCTCTATTCAGTTAAATGCCTGCAGAGCCGTTGGGCTGGATGTTCAACAATCCAAGTCTAACATTTTTGTGAGGTATAGTGGTAAGTGGTAAAACTCATCTTTTCAACCCCTTCTGAATGTATCATCTTCCTGTTTGTGTCCTCAAGTTTTCCAGAGGGTGTTCTTCATTTTAATTAGCATTGCTCTGATTCCGCCATCAGAGAGTTGATCGTATCTTCCTTGTCGGTATCCTTTGTGGTTTCTCTTCCCAGACCCAGGCTGGCATTTTACACAGAACATTCTGCTAGATTATCAAAACAAAGTCAGTTTGGGGATTGGATCAGCTTTGCTCTGACATGTTTTTGTTGATTGGTTTGTTTGTTCACATTACCAGACTGAATGATTAGTTGTCTTATGCTAGTTGGCCCAGATAGGAGAAGCATGGAGCCTGTAATCATCCAGATTAGTGGAAGTTTATCCAGGGTACTGCAGGTTTACATTGCATAAAAGAAGCAGTGGCCTGTGGATAAGTTAAAGTGTTCAGCCTCCAGCGTGCTCCAATCCTCCAACATCACTGAGTTTGTTCAGAACAACAAAAAAGAATAAAAGGGAATTGGTTACAAAAGCATCGATTGCACTTCTTTATTCTGACAGATCAGCAAGGGAATTCAGATGTGACATAACCATTCCTACCAAATTTTCTCTCTCCTCATCTTTATCATGTGAGTTTCAAATAGAAACTGCACAATTAAACGAAAAGCGGGAGACGTGCACATGTTTTTAGAATCTATTGCTTATCTATGCTTTGTGCAAATGCTATAGCTGTTTTGGGTAGAGAGCCAGTATATATAATTTCCAAGAGGCAGACACTTCATGCATCTTCACCAGAGTTACGACAAATAACTGAAGTGACATATTGAGGCTTCCAGCATGCAGTTTATAACGCCAAGAGTAAGGCACATGTATATGAGGACTTAAACAGCCTACATGAGTCTTAGTCATTCTCTATTATGCTCTTAAGAATCTTCACTATAATTTATTGTCTACCTGGTATGTCTACCTGGTAGTCATACCGGTGTGTAACTGACAAAGAATCATATAATCTAGGCCAAAAAAAGGTGTTTACCTCAAGGGAAAACTGATCTTAAATTAGTGTGATTTTTTTTTGTTTCTCTTCTGAGCTCATACCAATGGATCTCAGTCGTTAAAACTATTTCTTCCTTCTCCTCACTCTCTCTGCCGCTCATAAGATTTTAAAGGTACAGCTGTATATTTAAAATTGTAATTAGGGGAATAAAAAGATGCAGTAGGTTATGATGGAAGCATTCTCTATTCACAAGTGGCTGTGGAAAGCCACATTTTTAGCAATATCTTCATTCTTCTCTGTTTGTATGAGGCCCACATCCCAGCCTCTGCACCATCCTTGGAGCGCAGTGTCTGAATGACCATGGATTCCCATGCAGTTCCGATGCATCAGAGTGTTTGTTGTCTGCAGACGGATTGTGCAGAGATGGTTGCACCCCTTTCATTCCACAGAGCCATGGTCTGTGGCAGTCTACATCCACAGTAACAGAGCCTGGGTTTTTTTTCTGAGCAGGCCAGGAGAGGAGGAGGGATATGGCCAGTGGGTGGTGCACAACTGTGTGCCTTAATCAAAGCTGCCACTTTGAGAGGATGTTAATGAAGTGGTTGCAGAGGCTACTGTGACCCATCAGGTACAATAATGACCAATGGATAGGCAGGGAGAGGATTCTGAGTCCTGACAGCACCACTATATGTAGCCTGTTTACTTGGGCTCTTTGAGTGTGGATGTGCTTTGCTTTAAAGCATCATTTTGTCTGTGCCACCCTCAATCTGAATGGTTATTCAAACCTTTACTAGAGTTAATACATCATAAGAACAGAACATTTACTTGGGAGTAATATGGTGAACCAAAGTCGTTACTATGACAACTTTTCTGTACTATGTTTGGGAAGCTTATTTAATAAATATAATTGTTATAGACTGTTGTATTTATTATATGTTAACAACATATATATATTACAAATATTGAACATTAAATGGCTGACAGGTCTCAAAATGTAATTATACATGAAGAATCAACATCAAACAGGGATTGGTTCTTGGCTCTACACTATTTAACCTTTTTTATCAATGAGCTGGGAGAACACACAAAATCATGACTGATAAAGTTTTCAGATGGCACCAAGAATGGGGGAGTAGTAAATAATAAAGAGGACAGGTCACTAATAGCGATCTGGATCACTTGGTAAACTGTGTGCAAGGAAACGGTATGCACTTTAATATGGCCAAATGTAAAGTTTTACATTTAGAAACAAAATGTAGGTCATATTTACAGAATGGGGGAATCTATCCTAGAAAGCAGTGACTCTGAAAAAGATTTTGGGGTCAGGGTGGATAATCAACTGAACATGAGCCTCCAGTGCAATGCTGTGGGGAAAAAGGTCTAATGCAATCCTTGGATGTATAAACAGGGGAATATCAAGTAGGAGTTGGGAGGCTATTTTACTTCTGTATTTGGCACTCGTGTAACCACGGCTGGAATACTGCGTCCAGTTCACATGTCCGCAGGAAGGAAGTTGGAAAAAATGGGAGAAGGCTCAGAGAAGAGCTGTGAGAATGATTCAAGCATTGGACAACATGCTTCATAGTGATAGACTTAAGGAGCTCAATCTATTTAGCTGAACACAGAGAAGGTTGAGGAGTGACGACATTAAGAAAAAATATTTGATAATGCACTTTTCAGTATAGCAGACAAAGGTCTATAACAAGATCTAGTGGCTGGAAGTTGAAGTTAGACAAATTTAGACTGTTAAATAAAGAATACATTTTTCACAGATCAGGGTAATTAACTATTAGAACAATTTACCAAGGGTTACGGTGGATTCTCCGTCACTGACAAAAACAGGATATGTTTCTGGGGGTTCAAAGACAGTATATCAGGGAAAATATATGCATTTTGCCAGTTTGGGTGCATAGGTAATGCGGCTGCCATACAAGATAGAATTCAACTTCACTTACTCTTGTGGAAGGTTTCTTTTCAGTGAACTGAAAATATCTTGTAAATTTCTGAATTTGATGTGTTGTTACTAAAAATAGCAAGGTAAATTATACAATAGTAGTCCATTCATTATTAATTATGTCTTTTTAAAGTCTGCCACTGGTTTATTCACTAAGTGTGATATTTGGTTTATGATTTTGATAAGTTATAAAGTGGCCTAATTTAAACAAGGAATTTAATCATATTGAAACAAATATGAAGAGGTTGAAAATGCTCCTTTAAATCATCTCTGCTTATAGTTAACAAAGAATTCAGCCTAAAGGGTTCAACAGTCACATTATTTCTCTCGTGGCTCTTCAGATTTCCCATATAAAGAAAGAGCAGGGTACTCTTCCCAGTCCCCTTCTATAACATTCCTCTTCTGCCTTTACAGTCCTGTATATTTCCTCATTAGCGTTCCTTCCAAAGCCCAAGCTTGTCAACAATGAAGCTATTATCAGCACAGTATGAAATCAAAGGTAATACAAAGATAGTTTTTAGTCTAGTCTTCAGCAGTGTTTTCTCTATGACAGGTATTTTTAATTCTGCAGCTGCTGAAAATTTATGGGAATTAATGTATGTACAGCCAGATAGATTATAAATCAGCAACTGATGACTTAACATCTGTACCATACAGATACATTCTCATATGTGTTAAGAAATGTGGGGAACTAGATCACAAAAA
This sequence comes from Caretta caretta, assembly GCF_965140235.1. Lineage (NCBI taxonomy): Eukaryota > Metazoa > Chordata > Testudines > Cheloniidae > Caretta > Caretta caretta. Next base: position 27,496,888 of record NC_134211.1, read on the forward strand.
TATCTTCACTTAACTAGTATGTACGGATAGCTTTAGTATGAGAGAGCATATAGAAGGGGGAGGGTTGGGCATTGTTGATTTCACATTTGTCTGCAGATGTTTAAAGCCCAAAGTAGGTTGGAAGCCTTTTTTTAAATCAAGTGTACGGAACACTGATATCGCATTCACATTAGTCTATATATTCCTTTTTGAGAAACACAGGCTTCGTGATAGTCAGATAAATATTTTTTAAAGTTGAAGGAAAAAGTGGTGACAGGAGTCTTCTTTCTCCAACAGCTTTCACTTTCTTATTTTGGCCATATGGAGCAGCTAGATTCCTATTATCTGTAACAGCCCCCCAGCCTTACCTATCTTTTCACAAATTAATCAATAAAATAGGATAGCTACAGCTCCCATCATGCACAGCATTTAGTGTGCCATAATAACTTGGAACCAGATTTATAAAGGTATTCAGCACTCAAAGGTGCAGGTAGGTGCCTATTTACAAAAGTGCCCAGTGGGCGACTTTCAGTGACATAACTGCCTAATTCTCTGAGCTGCTCAGTGGGATTTACATCATTAGGTGCCTAAATACTTTTCAGAGTAGCAGCCGTGTTAGTCTGTATCCGCAAAAAGAAAAGGAGTACTTGTGGCACATTAGAGACAAACAAATTTATTTGAGCATAAGCTTTTGTGAGCTACAGCTCATTTCATCAGATGCATATACTTTTGTAAATCTGACCCTGTCATAAATATAAAGGGAAGGGTAAACCCCTTTGAAATCCCTCCTGGCCAGGGGAAAGCTCCTCTCACCTGTAAAGGGTTAAGAAGCTAAAGGTAACCTCGCTGGCACCTGACCAAAATGACCAATGAGGAGACAAGATATTTTCAAAAGCTGGGAGGAGGGAGAGAAACAAAGGGTCTGTGTCTGTCTGTAGTTTTCTTTGCCGGGGATAGACCAGGAATGGAGTCTTAGAACTTTTAGTAAGTAATCTAGCTAGGTATGTGTTAGATTATGATTTCTTTAAATGGCTGAGAAAAGAATTGTGCTGAATAGAATAACTATTTCTGTCTGTGTATCTTTTTTGTAACTTAAGGTTTTGCCTAGAGGGGTTCTCTATGTTTTTGAATCTAATTACCCTGTAAGATATCTACCATCCTGATTTTACAGGGGGGATTTCTTTATTTCTATTTACTTCTATTTTTATTAAAAGTCTTCTTGAAAGAAAACTGAATGCTTTTTCATTGTTCTCAGATCCAAGGGTTTGGGTCTGTGGTCACCTATGCAAATTGGTGAGGCTTTTTATCCAACATTTCCCAGGAAAGGGGGGGGGTGCAAGTGTTGGGAGGATTGTTCATTGTTCTTAAGATCCAAGGGTCTGGGTCTGTAGTCACCTTGGCAAATTGGTGAGGCTTTTTACCAAACCTTGTCCAGGAAGTGGGGTGCAAGGTTTTGGGAAGTATTTTGGGGGGAAGGACGTGTCCAAACAGCTCTTCCCCAGTAACCAGTATTAGTTTGGTGGTGGTAGCGGCCAGTCCAAGGACAACGGGTGGAATATTTTGTACCTTGGGGAAGTTTTGACCTAAGCTGGTAAAGATAAGCTTAGGAGGTTTTTCATGCAGGTCCCCACATCTGTACCCTAGAGTTCAGCGTGGGGGAGGAACCTTGACAGACCCTTAATCTGCTATGTTGTTAGAAGTAAAAATGTGCCAGTTTATTTAGTAGGCAGCTGAGTGCCCCAGAGTGAGGTGGGCTTAATGGATGACCTGCAAACAGCAATGGTTTCGGAGGCTCTGGAACACAAAAGTCCTGATCCTGTGGCTTTGCCTTGGTATAGGGGTCCATCCATGTAGAGTAACTTATAAAATCAGGGCCTGAACATGCAGAGAGGATCTTTAAATGTATTTTTTGTGGAGGTTTGAACAAAACTTTTTTAAAAAAACAGAATCTGATTTCTTTCTTTCTTGCTCTTTTTCTTCTAATTTTCTGACCTGGTTTGTACCATATTACCACATTGGACTACATATTTCCCATTCTGTCCACCCCTACACATTCCTGAAATATCCAGGCAGTAGCAGGCATTCCTTGTCTCCATAGCTCTCATATTTACTTGCAACAGTCAGAAAATAAATCCCAGTTACTTGGAAGAGCCACAGAGCTTTTATTGCAATTACTTTTAAAGAACAATTTAATTGGGGCTTGGGAAACTGGAGCGCTTCACAGGCCAGGTGTTCTTTTGCTTTTTTTCATTATAAGGCAAGTACTTATTGTCATGGGCTTGTACCAGTTTGGAGTGAAAGAGTATGCAAAGATATGAAGTAGATATCATGACTCTAGGCCAGGAAAGTTTGGGTACGTCCAAGCCACTTACTGTAGGAATAATCCTGCTGTGCCCTTCATCAGGGGAATTGGCACAGATGTAATCTATTATTTTCACTCTTCAAATTTGTAAAGGAATGTTGGGAACCTCTTTTTTATTTATTTTGAGCACTGGTGTGGTTTAGCATTGCTGCCAAGTATCTCACTAATACTTTTGACTAGCACTCTGTGATGGGGCTTGGGGTACAATTCAGACGAATGAGAGGTTGTGTCACCTCTTACCCTGTAACCCTGAGTGTCTCACAGTGCTACTGTATCTCCCAGCCTGGGACACTCACAATTGGCCTACAAGCGTGCAGCTCACAGCCTGAAGTGTCTGTGTGCTAGACAGCTCTGGTTCAGCAGCTCTGACCCCAGCAGCCTGTCTGCAGCCCCCCTCTGGCTGCCACCAGCCTTGGTTGCAACCTTCAAGGTGACCCCAACCCACTTCCAGACCCGAATTTCCCCCAAACTGGGTGCACATCATAGCTTATTAACTTAACTGGGGTAAATACATCCTTCAATTTAAACACAGCACTGCGTTAGTTTATAGGAAAAACAAAACAAATTTATAAAAACAGATGCTAGGTTAAGTGATGCCAAATAAAAGGAATAAAGTTAGAAAGGGATACAAGCAAGTAGAAGTGAAATCATAGAATCATTGGACTGGAAGGGACCTCAAGAGGTCATCTAGTCCAGTCCCCTGCACTCATTGCAGGACTAAGTATTATCTAGACCATCCATGACAGGTGTTTGTCTAACGTACTCTTAGAATTCTCCAATGATGGAGATTCCACAACCTCCCTAGGCAATTTATTCCAGTGCTTAACCACTGTGACAAGTAGGAAGTTTTTCCTAATGTCCAACCTAAACCGCCCTTGCTGCAATTTAAGCCCATTGCTTGTTGTCTTAAGAAAAACAATTTTTCTCCCTCCTCCTTGTAACAATTTTTTATGTACTTGAAAACTGCTATCATGTCCCCTCTCACTCTCCTTTTTTCCAGACCAAACAAATGCAGTTTTTTCAATCTTCCCTCATAGGTCATGTTTTCTAGACCTTTAATCATTTTTGTTGCTCTTCTCTGGATTCTCTCTAATTTATCCACATCCTTCCTGTAATGTGGCGTCCAGAACTCGACACTATACTCTAGTTGAGACCTAATCAGCGTGAAGTACAACGGAAGAATTACTTCTTATTTCTTGCTTACAACAATCCTGCTAATACATCCTAGAATGATGTTTTCTTTTTTTGCAACAGTGTTATAGTGTTGACTCATTTTTAGGTTGTGGTCCAAAATGACCCCCAGATCCCTTTCTGCAGTACTCCTTGCTAGGCAGTCATTTCCCATTTTGTATGTGTGCAACTGATTGGTCCTTTCTAAGTGGAGTACTTTACATTTGTCCTTATTGAATTTCATCCTATTTATGTCAGACCATTTCTCCAGTTTGTCCAGATAATTTTGAATTTTCATCCTATCTTCCAAAGCACTTGCAACCCCTCCCAGCTTGGTATCATCCGCAGACTTTATAAGTGCACTCTCTATGCTATTATCTAAATCATTGATGAAGATATTGAAGAAAACCAGACCAGAACTGATCCCTGTGGGATCCCACTCGTTATACCCTTCCAGCATAACTGTGAGCCACTGATAACTATTCTCTGGCAATGGTTTTCCAACCAGTTTTGCACCCACCTTATAATAGCTCCATCTAGGTTGCATTTCCTAGTTTGTTTATGAGAAGGTCATGTGAGAAAGTATCAAAAGCTTTACACTAAAGTCAAGATATACCACATCTACCGCTTCCCCCCCCATCTACAAGGCTTGTTCCCCTGTCAAAGAAAGCTGTCAGGTTGATTTGACATGATTTGTTTTAGACAAATCCATAATGACTGTCACTTATCACCTTATTATCTTCAAGATGTTTGCAAATTGGTGGCTTAATTATTTGCTCCATTATCTTTCCGGGTACATAAGTTAAGATGACTGGTGTGTAATTCCCCGGGTTGTCCTTAATTCCCTTTTTATGGCACTATATTTGCTCTTTTCCAGTCTTCTGGAATCTCTCCAGTCTTCTATGACTTTTCAAAGATAATCGCTAATGGCTCAGATATCTCCTCAGTCAGCTCCTTGAGTATTCTAGGATGCATTCATGAGGCCCTGGTGAAGATATCTAATTTGTCTAAATAATTTTTAACTTGTTCTTTCCCTATTTTAGCCTCTTCTGATCCTACCTCATTTTCACTGATATTCACTATGTTAGACGTCCAATCATCACCAACCTTCTTGGTGAAAACCAAAATAAAGAAGTCATTAAGACCCTTAATGACTTAAACAAAGAAGTCATTAAGCAAATCGCACAGTTTAGGATGACCTCATGATATTCTTTCCTTCCTGTAGACTTCCCAACCCCCTGCTGATTTCTGTGTAAATGGGGCTTTCGTTGTTTTTGGTCACACCTTGCTTAATTTCATTGGAGACTGGTAGATAGCTGCTTTCTCTCCTGTATCGGAGGGAACCTGTTTCTCACTGTTTAGCCACAGACATTAAAGTATAATATCATTAGGTATCCATATTTTGTCATATAATGTTAATACGTACATTTCACAGTGGCATTTATCACCAGAGTGCCATTAGCTTTCAGAAAAGACCTCACTCTATACACTTTTATAACACAGTAATATTGTATGCTATCAGTTGATTCAATTGCATATCACTTGAGGCTCAGCCCCCTCAGTCTTTATAGACCAGTAAACTGTTGCAATGTATTTTTTGAAAAGTAAAACCCAGATTAAGCATCTCTCTCCTGCTGGGTGGGGTAGATGCCATGTTGTCTCCTTCCCAACTTGTTTGTTTGATAGCTTTATTTACCTTATATATAAAATTGGATCTTCATTGTCTCTGCTTGATGACCAGGCTGGTCAGAGAAGCAAATATGCATTCCTTTGTCAAGGGCAAACCTGTTTACCAGCTCCCTCTGACATGCCTGGTTTAAACATGCTTTAGTAATAATTCCAGCATTTATCCATAACTATTAATACATAGTGTGTATATACATTATGCAAGAATATTAATGAGCAGTGAGTTGTGAGTTTTCAGATGATACCCCACAAGGCATATTTCATACAAAGATTATCACAGTAGAGTGTGGAATGTGAATACATGGTTGCTTAGGGTCACACACTCCAATTAGTTGTCTGACCTGTTTATCTACTGTATGAGCTGCAGGCAGTTATAGTGGTCTCAAATAATTTTAAGAGTATCTCATTTTTTGAATAGGTTTCTTGACTCAATAGGACTTCTAAAGGCGTAAAGTGCGAGTAAAGGTGGCAGAATTCAGACCTATAGGATGAATAAGTGTCTTCAATTTTAATTACACGAAGTGAATTTAACTGTTTTTGATCATGTAAAACAAATGTGCAGTTAACATAATACTATCTCACAGATGCTAAGGGTTTGAAAGAATAACATTGTATTGAGCGAAATATTTATTTGGACTGAGATTTTCAACAACACTTGAAGGGTTTGTATACCCCATTGCCCTAAAAAGTAATGAGAACTGTGTGTCCCAATTCCTTAGACAGGCTTGAAAATAAGAACCTTAGGATTTAAGATCAACTGTCTCTTATTCTAGATGTCCAACAATAACCTCTCAGTCATCTTACAGAAGAACATAGCCACTGAAGAGCAACTTTGTCTACACATGCTAAGCACCTCAGGTGTGTCCCCCATGGTCAATGCTATCAAAGACAGTCAATAGTTCTAAGGAGCTGTCTATAAATTATGTAATACATTGTGTGTGTGTGTGTGTGGGATCATTACTTTTGCATGTTTGTTTGTGTTAAAAAGTGTTACAAGGGGTAGGTGGGTCTTGAAAATATCCAAAAATATGGGTTATGAAATTTATGGACAGTCCCTTTAAAAAAATCAGAGGAGATAGATCTTTATCCATCACTAGATGGAGATGAACCAATACGGTTTCTGTTCTATACCTAGGTCTGCAGCTTGATTGACTAGAGTGAAGGATGTCTGAGTATTTGAAACACCACCAGAGCTGCTCAGCCACAACCTTCTCCTTGACCTTTCCAAAAAATGGGAAATTACATACTAGTCAGTGATACTAAATGTCTTGCTTTCTTGATCAGAGACCTCACATACCTTCCTTAAGAGGCAATGCTTCCCCTCTGTGTGGTTCTTCCTTCCACCAACAATAGGCCTAGCACTTTTCAGTTAACTTTTACCTTCTGGGGGAGGGCATGGATTCAGCTCACAGGTTCTGACCTGTAAGGCACCTCCAGCATCTCAGTGAGAGATACCAGCTGAAACTCAGGCAAGTAAATGTTGCGTTTTGTCCCCTGAATGCATCAGTCTTTCTAGCTGACAGTAAAGTAGTTCAGCCCAGATCCAAGCGACATTATCCTCAAAGTAATAAGAAAATGTTTTCACAGCAAGGAACTTGACTCTGCAATCAAGAATCAGCAACTTGGATTAACTAAGCTATTTACCATCTGTGTAGCCCTTGCATAAATGCTTTATGTCATGATTGATCAGATTAAGGATGAGACTTGGACAACTTGTGTTTTACCCTCATGGGATTGGTAATGGAACTCTGTATTCTCAATTATTATTTATTTATTCAGTGACTTTCATCTCTAAATAACCAGCTCATTTCCAGTCCAGTGAACAAAGCAAATGTGCCAGTCTTTTTAGCAGCAGGGGGAAAAAGATGTTGATAGTTCTGTAATTGAAAATGATTATCATTTGATTGCTTTTCCAACGTCTTTGTCAAATGAGTCAATGGTCTCAATCCACTTCCTTGTGGACTGGTGTCTCCTTAATAAAAACAAACCAACGAGCACCAACTGTCTCTGCAGAAAGCTAACGGATCAAATAGACATACTGAATTAACCTCATCCCTGTAATGTCTTTGGAAGATGAGATAGCGTGATCTACTGGATAGGGCACTGGATTTAGGGTCAGGAGATCTGACCTGGGTCTCCGTCACTGACCTGCTGTGTGACCTTGGGCAATTGTGGCACCTCTGTGTACCTCTGTTTCCCCTTTGCCTGTCTGGTCTGTTAGAATGAAAGCTCTTTGGGATGTGTTTATGTGTTTATAAAGTACTTAGCACAAAGTGGCCTGGATAATACAAATTAATAATATCCCTTCCAGATTCCTACCAAACTTTATGACCACTGAAGAAGATCCTTTTCCTGGAAAATCCATGCGCAACTCAGGGTGAAAACAATGCATTGGTGTTTGTTGGGGCAGTCTTTTGGAATTTTACTCAGTGATGTGTGATACTTGTATAGAGCATGCAGTTGTGTATCATAATACAGACTCTCAGTGCTCTGATTTGAGGAGACCCCTTTAACCTGGACCACAGCAAGGTGTTCCTTAGAGTTGGTCCCTCTGGATTGCAGAAGGAGGGGTTGAGGTATAGTGGTAGGGCATGACGAGGAAGTTTTCACTGTCACTAATGATAGCTGTTCTGTTAATAAAAGTCATCAGTGTTCAGGACTATCAAGCCAGCACGTCTCCAAGAACTAGATTCACTTGCAAACATGTTTTCTAAGAAAAATATTGAGAAACATAGACTGTAAATCTAGCAAACAGGAATCCCAGCTTTTAGGTGTTGGTAGGGCTTTACAGCCCTCTGATATTAAATAGGATAGTTGGATTTGGCTGCAGACACAAAGTTTGCAGAAAACACTGATCTTAAGCCAAGTGCCTGTTATGCTTTCTCTGTCCTCATGAGAAGGCCAGCTTGCACATGTTTGGCAGTGAATTAGTTAATTTACTTAGTGTTTTATGTGTAGGCAGCATGCAGCTCTGTGAGACTGCAGTGGGCAATGAAGCAGCAGAATTCAATTTGCAGCAGTGACCTAAGAAGGACTATTTTTAGTAATAAAATAGGTCAGGGAATGCAGTAGTACCCACTGATAAATGAACAGTCTTCTCCTTAACTCATGGGGTTTGTTTCCTCTTATTATACAGCAGCTCTGAGGTAGGGAAACCACATTAAACATTGTCACATGGTCAACGTTTGAATTTTTCATTGTGAAACAATCACAAGAAAACCACTGTGGTTTCTCAGGCTGTAATGAAGAAAGAAACTAGGTAAATACTTTCTTAGGGATTTGTGGAAGGGAAAACCACTTGAGAGCTAGGTGACATGAGTCATTTTAAGCACTGTTGTACAGTGCATATGACAGGCAATTCTCCATTTTTACTACACTGGCAGGTTTTCGCATATTCTCTGAACTTGTCTCTGGAATTCATTTATTCTCTGCGGACCATGCAGGTGAGGGCTAGCATCTTCTTTTCAATGTATGATAGATGGAGGAACTGACTAAAGCTATCAGCTTGATTCTGTGGCATTTTCAGTTTTCTCTTTGAAAGGAAGAACAATCTGGCTATGTTTGTTGTAGTGTTCAGCATCCTGCTAACAGTCTCTCTTTCCAGTGTCAGATTACTTCACTTTTGTTCACCAGGGGTTCTATTCCTGATTGCAGAGGAGTCAGTGAGTGGCCTTTGGACAAATCATGCAAACTTTTACTGTGCCTTTATTTTCCTCGTTTGCAAAATAGGTTTAATATTGTACCTACTGTTTGGGGATTTTATGAAATTTAATTCATTCATGCTTGTAAAGGACTTTGAGATCCTTGGATAACATATAGCAAAATATTTTATTATTACATAATTGTGTAATCAAAGTAGGAGGGAGCATGTACCACTGTCATGAAAGGTCATTTCTGTTGCTATAAGTTGCAGATATCTGGCCTTTATCTTAAGGTAGCAAGTAGGGCATACAATATACTTACAGTGTTGTCCTTAATAATGAAAACCCTCTTCTTATCAGATAATTTGACATCAATGCTTCATGTATAGTAATAGTAATTTTCCCCTTACATGACCTGCTCCCTATTAACCCTTACATTCCTCAACTGAAAAACGAGCCATTTCAGTGGTTTGGCATTTGAAATTCATTTAAAAAACGCTGTTCCTAGTGGGATTGATCCAAAACCTATTGAAGTAATTGCAATGGAAATATTCTCACTGACTTCAATGGCCTTTGGATCAAGCCCCATAATCATGTATACAATATGTGTCCTGTCAGCTGCTCCAGTCTAATTCAGTATTCTTAAAGCAGTACTCTTAATGAGAACATCAAAGTTACTGTTTTTCCTTTGGCGCTAAAATGAAGGAAGCTTAATTTTTTTGTGTGGAATTGTGAACATGGCAAAAGCATCACTTATTGTAAACTTAGTCATTCCAGTCTCCCTGTCCACACCCCAGTCTTCCCACGCAACCCATCCCTTCTAACTCATCATAGGGGCCATGAGTAAATGACAAATCACGATCTGCTCACTGCATACGTATATGAGACTAGTCTCTTGCTAGCAAAAAACACTCATTGACATGAAGCCATTCATTATGCATGCAGTAGAGAGCTCCAGCAGGAACACTCTCTTTGTCTCCATTTTTAAGAGCTAGAGTGCAATGTTCTGGCCCTCCCAAAAAAATTACTAGTGTATGTGCCATAGCTGATATGCTTCGCTAACTTCCTTAAAGTAAAGATCATGCGGTAGGAAGCCTGAATTTGGGAAGTAGCTAAGCCTTGCTTTTTATCATTAGTGTTTTATAGTGATTACGTTTAGAGGTGGTTTTAATCTCTCACATTGCATTAGGGGCTAATTTATTTAAAGTACATTTTTGAAAATCCCTATTCTTTATTATTTCCTGATCTTTCATCAGCAAGATGGATGAAAACAATTTGTGCTACAACAGAAAGCTAGCAAGATATTTTCAGCAGTGTGCCATCCCATTTATTCATGTAAAAATGTTTCTATTTCTGTCCCGTGGGTTACTGTGGTTGGTAATCAGATTTATTTTCTATCAGGGTGTGAATGAACTGTAGTGTCTGAATTCTGAGGGACATTATCTCAGATGGGAAAGTGAATGGTCTTGCATCGTTGATCAGTGTCACATGTTCACATTATGAGCCCGACTCCAATCTCAGCTGTAGTGCACACACAGGTGTAAATAAGTGTGACTTTGGATGTACGCTGGCTTAACTGAGATCACCCCTTCACTTTAGGGTTATATACTATACCAGAGGACAAATCTGGAGGTGGAATAGCATTTTTGTCTTCACCCAAGTTCGAATGTGAGAGTAGCTCCCTCCAAACAAAATCCATCATATAAATCCAGCTAATCTGCACATCTGCAGACCAGACTAACTTGGGTATCTTGTTAAACTGTATGCCTTCAGAAATCAAAGGCTTTCCAGAGAAGCTGATACAGATGATATCTAACATGGCAATGAAATTCTTGAGGCTTATTGTCATGGGAGTCTTCAAAGTCCGTAAATCAGTACCTCCAATCCAGTGGCACCAAACTTCCTATCTGACCTTTCCATGTTAGGTTTCTCACTGGCACTCTCTGGACTGGGTCCTTGGGCTGGATGTGCACAAAAGGAACCATCTATTTTGGTCTGTCCATATCCTGCTCAAGGTGGAAGGCTCATGGACCCCACTAAATTCCAAAACTCTACCCAGACAAGAGGCTAAGGAGTAAAAGAACTAGTGAAACATCATAACTGCTCTCTGACAAACACTGTTGATCTACTGTCAGCACTGTTAGCATCTGTCCCTGTATCTCTCTCATTTGATTGCTGGTGCTTCAGCTTTTTCTATGTATTTATTGAGAACTTGCAGGTGTTTTCATACCTGTGACTACTTGTCATCTCTGAAATGCCCATATTCCATCCCACCCCACCATAATATTGTTTCTATAATCTTAGTGATATGTGTCATCAACAGCTGATGGGAGCATGTTCCCGTGTAGCACCACAAGTTGTCACAAACAATGTCCTCTTATTATCACTGGTTGGCTTGACAAGGCTTGCAAAATTAACATGCCAGCTGAAAAAATAAAATGTGTCCCCATGGTTCTTCCTGTAGGGTCTGGTGCTTCTCCGAGTGATACAGAGTGCTAGCAAATTAGTGTTTCTGTAGCTGCATGTCACTCCTAGATGTATTGCCTGAAGGAGGGAGTATGTCTAAGAATGAGGCCAAGGAGCATAGTGTGGCTCTTATGGGGTAGGATCTGCCAAGGATAGCAGAGTATATCCTCACACCAAAGTTGAGATGTCCTGAAGGGATACTTGTGAAAATATTTTTTATTTACTATACCATATATGCTTGTGTATAAGCTGAGAAATTTTGGGCTGACTTTCAAGGCAGGTTTAGATGGATTCCCTTATATTTAGGTCAGTTTGGGAACAGCTCTGCCAATAGATCTGCAGCTCTCTGTCTCTCTCCTTTCTGCCTCTTGGATGGTTTCTCTGGAACTATACAACTTTTGCAAGTCCCACATTAACATAACAATTCTCACAGCTCATTGGCTTGTTCAGTTTCCTGGGTATCTGGCTGGTGAATCTTGCCCATATGCTCAGGGTTCAGCTGATCGCCATATTTGGGGTCAGGAAGGAATTTTCCTCCAGGGCAGATTGGAAGAGGCCCTGGGTTTTTTTTGCCTTCCTCTGTAGCATGGGGCACGGGTCACTTGCTGGAGGATTCTCTGCACCTTGAAGTCTTTAAACCATGATTTGAGGACTTCAATAGCTCAGACATAGGTGAGAGGTTTATCGCAGGAGTGGGTGGGTGAGATTCTGTGGCCTGTGTTGTGCAGGAGGTCAGACTAGATGATCGTAGTGGTCCCTTCTGACCTTAATATCTATGAATCTATGAGTATCTTGAAGCATTTCACAAAGTGTATCCATTTGTTTCCGCCTCATTGTGCTCTGTAATTTTTAATGTATACCATTCCATCAAGTGCAGAGCGGGAACATAGAAGAGGTTATAGAACAGAGCAGTATTCTACCATTAATGTGCATTAGTTGAATTTTCCTGTCATCTTACCTGCAGCCCTGCTGTGGAGTGGGGACCAGATGGAACCACTTGCAGAGGGAGCAGAGTGCTCCAGGTTGTCATCAAACTACCTCCTCCTCCTAATGGGGTGCAAAGTTAGAAAAGAGAAAAGCTATTTCTGTGCTTGTTCCTAAGTGTTATAAAACCAAGCTGTCAAGTGACATATGAAAAAAGTGATCACGTTGCCAGTTAATGCCAGTAGTTAACCTGCAGCTTTGGGCATTATAGATCAATAACTGATCATTTTTTAAACCTGTTGGGTAATAGTTAACCTCAACGCCAGTTAGCAAGGTATCACTGGCATAATTTGTGTCACCAATGTTATGGGCATGATTTCCAAAGGAGCATCAACCTGTCCTCCATTTGGGTGTGTTGCACAGTTTTTTGCACACTCACACATGCACACGCTTGCATGTACGCTTCTTGTGCACTGCCACCTGCACATGCAAATGGTAGATTTTATCACTCCGAGGTACCCACTGTCTATATCCACCTGTTTCTTGTTTTATACTTAGATTGTAAGCTCTCTGGGAAAGGGTCACTCTTTTTATTTTGCGTTTGTGCAGCACCAAGCACAACGGGGTTCAGCTCGATGACTGTGGCTCCTAGGCGTTAAAGTAAAATAAATAAATAATAATAATAAATATGGGTGAGAGTTCACAAAAAGTACACTTGCAGTTGTACGTGTACACGCACGAAGACTAACTTTTGAAGAGTAGGCCCAATAGATGTTCTCTCTTAGTGTGTGTGAATGAGAGCATTCCAGGTGCATTATGTTACACACACTGCCTTTTTTATTAGATCTCTGGTTGGTGCTAAAACTGTGTTTGGGGGTGGGGGGGAAGTGATTTGATTCTGAGATTTAGAGGTGACTTATGTCAAGATTATAGATTGTGCTGTGCAAAGATGGTGTTTTGATAAATAGGTTTATTCAGGAATCACAGCTGCAAAAATGGTAAGCGGAGGCAGATTTGTAGATCCTGTCCTGCGGGGGTTCTCCTCCCTGCCCCCCTTGAGAGAGTGAAAATCTGGAGGGAAGGAATTAAAGCAGCCTTTCATTACTGAGCTGGCAGTGGTAGTTGGCATTAACTGAGCCCTGCTGTTGGAAAAGTCTGGAGAATTGGTGCAGGCCTGTGCTCTCAGTTGGTGATGCTGAGACCACAGGTGCATAGAAGTCAAATGCAAAAGGAAAAGTGTGATAAAACAATAAATGTAATTTGAGTGAACATGAGCATCATGTGGCTGCAGAATGGCCAGGGAGTGCCTGTCAGCTTTGCCCTTCATTCACTTCATATTATTTTTTAAAAGCTTTGATTGTAAGCATTGTTCAGAATGTGCAGAGAATTACAGTAAATCCAGCCTTAAAACACAAAATTGAGCGTTAGGTCTCAGCTGTTCTGTGTGATCTCGGTGTCACGTTTCTCTAAAGAGCATTCATAATTCCTGCATTGCAACATTGGGGTTACAAAGTTCAACAGAGGTAGCGTCAGAGTGCTTCCTGGGGTGCTTGGCGTAGAGGTTGGAGAGGAAGGTGAAAGAAGATATTGGGGCTAGGGGCATTAGATGATAGCAGTACGGAGGGGGAAAGGAGCATTTGCAAGTATAAGGGAAAGAAAGAGTGATTCTGTTTCTCTAAGAGTCCCAAAACAGTCTACAGTTTTTATCCTGCTGTTCTCTTGTACCATTGTCATCTTTATTTTCCATAATTAAAAACTCTTCTAGTTGAGCCTACTGTTGCACTGAAAGCAGAGTGAATTTCCAGTACAAACAATGGTGGAAAATACAAAATGAAACATAAGAAAAACTGTTCTTTGCTCACTTTTAAGAGGTTATTCTCAAGTCTCCAGCCCATGAATGCCAAAGGTCTATTGTAGGGCTGGGGGTGGGGATCCGCATCTTGGTCTTCAGGAAATGACAAACTTTCAACCCGAGTGAGGTCTGTTTGCTTTTTTCAAGGCCGTCTCCACAAAGAAAAGGGCTGCGAATCTTAAAGGAAAGTTTAGATTAACCCAGCTTTTATTAAATACCCCCAAATTATTGAGCATTCATAGGCTTTGTAGAGCGCAAAAGCCAACTGTGCCTATATGAAATTCACTCTATTGACTCCCAAAATAGGAAGCCAGGAAACAGTAGCTAATGCCCTTCTGTCACAGTTGGTGTTGATACTATTTAAAAGGTATGCATATAATATATTTGTATGTGTGAAACATAGTATTTTAAGGTTTCAGAGTAAGAGCCGAGTTAGTCTGTATTCGCAAAAAGGAGTACTTGTGGCACCTTAGAGACTAACCAATTTATTTGAGCATAAGCTTTCGTGAGCTACATATTTGAAACAATTCAGAATTAAAGTGGGGAGAAAGCATTCAGCTATACAGGTCTAATTCCGAGTACAATCTGGGGAAGGCTGAGGATATGTTCCTGGTGACCATTATGCTGCTTTGATTTATTGGTCAGCTGAGTTAATTCATTATTTGTATATGATTATTTTTGCTGCTTGGTCATAATTTGTTACAGTAAACTTAATTAATGGATGAGGTGCCTAGAGCTTTCCCTGTAGGGTTTCTTATTGTTGCTTAAATCTGTATAAATAAATGAAAATATTTGGAGAGTGGTTGGCTCTGTAGATAACCTAATTCCCAGAATAGGGGTTTTCTGATGAATGTTTTTGACTCTAATTTGTAAGGCCATAGTATGAAAATTATTGACTTGAAAGGTTGTGTTTGTCCTGATGTTTGTCACTTACATGAAGAAGTCCCTTCTGATCCAAAAAATGCCATGTTCCCTGCTGTATTTGGCTAACTGGTAATCTAAAATGAGAGATTTCCATGCACAGTTGATGGTGTACCATGGGGCAGAAGCAGAGACAATGGGTCTGACCAGATGTTGCTATATGTAAAAGAGTTGGCATTCAGACATCACAGTGAGTGGCACTGTAGAATGATAGGTCAAGATTTTCCTGACAGAGGAAAATGAGGTTGCTCAGCACTTCTGAAAGTCAGGTCACTTATTTATGGACCCTTAACGTTAGTGACCCAACTTTGAACAAGTGCTATAGGAAAGGCTTTATTTCCTGTGAACAGTATGACTTGCAGATATTCATCCTTTGAGCATCCTCCTGCCTAAAGCCACGTGAAATGGAAGCATTGAATCCACATTTGTATACCCTTTGTCAGGTCACTACTCTAGGGTATCTTCTTCTCTGCTGGCATGTGTGGCAGCAGAGCTGAGCTGCTAGGGCATTGTTGGGAGTTCTAGGAGGAGATCCACATTTGCAGGACCTGCTCTAGTGGCCAATCTATGGTCTGCTATCAGACTGTCTACACTCCTGCATGGGTCTTGTCACTATTATTGCCTGTATTCAGCCTGCCCCTTCTGTGGCATGTAAAAATAACAGCGGGGAAGTTGCTGTTAATTGTTTTTGCATTATAACCAGTGCTGCTGTGAGGGGGGAAGATAGGCCATACAGAGGCCATTTCTCGGACTCCTCTCCCTTCGCTAGACATCTTTCCTGGCCACAAGGTTGCAGCAGCAGGAGGAGCTGCTTGAGGTGGCTATGCAGAATGGGGGATTCTACCATGTGTCTCTTTTCCCTCTGTGCATGATCACCACCACCCCCCCCGCCCAGTTTCAGACCACATTAGCCCCTATTTCTACTACCAAGTAGTAGATGGGAGTGTGTACCCCCAAGTCAGCTTTGTTCCAGAAGAAGTGGCCACTCTATCTATTTATTTTATTTTATTAACTGATAAATCCACTGTTGACTTCGAAGGGCTGGTGCAGGACCCTCAAGCCATTAATGCTGCTTACTGTGTGTTCTATGAAAACGAACTCTGCCAATTAAAAGTTTATCTCTGGGAAAGTATGCAAGGTTACATCTTCTCTTGCACAAGTGTATGGGATAGGAGCAGCGTGGCTCAGGAGTATTGATCTCTGTGACTGTCGTGAGAGAGGTGCCCTGGTTCTAACCCTTGCCAGCTAGTCACAATTTTTAATCTGTCGCATATGCTTATGTTTGGTGATGCTGATGCTCTGTGTGTGTCGCTGCTGTGGTCCTCACTGAAATTTCCACATCCTTGTGCTATAACTTTGATGTTATCATTTATACCTACTGTCCCAAACGGGGTTAATAGTCCATTCTCTCCTTTGTCAAGTGCTTTGAGGACTCTGGATAAAAAGCCCTCTAATAAGAGAGAAGCATAAACATTAACATGTGTGGCCTTCTGGGTAGCTTATCAAACAGACCCAGAAGAGTGAATTCTTTAGCAGAAAAGGTAAGATTTCCATGCTGTGTACGTTTCTAATACCTAAGTTATGATATCTTTACTTTACTTATACATTGCATTTTAGGGTACATGCTTTGACTAGGGTCCCAGTGTGAGCCAGCTATGGTCACTCAATTCTGGTGAACTGCAAAGAATGGGGCAGAAAATCCCCATAAAGCTGGTGGCTATTCCAGTGTTTAGATTTACCAAGCCAGCATAAAACAGCTTCCTTATTTCCTTACTGGTTACTCAGAAGTCCAAACAACACAGTTCCCTTAAAGTGATCCAGCCTCAGGCCTCCATCCAGGTAGCCATGTAAAATATGATGAACATTTCTGTAAATCTTATTTCATCATATAAAAGAAAATGTTGATCGGACACATTATCTCTCAGGTTATTGAATATTCCAGATCTTACCAAATACACACTACAGCCAATTCTTATTAACTAAACTAAAATGTATTAAAAAACAAAAGAGAGAGAGTATGGTTAAAAGATCAATATACATACAGACATGAGTTCAATTAATTGAAGTGCAGATTCATAGCAGAGATGGTGAGCTTTGTAGTTGCAAAGATTTTTTTTTAGAAATAGTTCATAGGTTATAGTCCAATGTCCAAATACCATATTCAGGGCGTACCAGCATAACTGGGACCTCAGTCTTGCGACTCAAACTTCCCCTGATGAAGCCTAAGCAGATCTGAGATGACAGAATCAGGACCCAAGGATCTTTTATACTATTTCATGTCCTCTTTGACAAATTGGGAGTTCCTCTGGGAACAAAAGGTAATTAGGATGACTTTGAAGGAGGTCCATCAACGGTATTTAGCTATCGTATTAACATAAGGCAATTTGCTTGTTCCTCCACCATTCACAGATTATTTGTTATACATTTCAAAGAGAGATGAATACAGAGATATCCCGTGTTTACAATTCATTTAAATGTTAGGATGTTCTTTTGATCTCTGAATTATCAGAATACAGCATAGACAGGGAGGGTTGATTACATTGTCGACACTGCTCATACATATGTAAATACACAAAAACACAAACATTATCTCCCCACATGTCTTTTGAGGGTTGTTTATTTTGTAGGATGTTTAACTCTTTCTAGCCATGCATCGCACATGCATAAGCTCTCTCTTTGTAACTGACAATATAGACAGTGAAATGTAACAAAAACATAAAGGATCAAATTCTACTCACAAAAACCAGCTGATAAACACAGCTGCAACTCCATACCTCTCTACCCATAGTCCCTTTCTCTCTCTCTCTCCGGGATCCGTATCAAATAGATGGGTTTGTGTAGCATGCACTGAAGGTCGACACATTTGAGCCAATTTGGGCAAATGAGGAGAGTAAATTTCAGGGCATAGAGAATAACCAAAATGACATCCAAAACAATTCCCTCCTCCCAGCAGGCAGGCACTTCTAACCCTGGAATGTGACTGAGCACATGGGCCTTGCAGCTTGCTTGAAGGTCAACAAATTCTGTGAATTCTGGACCATGGGATGGAGGTTAGGATTGAGGGAATAAATTCCAGAAGTCATGGGATGATTCTTGGAATACCCAGGACAGCGAGTCATCTTGTTAACACCCCTTCCTATCCCGGCCTGTAGTGAGAGGTATCCTTGCCCGTGTTGACTGGGTGTTAGCTCCCTAACACCATCAGTCTGTCAACCGCTCAAGTTCTCTCCTCTAGGCTCTCCAAGGCCTGTCTTCACCTTGCAGATTAACAGTAGGGGTGCTTATTCCTCTAGTAATATTTTTTCACTAAGCCATGCATCTTATAACTTGACAAATTCTTATATAATGAGTACTTGTGGCACCTTAGAGACTAACCAGTTTATTTGAGCATGAGCTTTCGTGAGCTACAGCTCACTTCATCAGATGTTTACCGTGGAAACTAAAGTCTGCTGCAGTTTCCACGGTAAACATCTGATGAAGTGAGCTGTAGCTCACGAAAGCTCATGCTCAAATAAATTGGTTAGTCTCTAAGGTGCCACAAGTACTCCTTTTCTTTTTGTGAATACAGACTAACACGGCTGTTCCTCTGAAACCTGTCTTATATAATGTTATCAGATCAGTGTTAGCGGGAACTTTCCTAACACTTAGGAAACAGACTCATATACAGTCAGTTAAGAACACATATGAACAGTATGCCCTTTGCTCCCAAAGAGGCAGATTTGAATGGGAAAGCTTAAGAGACTCAGTGCTGGGTCCAGGACAGTGGAACAGCTTACAGGAAAAGATCAGAATGCCTCGAATCTGACTGTTTTCAGAGCTCTGTTCAAAGCCCACCTTATCAGAGAAGCTTTCACAGAATAACCGAAGGTGAAGAATGAAGATGGGGAAGGAAGAATAAGAAGGGAGAGTGAAGACAAACAAGAATAACCAACAGAAAGTCTCTCCAACTATAAGCTATTGAATTCTAGAATGGCGAGAGCAAAGTTCCATTTCAGATGACATATGCATGCTCCTCTTAAACTATATTCGGCACATAGATACTGTGGTGATTGGTGCTGTATAAAGCCCATAGATAAATGAGATAGGAGTCTGTGCATCTACAGCAGAGGCAGCTTTAAGGCCTATATAAAATCTGTCTGCAAGCTTCTAATAAAGTAAAATACTTATGTCCAAGGTGCAGGAAGCATGGCGTTTTCATTTTTTTTTCCAGAGATGAACATATTGTCTCGTTTCTCTTGTTTAAAACAATGAGATCTCCTGAGACACTCCCTCCATCGCATCCCCCCCTCCCCTGACTCCAGTGAGATTTAGGTGAAATCAAGGCTGCAGTGCACTGTATAAAGCTTAGGTCAGAAATTCTCATTTCTTTCACACAGGCTTCCAGTAAGACTCTAAGGCCTCATCTGGCTTCTGAGGATGATGGGTCAGGAACAGCTTTTTCATACTAACAGATTTTCCTTTGGAAGCCCGATGCTGCTGCACCTGCAGAGATTAACAAAATAGTCAATAACGCTCAAAAGTCAAAATTGTAAAGTAACAGTTGGTTTGATAAGATGGGAAAGCTGCTGCAAAAAGCAATTAAAATGGATGATCAAGATTTAACATAATATGGAATTCTACTTTGATCTACAGGAAAACACATTCTATCCACAGGAAAAAAATCCTCCTTTAAGACCTCTGAAATAAGGAGTGTATTTTTAAATGGGTAAAACTCTCTAATAATTTTCTGTCTAATGAACTATTATGAAAAATAGCATTAATACAGTTCATTGATGATAATGAACATTGGTTCTGTAGATGCATTTAGTTTCTCTACAGTAGATTTTCTATATATTTGAACCTGAGCATTTTATCTGTGTCATTTAATTTTCCTGAAAACCCTGTATTGAAGCTTGGATATGTTTCCTTTTCCCTTTTATGAATAGGAGACTCCTCATGGGAGTCTAGTTTCTGGCAATGGGTTAATGATGATTAGAACCTTGATATGTACTAGCTTCTACTCTTTTGTCATGCTGCTCACTCTCAAATGGCTTCTGTCCTGCCCAGCCAGTTACTTCATGGACTGAGGACACAATCTTATATTGCTTTCTCAGATGTGTGCTTTTCCCTGAGTTCCAGACTATTCCCCCTATTTTAGACCAAAGTCATCACAATTTGGTTTCTTCCTGAGCAATATTCTGCCTTTTCATAGACCTCTGCTCCTTACTTAATAAGATTGAATGTTGATATGTTTCCAGATCCAGATATGCCAATCATGCCTTAATGGACTATAATGACTTTAATTGGATGAGAATAACAAGACAACAAAATAACAAAAATTAATAAATGGAGCTTAGTGAGTAGCTCCTTCTTTACAAGCTACATGCAGCTCACCTCATTCTTATATCAGGTCAAGATTCTTAGACGTGACGAGTAACTTTTGGGTGCCTTTTGATGACACCTTAAAGGAGCTTGATTTTCAGTGCTTTTGGGAAAAGGGGGACCCCTTTAATGTGTCAGTACCCAAAATAACTAGCTGCTTTTGAAAATGTTGGCTTTAGTCCTCAACTTCAGCTGCAACAGAGTGTCAGACTCTCTGCTCCAGGAGGCACTTGCTTATGTCAGAGAGAAGCTCTTTTTCTTGTTGATTTAACACCTCTACCATAGCAGTCTCAGGTATTCCTTTGTATCACACCTTCTCTTTCATTTCTACCTTTGTAGTTCAGTAATCTTATTTCTCATGACTGTTGTATTTTTAAAGACATCACTGAATGTAGACACACATTTCTTTGGATAGTTTCCACTGGCAATAGCTTCTGTTTGCCTAATCACTACTTAATATCTTAAGAACATTTACAGGGCAGCAGCTTCTCTTTTACTTTCTGTTAATCTCCTGGGTTTATTTGATTAAGGTGTTTATGGATAACACTCTCAAGGCCAAATTCTCAAAAATGGCCTTTGAATTAGCACACACCAGTTCTTGTGTACCTTGAAAATCTAAATTTCATGCTTCAATTGTATCTGTGTTTGAAAATTTTATAGCAGAACTACCTAGTTTGATAGCAGGTGATCTGTAGGGTGCTCAACATTTTTGAAATTCAGCCTATATGTTTTGGTGCCTAATTCTGGATTTTTGAATTTAACTTTAGTCACCCAGGTATGAACATTTTTGGTCCAGAAGATTACTGCTTTTCTTACGATCCTCCTCTGTCGCTGGGACTGAGCTTGTGCACACAGTACCGGTGAGGTGTGACTCAATAAATGCTTTGCAGTATACAGAAGAGCATTAAACAGATCTTTCACCAGATCCAAGGAGTGCACACCCCACTGAAAGAAATTAATATATGCAGAGAGATAATCTTTTTAAAGATTTAAAGGCAGAATCAGACTGAATGAATTGAAGACAATGAAACAACTCACACGCACAAGATTAGCAAAAGGCTCAGAGAGAAGATGGAGGTCATGGAAGCATGATCTCACTGCTTTAGTGAAAAGATAATTGTATTTCCAGAAGTAGGAAGGAAATAGAAATATGCTTGTTTTTTATTAATTCCCTCCTTCAGGAAATTTTGTCAGTTGAGGATTCTGTCTCAGACTTTGATATAGAAAGAGCACATGAGATGTGATAGCCCAAACTTGCTCCAGATCAAAGGCCAAGAGCAGTAATTATTAAAATCTTGAGATTCCAAGAGTCAGACAGATTGCTTCACTTAGAAGGGAAAAGGATTCAATTACATACTAAGGCCATAAGATAATGTTCTTAGATCTGAGAGCTGAAATTCAATTTAGAGGGTTGCAGGATGGTGCCCTGCAAAACTCCAGGCCCAGATTATTTAACACGTATGAGGAAATGGGTGGCTTCCTGGATGTCCTTACAGACATTGATAACGAGAAGGAAAAGAGACCAGGAACAGACACCTACCCATCAGAGAAATGGAGAGGAACTGAGCTAGAATGTGCATATTAGTGAGAATGAAAGCGAGTTTCAAGATGATAATGCTGTTTATTGTCATGAGAAGGAAAGAAGGAGAGTTTTAGCAGGCTGATCTTTTAACTGTTTGCTCCCAGGTTATGTTAATAGTTGTTGGTAATTGTTTTACCTGCAACAACCAATGCTTTTAGACAGAAGAAGCTGGAGGGGTGGGGAGGAAAAGAGGGACTCTGGAGGCTGTTTTTAGGTACAAAGGTGCCCAAAGTGGAAATGGCTGGGAGTGGGGAGTGTCGAGGGGCTGCCTACTCCTCCAAGTTGCATTCACCAGAGCTCTGAAATATCTGAGGATGTAGGCCTCTTTTTGGATTTTATTTAGAACATATAAATGCTTATAGGTATTGTCATAAAAATAAAGGGAAGGGTAAACCCCTTTGAAATCCCTCCTGGCCAGGGGAAAGCTCCTCTCACCTGTAAAGGGTTAAGAAGCTAAAGGTAACCTCGCTGGCACCTGACCAAAATGACCAATGAGGAGACAAGATACTTTCAAAAGCTGGGAGGAGGGAGAGAAACAAAGGGTCTGTGTCTGTCTGTATGCTGCTCTTGCCAGGGACAGAACAGGAATGGAGTCTTAGAACTTTTAGTAAGTAATCTAGCTAGGTATGTGTTAGATTATGATTTCTTTAAATGGCTGAGAAAAGCATTGTGCTGAATAGAATAACTATTTCTGTCTGTGTATCTTTTTTGTAACTTAAGGTTTTGCCTAGAGGGGTTCTCTATGTTTTTGAATCTAATTACCCTGTAAGATATCTACCATCCTGATTTTACAGGGGGGATTTCTTTATTTCTATTTACTTCTATTTTTTATTAAAAGTCTTCTTGTAAAAAACTGAATGCTTTTTCATTGTTCTCAGATCCAAGGGTTTGGGTCTGTGGTCACCTATGCAAATTGGTGAGGCTTTTTATCCAACATTTCCCAGGAAAGGGGGGGTGCAAGTGTTGGGAGGATTGTTCATTGTTCTTAAGATCCAAGGGTCTGGGTCTGTAGTCACCTAGGCAAATTGGTGAGGCTTTTTACCAAACCTTGTCCAGGAAGTGGGGTGCAAGGTTTTGGGAAGTATTTTGGGGGGAAGGACGCGTCCAAACAGCTCTTCCCCAGTAACCAGTATTAGTTTGGTGGTGGTAGCGGCCAGTCCAAGGACAACGGGGGGAATATTTTGTACCTTGGGAAAGTTTTGACCTAAGCTGGTAAAGATAAGCTTAGGAGGTTTTTCATGCAGGTCCCCACATCTGTACCCTAGAGTTCAGAGTGGGGGAGGAACCTTGACAGGTATATATTTACTCTTTTATAATACCTCACTTGGAGCCCTGTAGACAAGAAGCAGCATGAGACTGGTCCACAAAAGGGCCCCCAATCTGTCTTCTGGGTTTGTAAACACTTTCCTTGATTATTTCTTTTCTTCTTTTTCTATTCCTCTCCCACATCTTGCAGAGATATCCGTATTATATTGTACAGTTTTTTCAAGTCTTACTCCATGTCCCTTAATTTAATTTTCTTAGCAGCGCTTTCCAAAGCAAAATGACGGAGCTGAAAATGTATGCAGAGCTGAAATCGGAAGATCATGCTGACCTCACTATATCACCATCCATCTTAAACAATTGGGAGCAGTCTCCTATAGGTCCCAACTTCTTCAGCCTTTTAGGCAAAAATATGGGGCCCTGCAGTGTGGCCCAAATATCAGAAGACCCTGGCTGTTTCAGATCAAGGGCAGAAGCTTGTTCCACAGAAGAGAGCCCCTTGTGGAGCATCCTCTACTACCAGCTCCCTTTGTCAAATCAAGGGAGATTCAGCTTGAGCATCATTCCTGACCATAACTGAGGCAGCGTAACACAGGGAAGGAGGTGGTCTTTGACGTAGCCTGATCCCAAGCCATTTAAGCCTTTACAGGTCAAAACCAACACCTTAAACATCACCTGGAAACCCATAGGTAGTCACTGTAGACTGTAGAGCACTGGTGTCTCATGCTACCAATAAGATGTACACATACCAATCAGGCTGCTGCAGCCTGCACCACCTTTTGTTTCCAGATAGTTTTGAGGCATGCCCCCATGTAGAGCCCACTGGAGCAGCCCAGCCTTGAGGTGGCAAAAGGCCTGGGTTGCTATAGGAAGGCCTACATCCAAAATGCAATCTCCTGATCAGGCAGAGATGGAAGGAAATATTCCTGATCATGGCATGATCCTCTAGCAGCAGCTGGGGATCTAACAGTACCCCTGTGTTACAAGCTTGAATAATATATGAGAGAAACACCCTCAATAAAACAAGGAGATATTATCCATACCATATCTTCCTTTTTTATTTCTGGCTCAGAAGCATCACATTGGTCTTAGCCTGGGTTAAGCTTTATCCAGCTACCTCTGATTTGTGCTGTAGCCTTCTCCAAACACTGAGCCAGGTGTTCCCCGGTTACTGGTGGGATCAGGTGAAGTGCTCAAATGAGGATTTCTGCTAACCAACTGTCATAACCATAGGGGTAACTTAAATTCCCCCTTACCTGTAAGGGGTTAAGAAGCTCAAGTAACCTGGTTGGCACCTGACCAAAGGAACCAAGGGGGACAAAAGATACTTTAAAATTTGGTGGGGGGGGGGAGAGGTTTTGTTTTGGGTTCTTTGTTTTCTGTGGCCGTTCGCTCTTGGGACTAAGAGGGACTGGACATCAATCCATGTTCTCCAAATCTTTCTGAACAAGTCTCTCATATGTCGTGGAAAAATTAACCACGCGTTGTGTTTGGACCAGAACAAGCCTGAGGCTCCTTTATGGATGACAAGTGCAGGGGGGTAACAGCCCTAAGTAGCTGCCCCCCGATGCAAAGCAAACACAGCTTTTCAAAGCTTAAAACCACAGACAAATTACACATACTTCCATATTAATTACCTTATTTGGAATACATTGCAAAATTAAGACTGGTCAAAAGCAAAAAACAAGCTTCTCCCCCACTAGGCCCTTCCTGTTATTCACTCTCTGTTCTTTTGCGGTCAGCGACCTTTTTAACACAACTGTTGCGGTTATATATTTCATAAGCTTGACTATTGCAAATTTGTTCTGTCTGGGGACTTTTCCATCCTGCCCCTTCATGCCCTTTCTGCATGGAAAACCATTGTTCCATTTTGGGGACTTTCCACTGTGACTTCTCCTACCCCTTGACACACATAAGCAAGCAGGATCTCAGTTTACGGCCTGCAGGCAAGCTTGACCAAAGTCAAGGCCTTGACCTCAGTTTTATGTCCTGTTAATTTTCCCTCACACATATTTCAAACTTGTAAGTAACAGCCATGCAAGGCGTATTAGTTTATCTTTGTTTTCTCAACTTGTGAATTTTCCCTTTGCTAGAGGGAGATTTATCCCTGTTTTGTTGTAGCTTTGAAACTAAGGCTAGAGGGGTTCCTCTGTGCTCTTTGAATTTTCTGCTACTCTGTAAGGTTAACTACCAGCCTCAGTTTACAGAGGTGATTCTTTTGCCTTTTCTCTTTAAATAAAATCCTTCTTTTTAAGACCTGACTGATTTTTCCATTGTTCTAAGACCCAGGGGTTTGGGTCTGTAGTCCCTTTGTAACCAATTGGTGAGGATATATGCTCAAACCTTCCCCCGGAAAGGGGGCGTAGGCTTGGGGGAATATTTTGGGGGAATAGGACTCCAAGTGGTCCTTTCCCTGATTGTTTGTTAAATCACTTGGTGGTGGCAGTGATCCCAAGGCAAGAAAGGAATCTGTGCCTTGGGGAAGTTTTAACCTAAGCTGGTAAGAATAAGCTTCGGGGGTCTTTCATGCGGGTCCCCACATCTGTACTCCAGAGTTCAGAGTGGGGAAGGAACCCTGACACCAACCTTCTTTGTTTCATTGCTGAGATGAAATTTATATTATCAGAGAGTCATATCTTCTTATTTGCTTATGTTTCAGGCATCAGGCTCTTCTCTGGCCTTTCAATGTTAAATCCTTCTTGCTCTTTTGAAAGACAGTGTCTCATTATTTCTCAAATGGCCAGCAAAATAATCGTTTTCTTCTTCCTTTTTCCAAAATGTTAGTGTCCCACACTAGCTACCAAATGTTGTCTGCCTACTGCTTTCTATAGTCTCTCTTTAGATTGCTGTGAGTTTTTGACAAGACCAGCACTGTTTTCCTTGAGCCAGAAAAGTGTAAATAATTATGTGCACAACAGGAATCCTCAGGGCCCGTCTGCTTACCTCTACCTTGACAGGTTATTCTTTCACTTAGTCATTTTTACTTTTTATGTTTCACTGAACCTGCATTCAAGGGAAGAAGTTTTCTTTTAGGAAGAAGTCTGACTCACCTTGACAATTCTAAATATAGAATTGCCTGAGAGATGGGAGCGTGCATGTAATAATACAGTTTTATTTATCAACTTCTTCCTTAGCCTTATCTTATGGTATATTTCTGAACATGCCATCTCTCCTCCTATCTCTTTAAAGGGTTATCAGAGTTTAAAATATATTCAAATATTAGACCTTTAGTTAAATTTAACTAATTAAGATTAACCACCACTTAATTAAGATAACATCCTCAGGATAATTAAACTTCCTTAGATGGCATGACAAAGCCCCAGTGATTTACAGCCTATTCTGCTCCATTCTGAGAAAGTATCAGAGGGGTAGCCGTGTGAGTCTGGATCTGTAAAAGTGGCAAAGAGTCCTGTGGCACCTTATAGACTAACAGACGTATTGGAGCATAAGCTTTCATGGGTGAATACCCACTTCGTCAGATGCATGTAGTGGAAATTCCCAGAGGCAGGTATAAATATGCAAGCAAGAATCAGGCTAAGGATAATGAGGTTAGTTCAATCAGGGAGGATGAGGCCCTCTTCTAGCAGTTGAGGTGTGAACACCAAGGGAGGAGAAACTGCTTTTGTAGTTGGCTAGCCATTCACAGTCTTTGTTTAATTCTGAGCTGATGGTGTCAAATTTGCAAATGAACTGAAGCTCAGCAGTTTCCCGTTGAAGTCTGGTCCTGAAGTTTTTTTTGCTGCAGGATGGCTACCTTTAAATCTGCTATTGTGTGTCCAGGGAAGTTGAAGTGTTCTCCTACAGGTTTTTGTATATTGCCATTCCTAGTATCTGATTTGTGTCCATTTATCCTTTTACATAGGGACTGTCCAGTTTGGCCGATGTATATAGCAGAGGGGCATTGCTGGCACATGATGGTGTATATTACATCGGTGGACATGCAGGTGAATGAACCGGTGATGGTGTGGCTGGTCTGGTTAGGTCCTGTGATGGTGTCACTGGTGTAGATATGTGAGCAGAGTTGGCATCGAGGTTTGTTGCATGGATTGGTTCCTGAGTTAGAGTTACTATGGTGCGGTGTGTAGTTGCTGGTGAGAATATGCTTCAGGTTGGCGGGTTGTCTGTGGGCGAGGACTGGCCTGCCTCCCAAGGCCTGTGAAAGTGAGGGATTGTTGTCCAGGATGGGTTGTAGATCACTGATGATGTGTTGGAGAGGATTTAGCTGAGGGCTGTATGTGATGGCCAGGGGAGTTCTGTTGGTTTCTTTCTTGGGCTTGTCTTGCAGCAGGAGGCTTCTGGGTACACATCTGGCTCTGTTGATCTGTTTCCTTATTTTCTTGTGTGGGTATCATAGTTTTGAGAATGCTTGGTGAAGATCTTGTAACAGATCAACAGAGCCAGATGTGTACCCAGAAGCCTCCTGCTGCAAGACAAGCCCAAGAAAGAAACCAACAGAACTCCACTGGCCATCACATACAGTCTTCAGCTAAAACCTCTGCTTGAACTAACCTCGTTATCCCTAGCCTGATTCTTGCTTGCATATTTATACCTGCCTCTGGGAATTTCCACTACATGCATCCGATGAAGTGGGTATTCACCCACGAAAGCTTATGCTCCAATATGTCTGTTTGTTTATAAGGTGCCTCAGGACTCTTTGCCATTCTGAGAAAGATATTTTACGAAGACTCTTTGATTGGCCTGAGCAACAGTCATTTGGCAAAGATCAAGAACTCTGTACAAGTTGCACTTACGCTAGTGAGGATTAGAGAATGTTCTTGGCAAATTTTAATGTTGTTTATTAAAGGAAGCACTTCCTAATGTTTTAACAAACATTCCCTATATTGTGTGTGAGAAACTGATCTCAATTAGCAAGACTTTTTTAATGAGTCAAGGTGATAAATTTATTCTTTTCACCCCATAATCTATCCGTTTTTGTAAAATAGAATTTATGCTTGCCCTTTCAGAGACAGCTTAGTAAGAAGTCATGTCTGGTTGCAGAAATCTGTGCTGTATTTTTCACAACAGTACATTCAGTCTCTGGTTTTAAAAATAATTTATTTCTGAGTAAGGCTTAGCATAAAGAAAACAAATATAATAGTACTATAAAGATACTGTAATAGTATCTATAAAGAATCTTATATTAGTAAATACTGTAGGCTGAATTTATCCGAATGCAGATTTGTTCATTTAAAATCAAAATGGTTAATTCAAAGTGTGTTTTCCATAGAAGAACTGGGTGTATGAATCAACATTTAAGGTGTGTGGCGTGATTCTCCTCCCACTTAAATTAGTTTTACACCGATGCAATTCCAGTTTGTTTTCAATCATGTGAGAGGAGAATCAAGTCCTGTTTGTGTGTATGGTCTTATGTAAGAAGAAAGGTTGGGGTTTTTTTTTTACCCATTTTGCTCATCAAAACGTAAACATTCATGTAATAAGATGCTTTAGGTACCATGTAGCATTTGAAAATGCACTTTCTACAATTAGAGCTTGTTGATCATAGTGCACATCTTGCTTAAAAGAGACATCTGTGATACAGGGTTAGGAATGGGAATCTGTAAATCAGTTTCATTCTTGCTTTAACACTTGTTTAAAATCAGAAGAAGAACTGTGGGGCTTGAATCCTCAACTTGTGTACAGTGTTTAGATCCTGGTCTATGTACCAAGACCTCTAGGCACTATGATAATACAAATAATAAATAATTGACGTAACTCAGTTGAAGTCAATGGAACTATGACAGTTTACACCAGCTGAGGATCTGGCCTTTAATGTTTAACTATGGGCTGCAGTGAATAAGTAAAAGGAGGTGAAGCAGGTGAATTTCCCAGCTTTTGATCCACATTGTTATTCATTGTTAACAAGCAAAAAAGTAGGTTAGAAGTAAGGATATAAACCCCTGTTCAGCAAGATTCTCAACCTAACTTTGATCAGGTGAGCAATCCCATTTCAGTTTTTCATCAATAAAAGTTGAGATAGTCAGTGAGACTATTTAAGGATAGGCATGTACTTAAATACCTGGCTGAGTCAGGGCCTGATTCACCAAAAAAGCACAGATTATATATTTGGAGTCTACATCTGACCAAGTGATTCATCAAAACTCATTCAAGCTAGGGCATACATTTTTTTTAAATGTAAAGCTGAATTTGGGTGAAGACTGTATTTCAAATTATTCTCTCAAGACTTTTATCCTCATTCAGGAGACTCAAAATATTTCCTTTGGTAGCTGTAGTTAGGAAAATTCTCCATAGTATGTTTTTAGCTGATCCTTTGTCTACCTGAATCTTATGACAGGGCTTGAGAGCACTGTTAGGACTCGTACAAAATTTTCCATCAAAACTTTTTTTTTTTCAGTGGAAAATAGGGATTTCAACTAAATGAACATTTTAGTAGGAAGTGTCAGGTTTCCTTGAAAATGTTTTTCAGAAAAACAAAAATTTCAATGGAAAATAGATTTTTGGCAGTTTTTGTTTGCCAAGAACATTTGTTTTCAGCAGTTACAGAAAAGTCTAAACTTTCCACTGGAAATTTCAACTGAAATGACATATTTATGCTTTCATCAAAATTCTGTGTGCAAAAAAAAAAAATCCTTTTCTGAGCAGCTCTAGGCACTATTCTCTCTACTTTTTAACTTTGGGTCAGTTGTTGCAACTTTTAAGGCTCTCAGGTTGTTGTCTAGGAGCCTTGGGAAGTCCTTCTCCTTTTGTAGATTGAAGAAGCACATTTAGCTAAAATCTGTCTAAGTCTGTGTATTGACCCTGTATCCTATTGTTCCTACTGTATATAGAATCTCATCCTATGAAATGTTTCAGAGGAACAGCCGTGTTAGTCTGTATTCGCAAAAAGAAAAGGAGTACTTGTGGCACCTTAGAGACTAACCAATTTATTTGAGCATGAGCTTTCGTGAGCTGTGGCTCACGAAAGCTCATGCTCAAATAAATTGGTTAGTCTCTAAGGTGCCACAAGTACTCCTTTTCTTTTTGCATCCTATGAAATGATGTTTTAAAAAAGAATATATTGAAATGTTCCCAGCCAAACACAGAACTTTAGGGATCAGTGAAATATCACTTTAGGGAACATATGCTCTTGTGATAAGTTTTGTAACTGAAAAATCAGAGGAATGGAAGCAATGACAGCAATGTATATTCTTCTGTAGAGAGCAGAGAAAGAAACACATGCCCCTCAACAAAGGGAAAACAGTGTTCCTTGTTTATTTTTGTTAATCTGGGAAGGATATGTGCCATTATTCCTTTATCACTGTTTTTGCCTCCATCTGAATGTCAGAATGGGATTGAGTCTTGTATAGTTGCCCTTCTTTCCAGATACTCTGTGTCCCCTTCAGTTTCTATAGTATGTCAATTCTCAGTTTAAAAAGAAAAGTATATTACTGTACAAAGGAAGTCCTACGTTTTATACTCACTTTTACCAAACCATCACAGCAGTGACATGCTTATTATTCCTCAAGAGTTATTTCACTTTGTCCGGACCTGTAGTTGAACACTTCAACTTCTTTTCTGAAAATTCTGTATTCATTATAATTAATCTAAAATAATCCGCAATTGTTTACAAACGTAATTCCTTGTGGTTGACAAATGTAATTCCTTGTGGTAGGCGTTTGCGGCTGCTTTTTAAGTGGTTAGCACCCAGCAACTGTGTCCAATGTACATCACAAGGCATCAAGAGATAGTGTTTCATAGCAGCCATTGGAAGTATTTTTGTGGCTAATCCTCACAATAGGCTTTCCTCTCACTTTCAGCACTCCCACACACTTAAGGAAAGCAATATGCTAAAGTGACAGGAAACAATCAAAATGGTCACTATACACTTCATTTTTTGGTATAATCAGCATCCTAACCACATTGTCTCCATCCTCAGGCATACCCACTTCCCACCTACTGCCCAGAGCTCACGTTCGTACCAGTGCAGAGTTTTACTCATGTTGCATAGCACTCCTCACATTTTTCTGTGTTATACAAAAGTCTCCCTCTTCAGGTGCTGAATCAACACTGAGTGATTTGCCTCTCTGCACCTTTCTCTCAGCAGCAGCCTGCAGTATTGAGGCCTGAGAGATGTATTGAGTGCATAATAGTTATTGTGTTTGACTTACCTATGCCAGGCCGGCTCTACCGTTTTTGCTGCCCCACGCAGCGCTCTGAATTGCTGCCACCGTGAGCGGCTGAAGAGATGGGAGCTGCTGCCAAATTGCTGCCGCCGCGAGCAGTTGAAGATAGAGGTTGCTGCAGAAACGCCTGTGACAGGGTGGGGCCAGATGGTTACAGGAGAGCAATAGAAGGCAGATATATTAGCCCCAGGTTAAGTAGGTCCCTTTTCCCGGGGTAAGGTAACAGGGAAGGTTCCAGAACAATCAGGAACCTTCTGGAGACAATTAAGACAGACAGGCTGATTAGAACACCTGCAGCCAATCAAGAAGCTGGTAGAATCAATTAAGGCAGGTTAATCGGGGCACTTGGGTTTAAAAAGGAGCTCACTTCAGTTTGTGGTGCGCATGTAAGGAGCTGGGAGCAAGAGGCACTATGAGCTGAGAGTGAGAACACATACTGTTGGAGGACTGAGAAGTACAAGCATTATCAGGCACCAGGAGGAAGGTCCTATGGTGAGGATAAAGAAGGTGTTGGGAGGAGGCCATGGGGAAGTAGTCCAGGGAGTTGTAGCTGTTGCACAGCTGTTCCAGGAGGCACTCTAGACAGCTGCATTACACAGGGCCCTGGGCTGGAACCTGGAGTAGAGGGCGGGCCCGGGTTCCCTCCAAATCTCCCAACTCCTGGTCGGACACAGGAGGAGTTGACCTGAACTGTGGGTTCACGAAAACGGCCAAGCTGAGGGCTGCTGTGAAGCTCCAAGGCGAGCAAATCCGCCAATAAGTGCAAGACCCACCAAGGTAGAGGAGGAACTTTGTCACATGCCTTAATAGCACCCGGACTGCTGCCACTTGCAGATTGCCGCCTCAAGCACCTGCTTGGAACGTGGATGCCTGGAGCCGGCCCTGACCTACGCAGTCACAGCACTACCAGTATCTGTTGCTTTGTTTGTTAGGCTACCTTGAATATGAAAGGCACTATTATATATTACTGTATATTCAATCAAAATAGATCTGTTCTAGATAACTGTACTACAACTGTATGGTTATTCTTTGCCTCACTATAACTATTTGCAGAAAGAAAGCAGAAAATCCCATTTGTAGATATATTTTTTAATTTGGTGGTGGCTGGAATGGCTAGTAATTATTAGGTGCATGCTCTGTGCTTCAGCACTTTTCATTGCTGTAGAAATAAATCAGGAGAGGAGGGTTCATTGTTTTATTAGCTCCCTGAAGGAATCAGATTGTCTTGTGAGCCTGCACTTTTACTTGTTTTTGATTTGCTGTTAGGGAGCAATGACTCTGAATGGCACTTTGACATGGGGCTGCTAATCTAGAAAACTAAGCTAAATCCAGGCCAGGATGGAATAATTAGTGTTAAAATACGTTGAATTCGTGGCTTTTTCAGTGCAATGTATCCAAATAAAGCTTGCTGGACTTTCAGATAACGCAGATGCACCATGGATTTCTTTGTCCAAGTTACTAGGGTGCTTCAGAGATGAGTGGTCTCATAGAGTTTCAAAAGCTTTGCCGGGGGAAGCGGCTTAATGGCTTTACTGAGGCACTTCAGGCATCTGCGAAACGTTTGTTAAAAATGAGCGTAAGCAGAACAGCAGGAACAAGGGATGTGAGCAAGCTTGTGACCCCTTCTGAGTTTGTGACTGAAGAGTTCAGAATCACTGTGCCTTAATTTAAAAACTTTCTGCCACTTGAGTCTTGATGCGAGGAGTGGGGCGGGGAGGGGTAAGAGATGTGCAGGCAGAATGTGAATGTAACTCCCTCACTGCCTTGAGATACTGTAAGAGGAATTAAGAGCTATTTACACGTTCATGTAATCTGGAAATTTCTTTGCAAGAGGCAACAACTATCAGACTTAAGAAATAGCATATGGAAAAAAGAGGGAAGCTGTGAATGCCTCTTGCTACAGCAAGGTGTGTTTATGGCTAGTATATTTGACGCAAAGAATATGTATTAATGCTACAGTTCGGTTCACATGAACCGGTCTGAGGGGTATAAATGAGTGAAGAAGAGAGCTTTCTGTGAAATTCCATATCACCATAAACAAATGCTGTTCTGTGCACTCAAGAGCTGGGCCTTACAACAGAGACAATAAATGCTTTTGGTATCTTAGAGACTAACAAATTTATTTGGGCATAAGCTTTCATGGGCTAAAACCAACTTCATCGGATGGATTTTTTTTGCTGATACAGACTAACACGACTACCACTCTGAAATAAATGCTTTGTTGTTGTTGTTTGGATTCGTTTTTTGTTGTTGTTTTTTTTACTGGTGCTTCAGTCTCAAGTTCAGCTTTTAAGTGTCTTGTTGCTATGGAGAAAGAGTCTCTTGTATCCTATGCAGTGAGTGCATATAGCAATACTCCTTTCCAGTTCCGTGGTGGTGCTGTGATGCCTCTGCATTCTGCAGCTTTTTCCCAAGGAAATCCAGCTCTAACCTGTATGTTGTCTCTTGATTGTCTCTGTCCCTGACTTTTTGATCTCTCTCTCTCTCCCCCCCGCCCCTTTGTGAATGCTTTTTTTCTATCCTTTTTCTCCATCTCTACTCTTACCTGTATCTCCTCTTCTGCCTTTACTTCTCAGCAATGCCTCTCTTTACCTGCACAATTAAATGAAACTATTGGCTTGCCCTTATCTCCTTTCTCTGACATACTTTTTTCTCTGCATCTCTGCTCAGTGAGGCATACCACACTGCTCTACAAGCGATAGTACCATATATTTTTCTGCTACTCCATATTTTTTTTAACTGAAGCATTCTAGCACTCAGGTATCTAATATACAGTAGCAACAAATAATAGTACTTTGACTGAACAATAATATGACACCATTAAAGCGTTGTGAGTTCTTACTGCTGCAGGGAAAGTATAATTTCTTGCATTTCAAAAAACTTACAAGTCCACTGTTCAAGCAGCAGCACCAGGATATAGTATTTCATATATATAAAGCTGAGTTCATTGCCACTGCAGGGGTATGGAATGGTCACAGGTATGCAGTCTGAGAGCATCAGTTTATAATGATCCATGCCCACAGGCTATCCATCCAGAGTTTCTGTCACCTGCTAACTGTGTACATGTGGTATGCTTATATGTAACTGGTGATTTCCCTTTTGGAAGAATATGCCAGAAGAGTGGGTATCGGGGCAGAGCAGGAAGGGGGGCGATATGTGAGGATGGAGTGAAGCGAGAACCTACATAGGTTCTGAAAGTTAAGAAAAACATCAGACCTTTTGAATACTCTTCTGAACAGAGCTCCATAGCTGTTGAGTTTCCCTTATCAATAGCTCTTACCCTTATAGGAAACCTCTATACATATTTTTCCAAAGTTGAGGCTAGGTTACTGAGTGCTTTTATATATGTACTCTTGCCACACTACTGCTGAGGTCTGCAAGGATTAGATAAAGGGGAAAAGTAGAGTATTTTTTCATTTTGGTGAGTCCTGAATGAACAGGGGGAGCTTGGAAAGGGCAGAGTACCCGCTGTGAATACAAGCCCCCCTTTTCTTGTCTTCTCCATAGTTTTTATGTAGTTGATCACAAGTTTTTCAAAAGGCTCAGCTCCCATTTAGGCCCCTAAATGAAGTGGCCAGGTTTTCAACGTTCTGAGCACCCAGCAGCACCTGTTGAGCTGCTGAGCACTTCGGACAACCTAGTGCTAGCTGTATTGAACTGGTCTTTTTATATGCAGCAGTCATGTGCATGTGGTTGGGGTGAAGTGGCCCCACTTGTTCATTTGGTTACCTTCACTTTAATATTATATTACATTGAAACTCAGTCTGTTCACTGAATTATCTCTGATACCCTGCTGTGGAGAAAGCCAGCTCATCTGTTCCTGCTGCTCTTAGCTGAGATTGTTATTAAACTTCCATTTGTTAATTGCCCTGTGTCTGTTACCAGCCTGGGGAGTCTAACCTTGCCACTGTGGTGGCCACCCCTTAAGCACATGCATCTGTTTACCTATGCTCAGGTATCCTTTCTTTCTTGGGCGAGCATTGGTTTGGCCACTCAGGCACAGAATCAGGTTACACCTCTTTGTGGATCCTCTTAAATTGCATCCATATTTCCTTAGTCTCCTGAGAATAACCCAGAATTTCAGCTAACCTGTACCACACTCTGTACATTTAACACAAGGGTGTCAAACTCCTTCTGTTCTGAGGGTTGAACTCCTTTCCCAGTAATAGACCATGGGCCAATAAAAGATACTACCTCACTCACCTTGTTTCTCTGATATTCTGGGACTGACAGGGCCACAACAACTCTGCATACCTGGACCAGGTTGTAAGTTTAGGACTTTATGCTGCTTTCAATCCACAGTGGCACTCTTGCTGATATCCGTCATTTTTTTTCTAATTCTGTGGCTGAGTTGTAGACGAAATATTCCTTGAACCAGAGAGAAAGAGAGAGTGATTCTGTCTTCTGGTGGTGGTTAGGGCACTCGCCTGGGAGAGGCAGACTCAAGTTTCAGTCCCTGCTCCAGTGCATGATACTTGTATATACAAAGCAGAACAGCTGCAGCAGGAGATAGTGAGAGAGAGCCACCTCAGGATGCCCAGTGGTTAGGGCACTCACCTGCTATGTGGGTGACCCCCATTGAAATCCCTGCTCTGAATGAGGTAGAGTGAAGACCTGAGCCCAAGTTTCCCACATCCCAGGTGAGTGTGCCAACCACAGGACTCTAGGGTATAAGGCTGGGCACCACCATATCCCCCTCCATTTTGTGAATGGGGACTAAGTCCCCTTGTAAATATACTGCCATCCCCATTTTTTGGCAAAAACTATTTGCTAAATTTATGCTGAATTTGCATACAGTTTCGGTCAACTCAGAACTGCATTTTTCAGCAAATAGACTATTCTGAAAAAATTCATCCAGGTCTAGTCTGTGGGAGATTTGCTCAAAGATCAAGGGTTGAGCCTAGCCTTTATAGTAACTGAACTGATGGTTGTTATTGGTATTGTAGTAGTGTCTGCAGGCCAGGGCCCCAGTATACTGTAGAATCATCTAACAAATCACTGTTTATTCAGCGCCTCAGTATCTTGCTGTACTATGTGGACCTCTCATCGTCATTTTCCTCAACTTGATCTGTGTCTCTTCCATGTTGGATTGTGTGTCAGTGTGTAGCAGAGTAGTTTTCTATCCGTTCTATCTACTGATGCTGGAATGGAATAAGAATTTCTAACAAACAGCTTCCTGTGTAGATGCTTGATTAAGTTAGACTGTGAGCCCTCAAGTCAGGGACAGTGTCTTGCTATGTGTTTATACAACGCTTGGGACAGTGTGCCTCCAACTTGGCTTGCGATTTTTTTGGCACTGTTACAATATAAAGAATAATAAAACCATGTTATTATATGTCATAGTAAATACAGACTTCAAGTGCAATAATATAAAGGATGTCACTGTGGAATCTGGACCTCAACCATCAACGTGTAAAAGAGTGGCAGAAAAATCTTGTGGGCTTTTCCAAGGTTAACTGCTCATATTTCCATGCAGACACCACTTTGTTGGCTTGCTTTTTCTCATTAAATATAAAGGTTATGGAGAACAAGGCCCTAATCTTACAGTCATCCCAGCACAGGGGACTTGTTATAAAGTTGGAGATGGGGTTGCTTATTGCAAGTGGAAAATCAAAGTTGGTATAAGGGGAATATAATATATACTAAATTATTCATTCTACATTTATAAGTAGATTCATTTAAGAGTTACATATTTGTATTAGTGGTACTGTACATGCATCATAAACACACAAGCGTGCTTTTAAAAAAAGTGATGTGTGTTTATCGAGTGAAGAGAATTATGAAACACAAATACTCCATCATAATTTCTTTGGCAAGATGAGCCCAACTGTGATGCTGAAGACTCTGACAGGCTTTCTTCATCTTGCAAGCCTAATTAGGTTTCTGAAGAAAAGCCTACACAGTTGCATTTAATGCCTGCAAATAAGATGCTAAATCAAAGAAGGATGTTTTGGAAAATAACACCTTTTTTCTTTCAGTTAAATGGAAGGGAGAGCAAGCCACGTATTTTGAACCTGTTCCTTCTCCCATTTAAGTCAGTAGAAAAGTCGCTATTGTAATGGAAGCAGCAACAGGCTTGTTATTTGCATATCAACCAGTTGTGTCTGGTCTTTACATGGATGCGTGGTGGGAGGTGGGACATCAAGAGACTTTTCCCTCTGAGGCACACGTAAAGACCAGACAGAACTGTGCAGCCACTGCATTCTGGAGAGAACAGGCCCTACTGAGTTCCAAGTGAGCAAGGAAGGTTGTGGAATCCCCATCAGTGGCGGTTTTTAAGAACAGGTTGGACAAACACCTTTGAGGGTTGGATGAGGTTTACTTTATCCTGCCTCAGCACAGGAGGCTGGACTAGATGACTTGGCAATGATACTTTTTGTGATATGAACATCTGCCTGCTGGGATCACCAAAAAGCCATCAGATGGTAACTGTGCTGTGAGGCACTTAAAGCATTAACACTGATTTAGTTGGGGATTGGTCCTGCTTTGAGCAGGGGGTTGGACTAGATGACCTCCTGAGGTCCCTTCCAACCCTGATATTCTGTGATTCTTTGGTTTTATGTAGATCTCACTTCCGCCAGATGTCGTGCTATCTGGGTCACATCCATTCCCTACTGACATGAGCTGGATTTGAACCAGCAACCCTGAGGCTTTCCATCCTAATTTCCTGAGCTATACAATCACCCATTGGGTCTAGACTCACATTTTGTGTATGATTATAATTTCATGTCTTTCTGAATGAGAAAAATACATGTAGTTTCATCCTCCATTTTGTTCATTTCCTGCCCTCCCCTTTGTAAAATCTCTGTGAGGCCTAAGTGCTCAAAGATCTGTAGTGATGTTAGACAAGGCAAAATAACACTTCAGTGTAAATTTCGTTGCTGGAGCTAAGTAGGTTGCCACAGTTGTGTAATTTCAGCAAAAAATCAAGTTATAACCCAGGCAAGACTAGTACTATAAAAATCAAAATGACCCAAACAATCTCAGGATTTAGGTAAAGGATGCCTGTTGCAAAAAAATAAAGGAATGCGCTATTGCTTATTTTAAAACCAAGGGAAATGCAAAGGCAAGGGAAATGACTGTACAATATCTGTGTGTGATCATTTGAGAGTTCCACGCTATGCTAGGATTTCTCTCTGGCATTCTAATCTGCCTCAAGTGGCTAAAGTCTGTTAGCTTTCTGCAGATGGAAACAGATCTTGACTTTGCGACGCACAGTCCATATCCTTGCGGGATGGCTCTCAAAAAAGATTAGCTTTCTTACTGAGTTCATTCTGACATTAAAATATGTCTAGCTTGTAGTGATTTAAACATTAACACAG
Source organism: Caretta caretta (assembly GCF_965140235.1). Taxonomy (NCBI): domain Eukaryota; kingdom Metazoa; phylum Chordata; order Testudines; family Cheloniidae; genus Caretta; species Caretta caretta. Next base: position 27,535,537 of record NC_134211.1, read on the forward strand.
ATGGTCTTAGCCATAGTAACCCATCTGTGTCCAGTGATAAAGTTCATCTGCTCAGTTCATGTAGTGTATTGTTTTCTTCATCTGCAGATATAGAGGCTGTCACAGTTCAGGGCAACTGCACTCATATTCCCCCTCCATGGTCCAGTGAGGGCACCCACTCTATGCTCCAGGCTCCTCAGATGTCACTTTCTTGGGTAGAGACCCACATCTCCCTCCTTCCCTGACTGGGGTTTTTCCAGGATGCACAGTTCCCTGCCTCCACTGTGAATTCCTCAGCAATTCAGACTTCCTAAGCCAGCCATCTTTGCTTTATCCTGAGAGGCTGTAAACAGAATAATGGCCCTTGGGTCTAATATACCACACACAAGCAAGCACATTTATTCTTAAGGTGAAAGCACTACACTGAAAACATAAAAACAATAAAAGAACCTACACACGTACTAACAGGCATACCAGTGATCACTCCAACTCCAATCAGGGTCTGGCAGGTGAACAATCCTTCAAACCCAACCAAGGGTTTTTTCATGTGATCACAAGTTCATAGCAGCTTTTGGCTCAGAACAAGCACGCCCATGAATCTCTGACTCACTGCTTTATATAGTTTGGGTTTTTGACCTACAGAGATTGTGACTAGATCATCAGCCAGACAGTGTTCCCCTCCTCAGGTCGAAGCTTCAAAAGGTTGGAGATGGTAATTTGCATTCACCTCTCCCCATCTCCCGGCATTTCCTAGGAATTCCACCTAACTTTGTTTGCCTGGCACATGGTTTAAAAGAGAGCTTTGAAGCTTATAACACTTCCCAAAGTTTACATTGGCCACGTCTCCCACAAGAGAAGTTCCAACCCCACAATAATACACAGATGATGGAATGCAAAGGTACTTAATTCAATAAGGTTTAATTTAATTCAGTAAGGTTTGTCCAGGATAGTGCAGAAAATTGCCATAACTGTCACATAGGATTTGTGCATATTTTTTTAAAAAAACTCTTTGGAAACAAGCTAGTTCATATGTAGACATCACCTGGAATATGGCTGTCTTCATAGGATTTTTTGGGTAGCCCCCCTGAGGTGCTCTGTAATGGAGGAGGGAGGATTTCTGGCTACGGGGAGGCATAGGAAGAAAGCTCGAGAGAGACTGACTTAAGGGCTTATAACAAAGGAAAGTATGGTGGAAACCTGCAGCAGAACACACATAGGAATAGCCAGACTGATTCAGATCAATGGTTTATGTACTCAGTACTCTTTCTCTGAGAGTGACCAGTACCAGATGCTTCAGGGAAACTACAAGGAATCCCACTGTGGACAATAATGTAATAACCTATCCATAAAGGAATGTTCTTCCTAACCCCACACAGGTAGTGGTGGGCATTTCCGGAATCATAAGGGTTTATATCCTCCCTCAAATTAAAAATGATGTGCATTTGCGCTGGAAACACTCTGATATTCTCCTAACCCCAGGTCATTTAACTCCAGGTAGGAAAAGGTTCTCTCTTAGGAGCAACCTCTTTACAATGATGCATTTTGTGGACTTAATGGCTAAACTAACATACAGTAACTGAACACCTCAGGTCCACACTCCCTGGTGTGTATGCAGGACAGAATTGCTTGTGTGACTTTGTAGAGATGCACTGGGAGCATCTCTACAGTTTCCACGGTAAACATCTGATGAAGTGAGCTGTAGCTCACGAAAGCTCATGCTCAAATAAATTGGTTAGTCTCTAAGGTGCCACAAGTACTCCTTTTCTTTTTGGGAGCATAAGGAGACCCTTTTACTGTAGAGCCTATGAACAGGCCAGCCAAAGGCCAGGGGGTAGTTTTGGTGGTGGTGGTAACAATTGTCTCTGTCTTTCTAATAACTCCCAAGTTCCCATCTCCTCTGGGAAGCCCAGGTGGATTGCCAGATTTTTTTGTTTTACTCCTACATCCCTAAGAGGAACCCAACTGAAAATGGGTGAGAGATGATTTAACCACAAGGAAACAGCATAATTTACAGCAAGGGAGCAATATGAAAGTCACGTTCTGTGCCCTGGACAGTGTTCAGGGAAGATACTTTACAAAGGTTTGTCCATTTAAAGAGGGAAGGCTGGGGAGATACAGTAATAGTGTGGAATAGACCCCCTCCCCCACCTCTTTTGCTAATCTTTTCCCCAAGATCAGCAGAATTTACCATGACAGGCCTTACAAATGCTCCCAGTTGGGTTGTGTGCAGATGGCAAATACGGATTTCAGAATGAAGTATAATCGGTGAGAAAGGAGGAACTATGTCTTTCAGAGGAGCTGGAGGGAGACCTTGAGGTACTGAAATCAATAGGAGTAATGAAAATAGAGATTCCCAGGAAGATCTGTTCCCAAGGAGGGAGTGAGGATTGTGGCTGAGGGAGACATGAAGCCCTAGGAGCAGAGAGAGTAAATCCTCCAAATATTACAATGAAGCTCCCTAACTCTACTTTGCATAGGAATAGCTTGTTAGCTTAGAAAATATTCTGACAAAAGCAGTTGCTGTTGCTGCTCCTTGAAGCATTGATTTGATGAGTGGAAAATGGTGACTGATTTGCAGCTGGCAAGAGTGATAGGACAGGATGGGGGACCATCTGAAAATGGATTTGGTAGCCAGCACTGAAGGCTTCCATATTATATCCCAGGGGTGCAACCATGTACCATGAATCTACTGAGCCAAGTGGGGCTGTAATTCTGCAATTTTGTTTTCGTGCACAAAGTGGTAAACTAATTTGTTTAGTTAGCAAAACTATTTCCCCATGTTTATTCCTCCCCCCGCTGTTCCTCAGACGTTCTTGTCAACTGCTGGAAATGGCCCACCTTGATTATCACTACAAAAGGTTCTCCCCCTCCCCCACTCTCCTGCTGGTAATAGCTCACCTTACCTGATCACTTTCCTTACCGTGTGTATGGTAACACCCGTTGTTTCATGTTCTCTGTGTATATAAATCTCCCCACTGTATTTTCCACTGAATGCATCCGATGACGTGATCTATAGCTCACGAAAGCTTATGCTCAAATAAATTTGTTAGTCTCTAAGGTGCCACAAGTCCTCCTTTTCTTTATACAGGATTTTGTGTTACACCTTAGTCTGGGGGTGAGTATGGCTAATTGTAGTTAAGTTTGTTTTTTTCTAAAACGATGGCCTTTTAGCATGTCTGTAGTAGGAATAATGCAGACCGACAGCTGATACCTCTCAGTCCTGATCTGTTATCCCAGTACAGTGATCTGTCCTATGAGATGATGGCTATAACACCAGTGTCATGTGGTGGGAGTTTTGGGATGTGGGTATATATCTACTAAAAACTCCAATCGAAGCACTAAATTCAAGTTCAGTTGTAGGCGAATAGTCTCTTTAGATACCACAATGATAGATGCATAATGGGGGAGAAGGGGAGGTTGAAAATAGAGCTGGTTAAAAAAAATGGTTTTCTTGCCTCACCAAAAAATCAACAAACTATATTTTCCCCATTTTCAAAATTTTCTATGCAAAATATGGACTTTTTGGTGAAATATAAAAAACTGAAATATTTTGGCTGAAAAAACCAAAATCTTTAGTTTTGGGGTGTTTTTTAAAAAATTAAATAGCTATATTTTCTGTGGAAAGCAGACCTGTCATAGTACAACCCCATCTGGGGTACTCTCCCATGGCAAGCTGCAGCATGACTGATGTGCCTGCCTCAGTTTCCCCTCTCAGGTAACCCTAGGACTCTACATCCGGCTCCCTTGCCTCAACACTACTGCTCTTTGGGTAGTTTATTGCTGGTTTATTGCAAAAACATTGTGCAAATGGTCCAGCACATAAGTCCCAACACATAGTCCATTTATTGTTTCAGTGCAAGTAATCATTAAAACCCCAAGACAGTTTGTCCCTTGTTGCCCCACATACCACTTGCCAATACCGTCTGCCACACCATGATTCTTTGTCAGTCCTCTTCTGTCCCTCTTCTGTCTGTCTTCTCTCCCTCCTTCTAGATGGAGTTGTGACCCTGTTCTCCAGTGTGGAACTCCAGAGCCTCTCTGCTGGGAGATCATCCTCACCAAGGGAGCATCCCTCACCCTCCTTGGCCTTCTCACTGTTCCTCTGGGTCCAGCTCTCTAGGGTGGAGATGTCAATGTGTAAGCCCCTCTGCTGCTCCCCTGTATTCAGCTCTCACCCGCCCTTGGTTTAAGCTCTCCATCTGAGAGAGAGCAGGCACCTTTCTCTGCCACTTCCTCCTGCCTTCAGTCTTCTCCCAGGATCCAGTGCTCTAAAGCAACCCCTCACTCACCAGGTCTACCTTTCCTCTAGGCCCAGGTGCCCTTTTCTAAATCTGATTGTGGTCAACTGACCAGGCGCAGGTGCACTGGCCCTGCTTCTTCTTAAAGAGCCAGTGTTACCCTGTGACAAGACCTTTTCATGAATAATTTTTTTGGTCAAAATCCCGATTTTCTGTCAACAAAAGGTTTTGAGGGAAAATTTTCAACCAGCCCTTGTTTAAAAGCATGCTTAAAAAAAATAAACCTTCCTAACTCAATGTATGTGTAGCATTACCTCTGTGATTCATCAAAGTAAATGTTATTTCAGAAGTGGATCCAAGTTACTGATTTTTGGAGGTGCTGGGAATTCACAAGTTCCATAAACTTCAACTAGAGTTGTAGATACTCATCTACTGTGAAATTGTGGTCCTTAAAATATTGAAATATGTGGGCAATCACGTCCCCATTTATAAAATGGGAAGAACGTTTCCTTTGTCTTGTTTACATAGATGACAAGCTTTTTGGGTACAGACTGTGTCTTACTATGTGTGTATACAATGCCTAGCATAGTGGAGCCCCAGCCTTGGTTGATGCCCGTAGCTGTTATGGTCATAGCAATCGTAATATTAGGGAAGGGGGTGAAAACTTTGTTCTCTTCTTTGAGTAACTTGATGTTCTTTATTTTAAGGGCATCCAGAGAAAGATGAGTACCTTAACAGCATGCATAACAACACATAATATTTGCCTGATTCTAATATTGGTTGGTATTAGGGAGTTTCAGACCCAAACACCCTAGGAATTTTTGAAGTGGTTGTGTACTGTGGGAGAAGTGGAGGAGATGGGTGGGGGCAGGGGAATGGAAGCCAGTTAAGTGTGTTCTCTTTTGTTGCTGTTGTCAATCATTAACTCCTCGTTAACCTTTTGGAGTTCAGAATTCATCCACTTTTTAAAATATTCCTACTCAGGAGCTCTCAGTGCAGGAAAGATTCATGGTTGATTGGGATGGGAATTAGTTTTCGTCTTGGAATGTGCCAATACAGTCATTCCACTGGGTGTGTTCAAGTGAAAGGGAATATATGCTAACAGAAGTGAAGTATATGCTAATGGAAAGTGAGTGAAATCAAGAAAGAATGGTTTATAATACATGAGTACATTCCATAGGGCATACAGCTTATCATTTACATTGTGGATGCCAGATCTCTTCAGCTTTGTTTTGTGGTTCTCTGATCCATAACACAAAACAAATGGTTACACTGATTAACATACAAGGTAGTCTCTTTCTCCTCAAATGGTGTGTATTTATGTATAGAAACAGGTCTATTTTTTGAACGGGTATTTGGTAAATTGGTTTCACGAAGACTTGCCAGTTGATTTCCCAGTAAAATAACAAGTAGGGTGCACTGACACAAAGTTAACTACAAATCACTAAACACTACATTTTGGGCCAATTTCTCTGCTGCTGTTCCTGCATTGAAGTCAAAGGAGTTTTGCCAACAGAGAATTTGGCCTGTTGTCTTTTGTTTGATGTTCAAAAATGCCTGATTACTCAGTGAGTCTTACAAGATTGGGAAAACGTTGTAGGGATAAATCAAGTTTAGACTGAAACCATCTCTTCTAGGAAATAATGTAGAATTAGGGTAATCAGTGGCTAATTTAATTTCTGAACAAGCTCTGGCACTGTGTTAATTGCTACAGTCCAAACTGGTGTAGCCCAGGTTGATGGCCTTATACCAGTAACAATTTTGGGTTTTGGGGGGTTCTATTCATCAGCTAATTCAGTTAAAAAGCACATTACTGCATGCACAGGGTTTTAAACTGGGAAGCTGGTGTCTGTTGCCAAGCGGAATAATCATTTTAAGTAGCTGAAATAGATTAGTGCATGTTGGCAATTTTCATTTGTGTATAAATTTATTTTTAATGTTGCGAGGCATTGTTGGATGTTGCAAACATTAAAAGAGCTTGACGATATCTGAACTAGGATTCTGGTGTCAAACAGTAGGTGGAAATTGATTTTATTCTCATCATTGATTAAAATTTTATTAGCAGCCTTTAAAGATAGTGGCAAGGCAGCTCTTCAGGGATGAACAACCTGAAGACTTGCCTTCCTGTTTCCATAGCAACACAGCATTTTCATCCTTTCAAGGAGACCTTGCTTGCATCATGTACTGCAAGGGTATTAGATTCAGAAGAGAACTGTGTTAACAGTTCAGTATCTCGCTCTTTGCCCTAAATTATGCGGCATGAAATGAAAACAAACTAAATTTAAACAAGAAAAAAAACTCTTCCTGTGAAAGATCAGTCTTGTTACTACATTTTCTTTTTAGATGTTAATTGCACTAGACGAAGAAAAATAGTTTGTCCTTTTAATTGTTGTGCTATTTTAGAGGCATAAAGTCGTGGCCACACTGCTGAAAAAGGGGAATATTTGAAAGCTGAGGTACTGTGTTTTTGAACGGACTGCTCAGTTGTAAAACTACTCCTTATGCAAATGACTTCATCAGTGAAATCACCCTCTTAACAGTAGTAGTTCCCAGTATAGTGGTCATTATTGATATATTTACAATTGCCATCAGTACTACATTAAGTGCAGGGAAGATGGGAAATATTGTAGTAATGAGGCAAAAGGCAAAATTGTAAATGGTGACCTTGGTTTGTGCTAGTTTTCTGATACTACGGACCTCAGCACTGGAAGTGTGCCCTGTTAGAGGTGGCATTCTCAGGCATAACATGAAGAATCTGAGAGTTTGGTACCCAGGATACGTACACCCATGTGAGACATTTCAGGTCACCCAGAGTTTGATGCATATTTATCACTGCTAATTTAACACTGTCCCACTACTGGATACGATGTCAGTGCTGACCAAGTGTTTTTGATTATCAAGGATATAAATTAATAGATTTGTCAATTTTAAAACCAGAAGGGATCATTGTGATCATCTGGTCTCACCTTATGCATAACACAGGCCACAGAACCTCACCACGACAGTTATGCATCAAACCCTTAACTTCTGTTTGAGTTATAGCATATCTTTTAGAAACACATTCAGTCCTGACTAAAAGACCACAAGTGTTGGAGAATCGCCCACATCCCTAGGTGAGTTGTTCCAATGCTTTTTTTGTCTCTCTCTTAAAAATGTGCCCCTTATTTCTGAATTTGTCTAGCTTCAGCTTCCAACCATTAGATCTCTGCATGACTCTAAATACCCAGATGTGCTTAAGTGTCATGCAAGCAGATTGCAGATTTCTATTTCAGTGCTGTGGTGATTTACATTCTGAATTAAAAATGCTATTTTAATGTAAACATTTTACAGTAAACAACCACATAACAATGAGAGAAGTATTTAAGTGATGTGTACAGATGCAGGTCTGTACAATATTTTCAGTTCTGGCATTCAGAATGTTTTATTTTCTATTCCTCCATTTGTGTAAATTTTTCTGCAAAGGGTATTTGAAACATATCAAGGTCTATCAATAAAAAGCTAGAGCTTTCCCAGTAGCTGTTGCTATAGTTACACAGTGCAGCTCTTAGCATCATGCACAGTAAGTAAAGCACCTGCAATTCCTTAAAAACCCTTATTTGCAGGATAAGATAGAAAGAGACACTGCTGGCACATGGATGCAGCATTAACACCAGAATTCTTGGTTGCTTTGAGATTCTTGCTTCTTTATTCATCCAGTGGTCTGTGAAAATATCTTGTGGAGGGGGAGCAAAGGGGAAAAGATCTGTCTCAAAAGGTGCCTGATACCTTCTGCTTCTTAGGGAAGTAGTCTCTGCAGTTGCCTAGAAATCAGAAGATAAAGATGAGCATGAAGATGAGCTTAGAAAAATTTTGGTTTAGAGCATATCCCAAGGAAGACTATAGTGACTGAAACACTGGTGTGTTTTGGTTTTAAATGATACCACATCATCGGTGCTGGCTTACTCCAAATATAACCCACCCTCTCCTCTTTCCAGTAAATGGCAGCCTTCCCTCTAGAAATGTACCACCAGAATGACAAGCCTCTGAAACAAATAATCTGATCATCTTTGCAATGGCCTTTTAATGCAGTGGTGGAGAATGATGTGCCTTTTCTGGTTGTGGAGTACAGTAGTTAAATATATCCTTAGGTATTTTAATAATACAAATGTTGAAATAAATATCTTTGGCACTTGGAATCAGCTTTTTAAAAGCGTAGCTCTGGTATGCATAAAAATTCCAAAACCTGAATTTTTCATCTTTTTTAAACTGGATCTTCTTAATTTAAAATTAAGAATATATAAACATAATTCTAGTTCTCATTTCTACTTGGTATTCTGTTTATATAGCATTTTAAAATTTTGAAACATTATAAAAGTAAGCCTTCGTTAACTGATGACTCCTAACCTGATCTTGGAGGATTTATAGTTTTGGGTAGAATAATGAGATTATAAAATTTAGCAATATGTTTCTGGTGATAGTTTAGTAATGCATTTGGTGGTAAATAGGTGAACAAACAAACAAACAGATGGTAGCATCCTAGGGGCTTTTTGCAATAAGAGCTAAACTGCATTGTCGTATCAAAACTATGGGGAAAGTCACTTATGCAAATGTGTTAACGATTGGAAACATAAGTATGGACAACCGTAGCCCTAAATTTGGTTTCCCAAAATACCAAATATAAATTAGGGGCTGAGACTTGACTGGATCAGATATTGTCCTCATTGTATGTGGGTGGAATGGGAAAAAGTCAACTCCATCCCTAGCTGGAACAATGGGACAATGACCTGGGACAACCAGAAAGGAAGCTTGGCCCACTGTGTTCCTCTTGGGGTGACCTCCACTTACATTTTCTTCTATTGTTGTTTCTAAAGTCTCCATAATGTTATAAGTATGAATAGTGTAAGAAGATAAGAAATGGCCCACCTTGATTATCATGCACATTGTAGGGAGAGTGGTCACTTTGGATAAGCTATTACCAGCAGGAGAGTGAGTTTGTGTGTGTGGTTTTTGGAGGGGGGTGAGGGGGTGAGAGAACCTGGATTTGTGCAGGAAATGGCCCACCTTGATTATCATACACATTGTGAAGAGAGTGGTCACTTTGGATGGGCTATTACCAGCAGGAGAGTGAGTTTGTGTGTGGGGGGGTGGAGGGTGAGAAAACCTGGATTTGTGCTGGAAATGGCCCAACTTGATGATCACTTTAGATAAGCTATTACCAGCAGAAGAGTGAGTTTGTGTGTGTATGGGGGTGGAGGGGGGGGTGAGAAAACCAGGATTTGTGCTGGAAATAGCCCACCTTGATTATCATGCACATTGTAGGGAGAGTGGTCACTTTGGATAAGCTATTACCAGCAGGAGAGTGAGTTTGTGTGTGTGGTTTTTGGAGGGGGGTGAGGGAGTGAGAGAACCTGGATTTGTGCAGGAAATGGCCCACCTTGATTATCATACACATTATGAAGAGAGTGGTCACTTTGGATGGGCTATTACCAGCAGGAGAGTGAGTTTGTGTGTGTGTGTGTGGGGGGGGCAGAGGGTGAGAAAACCTGGATTTGTGCTGGCAATGGCCCAACTTGATGATCACTTTAGATAAGCTATTACCAGCAGGACAGTGGGGTGGGAGGAGGTATTGTTTCATGGTCTCTGTGTGTATATAATGTCTTCTGCAGTTTCCACGGTATGCATCCGATGAAGTGAGCTGTAGCTCACGAAAGCTCATGCTCAAATAAATTGGTTAGTCTCTAAGGTGCCACAAGTACTCCTTTTCTTTTTGCGAATACAGACTAACACGGTTGTTACTCTGAAACTAGTGTAAGATGGTAAGTATAAACAATTCAGAAAAGCACTTTACTGTACTACTTATACTTATATATGTAGATTTTTCTATGATTTCAGTTATACTTGTCAGTATATAACTAAAGCTCAAAGTTCCTGTGTGCTTCATCAATTTCATCTTCTTAATTAACTCTAAGTAGCCATTTGAATAAAGAACTTGTTATTTGCAACTAGCGCATGTTGCACCCCAATAAATAATTTTATAATTGCAATAAACAGTCAAGCTACAGCTTGTAAAATATTTTTGAGATAAGAAAGTAATAGTATCCCTATTTTACATATGGGGAAATGGAGGCACAGGTTCTGTATTGTGGAGCAAACAGTATCAGGCAGCCTTACAAAATTCTGCTCAACCCTCCTTCCTACCGCCCCCCCCCCCATCCCCAAGTAGTTTTATTTTAATGGCTGAATAAAGTATGATCAATTTATTTCATTATCAGTCATGTTAAATGCCAGGTAAGTATATGCTCTGCCAGTGCATGGTAAATGTTCATGACTGTTTTGCAAGGCTGGACTAAAGGGACAGCTGACACAATACTTTAGGGTTATGATAAACAGTATAATGGCTTTTTAAAATATTCTGACCTGTAGAGGAAAGATGCGATTAGCCTTGCAAATGGTTAATAAAATAGAAATGTGGTGGCTGGATTGTTATTATGTATTTGCATTGTGATAACAGCTGGAGGCCCCAGCTGATATCAGGACTCCATTGTGTTTGATGCTCTAACAGACACAGTCCCTGCCACAAAGAGCTTACAGTCTAAATAAACAAAACAGAAAAAAAGTTGTTGGGGGAAGAAAGGCAGGCATAGAGAAATGAAGTAACTTGCCCAAGGTCACAGAGCAGCTCATTGGTAAGGCCAGGAATAGAACCCAGGTTCCCTGAGTCCCAATCCAGTGCCCTATCTACTGAAGCATGCTGCCTCCCATAACATTCTTCTCAGGGCTAGAAAGGGTGCCTCTGATCACTTCAGAAATTCTAGAAGCAGGATTAGTTTCCTGCATTCTCAGAGCTCAGTCTCCTCCCTCTGCGGCAGGAGGTATTAGAAACACAGCACTGAGAGGAGTTTTAAAGAAGGAAGCTGTTGGCTCAGCATGAATAAATCATTTCCTGATGGGCCTTTTCACTCAGAATCCACAAGAAAAAAACCATTCCTCAGTGCTTTTCTCCCTGTTTCAAGGGAAAACTATTTGTCCTTCAGTCTCACCAGCAGAGCTTGTCTTTACTACAAAATATACTCACGTTAGAATACAACCTTATCTATTAACAGGTAACATGGTGTTGAGGATGTCTCTGCAGTCAGTGTGGACAAGAATAGGTTGCACCAAACCATCATTTCAGCTAGACATGTTTATACCCTATAGAGACCACAGTTTAGCCCTTACTAGCTGAGATTGTGTCGAACATGACTTATTCTTGCCTACACTGGCTGCAAAGTCATGGTCAGCATCGTGATGATCAACTCAATTCATCAAAGCTGTTTTCTGAGAGAATTACATTTTTTAGTGAATGCAATGCCACCATCACTTAATTGTCTTCTGCAGGGCCAAAAAAGTCTCTATAGAAAAGGTGACCAACTGCAAAGAGAAAAGAAGTTAATTCACAGTTTTGTCTGGAAAGAGGTACTAAAACCTTGAAAGGCTAAGAAACAGCATGGATAGAGGTGTATGGGAGCTGTGGATTAATTAGTTAGTTTTGGTGTTTCCTTAAAACAAAGTTCTGAACAAGGTTGTCTTTCATGTTGGAAATTAAACACTTAGCTCAATCAGTAACCTTTCAGCAAGACAGATTGGCAAGGAGAGAAGGCATTGGAAATTAGAGCAGATGAAATTACCTGAACCTTTATCCAATGTACTGATTTACAGATAGCTGTAAACAACAAAACATTTCTTTCTCAAAGACATAAAAAGACATCATTCTTGCTCGTGAAAGATCTACTGAAGAGTGGCCCTTTTGCTTCATATTAATAGCCGCACTCATGCACAGATTGCCGAAGACCAAACATGTTCAGTTAGTCCATCGGTCAATTGAACAACTTGATGAAGAAGTCGTTTAAAATAAAATGTACTCTGCTTGCTATGCTTTGAACGGAGCCATTGCTGGGCTTTCTTGCCTTTTCGATATTGTACATTTGAACCAAACTAGATAGCATAGGTGTGGTAAGAAAATAAGCCCAGATCCTGGAGATGAGCCATGTGGCACCTGGTGCAGTGCTGATTGTTAGGCTACTGGGCACTGTTCTGGTCCTGAGGAATAATTTAATGCTCTATACTTTATTAAAGTCCAGCTTCCTAGTTACTTTATAGTATATTTAGTGGTAAGGTATTTCTGTTTGTTTAAATAAATTACATTTTAAAAAGGTAATCAGGCCTACATTTTCAATAGTCTGGTGATTATCAATGCCCGAAATTTCTTGTTGCCTAAGTCTATGCTCCTTTAAAAGGGCTTGATTTTCAGAGGGTGGGTGCTCAGCATTTTCTGATAATCAGACCCCATTAAAGAAAATTTCATCTTAAACATTTAAAGAGAAATTGGTGTAACGGAAAATCCATGACAACTGCCACTGGCTGCTGTAGATGCCTGTGCAAGGTCCTGTGGCAGGAAGTCTGCTAGAAGGGGAGGTTGCAGTACCAAAAGGTGGCCCCAGTCTCCCTCTGCCTGAGATTCCATGGTAAGGCTGTGCAGCCCAAAAAGAGGGCATTGCAGGCTGGGAAGGTGTGGTACAGTGGGGTAAATGTAGATGACTAAATATTTCCGTGTAATCCACTGGTGAGTGGGTGTTATATGTCCTCCTCTGTGCCCAGTCCATGAAAGAGGCGAGACTGTGGCAGCCCTTGGCTTTTTAGCGCAAGCTGTAGAGACTCATATTTCCAGCTCTCATGGTCCCCAATTCAGTCTCCACTGATGGCCAAGATGGTAGCTCTTACATCTGCAAAACCCATACGCATGTGTTTCATTTGTATACTTGTCTGTGCAGAGTGGGTAACTGCATCTATAGATGGATTTTTATGCATAGTTACCCAGATTTCATGTGTGTATGCAGCATTTTCATAAGCAAGAAAGAGATTTTGAAGGCATAGCATCAATGCCAATATTGTTTATTATTTTCCTTTTTCTTTTACTAGGTTGATTATTGTTTCATATGTGGGTTTTTTTAAAATTGATTAATACAATTGGTGGAAGGGGTTATCCTACAATAACACACCCCATTCAATTGTCCTATTGTCTGGAGTGTTTTCTTATCACTGTGACGATGACCGTCTTTGCAGTGGCATTGATCTTGAACATTTCTATATCAACTTTATTTGGATAGATCCCGAAGTGTCTTAATATTTACATAGAAGGGTCACGTCACTCAGCCACTTTGAGGTGAAACAGCAGTTGTTTAACATGACCCATCAACACTACTCAGGAGTTTAGAACAGGAAGTGAAAAGTGACTTCATGAATTGAAGCTACTGGGTGAATTGGCAGAATTCAGTTAACCAATTTTTAATTTGGCCAAATCACTTGGTTTGACACACTGGATCTGTAATGACCGCAAGAAGTCAAGACCTTGGTTTTTTTTAATCTCATCCTAAAGTAAACAGCTCTGACAAGACAGCACCCCCTAACTTCCTTCTGGAGCACTGATTAAATAACAGTGCAGGGGGAAAACTGCCACCAAATGACTCTCCAGCACCATTTCTTGCAACATCTGGGTTTTCCTGGATGCTTTCTAAAAGAGTTCTTGACCGTTCTTAACTGATGAGATCTGACACAATCACAACCCAGGGTGGTAGGATTGTCAGGTTAGCCCTCTTCAGAACATTGCTATTTTGCTCTGCTTTTTCCCTCAGAAAAGTAGCTGATCTACATTTTAAACAACACTCAGTTGAGAGTTCAAGGTGGGATTTTCAAAACGGCCTAAATGATTTGTGAATACAAGTCCCATTCACTTTCAATCAGATTTGTGCTACTAAGTCATGTAGGCACTTGAAAATCCCACTCTTACTCTGTACATCCCTGAATAGATTAAGGGGTCTGAAGAGCCAAGAGAAGTGTGTCATTTTTGGCTCACCCTCATGTACAGTCAGTTCTATTGGCAGGTAATCTGGAAGTGGGGGAAACACTTATGGTTTCATACTATAACGAGAGACATTGATACTCAAAAGGATTTTTAGTTATAACAGATGGTGATGAGAAAGATATTTTCAGGAGAAAAATATTTGGGAGTTATTGTGTAATGAAACAACCCAACATTCCTCCAGTTAAAAACTTCAAATTCTGTCATTTTGATTTCCAAATATAGGAACAATATATAGGGCATATCTTAAACTCACACCACAGATTACTCAGGAAATATACCCACATGGGCAGCAAACATATGTAATATTTCAACATATGACAGTCAAAAGGCTGGCAGCATTGTACAGTGAAGGCTTCCATTTCTGCAAAAGTGCTGGCTGGTGTGATGTTTGCTTTCTCAGGGTACGCTGTCCGTAATCTTCACAGGAACCTGAAAGACTTTCCCGCTGCTGAGCGACAACAAAGCAGCATCGTAAATCAAATCTCAACACTTTGTAGTGACAATATTTGTTAAATAATGCCAAGTGTGACCTAAACTGAAACAACTGGACCCTTAGGAGCTATAGCTGCAGTTGAATCAAGATTCAGAAGGTGATGAAAAAATGTTTTATTTGTTAGCTTCTCTTTCCCCCATTAGCTGCATGTTGGTACCCACCTATATCAGAATTCATTTTAATTTCTGTTGCAATTTTATAGAGACATTGTCAACCCAAAATTGGAATGGAAGAAAGGAGGAAGATATTTATCTCATAGGGGACCGGGAGAAATGTGTCAAGCAATCCCACGGAGGAGACTTTTTATACTCCCTACCTACTCCCTGTGTCCGAAGGGAGAGAGCAAACAGCCTTTATCTCTAATTCTGACAATTCTTGATTTGATAAACAAGATTGAAAATTGTTTTTAATTATGAAAAATACTTGGTGGGAAGAATCCAGGGTCTCGGGCAGATTTGTCCCTCTTTGGGTGGTAGGGGGAGGGTTTTGACAGATATTCCTATCTGCATTCCAGCCGATTGCTTTCCTCCCTGGGGTTCTGTGGAAGATCAGGTGGAACAGTGCCAAGTTTCTGCTTGTGGTCTCAACCTGGGTTCTTTCTTCTGGCACGCTGACATTCTGGACTTTGCACTGAGTCCCTGAGTCTTTCTGGCCAATCTACTTTCTCTCCTGTCTCAGAGCAAAGGCCAGATATACCTTCCCGTCTGAGGTCCCTGTGTCTGATGCACAGATGCTGGCCAAATGAACAATTTCAACTGTGATTATTCTGTGGAAGTCCAGGAGAATCTGCTGGAGAAGGAAATCTTTCACCGAAAATCACAGCTGTATTAAGTGGAGGTGGTTTCTCTCGCTTTGCTTTCAGCCTGCAGTGATGACACTCTTACAAAGACTTACTTCACACGAAGAAAAGGAGGACTTGTGGCACCTTAGAGACTAACCAATTTATTTGAGCATAAGTTTTTGTGAGCTACAGCTTACTTCATCGATGAAGAGAGCTGTAGCTCACGAAAGCTTATGCTCAAATAAATTGGTTAGTCTCTAAGGTGCCACAAGTACTCCTTTTCTTTTTGCGAATACAGACTAACATGGCTGCTACTCTGAAACCTGTCATTATGCAAGTTACTTCACATGTTCTAACTGGTTTGGGAGCTGCTCCCGTCGTAAGTGTGTGGTGCTCACTAAATTGATTGGACCATAATGAGGGACATCGTTAGAATGTTCCCTACACCATCTAGCATGGAAGAGATTGTGTTCCCAGTGGTGATTGCATCAACTCGAATAGCACCTGAGATCCAGAAATACATGGCTCACCAACTGTGCCTGGTTTCCCAAATCCTTTTCTATGGCACTCTCTGCATTTCACCTCAATCAATTAATAGATCTGTCAGTATTTTTCTAAGTGTCACTTGCTACTAGGGGAATTTAGGCAGGTAGAGTGGGAAAAGTGTAGTAATAATCTCAGGTAATTCAGCACCTCTCCTACAGAAGGATCCCAAAGCATTTTACAGAGACGTGGGGGCCAGATTCTGCCTTCAAACTACATTGTTAGAGGTTGAAGAGGAACTGTGCAATGGCTGGAGTAGCTGAAAAATTCTGACCAGGTTACTTCTTGAGAGTAAAATGGGTCACCGTTTCTAAGAAGTGTATCCGCTGTTGCTACCACCACACACCCACTCAAAACCAGTCACCATTTGATCCTGTGCGTTTTTGGATTGCTCAACCATGGCTGAAATCTGACCACCTCTGTGATGAAATGCAGCAGCTGTTCAACACTAGAAGTGGTGGAAGTGAAGAATAACATCTCCAGCTGATGAAACTTAAGAGGGCATATTAGATATGCAAAATGTAATTACACAAGATGCTATAGGGTGAAATGGCTAAAAAGAAACAAAATCTCATTTGTGCCCCCCAGAAATAGAACATGATAAAATTTGCATCACTTAAGTACACAATCTTGCCTGGACCAGATGTTGCAGGAAGAACTCCTCATTTGTTTAATATCAACAGGCAATTCCTGTAGATTTCGCCCAGCAGTTTCATGCAATTTTGAACTGATGTTTGGAGAAGCAGATCCAATCCTGCTTCTGAATCCTTTCCTTTTGGAGCTGTCTACTTCAATTTTCTTCCTGTACATTTTTAATTTTTGTGGAACTAAACATTGAATTTGCCTTCCACAGTTCCCTAATCTCTCACCTCCCTTTTTTGGTATTTGTAAGAGCATTTATAGACCCATAGAAATGTGGGACTGGAAGGGACCTTGAGATCTCATCAATGCCAGCCCCCGATGCTGAAGCAGGACCAAGTAAACCTAGCCCATTTCCAGAGTTGGATTAAGGTTTCGTGGGGCCCTGAGCCAGGGCAAGTGGGGGGCCTCTCCCCACCCCTTCCGCCTGCAATCTCACCCCCTTTCTGCCCCTTCTGCCTGAGGCCTCACCCACAGCCCCACCCCACTCTGCCCCTTCCCCCCCCCACCGCCCTGCCCCATTCCACACTTGGTCAGCCCCATTCTGCCCCCCCACTACAGCCCTAAAACTGGAGAAGCTCTGTTCCCCCTTCCCCCCCCCCCCCGGCCGCAGCAGGGAGAGCTGCCCCAGCCCTGAGGCCGCAGCAGCGGGCTAGAGCTCCTTCAGTCCCGGGGCCATATTTGTAGTTTGACTGCTCTATTGGGGGGGGCAAAGCGTGCACACGTGTATGCTGAAGCCAGTCCCTTTGGGTTACTGGCTCTCTCCCCCCACCTACAGTAGTACCTGGGCTGCCAGTGTCGGGGGGACAGACAGGATGGCATAATGGGGGAGCCCCAGCTGCTACTGGCAACCTCTCCGGCACTGGCTGCGATGTCCCTGCTCTGGTGATATTGCGGTTGCCTCCCTGCTGAGGCTGCTGCTGCCCAGGGAGTGCTACATGCTGGGCTCCTGCTTCCCCCCCACCCATTCCTGTATCCCCTTCTCTTTCCCCTCCCCTCCTCTTCCTCTCCCTTTCTCTTCTCCTCACCCCACCTCCCTTGCGCTGCATCCCCTCATGGTTGTAGAGGAAACAGGTGGGCACTAGGACCCAGGACCAGGACCCAGAGTACAGGGGAAAAGCTGCTCTATCCTGCTCTGTCCACTCCCTGCAAGCCGAAACATGCCTTGGGGTGGGGGACAAGCATGAGAATGACAAAGCCCCCTCCCTTCCCCGCCAGAGCTGGGGAGCAGCTGGGGAGCAGCAACTTGATTATCATGCACATTGTGTAAAGAGTTGTCACTTTGGATGGGCTATCACCAGCAGGAGAGTGAATTTGTGTGGGGGGGTGGAGGGTGAGAAAACCTGGATTTGTGCTGGAAATGGCCCAACCTGATGATCACTTTAGATAAGCTATTACCAGCAGGACAGTGGGGTGGGAGGAGGTATTGTTTCATATTCTCTTTGTGTATATAAAGTCTGCTGCAGTTTCCACGGTATGCATCCGATGAAGTGAGCTGTAGCTCACGAAAGCTCATGCTCAAATAAATTGGTTAGTCTCTAAGGTGCCACAAGTACTCCTTTTCTTTTTGCGAATACAGACTAACACGGCTGTTACTCTGAAACCTATTAAAATATAGTTATCACTTTAGAACCGCAGCCAAAAAAATATTGTTAGGGATTATTTTTCTCGTACACGGGAGTAATTCAGATCTACCTGCCTGTCAATTATCTAGGAAAGAAGAAAGACAATGGGCTTCTCCTTTGCAAGCCTTATATGGTGCACTGCTTAGCATCTTCTGCATGTCTGGACAATATGGCTAAAGTCATTAATCATTTCAAAGCCCACAGAAGACAGGAAGAGGCAGGACATCTTGGTTGTCCCTTGCAATGGTCCCCGATTGACAACTCTGTCTTCCAGTCACAGAAGCCAGATTGTCACTGAATGAGGCTTGTGTGGACAGTGGTGGTTTTGCATTGCAAGGATTTGTTGCAAACATGCTTTTCTGTGTATTAATCCATCCTTATGGTTTGGCACTCCCAAAGTTTCACTTTGGATTCTCGGTTAACACTACAGATTGTCAGAGTCATTCTCCATTCAGAGCACCAAGCTTCACCTAGCTTCATAATGAAACCAAAAACTTCACATGCTTTCCTGCTAACCCCTAAACCAGGTCAAGTTCACTAGAAGTGTTTCTGAACCTCATCAATCTTCTTGGTGGAGTTGGCCTGAGTTTTGAGCTCATAAATCTGGGAAGTTTTACGTGCTTTCATGTTTTGTTGCTAATATTCCATACAGCTCTACCCAAAACATTCTTCCTAATTGTTGCCCTTTTTATACTTCATGCTTATCAATTCTTTAAAACATGATCCCTGATAGAGAGTGGAGTGCTGATCTTAGGCAGCAGCACTGTTAATGTGGGTCAGTGTTGATATTTCATATGTTATTTGCTTTTTACTATCTGTCTAGGTGCTTATATGGTCCCATCACTGTAATATCTGAGTATTAATGAATGTATCCTACTCTCACTCCTGTGAGGAAGGGAAATGCTATTATCCCTATTTTTCAGACCGAGAGAGTAAAGTGGCTTGCCCAGTGTCACATAGGGTCTCTTGACCAAGGTAGCCTTTTCCTGCAATTGGGAAGCTGAGTCTTTACCTAGAATAAGCAGGTTTTATGCTAAGTGTTGGTTGGATACAATATCTGGCTAAGCCTTGGATGGAGTTAATACTGCAACCCCTACCACTTCTAGAACAAAAGGCTGCTTAAAAATCAGTTCTCCTCTTCAACCTAGGGTGCCACGCCTGATGCCTGGAAAGAGGAAGGTTTCATTTACGAATAGCTAACAATAAACATTTTCAAATGAGATATTACAGGTCTGATCCCTAGCTTATTATGCAAAATAGACATACCCTTGGAGTCAGAGTACCTAACTAGCTTGCTGTTAAACTGCAGCTATTTTTTAACTGCTGAGACAGCCTTCATATGAACTACTGGCTGTGTGAAAATCTTATTGGTATCAATGGAAAAAGTGGAAGTTCACTCAGCATTTCCCTGCACTGCTCTTGACTTTGGATTTCTGTCTCTGCATCAAGTGACCTCTGGGGTTCACCTCAGGTTACTTGTGAGGCATTGCAAAAATCCCTCATTTGTTTAATATCAACAAGCAATTGTTTCGGACATCACTCAACAGTCACATACAATCATATCACCCGTTATTACACGCATCCCAAAACTCAGCCGCACACTCTCCAAAATGCAACCTGGCATCTGATCATGTAAAAGAAGAAAAAACAAATGGAATCCATGTTAAATCCAAACCTAATGTATAATAAATATTTTTTCATGTAGAGTTAAGATGCAAAATTTCCTCATCTCAGAAAATAAACAGGAATTACACAGGATTTTATATGCTCTCCTTTAGAAAAGAATGATTTTCTTTTTTAAAAAACAAAATAACTAATTGTTATTCAATGGAAATCATCCTTCAGGGCAGGGAATACCTTGCAGGCCAGGAGAATTTTTAGGTAGCTGTGACTATATAAATAACTTTTTAACTGCTGTTTTAAATGAAAGTAGTTTTTATTGTAAACTGTCAGGGATTGACACTGTCTTGTACAGCACTGGGCACATTGTCAGCACCTAAAAATTATATTAAATAATTACATATTCATAACTAGACCAAAGTACAATACAAAAAATAATACTTCTAAAATCAATTGTTACTTGCCAACCCATCCTGTCTCTGGACTTTCATTCATGAGGGGAGGAATCATGAAAGTTCATATGAGGCTTTGTTTCTGATCTTGACCAATGAAGCAAAAAAGAAATGCTGTCATAGTAGCAATGGGTACACCTGTAATATCTGCTGTGTGTAGTGCCAAGTGTCTGTACTCAATAGGTAATGATGATGCAGTTTGAAAGATTGTCTGACTATTTATGTTTTTATGCTGCACTCATCACCATGATATCTGATGTCTTACCTGATTGTCTGTGGAAGATGGCATCAAATTCAAGGTGCCACTCCAGGATCTGGATGTAGTGTCCTAAATTCTAATTATGCAAAAACAAGGGGCTTAATCCGCCATTGCCTTGCACCTGGTTAGTCATTTACACCAGTTCATTTTGATTTGATAGCTCTTTACACCCGCATTGCAGGGGTGTAAATGACTGTACACAGTGCAGGGCAAAGCAGAATGAGTTTCCTATGACCTGTATTCTAGGCGGATGCCTTTCTACAGCCTGCTTTGCCCATGTCTCTCTTGTGGGAGGACCCTCTGCTAGGATCTTAGTGAAAAGTGTTTTTCGTGTTTTGTGAAATAGAGCCAGCTTCCAATAACCTTACACACATGGAATAGCATCTTATTTCACAAGCAGTCCTGTGGATTTCAGTAGGGTTGTATGATAAGTACAGTCCTACTCGGTGTAAGTAAGAGTGACTGAATGTAATACAATGTTTCTTATTGAAAAGATCCTGTTATTTCCACATATTGGACATGGCAGAAAGTGACACTCTCAATCCCCAATCAATAATACTTACCCCTACCTTGAGTGCAGGGAACTGGACTAGATGACCTCTCGAGGTCCCTTCCAATTCTATTATTCTATGATTATGCAGTTTAGTCTTCTAAGATTAGAGAATGAATTAAAATTAAGGTAAAAGGAGTTCCAGCACCTTGAAACATCCCAACAACCAGTATAGTGTGTAGTCTAGTGGAGTAGCGGAGGCATCAGGTGAACCACAGAACAATCTGAGGGAGAAGAGGAACACAGAGAGATACTCCACATTGGCTAAGAATGTCAAGCAGTCCCTCAACAAGCAGACACCATCACTACTTCATTGTTATTAAATGCAGAGTCTTAAAGTTTTAGTTAGTTTTAGTCTCCCTATGCTTTTAAGATGCCACCATGTAGAGCATTCAAAAGCAATAACAAGTCTGGTAGAACTTTTCAGTGAGTAAATGAAAAGTTAGAGAGACAAGGTGGGTGAGGTAACATCTTTTAGTGGATCAACTCCTGCTAGTGAAAGAGACAAGCTTTCAAGCGACACAGAGCTTTTCTTCAAGTCTGGGAAAGGCACCTCACCCATCTTGTCTCTCTAATATCCTGGGACCAACATTGCTACAACACTGTTGCAAATAACTGAAAGATTGGCAGGAAGAAGTAGTGATCATAATTTCTGCTAACTGTGCTTGGGGAAAACTTTAGACATAGTGCCATATAAAAAGTCAAGGTCAACAGCTGCAATTCTTCTTTCACACCAATGTAAACCATGAGTGAGTCCACTGAAGTCAGTTGAGTTCCACTGATGGAAAACCACTGCACAAGGAGACTCAGGGATACCATGTGTATCTGGGAGGAAGTACTGGTACACATCAACTAGCTTGAAGATGGGTTATGAGTGGAAATTGGGTTTCAGACCAGCTTGTCTTCAGCATCTTAGCTGTGTACTCTGGGCAATAACAGGAGATAATTTTTGTCCTCATCTAAATATTGTGTTTTAGACCAGGAAATGCACAAACTTTTGCCCTCCTCAGAGATCATTATACTCATTGTGCAGTCTGACAAAAATTCTCAGGAGAATAATCATCCTGAGCTCCTTGAGTAGCAATTTAAAAGGAGGTTTTCTGGAACGCAAGATAACTAGAAAGAGTGGGTGTAAATTCACTTCCATAATTCTTAACAAAACTGGCATTATGTAATTCATTTAATCATCATGTACTTCCATACGTGGCCTGCAATATCTTGAAATCCTGCCTTTTCTGATTCCCTTTTCCCCTGTTAATGTTATTAATAGCATTGTCTTTAATGAGTGCTATAGAGTGTGCAGACCTTCCATTTATTGGGTGTTAGCTTATACATTTGCTTCCACACCATTGTGTTTTCCCTTCAATAGCGGATAATTCATTTTCACTTTGTTCCTCAGATTCTAAACATGTCCATCATTTCCTCTCATAACTGAACAGCCACTGCCAAAAAGACAAGGAGATATTTTTTCCAGTTCATTGTACGTTATATTTTCAAAGGCTAGGCTCCCTGGAAACATCAAAGGGAACTACTATTTTCTGTCTCTTACAACATATTATGGAAGACATATGGCCAAAATCACCTCTATGTTGTGATGTATTGTTTCCTGCAGGTAATCGAGTGCCTTCATATCATTAAAGCAGTGATAGGCTTGGTCGACACTACCGAATTATGTTGACATAACTGTGTTGCTCAGGGATGTGGAAATCCACACTTCCGAGTGACGCAGTTATACCAACCTAACCCCTGGTGTAGGAAGCGCTATGTCAACTGGAGAGCTTCCTCCATCAACATAGCTACCACCTCTCGGGCAGGTGGCGTACCTATGCCAATAGGAGATGCTCTCTCGTTTGCATAGGTAGCATCTTCACTAAGTGCTACAGCAGTGCACCTGCAGCACTGTAAGTGTAGACAAACCCTGATACTCAAGACACCTGATTTCTATTCCTGGCTCTGCCACTGGTTCATTGTGTGACTGCGAGTAAGTCACTTGACTTCTGTGGGCTATAATATCCCCATTGTAAAAGAGGGATACTAATCTCTCCTACCATGTTGAAACTTAATGAATGGTTGTAAAGTGCTTTGAGATCCTTGGATGAAAGGTGCTAATCGAAGGGAAAATAATTATTTTACCCAGAGTACTCGAGAGTTGCTGAGAGGGAGAAACTATAAACTAGAGCTGCACTAAACTTTTGTAACAGATCCTGTAAACTCAAGATTACATTTTCTGAATAGTTTGTGAATTTAGTAAACTTGGGCTGTGTTTGAAGCAAACCCTGCCCAGGCTACGTCATGATTTCATCTTGGTGGTTTAGTAGAATCAACCTGTTTCCAACCTGAAACCAGGCAAAACTCTGAAATTTTAGCTGTTTTTTGCACGTGTCTCCTGTAAAGCAAAACAGCATGGTTTCTCATAATTCTACAGTGAATCAAAAGAGAACACTTGCTGAATCAAGAAAAAGGAACTTGGCACTGTGTGAAAGGAATCTGATGAAATCCATGAATTGTGCAGTTACCAAGGTTTTACATAAGAAAATTCTTGACCTAACCTTTGTATTGACGATGGTGCTGTCAGTTGTAAGGGATATATGGGACTGATATGCTTGATTGATTAATGACTACTGATTCTTTCTGGCCCTCACACATTAGAAAAACTATCCACCTATATTTATCCCAAAATTGGATCCACCTAAGAAGTAAAGACAATAAGAAAATGGTTCATGTTATGTGAGACACTTTGTCTAAAGACACACAGATCATTCAAGGTCAGGAGTTCCTCTCACCAAGAATAGAAACTAAAATAGCTAAATGAGTGTATTGTTAATCACCTAGGCAAGACTCTCTCTTATTATGCAGATGAATAAAACCTCTTTCTTCCTCTGAACCTAGCTTAAAAAAAAGATCCAAGCTACCAAGTAAGGGTGAAACCCTGTTTCCTTATGTAAAGAGAGCCATTGCAAATTGTGAGGGGATCAAGAGATGGGCAGGGAACCTGCAGTTAAGTAAAATGACTGTCTGTAAGACTGAAGGTCAAATTGGACAAACTACCTTTTACCCCAAGAAATCCAGGTCACATGTTTTCACCCCAGAGGATTAACTAGACATTGTTTTCTTTGTAAATCAAATATACTGTGGATAATTTGTCTTTCACTCCAAATTAGAATCTGCACATTTGTGTGCCTTCTGAGTCAGATCTATATCCTTCTAGATACGGAAAAGACTCTTGTTCGATTATAATGTGAAAGTGTTAAATATAAATCAAACAATGTATGCAGTATATCTTCCAAATTTAGAATATTAATAGGATTTTGTTGGTTTTCGTTGTAAATAATTGCTGCACTCTAGAAGTAATAGGAATTGTCTGGCACAAGGAAGAAGAAATGTTAAAAGATATAAATCAAGGTATTTCTTCAGGATATTAATAGAAAATGCTTCAATTCCAATTAATAGTAGAGGCTAATAATGAAATAAAATCTTTGAAAGAGATCAAACGTAAAAAGCCTCTGAAAAGAAAAGGATTGAAGAAGTTTGTTATACACCTAATCCCTCTATTTGATACCAGCGGAAGCAGCAAAGAAGCCAAAAGAGCTAAAAACTAAGTACTCATTTGGCATTTTTCCAATAGGAATAAGAGGGTGGCCTCCTTCTATGAGCCCTGAAATTAAGGTATATAAACTAAAATCTCTCACTATGGGAACAGTGAGAACAAGAAGCCGAACAATCCTAAATATGACCGACACTCAGACCAGCCATGTGGAAAGGTCTCTTCCCCAACTCAGAGTTAAGCAGATAAGAAGATGTGGTGAGATTTCATTGCAAAGATTGGGGTTCCCCTTCTATATTTTAATATAAATAACTGTAGGTTATCTTGCTGAGTCTCTCTAGTGAGACCTCAAGTAACCATATTTTAGATTTGAACACCTTTGTATGTCTAAACAAAATTGGCCTAAGAGAAATTGAAAAGAATTGTGTTAAGCAATTTCTTTTAATATTCTATGCTTATCTCTTTTGGACCAATTCATTCGAACTATACTAACCACACTCTTTAAAGTGCACAAGTGTATCTTGGAAGTGTGATAAATGTGTTAGGTATTAAAGAATTGAGAATTGATGTTTGTAAGTAAATGTAATAAGAAATCTTGGTAATTTGGATTGTTCTGTCATATAACTGCTGAGCCTCAACTCCAGGCTGTGATGATTGTGTGCAAGACTGTAATGTGTGTATAGTACATACAATTGGTTGTGTCTACCTTTCAGTGAAGAACTGTTGATTATATATTAATGTGGTTTTGGGAGAATTAATAAGTTGTTGGTTGGTTAAAAATAAGCAAGTGTCCTGAGAAGTGTTTTGAGAAATACTGCTCAAGTTAAAAGTTGACCTGAGAAGAACCCAGCATTAAAACTAGTAAGCTAATGCTCCCTGAACTTGATAAAAAGGGGTTATCCTGTTGGATTCTATTGTATATTGGTTTCAGAGTAGCAGCCATGTTAGTCTGTATCCGCAAAAAGAACAGGAGTGACCTGTGGCACCTTAGAGACTAACGAATAAATTTGTTAGTCTCTAAGGTGCCACAAGTACTCCTGTTCTTATTATATATTGGCAAATCTAGTTTGTTAGATTTCGGCTTTAAAAATCTAACTGGCACCCTGGCAAATTCATAAATTGACCCCCCCTTTGACTCTTACACAATGCTACAAGTAACTATGTTAACCCCCCAAGTATCTTAGCTGCTAATATTGGTACTGCTTGTGTCATAAATATAAAGGGAAGGGTAAACACCTTTAAATTCCTCCTGGCCAGAGGAAAAACCCTTTCACCTGTAAAGGGTTAAGAAGCTAGGATAACCTTGCTGGCACCTGGCCAAAATGACCAATGAGGAGACAAGATACTTTAAAAGCTGGAGGGGGGGAGAAACAAAGTTTCTTTCTGTCTGTGCGTTGCCTTTGCTGGGACCAGAGCAGGAATGCAGGTCAGAACTCCTGTAAAGGGTTAATAAGCAATCTAGTTAGATATGCGTTAGATTCTGTTTTGTTTAAATGGCTGATAAAATAAGTTGTGCTGAATGAAATGTATATTCCTGTTTTTGTGTCTTTTTGTAACTTAAGGTTTTGCCTAGAGGGATTCTCTATGTTTTGAATCTGATTACCCTGTAAGGTATTTACCATCCTGATTTTACAGAGGTGATTCTTTTACTTTTTCTTCAATTAAAATTCTTCTTTTAAGAACCTGATTGCTTTTTCATTGTTCTTAAGATCCAAGGGTTTGGGTCTGTTTTCACCTATGCAAATTGGTGAGGATTTTTATCAAGCCCTTCCCCAGGAAAGGGGGTGTAGGGTTTGGGAGGATTTTGGGGGGAAAGACATTTCCAAGCGGGCTCTTTCCCTGTTATATATTTGTTAGATGCTTGGTGGTGTCAGCAATGAAGTCTAAGGGCAAAAGGTTAAAATAGTTTGTACCTTGGGGAAGTTTTAACCTAAGCTGGTAAAAATAAGCTTAGGGGGTTTTTCATGCAGGTCCTCACATCTGTACCCTAGAGTTCAGAGTGGGGAAGGAACCTTGACAGCTTGCCTGTAGAACAATATGTTTAAATATGAAGACTGTCCAAATAGTTGTGGGTTCCTGGGTGTTATGTAGTCATATGACCTTTATATAACACCTCATAAAGCAATATGGTGAACATTTATTTTTTTTTTAAAGTGTTTTTCTCCTAGCCAGTAAAACCAGTTTAATACTTGCACTGGTTGCACACATTATTTTCTGATTACCTGGAATAATATGGTTAATTATCACCTGCCTGTGGTAGTCTAAAGTCTGCTGCTCATACGCATGTGATTAAAGAAGACAGATTCAGTGGGAGTTTGGTTGGGCTTTAGACCTAAGTGATTTAAACCTATATTGGGGAAACTTGCTTCACCTTTGGCATTTCACAGTATTTTGGATTTTAGGGACAAATTCTGGTTTGTTACACTGGTGGAAATCTGAAGTATTAAGTGGAGTTTCTCTGGCTTTACACTGGACTTGTTTTGTTAAATCTCCTGATTTCATTTATGCTTAGAATATTTACGCTTTAAAGAGGGAAAGGGGAACAGCAGTAATAACATGCCTTTGTGAAAAGTTTCATAGTAGCACCCGTGTTAGTCTATATCCGTAAAAAGAAAAATTCTTTTTCTTTTTCCACTGAATGCATCCGATGAAGTGAGCTGTAGCTCACGAAAGCTTATGCTCAAATAAATTTGTTAGTCTCTAAGGTGCCACAATTACTCCTTTTTCTTTTTGTGAAAAGGTTACTCAATTTAACCCACAGACCGAACAAACAAATTTCTTCTTCCCTGCCTCTACCATATGCATAAATCATTAGATATGAGAACATGTTGCAATGCTTGTTTTAAATTCCGTTAGAAACAATTTTTAGCTGTATTAATACACATCACTTGTAATGGCATTTCATCCAAAAAGATCTGGCACAGAGCCTTGTTGTTGGTTGTCATGTTCATAAAAATTGAATTTCTGCCTGAAAGCATGTGGGGCTGTTGTGGTTGCTTCAGGATTTTATCAGTAATCAATTTGGAATAGGCATGAAATCATGACTGGTGTAGAGAAAGTAGATAAGGAAGTGTTGTTTACTACTTCTCATAACACAAGAACTAGGGGTCACCAAATGAAATTAATAGGCAGCAGGTTTAAAACAAATAAAAGGAAGTATTTATTCACACAACACACAGTCAACCTGTGGAACTCCTTGCCAGAAGATGTTGTGAAGGCCAAGACCATAACAGGGTTCAAAAAAGAACTAGATAAATTCATTGAGGATAGGTCCATCAATGTCTGTTAGCCAGGATGGACCGGAATGGTGTCCCTAGCCTCTGTTTGCCAGAAGCTGGGAATGAGTGACAGGGAATGGATCACTTGATGATTACCTATTCTGTTTATTCCCTCTGGGGCACCTGGCACTGGCCACTGTCAGAAGACAGGATACTGGGATAGATGGACCGTTGGTCTGACCCAGTAGGGCCGTTCTTATGTTCTTATGATCAAAAGGGAAGGAAAAAACAAACAAAAATACCCCAAAATGGAATCAAAGCAAAACACTGTCCATGACCCACTCTTCTCTCCTTCTAATGCCTTTTCTCTAGGTATCTTCATCAGCTCATACAATGTAGCCCATGTCTGCATTACAGGCACTGTAGTAGCATACCTATAAGCACTATAGCTATGTTGTCCTAAATTTTAATTGTAGACCCCATGGCTTCAACTTCTGTCTCTACACTGATGAGTCACAAATCTATGGTCTTGCTGCTTCTTCTCCTGCAGCTTGGCCTGCCACTCTGTCTTCTCCTACAAGCATCTCCATTGACAACTTAACATTTCCAAAACTGAGCTCCTTTTCTTGCTCCAGACTCCCTTCTTTTCTCCATCACTTTAGAAAACACCACCATCTTCCTTATCACTCAAACCCGAAGCCTGGGCATTGTGTTGGTCCCAGCAATCTCTCTCCAGCTTCGCAGCTCCCATTGGCTGAGAACCATGAGCAATGGGATCTGCGGGGGTGGTGCCTGCAGGCAGAGCTGCCTGGCCACACCTCCGTCTAGGAGCTAAGCGAGCGGGATGTTGCCACTTTTGGGGAGCCCCCCAGGTAAGCACTGCCCAGAGCCCGCCTCACCCCATCCCGTGCCCCAACCCCCTGCCCCTCCTTCACCCAAACTGCCGTTGAGGGGTGGGGGGCGGTGGTCTGAAACTGCCCCAGCAATGGCCAGTGCGTCTGGCACAGGGGCTGCCTGAGCTGCCCCTGAGCCAGGTGCACCGGTCACTGCAAAAGTCACGGAGGTCACAGAAAGTCATGGAATCCATGACTTCCGTGACCTCTGTGACAAACTCATAGCCTTACCCATGGTGTAAAGTTATATTGTGTGTTTGCATTGTAAACCTCTGTAATTGTGTAACTCACCAAACAGTAAAAGAAGCATTAATGAACATAAAGGGCTTGTCCTGCGTATAAGATGACCCATTGAAGGCCAGTGAGATAGTGTAGCATCAAAGGAGAGAGGACCTGTTGATTGCATTCCTAACTCCCTCCAGGAAGGGGAGACCTATGCATGAACTCATCCCATCAGTTTGGATTCTGGAATGGAGGGGATAAAAATTTCTCACAAGGGGAAACTGAATCTGTTTTATGCTGTCTGGACTCCAGGGGGCAAAGATTCCTAAACAAAAGCAAAAAGATCCCCATGCTTCTTGGCATGGGTTAGCCCTGAAAGACATTTTGGATTGACAGATTACTATAAATCTGTCACCTTTTGAATCACAGACTGAAACTCATTTGTGTATATATGGTTGCTTGCTTTAACCTGTAAATGACTTTCTCATTTCTTTTTTCCTAGTTATTAAACCTTTAGTGAGCTTATTACAGGATTGTCTACAAGCGCTGTCTTTGGTGTGAGATGTAAGGTACACATTGACCTAGGGTAAGAGACAGGTCTCTTGGGACTGGGAGCAACCTGAATATTTTGTGATCTTTGGTGTAAGTGACCATTTATCACTAAGTCCAGCAGGCCTGGGCGGTAAAATAGACTGGAGTGCCCAAGGGGACTGTCTGTGACTCCATGGTAAGACTGGTACAGTGCTTCAGGAGTTCATATTTGTTACTGGGTTGGTGAAATCTAATTACAGAACATACCACCAGCTTGGGGTGTCTGCTCTGCTTTTGGTTGGCACTCTCGGTTGTGAGCTACTCCAGACGGCATGACGCTGTTCTTTGAATTCCTCCAGTAGCTCTCGCTTCTCCACCAAATCAAATACAAGTTTCTGGTCCTTGCCTTTACGACTGTTCACAAATCAGCTCCTCCCTGCTTATCTGCTTTAGTACTTTTTTCTTTTATACCAGACTTCATTGTCTTTTTTTTACCGCTTTTGTAAAATTGGGGCACCCTGTAGTTATGTACAGTAGCCTGTTGTGTACAAAATTCTTTTAATCACTCTTTCTCTTTGCACATATAAATAAAGACTGTCACTGTTTAAGCCATCAGGCATTCTTTAGTTTTAGGGAGATGTTTTTGTCTGCTGTTTTCTGGGCTTTTAAAACCCTCTGTGGTATTTTTAAAAGATATGTAGTTAGACATTGTTATCTGTCCAAGTAAGTCATCTACTGCTCTTTCTTGTTCCATTTTTTAAAATATTTGCTGTATCAGTAATTCCACATAGCACTTTAATTATTCCAGATGACTCAAAACATGCTGGTCTCAGCTCATTTGGTTTTGAAGGAGCTGAATAAAAATTCTCCAAACAAATAAAATAGTAATCACTATGGAAACAAATCAGCCAATTGCATTTGTGTGTTGGACTAATCACTTATATTTTTGTACCACAAAGCTCATAGCAACAATGAAAAGGTTGTGGTAACAGTAGATGTTGCAGAAAAATGTAAAATTACCAAAATTCTATTCCCTATTAACGTGACTAGATGGTTTTCCTACTCGAGGAGGTCCTGTATCTCAGATACTGTAATGTGTTAACTCTTAGCAAATGCTGATTCCTTAATAGTGACTGCTGTGCATTCAAGACATGCACAGAAATGGTCCTGGTAAGCAATACTCTAAATGTATTTTACATCCCTTCTGTACAATTCAATGTAGGGAAGATACCCCTCTGAAAACTAAACTAACTGCTTTTAAATCTTACTATAAAATGACTGGAAGTTGATGGTTGAGCATGACATCAAGGTACCATAACTAAGGGGTTCACAATCTAGGGATCACAAACAGGTGTTGTGGGATCATGACCTTCCAGCACTTCATATTTCACTTAAATGGCTATAGATCGCTGCTAGATAGAAGAGTGATCTGAGAATGCCAAAGGGGGTAGCAATATGGGAAGAGTTGAGAACTAATGCCATAATTGCTTGCTGAGAATGTTACCCATGCTGGTGTTGAACATGCCCAGAAAGCTCTCCTATATTCAGTGAGATCAGAGACCTTTAAATGCAGCTCTGATTGGGGGAAGATGGGAATGAGGTAAGGGTGGGGGGTAGGAGAAAACTGGTAGCTCAGAAAACATTTTTCTTAAATCTTCCCGTAACACCTTCAAAGAACCTGCGAGGAAAGAGACCAGTATGTTGACTGAAACGCAAAGTGAGATGAATCTGCTTGTTACAGTCTCTGTAGAGTCTTAAAATCAATAGGCTGTTATTGGTTAAGTTTAAAAAAAAGCAAAAACATGATTCATAAATGTGTTATGCTCTGATCTGTATTTCTGGAATGATTATTATTTTTCAGGTGACATTTATTTTAATTAAAGTTGTTACATATTTCCTTTTAATTGGGAGTAATCATGTAAGATGATTGCAACATTTTCCATATTGGAGCCATCATGTTACAACAAAAAAGTTTTGCCTCCCCAGCATAGCCAGGACGAAAGCCCTGGTTGTGACTCTTCCCTGGGTTGCAAACTCATTACTTATGGTATGTAGCAAGTTCCAGGCAGGATTTGAGTGCTTTTCAAAGGCAGATGGGTGGTGGTATCTTTATTTCACAGATGGGAAAACTGAGGCACAGACAGGTTAAACTGACCTTTGATGGTTCAGCGGCAGGGTTAGATATGGAGAAGCATCCACCTACTCAGATGTTCATTCAAACTAGCCAATTCTCTTGAGTCTGCAAAATAGGGCTGGGAAATGAGGCCAACCTTTTCTCTTAGGATTTCCAGCATGTCTAGTCCTGCCTGGAAATTCCATTGGAACAGCCATTCTCTCTGTATTTTGTTACTTTCCGTTTTGGTGCTGAATGGGATCCACAAGTGAAAAAAATGTCCCTGAATCTTCTTCCATCTTAAAAAAGATTTGGCATGAGTGCTGTTCTAAACATAAGTGGCATTTTACTGGGGAAATGCTGTCTGAACCAGCTTGCACATCACTACTCTGGGTTTAGAATTATGATTTACTAATGCATGGCCTAGTTAAGTAGGTGTCACATAGCCTTAGCTTCCTGCCTACGGTGTCAGCTATTACATGATAATTAACTACTTGTTAATGCTGAAATTTAGTATCTCTGCTATTTTATTATTTACGTTTTTTAATATCCTAACCAGGACTAATCCATACTATGGGCCAAAGGTGTCTGTTTTTCAGTGTCGCTACGGGTAACCACAGCTCCAGGCATGTCCAAAGAGATGTCTGAATACTCACTGTGTTGAATTGTGTTGAAGAGAGGCTGAGTTAGACAAACAAGCGCAAATTTAATCCTGAACCCATTAAATACTGGATTGCTGGTAATATGCTGAAACCGTGAAAACATAGTAGTTTAATTAATTATCTTCTAAAACAGAATAGTGGATAGAGGGTATCCAGATAACAGATCTAGAAAAATGGCCTTATCTCTTTAAGTGGGTTTTGCTGCTCTTTTACCTTTTTTAATATAATTGTGAATGTTCATATGTAAAGTGTAACTATTTTCTTTTATCTATTCTTTAACTCTTTTGTTTACCCTGCTAGGCTCTTGGACTCAGTTATATCTTGTGTCAATGAGTTCCATGTGTTAATTATTGTGTAAAAGAAATTTTCTGAATGTAGAAGATTTTGCTGTATGCTATAGTTCATTTTTTTCCGCATCACTGTTATATGATGAAGTCAGCACTGTCCCTTGTTTTGTGATGTATTTGTTGACTCACATACCTTAATGCGGTATAGTCTGGCCTTGAACTTTACAAGGAAATTCCTATTAACCCCTTAGTTGCTCATATAAATCCATGTTCTTCAGAGTGACACACTTACGGTCCTGTGCTATACATCTGATAATTTTTTTTAATATTCCCATGCAGCACAGCAGGTACTGCATCTAAATGTATGGGCTCCAAATGTGCACTTGTCGCGGAGCTCAGGTTGTTAATAGAACATTCATGCAGCTTTGAGGAACTACTCTACTGTGTCAGAAGGGATTCCCCTTACTTATCTCCTGCAGAGGTTACTGGGAAATCAGTTTGTAGAATACAATATTGTTTTGTGTTTAATAATACCTGGCTTTACTAACATTTTAATTTTTGAAAAAAAATTATGAAAGAAGAAGAACATTTTAACACTCCTGGTAATAGCATTACTTAGCGTAAGTAGATTAGGGTAGCTCAAAGGAGAAGGGTGATCTGGCCAACATCTAGAATGGTCCCTTCCTGAATTTTGAAGATATTACAGGTTTCAGAGTAACAGCCGTGTTAGTCTGTATTCGCAAAAAGAAAAGGAGTACTTGTGGCACCTTAGAGACTAACCAATTTATTTGAGCATGAGCTTTCGTGAGTGAGCTGTAGCTCACGAAAGCTCATGCTCAAATAAATTGGTTAGTCTCTAAGGTGCCACAAGTACTCCTTTTCTTTTTGAAGATATTACATTATCTCAGGACTGTGACCTTTATTGCATTTTTTGGTTTTGTGTTTTCCATTTGACTTTAGAATTATACTTGATACCATTATTTCACTGTGACATTCAAAAGAGCCAGTTGCAGCAGAAACATAATTACATTACAACCATGGATTTCTGTTTGATCACACAAACTCAAAAGAGCATTCTGGTACATGCACCACTGCTCAGAGTAAAAGAGTTTTTCCTCTTGTACTGACCATTTATAGAACAAGATTTCTGTGGAGTGTTTTGAGGTACTATAATGATAATACATTGATCTTGATTTGGGATGGAAAGAATATGAGTTAAAAAGAAAATAATAAAAATAGAAAATAACAAAAATATAAAACTAAAAAGGTAAGACACATCAAAGAAGATAAGAAGGTGTCACAAATAACAGCAATGCAAGTTATCAGGGGTTCATATAAAAAGAAACACAAGGAAAAGCCGTGAGAATTAAAGTGAAAATAGGAATAAATATATGATTGTATTGCTTCCTTCCTTTGCCACTCTGTCCACATAGACCTTGATTCTTCATGCCACTCTGTGCAGGTGGGATTAAAGTAAATAGTCCAATGCATGGCACTGGGGTTTGCCTTCTCAGAACAGCTTACAGGATGGGGGCACTAAATTGTAAGCTTTCTGGGAGAGTTTTATTTTGTGTCTTTAAGGTGCCAGCACGCTTTTGTGAGACTTGTAAAAATAATAAATTGTAATCTTATTAATCAATTCTTAACCCTCTTCCTTGCTTTTTAATTATTAAGGATCAGGAAGGAATAGGTAGATTGTAACTTATTCTCTGATAATTAGAAGATGGCTGATTATACTCCCTCCCATAAAAGAGCCAGTTTTGGTTTTTTTACATTGGTTTGTAACAAATATTCTCATTGAAACTTTTTTCCCTTCTCCCCTAGGTGGTCATTGTTTCTCCTGGGGATGGAATGAACATGGGATGTGTGGTGATGGCACAGAAGCAAATGTTTATGCCCCGAAGCCAATCACAGCTCTTGGTTCTGGAAAACCATTCTTAATTGGATGTGGTGCAGGACACTCTATGGTTCTTTGTCAGACTCCAGGTTAGACCTTACACACTGGAAACCATAGCCGTGTGAATTTGGACACCTTTGCATAGAGCTTTTCGGAAGTGTTGTGAGAGAATTATTTAACACTGGCAGAACAGCCTGATGGTACAGAAGAAAATGAGGGCAAAAAACTCCTTTGTTCTGAACCCGGAATTAAAAAAAAATTGCTAATGTGCTGAGAAAACTGTTCAATAAAGACAACGTTTATAAATATATTGCTGGAAATTATTTCACAGGTTCTTTTCAAAGGAGATGACGTTGTCCATGGGTAAAATGAATAAACATTTTGCTTTGCTGCTACATAAATGAAGCAAGAAGGATTTTCTCCCCCAACATTTATGGTAACAAAATACAAAGTTCTTTTGGATGGTTTTAGCAGTTGACAACAGATTTATGGCGTTTGCAGAGAAAGTGTTACTCACTGATGTATGGGTGAGCTTAGGTGGTGTCTGAAGAAGTAATGTGAGACTGTGAGCACACACAGGGATTGTTTGGTCTTTTTTAAATGGTGATGAGCACTTGCAGCTCCCATTGACTTTTATTGGAATTGTGGGTGCCTACTATTCTGGAAATCAAGCCATATTTCATAGACGCCTTAATTTTTGAATATGTTATTCAACAAAGCGTTGGCTCCAAGTATGAAGTAAGTTTAACTAAGAAGGCTGTTGGAGAGAGGGAGGGAGGGTGCTTTGATCCTAACATTGACTACATCTATATCTTTATTACACTATTATAATAATATGGTTGTAACTGAATTTCCTTCTGCAGTAGAAACCCCAGTTATTTTGGATTTATAATAGTGATGAGCCAACCAGTTCATATAAAACAAGAACGGATGAACCTTCTTCTGAAACTCAAACCAAGCCTGCACTTTTTGAGGTTGGCAAAGTCTAGCAGTGTTCTTTCTTTTTTAAATGTTCAAACCCCTCCACCCTTCCTCTGGGTCAGTAAAGGTGAGTTCTAGGCTACCACCTGGAAAGCTATACTATCAGTAGCTTCCATTAGGTTTTGGAAGGGATCCTGTTTCAGGGCACAAGCCAACCTCTACTTAATAGGGTTAGGAAGAAACTCTCTGGGGGCAGGTTATCCAGATATAACTGCTTGCCGTGGGTTTTGCTACATCTTTCTTTTAAGCAGCTGGGTTCTGGCTACTGTCAGAGACAGGATTCTGGACTTGATGGACCACTGGTCAAATCCAGCATGGCAACTCCTATGTTTCCAATTATCCTAATAACAGGGGGTTCTCAAAATTTCACCAGAGTGTTCTCATGAGATTTCCAGCCTAATATGCACACCAAATAAATCCTGGTTAAATGCAGATTAGCTGTGGTTACACTTCCCAGCCCAACTAAACCTCTGATCCCTTGAAAGTTTAGAACTTGGCCAAAACAACTTGTTCTAGGCTAGTGCTTGATATGGAAAGTTTGGGCCTAGCAGTGATTTTTGTGGGCTGAGTAGAGGAGAGGGAATTCCATTTTTAAAAACCTCCAACTGTTTGTGTTGAGCAGAATTAAAAAAGCTAATTTAGTGAACTCTTTTGCACACAAATACAGTGAGGAACATTAAATTGGATCTTTACCACCCACAGTAGTTAAATTTACTGTGGTATTTGAGGTATTTCACATTCTAAGTATCGGGAATACCACTGTGTGGTAAATATTCATTGTTAATGATGTCCACTGTTTCATTTTTAAAAGCAAGTTTACCTTTTGAATGAGCCTGTCAGACTAATTGCCTTGTTGAACTAGAAAAAATATTTTAAATGGGTTATTAGGAAATTGCGCAGGAAAACGTTCTAATGATATCATATCAATTCAGTCCAGTCATGAAAGAGAGAATTAGGCAATAAATATGGGCTGTAGGGATGGACTGTCCTTCTAATGGGAAACCTTTCACCCAAGTACATACACAAGAGAAGCTCCAAAAAGAGGATATGTATTTACAAATTTGGTCACCATGTTTAGCATACTTACAGAAGGTGGGCTCCCCAGCCAGCAATCCGGAATCTTGAGCCAGGTTCTTTGAATATTAATGTGATCCTGAATTATGAATTTATGTTGTCGTGTGTTAACGTTTTATTGTAGCTTTGCCTTAATGAAAAGTTTCTTTAAAAAAAAATGATAGCCAGGGCTCAGGAACTAGTTTTCAGGTATTTTTCTTTGCATTTTCAATGGGAAATAAACCTGAATGAGTGATTGAATAAAAGTATGAAGATGATATTCTATAGGCTAAAGCTATTTAAAAAAATGGAGGGACAATAAAGTGGCCCAGTGCAGCCTAAAAAAGGGGCAGAAAAGATCCTTCTGTTTATGAAAAATTCATCATTCATGTGCTTGGATGTACAGTAACTCCTCGCTTAACGTTGCAGTTATATTCCTGAAAAATGCGACTTTAAGTGAAACGATGTTAAGCGAATCCAATTTCCCCATAAGAATGAATGTAAATGGAGGGGGGAGGAGGGGAATTAGGTTCCAGGGAAATTTTTTTCACCAGACAAAAAACTGTATTTTCACCAGACAAAAAACTATGTATATATACGCACACACACAGAGTATAAGTTTTAAACAATTTAATACTGTACACAGCAATGATGATTTTGAAGCTTGGTTGAGGTGGTGAAGTTAGAGGGTGGAAGAGGGTGGGATATTTCCCAGGGAATGCCTTACTGCTAAATGATGAACTAGCATTCGGCTGAGCCCTCAAGGGTTAACACATTGTTGTTAATGTAGCCTCACACTCTACAACACAGCACGAATGGAGGGAGGGGAGACAGCATGGCAGACAGAGACATAGACACACACCCTGTGTGTGGGAGAAAGAGAGAGAGATGCGCATTGCCCCTTTAAGTATGCTGACACCACATTTTAAGTACATTGCCTTTAAAAAGATCAGGAAGTTGAGACAGCCGTTGTGGCCAGCTCTCTTCATCCTGAGCTCTGTTGTGTCTCTCCCCTGCTCTATATGGAGAAGGAGTAAGCGGGGGACAGGAGTAGGGGGGAGGGGGACACCCTGACATTAGCCCCCTCCCCTGGAGGCTCCCGGGAGCAGCTCCAAGGCAGAGGTAGGAGTAGCACAGGGCAGTGGGGGGAGGGACAGCTGAACTGCCAGCAATTGATATCCTGCTGGGCGGCTGCTGCACAGGGAACTTAGGGGAGCAGGGAGCTGATGGGGGGGCTGCCGGTCCATCCTGGTTCCAAACCCCCACAGGCTAGCTCCAACGGGCTGCTCTTCCTGCAAGCCATGGACAAAGCAGGCGGCTGCCAAACAACCTTATAAAGGAGCATTGCACAACTTTAAATGAGCATGTTCCCTAATTGATCAGCAACGAAACAACGTTAACCAGGATGACTTTAAGTGAGGAGTTCCTGTATTTGCCCATAATAATGTACCATGTTGGATGTATTTACCTATGGGAATGTATCTTTTCACCCTATGAGCTTCTGTGCTACTTCTTACTGCCTAGGCTGTTCTTCATTGGTTCTGCTCCTTACTACTTTCCAGCCCCTTGTCTCTCCATTACGTACACTGGGTGATTTATCATGCCTTTTTGCAGGTCCCCTCCTGAAGTTTCCATCCGTTCCTTTCAGGCACCACAGACCTCCCAGCCATGTTAGTTTGCCTCAGCAATCCCATCCTTCAGGGTAAGTTCTAGCTTGTTCTAGCTTGTGTACATCCCTTAAAACTGACTGGTCTCTAAAAGGGTCCCATATTGTCCACTCATGTGGGTTATTATTTATGTGTTAGTGCTGCAATTCAGTTAAGAGAACCCATACAAATTCACAGAAGTAAATATTATTTATTAAGTTACATAGCATTTGCTCCTTCAGCCACATAAAATGGAAACACCTCAAGAAAGAGAAGGATTGAAAAAAATCCTTTTAAACAAGTCTCCTCAGAGGTTAATGTAGACCAGTGGTTCCCAAACTGGGGTTCACAGAAAGCTACAGGGGGTTTGCCAGAAAAATTTCACAAATGGCGGCCAGAGGACCTCGGGCATTGGAGGGAGCAGGTGGGACCTGGTTGCAGGGCAGACAGCCCGAGCCACAGGGAGAGCGGGGCAGGGCAGTTGGGGCTGGCAGCCCGAGCCCTGCCCCCATGAGCTGGGGAGCCGGCAGCCCGAACCCCAGTGCTCTGCGCGGGGCCGGTAGCCCGAGCTCCAGGGAGAGCTGGACTGGGAAGTTTGGGCTGGCAGCCCGAGCCCTGCCCCCATCAGTGGGGGAGCCGGCAGCCCGAACCTCAGCGCTCCATGTGGGGCTGGCAGCGCGAGCCCCAGGGAGAGCGGGGCTGGGCAGTTTGGGCTGGCAGCCCAAGCCCTGGCGGTCAGCAGGACCTGCAGCCCGAGCTCAGAGGAGTTCAGTTGACCGGAGCGGTCAATGGGGTCCAGCAGCAGGAGCCCCATGGAGTGCGGAGGAAATTTAAACTTAAATCCCTGGAAATATTCATTTTTAGGAGGGGGTTCACGAGATTTCACAATTTAGTGAAAGGGGTTCGCGGGCTGTTAAAGTTTGGGAACCACTGATGTATACTTTATTCTATAAACTAGGTTCAATGGGGGCAAGTGACAAAAGTCCATAGGTAAGTAAAAAAACGTGGAAATCTGGGGGGAGCATGGGCCGTTATAGCAGGGATAAGGGAGAGACAAGAGAGAACATGGGAGGGAAATCAAATCAGCATCTTGGATGTCTGTTTGCTAATTCAAGAAGTATGGAGAATAAACAGGAGGAACGTGAAATGCTGGTTAATAAACACAACTCTGACATAGTTGGCATCACAGAGACTTGATGGGATAATATGCACGACTGGAATATTGGTATAGAAGGGTACAGCTTCCTCAGGAAGGACAGGCAGGGAAAAAAGGTAGGTGGTGTTGCCTTATATATTAAACATATATACACTTGGACTGAGGTTGAGATAGAAATAGGAGACAAACTTGTTGAAAGTCT
The DNA here is from genome assembly GCF_965140235.1 of Caretta caretta. NCBI lineage: Eukaryota > Metazoa > Chordata > Testudines > Cheloniidae > Caretta > Caretta caretta. The sequence goes on from NC_134211.1 coordinate 27,575,001, forward strand.
CAGGGTAAGGATAAAAGGGGTAAAAAACAAGGGTGCTGTCATGGTAGGGGTCTAGTACAGACCACCTAACCAGAAAGAAGAGGTGGAGGAGACTTTAAAAAAAACCCCACAACTAACAAAATCATCCAAAGCACAGGACTTGGTGGTGATGAGGGACTTCAACTACCCAGACGTGTGTTGGGAAAATATTATAGCAGGGCACAGATTTTCCAGCAAGTTATTGAAATGTATTGGAGACGATTTTTTATTTCAGAAGGTGGAGAAAGCTACTAGGGGAGAGGCTGTTCTAGGTTTGATTTTGCCAAATAGGGAGGAACTGGTTGAGAGTTTGAAAGTGGAAGACAGCTTAGGTGAAAGTGATCATGAAATGGTAGAGTTCCTGATTCTAAGGAATGGTAGAATGGAAAACAGCACAATAAACATAATGGATTTCAAGAAAGCAGACTTTAGCAAACTCCAGGAGTTGGTAGGTAAGATCCCATAGGAAGAAGTCTAAAGGGAAAAACAGTTCAAGACAGTTGGCTGTTTTTCAAAGAGACATTATTATGGGAACCATCCCACTGCATAGCAAAAATAGGAAGTATGGCAAAGAAACCACCCTGGTTAACTAGGAGATCTTCAATAATCTGAAACCCAAAAAAAGAGTCCTATAAAAGTGGAAACTAGTTCAAATTACAAAGGATGAATATAAACAAATACCACCAGTATGTAGGGACAAAATTAGCAAGGCCAAGGCACAAAATGAGATTAAAAAAGCTAAAGACATAAAGAGTAACAGAAAACATTCTAAAAATACATTCGAAGCAAGAGAAAGATCAAGGACAGGATAGGCCTTGTGGATGGGGGGAAGCTGCAGATGTGGGATATCTTGACTTTAGTAAGGCTTTTGATACTGTTTCACAAGACCTTCTCGTAAACAAACTAGGGAAATACAGCCTAGATGGAGCTACTATAAGGTAGATGCATAACTGGTTGGAAAACCATTCTCAGACAGTAGTTATCTATGGTTCACAGTCAAACTGGAAGGGCATATCAAGAGAGGTCCCGCAGGGATCATTTCTGGGTCTGGTTCTATTTAACGTCTTCATCAGTGATTAAGATAATGGTATAGAGGCTACCCTTATAACATTTGCAAATGGTACCAAGCTGGGAGGGGTGGCAAGTGCTTGGAAGATAAAATGAAAATTCAAAATGATCTGGACAAACTGGAGAAATGGTCTGAAGTAAATAGATCAAATTCAATAAGGACAAGTGCAAAGTACTCCACTTAGGAAGGAATAATCAGTTATAAATTCATACAAAATGGGAAATGACTGCCTAGGAAGGAGGGACCTGGGGGGTCAGAGTGAATCACAAGCTAAATATGAGTCAACAGTGTAACACTGCTGCAAAAAAAGCAAACGTCATTCTGGGATGTATTAGCAGGAGTGCTGTAAGCAAGATATGCTGATTAGGACTCTACTGGAGTATCAGCCAGTTCTGGGCACCACATTTCAGGAAAGATGTGGACAAATTGGAGAAAGTCCAGAGAAGAGCAACAAAAATGATTAAAGGTCTAGAAAACATGACCTATGAGGGAAGTTTGAAAAAACTGGGTTTGTTTAGTCTGGAAAAGAGAACGCTGAGAGGGGACATGATAACAGTTTTCAGGTACGTAAAAGGTTGTTACAAAGGAGGAGGGAGACAAATTGTTTTTCTTAACCTCTGAGGATAAGACAAGAAGCAATGGGCTTAAATTGCAGCAAGGGCGGTTTAGGTTGGACATTAGGAAAAACTTCCTAACTGTCAGAGTGGTTAAGCACTGGAATAAATTGTCTAGGGAGGTTGTGGAATCTCCATCATTGGAGATTTTTAAGAGCAGGTTAGACAAACACATGTCAGGGATTGTCTAGATAATACTTAGTCCTGCAATGAGTGCAGGGAACTGGACTAGATGACCTCTTGAGGTCCCTTCCAGTCCTACGATTCTATGATTCCTTAGGGAAGGAGGGTCTTGTGGTTAAGGCATTGGACTGGGACCCAAGGAGATCTGTGTTCACTTTCTGGTTTTGCCACAGGCTTCCTGTGTGCCTCAGTTCCCCATCTTTAAAACTGGGCTAACAACACTTCCTTTCTTCCACTCTTAGACTGTAAGCTCTTCAGGGCATGGGTTTTGTGTTTGTACAACACCTAGCACAAGGGAACGGGGGACAACTAGATATTACTCTAGTGCAAATAATGTATAATAATTCTTTGTAGACAGTGCAGTATTGAGTGTCAATAGCAAGTTGGTGTTTGTTCATTAGAAAATAAATCCCCTGTTTTTATGTGTTAGTATGTTTGGTTTTGCAGAATAAAACCTTATGATAAGTCAGCTGATACCTTCTGGGCACAGAGGCTTTCAGCTGAAGGTCTGGTCTGTAAGAAAGGGAGAACACAATGAAAGATTCCAACCCATGGCAAAAGTCACCTTCCTTGCTGCTTGCCAGAGAGCAACGAGGACTCTCCTTGTTAGATGTCCTGACTGAGAAGGCCAGTGTTTGACATCCGTCCTCCAGAGTGGTAGAACCCAAAGCCAATGTGCTACAACTACATAAATGCCTCTGGAACAATGCTAGATGTAAAGAATAATATTATTATGCAGCTCTTCATACCTAAACAAAGGTGGCCTTTTACATGTTGAATCCTACATCCATATTCAGATGTACACACTCAGATGGAAATAGCATAAACTGACACGGCTGTAATATAACATTAGGACAGAGTACGCAAACATCAGTGCAATTAGTTAAAATATGCAGACTTTCTTTTTGTTCATTGCCTGCGGGAAAATAAATCTTATGACATGCCCAACATTCATACTGAAATAAGGTGGAGTTTAAATCACTTTTCAATAGACAAGAAGTTCAGAGGTGACCCTCAGCCTAGACAGCTTCCGGCTGTGGGGAGAAAAAATAGAATTTATTTTATATACATTTGTTGTTTGAAAGTCATATGCAGTCTGTATCTAAGTATTACTCACACAAGCCCTCTGTGCACCAGAGCAGGCAAATGACTTTTCTAACTCTTTTTAACTTTGTTGGGTGGAGGGAGGAAAGTGTTTGTTTATTATTATTTCTGAGGTGGTGGTGTTCTTAGGGGGATAGGGATACCCAGGTTAGGTATTGTTTGTATTAGTTGGCCTTCTTGCTAGCTTGCATTCCTGATTGCAGTTCTGGTTTTTGGTAGATGCTCAGAAACCTTTGTTTATCTAACACTGGCGTCCCTAACCATCAATATGATCTGAGTCCTGTTGGTGTCTCCATGACTCTTGCCATCTGGAGCTGCTTTACAGGTAGTTTCTGTGTGTCTGATGGGAGTGGAGTACCTTTGCAAGGTTCAGTGACTGAGCACAGAGAAGCTGAGAGGCTGAAGAAGGAATAAGATTTCATGTTTGTTTTCTAGGCTATGGTTGGAGTTATGGGTCTTTACGTTGAGTTCGGGAAAGAGGCAAAGGGAACCAGACTGGGAGGCTGTTTCTGATGGAAGAAGGATGAATGTGGGAGCCTGGCATTTGGGAAGCACAGGGAATGGGCTAGAGTATAGAAGGAAATGAGGGTAGATAGATGGTGTGGAGGCTCCAGGGGGGTCATGAAGACGAGGCAGTCAGTTAAGGAGAGCAGTGTTCCTATTTCTGGGAAGAGTGAAGAGACAAGCTGCCATATTTTACAAAGCTCTCCATAATTTTATCTCTCCACGCAGGTATCTGATTTTTTTTATATATCAGATGATGAATTATTGAAATTAGCGAGCTTATTCACAGGCAAATCACATCTTGAAATTCAAAGTTCCCTTCACAGTGATCTGTAGTACATCCATTTTGACCTCCCACATTTTAGTAATCATTATTTCATAGGTACAGCCACATCCGGCAGTCGCTGAAGCCAACAGGAGTCATTCCATCCAGTTCCATGGGTTCTTAGGACCTTGGTGATCAAAAAATCTGGTATACGTAATTAGGAAAAACTCATAGAAGCATGCAGTATATGTGAAAATAGGCAATGCTTCAGTCATCTGTGAACTTCATTTTTCTCACTGTTGGCCCAACCAGTGTCAGAAACAAGATGTTGACAGATACTGTTCAGTTACTCAACAAATATAACCTTTAGTTTGTCTTTCTGATTAACACCAAGTTCCTTTAAAATTTATTTTCTTGTAGCTCTTCTGGTGCCTCTAGAGTAGATTGTAAACCTGGTTTTTATTATTATTATTTTTATTTTATTTTAGCTGCGTGGGAAGTTCACTCTTTATATAAGAAGATCCAAGATCTTTTCATTAACATTTAGATAATGTCTGTGTATTTGCAGTCATCTGAAATACTCTGAGTAGCCAAAAATTCTGAAAAGACAGGAAAAATACTTTTAAAAACCCAAACACCACCATCCGCCCCCAACTTTCCCAGTAATTGCAAAAGAATGTAATGTATGGAAGATCATTTTCATCTCCTTCAGTTTCAGATGTTCTCTAATGGTGAAAAACTTGCATGCCAGAAAGCTGGGGTATGTACCAAAGTTGCAGAAACCTGCACCTAACACAAGGTAGCTGAAACTTTGAACCTTCAGAGTCCCAGCCCCAATCTCTTAATTTTGGTTGCACAACAAATATTAATGAGATTTTTAGGGGGAGTTATGTGTTTGTGCCTTGTTTGGCTCATGTCCTGATTTTATAAAGTTCGGATCTTGTCCTTACTGATTTCTCTCAGATAAACTCTGATCTCAGAGCCATTGCTCCATGTTAAGAAGGATTGCTTAGAAGCCCTAAAAATGTGTATGTTCTGTGGAAAATAGTAATATGTTAAGTAAACATCTCAAAGAAGAGTGTAGCGAGCATCATTTACTGTGTACTCCTTGCAGGTTGAATTTGAGAAACTATATCAGTAAGACAACTGCTGTTATCATGTAGCAGTCTAATATGGCAACTCCTCCATTTTGGAATGAAGAGAACAATCTTTACCTCTTGGGATGGATGGACAGACGGACAGACAGACAGGAAGCAGCAAGGAAAGAGATTATCTCTTTCCCCCTCCCACCCTCTTACTCCTCCATACAACCAGTCTCCACAGTGACACTATAGATGGGGCCTTGACCTTTCAAACAGCAGTCTCCATTTTCCAACAATTCTTAATGCAAAGCAGTTTGTATTTATTATTGCCTTTGTGGAATGTGGAAAGGGAAAATTAGATCGAAGCTGCCAGCGATGGAGATGGCATCTGCACAATTGTCTCCTGGCTCTATAGTGAATCATACTGTATATTTTAAGAAAGTGATGAAATGTAAACATACGGAACACTAAGAGAACGCACTAGAGCATGCCTGAAAAGAGAATAAGATGCTGCATGTTAATTATTCCTGAATTACCATTTGCCTTAGAGAGGGCAAAATCAGAGGTGGCTTTGATTTTGCAAAACTTCTCCAGTGAGAGGAGCCAGAACCAGGAATGGTTCCAGTCTAGATCCCTTTTTATCAGAACCTCCAAAGTTCAGTGGGCTCTGGATAAATGCTTCTGGTTTTAACCAATTCTTGATTGGTTTTCAACTTTTTGCCTCTGTTAACATATTGCTTCACTCTGGCTCCTTCCCCTTTTCCAGGTGTAATCATTTCTCCTGAGTGCAGTAGGTATTTTCAAAATAGAGAACATTCCCAGAGACTTTCAATGGGAATCGTGAACCTGACACTCAAGTGCTTTTGAGAATCTCTCCTCCTCTGTGAACGGGTGACCTTTAATGTAAGTCCCTGTGCATTTCCGCAGGTTTCCTTTTCAGAAGTGGGGAGAATTTTTCTTGGCCTCTTATTCTGTTTGTGCCATCAATTTCATGCACACTGCTTCTAATGACAAAGGTCTTAGTGCTTTAAACTGAGTAAAAATACTGACTCCAAACCAAGTGGCACCTAAGCTAGCACGATTGAAGATTCACTGATCAACAAACAACACTCTCTGCCTGCCATAATAGCCATGTGGGTGCTTCTTAATTCTTCCTAATAGCAACCCCCTGCTTTAAAATGAAAAAGAAAGGAATTCCTAGAAAGCCACTATATTCTACAGCATACAAAAGACAAGGCAACAGCTATTGTACTCTGTAAAGACAGGTTCCTGCTCCTCATATCTTAGCCATAAGTGATAAGATAACTGTAATTAATAATCAGATCTACTTCTTATATAGTGTTTTTTGTCAGGAGAGCTCAAAACACTTTACAAAGGAGATCAGTATTATGTTTCCTCATCTGTAAAATGGGGATAATATCTACTAGGCCATGCTGCATTCCCTAGTCACACATAAAATCACACATTGCTAATAGTGATGAGAATGAAGAAAATGTATGCCCTCTGGCTGTTTTAAATCTCATCAGTGGGATTGCTCAGGGTTTATGCCTGTGCAATTAAGATCAAAATCTGTTCCCCTTCCTCTTTCTCTTTCGTCTCCCTCCCACTTGGACACCACAGTGGTCAGTGCTATACAGGGACCTACATACATGAATACACATTCATTCACACCATTTTGACTGGAAGCTTTTTGAAGAGGCGACTGTGGGCTCCATTCGCTTGTCTACTATGGCCACTTTACACTGCTTAAGGAAACTCCTTGCTAGTGTAGTGCTCCCCCCGCCCACCCCGGTTCTGTTGTAGGGGCCTGGTAGAGTGGAGCTCTACTACACTTGGTTCTTCACTGGCCCAAGATCACTTGGGGGACCTCATGCTGCTGGCTCCCTGACACACCCCATCTGACAAACTCACTGGCCTCATGCCCAGATTCAACAAAACACTTAAGCAAGTGCTTAATTCCACTGGACGTTATCCAGGACTTAAATAGGTGCTTCTATGCTTTGTTGAATCGGAATCATGATGGGTTACATAGGTGAAGGTGCAAACACATGCATGCACTAGGGTTAGGTTGTCTAAAGGGTGTGCACTGGTGCTTGATCTTCCAAAGTTCAGCTGCAAGTTTATGCGCCTGCAGTTTTGTCAATGCACAAGTGAAAGCTGAGGGCTGAAAATCTTACCCATACACACTGGGTTCAACAGCAGATCCCCAACTGTTTATTTTTGAAAGTATTTGCCTCATTATAGTCCTCCTTGTGATTTAAGCGTCTTTGTATGTAGTCATTGTGGCGGGGGGAGAAGGAGTTATAAAAGATGCATGCTTTTTCAATATATTTTTTAACTTGGTTGTTAAGCTTAAAGTAGTTAATTGACTTTATTAATGATCAGATATTAAAAATTGTGTTCATATTCAGACATCAGACAAATATTTCAGCTACTATTTTGGATAAAGAAAGATTTGTATGAATGGATGAAAGATGACAGGCAGTGCTACACGGAGAGGTGCATGATGTCTGGAAATCTAAAGAAGAGGGTCTAAAAGGCAATCTGCGTAAATTCAGCATAAATTAAAAGTTCAGTTAGTGTGTGAGGTTGAAGACAAGGTTATCTCTGGGGTATTTCTGGGGAAAGGAAGTGGTAGCCTGCCTTGTTGTGAAGCTGAGGAGAGCCGTTGTTATATGGGGGAGCAGGGCAAATATTGCTTTTTTTTTGGCCTCAGGGTATCTTCTTCATAAGTACGTCTGTGCTCAGCTCATTTCCAAATTTCATTGCTTTATCTCTGCCTCTGTCTTCCTTGTGTTCCAGCCGGCTCATTTTTTCTCAGCGTCCATTCATTTCAGTGATGTATTTTCTTTGAGGCACTGAAACTTTAAAGAGAGAGCGAGAACAATTTATATGAAAAATCATTTTATCCAGATTAATGACCATTACACTTGACTGTTATCACAGCATGATTAGCTAGATTCCTTTCTGGTAGGAGAGAATAGAAGCCACTTTCCATTTCCTTACTATTTGAAGTAACCGTTGTAGAGCCAGCATGTCATATATCATGTGTCAAGATGATCTGGGAAAAATAATGCCTACATGCTTTTAGAAGAGATGAGCGGTACGTATGAAAGTTGTGTGACTATAAGGATGTTTTCAATATTATTTATTAATCTACTTTTAAAGCCACAGTCCTGGCCTTATAAAATTCCATTAGCCATGCAGGGGATTTCTGGAGACCTCCGATACTAGTGATGGGAGGCTAGATAGATATAACTCTATTGAATAAAGCCGTTTATATAACTTCTATAAAAAAATGCAGGTGCTCATTTCCTCCAGGGCAGAGGGAAGCTTAAAGGTCTAGGAGTGTAATCAAAACAGTTTGCCTGATTCTGATCTTATTTACACAGGTGTAAAAATCAGGAGTAACTTTCAACTGAGTTACAGCAGTATAAAACTAATGTGAGACCAGAACCAGGCCCAATGGGTGTAGTATTTTTAGTGCTACTTGCTTGCTGTGAAAGAGACAGATTTGAATTCATAAATGTTGTAATCGTGTTAACACAGCACAACCTACTTAGATAACAAACAGCCTGTGTACGCAGATGAGAGAGCCTGATTCCCTGGGCACTTTGCTGGCATCTCTGCTGCACTGACTAGTGCTTCCTAACATGAGTGCTTCGAGAACTTTCAAGTCTCTCAGCTGTTGCCTGCTGGACTGTCAGAACTGCTTAGGGCGAGATCAGGGGGTCTGTCATCGTGGTGGTACATTTTCTGTCATGCAAAAGGGAACTGTGGAATCGCCAAGGAACTTGTGTTTTGAAAGTGCCCCCTGAAGGATAGTGAATGGGAAATGCAGTTCAATTTCTGAAGGTTTAGTGAAAGGCATCCAGAAAACTCAATTACTGCAGAGTGGAGAGAAGAATAAGCAAGGAGATATATTTTCAGTGAAAGACCCCAACATCGGACTGGCAACATGGTTCCGGGAGAAAATAGGGCAGAAAGACAACTATCTCAGGGCTTGGGTACTCAAGCGGTTAATTAAAGGAAATACTCTTATTTCTTATAACCAAGCACTGGGTAAGGGGGAATACCTGTGTAGGATTTATTGGATTTAATTTTTAATCAGTATTAATTATTTTATGGTAATAAGGGAATGTGAGCAGATTTCACACTAGGTCTCTGAATAATGTTATTAAATTAATACAAAAGTATAACAAATAAATCTATTTTTAGATCCTTAATACACTGTACCAAAAAAAAAACTTCATTAGCTTCTGCAAGGTTGGACCCTGGATTAGCTTGCATTCTGGAGATAAGAAACTGGCCATTATCAAGGAAGACCATGCCAGGATAGAAACAGAGATGGAAAATTACTCGTAAAAAAAGAAGGCAGGCTGAACTAGGAATTAGTGCATAATGCTAAATCAGAAGAGATGAAGGAGCCTCATTACCAGCTTCAAGTTCAGAGCCTCGGTGTTAAATCTTCTTCCTAAATCACAGGTCTGATCGCAGCTCTTCTTTTTCTTTCTGGAGGTGGAGGTTATGGGGCTATGAGGATGCGGTGTGTGTATGTGTGGTGGTGTTTTTTGTTTGTAACACTTACCAGAGCCTTTGGTGTATCTTCCTTGATTTTTTTTTATTCATAATTCCTCAGGACCTCTCAGATTCTGTTTCTTTTCTTTTTCATTACCATCAGTAGTCCCAGATGCCTCCTTGCCTTCTGGCTCGAATGCTGCCAAGTGTATTCAATTGTCTGATATGATGGCAAAAGGGGAACTCTTAAAGAAATACTTTACCAGAAATGTTCAAGCTACTAGAATGGTCCTGGCAAATAAACTATACATTTTATTTGTGGAATCTGAAATGACGTAAAATGTCATTACTTTCCTGAATTCCTGCTGGTGGCAGCTAAGACATAACTCAGGCACCCGCAGTAGTTTAGCGCTGGACCTCATGCAAAGTTTCAGAGCTGGTGGATTATTAGGGCTCAGTGAAGAACAAGTTAAGACAGACTCACAGAAGTAAGAAAAACTGAATTCACTTAATCTACTAAAAAGACAAACTTTTATTATTTTGGGGGAGATGAAGAGATACCTAAATAATTCTAGATTTTATCTTCCCTGGTAATCTTCAATTAAATTAAATTAAAGTTTTCTAGTGCTGTGAAAACTTCAGACATTGGTTGTATCAAGTGTTTGCAGGCTTCCTTTGTTATCCACTAACCAAAATTACCATTTTAGAATCAAATCAATACCAAGCTTCTCTCCAGCATTATCTGTTGGGAACGCTATATATTTATTCCAGATTTCAGAAGCAAGTCTCTGGAAACCCCTGGTCACTTCAGAAAATAAATTCTGCTTTACACTGAACACCAGGCACTGAAACCATGATACAAAATTTATTTCATGCTAGAATTGTTTTGCATAACATTGTGCATGCATTTTACTCAGAAGTACTAAATTGCATACAATGCTGCTGCCTTGTTTCTTAAACTTTGAGACAAGTTTATACTTGCGTATTCTCCTGATTTTTGTACTGTTAAGTCTCAGGTTTAAAATAACACCTTTTTTTGTTTCAAATCCATACTGATTGCTTAATATGAACAATTTGTTATGAAGGGTCTTCACGTTGGATCTATACATCAATAAAATACAACATAACCAGAGCTGGAAATTAGATCTAGACCAGCTGTTGCCATCAGGTCCAAAGAAAGGTCCCATGTGTCACAAGCATGCCAACGAAAACAGACAGGGGAAAAAAAGGAGTTTCCTAAATTTACACAATTCTAGTTGAATTAAAAGTTCTTGATTTCCATGTCAGTGTGATGAGTTACGAAGGCATGGTCAATATGACCGATGACTGCCTGATGGCACTTTTTAAAACCATTACTCTGTATCTTGTATACAAAAAGAAGCAATCCATAGCAAATAAATGTACAGTTTTATAATGTTTTACATTTTGGCTACAACAATGTATGTAAAAGTAAAGAGCTTTCAAAGAAAATATATAACTTTGCTTTTTTCCCCCCTTAAAGTTAATCATACAATTGCAGTTTTTGTTTACTTCATGCAATTCATGCTATGAACAAAACAAAAAAGAAAGGAAGAAGAGATCTTCTACAGTTTTGTTACATTTTGGCCGTAGAAAAAGCCTGCATCTCTAGTACAACTCTGAAACCACATAGAATCATCCTTAAAACCTGCATGGAGCGAGTTTACTTTGTCCAAATGAGGAGGTCTTCTATGCCTGCACAGTTCCACACAGCTGTTTATTAGCCATCAATGTTCATCTCCATCTCGCCTTGTCAAGTCACTCTGACTGCCTCTGTTGGCATATATTTAGCAATGACAGGACTTTCTTTGCAAAGATCTGCATGTAAAGAATACAATCAATACTTGAGCTTCTTTCCTGCGCTTTTCAAATCAAGCTTGGCATTTTAGTTTTAAAGGAAGGAGGAAAAGGTAGAGTAGCTACATGCAGAGGCAGCCATATTCTTCTTCAATAGGATTTTTTTTTCCCATGCAGTCAGCCAGACTGAGACCTCTCTACAGTGTATCTGAGTATTGCTTTCAACTTATAATAGGCGCCCATGCAAAGTTTCATCCTACTGTGCTTGTTTGCTCAAACTTCTGCAGGGTTCCTATGGCTCAAAAATATCCTGAGAAAATCAAAATCTTCAATCGTTGGCACGTTTCAGCATTGACTAAATGCCTAACCCATTCCATAAGAGCCAGTGGATCCACCATCAGCCAAGATAAGCACATACCAGCATGGTGCCCCATTAAAGAAATGATCTGGTGCATCCATCCTTCATCCTATGTACCAATATCATGCAGCATATGGCCCACCAGTACTATTTAATGCCCACCTAGTGTCATCTTTATACTATTTAAGGGTGTTGTCACCAAATGTCAGTAGTAACACCATGCCCACAAGGTGCTACTGTGAGACATGACATCTTCAGACTTAGTCACCTGGATTATATGCAACATAGCATAGGCTAATTGTAAATAAAGCTTTTTAGACCATTCTCTGCTACTGATCCATGCTACAAAATAGATGGGATGGGAGACCAAGAACGTCTCACTGGGCTAGGAGAGCTGTAGGGCGCAGACACTGAGGATAATCCTATCGCTTTTCCGCTTATGCCAGCTATGTTGTTAAGGCTCCGTGACATTTCGTAACCTTCATTTAAAAGAAAAATGCAAAGTACAGCATTGGATCAACAACAGAATGGGCTAAGAATAAGGTCAACATTGTGGCCAGTTAAGTAGCATCCTCATGCATTGACATGCTGAGAGTAGTATCACTTGCAACGTGGTTCAGAAAGCCTTGTAAGTAAGAGCAGGTAAAAAAAAAGGGGGTGGGGGGAAGCAAAATGGTTCCTCCAGAATGGGCAGGCTGTAAAATAATGTAGGCGGTGTCATAGTTCTGTCTTAAAACAACTGGGGGGAAAAGTTAGGTGGAGGGATTTTTCTGTTTCTTTTCAGTGTAAACTTAATTGCACTTTCCCCCACTGACTCATGTATTTGGACCTCAGGCAAAAATTAAGGTGACTCGTAGCTTTAAAAAACCCAGCATTTGTTCCGTTGCTATAGAGATACTACTCATTTGCTCACAGCATTTTAAAAAAATAGTTTGCATGCATTCAATTTCCCCTTCCCTCCCCCCCCACTCCCATCCTTTTCCAGACATGCACAAAAACAACCTCAGCTAAGTATACACACATAGTTGCACAAACTATGGATGAAATTCAGTTGGAACAACAATTAAGATGCTCTCAACGTATTTCGAACAGGCCAACAATATGCTGACATTTCTTACTCTTTAGCCAACCGGCCTCTGTTTCATTCAGTAGAGAGAGCCTGCTTCGTGTTGGAGTGCATCATGAGAACTATACATTCCTCATACCAAAAGGTGTGCCATTTGGAGCATTCTCCTGATCCACTGAAGCAACCAAAACTGACTCAGGCTGAACGAAAATGGCCGATGCTTATCCAATACAGAATCAGGTAAAACACTTTGCTACAAAGGTAAATTTTAGCAGAGATACTTTCATATGAAAGTGCAGTGGTCCAACTATATCTTTGTTAATGATAATCTTACAAATTATAATTACATACACTATCTATAACTGGCATTTACTATAGACTGTTGTCTATCATACAATGGCACATGGGAATTCTAAAACCCATACCCATGATATGGTTTACATCATAGAATCTTTGCGTTTTTTAAAATACTGAATATATTATATACTCTATACAGTACACCAGTGATGGACACTGATTCAATGATAGATAACTCTTCATGAAATTAACCACTACCAATTAACTTTTATGCACATATGTAGTTCTCATTTTATACACGTAAAGATATCTGCATTTTTGATTTGCTTACTTTTCTTGGATTAAACCATTTGGGCAAGATTTAGTCTGTCATAAAAAAAATACAAGAACTCTTGTTTGTTTATTTATTTTAGGACCTAATGTTACTGAATATATGGATGATTCTGACCATTATCTAAGTAAAATTAATTACTTCTGGGAACAGTCAGGATTTTAAAAATTAATTATGGTAAATATTAGTTTACCAGAGGAAACCAATTTTAGTTAGGTTACTTTCCAGTCATAAAAGAGGTCTATGCTAATGAATGCTCCCATATGAACCTCTCTCTGTGTTCAATTTTACAGCTAGGCATGATACAGAAATTAACCGAAGGGCTGTATAAACGCAGCTGAATAATTACTTTGTGGTTCTTGGTGTTTGCTGGGGCATTTATTTATTTTTGCCCACCAAAGTGTTTGCTGTTCACAGCACATTGCAATCTATGAGTCTTCCAAATGGGCTGCCTTCACTGCTGTCATAAATATTAATCAGTGTGTCTTTGGGGGATGAAATCATTTAAGGACATTGCAGAATATTGGGCGCTGAAACTCACTGAGCTAGCTAACATGGAAGACGAAACTGCAGTTGCACATGGTAGCTCTAGCAGCTTTCCTCTCCCAAAAGCAACAGATTAAAACCTCAAAATGCAGACATCAGGTTGTTATTTTAGTGCATATCTAAACCAAGCCCACTATTCCATGAGAACTAATAGATGACTTTTTCTCTCTTTTTTTTTAAACAAGGTCACTAACTATGTGGTTACAGGACCTCAGCTACATACCCTTTCTTATTCCTCCATCAGGCGGGCAGGGATATTCCCCGGTTGATAAGAGGAAGCAGGGTCCATATCTCTCCCGAGTGCCAGAGCGGGTAAAGGGCAGGCCCTCATCAGGCGTTATAGCCTGGTCTATGTGGGGACAGTCTTCATTTGCCAGCGCCGCCTTGGCCACCTCACCATTCAGTTTCGAATCTTCAAACATATAAGCAGAAGGCTATTGAAACACTAAGAACTGTTTATCAGAGTTAAATCTGTAGGTTCGGGATCACAGCTAAGGAGTAGCATGGTGATGCTTAAAAGGTAGCACATTTGTCCTAAAAACAGTGGCTTTGTGCACTGCACCAACATAAAATAAAATACATTAAGTGGAAGGAGAAACAAAATGTTATCTCATTAGATAGAACAGCAGCCTGTGGTACTTCCACATATATGGGGCAGTTTCAGAAATTGCTTTGCACTGGTTCCTAGTCCCGTGAGCAGAAGACTGCAGTTAGAAACTGGATCATGTTTAGCATGACATAAGATGGCATATGAATGATCTGTGTCTCGTGAAAACTACTTAGAACGCATAGAACTTTGGAGAGGCAGTTAATGATGAGTTGCATTGTAGTAGCTGAGTAAATTCTATTCATGCAGATTTATATCTTTGTACAATATTACATGGGCAAAAGATCCCCAAAGTTTGAACAGTTTGTTTTGTTTGGCTTATATTTTCAAATACACAGAATGGTAGTACACATTTTAGACGGACGCACAGCATACGTTATGTATGGGAGTGTGACAGCAGAACATGGATTTTAAAAAACAATCCAGTTTCTGATTTATTCTGTGACATATGCAGTTTTTGCAATGCCAGCAGAGGATGCTACAGATGGAAAACAATACAGTAGCCCATGGATTTTGAAAATAAATTAGGTAACATTTACCCTCTGACTGCAAATAATGAAAATGTGTCATTAAATTTGTCCACTTTACTCCACATGTCCCCATGACGATCGACTGAGAATGGAATGTTTTCTGTATGTGATTTGCTTCACAGTCATAAAACAATTTAAAGTGCTCTTACAAGATTTGTAAAATGTTTTCAAAGTGCAAATTAGTATATTGAGAATATACTCAAAATATGGCACAGTTCAATAGGGACTTTTCAGCTAAAAGGAGGGGAAAACAGTCAAAATATAACCCGTCCACAAGAGCTAAACTATGTGCTTAATTGAGTGGGTACAATTCAGAAATTTGCAGCAATCTAAACCCCGGTTGCACAATGCTTATTATTTAGTTACTGTACGGCGCACACTGCTGGTGATCCTACAGTTCTTAATGAAAGGGACAATGCACCGATAAGCTTTATTTCAACCCCCTTTCCAAAAACACCTGATGACTTGCTCCAAACCCTGTGCAATTTTGACATCTATTTTTCACTGGAGCTGAGGCCAAGTAAGAAAATAGATCCAAGTCTACGTAGAGACCCTACAAAGAGAGAATGCATTAAATAGGATGAGCAAACCTTCCAGAGCAATAGTTTCAGGATGACACAATGGATAAATAATAAGTAAGGGCTTTTTGCGATTATAGCACTCTTCTCATTATCATATAAAATGATCTGCACCGATAAAGACACACATGTATGGTATGCATACTATTATATGGAATGTATACTGTTTATGTACATACATGCTAATTGCATTTCATGTCTTGATTTTTTCCCCAAGCAGATAAAGTGTTTCCCCACATAATCAACTCCATTTTGCAACCCTCTTACTGGTACTGTACCTTCTTTTTCCTTCCTGCAGAAGTGGTCAGTTCATTTCCCCATAGAATATGGTGATGGTAGGGTTTTTTGTTTGTTTTTTTTGACCAGCTACGTTTATTAATACATCAAACGCACTAATAGAAGCAACAGATACTTTCTGAAGTTGATGACTAATGATGACTAATTTGAACAGGTTTCTGAAGTTTCAGGGCATAGATTGATTGCAATTCCTGTGTGTGAATAATATACATCTATTTCATGCTCCTGTTTACTTTGCACAAAAACCACACAATTACCTTAATAACCATAAAAAGAAAAGGAGTACTTGTGGCACCTTAGAGACTAACCAATTTATTTGAGCATGAGCTTTCGTGAGCTACAGCTCACTTCATCAGATGTTATACGGTATAACATCTGATGAAGTGAGCTGTAGCTCACGAAATCTCATGCTCAAATAAATTGGTTAGTCTCTAAGGTGCCACAAGTACTCCTTTTCTTTTTGCGAATACAGACTAACACGGCTGTTCCTCTGAAACCTTAATAACCATGACATCACATGATACTGAGCTGCTACTTTAAAACTCACACTGCTAAATACTGTGAACTTTGCTATTCCTTAAGGGGATCAGTAATGCAGTGGGTTAGTGTACTAGTCTTCACGTCTACAGGATACGGCCCTGATGCTACAATGAGTCAAGCACGGGGGGGGGGACACCTATACCTCCATAGAGCCCCGCTGTTTTCAGTGTGGAGCTCATTGCTGCACTGGGTCTTAGATTATATTAATTATTAGAGATGGTCCTGAACCAAAACTGTGTATCTGAACATTAGGAAAGTTTGGATCCTTCTCCAGATCAGAACTGTGTGCTCTGATTCATATCTAATAATAAACAATAATTTAGATAGCACTCTAAAGCACTCTGCAAGTACAAGCTGAAATGCAAATTAAACCCACGGAGCACTACATCCACCCCTAAAATGCAGCTACGTCCTGGGTGTAACACATCACTATTTAACAGCACACACCACAGCCATTGTACTTCAGGCCAGGAAGTGAAACATGCCTCATCCAATTGTAGTTGCAGAGAGAATTTAGGCAGAATTACTCGGCATTTGGCTGAGACACTGGAGTTAACATCCTACTGTTTCCAAAGCCAATACGAGATTGTCAATGAGCACAAATGGTTTTACATCTCAACTCCCATAGCATACAGAAACCTAATGCCTTGGCTCCTGCTCAGGTTACAAGTGAAAATGAATTTGAGAGCATCACCCCCATTCCTGGTTGTTCATGTCATGAAACCATCACTAAAGCTCTGCTCAAGAACTCAATGGAAGGGTTATTGAAAACTAAGATTGAGGTGCATGGCAAATCTATGCCAGGAAGCATGTACAAAAACTGCCCACAGTATATGTGATACAATTTATTTTCTTGCTTTCATTAGCATTAAATTTACTCAAATGTTACAAGAGTTTTCAGAGGTAATAGACTTTCACATATGAGATTGGACCTATAATGTCTTCAGTGACACCCATACAACCCACCCGGTTTCAGGCTGCCTCTGAACCTGTATCCCCCAGTTGCTAATCTCGGAGCATTTAATGATTTTTAAATGCACATTGTTGAATAATCGCTGCTTTAGAGTTTTCTTTCCATTCCCCAGGAGTTCCTAAAGATAAGGAACTGTGGGCAAATCATTCTTCTGCAATTTGAGCTACAGATCTCTGTGTATTCTGAAACCTGTTCCACCCACAGTACTTGTGTTGATGTCAATGGCTGTGCTACGCACGAGACATGTAGGCTATGCCATTGAGATCTGCATTGTGGTAATTAAAATTGCAGTGCTAATCACAGATGACAAGTTGGCCTATATTTGGGAGAAAGGGACGTCATGGGCAGAAGTGACTGTGGAGGGAAGTAGATTTCTATTTCTGTGAATAGGGGACTGAATTATCATATTTTTTTTAGACAGTCTACAGTATCAGTAATGGATTTACATGCAGCAATTTAAATTTCAGCCCAATCCATACGTAAGTTACTCAAAACTCCCATTGTCTTCGCTGGGAGTTCTGTGCATGCTAAACGGTTTCAGGAGTGAGGAGTAAGTGCCTGATCCAAAGTCCACTGAAGTCAACTGCAGTCTTGCCATTGACTTTGGTGAGTGTTGGACCAGAGCTTAAGTGTACAGCTAAACTTGGCCCAAATGTCACTTGCAGCATTTACTTTAATTACACACTTTACTTTCAAGGTACAGAGTGGATTGTGATTTTACTGTAAGGCAACTAAACGAATTAGGGCTTGGTCCTGCACCCTTAAAGACAATGGAAGTGATGCCTGTAGCATCATTTCTGGTTTATATTTTTGGATACATATTTGTTCCAAAAATGGGCATTAGGCTAAACTTGGCATAAAATAATATCAACCTGCACCAAATTATTTTTTCCATCCGTTTAAGATTTTTTAAAATATTTTTGTACGTGAAGGATGCAAAATGGCTTCACAGTTAACTGAAATTTGCACTGTATTCTTTGGTGGGCCAGATTAAGACCTGATATTAGTAGCTTATCTCCACTGACGGAACTGGAGATGTGCTTGTTTTGTGCCCAAAGGCAAATTCATGACATGGGCGACATGGGGGCAATATTTTCAAATCACCCTAATTCTCTCCAAACAGGACCAAGATTTTTCAAATAGTTCCTAAATATTAGTAAACCTTTGGGCAAAGTGGGGCCAGTTTTTATGGTCCTGCTCTTGTTCCCATTAAAGTCAATTGCAAAATCCTGTGGATTTCAATGGGAGCAGAATCGGGCTTCATGTTAATAATAAAACCTGAATCCAGGGAAATTGTAGTGACCTTTCCAAGGAAAGATACTTGGTCTCAGGGAGGAATGCAATACCAGGGAACCATATTCTGCCTCTTGTCTCTTGTTAGATTGTAAGCTTTTTGGAGCAGGGACCGAAAAGGTATTCTGCATTTGTACAGAACCTAGCACATTGGGCCTCCGGTCTACAACTGGAACTCCTAGAGCATTACCACAATAAAAAATTGTTTTACATAGAATGCCACTTAGATTTTGTTCTTTCTAAAAATCTGTAGCATGATATACCCCCAGATTAAGATATCTAACAAAATGCTGTATTACTATGGGAATACAAGAGCACCAAAGAAGCTCTTTCCATCAGATAATGGATGTGATAGGACTATTCATTGAATCATGGTATAATTCATAGTGTTTAGCTCTTCTAGGGCTTGATCTGAAGCCCGCTAGATTCACTGGGAGTCTATTGACTTCAGTGGGCTTTGATCAGACCTATAGAGAGGTTTCTTCTCTAGATCTCCAATTGCTTTACAAAGGAAAGCAAGTATGACAACCCCCATTTCTCCCAACAGGAAACGAAGGTACAGAGAGGTGTAGTGACTTGCCCAATGTCACACAACAGGTGAGTCTCGGGAATAATCCTAGTTCAGTGCCTCATTCCTAGGACTACACTGCCTTCAAATGCTTATTTAATGACACAAGCTTTTAAAAATCCTCCATATTCAGCTGTCTTAGATATAGGGAGAAACACCAGCAGATCTCCCAGATAAGTAGTTTATTGCATCATTTATCTTTTTGGGATCCTTGTTTTAAATTTCTTCATCCCACCCATCACCCCCTTTAGGAAACTGCCATTAAAATGCCAAGGACTTTTCCAGACAAAAATTAGATTTCGAAATACAAAGATAATGATACAAACTAATAAAAGCTGCCAGGAAACTCAAAGGCAAGGCTGACAGTCCAGCCAAAACACAGATCTCCTCTCCTGTGTGTGTGTTGTGTCTCTGCTGCTGTGCTTTGAGTGCTGCACATGCAGGAAGAGGGTTATAACGGAGACTGGCCATGCCCAGTCTGTGGGCTCTCCTCCTTCCCAATGGCATGAGCTATAGACAAAGGTTCAAGGGCTGCCACTTTGACTTCACTGCCATTGTTGGCTTGTGATTGAGTTAGAGCTGTGAGAAACATTTGCATTGAGCCTCAGACCTACTTGATCTGAATCCTGGACCCAGTTGTTCACAGACCTCAATGTATCAGTGCATCCATGAGCCTCACTCTGCGCTTCTGAATGCTGGGAAACATATGCAGAGGTGGTTCCTGCATTTGGGAAGCCCAACCAAATCCTCTTTTCCTCTTGTCAAACTTCTTCACACCCCCACCAACTACCCAATAACAACCGAAAGAACCCTTCTTATCTTAATGTCTTCGGGCGGTGTGGGTTTTTTTTGTGGGGATTGGGTGGCTCCCTCCTTTAACTCACCCTGTCTTCAGAGCTGTGCAGTGGCCACTTTCCCTAATAGCAGAGTCTGTGGGGTTGGGCAGATTGAAAGGGCACTCACTGAGGGTTGTTGCCTTCCCCATCCCTTAAGGGATTTTCTGCTAGGCAAGGGGTGCCACCTTCATGACCCGTGGGGCAATAAGAATGTACCACTTCAACTGAAATGGGCCTGAGATATGCTCCCATAATTCTTAGCATGATATCCAAGGAAATCCTGCACAGTAGATTTATGGGTTGTCTCTCCCAGGGCATGAGCATCGGCAGGGCTCCCTTGCCTATTATGCTAAAGAGTCTGGGGCCTCATTAGCCCTAGATTAGAGAGCTAGGTACCAGGAGACGTAGGGCTGTTTCTTGAGCTCCCACATAACTACTGGAGGAGGAAGCAGCATATCCTGCCCTTGTTCAAGGATTGAAGGAGACAGTGATCCACTGTATTCATGTCTACTCCCCAAAGACCAAACCCTGCTGAAGGAGCAGCTGCTTGGCACCCCACAAAGACCCAGAAATCTTGGCCCCAGAAGGGGAAGCAGCAAGACATTGCTCTATCTCAAGGTAAGAAAAGGGGTCTTGGGTCTGGATGCAGGGATAGAGTGGGGAGGGGGAAGAAATGGCTGATTGTAGGGAAGGACTAGTGCTGGGAGGATACTAGTTACTTGAAAGATGAAGATCTGCTTGCTGAGGGTGTCCAGTCTAACTGAAACCTCCAAGCAAACCTTCCAGCCCTTGCAAACCAAACCTGCAGGGTTCAGTTGGTGAACCCCCACTTGCCCAGAACACTGCAGGGTTCTGATAGTCTTGACTTCAAGGGAGGCACCACACAGATGTGGGTATAGCCTGTGAATGGTCCCACAAAGGATGGACTCAAACACTTACTAAAGCTCTTTTGGATCTCAATTCTAGCAAGTGCGCCTATCTTCAGCGCCTGACGCTTTGCTCCACTCCCAACAGACAGTATCTCTTAGATGAACACTGCCTATAATCCTCATTGTGGAAACAGCTGCTCAGCATTTAGCCTCTTCGCACTGTTGCATCAGAGAAGGTAAATCTAATTGAAATGCTGTGACTGGAGGAGGGACCATTACACTGAACATCTATGGGTTACTTTATGGTTCCCCTTTACACCATTCTGGTAGTGTAAATGGGCCATAATAGACTCATAGGCGCTAAGGTCAGGATGGACCATCATGATCATCTAATCTGATCTCCTGGACACAGAAAGTCACCCACCCACTCTCGTAATAGATCCCGAAACTCTGGCTGCGTTACTGAAGTCCCAAACGATGGTTTAAAGACTTCAAGTTACAGAGAATTCACCATTTACACTAGTTTAAACCTGCAAGTGACTTGTGCCCCATGCTGCAGAGGAAAATGAAAAACCACCAAGGTCTCTGCCAATCTGACCTTGGGGAAAATTTCTTCCTGCCCCAAATGTGGAAATCTGTTCCAGGGGGTGTGGTTGGAGAATTGCCATGCTCTGGCTATTCTCAGCCACGTGGTCAGTTAGGCAGTTGATTGCAAATTCAAGAAGCCCTGAGGTTGCTGTAGCTTATGGTGGGGGCTAGGTAAACCTTTAGGCATCCCCACACTAGGGAAAGTGTAAATGGTGACTTGTAGCCAACTTTATCTCCCATCCTCCTCATTTCCTGTGCTGAACTATTAAGAAACAGCCCTTTTTTTGTGTAACAGTGATCAATCTGAGTTCCAAAGGAGGTTGTAGAGACCTGTAAAAGTGTAGGACCAAATCCTGGGAGCTGCTGAGCACCTGAGAAACCCACTATTTTTAATCTCTGATTGGTGGAATTGTCTGTCTTGCAATGCCCCTCCCTCCTGCCGGTGAACCCTTCTTTGTTTCCCCACAGTTGACGAGAGGGTCAGAGCATGCCATAGAATAAGGAGTTATGGGAATAGATTATGAATTGATAAAAATACAACCTTGCTGCTTTAGTGTCTGGGCAATTGTCAATTTGAAATTAAATATATCTCACTTGCAACTAAGAGTGAGATTAGAAGCAATAAACCTAATACTGTTTCTCTAGGAAACAAATACAAAAATACCTCTCAGCCTCTTTTTATCATTCCCTCCCAGATCCCACAAATAACATGCAGGTGACAACCAAAAGCCTCTGCCAGGACCTGATTCAACAAAATATCCATTTGGCTTCCACTCTAGACCATGCTAGGCTACAGAAAGAATTTTTTATGGACTCCAGACCCCTGGGTAGGGTTCAGAAACATGGATCACAGGCGCAGAGGTTTGTTTTTGTCATTGCTAAATCAGGCCCTTAAAATACAAGGGATATAACAACTACATGAGATTATCTAAAGAATGATGGGGAAGATATAATAAGCCACAAGCAATTGAAATGATGAAATTATGGCGTGGAGGATATGGATGGAAGTACAGCACAGAGAGCATGGGTTTGAGTCTTTGAAAATGAGCTATGATGTGCTAAGATGGGAATCACTGATTTTTAAAACAGCAGGTCTCTAAGCCAGTATGTTTGGGACATTTTCTGCTGGAGAGCAATGAAAATTAATTGTTTTCCATGCAGACTATCTGAAAGAAATAGCACATTAGCTAGATCGTGCTTTCTTGCATCGTGTACTTACTCTTTGCATTAATACCTTGTGTCACAACCCAATGGAGTTACCTATAGTCTGTGACATTCCTTGTCGTTTTGTATTTAAAGAACAGTATTGTAATCTCCTCTGCTGCCCAATATGGAGCTCGGGTTGATGGGGATTGGAGAAAAACTTCACAGAATAAAATGTGACAGTCTGTAACATACACAAGTTGCAAGCAACATACAATAATAACAAGTAAATGTTAACAAACAGAACGAGAGAGAGAGAGAAAAGAGAAAGAGAAAATGTGAAGAACATGTAAAAGAATTCATTTGTTCCTACACAGCAACTCAATTTAATTTTAGCTACCCCAAGATTTTCATGCTTTGTAGAGAGTCAGATGTATTTATCTTTAATAAACACCTGAATATTATTTTACTGTATATTTTAAACTTATTCTGAAGTATTCTTGAGTAGATGTCACACCAACAGACTTTACGTTGGTACAGCTGAGAGCAGAATTTGTCTCCTCTACAACAGAAATTTGGTATAATAGACAAATTCCCAGATGCTCCTCAAACCCGACCTACCTCTGAATATTTACTCACCACCATGTTGAAATGGGTCCCTCCAGGTAAGGTTGTCCCCCAATAAATGTACTCCAGTGAATAAGATGACCGCCTCAGACAACCCTGATTGGCCAACATTGTGACATCACTGTCAGAGAATATCACCTTCAAGAGGCGTTACTTCCTGAAGTGAGGTGACAGCATGTTGGCTTCCTGTCTGTTGATAGGTTTGGAGGCAGGGAATAGGTACAGGAGCATGAATAAATCAAGTGCTTCTTGCTCTTGGAAAGGTGTATAACACAATGGTGAGAGGTGTTGCTCCTGGAAGCGCTGCCTTCCAAAGAGGTACATCGCAGTCCCTGCTAGAGATGGTCCACCAATTCTGTACACTGATCCTGTACTTTTGTGAGTACTTTTGTGAGTCAAATTAAAATCCTAGTGATTCCATAGACTGCAGTGGATCCTTGGGTAGGTCATGGTGCAACATATCAGCTCAGTCTGGTGAGCCAGGTATTGGTTCCTCGCTAGGTAAAGTTCATCTCCCTTAAGATCTTAGAGCACCAAATTGTGGATCTAGTTTAGATTTCAAAAATAAAGAATACAGTATGATGATCTGTAGGGTATGGAGCATGGATGAATGCAAAGAACAATGAGAGCAGAAATGGGTAAGCTACCGGTTACTTCTGGTCTGTGCTTGTTTTGTAAAAGCAAATTTTCTTAGAAGTAACAGACAGAGAAAGCTTGGATGGAGTCTAAATCAGGTATAAAGTAAGAGGGTCATGGTGTAGTGGGCTGAGCACAGCACGAGGTGTCTGAGTTCTAGTCCTATCTCTGTTCCAATTCTTTCTGTGGTAGCGAGCAAATCATTTAGCTCATCTGCTTCAGCCAAACAGTGCTCAGATGTAAAAGTTGCTCTGTTTTACATCTGACTTCCCATGGCCCAGAATGGCAATTCCAGCCACTGGGGATCAGTCAGATGGAGGGATGCTCAACCCTTTTTCTCCCAGTAACACCACCTGCACTGGAGGATGGAAGTTGAATGATGTAGAAGCTGCTAGGGCAGGCATATATCATTGGAGGATGACCCTAGAGTGAGGGAATACTTAAGGAGCTGGATCTGCCCAGTTTAAGGCTGCTTTGTGCTGGAGGACTGGCACAAAGCGGGCTTAATGGACCTGTGAATTAGGTGTCTGTGTCTCCATTTTCCCTTTTGTTGAAAGGATATAATACTTATTTGCCAACCTCAGTGGGGTGTTCCCCACCCCCCTTCCAGTGGTGTAGACTGGAGTAGCTCCAAAAGAAGCTATATCAAGTTACACCAGCTGAAGATCTGACCCAGTTTATTTCCAGAGAATAAGGGCTGAAGCCACCAAAGGGATAATGGGGAGCTATTTTTTGGTTTCACATGTTGTATATGTGAAAAGTGGCCAGCTGACTACTCTGAAAACAGAAATCCTCTTTACCGTAGAAAAGGTACAGCACAAGCAAGGTAGAGGCGACTTCCCCATATTTCTTTCCTATCTGATTTACAGGCTCCACTTTAGGGGTGAGAGTAGTTCCATTTCCATTCCTATTCAATACTTGACCACTCAGCTAGCACTGCCAAGAAGGGTCCCAGTGGTTTGGGGCTTTGGCCACCCCTTCTCCATTACAGCCTGGACTGAGACAACCATCTTGTTTCACGTAAGCCTCCTAACAGCCATTGGATGGCAAAAACTTTCAGCCACTGTCACCCTGACCTGAACCATGGCTTAGCAGACCAATATTCCATTCACAATTTCCTAAGTGTCTTTCAAATTTTAATGGATTGATGATATTTATATTAGCTAAAATTCTGAATTAGAACAAAACTATAGTTCTATTGCTACTACAGGAAGTCAGACCATAGGTGGATAATTGCCCAATGACATGTTTAGGAGGTGCTATTGGAATCCACTGTTCAAGGGATATTACAGAACCCCCTCTGTGCATGACCTACAGGAGACATGAGACCATGACAGGTGCCGGACATGAGAACTTAGTCTTTTTACCTCAAGCTGTAGGAGCTTATGCTGTAGCTGGAGATCCCGGGTTCAATCTTGGGTGACACCAAGGTGATTGTTATTGCACTGTTTTTCTATAAGTATTCAAATTTTGATATTTGGAATTAGGAATTATTAAATGGCGTTTGAATTTTAAAGACTAGAAAGGCCATTTGCAATTCAAAAATGAAGCTGGGGGGAGGGAATCTTCTCCCACTTATACCTTTTGTGACTCAGGCCCAATATAATAGTTTATCTAGGGCAGTGGTTTTCAACCTTTTTTCATTGGCAGACCCCTAAAGAGCTTTGAATGGAGGTGTAGACCCCTTTGGAAATCTTAGACATAGTCTGTGGATCCCCAGGGGTCTGCAGATCATGGGTTGAAAACCACTGATCTAGGGTATATAAGCACCACTGTCTTCTGCTGGGGGGTGAATGAGAACTGCTCAGTTCTTTGTGGTTATGTATTATCTGGTGGCTAGTCTACAGCAAGGATAGAAACAGCAACGCTACTACAGTCAATTGAGATTCTTCTTTATCTGGAGTGGTATTTTGAGTGGAATGTTCTATTCCCTTTGTTGCAAACCTGTGGTTTAATGGACCATCATGATATTTATGGGTATGTATATGGCCACAAATTCATGGTTCTCGAATCTTCAAAATGTGCAGTGTAGGTTGCATAAAACCTGCTTACGATCACAAACTGCAACTAGTGGACAAGACACCTAATTTTCAGAACCACGAGTACCTGCAACTCCCATTAACTCCAGCTGCAGTTGTGGGACCTCTGCACTCCTGAAAATCAGAGGCAGTATGTTTTTTGAGTGCAGGTTATTTGGTTTATTTATGGCGGCAGAAGAAGAAATGAAACCTAGATCAACTTTTCTAGACAGTGTTTCCATTGATAAAAATTAATCTGAACCCAAAGGTGGCCCGAAATCATATTTAAAAATGGAGATCAGCTCTCTCGCGATATGTTACAATGAAATAAAAAATTCTTCGGGTCAAGTCTTGTCCCATCCCATGCAGAGAGTGGGAGAGTTTGGGGATGGGTACTGGTCATTCTCCCTCTCAGCAACAGAGCATAACAACTGCAAAGGCCACGGCAGATGTAAAGTTGATGAACTAGCTATGGAGTGTTGGTTTATTTTGCTCCTCTCCAGCCCTTGATTCCCTTGTGATCCTTTCCCCCACATTCCTCCCAGCAGCAGCCTGGTTTCCCAAGCTCTGCATTGAGTGGAGAATTCAGCCTTCATTGTTTATAATGCTGCAAGGAAGTTACCCAGATTGCACAATACATACACCCAGGGATACTCTCTATCTAGACCATAGCTCAAATATAGGCAGGGTGCTGAGCACTCAGCGTCGGAGGGAATCCTTATCTCAGGGTTCTGGAGAGCGTCAAAGCACCTGCAATGTCTCCCTTCCAATGAAGTGTATGTATAGAAACTCCTAATATAGAGAAAAGGTTTGGGTAGATCCTTTCACGGGTCAGGGAACAAAAATCACCCATCTCCTTTTCTTTAGGTGCTTAACTCTGATCACTCTCTGTTTCCGTCTGAGTGCAGCTGATTTGTGGCACCAAAATGCAGGCAATGTTACAGACATCAAGTGGAGCTATGGATTCCATTAGTATTCCAGACCCACCATTATAGATTGGCAAACAGCATCATCCAGCTCTTCCTATGGATACTGTAGGACATAACCATAAAGCCAGCACATCCTTTGGGCAGGCACACAGGGGTGAGGACGAGGAGAGTCACGTGAAATTTTCATAACAAAACCCCCACCAAGTAGTTTGGAGATTTGTTTTGCCTGTTTTGAGGCTTTGTCGCCAGCCTGAAACTTGGGCCTGTTTTGCAGTTGTTTGTGATCTTGGGCTGAGTTTCATGTTGTCGTGGGGCAGCATGTGGCTTTGGGCACAATCCTGGTAAAGCTGAACAGTTTAGGTTGAATTCTGTTTTGAGATTTGGGTTCACTTGATTTGTCATGCAGCTCTAGTTAGGAGACCTAATGCTGTCAAAGCATTTTGAGACCCTTGGATGATATACAAGTGCAAGGGATTACTACTATTATTATTACTCTTTGTTGTTAATTGTCTTTTTTGTTGTTAGGGGCATGCTTTTGGGACCCAGGCCATCCCAGCTCAGTCTCCAGCTCTGCTACAGACTTCCTGCGTGGCCTGGGATAAGTCACTTTAATCTCATGTTCTCCCAAACACCACTTGTAAAATGAAGATAATACTTCCTTCTACCCACCCTTTGCCTTTCTTGTTCAGTTCGACGGTAAGTCTTTGGGGTAGAGGGTTATCTCTTTCTTTTTCATTGGGTCCCTGATCTTGACAGTGGCTGCTAGGTCATATGGCAATACAAATAGTAAATAACAACAGAATCTGTTTTGGTGGGGTCAGGGCCTGGAAAGGCATATGCTTGTTTTAAAGGCATAGGCAACTAGGCCCATATAGTATTTAGCATATATCAAGTCTGGGTTTCAAGTAGTTTTACAGTCATGCTAGTCATGGGTGAAATTTACTCCTTTGTATCATTTTGGGTCCAATTCTCCAATCTGCCCAGATCCCTTTGCTACATAAGTGGCAGAAAGTGAATTTAAAGTGGCCAGAGATTGTCCCTGGAGAATTCCCCCTGTGCAGGGGGAATCACTGCTGGCTTCAAGCTGCTGCCATGACTTTACACCTCCTGCCCCAGAAGCTGCCCCCTCCCTGCCAAACATAAGGGAGCGGAGAGACAGGGACATGGTGAGTTGTTGCCAGGAGGGGAAGTGTGGCAGAGCAAAGCTCTGCTGCGACCAGTTTGTCACTGGTTTAGAGCCACCTTGCATTAGTGGCATCAGTTAAAGCTCCTCGCCCCCCCCCCCCCCGATGGTTTAATTTAAGCCAGGGCCAGACAGCTGAGAATCAAGGAACCGTGAGCTCAGGTCCAGTGGAGAATCACTGCCTTTATGTGTAAATGATTAACCCAACACTTGAATGTTCTGTCATGGGCATTTCCTAGGAGAGACTCCATTGCATAGCTCATCTCTTATCTACATCAGTAGCACTTCCAGTAGAGCAGGGCAGAAAATGGGAGGAGAAATAATGGCATGTTCACAATTTCCCCCTCATTTTTCTTAACATTTTTGAAATGTTCTGACCAGTTCCAGTTTCCACTTAAGAGCACCCCTGTGTGAACGATGGAGTACCAGACCATGAATGGCCAGAAAGCCATGTCATCACATAAAAGGAGCTATTCAGAGTCATAGACTAGGGGCTAACTTCTGCTTTCAGGGTCAGCCTGAGTAAAGATATCAACCTCAGACGTCTGTTGACTTCAGTGTGTTGCATGCACAAGACTGAGTACAGCATTTGGTCCACTGCATGCTTCTGAATCTGCCAATAAGAGGGCCCTGTTCTGTAGGCGGCTACTGTAATAGGTGGAACAATTTCCCCCGTTTCACCATCTTGTGAGTTTTTATCACATTGCTATAAAAACAGCATACATAACTGTACTTGATATCTCAATCATAAGCAACTAAACAGGCTATATGTTAAAGAATATGTTATTTGTCTTGTATCTCCTACAAAGTTCTATGAAACTGTACTGGAGTTTAACAGATAGAAATTGAAGGGAAAACATATGGATTGGGGTGGATCTCTTGCTAGAGACATTAGCACTAAATAATCCATTTTGGGTTCCTGGTTAATCCCGGTTGTCTGTAACTAGGCAGTGTGACTAATCCAAAGGTTTTACAGTATGTAGAACATTCATTACTTGCACATTATGGATTTCCACGGAATGCTGAGACTCTCGCTAAGTTTCACACACAGAACAGTACCTAGGAGTACATGATTACTCTAGAAAGTGAGTATCAAGATGGATTCATGCACTGGTCTTTCTGATTTGCAGACAAGGCTGTGCAGAGCTTGCTTTTAACAGCGCGCCTCTGATCTGATCTGATTTTGCTGTCAGTGGTGCATAGTGGTGATTAGGATCAAAACTCCAGTAACATGGTTATGGAGCCCATCTCCATCAGTTGAAGTACAAATGTGTTATAGGGCTGCTGAAAATATATATATATGTACTCTTTTAATCAATTATTGCAGAAATGGATAATTTGCTGTCACTATCCGTACTTCATAGGTACTGTAGTAACAGCTCACATTAGAGCACTCATGGTGACAAAACAGTTCCACATTGAACCAAAGTTACACGTATTCTCAGGATACCGGTGTGGAGTTGAATTGAACTCGCAGAGTTCTTGGGTCCCAAGTCCTCAAAAGTTCAAGGACCAGGATATGTTATTGGAGGAACTTAAAGCAAGGGACTTCTGGGTAAGAAGTCATTCTCTAGCTCTCCACTAAACCACTCCGAGTCTGGTGTCTCCCTGCCCACATAACAACTGGGTAGCTGGAGTGACATTCAGTTGTGACCCACCATTTTGTGAGTGCCCTCTTTTCCTCCTGATTTATAGAGCCACAAAGCATCTACTCATGAGGAAGTTACTTCCTTGCCTGGAGATGACTTTGTGATAAGCATTTGCAACCTGAGGGGAATGGACAGATCAAACCGTATGTGTGCATGAAGGGTAAAACAGTAAAGAGACAGTCTATCACATGGAGTGCGGTCGACCTAATGCAATGGGAGAGTTTTAAAACAGAAAAGAAAAAAAAATGAAAGCTCTTTACCATCTAAATGAATTTTACATAGTTGCATAAAAGGAAAAAACAAAAACAAAAAACCCAAAGTCACCGTCCACTTCCTCCCACTTTTCAGAAATTAGCACTGGCATCCTAAAATTCACACACAAAGGAAGGTCTCACTTCCTTTGTGCTTCTTTCAATGACATCAACATGCATGGCTATGAGATGAAGAGACAATATCTCACCCATGAGGAGTGACAAAGCAGAATTTTCTTCAAAGTAAAAAATGATAAGAACACAAGACCATCATAGGTGAAAGCTAGTTCTTTCAAAATGCCTCTTTGTGACTAAAGCTCAGTCAGAATCACTCTATTGGTGACCTGTTTCATCTAACACAATACATGCTGAGGGAAGTATTTTGTAACAGGCTGAAGAATGCACACTGTACAGCTGGGCTGGAACCTCTACCAAAATGGTTATGGTGGTATTTTAAGTGTGAGCTGCTTTGAATTTACTGTTTCCATACAGTAAATAAATAGATGATATTCCACAGGTAGAGTAGATTATGGGGTAGAATCATCAGATTGGAGCCCTGTAATTTTATGCTATATGTGAGGATTCTCATAAAACTGAGATAGTCCCATAATTAACCACTAGCCATGGGATATTATAATATATTCCATGGTGACTAGTATTTCTCCCCAAATGTAATTAGTATGAAATTATAATGTTACTCTCATTGGGGTTTTCTTCTATTGCTGACATGAATCCATATAATTAAAAAATAAGACTACCCTGTTGTGAGATTATCACTCATTGCTGTTTAGTACAAATTTGCCAGAAACGACCAGTATTATCCCTTTTCCAGTCAACCTTTACTACTAAAAAGTTGAAAAAGCTGTAGATCATCAACCCATGCTTTCATGAGGAGCAAATATGTTTTAGCTACTGTAGTTCAAAACTCTTCATAACTCTAAATGCTAAACTCTAGTGTAATATAGAATGGGTTGGTTTGCATGCTATGGAGTTAACATCCTTACATCTATAATTGTCTCCTAGTGAGTCATTTTGTGTTAGTGTCAAGAATTTAAGCTATTTTTCTACTTTGCAGTTAATCATCTGAAAGAGATGGGATTGCCTTGTGAATATGCATGTTGGTGTAGTCGTCCCTCCAATTTAGTAGGCACCTAGTTTCTTTAATCAGATGCACAATACCTGCCATTTAAAAGCAGCTGAAGGGTCACAGCTGGAAACAAATTAAAAAACATCTGGCTTTTTCAAATTCTGACCCCGTTGTGTCAGAAATCTCTGTAAGAGCTGCATACTCAGCTCCTGCACTGCTAGGAAGCATTCCGCTCTCAGGTGCCTCCATGATGCACTATAGAGTCCAGCAACATGGCTGTAGAATGCTAAAATTTTCTTCCACTAGATGTAATTGCTCTTCAAAAATATCTTGAACCATGTATTCCCTTGACCAGGACCAAAGTTAAGGCTCCTGGAGTATGATCTCATCCTTAATTTTGCTGAGCAGCCTCCCCTGCGCCATTTGTCCCCGCAACCTAGACTTCACACATGATATTCAATGTGTGGTGGTGGGACTGTAATGGATAAATGTGCTACCCATTGCTCTAAGAAAGCAGTCTGACTGAATCTTAAATCTCTACAAGGTATGGAGGTTAAAGGTCAGATGGACATTCCTCTAAGAGGTTTCCTACCTGCTCTGTTAATTTCTAAAATTTCTTCTTGGGCCAGTGGGCATGTGTCGCTCTGAGTACTGTGGTGTGGAGAGTTTACGACAGATTTACAATAATTGGGGGATCCCAGCTGGGGTGGCCTCGGGATATGCTTCTTTTTTTTCTTTGGTAGCTTCTGCTTAGCCATAGCTAAGGAGTAATACATTCCGAAATTGTTCACAATGACGGGGACAGGCATGGCAATGGTCAGCACACCTGCAAGAGCACAGAGAGCCCCCACCAGCATGCCTGACCAAGTCTGAGGATACATGTCTCCATAGCCCAGGGTAGTCATGGTGACAACAGCCCACCAAAAGCCGATGGGGATATTTTTAAAGTGTGTATGTTCACTGGCACTAGGATCATTGGGTTTAGCACCTATTCTCTCAGCATAGTAGATCATTGTGGCAAAGATTAAGACGCCCAATGCCAAGAATATGATGAGCAGCAAGAATTCATTTGTGCTGGCACGGAGAGTATGTCCCAGGACTCGCAGCCCCACAAAGTGGCGGGTCAGCTTGAAAATTCGCAGAATTCGCACAAACCGGACTACTCGTAGGAAGCCCAGGACATCCTTAGCAGCTTTGGAAGACAGGCCACTGAGTCCAACCTCCAAATAGAAAGGCAGAATGGCCACAAAGTCAATGATGTTCAAAGAGTTTTTGATAAATTCCACCTTGTTTGGGCAGAAAGTGATTCTCATCAGGAACTCAAATGTAAACCAGACCACACAGACCCCTTCGATATAGGTCAGAAAGGCCTCAGTCTCCGCTTCCCTGTAGTGTCGCACGTGGGTGTCGTTGCCAGTGAATTCAGTCTCTGTTTTGTTCACGATGGGGTTAAATCTCTCGTGGGTCTCGAGGCAGAAGGTGGTGATGGAGACCAGAATGAAGAAGAGGGAGGCGAATGCCACGTACTGTTGAAGAAAAGTCACAAGAGAAATGTTAAACGGTAGATAAGGTACTAGGGATTTATTTCTGAAACACATACAGAAAGCTGTTGGATTATGACAACTGAAGGTGTTAACAGCTGTAGTGCCTTCTACCTGTAGATTTAAGACATCATGCTTCATCTGCAAAGACAATCATTCAATCAGGCTCTGATTCCTTAAAGCACTTAAGCATATGCTTACATTTAAGCATGCACTTAAGTCTCATTGACTTGTATGGAACTTAAAGTTAAGCACATGCTTAAATGCTGCCCCAAACAGGGATGCCTTCCTGAATTGGGTCTCAGTGACTGCTGAAGTTACTGATGGAAAAGACCCACTAGCTCTCAGAATCCACTTGCTCTAAAGTGCAAGATGTACAGTGGCTGCCATAAAAAAGTCAACATTTATTAACAGTTACCACTGTCTTTTGTGTGAGGTGTAACAGTTATTTCCTATTCTAAGTTTAAGGAGCAATTGTGGCATTCCAGATCTCACTGTGTGGTAGCTGCTGCTAAATGTTGACATTAACGGTGGCTTCTGCAGGTCCCCAAAAGAGGGCAGTGTCTGCTATTACAGAATGATGGGCAGCAATTTTCCATTTGTTTGTGCTGAAGATACACGGCCTCACCAGAGCCAGCAAAACATGCAGAGGACTGGCCACAAGTCACACTAACACCTCCTATTGTAAGAGTCTCCACAATTAAACCCCTCAGCCATCTTTTCCAAACCTTTCCCAGAAAGAGAGAGAAATACAGGGCCAGATTCTCAGCTGGTATGAATTGG
This sequence comes from Caretta caretta, assembly GCF_965140235.1. Classification (NCBI taxonomy): domain Eukaryota; kingdom Metazoa; phylum Chordata; order Testudines; family Cheloniidae; genus Caretta; species Caretta caretta. The sequence continues at coordinate 27,608,297 of NC_134211.1, forward strand.
CACAATTTCATTGGCTTCAGTGGAGTGGCGTCCAGTTACATTGGCTAAGGATCTGGTTCATTACCTTGTTTCCCGTCAGAATGTGAGCATGCATTCGAAAACCAGATCATTTTTTTCCAAGCTGCTACATGGTTTCTTGTTTAATCATGTCACAGTGAAGGTGGGAACGTCCTCCCAAGGCCCTGGGAGAGTTTGAATATTTGTTTTATCCACTTTTGCTCTCTCTTATCCCAGCTTTATCACTGGATGTACTCCTGATTTATGCCAGTGTAACTGAGTAGAGGATGAGACCCAAAATGTACAACTCTCAATAACTCCACTTTCTCTGCCTAATCCCCATCAGGCATTTTAATTGAGCAATTAAATAAATCAATACAAAACACCCTTTCCCCACCCCAAGAATCTGTATGCATCTAATAATGTTCTTTGTATGTCAGTAATGGAAGCATCTCTTTGTAGATGCTGGAGATCTGTCTTCCTCAAGTTCAAGGTGTCTACATGTAGTGACCCCTTGACTAAGCAAGACACACAGGATACTTTCAACTGTGCCCGAAAGGACATATGCAACTGTATCAGTTTAAGAGCTATCCAAAGAAAATGTAATGTCCTTGGATTACTTTTATCAAGCAATGTAATCAAAATAGGAATTCAGTGGGGTTGGTTTGGTTTGTTTATCGGATACCTGACCAATACCACAGGGTCAGCTAAAAGAAATAGCTGCCAAAGGAATATACCTTTAAAAATAGTATCTGTGTCATTCTACAAGGCTAGCCTACAATCAACTACTGTGTATTCTTAGTGTGTAGCTAGTACAAAATTACACTTGACCTTCACGGTTAGTAAACAAAGTGAAAAGCAAATATTTGACTTGTCTCTACGTACTTCTTGGTATAGAGAGCAAACTGAACTGTTTGCAGAGGGATAGGGGCCAAGCTAGCTTGTGCTGGGATTTTCTGCACTCCAAAAACAGGGGACCTGATTCTGCTGTAGACGAGATCAGAGTCCAGCCCAGAGCCACTGACATTAGTCTTGGTGCTGAAACAAAGGATGATCCACCCCCTTCTTTCTCAAACTATCATTAGTTGTATTATGGTGGCACTGAGAGGCCCCCTCTGTGCTTGGTGCACGGACAGACACCTGACAAAGACTTTACAATCTAAACAAACGGATTAGCCCCATTTTACAGTTAGGGAACCAAGGCAGTGTAACTTGCCAAAGGTCACACAGGAACTCTGTGGCAGAGCTTGGACTAGAACCCAGATGTCCCATAATCAGGAGGCCATTCTCCCTTTCCTTGCACCACAATATCTCATCTACATTTTCTTGTAATATTTCCATTAAGTCTAGAAGAACTGAAAGTAGCATTCTGTGGTTCAGTGATTGTTACTGATTGCTTCCATACCCCTCATGGAAAAGGTCTTATGTAAGGAGTGATTTAAGAAACCATCTTAACAGCTGAATGTAGCTGCCAGGACTGTAGTTTGCTGTCAGGAAGAAGAGTGATCTAAAGGTTAGAGAAAAGAACGGGGATTCAGGACTTGTCGGTGTCTATTTCAGCCTCTGCTATAAATTGGTATGACTTTGGCTAAGGTAAGTTCTCTGTGCCTCAGTTTGCCCATCTGTAAAATGGTTAAGGTAATGAGTGAATTGACTCCAAGGAAAGTTTTGAGTTTTGCAAAGTGCTTTGAGATCCTAGATAAAGAGGCAAAAGCACTGCATACACTTTGGAGTTTGCTTCACTGGCTTTACCTAGCATCAGCATCCTCCCTGGAAAATAAACCACAGGCTCTTCTAAGGGCTCAAAAGCTGAGATTTGCAGTGCAGTATTTGCGACACTCACATGTATAAATATAATTGAACATCACATAGGCCTGGGTAGGATTAAAACAACAAACAACCCCCCTTCCCTCCACCTTTCATAAAGAAATTGGGAAAATATTTACCCTGGGCTCAGATCCTGTCTGCTAAATTTCAGCCTGGAGCAAATTTTTACCCCTGAGTTATAGACCCATGAGAATAAGAGCTTCTGAAAGGAAGGCTGACACATCTGTAATACTGGAAGCAGAAGCACACGTTTCTAAAGCAGAGACGGGAACAGCACACCATCTGATTTTATTAAAATAAAGCCATTATGCTTTTTAACGGATTCACGAAGGAGGCCCTTCAAACAGACGTAAAATGCAGTGTGCCTCCTGACGTGCTTGAGTAACTCCCATGAGCCAGTGTTTGCTGCATAGGACAACCTTCAGCATGACCTCCTTGCACAGCAAGAATCATTAGAAGTGACGATTTCTTGTATTAAAGAGAAGAAACAACCAAATCTGACAAGGCGTTTAAAGCCGCTGCAGTGACACACACTAGCAGTGTTGTTGGGAGATAACGTGACACCAATAAGGTCTCCCGCTATTCGTTCCTGCAAATGCATGTCATGACTTCCTGATAGAGCCAACAGTTCTCAGCCTGTCTTTCAGCAGAGCTCTCAAGCATGTGCTGTAAGTTAAGCATGTGCTTTAGTCCATTCTTGTTCGGCAAAACACAACACACTTTAATGTGGATAGATTTACGCACCTGCTTAAAGTTCAACCCAAGCTTCAGTGATTTGCTGAATTTGAATTGGGGTCTCAGTATTTTGGGTCTTCACAAAGGCTCATAAAAAAATCCTGTAGGGATAACATGATGATCAACCTCCCTCCCCTACCCCACTGGTTACCACTGTACATTGTTATAATTACTGCCTTATAGCATTACCAGCAAGGCTGTCCTATAACTCATGTTTGAAAAAAATACTCCTTAATGATCTCATTCCTGTTGGTAGTTAGTTGCTTTGAAATCAGATTGGATTTTAAGGGGCTGGTTTTTAAAAAGCAGCCTTCCCTTCTGCAGTTCATATTTTGTGCCATAATAACACACGTATGCAAGAGATAGGATCTGTATGCAGAATAGCCATTTGGACAGATGGATCCTGAACATGGTAGGTTTGGTTCTCAATTACAAAAAGGCTCCTTTATACTACCCAGGCCCCTGTAAACTTCCAGAGGGGGGTCTAATGGGACATTGGTGTAAATGAGAATCAGGCCTGAAAACTCGATCGCCTGCATGCACGACCAATGGCATTTATTACCTGCTCATCTCCGATACAGATTTTTAGACACTCAAGGTGGAGTAGCTGGCAAGTCAGTGGCTGATGCAAAAATGGCAGAAATTGGAAGGAAAGAACCACTATTGTCTTCTTCTAAATGTTCTTATACATGAATTAAGTGCTATCTGTAAACTATACTTACCAAAGTGCAAACATAATCTGATCTCCCCAAATGCAATGCAGTATTGTCTTCCATGGACCAGTATTCAATGCTATCAAAGGAACTGCAAGGGAACCCCACATTTCCCTCCTACCACAAAGGCTAACAGCTGCTCTTATCTGATGTCTGACACTACGGTGGCCTTATTTTCAGAGATGCTGAGCCCATATAAATCCCATTGAAGCCAATGGGAGCTACATATGCTCAACACCTTTGAAAACCAGGCCACAGCCCTTTATTCACTGATAATTCCCTCTCCTATTGTCTATCCTGTGAGTTTTCTAATTTTCTTTCTTTCTATTTTATAGTAGAATAACTCTTTTTCACTGTCTCTAAACAGGGTGGGCCAGAAGAGTGGGAATTTTGTCATGTGCCCTTGAGTTATGCAATGGAAACTAACGTTTTTTGATACTTAAAGCAAGTACCGAAAGTGTCGGAAAGTGATCAAAGCTCTTTTATCTGCTTGGACACTTGCCACATGAGAAGGATTCCTGCTGACACTGGAGATGCTGCTGCTGACGCTTTCATACCCAGGAGAGTGAAATCTGAGATTTTCCTAAACTGCAGATGGGGACATGAATTGAGAGGAGGCCTTAAAAGAGAAATTTGCATGAAAATGTAAATAATGCAAAATGTTTACACTTTGGAGGGGAAAAAATGACAATCCTGAATAATCTCTGATTATAGCGGGCCCAAAATTGTCATGCAAATAGTCCAATGAGGCTATTTTAAGAGAAGTACAGAATGAGCTTTCTGCTGGCCCTTTTAAGGGGAGTTCATCGCTATCTAATTTATTTGGCCTCCTGATTTTAAACAAAAAAAAGCGCTCTCAAACAGCCTGATTCTCCATTGCCCTGCATCTTACCGAGTCAATTATGCCAGTGCAAAGTGGGTGTAAAATGCTGCCCAAATCAGAACAATATGCTTTGTTTTGCACAGTGGGAAAAGACAACAAAAGGTGAGAGGCAACAGAGAGCCATGGCTAGGTACTCATGATTAATGGGCACAGCATCTCTCCACCCAGCATGGAGAGAGAATGAAAAACCAGTGGAATTAACACTAATAAGCCTCTTAATGCAGGCTTATTATGCAAAAAATTGGAATGTTTGACTAGGCAATAGCATATGGCCAGGTGCGACTGTCTAGTGCTGGAAATGGCCCTTGGAAACAGTAATATAACCTGCAGTAGTTCCAGTCTTGCAGGCAAGAAGTCTTTACTTTTGCTTATTTTTAAAACAGAAACTTTGTTATTCAGTAGAATTCCCCCTGCAGGACAGGTGGATTCTAAGACAGAAAGGCAGTGAAGGGCAGGGAATAAGGCACTGTACTGGGACTCAGAGGACCGGGGCGCTATTCCTGGCTCTTCCACCGACCTGCTGTGTGACCATGAGCTAGTCACTTCATCTCAGTTTCAAACTCAGTTGCTTTGGAGTTTGTTAAAAATGGTTTCCATGGTTCTGTTCATGACTTAGGCCTCACTTCTGCTAGGGACTGAAGCTCATGCCTAATTTTAAGTGGGTGAAATAGTCCCACTGAAATCTCAAGATACATTGAAGTCAACGTGACCATTCACATACCTAGAGTTAGATATGTGTTTTAAGTACCTGGTTGAATAGGGGCCATGACTGTAAAAGTGAGCAAAAGCAAGGATCTTGTTGAAAAGCAATCTCTGCAGCTGTGAGACCTTTATTAAGAAACAACAGAATGAAAACAGCTTTGGCGTTTCTTTGCACATAGTGCTTATTAAGAAGCTGGTAATACTTAAAGGGAAAAAAAAGTCCAGTCTTGCTCTTGTAGGTGTGAATTCTATAAAAGCATTACCTAGTAGTGTAGCCAGGTCCTGTTCTGTGAGGAGTGCACAGGCCAGTAGTAATTAGCTTGATCTTTCTTTCTTTGCCTCAATGTCAGTTCATTGGAAAGAATCAATACAGCCACTCACTTCAGTGAGCACAGTATTTCAGTCATAGGGCTGTTCAAATTTATGTTATTGTGCTGAGATCTAACAAAGAACTATGCTTACAAATAGACAAAGCCCTTGCTAGAGGATACGAAGACCACAACTCTCGTAGGAGCTAATGGATGCAATGATTATGTAATGTTGAAAAAATAGAATACAGATTGCAGGAGGTATCTCTGATTGCTTTAGGGAAAGTAGCGATCAGATGTGAAACAGCATGTGAAAAAATGTACAGTCAACTGTGGGAAATAGGTTTGTTATTTCTAAATTCTGTGTTTCAACAACAACAACAAACAGAAGTGGATGGATCCCTTGAGCACAAACGCTAATGTGCAGCTAGAGGATACATGTGCTGGCATGGTGACTCTTGGGACATGCAAAACTTCATTAAAATTGGAAGACTGGCTTGTGCAATACCAGCCCAGTACCGCATAGTGAACCAAAGTGGTCAAGAAGTCAAGCACTGGAGCTGACTTTTCTGATTCCCAAGCAAGGGATCAATTGATCCAATCGTCCATCATCTGTTTTGACTAGGACAGGCTTAGCCTCATGGTCTAATGACAACCCTGTGCATTGCCACATAGGGAATGTGGCTTCTGGTCTCAAGTTTTGTTACTACCTCCCTGGGCTGGTTGATGCTGGGAACACTGCAGAGACAGTAGGGTTTGGGAGGAAAGGAACTTTTCACATTGCTATCTAGCAACCCTGGAAGGACAATTCCCATCACAACAGAGACAGGTTTCAGAGGGAGACAGGCCCCCAGACTTCTTCAGCCAGACATATTGGTCAGCTTGATTCTGGGCCTTTGAAGAAGAAGAAGTAAGAGGTGGAGGGATGAAAGGGAAAATGGGAAGATTCCCATCTCTTGAAAATACTGTGTGGGACCACTGCCTTCTCTGTATACGATTCATATCAGTCAGAAGGGCTGTAAATATCCACATGACACTGTGTCTATAAAAACATTATTTAGACAGTACTGTCCAATGCAATAGCAATACATCAGTTGGGAAAAGTATATAAAGCTGCATGCTTCAGGGCATAAGCCAAACAACTGGTGGGGTCAGGAAGAAATTTCCTCGAGGGCAGTTTATTCCATAGATGTCCACTAGAGGTTTCTTGCACCTGCCTCTGAAGTATCTGACGCTAGCCACTGTCAGTGACAGAATACTGCACTAGCTGGAGCATTGGTCCAGTGCGGCAATTCCTATGTTCATTTTCTATTTTTAAAAATGCCAGATCCACTAGGTGATATGTCTGTTTTAAAAATTATTATTGTTACATTCTCCACTGTTCTGTTGCACTGACTCGTGGTAGTGGCATACTTAGTGATGCTTGTCAGGAACTTGACTCATCACCTTTATTCTGGCGCCTATTTTATCCTCTGAGAAAGTCCCACTTACTCCCTCGTACTCGTCACCGGTTCTTTACTCTGTCTATGAGAAGAGCAAAGCAGTTTTTGCACAATCTTTTGACTAGTGAAGGGGGTTCCTCACTAGAAGTGGACAGAATCCTCTTGGCAAAACACACCTGCCTGGCCCTGGGTTTTATCACACTCATGACACTCAGACCCAGTTTGTTGAGCGATTTGCTATGGGTTAGAGACAAGTTTTATTTTTCTGGTTTTGCATCAAAATCAGCCAAATTCATGGTGTCTGCTGGTTTCTTATAACATGCAGCCAGGGGAAACTGTCTCTGACTGAGTCTCATGGGGAGCTTCTGAGTTCATTCGAACTTGAAAAGCAAAGGGTCACTGGCCTACAGAGGGGAGAGTATTTACATGCACCTCTGAAATCACTGGGTTTACAGAGCTCTGCTTCACGCAGGCAGCAGTGCCTTAAGAAGTGCAGAGCATCTCTGCACCATGCCTTTTTCTCCTTGAGGGCTAGAGTGTGACTTGGACTGTGTGCCTGTGCAGGTGGTAAAAAAACCCCTGTTTGGCCCTAAACTGGGGCTACGTGGACCTTAGGTCAGGCTGAGCAGGAGTAAGTACTCCCTCCCTTCCTTCCTTCCGGGAGGGGTTGCGCAGGAAGCAGTGAGGAATAGGCAGAAACTTTGCTACACCCACCCTCCCTCCTCACTGCTCAAATAGCTGCGCACTGTAAAGGGGGTGTAGTAATGTACTGTTGCTTTTAGCTGCCCAAAGCAAGGAGAGAGCAGGAGAGGAATTGTGACTGCAGTATGGGACAGTTGGGATGATGCAGCTTATGTACCATCCCATGCTGATGGGTGACTACTGATACAATCTAACACTTAGTAAGAGGCACAAGGGACCTCACTGTGTCCATTCTCCAACCCAGATCCAATCACAGCAAAGCATGATGTTGCCACAAGTCTTTTGGAGAGGAGGAATAAACGTTTTTATAGTCTTTCGTGGCCCCTTCTGATTGCTCTTTGGGATGCTTTGCACAGGGGCAAAGAGAATCAAATCATTCCAAATACAGAAAAAGAGGAAAATGAGATCTGATCTCCAGCTACGCTAAAAAGAGCAAACCCCTGGGGTTTTTTGGTAAGAGGAAACACTGCAGCATATGAAACAGTTGTGAATGAACCTTAATAAGAAGACACTTGAAATATGCAATGAGGGCTAATCCTAAATTTAGAGCTCTCTAAATTAATGAGCAAGATTGACTTTGCAGCTTGGTTTTTGAGTCCTGAGGTTTGCTTCATGGGCCGAGTCCTTGTTGCTATTCAGACAATAATGCTGATGCTCTGTGACAAAATAAACAGCTGTCAGAGCTGTAATAGATTTTAATGTATTGAGACTGAATGTCTTATAAACCTATAACAATGTGGGCAATTTACCTGCATATTTTTCATACATCAGCTACCCCAGAAGGCTTAGGAGGTGGGTTGGTGTATAAAACATTGTCTCTGCATGCACAGGACTAAGGGCACATTGTGCAGAAAGCCACATCCCACAGAAAACCCACAGATGTAAGCTCTTTGGGACAGGGATTGGCTCTTACTAAGTGGCTGGCTAGATTGTTCGGCTCAACAGGTAGTGATCAATGGCTTGATATCTAGTTGGCAGCCGGTATCAAGCGGAGTGCCCCAGGGGTCGGTTTTGTTCAACATCTTCATTAACGATCTGGATGGTGGATGGATTGCACGCTCAGCAAGTTTGCAAATGACACTAAGCTGGGGGGAGAGGTAGATATGCTGGAGAGTAGGGATAGGGTCCAGTGTGACCTAGACAAATTGGAGGATTGGGCCAAAAGAAATCTGATGAGTTTCAACAAGGGCAAGCGCAGAGTCCTTCTCTTAGGACGGAAGAATCCCATGCACCGCTACGGGCTGGGGACCAACTGGCTAAGCAACAGTTCTGCAGAAAAGGACATAGGGGTTACCGTGGACGAGAAGCTGGATATGAGTCAACAGTGTGCCCTTGTTGCCAAGAAGGCCAGTGGCATTTTGGGATGTATAAGTAGGGGGATTGCCAGCAGATCGAGGAACATGATCATTCCCCTCTATTCAATATTGGTGAGGCCTCATCTGGAGTACTGTGTCCAGTTTTGGGCCCCACACTTCAGAAAGGATGTGGAAAAATTGGAAAACGTCCAGCGGAGGGCAACGAAAATGATTGAGGGGGCTGCGGCACATGACTTATGAGGAGAGGTGGAGGGAACTGGGCTTATTCAGTCTGTAGAAGAGAAGAATGAGGGGGGATTTGATAGCAGCCTTCAACTACCTCAATAGGGGTTCCAAAGAGGATGGAGCTAGACTGTTCTCGGTGGTGGCAGATGACAGAACAAGGAGTAATGGTCTCAAGTTGCAGTGGCGGGGGTCTAGGTTGGATATTAGGAAACGCTATTTCACGAGGAGGGTGGTGAAGCACTGGAATGGGTTACCGAGGGAGGTGGTGGAATCTCCAGCCTTAGAGGTTTTTAAGGCCCGGTTTGACAAAGCCCTGGCTGGGATGATCTAGTTGGGGTTGGTCCTGCTTTGAGCAGAGGGTGAGACTAGATGACCTCCTGTGGTCTCTTCCAACCCTAATCTTCTGTGATTCTATGATTCTATGTATTTGTATGGCTCCTAGCACAGTGGGGCCCTGCTCTCACTTGGAGCCTCAAAACATGATTATAATACAAATGATAAATAACAATAAGATTCTCCCTTGGAGCTGTAGGCCAAGATTTTCATAAGTGACCAGTGATTTTGGATTCCTCAAATTCTGGGCGCCCAACTTGAGACACTTTAAAGGAGGCTTGATTTTCCAGAAAGAGTTGAGCAGCTGCTCTCTGAAAATCTAGCTCCTTCATGGTGTCAGGGTGAGCACTCAACAACTGAGACACCCACAAACCACTAATCACGTTTGAAAATCTTAGCCTTTGTTGGTCATTAACCACAAGCTCCTATTCTATCATGGCCGGGTTCAAAGTCACTAGAAATCAATGTGGTAAAACTCGTACTGACTTTGTTGAGCTGAATGAATCTGGTGCCAGTACATTGTGCAAACGAACCTGAGAATGATCACCGGCTTGGGAGAAGTAAGATTGGCTTATTTAATTTGTTTTTAATATGAGAACATTTGCAAAGGAGGGCATGATCGCCATGTGAGTCTGGAAGCTGCAAGCAGGAAGTCTAATGGGGGAATCAGGAAAACATCTTCCCCTCATGATATAGTATAGCACAGTTAAGCACCAATGGCCACTCACATCTTTCTCTGAAGCATCCAGCATTGGATGACAGGACACTAGCTGAGATGGACCATTGATCTGTTCTGGCATTTCCCAGATGTGTTCATTTTTATGTGTCTATGTTCCTATTTTCATCACAATAAAGCATTTAAAATGAAATCAATCAATCAATGCATTCTGATTTTTTACCTTATTATGATCTGTATTACAGTAAAAGCTAGAGGCCCTCGCTGAGATCAGGCACCCTGGTGCTAGCTACTCTACATACACACAGTCTGTTACAGTCCCTGTCCTCAAGAGGTGGCAAATTAAAGACACCACACAGACATTTTTAAATGCATCTTTTATGTAGAGATCATATTGAGGATTCTGAAGTTGGGATTAGTTAAAGGGAGGGCAGTCTTTTTAAATGTGAAATCATTTCGTGAATGAGAGATTAGGGTGGAAATCTCTCAGCCAGTAAAGACAATGAGGAAAGGAAAGACAATGATTTAGACATGCCACTCAACAAATATTCTTTCTATTCTTGTGGATGACAGTTTTCCAAGACCTAACTCTTGTCTATTGGTCTATAAAGTTCTGTTTCCTTTATGCGCTTAGATGTGCACGGATCTATAATGGTATCTTGCTGATAACTTTTATTTTTTAAATAGATGCTGGGCAGCTTGATTGTTTGATTTTAAAAAAATAAAAGCCTCCAATCTGTGATAATTTGGTTTTACAATCACAGACCAGTGGTGACTTTTCCTCCTTAATCCCAAGCTGTGTGCCTCACACAGCGAGATTCTTGTTATAGAATCTTGTCGTCTACTTTACAGCCTGCAAGCAAGATCACTGCAGACCCACTACAGATGGCCACTGTAGTATGTATAACCTTGAGAGGGTCAAACCACTTTCAGTGTTTGTTCGGAGCAGTGGCCCTTTTTCTTTTGTTCATTTGTCTTCACGGTACAGCAAAACGGAAGCAGTCATAGGCACAATCACTCAGGGAAAGAGCATGGGAGCCTCCATGACCCATCAATAATAATACAAGCTAACAAAACAAACAGGAAGTCATAGGATTCCTTGTTGAATGCACTTCCTGTTTGTTTTGTTAGCTCTAATTATACTCTTATTAAACTGATTAAGCAACACTAACAAACACGAGGTTTCTTCAGGGGGTGCAGACTGGCTTTAAATATTATGGCTGCCTTTGCTGGTGCGGCTAAGGGGCCAGCATGTCAGACTGAAGCAACTCAGTGGGTCACAGTGCTTCGTATTGATTCCAGAGGCGTAGTGGTGCATTGAATCCAGATGCAGCTCCGTCGACCCTAGTGTAGGTGCTGCTGCTGCTTCTATCTGAGTTTGGTCAGCCTGGCACCATGCTGGCATTTCACTGTGAAAAGCAGGTGGCAGCTGGACACCAGGAGAACTGGGCACGGGTGGATTGACACCAAAGTGAAAGGGTAGAGCTGATGTGTACTAGGGATGCTTCCACCTTGCTCTCAGAGAGAGCATGTAGGTAAAGGAATAGACAGTTGTACAGGCTAATCTATTGTAGCCAGACAGCCAGCCCCCCCCCCTCAGATCAGCATTGCTGGAAACACAGGAGGAAGCCGGAACAGGGCACTTAACATATATTCCAGCACAGCCTTTGAAGCTGTGAAAGCACAGGTGTGCTGCTACAATGTGCCTCTGGGAACAGATACGACTTAAGCTCACAGCAGGCAGAGGCCCTGTGACAGACATGGCTCTTAGCCCCTACTCAATAGCATGATGCACACACACCAACATCCTAGGTGGGAAAATATTTACCCTGATAAAAGAAATGTCCAGTAGTCGAAACTTATTGTTTCTCTCCCTTGCAAGTGTAAACTACTCTTGCGAAAGCTGGCGTCACCCAGACAGACCAGCCTCAATTTGGCATAAGAAAGGAGAAAGAGAATAAAGGAGTACAGAGGTATAAGTAGGGGACCTACAGCACCATGATTTTTGAGTGCTTTTCACTATCTATCTGCTGGTCAGATAAGTGACAGCCTCCCAAGGCTTCTGCAGCTAAGAGGGTCCCTACGCCTTGTCCCTTATTCGTCTTTCCGCGGAATTGAGTGACCGATCCTGGCTTGGCACCGCTGGAATTGAGAGATGCAAGGAGGGTAAGAAGCACCCACACCTGATCTCCTATCTTTAGTGTACACATATTTTGAAATAGAGCTCTATACTTTGTTTTCTTTCTTTGGGATTGTGGCTTCAGTTTTGTAACTTGTTTGTGTGTGTAACATCTCTACATTTAAATAAGTAGGCACTAGCAATTTTGTAACCACATGATTAGAATCTAGCTTAATAAATTTTGGTAACCATTTGTGCATAAGCCTGACTTGTTTTCTCTGGTTTACTGTAAAGCAGCCAACACAATTAAAGAACCTCAGCCGTTTTGGCTCTAAAGCCTGGCCATTAGGTGAGAGTACTAAGAGCCTAGCGTTGAGTTGTGCCGCCTCCACGGGGCAAACTCTTGGGGCACCTGTCAGTCAATCCTGGCTGCCCACTGCGAAGGAGCTCTGAGCTCTAGCAGTTAAAGTCACGGGTGTGGAGAGGCTCTTAGTGCTGCCATTGGGGCACCTGTCAGTCAGTATTGACTGCCCGCTGCGAAGGAGCTCTGAGCTCTAGCAGTTAAAGTCACGGGTGGTTAGGACCTTGGGGCATCCGTCAGCCTAGCCCGGGCTGCCTGCCGCGAAGGGACAGTGCGTCCTAGCGGTTAAAGTCACGGATGGTATAAACGGGCATAGCTGGCATCTCACCAAACATCCTTGGCCGTCGGCTAACAGAAATTGGCGTCACGAACAGGATTGTGATATAGGCTGCACTACAGTAACACAATGAAACCAGTCATGATAAACACCACAGAATTCCCTGAGCTAGAGAAAAGTTTGACCCAAGAGGGATGGGGAAATCCTCTGTGGAGCAAAGAACTGCCGGAGAAATATTGGGGAAAACCAGCAGAGATCTGGCAGCATTTCTGTAACTGGAGAACTGCCTGCAAGATGAAGAAAGGGAAAGGAAAAGGTGCTTGTATATGGCTGCTTACTAACATTTGGCAAGCTGCCTGTAAGGATTATCATAGTCTGGCAATAGAATTTAATAGGCTACAACAGGTAAGGGACACACTGCGCAAGGAATGCCAGAATTTAGATACCAGAGTAAGAACACTGAATAGGGATGGAACATCTTCAGAAAAGATTACTTCCCTTAATTGAGAAAGAAGGGATAGAACGAAGGGAAAAGCTGGAGACTAAAACACGCAGTATCAACCGGGCTAAAGTTGAAACTGCTCTCTGGCTAGACCCTGAGGAATGGGATGGAGACATTTGGGATTCAGCAGATGAGTCCCCCTCCTCTGAGGAGGAAGGTCCCTCTGTAAAATTAAGACCAGCTATCACACATCACAAATCAGAAGAACATGAGGAAAATTTGAGTGGGGCAGAGCTGGATGAAGAAGGGGATGACAATTATCCATCCACCTCTTCAAAAACAAAGAAGGGAGGTAAAAAGGGAAAAGGGAGTAAAGCTCCAACACACTTTACCAAAATTACCACCCGCCAATATACTCCCATGGAGTTAAAAACAATCCAGGGAGATTTTGCTAAAAAGCCTGAGGAAGGTATAATAGAGTGGCTGGTCCGCCTCTGGGACACTGCGGGTGGATATATACGCCTGACAGCCCAAGAAACTGAGCGCCTTAACTTAGGTGCAGGAATATTCCTGGAACATTCAGAGGGGAACACCCCTAAAACACTTTGGTTTCTGGCTTGTCGATGGGCAAGAGGTATTTACCCAGCAGACCGAGATGAACCCACAGTAATGCACTGGACCAACATAGATGAGGTAAAAACAGCTCTATTAACTGTGGCTGTCATTAGCATGCTTGGCCAAAACCCTCAAGAGTTAGCCTATGAAAGCCCATGGGAGGGTCAGGTAAATGTAGATGATCTCAGACCCCTGCTTAAGGGAGTTCCGAGTAACCATAGGGCTATGGCACTGTCCCTTAGATCAGAAGCTGCAGCACATAACAGTACCTTTCGGGCACTGCTAAACCATCTGGTGTCATACTTTAAAGAATTCGGAGACATCAGAGCACTGACAGGCAAAGCTAAGATGCGTTCCCTTCAGGGAAACAAGGGGGCACCATCTAAAGGACATAAAAACAAGCGAGAGCCAACCCAGGAGGAAAAGGAGCTTAGAGCCAAGTTGTGGAGACAATGTCTGGCTTTAGGTTATCCCAGAGATGTGATAAATGGACTGCCCACAGAGCGGCTAAAATTATTAACCACCTTTAAAAGAGCTGACTGGGAGACAACTAATGCTACTCCCAGTGCACCTCTGCAGCTCTCTCCTCTTTCCCCACCTGCAGACACCCAGTATACTCCATTGCTGCAGCAACTGCAAGAGTTACCAGAGCAGGGAAACTAGCTTGCGGGGGTCAATCTCCTCTCTTAATAAACCAGCTTAAATCCAAAGAGGAGAAAACAACAGCAAAAGACCCCCGGATACATGTAACTGTAAATGACAAACACATTATTCCTTTCTTAATGGACACAGGGGCTCAAATGTCCATGATTAAGCGAGAAAGTTTTCCGGGCTCGCCACCTACTGGCGGAAAGCAGGTACTTGTTACAGGGGTAAATGGCAGTACCATAACTTACCCATTAGTTAAGATAAAACTGGAGATCCCATTGCAACCCCACCATCAGCCCCGAAAATATGAGGTGATTTTGGGCAATGCCAACATACTGGGCATGGACGTTTTAAGAGGAAAGAAGGGAAGGATTAATGGGGAAAGATGGGCTTTTGGAGTCAGTTCTGTTCCTCATGCCACCCACCGGGAAGAGGAAAGCGCTCCCCACTATTCTGTAAACTTACTTAGCAGCGCGCCTGCTCTCACGCCCTCAACAGTAACAAGCATAAAGCAGTATAATGTCCCAGCTGAGGCCATAAGCCCTGTTACTGACCTGAGCAAAGATTTGGAACAGCGAGGAATTTTAATTCGTACCCACTCTCGCTTTAATTCTCCTGTGTGGCCCATCAGGAAACCAAATGGCAAATGGAGACTCACTATAGACTATAGGAAGCTAAACAGTAACACTGGACCATTAACTGCAGCAGTCCCTAGCATAACAGATATTGTAAACACCATACAAACCTGGGATAAACCCTGGCTAGCAGTATTAGATGTAAAGGACATGTTCTTCATGGTCCCTTTGCAACCAGCTGACCAGGAAAGATTTGCTTTTACTTGGAAAGGTGTACAATACACTTTTACCTGAATGCCACAAGGGTTTAAACACTCACCCACTATTTGCCATGGGGCACTGGCAAAGGTCCTAGATGACCTTATCCTGCCACCCAATGTACAAACTGTGCAATACATTGATGACATCTTAATAGGTGGGAAAACCTCAGAAGAGGTACAGGAGGCTATGAATCAAATCAAAGGAGCACTAGAAGCCCTTAATTTAGAGTTACCAGCTGAGAAATGCCAAGGTCCCTCCCAAGAGATAAAATTCTTAGGTACTGTATGGATGGGAGGTAGGAGGTCTGTGCCTAATGACACTGTGCAAGAGCTAAATCAGGCACCCTCCCCTGAAAGTAAAGATCAGTTGAGACAGATTTTGGGAACCCTGGGGTTTTGGAGAAAACATGTACCTGGCTTTGCCATTATTGCCAGACCATTGTACAATTTGTTAAAGAAAAGTGCTGCCTGGGAATGGGCTCCTGCCCATGAGGAAGCCCTCAGGCAACTGATAGGGGAGATACACACCTATCAGGCTCTGGGTCCCATACATCCTGAAGCCCCATTCCATTTGTACCTAACTGTGGGAGCCACTGGAATGTCTTATGCTCTCTGGCAAGACAGTGACACTGCTCCCAGACGACCAATTCAATTTGGTTCCAAGTCATGGCAAGGGTCACAGGCTAACTACATGCCTTATGAGAAGGTGCTTCTGGCAGCTTACACAGCCTTGAGAGAAACTGAGGAATTAACTCAGGATAAGGACATCACAATTCACACTCCTCTTCCAATCATTAAACCTATATTGGAAGGGAAAGAGTTACCACCTAGTGTAGCACAAAAGATGACTATCCAAAGATGGGCACTTTACATACACCACAGGGTAGGGAGTGCAGACACTGCACAAAACCCCACTATGATTCAGGAATCCCTATGGAAAGTAGGAATGCCTGATGAATACCGCCTACCTCCACAGCAGTCTCCCATTAAGGATGCTGCCCCATTTGATCCTGCTAAGCCTGAGGGAGTATGGTTCACTGATGGCAGTGCCAGGCTGGTCAAAGGAAAATGGAAGGGAAAAGCTGCAGCAATGCCTGCAGACCCCTCTGCAGCACCCCTAACTGCTGAAATTGATGGGTCAGCACAACTTGCAGAATTGGCTGCAATTAAACTGGCCTGTGAAGCAGGAGCCACCGCAGTATATACGGACTCCTATGCGGTATGGGCAGGTGCCACTCAGTGGATCACTAACTGGAAAAATAACCACTGGGAAATAGGAGGTAAACCAGTCTGGGGACTGGAATACTGGAAGTGGTTATATCAGCATGCCCTGCAACAACCCCTGTCTATAGGACATGTCTCAGCTCATCAGAGGAATAATACCCCAGCTGCACAGTTAAACAATTTAGCCGATGCAGCTGCCCAGCTCTTTACCACACAAGTAGAATGGGAACGCTTATATTCATGGTTACATGATAAATTAGGACACACAGGAAGTGATGAGTTAGTGCGGCAAGCACATATCAGGGGGTGGCCTATCACCCACAGACAGGCTAGAGACCTGGTGCAAGCCTGCACTATTTGTGCTGAGACTAGAAAACATATAGCAGAAGGACAAAGGTTTGCCAGACTAAGAGATGGAAAAACACTATGGGCAACCTGGCAGGTCGACTATGTCGGACCACTGCCCACTACAAGGCAGAGGTGGAAATACATCTTGACTGGGGTAGAAATTGTTTCAGGGATTGGTTTTGCATATCCAACCCGATTGGCAACAGGGTTGTCCACAGTTATGGGACTAAACCGCTTAACAGCAATTGTCCCAATGCCTCAAGAAATCCAATCAGATAATGGTTCGCATTTTAAGAATAAACTTGTAAGGGAATGGACCCTTAACCATGGAGTCCAATGGACCTTCCACCTTCCATATCGACCTCAATCTAATGGCATGGTCGAGCGCTGGAATGGGTTGCTAAAGAATCACTTGAAGCCTACTGATGGCACATGGGGAGACAGACTGGACGAAGTGGTGCAGAGATTAAACAACAGACAGACTCCTACAGGAAGTCCAATCAGCAGGGGATTCTTCCCTACAGGGAAAGCTATCTCCCCTGCCAGAACACCACTGCACAGTTCCAAGTATGCTCCCGGAGACACTGTTGTGATTAAACACCCAGCCCTGGGAACCTTTACCTGCGTTTTGCACGCCTATAAAGAGAAAGGTGTATGGAGTGCCTTAAATGCTGATAAAAGGCTAATAATCATTACAGAGGCTTGGATCGCATCCAAGACCGGCTGACCATGTGATTTATTGTAGGAATGGTCCCATGGTTCCGAGCAACCTGCCAGCTAACCTGTCAGCAAAATGGACCATGCAGCAGACCTGTTTGATCACTAGAGACTACTATGGACTGTTGATATATTTGCCATTACTTATAATAGCAGGTGTAATTTTTGCTTTTGGTTTTAAAGTAAGTTTTTTAGCTAGAACACGACCCACCAGAGATATGTTCCTGCAAGCCCTCATGATCCTTCTGTTGGCTCCAGTCACCTTGGCAATACCAGAACATCCTCTTCGGGGAGCAATCCAAACCATCGCCTCAGCTGCTGGTGCTACAAATTGCTGGATGTGCACCTTGCTAGATTCAACCAATGGACTGGGAATTGAATTTGTACCACTACATGCAGTGGCTGAGAATGGACAAACCTCATGGATGCAATGGTTAGCTCAACACTTGGGATTTTCCCTCTCCCCGTTTTTTTTACATTCGGTTGTAAATACTGTTTTAACCATTTTAATTATTGTAATTGTTTTTTGTGTAACTTTATGTATTATGAAGCGTTTGATTCAAACTGCTCTTTCCTCCACGCAAATCAGATACCTAGAGCTAAAAAGGGATCCTAACCAATTCCGCGAACCCTCATCCTCTAATTTGGTTGTTGGGTATTTCTAGATTTCCCCAAGGAGGGCAAGAGGTGCTGGCATCACCACCACCTTGCAATCTGGGATGTAGTGTGGTGCATCAGGGGGTGGAATGTAGCCAGACAGCCAGCCCCCCCCCTCAGACCAGCATTGCTGGAAACACAGGAGGAAGCCGGAACAGGGCACTTAACATATATTCCAGCACAGCCTTTGAAGCTGTGAAAGCACAGGTGTGCTACTACAATGTGCCTCTGGGAACAGATACGACTTAAGCTCACAGCAGGCAGAGGCCCTGTGACAGACATGGCTCTTAGCCCCTACTCAATAGCATGATGCACACACACCAACATCCTAGGTGGGAAAATATTTACCCTGATAAAAGAAATGTCCAGTAGTCGAAACTTATTGTTTCTCTCCCTTGCAAGTGTAAACTACTCTTGCGAAAGCTGGCGTCACCCAGACAGACCAGCCTCAATTTGGCATAAGAAAGGAGAAAGAGAATAAAGGAGTACAGAGGTATAAGTAGGGGACCTACAGCACCATGATTTTTGAGTGCTTTTCACTATCTATCTGCTGGTCAGATAAGTGACAGCCTCCCAAGGCTTCTGCAGCTAAGAGGGTCCCTACGCCTTGTCCCTTATTCGTCTTTCCGCGGAATTGAGTGACCGATCCTGGCTTGGCACCGCTGGAATTGAGAGATGCAAGGAGGGTAAGAAGCACCCACACCTGATCTCCTATCTTTAGTGTACACATATTTTGAAATAGAGCTCTATACTTTGTTTTCTTTCTTTGGGATTGTGGCTTCAGTTTTGTAACTTGTTTGTGTGTGTAACATCTCTACATTTAAATAAGTAGGCACTAGCAATTTTGTAACCACATGATTAGAATCTAGCTTAATAAATTTTGGTAACCATTTGTGCATAAGCCTGACTTGTTTTCTCTGGTTTACTGTAAAGCAGCCAACACAATTAAAGAACCTCAGCCGTTTTGGCTCTAAAGCCTGGCCATTAGGTGAGAGTACTAAGAGCCTAGCGTTGAGTTGTGCCGCCTCCACGGGGCAAACTCTTGGGGCACCTGTCAGTCAATCCTGGCTGCCCGCTGCGAAGGAGCTCTGAGCTCTAGCAGTTAAAGTCACGTGTGTGGAGAGGCTCTTAGTGCTGCCATTGGGGCACCTGTCAGTCAGTATTGACTGCCCGCTGCGAAGGAGCTCTGAGCTCTAGCAGTTAAAGTCACGGGTGGTTAGGACCTTGGGGCATCCGTCAGTCTAGCCCGGGCTGCCCGCTGCGAAGGGACAGTGCGTCCTAGCGGTTAAAGTCACGGATGGTATAAACGGGCATAGCTGGCATCTCACCAAACATCCTTGGCCGTCGGCTAACATCTATACAGACAGACAATGGGGGAAGGAAGCAAGAGAAACACGGGGATGAAAAGAAAGTGGAGGAGTGAGGACAATGCAGTGAGGAGAGAAAAGACAGAATTAGAAGGAGGCGACACAATTCATCATTGTTCTGAGACTCCTTTGCATCTGCGAGGCTAATGCAACGGGGCTACAGAGCAGCTGCAAGCCTCCTCTAGAAAACACCCCTGGATCCGAGAACCCTGTACATAAGTAGAGAGACAACTCTGTGCCACAGCTGACCCCAGCGGTGTTCTGGGGTCGGACAAGTGAAGGTGGGGCACAGAAAGCGGGGAGCATGGCCAGGGCACTGCTGCGCTCTGGTGATTCTGTGCTCCTGCAAAGCCCACTGGGGTCAATGCAACAGGAGGTTAGGGCAGCCCCAAGGGCTCCCTAACTTGTGTGGGGTCTGCACTGGTTCATACCATCCTTGAATATGAGGGGCACGAACTTCCTCCCCTGTGTTCCTGTACTGAGCTGTGCACCAGCCAAGGGATGAATCTAGCTCTGGAAAGGTTGGGAAGAGACAAGACAAGAGGAAACAATCCATTGCCTCTAAAACAGCTGGCCTCATCTTGTCAATTAGAGCCAGGGGGTGTTGTTGCCTCTAGGAAAAAGAAGTCAGTTCAGTTATGAAGAGCAGGAGTGACAGGGAAGTAACACTTCATGATATATGAAGTACTTCCAACACTTGTACTTTTATAGTGAATCTTGTGATACTTGGTGTTTCTTAAAACCCCAGGTCCTGGAGTCGGGTGATTATGTGGGAATCTTGAGCACTTCCATCTTAAAAATAACACAGTTTCCAGCCCTCCTGGTTGTGGAGAAAAGATTGAAAGCATTACCACTGAAAGCCCTAAACTCCAAGGCAGATGCAAAGAATCTAAGCTTTTTTATTTTCAGACATCTCATGGTTTTTAAGCCAATCTCATGATTTTTGGGAGTCTGAATTGTGAATTTTGACTAGCTGGGGCTGACAATACTGCATATGCATCATAGCTGTGTAGAGCTGATTGTCATCATTTTGTGATACACAAAACAAAGATACTAATACTACAGTTAGTGAACCACTGGTGAATGGGAACAGCCCCTCTTGCATCAAAAACTGCTATTCTCTTCTGAGCTGAGCTGGCCTTCAGAGACACTGCAAAGTTGCGGATGCCACCAGACTTGACCTGCCTAGTACTAAAATGTCTATAATCTAGTGATGAGTGTCTTACAGGCAATAAATATATTTTATTTTACACCCACATCTTTCACCAACATTTTTCTAGTTATGGCTTTAGTAGGTCATGCAGTGTTTGTTTTCTTTATTGGATCTACAGTGACTAGCAATCAAATACTGTTTCCAAAGGTAATGGCAGGCTGATAACATCCAAGATGCCAGTAGTTACCCAAGATAGCCAGATACTCTGAAAAGAGAAGGAAACAAACCTATCAAAGAGCCATGTGAAATGGTTTTCTGAGGGGTGAAAACCATGATAAGGTTTCTTAAAGGTGGGAGCATTAAAGATAGGTAAGCAGAGACAATCATCAGAAATCCATCAAGGATATGAAGGACTTCCTTGGAAGGACAGGAACATAAAGGTCTTCACAACACCCCTCTAATCTGTGGTACTCACAAGAAGTTAGTCTAATATTAGCTGATTTATATTATCATCTTCCTTACCTGACTAAACCATCCCTGGTCCCAATGCAGGCCTTTTCCTGCAATATATTTACAACCGCAGCTTTGTTTTCTACTTCTTCACCATATTTTATGAGCACCCAATAAAACATTCCTGTAATAAATATTGCAATAGGATGGCTGGTATGAATATATCACTGACTTCAACTGGATGGGCTCAACACTGCTCAACTCTGTGTCAGGGGCCCTATGCTCCCAAAATAGCTGACCAAGTCGTCTTCTGTGCAAGAGGAAGAGGCCAATGCTTTTTCAGGTCTGTCCCTGCAGCCAGTGTGAGGTGCAGCAAAAGTGATAACCTTCAAGTTCCTAGATGACCACAGGTGTGCTATAATAGTTCAAAATTACAGGGGTCTACCTTTAATCAGTTACCCATTTTACTGTTAAAGCAACAGAAAGACAACGAATATGGAACTCTCCAACTAAGACTTTCTCTGTTGCACTAGGACAGCTCATACATCCAGGCTGACACAGAATCCCACCTGAGATTATGCCTTTAATTATGCATGTTTTGAGTGACTTAAATTAATTCTCTATTTCTAATATTAATGATGAAATAACTTCTTAAAATCCAACTCCTGCAGCCTTTGCATGGCAGCTCTCAAAGCATCATTTTTCACATACTCCACCTGGCTGAGCGAGGAAATGTGGGTATTTCCCAGTCTTTGCTTTCAAGTGCCTGAGGCAGTGGTGTATTAACGCCTAGGCTGACAAATTTGCAGGGGCGGCAAACTTTTAATAGCAGCCAGAGGCTGCTTCCCACACTGCTGGTTTGTGCCCTCTGCCCCCGGCCCTGCCCCAACTCCACCCCTTCCCTGCCCCCATTAGTCCCCTTCCCCAAATCCCCTCCCCAGCCCCTCCTCCTCTCCTGAGTGCGCTGCGTTCCCGCTTTTCGCCCCCTCCCTCGCGAACCTGTTTCACGCACAAGCACTGGCAGGGAGCGGGGAGAAGCAGGACCCGGCGGCGCGCTCAGGGGAGGAGGCGGAGCGGAGGCAAGCTGGGCGGAGCGGCAATTATTTCTGGGCCTAGGGGCGGCAAAATCATTAATCCACCACTGGCCTGAGGTATCATGTTCTGTCAGGTGCAAACTTTAGCTGAGAGAGTTCAAAAACTCTGCAATGTGAACTTGCAAACCAAAGGGTCTTCTCCAAGGTGATTTAATTTGTGCAGGTCCCTGCAATTATAGGATTCTTCCCCTCTCCTATCCCGGAGACAATTGATGAGAAAACTGATGAGAAAAATTGATGAGAGGCAGTTCACTTGCTGTGGGTGAGTGCCTCCAAGGTCCGACCTAGTTATGAAACCGATATAGGAACATGCATTACTGGTGAGATTTATGGAGTTCCTAATAGGTGTAACAAAGGAAACATTATCTTTCTTCTCTTTCTGATTTTATCTTCCTGTCATATTGATTGAGATGACTGACATTTTTCTGCAGTGGGACAACTATCGTCGTTTCTTTCTGATCAGTGCTTTATTGGCACCACTTGGCACAACAAGCTTAGTCCTCTAGCTTCTGAAAAGATTGCTGCCACGAGAAACCCTGGGATCAATTCAATAACGCTAGAACATTTGCGTTGTGCAGCTTGCTCAAGAGGGACAAAATTCTGCCCTCATGTTCGTCTGGGCAGCCCCACTGAGGCCAGGGGCAAATTCATCCCTGGTGGAACTCCATTGAATGTTGGCCAACGGGATTATTCTGAAGAGAACGCTGGCAGAATTTGGCCCAAGGGCTACACAGTAAATTTACTGATTTTCAGTGTTTCTGACTGTGAAATAGGGGGATGCAATTGATGGGCCTCCAAAAGCCTATAGACTATAAGGATAGTGGACATGAATCATAGAATCATAGAATATCAGGGTTGGAAGGGACCTCAGGAGGTCATCTAGTCCAACCCCTTGCTCAAAAGCAGGACCCATACCCAATTAAATCATCCCAGCCAGGGCTTTGTCAAGCCTGACCTTAAAAACTTCTAAGGAAGGAGATTCCACCACCTCCCTAGGCAACGCATTCCAGTGTTTCACCACCCTCCTAGTGAAAAAGTTTTTCCTAATATCCAACCTAAACCTCCCCCACTGCAACTTGAGACCATTACTCCTTGTCCTGTCCTCTTCCACCACTGAGAATAGTCTAGAACCATCCTCTCTGGAACTACCTCTCAGGTAGTTGAGAGCAGCTATCAAATCCCCCCTCATTCTTCTCTTCTGCAGACTAAACAATCCCAGTTCCCTCAGCCTCTCCTCATAACTCATGTGTTCCAGACCCCTAATCATTTTTGTTGCCCTTCGCTGGACTCTCTCCAATTTATCCACATCCTTCTTGTAGTGTGGGGCCCAAAACTGGACACAGTACTCCAGATGAGGCCTTACCAATGTCGAATAGAAGGGGACGATCACGTCCCTCGATCTGCTCGCTATGCCCCTACTTATACATCCCAAAATGCCATTGGCCTTCTTGGCAACAAGGGCACACTGCTGGCTCATATCCAGCTTCTCGTCCACTGTCACCCCTAGGTCCTTTTCCGCAGAACTCCTTCCTAGCCATTCGGTCCCTAGTCTGTAGCTGTGCATTGGGTTCTTCCGTCCTAAGTGCAGGACCCTGCACTTATCCTTATTGAACCTCATCAGATTTCTTTTGGCCCAATCCTCTAATTTGTCTAGGTCCCTCTGTATCCTATCACTGCCCTCCAGCGTATCTACCACTCCTCCCAGTTTAGTATCATCCGCAAATTTGCTGAGAGTGCAATCCACACCATCCTCCAGATCATTTATGAAGATATTGAACAAAACTGGCCCCAGGACCGACCCCTGGGGCACTCCACTTGACACCGGCTGCCAACTAGACATGGAGCCATTGATCACTACCTGTTGAGCCTGACAATCTAGCCAACTTTCTACCCACCTTATAGTGCATTCATCCAGCCCATACTTCCTTAACTTGCTGACAAGAATACTGTGGGAGACCGTGTCAAAAGCTTTGCTAAAGTCAAGAAACAATACATCCACTGCTTTCCCTTCATCCAGAGAACCAGTAATCTCATCATAGAAGGTGATTAGATTAGTCAGGCATGACCGTCCCTTGGTGAATCCATGCTGACTGTTCCTGATCACTTTCCTCTCATGTAAGTGCTTCAGGATTGATTGAACAGTACTGTTGTAGAAAGAATGATAATTTATCAACGTAAATCAGAAACCTTTCTGGGAAGTGTAATGGAAAAGGAAGATTAGCCCTTGCTGATCTATTTATGCATCTAGGGATCTGCACAAGAGCTGCTGGGATCTGTAGTTCTAGCATGTATTGCTAGCAGAGGGATGAGGACTCCACATTATCCCATGAGTTCTTATTGGTGGCTTGCTACCACCCCCCAAAAGACCTCTTTGGATTTAGAGTCAGAGAAGTAGCTAGA
Organism: Caretta caretta; assembly: GCF_965140235.1. NCBI lineage: Eukaryota > Metazoa > Chordata > Testudines > Cheloniidae > Caretta > Caretta caretta. The sequence continues at coordinate 27,632,863 of NC_134211.1, forward strand.
CTTGGCAGTTCCCCGAGTGGGTTTGCTAGCTCAAGATGGAGGCAGAGGCCTTTTTGGAAGGGAAACGGGGTGGCACAAAGCTACTGCAACTTCCTTTGCAATTGGGAGGGAGAGGCAAAGGGTGCCTGCCCAGCTGAAAAGTGATTGTGTTAGCCAGGAAGGGGCATGGCCAGACATGCATTGTTTCAGCTTTGCTTCATGTCTGCACAGAACGCTTGGTTCTGTGTGGAACTCAAACCTGCATGGCTGCAAACCCGCTCTGTGGGGTTCCTTAGCAGGAACCTTTTTCAATGTTATTTAGCTTTGTTTCTGGCTTTCTCTCCTTTCAGAGTCTTCTCTTTCTGCATCTGCCCCCCCCCCCGTACCCCTTCTCTCATTTACAGTCCCTACTCTTATTACTTCTAAGAACACATTTCTAGCCCTCTCTGTTGCCATGGCAATGTCTCTGTCTGCTTTGCTTGCAACCCTAATTTATCCTCTGACTGTTTTCACTGCATTCTGTTTCCAGGGCTCTTTCCCTCCTCCTTCCAGGCCACTTACCCTCTCTCCTCCCATCTTCCCTCCCCCATTCAAAGATTGTCAAGGTTTCTCCTTCCCCCATTGCTACAAGGTATCTCTCTCTCTCTCTCTTCCAGGCTCCCAAGGATCCTTTATTAAGGAAGCTTAGACTTGCAACTTCACAAACCCTTTGGGAGGCCTTTTCAAGTAGATTCAGAAACTGGGGACATCAGACCTCCAACCGAGTAGAGCCCGCTCCTCATCAGTCACAAGACCCTGGATGGATGGTTGGGACTACAAGTTACGCAGGTAGCTGGGATAGTACAAACCCCACAAAAGGGAGCGCTAGCATGTATGACTCATTTACTATTTAATGACTAAGAAAGGGAAAATATGTGGGGAATCAGGGGACAGGCCTCTGTATCTCCTGTGAACTGTAACTGACCAGGACCCTGGCTGATGCTCCTGTTCAAACAGTCAGCAAGATTTCTTTAACCTATGACACTTTGCCTTTTGTTTTTTTCCGTGCCCCTCAAACCCAGGTGCAGGAAGTGTACTTGCTGTAACCTACAGCTTCTCATCTCACCTTATCTTGTAAATCTGATGCCTTCTCTGTCACTCCTTATGTAAGAAAATAACACACACAATTCTGTACAGTTCATAATTATTCTTATCTTTTAATAAAGTGTCAACATTTACCAAATCACAGCACTGACTATATCATAGTCACTTCCTAGTCTGCCTGTGAGAGAGGAGTGGTATACGAGCCATAACAGTAACCCTTTCAATAGTCACCTTCCTTTGTGACTATCCAATCCCTACCATCTCTCTCTCCATCAGCCTGACCCACTTGTAGGAACTTTAATAGAAGTCAGGAGCCTAAATACCTTGAAGATCAGGACCTTCTTTCCCAGCATGCCTTTCTGGGTCTGGCCCTTTAAATTTGGCAGAAGCAAGTAACTGCAACCCACAGGTGGCCATTTTGCAACTGACTGCAGCTTCGTTTTTTCCAGCTGGTAGGTTCTTTTAACTCCTGGTATGTTTTCATTTTCTTTTTCCTGTGAGATGATGGAATGTTCTCATGCTCAAACTAGTGAGATACTGCAGTTTCTCAGGTAACATGGTCTGGTAACTGCTGACTCCTGAATGGCAACAACTATGTACTGCTACAAGTAATACAAAGTCCCTTTTAAGATTCCTGATACCACAGACGATCTTAGCTTTAAGGAAATAACTGCTTTCATTCATGAAGAATATGGTTAACATCATTTTGCCATTGAACTTGATGAAGTTAGTCAGGGTTCTGATTTATGATGGATCAGTCAAATGGTCAGGGGTTTGTTTGGGATATTTATTGGTTTGGTCTAGAAACAAAGCTCGGAATCTTACCAGACCAACTTTTCTTCCCAGATTTCTGATAGTTTCCTAGTTCTAGATAACCTGGAAATACCACCAGAGAAGTCCTTCTCGTGGTGTTTCAGAAATTCCTCTTCTAGCTCTAGCCAAAACCCTGAAGTGCAGAGATGTCCTCAACTTTAAATTTGTCAGCAAAAATGGCCCTGTTTGAGTTTGATGTCAACGTTCAATTTGGTTCCTGTTTTATCCAAATTGGTTCACCCACCTCTACTTCTGATATTCATAGAAGTACTACGAGAAATCCTATGACTGCCTGGGGGTGTGAATGGCAGTCATTACGTCATGCAAGGTGGCCAATGAAAATTTCAGGGAAGCAACAAACATACAGACACCTAAAACTAATTAAAAGAGAATAACTGCTAATATTACAGGGCTTTAGAAACAAAAGTGGAGCAGTTATTATGCTGTCCAGGAGAGATACATCCATGCTAATTCCTTCATTACAGTATATTAGCTGAAATTAGAGTTTCTTAAAATTCTTTCTACCTATTTCAGTTCTGTGTATATTCACTGCATCTCATTCTGCTACTTTACTGTATCTGCAGATGTATGCCTTCTGTGCTTCTGCATATACACAACAAGGCACCATAAAATATTACCAGTGTAATGACATTAGTAATGCTTAGTCTGTCAGCAGTAAATGCAAATGACAGCATGTCACTTTTACTATAGAAAATGGGCTCTTTAGCAAGGGTATGTAGCATAACCCCAAATAGTTTGGGTTGGGATTTTCCAAGGAGCTAAGCTAGATTCTCCCCCTCCCCACTAGACTACACTGAATTTCAGTGGGGAGAGAGGTTCTGACTCTCTGTCTCCTTTGAAAATCCACCCCCCCCCCCCGCTTAAGTACCAGCTCACAATGGATCCTTAATGACTTATACTTAGAACAAGTATTTTCTTCACCTGCATCCCTCTGCCTCTCTTGCTACTCCCACCGTCACCCTCACCCTCAAAATAGTTTTTAAAAGGGCCTTTCATAGGAATGTTTTGTAAAAATTTTTGCACTGTTAATGCTGGTGCAGCTCCACCTAGGCAAGGCTCCAGTGTTACCTCAGAGCCGGACTAACAGTCAAGGTATTAACACTGCCACTTACTGGGGCTCCCAAAAATATTAGCATTGGTGTTAGAGTGATGGCCACCATTTTGGCTGGCTCACCAGGGACTGAACTGGTGACCCTTAGAACTATAAGCCTGAGCTGTTACAGCTAAGGCTTTCTAGCTGGGGTTGTTTCAGACTCCTCTTCTCTGTGAGATGGGGAAGCTCTAACATTGACCAGTGGGTTACATAAGCAACAGCGAAACATTTCCACTAAAATATTTTTGGTGCCTACAATGCTTTCATCAAATCAACTAGACTGCACTTTAAAAGAAATGTTGGGTGAGTTAAACCTGAACTGAAGGGAAAATTGCTTTCCACAGAAAGTAAAAGGAAATGATTGTATTTTAAAGGTTGCCAGAAATATTATGCAACTGTTTAACTTGCATCCTGCAAAATATTCAACATTTTGTAGGGTAATAGGAGGGCTCAGCTCGGAGTGGAGTAATAATCTGCTGTGTATTTTCAGTGTTCTGCTTAGCAATAGCCCGCATGCAGATAGGCTATGAACACTTGCAGAAGTGCCAAATCATTTCTGGAGGTTATCAGCTGAGAGAAGGGATATTTGTTGTTTTAAATAGCCTTGTGGGATCTTTAGCATCTACCCGCACCACAAACAACCCAAAATAATACTTGGCACTCCCCAGTAAGGAGCTCTTGATGTCTTAAGTGCTGTGGAAACATTAATTAATGAATCTGTCCTCACAACACTCTTGAGGGGTAGGCAAGTAAATCCTATTCCTCCTCTGTAGACAAGGAGACTGTGAGGCACAGAGGTGAAGGTCCATCTTTTAAAAGATGTCAAATAATTTGGGGTGCCCTACTTCAGACACCCAGATGCCTCAGGCTGATCAGTGAAAAACGGTGAGACCCAAAATTATGGGAACCTTTTGAAAATATGCAATTTAGGCCCAGATTGACTAGCTCCCAAGTGCCTAAATCCCCTGTGAAAATGAGATGTAGGTGCCAAAATTAGTTAAGCATAGCAATGCTGAGTGCTGCAGTGCCTAAACACCTTTTAACAATTAGTGCCTGCCTTTTCAAAAGGGGCTAATGACCGTCAGTGCCTCAATTTTTGGGTGCTCAGCTTGAGCCACCTTAAAGGGGCCTGATCTTCTGAGGGCGCGTTCTCAGAACTTTTTGAAAATCAGGCCCCTTTAAAATGTCTCAAGCTGGTCATGAAAAAATCATCAGTTACTTTTGAAAATGTAGGGCCCATATGTCTCATTGTCGTGTCAAATGAGGGTTATGCTAAGAGTCATACCTGTATAGGACCAAAGGTTTTACCAAGCCTGAGTTTTGTGGACTTGATGCAGGGATTGTTTGTGTGGCGTAGCAGAAAAAATCCTCCTCCAATGCTAGCGCCAAAAAGGTAGCTCTTAGATTGAGGTATGTTCCCCACCTATGTGTGTATGTAATGTCCACACCATGAATCTACCACCCCACCTCCAGCCCTCCATTAGCTCAAACCAATTCTCCCTCTTCACACTGGAGTGCAACGAGCTCCTCTGTGCAAGTTCCAGGATGCTTGGTCCTCCTTTCCTGTGCAGTTGAGCTACTGCAGCTCCACTGAGTCCAGGCCCTTCCACACTGATTTTTTTTTTTGGCTGGGGAAGGGGAGATTTGCTCCACGGTAGGTAAATGTATATAAACAGTTACAGGCCAAGATTTTCAAAAGTGACTCGTGATTTGGCGTGCTTCCATTTTTTGTATTCTTCACTTGAGACACCTCAGAGGGGCCTGATTTTTCAGTCAGTGCTGACCCCCCCAGTCTCTGACTATCTGGCTTTTTGAGATGTCTCAAGTTGTGTTCTGAAAAATTGAGGCACCCAGAATCACTAGTCACTTTTGAAGATCTTGCCCAGGATATATATCCATGAGTGCAGTACCACAGTACAGCATACAAATGTAGGGAAAGTGAATTGAACTGAGTTGGCGACTGCGGGTCAAACCAAAAGGAACTGCATTTTCTCCTCCATAATGTAACATAACTGGATCTCACATGTCCTTCATGCAGCACACCCTTCTTTGCTTAAATAAGAGGTTTGAGCAAATGGTTGGGGAAAAAGTATATTTTAAAACATCTAGCTGTTCACCTGGATGTTAAGCTGGGGGAAGGGAGTCTGTAAGGAAAGCAAAATCTAATCAACAGGGCAATTCTGATAATTTTTCCAAAATATCCTGCAGAACTAGCTGTGGGCCAGAGCAAACATGCATAGAGCTGGCTCTGAGGCTAAACTGTTTGAAGAAATATTTCATTACCTGGAGGTGTGGGTAGCAAACAAGCTTGAGTTAATTATATGCTGCACAAAACAAAAAGGAGGGAAAAATTAGGACCAAAGCCGAGCAAAAACAAGAAAGCTGTAACTTTTATTCAAGACAATTGTTTCCAGGAGCCAGCAAGGGCAGAAAATAGCATTCTGCATACAAGGCTTGTTTTCACCCATTTTATCACTTCTTCTGGGCTGCTAGAGTAAGGTGACCATATTTCCCTAAAGTGAAACCAGGACACTGGGTAAGTGGTGATGCCAGGCGGCTCGGGCCAGCCACCAGTGCTCATCCCTTTTGGAAATCCGGTACAAAGTGACTTGCCTACATGCATGTAGTAATTTAGTGTCTGAATCAGAACCCAGGTTTTCAGGTGCCTCGCCCCATATTCTAACAATCAGACAATGCTGCCTCCCCAAAGAAACTAAACTTGACATGCACAATAACCACAACTAGCACATGATTTGGACCCCATTCTGCCTCCCTTACAGTGAGTGGTACAGGAAGGTGCTACTCAGTGTGAGGGTGTTCATGGCAGAATCAGACCCATGATAATACAGGACCTAAGCAAGTTAAAGATTTTGGACAGGAAGAAAAAGCCAGTTTTTAAAATGTCCCCGTCTGCTATTAGTATTTGCATTTTACAGACATTTTTATCTAAATACCAATGTCTACAGAATACTAAGATTCCCCCCCCCCTTCAAAATAAAACCACAATTTTTAGAGGGTTGTGGGGACTGGGAATCACTGAATGTATTTTAAAAAGCAGTAGCCATGGTAACTGAGTTGCATTCAGTTACTAAGGTAACTGGTGCAGTAATAATGTTTGCTGTAAAGTCAGACAAACCGACTGACGATCTGTTCATTTAAGATATTGTATAGATTGTTGAGCTATTTTTACGCACCCAAATCTGTAAATCAGAAAAGCAATTTACTCTCTATTAACATGACTAATATACTATATTACTTCCATCTTCAGCAAATGTTTTCCTTTTAAGATTCCTTCGATGCTCACTATTAGTATATTTTTAAAACTCATTCTTCAAAGTGAATTGGATGATGCATAATAATATTGGGTAGGTTTCAGAGTAACAGCCGTGTTAGTCTGTATTCACAAAAAGAAAAGGAGTACTTGTGGCACCTTAGAGACTAACCAATTTATTTGAGCATGAGCTTTCGTGAGCTACAGCTCACTTCATCGGATGCATACCGTGGAAACTGCAGCAGACTTTATATATACAATTTGTGCTGGAAATGGCCCACCTGATGATCACTTTAGATAAGCTATTACCAGCAGGACAGTGGGGTGGGAGGAGGTAGTGTTTCATATTCTCTGTGTATATATAAAGTCTGCTGCAGTTTCCACGGTATGCATCCAATGAAGTGAGCTGTAGCTCACGAAAGCTCATGCTCAAATAAATTGGTTAGTCTCTAAGGTGCCACAAGTACTCCTTTTCTTTTTGCGAATATTGGGTAGGAATCTTAATCCTGGGAGAAATCTTGAAAAAGAATCCAACCATGAATTCTCCTGAAATCTTTCAAATTTAAACCAGAGCTTCATATACTTTTTAGCCAGAGACCACAAAGTAAGTTTTGCTAAAAATTTGCTAATGAATTAAATCAATACAATTTGGAATGAGTTCTATCTCAAACAATCAATACAGGCTCAGTGATGTACAACAGGCAGGCTACTAAATTGGTCTAAATAAATTTACAATTGATTTTATGTTTTAAAACTGAATTAGAGCATTTATAGTCTCAATGAATAAGATCAACTACAACTTACGCAAACAAGAATGTTTGTTTGGTTTGCCTTATCTAACACTAGTGGTGAACTTTTTACTATTTAGAGTTACGTAACTTTTATTAACAAAATAACCTTCAGAATTGCTCGGCCCTAAAGCCCATTCTACACTGCAAACAAAACCGTGCCAGGAAAGCTGCTTGCAACGTAGTTGTTCCTTAGATACCTGTAACGAGGCTATTTTTCAAACTGTCTATATGGATCTTCATTACTGAAGTATCTGAATGCCTCCCAAACATTAATGAAGTGATTGTGTGCGTGCATGTTGGAGGGAAGGGGTATTATCCCCATTTGTAAAATGGGGACCTGAATTTCAAGGGAAGGATAGATAATTGCAACAATTGCTCAGCTGTACTGGGGAGTAGGAATAAGGCATTCCTTGCCTCCAGGCTCAGATTGCAACTCCAATTACTTGCCTGATGTTTCCCACTGTGAATGAGTAGGGAAGGGTAAAGCTGTCGAGGATGGTTGGCTCCTAGGAGTAGCTGGCTGAGTGCAAAGGCAGGAGAAAACTGCTTCATGGAAAGGGGTGAAGTAATAGACTCCTCTTCCTGAGCAAGGAGGACGCAGGGAAGGAACTGTGATTTGGAGCTAAGTCTCTAAGTCCACAGTGCCCTTTTGGGCAGCTTATGCACCAGCCTTTGCTCAAAGCTGGACCCATGTCACAATCTAGTCCTATGTGACCTGTCCAAAGGTATACAGGAAGCCTGAAACAGTGGCAGGAACTGAACCCAAATCTCGGTTTATCTAGATATTTATATTGCCCACATCACCCTAGTGTTTGTGTGCCTCACAGATAGTGAATTTATCCTTGGAGCACTCCTGTGAGGCAGGGAAGTATTATAATCCCCACTTTACCAATGAAGACCTGAGTGCAAAGACTGAGGGACTAGTTTAAGTTCACAGGGGAATTTTGTGGAAAGCTGGGAATTGAAACCAGGTCTCCTGACACTTGATGTACATAGAACAAATTGGTCCTTAATCATGATTTGTAAAAAGATTATTCTGACCAATACTCCAATATAGCTATGAAACACCAGTAAGGTCCAGTTAATGTCACAAACTGAAACCAGGTGTGGAACCAGATTTGCATAAAATTGTGGTATTAGCAGGTTCCTTTAGAGAGTTGCAAGGCAAGCTCTGAGGCTCAGTGTTGTGAGTAGTGCTGCAGGACCACGTGGCTAGGGGCCAGAGATAAGCAAATATAAAGAAGTAATTAAGGTAGAGAAGCCTCAAAAGCAGCTGAAGAGAGCAGGGTAGGTAATATGGCTTGTTCTTTGCCTTCCCTCAAGTCTGTAGGAACCTTTCCACAGCAACTCTGTATTGTAGGTGGTTGGGAGGGGTTGGCAAGATTGGGATGCAGCATGGTTCCCTCAACCCCACAGGTGTATTTGGGTAGAGATCATAGTTGCCAACTTTCATGCACTAAATAAGCACCCTGACTTTCACAATAAGCCAAAAATCAAGCTAATCCCATTTCAAAACAAGCCAATCCCTAAGAACCCCAACACACTATGTGACTAGATCCCCCTGCATGCAGTCTGTGCACCCCTGATTCTCTCCCCCCACCCCTGCTTGCCAGGAGCCAATCAACAAAAAAGAAGCTAGAAGCCAAACAAGCTACAAGCCAAAAACTAGCCAACAAGCAACTCACAAGCCAATTAAGACAAAACCAAGCCCAATTTCTGCATTTTTTTTTTGCGGGGGTTTGGCATGTCTGGTAGAGATCATGGGAGATAATGGTGATCCTAGATTTTAAAAGAACCTGGTTTACTTTCTCCTAGCAATGCATGCATCTAATACTCATCAGCATTAAGTGACTCTCCTCATAATACACATCTGTAATGACCACTAGCATGAATCACTCTCCTGTCTTTGCTGCCTGCCCAGTAACTCCCAGTAATTCTCAATAAGGCTCTTCTTTGCATGAACGAGACCCAGTAGTATTAGCAATAAGTAAACTACTTCATAATATAATAGAGAGAGAGAGAGAGACTTTGCTCCAAGACCAGTTTTCTGGCACAATCAGATATCTATAAGTGAGCCATCGCTGTTAGGCATCTTAGAAGTTAGAAATGGGAAAAGGTTTCTTTTGTTCATCTTGCTGCAAATGGGGGATTCTCCCCGAGAGTATATTTTCCTGTAGTATTTGAATATAGCTTCTTAAAAAAACCCGAACTAATAGGAGATCATTTATCAGACTGGACATTTCTTGAATGAACTCGCTGTTAAAAGAACTAAAACCAAAACCTGTTGGGCTGAAGCTAAAATGCTACTGTTGATGTTTTGTTTTTGACGGAGGTAATTTGTTATTGCATGCACAGACTTATGTTTAAGCTGATAGGATATTATAAGGATGGTACTTTTGAATACCAAGTTTTAAAAAATCTGATTAGCCTGTCAGTTCGCCTGCATTCCAAACCTACTTGACAAACAGCCCAAGTACAAGATGTTCTTGTCTGCTGCAACTGATGGATACACGACACTTTCCCCCTTCTCCCACCAGACAAGTATCTATGCAGCAAATGGCTCAGTGGCTTAAAAATACAGTAAGTGCTGTGTAAAGCATTTATTACGATACTGTGCTCTACTAAATGGGACAACCTCGGCTTGAATCCCTGGCTTGGTCTCTAGGGTTGAGATTTTCAAAGCTACCTAGAGGTTTTCTCTCCGTAACACTATTAGACTTTCATGGGAGATGTGTAGTTTAATTCCCCTAATGGGCTTTGAAAATCTTAACCTACATCCCTGTTTGGTGGAGATTTGGGAACTTGCTCACGCTCCAGATTTCATTTCTCCCACATGAAAGGGACTCTGCCAGTAAGGTGATACCACAGAGGGCAGGAACAGATGATGGCTGGGGGAGGAGTGGGGGAAAGAGAACGCTGGAGGGGGTGGCACACTTTCCAGACAGACTGCTCTGATGCATGCCCATGCACTAGCAGCCATGAAAAAAGAGATTCTCCCCTCATCTCCTAGGTAAATAGTTTTGCGTTTCCTCTCTACCCTCAGCATGATCATTGCTTCACTAGCATAATAGTACCCTTAGGGCCTACTTTTAAACAGGTCATATCTTAGTGGGTAGAAATTCACATAAAAAGAACCCCAACCCAACTGGCACCAAAAGGCACTCTAATGAGCACTTGGCAGAGGTGCCAGGGATTGAAAGGGCTCTGGGGAAAGAGAAGGGAAACCAGTAGAACTGGTCCCTGCAGGGCAGAATTGAGGCATGTTTGTTGGGTGTGAAAGCTAGTACTGCTGCTTCTTGTGCTGTACCTGTTTAATCGGTAACTAGAAGACTTCAGTCTCAAGGGCGGTCAATCTCTGCTCAGTGTCCCCTTCTGGTGGCCTCATTTTAACCTTATCACCTGCACTCTTGTCCTTGTCTGTTCGTTGTTTGTCCTTCATGTTCAATTAAATTCTACGCTCTCTGGCAGGGAGATGGTCTTTCGTTATGCTAGGCTCCTCCCACCATTCCAGGATTAAAATAGGCTGGCATCCTCCATGCGTATTCAATTCTCCTTTTAAAAAAAAAAGTATTAAGAGAAAACCATCTAGCAGGCATTGAGCTATTATTCCAACACTAAGGCCATCCTGCCTTACAGGGTGAGGTGCCATTTCAAAGTTAGCACATTTTCTAGAAGATGAAATAGGCATTTTGTCAGGAAATAATTATAAGAAATTATACCAAAGAAGTATACAGCAGTCTTTGGGGTATATCAAAACATCTAAAAAAGGGACAAATTGGTTTATAGCTAGCTTTGACTCTGGGAATCAATCTCACATTATCAAGTGAATTGTCAGCAGCTGCTGTGTGGTGTCTGATGGCTTTTTGATATCCATACTGCAGTCTAAAGCCTGGAGGCTGCCAGTTGTTCCTCACAGGGTCCACCTGCACAGAACAACTTGCAGGATCAGATCCCCAACACATTATGTGGCTAGAGGCTTAGGTATTTGTGTTGTAAGACTGAAGTTTAAGGGGTGTCTATGCTAATAAGGCCAACAAAATAGGACTGTCGGGGGGCTGCAAGTGGCGAGCATTCTTGGAGTCACTGTGTACAGACAGGACCTTCATTACTGGTTGTGATTTTCTTTCTCTTATCTTTTTCATGGGGCTTAATCCTGAACCGTGCCCTTATGGAGTGGTGTATCTATATGCACAAGGCAAAAAGCAATGAGGAGAACTGGAGAACCTGATCACATACTAATGACATTTCTGCCGCTGAAAAACCAAATAACTACTGTCTAGAAGCAGAGTGGAGCCTAAGACAGGAGAATGTAGCGTAATTCCTCATTCACATGCTGAGGATCAGAAGAGCCCATTCTTCATCTACACCCTACCCATTTTGTTTTTTTTTATTCTTCTACTTTGAAGAAGGATAGAGGCCGGATCCTAAATCCATTGACCTCAACAGGAGTAGGATTATTCATAGTGCCAAAGCTCACTTGTCATCAGAGATTAAATGTGGGCACATTTTCACTGAAGTGTAACAATCTTGTGCGTTTTGCAAAGACTTGAAGGATCAAAGCTGTGGCATGATACGATGCAGTCCCTTCAAACCTACACCCATATCTAATCACTCATGGATCCGTATTATTGGTGACAACTTTATAGGTCTTGGATTTTGGTTCTGGATACTCAGCCTGATCTATACTTTTTTTGTTTGTTTGTTTTTTTTAAGGATGAAGCAGACATACAGCTGGGTAAATCCTCACCCTCACCAGCTTCTTATGGCACATTTTATTCTCAAATTAGGAAAATCTGCAGTCTTTCCTTTTCCCAAAAGATATAACAATGGGTGCAGAAGGTCAGACTAGCTGTGACCAGCTGCTTTTTGGCAATGGAGCTCTAAAAGAATATTAAATATAAATTAATTAATTAATTAAAATTAAAGCCATAACTTAGATGAAAATTGTCTGAACACCTAACATGGTTTTTACCCTTTTAAAACAAGTTCCTAGTCTGTATTTCAAATAATCCCATAGAATATGTCAAATTAAAGTATCCCAAGTAAAAATATCTTTGGCCAAATCCTCCGATGGCATAGTTCCATAGTTGTGACCATCCTTGACTTCAGTGGAGTTACACCCCTTTACACCAGCTGAGGATCTTGCTATACTTTATTTTGCCCCATGTGTGGTGTTTGTTTACCATTAGCACTCCATTCAGCTGGCACCATGAAATTAGATTTGTTGGTTTTACTCCTTGATCAAGTCCCTCAGAGCTATTTGTGCATAGCACCTTCATTTTCTGTTTTTTTGCACAGAATCTACTGCACAGTCTGTGATGGTTATAGTTTTCAATACTGACACTCCCCGGAATCACAAACGCATCACTCAGACTGCTTATCAGATGTCAACAAATATTGACTTTTTACATTACCTATGATGAGTTTTGTTGATCTTTAAAAAACAAACCACCCTCCCACCTGTAAAGTTATAGTAAAGTTCTTGGTGGCTGACAGGCAATTTAGCACCGAGAGTTTTGCTGCTCTTCTTTATTTCCACAAGAAGCTTTTGATTGGTTTATTTTTACAGCTAACATCTCTGAAAATCCACTCACAATCATGTACCCATCTTAGGGCCAAACTGAGAGCATATGCATGCAGAAACAGTTCCATTAGCTTTGATGGGGCTGGACCCTACAGAGTTTGACCCTTTCCTTCCTTTCCCATTGCTCGTTGATCCTTAAATCATAACATGGAGCAAAGTAATGAAGTGGTGAGCTTCCTGACTAACACTGTCAGGGTGAAAAACTTCCCCCCTCCACGTAACACCACAATGTTATGTTTATGTTCTTAGTAGTATACATTTATATTAATTACACTAAGTGATGCTAATAATTTTGGTCCTCTTCTCATGCACTCCCTTCATCCCACAGGCCCTGTTTTTGCAATTGGATCCACTAATACAAACCCTTATGTCTGTGTGTATCTCTGTCAGAATCTATGGGACTCTGCAATGGTGCATTCATCCATGACAGTGGATCAAACCATTCCACTTTTGTCTTTCAGATTTGATTATTTGTTCTTTTTGTCTGGGTTAAGGTATGGGCAAGTGGTAGTTATGAAAAATATGACAAACAAACCCCCCCAAAATTATTAACTGAAATAATAATAATAATATCTAGCTCATATAGCATGTTTCATCAGTAGATCTCAAAGCACTTTACAAAGGAGGTCAGTGTCATTATCCCCATATTACAGATAGGGAGACTGAGGTGCAGAGAGGTGAAATTAAATGTTTTTTCACTATTGTGAAACATCCATAAATTTCCAGACTGAAAAAAATTAAACCCCAGAAATTTTCAGACAGAACTGAGAAAAATATCGCCAATACGGAGCATGAAAAACATGTTTTTACCTAGTCCTACATCTAATGAAGAATATGGATGAACATTCAGGCAACACTCAGCATGATTCATTAAATCCGTTTCTCTTTTTTTTTTTTTTTTTTTTTGTAGCATGGGTAAGGAAAACATTCTTCCACACGGAAGTAAGCAAACAATTCTAAACAGCGGAATAGTGTGGTCAAGATGCCAGGAGATACGGGCTGCATTAAGGATGCAGTTAACTATTCAAAAAAGAAATGCAAATACCAGCCTAATGGGTTTTATCTTATAGAACACTTGGGCTGAAGGCCATCCAAAACCAAAGAGGTCTAGTTCATGCTGTCATTAAATTAGACAGAAGACTCTCTGAAGCACCTCGGAAGGATTCAGCTTCCGAATGTCACAGTGCTAGCTGTTTTATTCTGTCTATTAAATTTAAAAATTGAATTAAATACTTGGGCTCCCCAATGCAGCCAAAAGGTCATCTTTGGCAGCATGTCTGGAGTAGTAGTACATCATCACAGTGCTGATGCTTTAATGGTGCCGTACTTAGAGGCGTGATGAGGGCTAAGGGAATGGCAAAAGAAATTATGTTCATTTTACACTGTAAATTTGTGGGTTATGTGTAACTAATTTAAGAATCTTGAAGAACAAAACAGACTATTAAAACATAGGCTTTACTTCAGCTGATATCCTCATTATGGCCCTGATTTATCGCAGTACTTTGCCATGTGCTTATGTCCATCAGAATTCAGCAAAGAATTTTAGAATGTACTTAAGACCCATTTAAGTGAATGGTCTCAAGCACATGCTTAAAAGCAAGTACGTGCTTAACTGCTTTGCTGACTCGGGGCCTATGAACCTAATCTTAGTAGGCTTTACTCATGGAAAAGTCTTATGACCTCTGGTGGAAGTTGTGCCTGCATATGGAATGCAGGATTAGACTATATGTAAAACAAGGTCAAGTAAAGCCCTGGGAACTGGATGATCCAAGTTACGTTTGCAGGTTTTTCTGTTAACTTGGGCAGCTAGATAGACAAACAAGCCTTGCTTATCTCAGAGGTTTGTGCTTAGAGTACCTGCATAAGCCAATATTTTATTGACGTTAAGAAAGGAAAAGTAGCCTAACATTTTATAATCTGTTTTTGAGTATTTTGAGCAGCCTCTCTTTGGCCAACTAGCAATATGCCAGGTGGGAAAGACAAATAAGTGGGTACCTTTTTTTCCCAAAGTTATTTCTTTCCACTCACTTATTGTTGTAGCAACTAGGGCCCCAACTGAGATTGGAACCACGATGTGCTAGGCACCAGTACAAACAAAATTAGCATTCCTGCGCTGAACAGTTTACAGTTTAAAATGGCAAGACAGACAAAGGAAATATTATCCCTCTTATACTGTACCAGCATAGATAAAGAAGTACAACCCCTCTAATAGTATATGCATTTACTAGGTACTTTTTTCCCCTGTTATAGCTATTCCTGTAGCTATTCCTGAAGGGGGATCACTATACTGATATGTCACCTTTCAGTTGGTATAACTGTACCCACATTAAGAGTTTTACTAGCATAATTATTCCAGTTTAAATAAATCACACTTCTAGCTGAAATCGTTACACTGGTAAAGCTTTTAAGTGTAGATCTGGCCTAAGTGACTTGCCGGAGACATTCTTGGTCCTTTTTTTTTTTTTAAACCCAATTTCTCTTTGGTAGAAAATGCTATCATGTCACTGTAAATTGTTCAACATGATGTAATCATTGTGGCCAGACAGTGGAATGGCTGTGAACCTTTACACTGAGTTTTCATCATTGAATGTAGAGTAATCAATAGCTTTCTCCCTTCTCAGATTCTTTTCAACACATCTGACTGAGTTACAGTGCATGAAAAGTTTATCCGTTCCACCCCTAATCAATTAGCTGCATTCTGGAGCAGCTGTTGGAATGGTACCCAAAACAGGTAATTGAATGTGTCAGGGGAGGTTGAAAGAACCATCCGTATGTAATGCACTGGACGTATGTTGGCGATGGGTGAACCTGGAAAGGTGTGGCAGTTCATTGGGGAAAGATACATGCTTCCAAAGTAGCCAAAGCCCTTGCAAACCCGACATGGATCTCTGGACATCCCTGGTAATATCTGCTGACATGGCACTCTTCTACTTTCCTGTGAGGACAAAACTGAAGGAAAGGGCATTCAGCATCAGTTGTATCGACAGCGGATTACAAGAGTTTGTAATACAATCCTTCCAAGCCATGACTAGAACTGTCCCATTGCCCATACTCAACAGTCAGCTTGATGAACAAGCTTATTTCTGCAGGCTGCTTGGAAGCTCATTGGTTTTATCAGCTTTCAGGGGTGGACCATGAGAAAGGCCAACTTCAAGTGGTCAGAGATACTGATTGGTTTTGGACAGAGGGTGAAAAGCCGCCCTTCCAGACTCCACTCCTGACTCACATACCAGATCCTGAGTGTGCCTAGCCTTGTGAGCAGAGTCTACCACCAACCACCACAGTCCCATGTTTGCCAGGGCAGCCCAAACGTCTGAGAAAAATAATTATCTATGTGGACATTGAAATAGCCAAACGCTATCCACCTTGGTGACTCCAGTGCCACTATAGTGACTGAGGAATCCAATCAGTCCAAATGGCTCTTTGGAATTTGAGCAGGGCAACCTGGACTCTGTCCTACAGCCACACAAACCCTAGCCTGTCCCCAACACTGTCATTTACACAGCAGGCAGACAGATCTGGCTTTAGGAGAAGATATCCCCGGTGTTCAGTATCCCCGGTGCCCATCTGGAGACAAATGCACTAGTAGCCATGTTGCAGAGTCATTCTGGCAAGTTTTGGTTATGTATGTGAGGTCTGAGGCCTTATCTCACGTCAAGTTACAGATGGTGTTTGCTGTTATTAGCTACCCAACCTTGTGTTCAACCACATGAAGCAAAAAGGTAGAAACTTATTCACCAATGCCCTGCCTTCTCAAGAATTATTACAATGCATGAACAAAGAACCAGGTTTAAGTATCTTTGTCTCAGTTCATGCATGTTGCACCCTTAGTGCATGATATCGTCTTGCCTTGTCTCCCCTGCCCACTACCACAGGGTCAAAGGGAACTCAAGCTCTCACAACCATTATTCCCCTATGTGCTCCACATTCCCTGCACGTAGCAGCTTTGCGCATCCACAACTGCTGCAGTGGAGTGCAAAAAAAAAAAGAAAAAAAGAAAAAGGGGAAAAAGGAATTCCCCTTGTAGGTTACAAAATCCACCTTAAGCAGCAAACCACCACCAGTCCTCAATCTGCCCATTCCCTTTCCACAACATAAAGATTAACCCACGTGAACCCACAATTTATCGTTTCTCATGCAGCCTACCTAGAACCTCCAGCTTCCTCCCCACAGCCCAGTTCTATACATGTCAATATAAAACCTGCAGCAAAATGTAGGAGCAGCCTGAAATAAATTCAGTATCCAAAAAGAATTCTAGATGGGTTATGCTATTTATTATTGCACATAACTCCATTTTTTTTAAACAAAGCTCTGACTTCTAATTTTCCCTCAAAGCAACTGCAGAATTACCAGTGCTGTAGAGTTCAGTATGGGAGTGCCAAGGAACCAGGGAGTGCAAACAGGGAGAGCCGTGCTGCAGAATACATGGGGGAGGGGGTTTGATTATGCTGTAGTGCAATAAGTAAATCCAATTGAACTGGATTGTAAATTAAAGTAGTCGTGGGCCCTATCCTGTTTTTTAATAATGGAAGGATAATGCAGCTTTTCTGGACACAGCTGCATATGGTTTCCATGTTCCGTTTTAGTCTGGCTTCTTGGCAACAAAACAAACAGCAGTTAATTGTATATATGTCCTTTCTGCTTAGTAGCCAGTCGTGTCAAAGACCCAGGACATGAAACACATTTGTAATAGTATGACCTTTATCTCCATTCCTCAGTACAACATAATGTCAACCCAGCTATCACGGTGTTGTGTAAGTGCTCTCTTGTGGGTGTTCCCAATCATGACTGGAACAAAAAGATATTGAGAGGCAGAGAAAAGTCTTCTGTGTGTGTAAAGATTGTTTTCAGAGTTACAAGGTAGTATGGGTTCTTTACTGTAGACCTCTCTAGCACTTTGGATTGTTTTTACTACTTATATTACTATGTTACTTCCAGCGCTTACTTTCCTTTTTATTTGGTTTGCTCACTGCTTTGTTACGCATGAAGGACTTTTCAATATTGCTCCTTGCCTTATGGCGTGGCAGCAGGGAGCAGAGAACAATGGTGAGCACGTTACATGGGTTGCCAGGTGTAGGCATGATGGTACCTGAGTGCTTATGTCACTGTTTAGAGTTGTACAGCTGCTAAACAAAACACAGTAACTGCTGTGTTTGTTTTGTTGTCAGAAAGCTGAACTGAAGCTGAGCATGGGAATCATAGGCAGTTTTGGCCAGAAAAGCTGCATTATCCGCTCACAAATAAACAGATTAGAACCCAATACTGCTTGGATTTACTTATTACACTACAGCATAATCTAGCCCCCCCCCCCACTGCTCTGACGCAATCTGTGTCTACATTTTGCAGCAAGATTCTCCCTGGTTCTCTGGCACTCCCATGCTACTTCTACAGCACTGGAAATTCTGAAGTAGCCTCAAGGAAAATTTAAAACGTGAGAGCTTTGTTTAAATATGGATTTAAGTACAATGATGAATAATATAACCAAATACAGAATTGTTTGTTTTTGTTTAATATTGAACTTATTTCAGGCTGCTTCTACATTTAAAGAGAGACAACTGGATGCCTTAAAATCTGAATCCAGTAAAGGAGGAGTAATGATGTTGCTCAATGTTGTAATGGTACTTTGTATGTTCAAAGAATTATATGGACTAATCGATGCTCACAGTGTTCCTGTGAGGTAGCTGGATAGGTATCATGCACATGAGAAAATGGAGGCAGAAAGGTGAAGTGACTTGGCCAAGGCCATACAGTGAGTCAGTGGTAGAGCCAAGATAGCACGAATTCCCAACCCTCTATTTTTTTCCTCCAGAGCATGCTTTGTTTCAAATAATACCAGGGAGTGAGACCTGTGGAATTAAAGTATAGACAATATGTTACCCAGGGTCTCTTAGAACCCAAAGCAGTGGTAACTTAACTGTTTCTCTCCAGGTGGTTTCAGGAATAAATCAATGGGAACACAGTGCTTCTGTTTGGTAAATGACTGATACAAGCAAGCGTGCTCTTACCTAAAACTACTATTTATTAGATATTAAGCGCACACACACGCATGCAGTAGGTTTAGGACGTCCCAGAGGATAGTTACCAACTGTCTGAGTTGGTTTCGAGTGGTCAGCTCCCAGACTGCTGCACTGGGCAGCACAGCATGGGGAGGAGGTGACCAGCCCTCTGTGAAGAAAGAAGTGGTTCGGGACTATTTAGAAAAGCTGGAGGAGCACAAGTCCATGGGGCTGGATGTGCTGCATCCAAGAGTGCTAAAAGAGTTGGCAGATGTGATTGCAGAGCCATTGGCCGTTATATCTGAAAACTCATAGCGATTGCGGGAGGTCCCATACAACTGGAAAAAGGCTAATGTAGTGCCCATCTTTAAAAAAGGGAAGGAGGAGGATCCAGGGAACTACAGGCCAGTCAGCCTCACCTCGGTCCCTGGAAAAATCATGGAGCAGGTCCTCAAGGAATCAATTCTGAAGCACTTAGAGGAGAGGAAAGTGATCAAGAACAGTCAGCATGGATTCACCAAGGGCAAGTCATGCCTGACTAACCTAATTGCCTTCTATGATGAGATAACTGGCTCTGTGGATGAGGGGAAAGCAGTGGACGTGTTACTCCTTGACTTTAGCAAAGCTTTTCATACGGTCTCCCACAGTATTCTTGCCAGCAAGTTAAAGAAGTATGGGCTGGATGAATGGACTATAAGGTGGATAGAAAGCTGTCTAGATTGTTGGGCTCAACGGGTAGTGATCAATTGCTTCGTGTCTAGTTGGCAGCTGGTATCAAGTGGAGTGCCCCAAGGGTCGGTCCTGGGGCCAGTCTTGTTCAATATCTTCATTAATGATCTGGAGAATGGTGTGGATTGCACCCTCAGCAAGTTTGCAGATGACACTAAACTGAGAGGAGTGGTAGAAACACTGGAGGGTAGGGATAGGATACAGAGAGACCTAGACAAATTAGAGAATTGGGCCAAAAGAAATCTGATGAGGTTCAACAAGTACAAGTGCAGAGTCCTGCTCTTAGGATAGAAGAATCCCATGCACTGCTACAGACTATGGACCAAATGGCTAGGCAGCAGTTCTGCAGAAAAGGACCGAGGGGTTACAGCGGACAAGAAGCTGGATATGAGTCAACAGTGTGCCCTTGTTGCCAAGAAGGCTAATGGCATTTTGGGCTGTATAAGTCAGAGCATTGCCAGCAAATCGAGGGACGTGATCGTTCCCCTCTATTCGACATTGGTGAGGCCTCATCTGGAGTACTGTGTCCAGTTTTGGGCCCCACACTATAAGAAGGATGTGGAAAAATTGGAAAGCATCCAGCGGAGGGCAACAAAAATGATTAGGGGACTGGAACACATGAGTTATGAGGAGAGACTGAGGGTACTGGGATTGTTTAGTCTGCAGAAGAGCAGAATGAAGGGGGATTTGATAGCTGCTTTCCACTACCTGAAAAGGGGTTCCAAAGAGGATGGATCTAGACTGTTCTCAGTGGTAGCAGATGACAGAACAAGGAGTAATGGTCTCAAGTTGCAGTGGGGGAGGTTTAGGTAGGATATTAGGAAAAACTTTTTCACTAGGAGGGTGGTGAAGTACTGGAATGCGTTACCTAGGGAGGTGGTGGAATCTCCTTCCTTTTGAGGTTTTTAAGGTCAGGCTTGACAAAACCCTGGATGGGATGATTTAGTTGGGGATTGGTCCTGCTTTGAGCAGAGGGTTGGACTAGATGACCTCCTGAGGTCCCTTCCAGCTCTGATATTCTATGATCACCAGCTGGGCTTCCAGGATCCCTCTTTCCATCCAGATGATGGGGAGTTTAAATGTGAGCTCTTTGCCCTAAGAAAAGGTCCCTTGCACTGCTATGCGGTATTTACTTTTACCTTTTATAGCTCATTCTAACAAAGCACATAACCTACAGTGATTCCTAGTGGGTCAGCATAATAACCTCTACTGGGTCACCAATTCTCCTAATTTCAATAAACTACTCATGTCAAAACATTTCTAGTCAAAACAACACTATGTCGGGGCACCTAAAATCATTTCACTCACTTTCTTCCATAATTTTCTGTCCCATCCTCCCATTCTGATAGGCAAACTGCAAGTATGCAGCTGTCTGACCTTGCCTGACAAAGGCCTAAGATTATTCCTTGCTATGTGGTATTTGGTTTTCAGCTGGCTGTGGTTGAACATACAAAATGGCTGACTGCAGTTACTGTCAAATTCTGGGGTACATGCAGGAATGTCAAATTCCTGGGTAACAAGTAAGATAACCTAATACAAGCAAAACATGCTTGGACTGGCTCACCAGCTGTACCTGGAGTCACAGGAAAGTCACAAAAGCATAGACTATCACAAAGAGTAATCAAGTCACAAAAGGCAAAATAGACACTCCTTACAGAATGTGAAGAACTGTGTGCTCTATAAGATCAATAGATTCCCCTGCAACAGCAAATGATGTAGCCACAGTTTAAGCAATCTGGCCTTTTTCTAACTAACTCTACATTATGTAAATATAGAACAAGCACTGTAAGTTCTGGAGCTAGTATTTCATAGAAATTGCCCTGCTCTGGAGAGCAACACATTCTAGCACAATATCTAATTTCCCCATGATTATTACATTTCTCCTGTGCAGGACACCCTCCAGCATTTGCTACGTGGGTTGCAGAAGCACAGCTGAGCTGTGGATTATGAACTCTGGATATATATATTTTTTTAATTTAGTTTTTGGCTTGTAAGGGAAGTTCACTTAGTAGAAGCCTGAAAGTTTTTTGCTGTTTCCTGTTGAGATTCCATTTCCTGGACCCTTGGAATCTGGATTGCTTTTATAAGCCATTTTCCTCAACTAGCACTTTTCCATTATTAATATCTGACACAGTTTGGCCTGCTTCAATAAGATCTTTCGCCTATGTAAGAGTAAGTTCAGGAAACAGGCTTTCATGTGTTTATTTGCACCATACTCTGCTGCTTCTATCTGGCTTCTAAGTATCTTATTTTTCATTAAATTTACATAGTCTTCTAGAACATACAGTCATGGTGTATTTTCTGCCTGCCATAAGACTGCTGTTAGTCGTATCTCGCCAGCCTGCAATAACATAACGTACGTGCTGCTCTATGGTGTATGCTACACATGTTGAAGTGTTTCTAATTAACTTGTTGTCCAACAGCTGGTAGATGGAAAGAAGATATGAGGCATCCTACTACCACTTCTGGAGTTCCGTTATTAGCAGTATTTGTGTAACAGTAGTGCTTAGAGGCCTGGAGTGGGGCCTCACCCCTAGAGCACCCTCTTGTGCAGTGCCACCATTGAATCTCTGCCTCAGGTTCCCTGAATAAGGGTTTTAATAAGTCCAATGAGGCTTGTATAGTGAACAACACTCCTTCAGATATCTAGTTTGTTCATCCCCAACGACAGAACATCACACGAATAGACCTCCCCCTCAGTGCCTCTAGCTGGAGGGAGAAGAAGCTCAGTCAACCCCAGTTATGTCCAAGGTCCCTTACCAGTTAGGTCTTTCTGACCCAGAACCCTTTTCTGGAGTCAGGGGGCCTCTTCTCACTAGCTGGGGGAGGGTCTCTCCTCTTGAGTCAAGGTCCCCACAGAGGCCAAACTGTGATGACCCTTCTTCAGGATAGCATAAAATTCCTCCTTTTTCAGGATTTATGCCATTGCTTGGTGAAGTCTTTCATGGCAGCTAAGTTTCTCTGAGGCTTAGCATCCAGAGACTCTTGCTTTCTGAAACTCTCCCATCCAGGTGCATTCTTCCTTGGTTTCATTTGTTGATTCCTCCCCCCTGGGAAGCCCTCTCTGTAGGAGCTTTTGCTATATTCTGGAAACTGTTCCTCACCCCTGGAGTCTCTATTCTCGGAGCTAGGCCCCAGTGGGAGCAGCTTTCTTTTATCTTTCCCGGGTGCTTCTTTGACTACTTAACTGCCCCTTCCAGGAACTCAATGCATTAACTGGTCCCAGGTGAACCTGAGTTGCCTCATTTCCCCCTTATGGAGCCTGTCACAGGTGGGCTGAGCCCGACTCCTTCAGAGGACTAGCTACCCTCTGACAGGCCCCATCAAAGGCTGATGCTCCATTGTACTGTACTAGGCAGTATACATACACCTTGCGGAAGTCCATATGCTGAAGACTCACAATCTAAACAGAGAAGAGGTGGGAGGGAACACAGATGCATAGAGAAGCAGTGATTTGCCTGAGTTCACACAGCACCAGGTCTGCAGTAGAACCTGGATTAGAACGCTGGGTCTCCTGACTCCTAGCTCAGTATCCTATCAACCAGACCGGGGTGCTTTCTGATATTTGAAGCCAATAGGAGTTTTGCTGTTGACCTCAAAGAAAGCAGGAGCAGGTCCTTAGTTCTCTAAGCAGAAGCCTCTATTTTTGGAGATGAAGGTCCTGGGTTGAGCCATCTGAGCCAAAACTTGAAAATTGTTGAATACAGAGCTGAAGCCATATTCACTCAGTTGCTTAGAGGGAGAGATTGAACTGTGCACCATCTCTGAAGTTTGCTTTTAAAAAAAACTGCAGTGAATTCTTGTCTGTCTGACTTTGGAAGGCTTTGGGCCTATACTCCTCACCTGGAGTTGACCTTAATTAGCTACCTCAAGGTAAAAACTTCTTGTCTTATCTTGATGTAAAATCCTACTGCAGACAACTCTCTCAAATTAGCTGTGTCAATGTCAAAATACCCTTTTCTGCAACAAGGACAAAGCCTCAATCTCTATGCTGTGTGCTTTTGTATGGATGGTTATGCTGCCAAAGTCCAAATGCGGGACAAGTCTGACTTTAGAGAAAGGACCTAAAGAGGTGACACTAAACGTGTATTTATATATAGTTTATAAAGTATTTATAAATGATTAATAGATGTTTTATTAAATGGTGAATTGTCATAGATTATTATAAAATCCAATAAATTGCTTATTGATCGGAGCCAAGCCTATAACGCCTTCTACTGTCATGATTGTAACTATCTATATCTTATCCTACTCATGTCTGAAACATGCTTATGACATGCATTAATTCTTTATTAACCCTTTACAATCCATTTATAAATGTACTCTTGACTGAAAAATAGTAGGGCAGGAAGCTTTAAACAATCTAGGATTAATTTCTTTACCAGAAATGACTTTTTTTTTAATAACCTTGGTGTCAGGAATCAGCATGTACAACGTAAGTACTTGAAAGTAGCAACAAGTGTGGGCTAACACCAAATGTAGGCAGTAAAGAGGTAAATTGGAGTCTAAAATAACAATAATATTTTGCCCATATTTATTGCCCCTTTGGACCAAGGATCTCAAAGAACCTTACAGACTAATGAATGAAGTCCCACGACATACCTGTAAGTACTACAAGTCCTCTTTTGCAGATGGGGGCACTAGAGGCACAGAAAGGGGTGAAGGGCCAGATTTTCAAAAGAGTTTATCACCCATCACTGGGACCAAATTCTCAAAAGTCCTCATCACTCTCATTGTGACACTGATGGCTAGATTGTCAAGAGTGCAGCACGCAATACACTGAGCTCTACTGAAAATCTGGCTACTTATTTTGATCCTTAAATGGGAGCTGAGTTGCTTTGAAAATCTGGCTCTAATTGTGGGTAACTGAGTCCTTTTGAAAAGTCTGGCCTTATGAAAAGTCACACAAGTGGGGGCAGAATTTGGATTAGAGTCCAGTTGTGGGTTTATAGCCATTGAGGCTGGATTTTTAAGGAGCCTGTAGGAGTTAGGCAGCTGATGCTCATTGAAACTCCTTAAGGTGTCTTTGCAATTTAATCCTTTACCATTAGGGCATGCTGGGCATTTGGGAGACGTTGTCTGCATTCAGCACCTTTGGAATAATGATTGGCATAATCAGAGAGTCATCTGTTATATCCTTCTGTACTCATGCTGGGTGTACTGTATAAGTTATAAGCAGGTAAGTCTCAAACATCTTCCTCTAAGGGTCACTGAATAGAATTAGACAGTAGCCCCCAACATGTGGTGAATGAGTGAGTGGTTTATCAGCAAGGGATTTCAATTTCCCATGTAAGAATACCTACTTCAGACAAAAACCGTTGTCCCTCGATCCGCATGGGTAATTTCAATAAGCATGACAAGGAGTTGTGTGTGTGCGTTAGAGGGAGAGAATGTCCTAAGGTCTTCAGAACTGTCACAAAGGAAGCGTCAGAGTGCCCAAAGAAGCAGAATGCACAGAAGGGGATCTGGAATAATGGTTGACAAGAGCTGGCAATTTTGTGCAAAAAGAGGTATGAGTGCAAAAAAAGGAAAAGGGGTGGGGGGTGGGGAGTCAAGATTATAAACTATAGTTTAAGCCCTGTACAAAATACATGCTAGAATTATTTTACCTTTCTGATTCAACCTCATTCTTCCCCTACCTCCACCCTGTCATAACTGTAAACATGTCGTTTGAGGGTAGCACTCCTAACTGGCTTGCACCTGTCAGATTTCCCTTTCCTACCTTTCCCACCTTTCCTTTCTGCTATTTGAATTCTTATCCAGGGCAAGTGGAACTCTCACCCTCTCATGTTGTTTCAAAATGCCAGGGACTCAGGATATGCTGCAGGCTCAGGGTGTGATCCAAAGCCAGTGTGTTGGAGCCAGTGATTTCAGGGGCTTTGGATCAGATCTTATTGCTTCATAAACTGGTAGCTAGGCTGGGGACTCTGTTTCTTCTGTACTATACTGAGCAAGCATAGCTGCCGGTCACCGATTTATTTGTTTTTATAAAGTACTAGTTGATGTAGCTATAACAACAGCAATCTACCTGGCTTGTACAGAGAAAATGTGGAGGGAAGTCATTAAAAATAATCTCCCCCACCTTTTGCTAGAAGGGCAAAGGGAGTCAGCTGTAGGAACTGGAGCTTGCAGAGGATACCTGGAGAGCTCCAGCTGAACTCTCTGTTACCTTTTGGAGCACCTCCCCATCAGACTGTTCCTAACCTCAGTGATGTCTCTCCTCAGCCACCAGCTTCCCCACCTCTCAGGAAATAGTCCCTGATTTCGATGGCTTCAGAAAGTGTCTGTTGACCTTCTCCAGTCTTCAAAGGCTACTTCCTGAAGCAAAGAGATCTCATGGCTATGGTGACTGGAGCCAAAATCCACAGCTCTGGGGGCAGTTTACATACTAGTCCCTGTTGCAAGTGGGACTGAATGTACTTAATCCTCTACCCCACCTCTTCAAGGATAGACTGGCAGGGCTCACATACACACCAACAGGGGAGGAATTACATTAACATGGCTGCTCCAGTTTTAAAACATCGCCTACAAATTATGACAGAGCACGTACCTAAGTATCTTTGCCCAAGCACTGGGGTTGTCCAGGATTTTGGTACAGCTCTGGGAACTGAAGGTTCTTGGTGGCTTCTGAAGAACCCGCAGCGGGATCCCAAATTGCTTTTCTTGCACAGGTCCAACATAAACAGCAGCTATTATTTTAATTTCTTGGCAATAGACAGAGGGACCTTTAAAGTATTTTATCAAATTTGTTTTAATATATGGGGCTATCAGTGTCACTGGTTTGACCCCATGCACCCTGCAAAGAGGCCCTCTGTAAGATTCTCCCACACCACTCTGCCAATCTACCACAGTCATGACCTGCAATAGCTTTGCCATTCCTGTCCTTGGCAATGGTGCCAGATTCTATGGTGTACTCAGAAGAGGCTTCACCATCCTCACAAATATATTCAGAATCCAGACAACTTAACTAACTTAATAGTGATCTAGAAGCCTGGTGCTCCAAATAGATACTAACAGAGTCCGGCCATATCTTTTCCTCCACTGCAACATACTATCTCCTTCCCCATTTTCCCATTAATGAGAATGCAAACATATATATTACATAGTTCTAAAACTTCTGAAGCAAACCCTAGCATAAAATATCACTGATAGGTATTTTGCTTTAGCCTTCCAAGTAAAAATAAAGATGATAAATCAAAATAACGAGGAGAAAGTAATTCCTTTTTTTGTCTGTGCTATTCATATAAATGTTGCAGTTTAATACATTTTAGAGGAGGATTTGGAAAGCTTTCAAAAGCCAGTACTGAGGTTAGATCATCCCTCTAGATAGCTCTCAAAGCAGCTGTTACTAGAGTGCAGATGAATAACACTAAGAAAGTCTTCTAAGTAGAACAGTGATAAACCTGAACCTGTCTTACTATGATATTTCACCTCTGTATTAAATGCTTCCTCAGAGTAATAAGGGAAAAGGGAGAAAGCAATCATTTATCTATTGAGCACATTTTTTGCCTAATTATGTGGCGCGAGTGACGATCAATACAGGAAAAATTCACCCCAGCAACAACTTTCTCAAATGTACATCTGTCTCCTAAAGAAACCAACTTACTTCTTGGAGTTTGTATCTGTTTCAATAAAATATTTAGATCCTAATCCTCTTTGCACTAAAGTCAATGTAATCGACTCCAATGCAATAATAGGTTTTGGCACTTAATATGTGTAATCATACCTAATAACTAATCAGATACATTTAATGTTACCATCAGATTTAATATGAGGTTGCCTAAAACTGTACTAGGTAAGAAATGCATGGTGCAGCACAAATCCACATTTGCACAGGCAAAATAGGGATTTACACATCCAAGTACCCGCCTGCATTCTTAATTACCCAGCAGGTACAAAAGCCTGCACATGCAGATGATTCTGGTGCATGTAAACAGTGAATGAACTTTTTTTTTTAAAGCAGTAGAAATTAGGCATCAATGTTTGAAAATGTCTTTTTTAAAAATTATTTTTGTTGTTCTTAACAAGGATTAAAAATTGACAAATTAAGTACAACAGCCCCTCCCCACCACCCCAAAATTATTAAACAGGCATGGAATAGAAAAGCATGCTCAGAATCCTTATGCTACATAGAATACTGTGTCAAGTTTAAGGGCCTGATTTTCAAAGAGTGGGCACTCAGTATTTTCTGAAAATAGGGTGCTTTTTTTTTTTTTTTTTTTTTTATGTCTGATGCTGGGCACCCAAAATCGCATGTCACTTTTGCAATTTCTGGTCAATGTGTGCTTCTACAGTTATGCAAGGTGTCATAAATATAAAGGGAAGGGTAAACCCCTTTGAAATCCCTCCTGGCCAGGGGAAAGCTCCTCTCACCTGTAAAGGGTTAAGAAGCTAAAGGTAACCTCGCTGGCACCTGACCAAAATGACCAATGAGGAGACAAGATACTTTCAAAAGCTGGGAGGAGGGAGAGGGACAAAGGGTCTGTGTCTGTCTGTATGCTGCTCTTGCCAGAGACAGAACAGGAATGGAGTCTTAGAACTTTTAGTAAGTAATCTAGCCAGGTATGTGTTAGATTATGATTTCTTTAAATGGCTGAGAAAAGAATTGTGCTGAATAGAATAACTATTTCTGTCTGTGTACTTTTTTTGTAACTTAAGGTTTTGCCTAGAGGGGTTCTCTATGTTTTGAATCTAATTACCCTGTAAGATATCTACCATCCTGATTTTACAGGGGGGATTTCTTTATTTCTATTTACTTCTATTTTTTATTAAAAGTCTTCTTGTAAAAACTGAATGCTTTTTCATTGTTCTCAGATCCAAGGGTTTGGGTCTGTGGTCACCTATGCAAATTGGTGAGGCTTTTTATCCAACATTTCCCAGGAAAGGGGGGGTGCAAGTGTTGGGAGGATTGTTCATTGTTCTTAAGATCCAAGGGTCTGGGTCTGTAGTCACCTAGGCAAATTGGTGAGGCTTTTTACCAAACCTTGTCCAGGAAGTGGGGTGCAAGGTTTTGGGGAAGTATTTTGGGGGGAAAGACGCGTCCAAACAGCTCTTCCCCAGTAACCAGTATTAGTTTGGTGGTGGTAGCGGCCATTCCAAGGATAACGGGTGTAATATTTTGTACCTTGGGGAAGTTTTGACCTAAGCTGGTAAAGATAAGCTTAGGGGGTTTTTTCATGCAGGTCCCCACATCTGTACCCTAGAGTTCAGAGTGGGGGAGGAACCTTGACACAAGGGAAGGGAGAAAATGTATCTCCGCTCCCAATATATGAATTATAGGCCAGTGCAAACCATTGTATTTATTCTTTTTCTTTTGAATGTTTAAAATGCATTATCCAAACTAACAATGTTATCCCTGTTAACATATTACATTAAGGAAATTTAATAATTGCATAGATATTCTCCAGAAATTTAAATTGAGAATAGATCTGGTCAAAAAATTTTTTTTGAAATTCTTGAAATTGTTTGTTTTGCAGGATTCCAAATGGACCTTTTAATCTTTTTGCTAAGCTTCCAATCATGTTTGTTGGAAACTTTATTACAATGGTTATCAAAATGTTTTGTTTACTGACAAGTGGGTCTGCAGTAAATGAGCAAATATCATGGTTATTTTTGGTAAACAACGAACAGTTTGAAAAAGTCAAGATTTTTTGTGTGTGTGCAAAAATTTTCATTTTTGAAAGGACTTTTTTTTTTTAATGAAAAATGTTTTGTTTGAAAAATTTCAACTGAAGTAGGATGGAGGGCAAATGAAGCACACTGGCCCCATTATGAATCATTGCTCAGGCAAAATCCCTACTGAATTCATTGGAAGTTTTACCTGCTGAATAAGGGGTTCAAGTTTTGTGGTCCAGGTCCTCAGGTGGTGTGTATCTGAGTTTTATTGCAGTCAGTGGAGCTGCACTGATTTACATGAGCTGAGGATCTCGCCCAGTGCACAAATCTGGCTCCCAGATCAAGCCCTTTTGTCTTCGCCGTGTCCCTTTGAATTGGGTAGAGGACACAGTGTGAATTTCCTCTTTCATCCTAAAGCCAGGTCTCTTTTTTTCAGGCTATGTATATTGCAATAAACATGTTTTAACCTGTATCTGCCTGCCTCTCTGTCACAGTGGTCCCTTCTGGCCTTAGAATCTATGAATTTTTCATTAAATCTCCTCACTGTTCCCTTGGCGTTTTTTTCTGCCAGCCCCCTGAACTTTGTTAATCACAATATATTTAAAATTCTTTTCCTTCACTATTTCAGGTCATGCTTACATACCTTCCATTTTCTCTGAGAAATCACTGCTTCAAAGGGCATCCCAGTTTAATACAAATTCTGTTCTGATTTCATCCAGTTTTCAACATCCAGTTAACAATCTAGTAAATTTTTCTGAACATGTAATGTAAACCTGGTGCTGGCATTTTCCGAATGCCTCTCTAATTAGGTAGCAGGTGCTGCTTTGGGCGGAAATGGGGAGGGTGTCGAAGACAGATAAGAAGCTTGTCATATTTTTGAAGTACACAATATGTAATCTGTAACTACTCGAAGATGCGTTAGATACTACAGCAGTTCTGCTGCTATAGACTAACATTGTTAGACTTCACATTTTCTTCTGTTTCTTATACTCTGTAAGTCAAAATGTATCTTGAAGTTTTTACACGGACAATACTGTCCTTAAAGTCAGAGCGGTATTTTTATACTATGCACAGATGGGCTCAACCTAACCTGCCAGACCCTGAGGAAGTTTGGATTCAGATCCATGATCTGGAGTTTGCAGCATCTCTCTCTGATGGGCTGAAATGTAGATCCCAAAACACCTAAACTTGGGAAAGTTTTTGGCTCTACATCCAAATTTGATGACTTGGCTTTATCTGCATGCAGCCTACATTTCTTCAACTACATAGATAAAGATTCTCCCCAAGGTAATGGAGTTTGGGAAATGAGTTCTTCTTATATATATTGATTGTGGCTCCATACATCATTGTTCTACCCAAGCAAGCATTTCAAAACTAACATGCATCTACTTTAAAAGTAACCTGCATTTATGCCTTTTCCATGCTCTGTGTAAAGTTCCATCCATATGAGGAGCTCAAAGTCCTTTGCAAACATGGACGAATTAAACCTCAAAACACTCATGTGAGGTGAGTTGTATTTATCCCTGCTTTACACATGAGGAATTGAGGCACAAAGATTAAAGCTGACATTTTCAAACGTGTTCCCAAAGTTAGACACCTAATGCACCTTTAAATTGATTATCTGAAATGGATGGCAGCTGCAAGTGTGCTCCACGCTTCTGATCAAACCATTTATTTACAGCTTCCTAAATGTAGATTTAAGTGCCTAACTTAGGGCACCCACGTTCTGAAAGTTTTGGTCTGAGTGATTTGTCACGAACACAATCTGTGGCAGAGGCAAAGACAGAACACTGATTTCCAGAGTCCTGGTCTTGAGTTTTACCATAAGATCAGACTTCCTCCAAGGATGTGTATGCATATGCACACAGAGTTGAAGAAGGTAGAAAACTAACTTGCAAAAATAATTCCAGTTGAGGGTTTTTGCCTTTTAGCTTCAACACTTCTGAGTTGAGGCCATCTTGGGTTTGAAGAATTATTTCTGAGATGCACCCCACCATTGTGGATTCTTTCTTTCCCTTTTAAAAGGCATTACTCCCATTCCCCTACATAAAACAGATGCATTTTACAAAGAAACTAAACCAGACATTTGTCTCCTTTTTTTTTCTTTAACTGCATTGTCCTGTTTGCAGGAATTCTTAAGGCCATGACTGACTGCTAACAACAATACAATGATATAGTACAAGCTTGCTTACAGCAGATTTCCTGTCAATGCAAGCTATTGATGGAATCAGTTCAACGAAGCAAGGTTATTTTAGTTCACTTTTCCCTACGGAGAGACATAGTCCCATCAGTACCATCCTTCCTGACAAGGTTATGTATCCAGCTGTGCTACAAAATCTTCTATCTTATTCTGTCCTCTTGTGAATGACTAGGTTTCCTGCCCAATTATTACAGTCTTGTGGGGCACTCCTGAGACAAAACACACAAGGTTAGTGATTTTTAACCAGCAAAGGACCTATGAGTTTGTGTGTCTTCAAATCACAAGCTGGATGACTTCACTTGTCATTAAACTTGCAAGCAAGATTCCTTTAGATCAGGGCTCAAGAGATAGCACTTTGTTTAATTTAATGTTACCTACCTGGGTAGCAAAATTCGTGTGGAGGATGAACAGTCATGTGGTTAAAGTGTTGGACTGAGACTCGTGAGATCTGAATTTTTTCCCTAGAACTGCCATGGATTTCCTGTCTGATCTCAGGCAATTTACTTCATCTGTGTCAGTTCCCCAATAGTAAAATGGGAATAATACTACTTCCATTTTCCACCCTTTGTCTGCTCTGTCTGTTTAGATTGTAAATTCCTTGGGGCAGAGACTGTAACAAATTAGGTATATGTAGTGCACCTACCGCCTTGAAGCCAATAGGTACGACTAGAATGCAAACAAGAAACTTAACACTTCCTAACTTCTGGTCTCCCTATTTGAGTGATATTTTTTCATCTCGTTTAAAAAAAATGGCCAAAAATACTGGGATTTGGAACCTTTCACATCTGAGCTGCTGTCTTGAATCTTGTGTAGGCTGGTCATGAGCAAACATCTTTCCTACATAATGGCTAGATCCCTGCCAGCTAGCCCCTGTTCGATGTTGCTCGCTCTGGACCTCATGACTTGCTCTGGACCTCATGACTTGCCTTCTGGGACTTGTCACAATCTCTAGGTCCTTTAACCCAGATAAGTAACTACTTAGTAAGCAGCTCTTAATTCCTCACTGCACTGATTTTTCCTTCTCCAGAACACGTTTCATGCTCCTGCCCCTCTCCTGCCTCATCATATTTCTTCTGATATTGTCAAAAGCTTTTTAAACCTCCAAGAAATAAAAGTAAGAAGGTGAAACAGCCAGAGCCTCATGATAGCCCCTTTGTAAATAATAGGCCAGACTAATCTCTAGTTTAACTCCATTAGTTATACCAGGGGTTAATATGGCCCAGTGTATAAGAGCAATGTGTCCAGGTGGCAGTGCACTAAAATTGAAAATAAAGCCACTGAAATAAGGTGTTAATGGGAGACTGATGTATATAATAAGGAGAGCTCTGGTGCAAAAGAGGGGTGGGGAGTTGTGACAGGACAGAGCTTTGTGACTATGGAATGCGGTAAACAAAATGGATCTGTAAAAGTTTTACTTGGCTGTGTTGTAGCTTTTGTTACACTTTTATGATTCTTAAATCATATCATGGGACCAAGGCCCCATTCCAGCAAAGCATGTGAAGCATGTGATCAACAGAGTTAACGTGGGCTTTCTTTCTCTCTTTGTTTCTGTTTTTCTCTCTGCTAATGTACCTGTGACCTAAATGTGAAACAAAGGTGTTGCCTGTCTCTTACTGAGTTCCTGTATCGTGTGTGTAGAAGGGATGTTTTCTTAAGGAGATGTGGCAAATGGCTAAAATCTTTGTCCAACATCTATAGGGTGTTGTCAGATCCACCAGTGGGCCAGATCCCCAGACGGTGTAAATCAGCATAGCTCCATTGACTTTTAAGGTTCAGGGCCAGTGGCTTTTCTCCCTTAACACCTGATCCTGATGGGTATTGAACACTCACATCTTCCACTGATTTCAGGACCAAACCCCTCAATGGTACTTTTAGTGAAACTGATGCCATCAAGGAAAGAACTGTATATTTTTGACTATTGAGAGAGTGGTGTTGGGTCTTTTTCCATGATTTTACACAGATGAGCTATTATTCTTAATTAAGCCAAGATTTTACAGGCCATCCTAGAAAACTGTTGGATAAAATCATCACCAATTATCAATTTAGCTAATGAAAGGGATATTGACATTTTGTGAACAGCAGTGTCCAGGAGGCACTCATGATATAAAGGAATTCTATTAACTGATGAACTAAGTCTTGAAGCCAGTGCTGCCGCTCAACCAAGCCATCTAGCCATGGAACCTTCTCACAGTTGGGAAATAGCAGTTGATATGTGAACAGGAGGAGGTGTACAATATCCAAGGGAGGTGCGACCTATTTTATAAAGGACCATGCAAAATTCAACATTGCAAAGCCATTATTAATAATAAATAAATATCACCTATATTACAGCATACGTTGATAGGACCCTTTAACAGATATGTGATAATTTGTATTTCCTCCCCCTAAAAATGTATATACAAAAGGTGCTATTCTGTGAGGTGCTAAGCATCTCGTGGGAGATGTTTGCTCCCTCAGCTTCCATGCAGCACTTCCCAAGAGGCAGTAAACACTCTTAGGATCAAGATTAGAGAAGAAGAGGAAAGAGAGTCTTAGTGTATTGCTTTATCCACTAGGCCAGGTTGAGAGTAGAGAGCCAAATTGGGGAAGATTTTCAAAAGTGCCTAATAGATTTACCCCACGTCTCCTTTATTTTTGATGAGATTTATGCTCCCAAATCCCTTAAGACTTTTCGAAATTTTGCATTGGTAATCATCTACATAAAGGTGACAGTTGGAACCATGGGAAGAGATGAGTCAATATATATAGCGAGAAGAGAAATGACCAAGAACATAACCCTAAAAGAATTCTGACAGACAGAGAGGCGCATGAGGATGCGGAAGGAGCATTCATCAAGGGAGAAGGAGAGCCAGCAGAGCACAGAGTGGCATAGAGCTAGACACCCTAGGGGAGTTATATGGATCTCTTTTAAGTGTAATCATCTTCTTATAGATACGAGCAGGATACATACAAAATTGTTGTAAGAGCGTCTAAATTATACTTGACTTGATGGAGTGATTATATTTGATTATGTTGATTATTGCTATTAAAATAATTTTGCCCTGATGAAAAAAATTATATCCCCAGTTTAATTGCAAATATTCAAAGTGAAGGTTCAACAAATTGTAGAGCTCCTCTGCTGAAAAGTTCTAATCAAAGAGTGGGGTGTGTGTGTGTGTGTGTATAGAACATTGGCTCGAACATTTCAGGTCAATTTTTCATTGGGTGCGTTGACAGAACTCACCACCAGGTTATATATGATCACATATATAAATATAGGCATAAAATTTAAATAGGAGTGAAAAATCTTTCAGAAGTTAAAGTGGCATGTAGGATGATTCAATGGTTAGGGCACTAGCCTATGACTTGTGAAACGTGGGGTCAGTTCCCTCTGTCACAAACTTTCCTGTGTGAGCTTGGGCAAGTCACTCTTTCTGTGCCTGTGTTCCCTGTCTGTAAATGGAATAATAATACTTCCTGGAAAAGGGTAGCTGGCTCATTAAATGAAATTGGGCTCAGCTCTCCTGTTCCAGTCTAGGTGTGTCCTACTTTGGTGCAATGCAATGCAATGCAATGTCCTACTTTGGGTGGGGCTGTCCCTGGGAGATATAAATCAGGGTCCAGAACCTTGGAGGGAAGGTCAGAGCCCAGATTCCTGAGTGAATGAATGAATGAGTGTTCAGAACCCTGAGTTTAAAGAAGGAGAGAGTCCAGAGTTCTCAAAGTAAAGAGAGCTCAGAGGAAGAGTGGAGCAGGGCTGAGAGCTTCAGGGAGGAGATGCCCTGAAGGAGGGAGCGGTGAGAGTTCCTTGGTTGAGCAGTGGAACCAGATCAGGCTGGTGAAAGGGCAGTCAGGGGGGTCACCTACAAACTTTCCCAGGCTAGAGAGCCATGACTGGAGAGGGCTGAAGGTTGATAGCAGCAGAGGGAGACGGCTGCTGGCTCTCTGAGCTGAAGCTGGAGGGCCAGAGAAGGCTGAAGGTTGTGGAATGATGGAGGGGTGAGCTTGCTGATGTCTCTGGGCAAGAGGTTGAACCCCATCTGGGAAGGAAACGGGTCAGAAATATCTTAGCTAGAGGGGGTGGGGTGAGGTGTGGTGAGAGAGGCTGGAGATGTACTCGCTGTTGGAGAGTTGGGACAAATGTACAGTTTGGACTGTGCTGGGGGGATTCCGGTTTAGGGTCGTGGTGACTTTTGGTAATAAATTAACCCTGCAAAAAGGGCTTTTTATGTACTCTGAATGCTGTACTGAGTTTCTTTGAGGAATCAAGAGGGAAAATGAGGCAAGGGGCCACTTGCAGGGCTGCCCTGAGGCCACAAAGGAGCACTTGGGAGGAGGCCACGCATTTTATGCTTCCCCACTTATAGTGGTGTTGTGAGGATAAAGACATTTAAAGATTGTGAAGTGCTTTGAGATCTAATGAAAAGTGCTATGTAAGAAATAGGTACTGTTGTTTTACAGGTGATAAGATCTCTAGATTTTGAGGGGATATCTACTAAGGGTGCCACATAGAAACTTGAAAAATTAGTATTTGCCAGTCATTTACTTACACACACACACACTCTCTCTTTCTGTATAAAGGAATATATATTTGTTAGGCAGTGTATACATCTAAGTACAATTGAACTTCTGCGTTATGAACACCTCGGAAATGGAGATTGTTTCTAATTCTGAAATGTTCGTAACTCTGAACAAAACCGTATGGGTGGTTCTTTCAAAAGTTTGCAACTGAACATTGACTTACTGCAGCTTTGAAACTTTACTATGTAGAAGAAAAATGCTGCTTTTAACCATCTTAATGTAAATGAAACAAGCACAGAAACAGTTTCCTTACCCTGTCAAATCTTTTTTTTAAACTTTCTCTTTATTATAGGTATATCACAGTACTGTGCTGTATTTGTTTTCCCCCCGCCTCGCTGCTGCCGGATTGTGTACTTCTACTTCCAAATGAGGTGTGTGGTTGACTGGCCAGTTTGTACAGTAGAGTTACAAGCACCAGAGTCCCAGCCTTTCTAAGTATTATACCTTTCCTGTCAGGTTAAAAACGCTGGGTTTTGGTGCCGTACTTCCGTGAGCACTCTGATGTAAGCATTAATGGAGCAACGTCAGTGCAATTCTTTGGAGTAACATGGACAAGGAAAACAAACTGCCACTGATATTTCATATTGTCGTGAGAGCCGTTGACCCCGGTCAGCTGGAAAGTGAAACACTCTTGCATGAATAAGAAAAACATTTTGAACTAACTTCATTGGCAAGCACTTTGTTGCCAAATGGCATCTCTCCAGTTTTTCTTTCTAGGGTTTTATCCAGTGCCTCTCATTGTGATATCTGAATAGGTCAGACAGGCTGGTCTTTTAAAGGTTCATCCTGTGATGGATCATCTCCTCCTCCCCTCCCTCTCCCCCAAGCTGATCCCAGTCAGTTGGAGATCAGATGGCTCAACTTTTTTATTATATGCAGCTGGGGCAGAGATGGAGCTTTCCATAAAGAGCTGTGTCAACCCAGTTGGAGGGGGGAGACCCAGAGGAGAAGAGTTGGGGGAGTGCTTTCTCTCTGGGAAGCAGCCTGAAAGAAGGCCAAGAAGCATGAGGAGGAGAAAAGCAGAGCGGCTACTCCCAGGGTGAGCTAAAAGACTGATTGGAGGCATGAACCCTAATGAGCCACAGCCTGCCTGAGCAAATGGCAGAGAGCCCCTGGACTGTGGGATTGTTTGAGGCACTGGAGACCGGGGGGTGAAGTGTGGGACTGACTGTAATGGCTGAAATATGCCTCTGAGGAAGAGGCAGCCTCCTGAGCCTGCCTGGACTGAAGGTTTGGTGGTTTGCATATTTTTGTTGAATGCTGATAAAGACTGTGGGTACATCTACACTGTGACCCCCTCCCCCCCCCCCCGCCCCGCCCGCCCTCCATAGCAGAGTCTCAGAGCATGGGCTTGTGATGCAGCCCTCAAATAGCTGTGTACATGTTCCTGCGTGGGCTATGAAGCCTGGTAAGGTGGGTGAGTCTCAGAGCCTGAGCAGGGAGGTATACATAGCTATTTTAGTGCCAGAGCCTGAGTCTGTAGACCCAGGCTCTGACACTCTCTGCTGTGGGCTGTCTTTTTGCAGTGTAGACCTATCAGGGGCTGGACTCTGTAAAGTGGTCTGGGCGGAGGGCCAGGTCACTCCTGTGGCCAACGGACAGTGAGACTGAAGCAGGGTTTCTGCATTAGTACATGTCGGGGTTTTAGACAGGAAAGATCTGCTATGCCTGGCTATGAGGTGGTTTGCCAGTGCAGGGATCACTCCTCTAGAGAGCACCGCCTAAAGCTCTCATGTGAGCACATCAAAACCCTACTTGCCTCTCCCGCTGTTCCAGTTAGCAGGGACAGGACTTTAGTGTTTTGGTTCATATTGCTGTGGGAAGGCTGACTGAAAAAGCAGGTTTTGCGTTTTGCCCTGCAGATGCTGAGGTTTGTGGTCATCCTGATATCTTCTGAACGTGAGATCCACCTTGGAGGGCCAACCACAGACAAAGAGCTCTACCTCTTTTGTATGAGCATTGCCTGAGACACTTTCAGTTCTCTCAGCTCAGTTGACCATACGATGCAGTGGCGTGAGGGACCCTCTTATCCACTCCAGGAGCAGCAGCAGGAGCTGCTCTCCCCTGGGGGTAGGAGGGACACTTCAGGGTGCCATTAAGAGGCAGGGTGGCAACCCTAGTACTTAACCAACAGCCATAGTGTGTCAGCTTGAGTGGGCTGGACCCTTTGTAGTCTTCTCCTCATGCCACAGAGGCCTTTATTGGGCTGCTGTTGGTGGGGGTCCCAGAGCAGTGGGTCTTGGAGCTAACACCCCATTGAAATACATGGTGCAGTTCATGCCTGTCAGAGCTATTGCTTCAGTCTGTCTGCAGACTCCGGCAGATATTGCAGCAATGGTTATGCTGGGGTCACATTTAGAAATTAAGCCCCAGAGCTGGAAAGCTTTTTGGGGGAACAGAGAGCTGCTTTTTGCTTTAGGAGAAAGGGGGGAAAACTGTCTGACAGGTTAAATTTACGTAAGCAGTTCTGTAAAGCATATGATGTTGTATTGTTTGGAGTTTGTGTTCTGTTTTTGGCAATGATATTTAATTGTGCATATAAATATATTTATGAAAGGGTGAGACACTATGAAGCTATATCCTGAGGAAAGTGGGGTCTCCATGAGCTAGCAGGGAGTGTACTCTGAACAGTGATCTCAAATTCAATAGGAAGACCAGGACTTGGAGAGTAGAGATTCTGTCAGAGCAGGGTCTTTGTTGCTTGGTTTCCTGCCCAAAGATTCTCGACCCTGTGTGGATCTGCCTTTGCAGGACCAGACCTGCTGTCAGTGAAGCTGACTTTGCAGGGCTGGACTTGGCAGTAGGTAAGCTGGTGGCACTGTCTTCACTGAACGAGAACTTGTCCACAGCAGATTGGAATGGGACATGGTGAGTAGACAGGTTGAGGAGAACCATCACCTGACACCCACTTTATTATGCAAGTTTGTATTTATCTTGCCTTCCCAAATAAAAGGTATTTGTGGTTTCATATTCCTGAGGACTCCTGAATGCTTTCAAGGGGAAAAGAAACCCCCTGTAAAGGTGACCAGGGTAACCAATATCTGGGCATGGATAAGATTTTAAGTGGGGCACGAGCCAATCATTTCATTTGTTTAAATGGAATCCTTAAACATCATGTGATCCTAGCCCTTTACTATTTCCAATAACACCTGGCATAAGGGTGTGTGTGGGGGGGGAGGGTGAGTGGGTGTGAAGAATACATAAGCCTTTCTTCATATGACAGTTAGAGATTTAATTTGTCTTTAAATGAAAACTGAGATTCTGACCCAGGAGCTTAGCCCCAGGAGCTAAGGCTTTAGGCACATCCCTGCAGTGCCGATATCTTGATCCAGCCCTGATCCAATACATCCTTTCTAACACTAGACAAGTCCACAGTGAGCTCCAAGCGTACTGCTACACAAGACTGCTCTTTGGCTCATGCTGTGACTGCTTCTGTCTGTCTTGGGGAAAGTAGTTATCCATTTGCCTCTTTCTGACAATGCCTTCCTTGTTTGCTCCTTCCCGGCTGAAGAATGATTAATTAAAGCTTTACACAAAACCATCAGATCATTCACAGGAAGCATTCTGCTGTCATTCTGAATTAAATGCCTAGGTAAACTGGCCAGGATCCTTCAACTAACTTCTGGGGAGCGATGCAAAATCTTTAGCGTGTGCTGCAAGATGTCTGATGTCAGTCAGAAAAGAAGAATGCCTTCTCCATTGTGTAGTCAAAAGAAGACATTCCTTCAGGGGAAGAGTGGGGGGGAAAAACTGGGAGAAATATAAATATCTATAAGCAGAATCCTACCGCACTGTGATTTAGAGAGTAGGCACTCTCCAACTCCAGTCTTGGCTCTGCTGCTGACTCACTGTGTGACTAGGATAAACCTATTAACCTCTACATATCTTGGCTTCCCTGAGAATTATTATTTACTATTAAACTAGAGCGTAGAGAGCCTAACTGAGGCTGGAGCTCCATTGTACTAGGCACTGTCCACATGCAAAGAAAGAGATAATCCATGGTCTGAAAAAGTTTGTCTATTTTCTCTGTTTAGACTAAGGGTGTGAGAGAAAACAGAGGCAGAGAGAATGACTTGCACATCATCACAAAGTAGGTTAGTGGCAAAGCCAGGATTAGGATTGAGATCTCATGACCTCTAATTCAGAGCTCTATCCAAGAGTGTACTGCATAAGACTACTTACTATCTCCCAGGGATGTTATGAGGATTAACTAGTTAATCTTCACAGGGCTCTTTGAAGCTGTAAAGCTGTAAAAGAATTCTAAGTATTAATAAGCAATGTAAGAGGAAAGCAGAGAAACAGATGGATGCTAATGGAAAGGAGAGAAGCTGACATGAGCTTAAAAGGTAAATAGATGTGTTTGTAATTTGCACCAAGACTCGTCCCAGAAGTTATAAGCAGAAACATTCAGATTGTTGGGGTTTAATCCTATAATATAACAATTTTGGTGGGATTTCTAAAGTGTTGTGATCTCACTGAAGTCAATGGGATTTTTGCCAATTACTTCAATGGGAGAAGAGCTAGGCCAACACTGAGTGCTGTTGAAAATACCACCCTTCATTGTCAAAGATATGAGCTAGGTTGTTGGGCAGTTGGCCTCAAAATACAATGGAGTAAAGAAGCCTCCGAAGAGAATAAAAAGGGTGAGCTAAGTTGGTGCCTTAGTTTAACATTTTTGAACCTCATAACAAGATATGAAATAGGGTCTACAAGGATGTAGCTCTTTCCTAGCATATTAGATGCACTGTGCATGTCTTGACTCCTTAAGGAAACAATTGTAAAATTCCTGTGTTCTTGAGGCTCTCATTATTGGCAAATGAGATCTTTAGCTATTAGGAATTCAGTATAATTAAGTGTAAATTATTTTCCACTGCAATAAAATATTAATTCTAAAACCTCAGCAAAGCTGGATAATTATCAACTAAGTAGTAGCTAATTTAGCATCCTGAACCAGGTGTGGAACTTTGCCAGGCCTGGAACTTTATCTGCTAAATCACTGCACTTTCACTTCTGTAGGGTTGCCAACCTTCTACGATTGTCCTGGAGTCTCCAGGAATTAAAGATTTATTTGTAATTAAAGATTATATCCTGTCATGAAACCTCCAGGAAATATGTCCAGCCAAAATTGGTAACCCTATTTCTATGGCCTTCCAGTCTAATGGTTCCATCTTAAAAAATCTAGGTTAATGGGATGCTTTATTTATTTATTTTTTTAAAGGAAACCCATGTAGAAGTCTATTCACAGATTCTTAGGGTTGAATTCTTATACCTCCCAAGCTCAATAGTACAGCAGTTGTTACTCCTAGAAAAATACACAGTTGGGTTGACTTGACATTCACAGATCAAAACTTTGCACAAATCACTATGGTTTTCCTTTAGGATTGTGTATAGATTTATATATTAGACTTAAATGAGCATATCAGGCTCTCTTGACCTTAGATGGGGCTTTTGCTTCTGTATCTTTTGAGGAGTATGCTTCAGAAACCTTCATCAACATGTAACAGGAAGGTCACTCTGTCTCTTATGTACTCTGAGTAACACCAAATGATAGCCTTGGTGATCTGCTGCTGTGAACATAGAAAGCTTTGCTGTTCCATATATGGAAGCCAGGGGTTTGTGTTTTAAGTTAATACCCTAATGTAACCACTATCACTAGTTTGTAACCTGTCTCTGGGGTTTATGATTTCCTGGCAGTGAATATGTATTCTTTGTTAAACTAAAATTCTGGACCTTATAGCCCAGATTGTGCCTTCCAGGGTGCAAGAAATCTTTGACTTCCCTTATGGCCCCCTATTTGAATGGTTTAAGTAGGATTTGTGTTTCACAGGCATTGCACTGCCCTTCTGCATGGGGATGAAATTCATCCAAAAACTTTTAAGATAAGCACTACTCTGTACCACCATCCTGTGACATCGGGCCTGATCCTGACCCCATAGAGTTCAGTGGCAAAGGTCTTGCTGAATTTGATGGGAGCAGGGTCATGTCCACGGAGAAGTGCATTAGATCCAAGTTTCCAGAACTATCACTTATAGTTATAGTATTAAGGTGGTCTGTGTTTAGCTGTTTTAGGAACCAACTTCTTATACCATTGCAGGATATGTTATCACTTGTTGAATACTGTCTGATCCTCAAGTTAAGAGGAGGGATGCTAGTGCTGAGTACAATGATATCCAGATGCTGCAGGAAGTGGTGCTGGTTACTCAGTTGTTGGAAGTCTTCCCTCTGAAACAGTTACCCAATATTGGACCAGAGGTACCATTTTTCAAATGCAATGAAAGACCCTAACCACATCTGGATGACCCTAACCACATCCAGATAATAAAGAGCTCATTTAACTTGTTTTTGCAAGAGAATGAGGTTTTCAAAAAGGTGGAGGGAGGAGGAAAAGACATAGACCAAAAATGTCAAAGCTGGCTGTCTTAAAATCAAGCATCTAAATAGACGGTGGTTTCACTTTCAAAGGTGTTGATTCTGAGCAACCCCAGATGCCACTGAGGTCAGTGGGAGCTGTATATACTTAGTATCTTTGAAAATCCCTCCCTGTTTAGGTGCTTAACTTTACCATCCAGTTTTGAAAATGTTTGCCTGAGAAGATAATCAAAAGGAGAGAAAAGAGAAATTAGATGAGTGAGGTGAAAGGGGAAAATTAAGAAAAGGAGCTTCAAAAATGAGGGGCAGGTAATATTTTGGGAAGAAAAATTAAATTGCCCCTAGATAAAATAGAAATAGAAATGGAAAATAGGTTCATCAGATTCAGTAACCAACAACTGCTATATAGTTTTCATGCTTCTCTCCTTTTAATTCATGAATGTATTTTCCCACAGATTTCTGAAAGACCACTTGTGGTATTTTAATATGCATTGTCTGTTTGAATAAGTACTTTGGGCAACATTTTTCTTAAGTGCGAAAGTGACTTAAGTGCCTAAGTTTTACTGAAAGTCCATGGCTAAGTCACCTAGACACTTGAACATTTTTACCCCAGATCTTTCACAGAACTATCTGCCTATGAATTCTCCACAAAGTCAGCATAATTTTTCCACACACTTCTTCAAGAAGTGGGACTAAATCATATATCCCTCCCCACCTTTTGGCAGTTTCCTAACACCTCTGCTAAGGATTGGAAAAAAAATTCTTTTTTTGCTGTGTAGGATGGATTTTGTGCTCTGAAGACTCTTGGTTTTGTATTGAGAGATAAAATCCTGGGCAGCAGTTAAGAAATCCCCTGGATAACTGCCTCTGTAATTCTCTCCAGTGAGATATCTGGAATTTGAGGGAGTA
The DNA here is from genome assembly GCF_965140235.1 of Caretta caretta. Taxonomy (NCBI): domain Eukaryota; kingdom Metazoa; phylum Chordata; order Testudines; family Cheloniidae; genus Caretta; species Caretta caretta. The sequence goes on from NC_134211.1 coordinate 27,675,876, forward strand.
ATTAACAGTTTACCGTTAGTGGTTTCCTCAACCCTATTGTTAGCTTTTCTTGGTTCAAGATTTTTGGACATCTTATTTTAAATGACAAATTTAACTTTGTGAACTCATTCAAGGTCACAGAACACATTTACTACATGTGGAGAAGGATCTAAAGCCCCAAATTGTTTGGGACCCAATTTATTAGAGACTTCTTTTGCCACCTGTTCTCTGAATGATAATTAGAATCCAGTTGGGAACTTCTGTGACTGAACTGTCCGAGGCCTGCAGCAGGCATTCTTATTGTCCTGTTGGGACCTGGATGTGGGCTTCCCACAGCCTAAGGGGAGGATCCACAAGGTCTGGGATCTCAATTAGTTACAGTGGACAACTAAAGATAAAGCAGGGACAGGAGTGAGGTCACAGAGCTAAATGAAGGGAACCTGATGGGGACACCGAGCAGAGAACCCTGGACAGCACCCACTGCTCCTCGAAGGTGTCAAGGGAGTCAGCAGACACTGCCCAGAGGAACTCTGCCTGGATGTGTGAGCAGACAGAGGATCGGAAATAGGCCCTGCAATCGCTGGAAACCCCATCAGCCAACCTCTTGTAGATGGCCATTTTGGACCGTGCTAGTAGGAGGTTGACAAAGAGGTCCTGCGACTTTGTGGGGCCATGGATAGGGAGTGCATAGATAAGGAGGTGAGGGGAAAAGTGGAGCCAAAAACGTAACAGAATATCTAAGAGGAGCCGGAATAGGGGCTGCAACCTGATGCACTCCAGATACATGTGCACCAGGGTATCCCTCATGACACAGAAGGGGCAGGTGTCCAGGACGGGGGTGAACTGTGCCAAGAACACACCCATGCTCACAGCTCCATGAAGGAGCTGCCAATTGATATCCTCAGAGAGCTTTGGGACCAGTGTGGAATATAGGCTGGCCCACCAGGGTTCCTCATCCTCCAGCGGTGTCGGGGCGGGATGTGAAGGGTGTGGAGCATGAGCATGTACAGATGTTTCCTCAGTGCAGTCCGGAAATGGGCCGGCTGCAATTCGTGCAGCTGGCTCATGGTGAAGGGATGGGGTGGCCGGATGGGGCCATGCGGCAGGGGCCCGATGAGAAGGTCAGGAGGGCCTGGGGGGTAGGGTGGGCGGGCGGCACCCTCCCACAGGACCTAGTCAAGATAATCCTGAACAATGGGCAGTAAAGCGGCCCTTACCTCCTGATGTACGCGCCGGGGAGTATGAGGTCTGGAGAGGCCCATGTGCTGAGTGCACATTAGGGGATCCAGCCAGTCTCTCCGGTCATAGTCCAGGAGGTAGGCATTCTTATTGTCCTCACACTTAGAACTTGCTTCTTGTGATGATCTATAGGTTTGCATGGCATAAATGCCAAATGTGCTGTGTCTTGTTGACTGACTGGGGAATGGGCTCTCCTATAATTATGGACACCAAAATTTTCAAATTTTAGATGCCTAAATTTAGGCATCTATACAAATGTCCTGCTGGCCCACAACTCCAGCTGAAAGTAGTGGGACCTACAGGTGTTCAGCACCTTTGAAAGTCAGGCTACTTTTAGGTAGGGGGCGGCCTTTACATTTGAAAATTTTGGCTTGAGGTCTGAGCCAGTAATTAGTATCTCTTATATGGCGTGTGATGTGTTCAGTTGCCAAATAATAAATATATTATGTATTTTAGATATTTATTTTGATGATTTGTTCAGTGTTTATTGCTATAGCAGCTATGCTAAATATCTACATGGAAATAATGCTAGTGTTTGTAGGGGGGTTGGCAAGCCGCATAGGGAAATGGAAAATCCCTTTTCCAGCTAGGACATTCACAGTTAGGAGAAAAAAGACACAATCCACTGACTTAAAGATGAATGCTAATTGAAAACGGTCGGGACCAGATCCTCAGCCGTTGTAAATTGGTATGGTTCCATTGACTTCAGTGGTGCTAAGCTGATTTATATCAGCGGAGGATCTGGTCCTATATCTCCCAGAAGAAAAGGCAGCACATGTCGTATATTAGTAGCCTAAACCCTGTGACCCTAATCAGACTAAATCTGGCAGGAAAACTGCATTCAGAACTCTACCAGACATGACTTCCCTGCTGCAGTTATGACTCTGAACAACTCCAGCACACTCCACAAGCTAAAGTAAGACTGGACATGTTTCTGAAAGATCTGCTCTAGTTCAAACACACACTATTTTGGGAAAGTTCTAGGACTGTTATGCAGGGGAGTGGGGGTCAACTTACATTATCACAGTGGTCTCTTCTGGCCTTAGACTCTAGGAAGTGACTACAGTCCACAAAAGTGGAGAAAGGAGAGGTGCAATAATGGTGTTAAACATTTTGTGAAATAAACTCTGCCTACTGTAAACATGAGAAAAATGTACATTATTTTATATTAACTGTTATCTGAACTGACAGATGGACTGTGAATCCATCTCCCAGATGACCGAAGCATGTCTACATTATTTTTAAGGCAGTATTGAGAGAGTAAAGCATTTGCTAATAGAATTGTTAATTTTGGAATGAAGTGTAGGTGTTTATAACATCTGGGCAGTCCCCTGACTAATGTCATGTCATCAGCTGATTCTCCATAGACTTTCTGAGAACCACATCTGAACCCAATGGTCAAGCAGAGACACAACCATAAGGGAAAAATGAATGCACCTGCATATTAATAATCCTTTTCTTGTATTTAAATACCTTGAGGAGGAAAGCATTGCATGTTTTAGTGGGATTTTTCTTTACACTGTAAATAATATACCAACATAAGGAGCATGGGTGACCTTAAAACTCCCATATCGACTTCTGAGGGGAATTTTGCTTGAGAGGGGAAGCTATCAAAGAGGCTTTTGCCTGAGTAAGAGCTAGAGAATGGGGCTTTAAGACATGTACCCCATCTGCATGTGCATTCTTTGGGCCAAATCGTGCTTGCATTACTCATGCAAGTAAATACCATTGACTTTATTGGGAAAACTCCTATGAGTAAAGTGAGCAGGGTTGGCCTCTTTGTAGATGTTAAGGAGGGGTCAACTTTTCTAGACATGTTTCAAGAAGGGCAGCCGTTACTATTTTATTAATTGTTTGTTGTATTGCATAGCACCTAGACGCCTGCAGCTGAGACTGGAGCCCTTTGTGCTAGGACCTGTACAAACACAATGAGAGACAGCACCGAGGAACTTGTACTCTAAATGGAAAAGATAAAGGGGTAGGGGGAGAGGGGAAAGATGTGAAATGACTTGCCCCAAGCTCACACAGCAGATCAGTGGCAGAGCTGGCATTATCCTGGTTCCCAGTCCATGCTGCTGTCCGCTAATTACACTGCTACCTCCCCTTACTTTAAAGGTGAGAAATACAGATGGAAAGAACAAAGTGATGTTACGTGCATTTTACAGCTACGACCATAGTTCATACTGTCCATTCTTTTGAAAATCTCAGCAGTCTCCTATGCAAAAATAATTCTAGATCACTTGAAATATTTGTGGTAAATACTGTGAATGGCTTTTTCAGATTTTATTTACTACAAGTTTCCTCTAAAAACAAAGAACCCAGCTGTAAATCAAATTAAAATTAATCTGAAACTGGGTGATTTTCATGGTATACTCATTTTACCCACTGTACTGGCTGACTTTTTATTCCAGGGTGGATGAAAATCAATTACTTAAATCCAATTTTTTATTTTTTTTTTAAATTTCAATCAGATCTTTATATTTAAATTAAAAACCAGGTTTATTTAAAAAAAAAAGCATTTAAAATTTGAAATTGCCAACCTATGTTAAGGCCTAAATTTATAATCTCTTAAAATAGTTTGACTAGAAAAAAAAATAAAAACAAAATTAAACAGTATGTTTGCTGCCAAGTTTTAAAGATAGTCAAACTATTGAACTGGTAGAAGTAAATGGCTAAGCACCTGGAACCAAGTTTGTTAAAATATTAAACCAGTTATTGACAGCAGTAGTCTCTCCTGCAGGTGCAGAGGGAATATTTTCTATATTTCAGTTTATTCACCATTAAGAAACCAGTTGGAAGCTGAAAAAGCAGAAAAGCTTGTTTTCCTCTTCCAATTTATGAATAAAAACTAGGTAGGTATGAGAGGATGAGATCTACAAGAGTTCGAAACTCTTGAAGGACAAAGTGACCATAAACAAAAAGTTCAATTCACTAACTAAAGATTAGTTTAAATAATCAGTTATTATAAATGTTTTGCACTGAAAACTAACTTTCCCCCATGTATCCAGCACATTTAAGGTAGTTTTATTTAAATAAAATCCTGTTTTTGTACATTTTTAATTAAATTTGGATTTCCATCCAAATAGAGCTTGACACATTTCACAAGTAATAAAATTAATCATTCGTCATTTTCTAACAGGAAAGAAAAAATAAAAATCAAGAATCTGAATAAATGTAAGTTGTTATATAATTGTTTACATGTGTGTAGATATAGTGTTAGGAAAGTAGCATCAAATTTAGTATAAAAGTTATATTTAGTTCCAAATCAACATGTTGTAATAGATTGTCATTGGTTAGTCACCATCTTTCTTTAGGAAAATATCTAAATGTACATTGCTCATAAGTATGGTAACTATTCTTAATTCTACCTGTACAAATGACCAGAAACAAATTAAAGCCAAGGGACCCTGCAACATTCTTATAATTATTTATTTACTTTCTGTAGTACCCAGGAATGTGCTAGGCATTGTACAAACACAAATGCAACTTCTGTCCCTATGCTAAAGGGCTTACCCTCTGAAGAGACACAGCAAGCAGACAGAATAGTGCTGGGCAGAAGAATGGGGTCTGATGCACAAGTAAAAGTGGCCAGGTGGTAACTGAACACATCCTGATTTAAAAAAAGACAAAAACATTATATATATATATATATAATTTTTTTGGCCATGGCAAAGAAGTGAAGTGAACCAAAGATACAGAGAGGGTATCTCTGTGGCTAGCCCAGGTCACCTGACTCGAGCTCATGGGGCTCGGCCTGTGGAACTGTACAATTGTGGTGTTTACATTTGGGTTCAGGCTGGATCCTGGGCTCTGGGACCCTTCCCCCTTGCGGAGTCCCAGAGCTCAAGTTCCAGCCAGAGCCCAAACAACTACACTGCAGTTTTACAGCCCTGTAGCCTCAGTCCCACAAGCCCAAGTCAGCAGACCTGGCCCAGCTGCTGATGTTTAATTGCACTGTAGACATACCCAGACTCTTGCAAAACCCTTTAATTAGCAACAAGCTACAACAGCAGGCCCCTAGCTTAGGGTAATGTACTGTGCTAGTGTTGGAGGCGGCCTGTGTAGATTCACTCTAAATTATGCTCATTACATCATTTGCTAAGTGTCAGCAGCAAAGGTGCTACTGGCCAGAGGAGGGCTCACATTTTGAGAAGATGAGAGATGATGATGATGATGACGACAGTGGGTTCGCTGTGATGTGCAAGCATATGGCCAATGTGCAATCCCGAGGACCTGATCAAAAGCCCAGTGGAATCAATGAGACTTTCCATTGGCTTGGATAGATTTTTGGATGAGGCATTGGGGGTGGATAGTGAATGGGGGCAATGCCCAGAGATGCCACTTGTGCATCCACCCTGGATATTGTTTGTTGCTCTATTGACCTGTTTCCTTTGGATTTAGCCTTTTCTCCCCTCCATCCTTGTCATTTAGTTGCTCTGTCATCTTAAATTCCCTGTGGTTTTGTTTCTTTACTTGACTTCTGCACCCCTGAATAGTGAAACCAACTTCCTCTTTAACAGGCTCCCTTCCACTAGATAAACAAATAATTTAACTGCTAATTTTTCTGCATTTCAGTGCACAGGCAGTGCGTCTAGCAGCCACCTTTAAGCAACCTGCTTCTGCTGAATTTTCATTGGCCTTTTTATGTCTTTTTTTATTTTTCATTGATCTTTGCTGGACCTCATTTCCTTTTGCCATAGTGCATGCTGCTAATCTTGGGGAGAGAACTACTTTCCTGTCGGTCAGGCTGTTCTCCAAGGTTACAGTACATTGGCGGGGCAACGCTGGGAAAGCTTGCAAGCCATCCACTGACCATGCCATACTTTGCTCAGCAAATAATAGTGGCTTTGTTGTGGCATTCACAAACGGAGCCTTGTGTTGGGGTGGTGCAGCTCCAACCTGTCCCAGTGGGAACACCAGGAGGCACAAGCAAAACAATTGATTTCTGAAGTGCCATGCCGTGTATGGAAAGTATGTCCACTGCCGCACCTCTTCTGGGGAGAGGTTGAGACACATGCTTTATTATGCAACTGCCGGACTCCAGCATGGAAGAGCTCCATCTCCTCTCTCTTTACCCTCATTGGCGTAGTTGATTTCCTCAGGGGGGCGCACAAGGGTAGCAGTTTCTGTGCTCTGTTGGACTGCAATTGTGGCTGGCTCCTGCATGGGTGGTTGCTATGTTAGAAAGAGTAATGTGCAGCTACCAGTTCATCTCGCCTTTAATTTCAACTGCTCTATCCATCTAGTGAGTGAATGTGTAACTCTGGATACAGCCTCATCCTTCGAATAAAGTGTTTCTGCTCTAACTCCATGATCACTTGTTCTAAAGTATTGATTTAGCATACTGTAATTGGGCCTTTGATCCTGAGCAGGGCATGATTTATATTTCATTTCATTTTGCTTTTAAAGGTTGTGTTGTGTTAAATGAAAGATTCTTGAATAACAATATTCAATAATAATATTGTTTAATATATTTGAAAGTCATCTATGATTTGCATAGATTCAGGAACAGTGGATTTAATATAGATATAGGTGTGGTGAGTTTGCTATTACAATAAGCTCAATAGTGCTGATTCCACAATTAAGAAGTGGTAAGAGGTATGAATAAAGCCTATGGCAGAAATTTTCACAGCCAGGCACAGGACTTACCCCCTGTAACAGGGTGCTGGCCAGGAGGCCCTGAGCCAGGCCCCTGTTAGCCCAGCTCCAATTAAGAAGCATTAATTGGGGCTGGCTGGGTATGCCATGCCTAACTGATGAAAGAGGAGCACCTGCGGGCCTTATTCGCCAGGGGGGCTGTATAAAGCTGGCAGGAAGGAAGTGAAGGGGGTGGGGAAGAGAAAGGAAAGGGAGGAGCCACAGGCAGTGCATCCCTGCTGGCTGGAGAAGCTAGCTAGCTAGCTGTCTGTAAATAGAAGGTGGTGGGAGCTGACGCTGTTAATAAAAGAAGCACTGGTGATTGCACTTGGAGGAGGTCTCTGACTGATTTGTGTGAGGGCAAGCGAAGGCCTCGTTACACCCACCTATCTTCCATTTAAAATAATGGAAAATAAATCCCCTGCACTGCTTTGAAAATTTCAACTTGGAATTCTTCCCTGGAGTTCTGTAAAAGCTTTCAAATAGCCAGGAGCTTTGATTCCACTGTCCTTATGCCAGTGCATTATTGCAGAGCTGGAGGGGGGGATATTTACTCAGATATATTTTCAGTCTATAATCAACAGGGAATTAAGATACAATTAATAAGGTTACAAAAGAAGGATTTGGTAGGGCAAACATGTTTGTTTCAGATAGTGTTGAAAGTAAGTTGTGTGTCCTCAGTATCAGATGATACTAAAATGAGCACCATTAAAACTTTGGCTGCTGGTCTTGTAGTTGGGAGGCCTTGGTCCTTTTCTTGGGTTTGCCACAGTCCTGCTGCTGACCTGAGCAAGTCACTTCACCTCTGTGCTTCTGTTCCACTTCTCATACTTTGTCTAGTCTGTTTGTTTATTTGCATTACCACAGCAGGTTGTAGGCTCTTAAGGGAAGACTATAGATATCCATAGTAAGTGACAGTGCCTAGCACAATGGGTTGGCATATCAGTTGGAGCCTCTAGGCCCTACTGTACCATAAATAATCTTGACATTTCCCTTGCCATGGGTATTTGCATTTATATATATATTTAGAATAGAAAAATTCAAATTGGTTTTAATGAGCTTTTGATCATACCACTGATCTTAATTTACCAGATTTTAGTGGGATCCAGAGAATGTTAACATTGGATGTTATTAAAGGGATCACCTTTCCCCTTTGTTAGAATGGCCAGAAGTGCATATAACATTGCAAACCATATTCCTGCCTATAAGTGTCTAAATTAGAGTGTGCTGTTTGTATACAGGGGTTTTGATGTGCAAAATCCCTTAACAGTTCTATGAGAAGCTTCACAAACTCTGATGATTCCATTAAGGTTTTACAGAGAGCTTTATATTTAGTGTTCTCTAGTGGAAACAGGTAACAGTTTAATTAAGATCTGCACATGATTAACACTAGAGCTATGTGAAATATTCACTGAGAAATTAAAAAACCCACCACAGTAAAATGGGCCTCTTCTTTTCCCACCCTTTGCAGAGCTTGTGCAAAAATGCACTACTTTCTGCAAAATTGTTCGTATCAGCCAATGTTCTGTGGAGTGAGCACTCTTTTTTTTTTTTTTTTTTAAAGCACTATCTGGATGTTGATGCAAATTTCCAAGCTAAATTTCCTGGAGTGCTTTTCAGTTTTGAGATGGGTTGGTTGGGTGTCATAGTGCGGTTGAAGTTTCATGATACTTCTTGAGGATTCCAGATGTTGTAGGTCTCCCACATGGCTCCAGGAGGACAAAAAGGGGTCAACAGAAGCCAGTTTGCTTTGCTGCATAAAGCCTTTGTGAGAGGAAGTGAGACAACTGATATCATAAAACTTCAAAGATTGCGAAGAGAGGGAACAGAGCAAGTATTGTTCTTGTAGTCCTAGAAGGAGCATAGCTATTATTTAAATGGGAAGGTGAAATTACGGCTTCAGTTTTGAATCACAAGTATTCAGGGAAAACTTTGAAAGTGAAAAATACTCCGTGATCAAGATTTTTGAAAATGGGGGTCTAAAATTAGGCCCCTGAATCCAAATTTTGGCACCTAATTAATAGGTCTGATTTTTACAAGTCCTCAGAATTCAGCAGCTTCCACAGAGACCTGTCAGGTTGTTTTAATTCATTGAATGGGTACTCAGCTCTTTTTTGGAAAATTAGATTACTAATGTGGGTGCCTAAATATAGACTCAGGAGCCTAATTTTAGGCATCCATTTAAAAAAAAATCTTGAGCCCGATTCTTGTATGCTGGGAATCCATAACCAAAACCACTTCTGTTAATCCCATCGCTAGCTCTTTGGCTGATCCCTTTTTAAGTAAAAATTGTCTTGCATAAGTGAGTAGGTACCAAACCTAGTGCCCTGCTGGTTACTTGGCTCTCCCTTTTCCCCCACTGGGCTATTCTGACTCCATTGAGCCATTTCAGTCTGAGTACCTCTACTTCCTCAAATCCAAATGAGTGACGAAGGCTGTTAATTCACTCTCGACTAAGCCTCCTTTAAGGTCATTTTCCAGATTCCTTCTTCCTGAGGTGCCTCAACAGGGAGGACCTATAGCCTTCCCCCTCCAGTTTGGGTTAACTTCAGTAAAAGCAAAGAGGAAAATTTGCAATACGTGTTAAGCATTCTACAAGCACAGTGGACCAAATTCACTCCTGAAGTAACTCCACTGTGAGCTGCACCAGGGAAAATTTTGGCCTAACTAGACCAGTCATTGTGCAAAGCACAGCTAGCTGGGCACTGAGCCTACATCCAGAGAATACTGACTCATCCAAAAATAAATCCCGATCTCTTTACTGCCAAGCGGTGCTTTCCCCTGTATTTTCTCCATCCATGTTTACATTGTACTGGATCTTTACTTTTATGTGTAAGGACTGTAGCAAATAAATATTAATAATAATGCCCTGCATTTCTGTGTTGAGTCTTATCCAAAAGGATCCCCAAAAACTTTGCCCATTGAAACTCAGCTGGTGATAAGTCAATGCTTCTGTGAAGCTACACCAGCTTAGGATCTGTGCACACATTCACCCATCACTAAAATGCAGTGACATGTGGGGTAAAAGACAGGAACTGTTCAGTGACACACCACAACTACACAATAACTGAGGACTGAAAATGGGGTTGGGCATGCCATGTCCAAATAAAATGGCGTGGGGGGGGAGGGGGTGGAATTTAAGTGGATGGAATGTAGTCATGCAACTGTGACCTGAGTACAAAGAATGAAATCCATCCTCTTAGTGTGTGGTGCTCAGGTGGTACAAAAGGGCCAGAATCTGAGTTCTAATGGCCAGCTGGGAAATCAGTTTGCATAGATAAACTCCCTATTGGTGTAAAACTGCTGTAGCTGGCTCCTGCAACCGCTGTCCACACACTCCCAATGTTGGAGGAGGAGGAAGAGAGCATGGCAGTGCAGAGCTCTACTATGCCTATGTCCACTTGCTTGGGGTCCATTTAAGGACCCTATTCCACTGGCATGTCCGCCCCTTAGCTTTGCTAAACCTTCTCAAGCTTAGAGGTCTAAACCATAACTGGCACCTTGATAGCCCTTCTCCTCGCCACCTCTCTGATTGCAGAAGGTCATCTGGCCAACGCCCCTATAACTGTGGAAAATGCAATGGATCATAAATAACTACAATTGGGCCACGATTTTGGGTTTTTTTTTTCTGTCTCCTCAAAGAAAACACCACACAGGTCAACTAACACACGTTTGCACAGGAAAGCCTCAAACTGAATGAACTCAGACTCAAAATTTGAAATGAAGTAGACTCTCTGGAAGATAAAGTGCACTGGCTGAGCAATGCAGAGAAACCTATCACTGTGCCAAGCTTCCAATAATTACCATTTCAGTTCAATGTACCGTAGGCTCTCTCTCTTAATCTTCTAAATAGGAAGTTTCGCAAGAAAATTTAAATTTCTCTCCAACTATCTGTTGCCTGAATGGTCTGGAAGATTTAAAACAAAAATTAATCATTTTCAAATTCTTGAACCTGCTGAGGGCAAGTCATCAGCTTCTCCTTAACCATTTTATAGAGACATATATCTCTGGGGATCACTTAGCAAGAAAATATTTTTTAAGTTTGCTCAAGGCCAATTTATCCCCGGCATTGAGTCTATTCAGCTGTAACTGCAAAAATAACTCGGATCCCTTCCTATAATTACTGCTGACTAACAGCACTTCAACCAACTGATCATCAAGAACTGAGCAGCCATATTTACTGTAAGCTAGGGGCATGATTCTTCTCACTTATACCAGTCTGTGTCAGTGTAACTCCATTAGCTTTGGTGAAGTTACTTACATTGGTGTATGTCCGGAATAAGAGGGGAATCAGACCTGGGAGGCCAGATCCTCCATAAGTATGAGTTTCCTTTATGGACTTTAATGGAACTATGCCAATTTACATCAGTCAAGGATTTGGCCTTAGATATTTTTTCTTGACCACTAGTGAAGAAGGGATTTATAAAGTTTTTACCTAGATCCTTATTTGCCCTGTCTTGTCATGAGGCATGGTTTATAAGGTGAATGTTGATGGTTCATTTTAGTGGCATAAAAATTCACCAAACACAGTTGAAGAATGTGAGAACCTATGAATACAGGGCTGATTTGGAACACACCTATGTTAGGGGGCTTATTCCTTCACCCATTTACTTCCCTGGTCCTTCTTGCATGAACAGAGCTCAACAATACCCGAAGTCCAGAGGTGCAAACAATTCGATGTTTATTGGGGTGAACTTCCAGCAAGCATGATTCCAGTTTCCTTCCTTAGTGTCCCCCTTCCCAGCTCTGACACCACAGAGCCTTACCTGTGTCCCTGTTCCCATTTCCCCCCCGCCCTTAGCAAAACATGATTCCAATTTCCCTACCCCCATTCCCTCTTCACATTTCCCCCTTACTTCCTGATTTACTGCAGACTATATAGTAAAACTTGAGTTCTGCTTAGCTATACCTTAACCTATCATTTTACTGAAATTTAACTAACCAATCCTAACATATTGTAACATGATTATTTAACCAATTATATCACACCACCTTAATTAGTTTACACCCAGCAAAATTAATTATACAGCAGACAGAAACAATCACAGAACCAGACAGAGACCATGCAAATAAACAATAGCAAACTGGGAACTATAATGACAAAATAATACAGAAGTGAGGATTTCCACATCCCAGCTATTGATAAGTGAGTTCTTGCCAGACAGGATGCTATCAAACTAAGTTTCTTTTTACTTTTTCTAGGCACTTCCCTTTCTCTGGAGACGATAGGCATTATCAGGACAGGATTGTATTCCTAACGCCCAATAGCACCTTCTTTCAATGTGACTAGTTTGGAATGTGAGGATGTGACCGTTTGCTTCCCAGCTTATGGCTGCCTCTGCTGCTTAGCCAAAGGCCTTAGCCTAAGAACAGGGCCTCAGACTGTCACAGTAAGAAAAGGCCTTATACAGTCAGACAGTGATTTTGATTCTTTCTTTTATACCTCTATAACTAGCTAAATGATAAGAATACACCTAAATTCTTAGAGTATAGGCCTTTACAGACAGGCCTGAATATTATATCCTAACAACCTACACCGTTTTTTTTCCAAAGAGGTTGGCACTTATCTATGGGTTATATAATTTTGAATGGTGGAGGACCAAACAGGATACTTCTGCTGGAAGATGTTGGGCCACCAGACCTAGAACTGGAATGATAGCAGGACATTGGGGCTCAGAGTGCCTCCATTGAAATCTAACCAGAATCTGGGTAAATGGGGGGAGGAGAGGGCTCTTAAAAACGCCTGAGTAACTCAGGTTTGAGCCAAAGACCATTTGAATCAAATGAAAGAGTTCCATTCACTTCAAAGCCCTCTGGATCACATTCTAGGACTCCTGACCGAATTCTCCAATTTCATAGTTCCAATGTATTACACCAAATGGTCTAGTGTGAAGGGGCTGGAGAGGTTTTGTATATAAGGTATAGCTCCCAAATTTGCAGTGGCTACTCGAATGACACTTTTGCAGGATTGAGTGAGTGAAGTGATCTTTTTTCTGATTCAGCCAGTCGCTGCCTTCTAATAACAGTACTTTAATTATGGCACTTCCATCCCAGGGTCACAAGAGGCTTTCATCTTCCTGTCAGGTACATCAGTATTAGTATACTCATTTTACAGATTGGTAAAGCTGAGGCATAGGGAGCTGATGTGGTGATTCTCCCCCACCCCACACCCAGGTCCCACCGCAAGCCAGTGGCAGAACTGGGAATGAAAGCCAGGAGACTTGACCTTCATCCTAAAGTCTTGTCCATTGCTACAACACCATTCTTTCTCTATTTGTCCCTGAAGTGTTTCCTTCCCTTTCCCTAATTTGTGCCTAATCTCTCTCCCATCTCTTTTTCTTAATGGTGGTTTCCCCTTTGCTATCATTTGGTTCTTTCCATCCCTTTCCTCTCCCTCATCCTTTTCCATGATCTTTTTCCAACAGTGGTCCAGTCTCCCTTTTAGTCCCATCTCTTCCTGAATTCCTTTGTAACCTCTCTGGTCCTGTCTCCCTCACAACATGGCTGCCCCTGTGGCTAGAATTCACCACTGCTTAGGGCCAAGAAGCAGCAGTGCTGGCCTATTCTTCCCCACTTCTTGCCCCACTGTGCTGCACAGAGTAAGACCCAGTGTAGGTGAGGGAGCTGCCAAAGGGAAGGGGGAAGAACGCTTGGCTGTCTACTAATAAACCTTGTGAGGAGCCATTAGAAGTGGGGAGGAAGAGCTGAAAGGGAAACCTTGCTCCCTGCCTGCTGCCCCACTCAGGAGCGACACTTCAGATGGCATGAGCTAGATAGTAACAGCAGGGGCGAATGTGTGACTTTCACTCCAGATTACAGCTGGTAAGGAATTTCCCACTGAAATGATTTTTTGACAGAATACTCTGCGAAAATTGAATTTTTCCATAGGAAAAACTATAATTTTGCAAAAATTGTTTTATTTTTCTGTCAGGAAAACAAAAACATTTAATTTTAGGTCAGTTCAGCATCAACCAAAATGGTTCAGTTTAACAAACTGAAAGAAACATTTAATTTGTCAGTCTGACATTAAACTGCAGTGGCCAAAGGTGCCACAGTGCTTCGTGCCCCCATTCTCTCCTATGGCTCCTTGGCCAGACTACATCTCCCATAATGCACCTTGGTCTCTCCTCTGACCAAGCTGCATCATGGGAGTTCCATGATCACAGTGCATCACAGCAGATGTAGCCCATAGTGGTTCTTTTTCAATCTGTGTGTGAAAAATCTTTCCCTATAAATGGCCCTGCTACTACATCCTAGCCTCTCTTCTTCTTGTTTCCTGACTCAGAGAGAGAGAAGGGGAAAGGATGTGCCCCAAATTCTCTTTTCATCCCAAATTAGCCCATTTTTTAGAGCTTTAAAATGGAAGTGGCGAATGAGGTATAGGGACCAGTCTTGTTTTGTCAGGGGATACATGAGACGACCTAAAAGAACTCTTCGCCAGCTCAAATTTCTGATGCTGTGTGTTATGTTATACTGAACTTTTTCCTGTCAGCATTTAATACAACATCCTTACATGACAGATGCAGACCAGAGGACTGAAAAGAGGGAAAATGTGTAGAATATTAAAGAGAGAGAATATTTTTCACTGTGGTGTGTGTTTTTCCTCCTCTTGTCTTTCATTCAACCCTATGCCTCAACAGGCATGCACTATGCTGGGCAGATAGATTGGTGTTGGCACATGGAGTACAGCTGTTTGTACATGGCAATCTGTTTTTTGCAGTATTTACTAGCTAGTCAGCAGCCAGACTGTAAATAGAACAAACAGTTGGAGGTGAAGAGTCAAGATCATGTATGGCTGTTTCACAGAAAGGGAGAGAGCATGTCTTTGACCTTTAGCGCTGGCGACGTTTTGTAACTTGCTTCAGAGGTGCTTCTTACTTAACAAAAATTACAGCAATGAGAAATTAGTGAGAAGGGGTCATTACAAAGGCCTAATTTATTCTTGTGTTATTGCTAAACATTCCATTGCATATTAATTTCTGTATGCGACTGTCCATCATTTACCCCAGGCTCTTGTCCTCTTCTTCCCGGCCATGTGCCATGGTTGACTCTGCTCATGCTCCTTATTTAAAGCATGCTGCATATAGTGCACCCTGTACTGAGGATTCATTTACCCTGTTTTACTGATCGCCTGAATTCAATCCAACTCAGGGAGAGCCAGTGCTTAAACTTTCCTCAGGGGCAAGTTATCTCATAACCTCCTAGTGCACGGTTTCTTGCAACTTCCTCAGAAATAGCTGGCGCAGGCCTCTGTCAAACACAGGATACTGGGCTAGATGGACCATTAGACTCATCCAATATAGCAGCTCCTATGTTTCTCAGGAGACTGGAGCTGAAGTCCAGAAGCCTTGCAATAAATTAGAGCTATTCAAACCATTTCGTAACAGTACAGAAGGTCTGTCTTTTCCCCAGAAATGTTTGCATTTTTCTACTTTGGTGTGGGGTTCATTTGTAAATATACACACTGTCTTTGGCCTTAATTTTCCTTTCCTGGTTACCTTTTTATCCCTTCCACATGTTGACACATGGCGGTTAACTTTTTTTTTTTAAACTCCAACACTTCAAGACGAAACTATACCCTGCAACTGATAACAGCTCTTCCTGTCTGCAACCACATTTTAGTCTAAAATGAATCTGAACAGCTTACAGACTCTGTAATTTTGAAAAATGAGGGTGGTGTTAATATGGTTAAAGCCACTCAAGAAAGCCATAGCCCTTTTTAGAAGAGTTGTATTGAACTTTCAGTTAAAACCCTAATGCATTTATAACTCAGACAAGGTCACAGTTTCCAGGTAGCCCAGGGCATGATGGGACTTCTCAGATGCAAAGCACTAAAGGGCTGTTAAACAAGCAGAAGAACCAAAGGAGTTTTTCCCATTTCTGTTCTTCAAGAAAAGGGAATGCGTATGCTGCCCAGTCCACAGAACATAATGCTTGCACACCTTGCAGGAGAATGGCCCTATCTTGTCTGGTTCCCAAAACAGCAGGGTAGAGTGGAATGCTGATAGCCACCAGGCCTCTTTCCTTCCCCAGAAGACAGCTAAAGATAAGGGAGGGATCTTATTAGGAGGGCAGGGTTAGTAAAACTCACTAGCTTAGTTATGGAAGCCATTGGATCTTGCCAACTTTCCATCTGTCTAATCTAAATGCTACGCCTATCACCATAGTATCTGAGTGTTTGGAGTGCTTCAGATTTGCTGGGTGGGGGTTGAATTTGGGCTTTCAGAAAGTCTTTAACAAGGTCCCTCACCAAAGACACTTAAGTAAAGTAAGGAGTCATAGGATAAGAGGGAAGGTCTTCTCATGGGTTAGTAACTGGTTAAAAGATAGGAAAAAAAGAGTATGAATAAATGTCCAGTTCTCACAGTGGAGAGAGGTAAATAGCAGTGTCCCCCAAAGATCTGTCCTGGGACCAGTACTGTTCAAAATATTCATAAATGATCTGGAAAAAGGGGTGAACATGGAGGAGGCAAAGTTTGCAGACAGTACAAAATTACTTGAGATAGTTAACTCCAAAGCTGACTGTGAAAAGTTACAAAGGGATCTTGCAGAACCAGGCAACTGGGCAGGAAACTGACAGATGAAATTCAGTGTTGATTGGAAAACATAATCCCAACTATTCAAGCAAAATGATGGGTTCTAAATTAGCTGTTAACTTCAAGTTCTCTTTCTTTAATGGTATCATGGATAATTCTCTGAAAAACATCTGCTCAATCTGTAGCAGCAGTCACAAAAACTAACACAATGTTAGGAGAAATTAGGAAAAGACTAGATAAGAAGAAAAAATATCATAATACCACTATATAAATCCATGGTATACCTCCACCTTGAATACTGCATCCAGTTCTGGTTGCCTCACCTCAAAAATATTAGAATTAGAAAAAGCACAGAGAAGGGCAGCAAAAATGATTAGGGGTAGGGAATAGCTTCCCCATGAAAATAGATCAAAAAGACTGGAACTGTTCAGCTTGGAAAAGAGATGACTAAGTGGGGATATGATAGAGGCCTATAAAATCATGAATGGTGTGGAGAAAGTGAATAAGAAAGTTATTTACTCCTTCATATAGCACACAAACAAGGGATCACCCCATGAAATTAATAGGCAACAGGTTTAAAACAAACATAAAAAAGTTCTTCTTCACAGAATGCACAGTCAACCTGTGGAACTCATTGCCAGGGGATATCATGAAGGCCAAAAGTATAACTGGGTTCAAAAAGCACTTAGATAAGTCCATGTAGGATAGAACCATCAATGCTTATTAGCCAAGATGGTCAGTGATACAACCCCATGCTCTGTGTGTCCCTTAACCTCTGACTTCTAGAAGCTGGGACTGGACAAGCAGGGATGGATCACTATATACATTGCCCTGTTCCGTTTTCTCCCTCTGAAGCATCTTGCACTGTTGGAAGGATACTGGGCTAGAGGGACTATTTGTCTGATCCAGTATGGCTGTTCGTATGATTTTTAGGTGACTTCAGAACTTTAAGTGAACCTCACAGCGGGCAAATGTATGTGAACTGAACTCTCTGTCAAAGCTTGCTGAAACAAGGTGAACCCAAGCTCGTGGTTTCCATGCAGCAATATTTTGCAGCTTCAGGTTACAAGAGTCATAAATTCTACGTACATATAATACCCTTGGTGTATAAACAGCATCAGAGAACAACTAGAGATTACTCGGAGATTAAATAGTGTTTAACAGTGAAATAAATTCCCTATTTCTTGGCAAACCTCTTGATGCTTGTCATGGCTTTTCTGCTGACTCTGTCTGCCGTGGAAGGTCAAGCAGGCTTAGGTAGCAGGGCAATAATAGAGTCCAAGAGTAATGCATTTCAGAGTTTGTGTCCATGTACTTTAGAAGTCAGAACCCACTGAGCATTTCAAAAGATCTAATAATGCATTACAGACGTACTTGTCCATAACTCTGTAGACTTTTGCAGTTTTGCTGGGCAGAATGTACATGGTTATCTATAGACTCAAAGGCTTTGAATTTTCAAGGCAGTAAACAGAGATTTAGCAACTATTCCCATCTGTGTCATCAGGAATCTGTCAAACCAGTGTGCACTGCTTTGAAAATACAGCTGCAGAGGCTGAGAGGAAGTGTTTAGTGATAAGGACACTGGACTGGGGGTCGAGATCTGGGTTCAGTTTTCAGTTTTGTCACAGAGACCCTGTATGACCTTGGTAAATCACTTAACCTCTCTGTTTAATGACAGGTTTCAGAGTAACAGCCGTGTTAGTCTGTATTCGCAAAAAGAAAAGGAGTACTTGTGGCACCTTAGAGACTAACCAATTTATTTGAGCATAAGCTTTCGTGAGCTACAGCTCACTTCATCGGATGCATACTGTGGAAACTGCAGAAGACATTATATACACAGAGACCATGAAACAATACCTCCTCCCACCCCTCTCTCCTGCTGGTAATAGCTTATCTAAAGTGATCACTCTCCTTACAATGTGTATGATGATCAAGTTGGGCCATTTCCAGCACAAATCCAGGTTTTCTCACCCTCCCCCCCCCCCCACAAACACACTCTCCTGCTGGTAATAGCCCATCCAAAGTGACCACTCTCTTTACAATGTGTATGATAATCAAGGTGGGCCATTTCCAGCACAAATTCAGGTTTTCTCACTCCCCACCCCCCCTCCAAAAACCACACACACAAACTCACTCTCCTGCTGGTAATAGCTTATCCAAAGTGACCACTCTCCTTACAATGTGTATGAAAATCAAGGTGGGCCATTTCCAGCACAAATCCAGGTTTTCTCACCGCACCCCCCAAAAAACACACACACACAAACTCACTCTCCTGCTGGTAATGGATTTGTGCTGGAAATGGCCCAACTTGATTATCATACACATTGTAAGGAGAGTGATCACTTTAGATAAGCTATTACCAGCAGGAGAGTGGGATGGGAGGAGGTATTGTTTCATGGTCTGTGTATATAATGTCTTCTGCAGTTTCTGCAGTATCCGATGAAGTGAGCTGTAGCTCACGAAAGCTTATTCTCAAATAAATTGGTTAGTCTCTAAGGTGCCACAAGTACTCCTTTTCTTTTAACCTCTCTGTGTCTCAGTTACCAAAGGTAAAATGGAGATGATAAACTTCCTTTATCCCACCCTTTGTCTGTCTTATCTACTTTAAGTGCAAGCTCTTTGCAGCACAGACCATCTCTTACTATGTGTGTCCCTGGTACCTCGCACAACAAGATCCCAATTTTGGTTAAGACCCCTAGATATTAATGATATATAAATAATAGTAAGCCATGTGTTGGCTATAATGCTGGTTGGGAAATGGAATTTATGTCCTTCATGAAGTTCTGAAATTTTTGGGAAAAACCTCATGCTGAATCTGTTTGAAAAGTCGAAAATGCAAAAATAGTTTGTGGAATGGAAATTCCAAAATATTTTGACTAGGAAACAGCAAAACTGAGATGTTTCATAATGTCAAAACAGTATCTACTATAACATATTTATAATTTTATAAATAAAAATTGTCAAAACAAAACAATCATAGTAATGAAACCAAAGAAGTAGAAATGAAACAAAAAATCAACATGAAATATTCCATTTGAATTTCAACATTTTTTCATTGTTTTGAATGGTATTGAAATGGACACTTTCCTGCAAAACATTTAGTTCTATGAAATAACATTTTCTGATAGAAAAATATTCTGTGGTTGTTGTTGGTTGTTGGGATTTTTTTTAACCTGTTCTCCTTGGCTGTAAGTGGAAAACATCCAAATACCTTCATACTATTTACTTCTTAGACACTGAGACCATGCCTCCAGAACAACTTGATATATCAAAAAACCCAGTCTCACCATACCAAAACCCTAGATCTAAACACCTCCAAATTTTCAGGAGATTCAGTATCCAAACCTGGCTTGGTATCTGGCATTCACAGTTCACCCGTTTTCCCACAATTGTCCAGAACAAACCCTGTATCCAAGCCCCCAGACATTTAGGACATAGGACTTTGAAATCCTGATTGACTTGGATCAATCTCTACTATTTAATTAATCCTGTCCCACATGTCCCTGCCCATACAAATTCATTGCATTATGTTTTTGTTTTTATCAGTGAAATCTGATAGTGATAAAATTCACTGTGCAAACCTCACTGCAACTTTCCATCCTAGGCACTTCACTGTTGTGATGGGGCCAAATTTACCATTCTATTGCAACCCCTTTATGCTGTTAATTGAAAGTCACTACAACCCTGATCCTGAAAGCAGCTCGATGCGAGCATACCCACTAAGAGTTGCTTGCAGGACTGGGGCCATAGTTTGCATTGTTTTTAGCATCCGAGCAGCTTAAACCCGTGGGGTTCTACGCTAAACCATACATGGCTGATATCATACTACATGTGTCTGAACTTCATGCTGTCTTTCACTTGTCCAGTACACTTCTGCCTTCAGCCTGATATGTGATGCCTGTCACTTTTCTGTTGATAGCTTTGGGGGCAGCAAATTTCCCTGTTCATCTTTGCCAAACTAAGGAGCAAAAATAACAGCACAGAATTCTCTGTGGGAATAAGAATTATTGGGGGGGGGGGGGAGGAAGGAAATAAAAGTTTGTGTTCTAACATTCAGTTTCTCTAACATTATTTTAGTACCAACCAATTTTGTGCCCGTCATTTAGCAAGGTGATTTAAAAATTGTTGCTTAGGATTTGAAACTGCAGCTTCAAGTGCATCTGTTTTGACTCTTGACCTGGTCCTGGAAGTTCCAGTTTCAGAAGCAGCAGATGTTCGTTTTAAAATATAACAAAATCAACAAAATCAACAAAGCAAGCCAGATCATCAGCTGGTGTAAATCACTATTATCTTCAGTGCAGCTATCCTAATTTACATCACCTGAAGATCTGGTTCAATATTTTGTGCCTTTCTAAAAAGAAGCAATATATGGAAAAGAAAATCAGATTTGTTTTTGGAGTATGAAATATTTAGATCGTTGACAGGACGGATTCCACAGTTAATATAGTCATTTTGCTTTGTAATTACGATGTGATGGTACTTCAAAACATACATAACTTCTTTTAAAAGACCTTTATTAAACTCTTTGAGCATTAAATGGATAATGGCAAACTCAGTTTCTGTGCATCAATTATGCACATCCCTCACTGGGATATACTACTCGGTCTTTGAATTCATATTTCTATTTTCCTCTTGTTTGTTAAATAATCACCCCAGTAACCAGTGCCTATATGGACAGGTAATTTCAAATCTTATTTGTATATCCATCATTTGATGTCTTATCCATTTTTTCCTCCTATATTACTAAGATGGCAATGCTGTCTAATGGGTAAAGAATTAGTGTATAAATGAAAGAAGAATGAAATCAGGACTGTTGAGTTGTATTCTCAACTCTGTTACATTAGTAGGCTCAGAGAGTCAGTATCTTGATGCATCCGATGAAGTGAGCTGTAGCTCACGAAAGCTTATGCTCAAATAAATTTGTTCGTCTCTAAGGTGCCACAAGTACTCCTTTTCTTCTTGCGAATACATACTTTTCAGAGTAACAGACATGTTAGTATCTTCTTTGTGCTTTAGTTTATACTTCTATGAAATGGATTTAATATCACTTACATATCCTACAGGGTCCAATTCATTAATGTCTGAACACAATTTAAGGTCCTCGGATGAAGGATTCTACACATGGTAGTATTTTCCAAGATTGTGTTTGTGCAGCCAGTATTCTTTTAATAGGTTCTGTCTCATCTTTTTGTATTGTACTACAGTTCTAATATACTATATTCTAAGGACAAAAAAGTACAGTAATACTGTCCGTATGCAGGAATCACTTTGCCAGGGCACTTTTTTGTCTAATAAGTTAATGTAAAGTTGAATTACATGCTCTAATCTTTATTCTGCTCGGCCTGTGGTTATGACCCAGGTTGACCTCTCTCCATTACCAATTCTATTTAGTTCTCTATTAGAATTCTACACTGGATTCTCATCCTTTGTACTGTTTGATCTGTGGATTCTTTTTGTGTTTTAAATCTGTTTCTAATTTCAGTCTTGGGTTTCCTATGTTAATTACAAGTACACTGTGCATAGGAAGTGCAGAATGATTGCCTTTCAAAGATACTTCATCCTCACATTGGCAATGTCATCTTTGACATGTTAATGTTTTTAGGAATAGTCTCCAGCTAGATAGGGAACCGCACTGCTTGTGTGAGAGGAAGAGGTGCTTGAAGGACAAATCAAAAGCCCTTTTCATTCAGATTAGTTGAGCATTGATTATCAAAAACTCGTCTCCCTCAGAAATCTGCTTCAGAACAAAGTGAGGTAGGATAGTAACAATAATTGTATCAGATCCTTTGACGTTCTGATATTCCATAGCAACTTCACAACTAGTCCAATTACAGCGGTGGTCTACCTGAAAAAGAATGACTCGCTCTAATCCAATAGGGATATTGCAATGAGACAGTAGACGACTGCATTAGAAGGGCATAGGACATGACCAAGTTTCTTCCACTGATATCCTCTCAGTGGAGGACAATGGAAAACAGTTTCTCCAAGATCAATGGCAATCCTGGGAGAAAAAGTAGCTATCATGCATGCATAATAGTAATCCAATATCTTTATCATATAAAAATTAAGCTTGTTCATCTCTCGACGTAAATGCAAGATCATTCCCTATACCAATAACTATGGGCTGTATTGCCCCTTTGCAGAAAGCCCTGCATATGGAGCAGTGTGCATGCTCCAAAAGGGAATCGTAGCTCAGACTCACAATTTCTTCCCTGTTCTTCCATTGCTCTTGGAAGAAATAATTGGCTACTGGTCCTGACCACTAGAGATTACTGCTGGCTGGTGCATTGGAGAGGATGAAGCCAATTCCCTAAGCACCTGTGTTTGTGTGTAGGAAATATCTGGCTCATAGTCCCTTGTTCTCCCAACTCAGAAGTTGCCCCAAACAGAAAAGTTGATAATTCCCTAATCAAAAAAATACTTCACAAATATGGGAAAACTGAGGTTGGATTAATAAATTACAAAGTATTTATTGAATAATCATGTTAGTTGATTATATTGGCAGCAATTTTTGAAACCAAATTGCTTCTGTTACTTTGTCCTTTTTTTATTGAGAGATACTTAGCTGCAAGTGAGACTATAATAAGCCGTCAGCAGATAATTCTGTGCAAACACTGGGACCTTATTTCCAAGAGCGATTTATCACTGAGAACAGCAAAAAAATAAAGCCTGAGGATTCTAGTCAGTTTCTGGTTGCATTTCTGAGCACACATAGCATCCATTTTCCAACTGCAGATCTTGTGCAGGTGTGTTCACCTGATGGAAAAGCTGCATAGTACTCGTCAAAAATAATCTCTGTCATGCATGACCATGCAGTCCAATATAAAGCTCCCTGAGTTCAATGGAAAAATGCCTATTGCGGTAAAGCACGACCAACCGTTTAGTGGAGCAGGGATTAAATAACTGGCACAGTGATCTCTCCTTTTTTAGCTATGCAAGGGGCTTGCACAGGTATTATGTACATAAGGTAATGTTCATTGTGATCACTGACAGATAGTCTCTCCATTACTGGATAGTGCACAGGAAAGGATATTAGAAATGTGGAGAGAATTGTCAATCCAAACTTTTCTCTTGGTGGCAATCCTAGAATTGACATTTCTGCTGCCTCGCATATCTGCTACCTACACATCTTCAACTGTTGATGGCACACTCTGTTCTGGCCACATGCCAAAACAGAGCAACTAGTTCCAGTGCCCCAACTATAAACATTTTTATTATTAGCACTTACATAATGCTTTTAATCTTTAAAGCACTTTACAAACAACCATTAATCCTCACGACTCTCCTGGGAGAGAGATGAATGGTCTGTATTGCAAAGGTTCAGGCCTGGTCTACACTACGGAGCTAAGTCAACCTAAGTTATGCAACTCCAGTTACGTGAATAACTCTCCCGTCGACTTACCTTACATGTCTCATTCTAGTGGATTACCAGAGTTGACAGAGTGATCTGCGGTCAATTTAGCAGGTCAAGTGAAGACCCACTAAATCGACCCTGGGTGGATTGATCGCGGCAGGGTTGATCCATGGTAAGTGTAGAAATACCCTCATTCTGAGCACCTGTGAAAATTAACTCATAAGTGGCTTGGCTAAAAGCTACAAAGACGGTCACTGTCTGAGTCAGGATTAGAACTCAGGAGTTCCTGAGTCCCAGGACTATGTTCAGGCCACTGACCTATGTCTCTTGGGGAAAGCAAAAGTAACTTTGTTACCTGTTGTATACTAGTGTGAAGGACTGATCAAAAAGCTCTGGATTTGGAATAAAGTTGCTTTGCTATTCTGGTGGGAGAGAATTGAGCACAGCTAGAAGAAAACATTTAGATACTCTGTTTAAATTGAACGACATACCACAGGTGCACTTTCTTAAGACCCATATGTAACCAACATTAAGATTAATGAAAGATTCATGTTACAAATAAATAGTGAATAGCAGCTGAACATGAATAGTTGAAGACCGTTCCCCTTATAACCCTTCCCAGCCCACAAGTTTTCTATAATGTTTATTTCCATGGTAATTCACTGATTGGTGTGGATTTGTCAGTTTTTACCTTCACATTTGTTTTCTGTTAGCTAATTCTTTGTTAACGCTCGATAGCTGCAACATATACTGATTTGCTGACCTTCGGTATTGTACTGAACACAAGATAAATACACTATAGATCTTGCTTTCATTTTAAGTTGTTGTATTACTGTCGCTTTCTTTGGGGCTGATCCTATAGTCCTTACATCAAATTCCTGTTGAAGTCAACGGAAATGGTGATTGCAGGACAGGGCCCATTAGTTGACTTCATCCCACAGTCCCACACAAGGCAGGGGGTGATTTTCACAGCTGTCTGCAACGTTAGAGACAAGGCAATGATAAACTCTTCAGTACCCTTGCTCTGGAGCAGTCACACAGGTAAAGCTCCCATTGGGCCCAATGGTAGCTTTGCTTGAGAAAGGGGCTATAGGATAAGGTCCTAAGTAATTAGATATCTAGTTGTGAAAGAACAGAGAAAAATAGGTACATATATTGTTTGGTCAGTTTTGTTTTTGCTCAGAGATCAGAGGCTTTAGAGCTCGTAGGTATATTTTACAATTTTCATGCTAATTTAGAAAAAATCATAGCAGGTATATTTTGAGTTTTTATATAATATTTGGTGTCAAATGCTTTCCCTGGGGGAGAGCTAAAATTGAAATAAATTATGTACATTTTATAGTGGAAAACATTACTAGGCTTCAGGGAAGAGTAAATATTGTTTGACCATGAGGATTACTAGAATTCTTATCATCTTTCTTAGATATTCTACCAAAGTATGTAACTTCCTGATTTTAGGGTTCAGTTCTGCCACATACTGAACATTCTGGTCCGGATCATCTCAAGCACATGCTTAACTTTATGTGGTGCCTTTATCTTTAATGGTACTACTTGTATATTTAAAGTTAAGCTATTGCTTAAGTGCTTTGCTGGATTGGGGTGAAAGTTGTATGCATCTGGTTGAATCAAGTCTTTACACATTTATCAGAAGGAATAATTAAATCTTCAAAATTGATGGGAAGGTAAATAATGATTGGCTTGTTTTCTGCTGTGTCGTAAGTTGCTTGATTCTGTCTAAATCACAGTAATTAAAAATAATAATAATGTAAGGTATATTTAGTAGAGAATGTCCAGGAACTGCAGCTCTGCAAGTCTGGTCTGGAAAGCAAATTGATTATTTTGGTAGAACTGCATGTTCTCTGAAAGCCAGTATTGGCAGGATGCTTCCTCTTAGGCCTTTTGGAATCAGCAGTGTTTTCCGTTTTCCCTTTATGAGTGGAGGTTTTCAGGTTTAAACACCATCCCATGTTATGCTGATATTAATTCTGGAGCTGAGGAAGCCATGTTCAGAGCTGGATCTTTCTCAGGTTCAGAACAGTCTTCGATTCTAAAGCTGGATCAGCTCTATAGTACTGCTTTCACTTTGGATGTGAAGGAACCAAAATCCTGCAAGCTAATTTTTTATGAGATTTCTACTGAACTGGGCTAGGAATCTCATAAGATCAATTATTCTCACAAGATTTCTGAATCCAACCAGAGGATCCCTTCTAATTTTGGATCTGCCCTTGAACCAGAACTGTAGTAGGGATAATACTGGACTTGGTGATTCAGTTCCAGTCCTCCCTGAAATTAAATGGGTTTGGATTTGAGGTTCAGGATTATTTTTGGCCTATCTCTAATTAAAACAAGAAAGTGGATTTTCTTTTTGTAATAAAGGAATCGAATTAAATCCCTTTTCAGTTAGGTCATGACAGTTACAATTCCCAGTGTCTTATCTCTGATGACCTGCTCTACACTTCAGAATTAGATCCATTTAGCTACATCAGGACTGTGATTTCACATCTCGAGCGCTGTAGTTAGGCTGAACTCATCCCACCCACCTCTCATGTACACACAACTAGGTGGATGGAAGAATTCTTCTGTTGACCTAGCTATCGCCTCTCAGAGAGGTGGATTAACTACATCAGTAGGAAAACCTCTTCTGGAGATGTAGGAACATCTACGTTACAGTGGTGTACCTGCAGCTGTGCCACGATAGCGCTTATAGTATCGATGTAGCCTAATTTAGGGTTTATCTACACGGGGATATGCAGGACAATTAATCCAAATTAACTAGTGGTGTTCATTTAAAGCAGGTTAATTAAATGGCATTTAAACCCCTATGTGGACATTCTCATTCAGAATTAAAGTAGCCTAAATTCGGTTTAGTTTCATTCACAAAGAACTGACATGCTAACCATATAAACTGAAGATGTTGTTGTTATGTAGTGATATCCCAGACTATCCTAATTGCAGACCTTGTTAACTCTTTAACACTTTTAGTATTATGAGAATTCGAGACTAATAAAAAGGATTATTTTGGTTGCACTCATGAAACAATTGACTCAAGAAATGAAGAAACTGAGTACATTAAAGCATCAAATTTAAATAGCATTTATATGACTCCAGAAGGGAGGACTGGAGCTGGATGGTCATTTAGAGCCTAAATGTCTAGGGTAGATGGTATCCTATGAACCGTTAAAAAGGTTTATTTAATGGTTTGGCAAGTTGTGAACATTCTAAAAATAATAATATTATGTGGAGTGAGGGTTGGCATGAAATCAAAACCAGTGGAGGAAAATGAAGCTTAAGTTTTACCTTTTACAGTCTCTTAAAAGCAATAAATGTGTGACAATATTATTGAGTCTCAGTATCAGTGATTTTCATTATGTAATAATAAATAAAATCATCTCAAAACATAACACTGGCATTTCTGTCCATAAGAATAGGCATATTTGCACAGAAGTACAGCAGATGTCCCTGGAGATGGGACTGAATCCCAAATCCAGCTGATCCCATGGTACAAAATGTGTGAAATTTCAGATCACAATCCAACTGTACTGTCTAGGCCCATCTCTAGGCCGGGATTTGCAGTGGCGACAAAGGGAGTCAGGTACCCAACTTCCGTTATGCACCTTTTATAAAGTTCACCTCTCATGAGACTAGGGGTGAAGTCCTGGCCCCATTAAGGTCACTGGGAGTATTGTCATTGAAGCTGATGGAGCCAGGATTTCACCCTCATCCTGGGATTCTGAAAGACACAGAATACAGAGCTTATCAAAACAAACCTATGATGAAAAATCTCATCTTAAATATATACACGACAAAAGGAATAAATCTGTGTGTAGTGTCCTGGAGGCCTGGTTAATTCTGGCAGAGTGTTCATTGAATTTAGGACTACAAGATTAGAGGCCATAGAGAAGAAAATTTCCTGTAACCTGGCCTTTGTGGAAAAGAGTTCTGCTATGCATAGATATAGACCTGTTGTACGTTAAGTGTTTCCTTAGGATCATCTCCGACTTGTCTACAATGTACAATGGCTTGTTTTTTTCCCTCTCCAAATCCATTTTGACTATCTTAAGTCAGTTTTCCTAAGCATGGCCACAGTTCTATAACTCCTAACACTTACAGGAATCCAGCTTCCTTTACAGGCTACTTACAGCACTACACAGCTTACATTTATGACTACATTTTCAAAAGTAGCCTCTAATTTTCAGTGCTTCAGTTTTGGGTGCATGATGTTAGACATTTAGGCCTTGACTGTCAGAAGTTCTCAGCACCTACAGT
Source organism: Caretta caretta (assembly GCF_965140235.1). Lineage (NCBI taxonomy): Eukaryota > Metazoa > Chordata > Testudines > Cheloniidae > Caretta > Caretta caretta. Next base: position 27,703,887 of record NC_134211.1, read on the forward strand.
CCCCACCAAAGTTAATGGGAGCTGTGAGGGCACAGCACATCTTGCAACAAGGCTCTAGGGACAATTTTTTTTCCCCCCAAATTTGGTGCTGAAGGTTAGATAACTAAATCCATACTTCAGCATCTAAATGAAAGTGGCCTGATTTTCAAAGGAGTTGAGCACCCACAAAACTCACTGACATCAATAGGAGCTGCAGGTGCTCCTTGGAAAATAAAGCTACCTTTTATTTAGGTACCAATGTACTTATATTGCATCAACAGGGGAATCTCAAGTCGGAGTAGAGAGATTATTTTACCTCTGTGTTTGGCACTGGTATGACCACTGCTGGAATACTGTATCCAGTTCTGGTGCCCATGATTCAAGAAGGATGTTGCTAAATTGGAGAGGGTTCAGAGAAGAGCCACGAGAATGATTAGAAGCTCAGAAAACATGATAGTGATAGTTGAGGAGCTCAATCTATTTAGCTTAACAATGGGAAGGTTAAGTGTGACTTGATTACAGTCTATAAGTACCTATTTGGAAACAAATATTTGGTAATGGGCTCTTCAATCTAGCAGAAAAGTGTATAACACAATCCAATGACTGGGAGCCAAAGCTAGATGAACTCAGACAGGAAATAAGGCGTAAAGTTTTGAAGGGTGAGAGTAGTTAACCATTGGAACAATTTCTAAGGGTTGTGATGGATTCTATATCACTGACCATTTTAAATCAAGATTGGATGTTTTTCTAAAAGAGATGATCTAGAAATTATTTGGGGGAAATTCTGTGGCCTGTGTTACGCGGGAGGTCCCATGAGATGATCACATCAGTCCTTTATGGTCTTGGAATCTATGAATATGAATTTTGGTTCCTCCCACAGGGTGACTGACCCTTTAAGGTAGTGATGGGTTCAGCCCCACCTGTGATGGATTATCTGCCTTCCAGATGAGGCTGCAGGACTAAATGGGGCACATCTAGCCCTTTTAAAAGACCTGGAAAAGCTCAGTTTAGAGGACAGGAACTACAGGAAGTGGGTTGGGTTTCTGTGGTAGGTCCTGGAGCACAGTGACTCCCAGGCTGGAGGAGAACTGGGGAGAGTTGCAAGGAGCAGAAAGACTCCCACAGAAGTCTTAGGTTAGTGGAAGATTCTTTAGAGCCCAGGGCAGGAGTCTGCAGAGGGCTGAGCCCAGAAGGGGTGGTAGAGTGTGTGTGGAAAGGATGGACGGGCCCTCAGGGAAGAGGGGCTGTGCCTGGTCTGAGACTGGGGACAAGATTCTTTTGCATTTGGGGTTTTGTTTGGACTTTAATTCCCCAGAAGAAGTGGACTCTTATGTGACTCAGCCTGAGATCTAAGTCACCTCAGCAACTGAACATGCTGAAAGCTGTGGATGGTGTTGAAGGCCCAAGAGAGAAACTGAGGCAGAGTGTCTGCAGTAGCCTGTCATGCCACAATGGGGTGCGCTCAGAGTCTGCATCCTACTGCATACTTAAATTTACGTATCTAGGCTTAGAATTTTGGCCTGGGTGTCAAAAGCGGGGTACCTAAAAACTGAGACTTGCAAAATTAAAGGCTGGTTTTGAAACATTGTGGCTTAATTTCTGCTCAGCTTTCTTATTTAACAACAAGACTGTTTCCGAAAAATTATAGTGAAAGCAGGCCCTGGCATCCAGGGGAAGGCTGTAAAACATTTCCCACCTTCAGACCTTGAGATCCAGCAAAGCACAAATATGGGTATCACTGTAAGAACTCAGTGACTACTCACAAGCATAAAGTTATGCGAGTGCTCTCCTGGATCAAGGTTCTTATTCTTTCTACTCTAGTGCAACTGCTCAGTGAAGGCATTTGTAATGCCTTTGTATAAGTTGCCGTTTTCTAGTCCCCTTTTTAACAGTCACAAGCTGATTTCTTTTCAAAGATGAGTAACAATTGGCCTTAAATTTCATGTGGACATTGGGAGCTTTTCACAAGTTTTTCATTCTAAAGGAATACATTGAAGACTTTACAAAAAGAAAAGGAGTACTTGTGGCACCTTAGAGACTAACCAATTTATTTGAGCATGAGCTTTCGTGAGCCACAGCTCACTTCTGATGAAGTGAGCTGTGGCTCACGAAAGCTCATGCTCAAATAAATTGGTTAGTCTCTAAGGTGCCACAAGTACTCCTTTTCTTTTTGCGAATACAGACTAACACAGCTGTTCCTCTGAAACCTGTCATTGAAGACTTTGTTTTAGAACCCCAGGACAATTGGCTCAGTGATTTTCCTTGTTGGTCATGGTATCTTCAGTAATCATTATTTAGTATTTAAAATGGTTCATAAGGTCAGAGAGGCCTTGTTATTTCATTAGAATGAAACTAAGACTACAGATAAGTCATTAAGGAGGCTATAAATCCCTATGCTTGTGTGTGTGTTTTAACAATGATTTGTAGTAAGCTCAGCATAATCTCTTTAAAATTTTAAGTAGAGTAAATAGGAACTACACTGGACACTTCACATTTCAGGAGAGTTTCCAGATTGACGTCAGTGGTGTTATGTTAGGCATGAATTTGGCCCACTTTGTTATGGAGTATAGAATGATAAAATGTAAGAGGAAAAAAAGATCTTGGACTTGATTCTGATTTCACTGTGAATCAGCAAAGCACTCATCTAAAATTAATGGAGTTACACTGCTGTAAAAGTGATCTAAGAACAGATTTAGACCCAGCATCTCCAAATTATAATCGCTAATAGCAAACCGCATATAAGATTCACAGAAATAATCTCCTTTTAATTACCTGCCCTCCAGTACCATTTTGCTGCGTTTTTGATCACATTGTTCATTGGAATGGCACTCTAAATAGTGGTGTATGTTGTAAACATAAATATCTAACAATTTACCAAATACAAGAATAGTGCAGGAAGTACGGATGTTGTCTAATAGCCTTATCATGCCATTGCCACACATATAAACAAATGAAAAATTAGCATGAAGCCTGAATTCAGGATTGGGCCATATCCATGAGAAAGAACATAGGATCGAAATAGATTACAACATTTTCTACTGTTGGAAATGAACATGTGTGTGAAAATGATACAATCAATTTCCTTGCAAGGTTACAAAATATTTAGAATGCTAAAAATGCACTTTTCCAACAGCCTTCTTAAAATGCTTACTTTTAACCCAATTGAATTGGTTTTCTTAGCTATAATTTTGAACCTGGTCGTATTGTCATTAGACTTATTATGTGAATACTCTGTCTGGTCTGGTGAAATGGGCTTATTTTTGAATATCAGTGTTCTTATTTGGCTGTTAACAAGCAGTCAACTTCTGTGAATTAGGGGGAGCAGACATGGACGTGTTGAAGCTACAAGTTAAGACGTGGTCCCAAGACCACCTGAAATGTATTGCTGGATTTTCAATGGTGGCTTATACCCAATTAGTCCTCTTTCATATTAAATGGGCACCATTAAAATACAATATTCCTTGTTCCTTGGTTTTGCAGCTTGGAACCCCTCTGCACTTAGAATACCATAGGTGCTCTTGTGATCACTGCAGAGTGTCAATGCCAAGAATGAAGTCCTGGCCCCATTGGGTAGGTCTACACGGCAATGTAAGCCCAGGGTTAGTGGGACTTGAATCAGCTGACCCGTGTTAGAGAGCCAGAGGCAATGCATGGAGAGAGGGTATGGGGGGTCATGTGCCTACCCAGATTTGCTGTTTGGGTTGGACTGAGCATGCTCAGTAACACTGCTGAAGCTGCTGCCCTCACTAGCTGCAGATACAGGTTGTCTCTGTAGAGAACCCCAGGCTTGAGCATCTTCATTATATTTTAACCATGTGTTAAGACTTTTCTAACCTGTGCTCAAACCTAGGGCTCTGGCATCCACATTGCTGTGTGCAGACCTGAGTCACAGTAACCATATCACAGAGTCCATAGCACCCCTTGCCCCCCCAAATTGTGGCTGCTCTAGCCTTAGGGAAAACTTTCCTGCCCACCGTGTATATTACCAAGAAGCAGCTCATTTTGCAAAAGGCTTCATCTGTTCGCTCTCCATTGCAAACCTAGGCGGCTCTCTGATAGTGTGCTTGCAGAGAGAATGGGTTAACGCTGGCCTGACCTGTGGCCATTTGCAAAGAGGGCATGGCTTCCATTTTCAGTAGAGTGGATTGCAGATTGTTAGGATAGAGAGGACTAAGGAAGTTATCCCATGGAATTGTGGGATACTTCCTTCTGACTCCTAGGACCTGAGTCAAACGAGGTTGCATCTATACTGAAAAGCAGTAGGGCTTGGAGCCTGGGTCCTGGTTTAATTTGAGCTCAGACCTTCCAGCCCTGCAGGGTCCTGGGACCCTGGGTTAGCACAATTGTAGTGTAGAGGCAAGGGGGGTGAGGCTTGAGCCTGAGCTCAAGCATGTTCTTACTTTACAGCATAGACATATCCACTGAAGTCAATGGGAGTTTTGCTGTTGAATTCAGTGGAGTGAGGATTTCATCCCAATTGGCTAGTAATTAAATCACTTTATGAAAGTCCCAGATCTGCCACTGATAAAATTCCACAGGTGATAATTCTGCTCCATAATTGCTATGAAAATGGAATGATGTTTACTGCATTAAAACTGGCATATCTCACGTGAACGATGCTGTAATTTTTAGCGAAGTATAGAAAAACACAGCATTTCCACTGGCCCTGAGTGTTCCATGCCCATAACCTTCTGCAGCAGTCCAGTTCTTATGCAGGATGTCTGAGAAATTGAGTCATTTTTAAGATGTTAAATGAACCTGGCTGGAATTAATCTGAATGTAGCATTTTCCACCTTCCACTTCTGGAAAACACTTCTCAGCTCACACTCTAGGCCTCCTGTAGTATCACTGAGAGATAGGCATGTTAGAAATGCCATAGAGAGGAAGAAATTGGGGTAGCAGGAAAAAAGTATTTGGCTACAAATAAAATTTGTACTCTTACAGCCCCAGAAATACTGTTAGCTTTCTATCTGAATAAGTGTGCTATCCCCACTTAGCTTCCCAAAGGACATTGCCCATATTTTCCATTGGATGCATCTGATGAAGCGAGCTGTAGCTCACGAAAGCTTGTGCTCAAATAAATTTGTTAGTCTTTAAGGTGCCACAAGTACTCCTGTTCTTTTTACGGATACAGACTAATATGGCTGCTACTCTGAAACAAGACTCCCCAGTAACAATGGGTGGGGGAGTCTCAGTTGCTATTTATTCTTTTACTTCTGACATTTTTACAAGATGATCAACTACTCTCCTCTCCTTCTCTGATGTTCAGGAGATGAGGAGGGATCAGTCAGTCCACTCTCCATACTGCTCCTTTGGAGGGCCAGCAAGTAGGTCCATTCTTGCCAAACCCATCTGATAAGGATCTGGGGTTCTGGGGACTAGCTGGCCAGGTCATCCCCACCCCCATCCTGTATCTGTGGGACCAGAATATTCACTGTTGGGTCTTGAGTGCTGCCATTGTCCCTTTAAACCTCAAACTGAGATTGTAACCCACGTTGGACCAATGCCCCATTGCACTTTGGAGCCATCACAAAGCAGATATCTGAAACTAAAGCCAACTAAAACAGTGTTTCTGAGTGAGTCACTGCCCCTACATTTAGTAATGATACCGAGCAACACTGGAGGGAGAAGGAATTTGCTCCTCAGTCAAATGCTACTGTCAGTGACCCCTTTTGAAACCCTTTAAACTAGAAGTGGATATCTTAAAAAGACTATTCCATTCTGCTAATGTTTGGAGAGGAAGAATTGTACAGATAAATTGGTTCTGAAAAGCAATATGGCTACATCGTGGCTTTTTGCTGAGGAAATTGGCTAATTACTAAACAGGACAACAAGCCTCATTGAATTAGAATGAAATTAAACTGCCCTGGTTCACTCTGACTAGACATATTTTAGATTATGCTATTTTATTGGGGGTGAGAGTAGGTAAGCGAGCAAAGAACATCTTTCTCATTCTATTTTTTCCCCTTTGTATTTATTTACAAGCCCTATGAGAGGAAGAACGGTTTGAGTCTTGTGCTGTTCAGTGTCACCTTTCTATTAAATCTGGCTGCATTTTGCCTTAAATATTACAACACAATAAGAGGCCTATACTATCATTTTCCTCACAAAGTAAATAAAAGGTTTCTTGCTACCCAGTGGGTCATCTCATTTTCTCCCAGCAGTTCATAAAGCTGCTGCATGTAGCAAAAAGTGTTCTTGCTGTATTGACTTGTTTGTCATAAAAAATTAATCACTTCCCCTTTGATGAAGGGTGATAAATAATGACCCTCAAAGTGTTCTGTGGTCTCAAGTGTACTCAATGCTCTCAGCTTTTACTGGAGGAATTGAATGGGGTATCTGTAGGTCATGATTGCACACTGGTATCATAGGAACAAAGCTTTCTGTTGAACAGTTTCACCTAGAATAAAAACAGTAAACCCACAGTATGTTTGAGTAACCTTGGCAGAAGGGCTGAGTGTAACAAAATTGTCCTAACTCCCCGCCCCCACCCCTCTTTCTCACACACACACACAGAGACACACACACACACTTACACACTTTACATACAGAAGCCTGGTGCATTTTGCTGCCAACCCAGGCAAATTAGGTACAGAAATCCATGTGCAAAATACATGAAATCTCATTGTACCTAACTTTCATGAGAGTCCATGACCAATTGGAACATGGCCCATGCAAATGCAGCCAGTTATTTGCACTCACACTTATTCAGTTTGCACATGCGATTGAAATAATTGCACATATCTGTTAGGCATGTAGCTGTATGTCTACACTATTGGAAAATCAGGCTCATGATTTCATATCACTATCAACTATAGTCAAATACATTTTTGAAGTATTGGCCCATTGCAATATTCCTCTGCTCGTTTAAAACCCTCCAAAGTCTTATAGACAATGTCTGTAAGATAGATTGGAAAATCTACTCCCTTTCCTGTTATCCTAGCCCTGGCCTGTTTTCTGTTGCTCCATGTAATATATTGGTATGAGAACCATTTCCTCTGCATCTCCTGTCATTTGGATCCACCATCCTGAATCTGTGTCTGTCTTTCCATTTCATTTCAAAGCTCAGCTGCAAAATCTCTTTGTACCTTGTCTAGAATCATAGAATCATAGAATATCAGGGTTGGAAGGGACCTCAGGAGGTCATCTAGTCCAACCCCCTGCTCAAAAGCAGGACCCATACCCAATTAAATCATCCCAGCCAGGGCTTTGTCAAGCCTGACCTTAAAAACTTCTAAGGAAGGAGATTCCACCACCTCCTTAGGCAACGCATTCCAGTGTTTAGTTCTCTCCAGTCTATAGTTCTCTTTTTTTCTTTTCCCCATCTGCCTGCATTTTTACGTTGCTTTAATTCCATAAAGCACTTTCTAAGACAATTTATTAAAGATACTATGCAAAACAATTGATAGATATTGTGACTGTCTGTTGTCAAAGGGCAAAATTCTCCTTTCAGGTCTGCTCACTAGGACAGCAGCCCATTATTCTGCTCTTCCTACTTGTGTGGAATGTCCACTGATGGCATAGAGTTCTGCATAGAATCATAGGACTGGAAGGGACCTCGAGAGGTCCTCTAGTTCAGTCCCCTGCACTCATGGCAGGACTAAGTATTATCTAGACCATCCCTGACAGGTGTTTGTCTAACCTGCTCTTAAAAATCTCCAATGATGGAGATTCCACAACCTCCTTAGGCAATTTATTCCAGTGCTTAACCACCCTGACAGTTAGAAAGTTTTTCCTACTGTCTAGCCTAAACCTCCCTTGCTGCAATGTAAGCCCATTGCTTCTTGTCCTATCCTCTGAGGTTAAGAAGAACAATTCTTCTCCCTCCTTCTTATAACAACCTTTTATGTACTTGAAAATGGTTATTATGTTCCCTCTCAGTCCTCTCTTTTCCAGACTAAACAAACCCAATTTTTTCAATCTTCCCTCATAGGTCATGTTTTCTAGACCTTTAATCATTTTTTGTTGCTCTTCTCTAGACTTTCTCCAATTTGTCCACATCTTTCCTGAAATGTGGTGCCCAGAATTGGACACAATACTCCAGTTGAGGCCTAATCCGCACAGAGTAGAGTGGAAGAATTACTTCTCATGTCTTGCTTGCAACACTCCTGCTTATACACCCCAGAATGAAGTTTTCTTTTTTTGCAACAGTGTTACACTGTTGACTCATATTTAGCTTGTGGTCCACTATGACCACCAGATCCCTTTCGGCAGTACTCCTTCATAGGCAGTCATTTCCCATTTTGTATTTGTGCAACTGATTGTTCCTGCTTAAATGGAGAACTTTGCATTTGTACTATTTACTTCAGACCATTTCTCCAGTTTGTCCAGATCATTTTGAATTTTAATCCTATCCTCCAAAGCACTTGCAACCCATCCCAGCTTGTTATCGTCCACAAACTTTATAAGTGCACTCTCTATGCCATTATCTAAATCATGTGTATGAAGAGCAGAATACCGAAGTTGAGCTCTGTGTATCTCTGAGAGGAAACTTTAGTCTTAAAGTGGTAATATGTATAATCTTGTCTAGTGTCTGTCTGGATGACTGTTTAAAAAACAGAACAAATCTTTTTGGTGTTTGTGTAATGAGCTACGTATTTTATATGGAGGAACTGCATAACGGATTAGGAGTGAGAATGCTGTAGGTGTCGTATTAGAGTGATCTTTACGAAGGGGCATTATAGAGAGGAAAAATCTAAATGTAAAATATCCAATTATTATTTAAACAGCTCTGTGCAGAATGTGTCGAGGAAAGCAGGTAAATCAGGGAGAGGACAAGAAGTTGTGTGTAAAATAATCCATGCAATGTGGTTGCTGCTATAAATATTAAGGTAAAAGGCAACTTTGGGGGAATTTCCAATCTTTTTTTTTTTCTTTTCATCAGTTATTCCCTAAATAACTGAGGATTTTATAGTACTTTTTTCTCACTCCTCATTGCTTTTTTTCCCTCTGCTCTGGGAATCTGCCAGCTACTTTTGGATTATTGGTTTGGGTCATGATTCATCTGGGTTTTAAATTGTACAAGATTTATTGGTTTTAGATTTTGGTCGGGGTCATACATCTTGGGACCCTGCTGCTATTGCTGGTTCTTAATCAATCATTACCTCTTTCCCCTGTTTCCTTATTCTTGGTCTTTAATGGATGTGAATTCACATGGCCAAACTGGATTTTGACTGTTATCTTATGTAATATTAGTGGAGCACAGAAGACTATATTACCATTCCAGACATTGCCAGGACTCATCTGGCTTAGCATAATAGGGAATGGAATACAGAGTATGGGTTCTATTCCCATTGCAGTCAGGGGGCAAAACTCCCACTGACTTCAGTGGTATAGCACAACTAATAGATGTGAAATTTAAAATCCACTGTATCTTGAACTGTTTGTTGGTCATTTGAAAAATCTGCTTCTCCTTTCTGCTTGCTTGGTGCAAAAGGTTCATTTTGTTAGCTCTGAGTTGTGACACAGATATTATATTTGTCACTGTCTAATCCTTACATTAAATATCAACCAGGAGTTAACATTATCTGCTGAACTACTTGAAGATCATTCAGAATGGCAGGTTATGGGCTGTGTAGATGAATGATGTGACATGATATGACTTCACATAATTGAATAAAACACAGATGATACATGCATTGCTCTTGACGTGGTAAAATGCAGACTAAATAATTAGCATGTTTGTAGCTGACACGCAAACTACATGTTTTCCTGTTTGACAAAATTTGTTGACCTCAGTAAAAATCACCTGCAGCTACTCATAAAGAGTTCTTTTCTTTTCTTTTCTTTTCCATCTGGGTTTTGAAATAGCTGTTGGTAAAGCACGGAAGTTGCTGTTGTGCAGTTGAAAACGTCTGCAACACACAGGACCAGATTTTTAAAGGCATTTAGATGCCCAACGATACAGATAATCACCTAGTGGGGTTTTCAAAAGCACCTCAGCAGGGAAGGCACCTAACTCCCATCGAAATCACTGTAGTTCACTATTGAAATCAATGGGAGCTAGGCACTTAACCTCCTTAGGAGCTTTTGAAAATTCCACTAGGTGCCTAATTATCTAAGTCTAGCCCACATAGCCTTCAATAACTTCCATGGACAACCCAGCAAGTACAAGGCTCTGACTGAGCACTAAGCTGTTCATGACAAGCTGCAGCTTTGCTCAGTGGCTTGTCTATTAGTTTTTCTAAGAAACAGAATATTACCTTGTGACCTCGGGGCAAGCAAAAGATGTGGCCTGAACCCAGAGGACATAGTATGATGATGTCTTTCCTGAATGTAGATTGGCCCCCTGCCCTTGTGTGAAATCTGGACAGTGATGTTGGAGATTCAGAGCTGGATTCACCTACTAGCACAGTAACTTTGCTGCTTCGTCTCCTTCCCTGTAGGCTTGAAAGTTGACAGTCGATCATAAGGCAGCATGTCCAGCAGAAGAGCTGAATCAATAGGTTAACCAAGCCCAGCCTTTCGCATTGCATTATGCTTTCAGGCAGGGAGGCACATGAAGTCTTCCTGCAGCTGAAAGAGGTGTGTGTCGGGGGGAAGAGACTGGAGGAGGAGGGAGGAGAAGGAAAGGGGAAGAAAGTGGGAAATTGGAGAGGGACTCAGACAGAAGGAGGATAGAGATCATGGGGTCCTACTGAGAGAGCCAAGGAGAAGCTGCAGAGGGGAACATTGAAGAAGTATTCCTGTCCCAGCTGACACATGGCAGATGTGCAGCTGTAATTGTTTAAAAGGAAGCTAATCCATAGGGGACATCTTCAGTGTGGCCTTTGGGATTTTACGTCTTTCTAGTTTTTTTTGCCAATTCTCTGCAGTGCTGGGCAGCCTCATTGCTTTCACTTTGTTGGCTGTCACAGCCACTCTGGGTGATGTCAGCCTGTCGCCACTGGAACAGCTGTTGAGCTGTAAGTGTACTGCTGTCTGCCTTGCAGGGGGCCTATCCCTTATTACTAGGCAAGGCAGACTGCAATATGCTCACAGTTCTGCAGCAGTTCTGGTGGTGACATGCTGACATCACCCAGAGCAATGACAAGCAGCCAACAGGGTGGTTGGAATAGCACTTGACTGATGTGAAAGAAAACGTTAAAACCATAAAGCAGCGCTGCCTCGTAAGACAGCCCTATTGGCTGCATCTGGTGTGTATCAGAGTCTCTTTCGTGTAAATTAATGGCATAAAATACAAAGTTGTACGTAGGTTATAAATGCAGCTACCATACATAGAGTCCTTCTTGGATTATTTGAGTGCTGCAGCAGAGTATAGAAATCGCCATTACAATGCACTGACCCCATTCAGGCACTGCATCAGGGGCAGCTCATTTAAGCAGCCTTTGTAGTATTTGGGTGCAACAGGAGAACTGCTGGGATTTTCAGACAGAATCCCCATGGTATATCTTTCTAGGCTGTACAACCAGCACAGTAAATGGTGTCCATAATAGATGGCTCAATCTTGCTCTCATTGAATTTGGGAGTAAATCTATTCTTGACTTAGATAGGAGCAGGTGTGGGCTTGGAAGAGTTAGCAGGTGCAGAAGTGTTTCGATCCATTGGAAGGCTAGCATCCTATTTCACTCAGTCATTCACTGAGGCCGGAAAATTGTTTGGTTAATAACTCTCTAATTATTGCAGTCCCATTTAAATATGATCCTTAGGAATTGGACTATGAGACCTAATAGAAGTCTCTGAGCAATTACTGGCACTTTTAAAGAGGATACTGACAATCTCCCTGTAGACTAAAATGCATATTGTAAAACAAGCATGGACTGTGATGAACGTTATTCGAAAAACAGTTCAGGAGTTTAAGTTTACCTTTGAAAATCGTTTCAAACTCATTTGTCTTCCGTCTACTGTAACTTGCATGACTGGACAAATTATGCTATAGCTAGAGGTCAGTGAAACGTGGGAACTCTGAAGAAATTTAACAAACCAGAGGCTGGGTTTGAAGCTATTACACTAACTTGGCATGCTGCAGATGTAGTATCTGCCAACTCTTCTAAGAATATTCTTCTAAGTAGAGCAGCAGGGCTGGGGGAGCAATAGCTTGATCCATTGCAAACTTGTTTTCGAAAGGCAGTTTGAGTTGCCTAAGGTTTTAAATTCTGTGCACTCAAATTCTGAACTCTGAATTTTAAATTGCCCTTTTAAATGAAAGATATGGAGCCTGACCCTCATCATCTTTTCTTTTCAGTCACTTTGAAGTGCTTGCATACGTTTGGCATCCTGCCCTGAATTTACTTCCCGAGATAAATACACACATCAGACCTCTTTCAATAAAAAGGGAATGAAGAAGAGTTTCTCCTGCTCTTATCTTTCATTTCATTGCATTTTCTGTCTCTTTTATTTACTGTAGGTAGCTAGTGTGTGTGTGTGTATAGCAAAGAAATTGCTAGATGAGTTGTGATTCAACTATTGCTCTCCATAAAGAACAGCTTCAGCAATGAGAAGATCTAGATTTATTGTTTTGAAGCTTTCGCTGGTTATCAAGAATTTTGTTTTTCTCCAAAAGATTTCTATTTAGAAGTGTGTTGGCCAGATCCTTAGCTGGTGTCAATTGGCATTGCTTCACTACTTTCAATGGAGCTACACGGATGTATACCAGCTGAGGATCTGGCCCATGTGTTTCTAAATGAATTTAGTGTTGTGGAAGGTGCTAGGTTGGGAACATGGAAAACCTAGTATCTATAGTACCAGTGTAAGCAACGCTTCTATCCTGGCCTGCAGCAAGCACCTTTGGGGGGGCGTATGGTACTTCAGTCTCAAATGCCCATTCATTCTTTTAACTCTTTATTGAAACTAACTGGATGGATGTTTGGTGAACCTATCTATTTCTCTACATTAGAGTTTTTATATCACCATCCATCACTTCAGGACCTGAGTATCTTCTATGTAAATGTGGTTAGCAGTCTCACAATCCCTAATGAACTTCATGGAGACACTGGCTCTTCTCCCTTTGGGGGGTATTAAAGCTCTGTTCGCAGTAGGGTTGTGGTTCTGCTTGAGGGAGGCCAAAGGGAGGGGTGAAATTGGGTAGGGAGAAGGGGGTGTCAGTGTTGTGAATGTCATTCTTGTTATGGCAAAGGCTTTGTCAAAGATCGGGGTTTGTGGTAGAATGGGCAGGATCCAAATTCACCTAATCCCCTCTGGAAGTTTGTTCATAGTTTGAATCCTTTGAAGATAGAGGTGAAGGGATCTGTGTCATGTCACTAAATCCCTGAGGCAACCAGTACCACCTTAAAAGGATGTATAATGTTGATAAAATGCTAGATCCAAGTCCTACGGTCAATGGGAGTTTTATCCAAGAAAGGAAAACATGATCAGACCCATGGTTAGTACTAGAAGAATATAAATAGAATGATCCCTGAACCAACTTTGGAAAATTATTCATAGGTTCATTTTCACTAACTAAAATGTCTGCAGTACTAGATATTCCTAATAGCTGTGTTTGCTTCTGCTGTGGTTCTAGTCACCTGCCTTTTTACAGTTGGTTTATTCCTCCTCTGTCCTGCGCTCATGGCAGGTACTCTTCTAACTACTTGAAGCAAAAGAGCTGCTTAATACATCAGAAATATCCACTGCTCGCCAAGTCTACAGCTGAAAACAAGCCAGTTATTATAGCCATTTGTCAGTCTCATTTAAAATAAGAAATATAAGGTTGAATTAGCATTAAACATTTTCCTGCTGTGACTGTTTCACTGAACGCGTGCAACGAAAAAGACAAGCAGCAAATAAAATTTCAGAATGTATATAGATTGAGCTGCTGAGTGCGACTTCCTGCGTGCTAAGCCCACATAATGCATCGGTGGTGTTTAAGGTTGGTGATGGCAAAATCAAATCGATAATTATTTAGAGAGTGATTAAAAAAAATAGTAGCAGAGAAGAGACAGGATTCAGCTGCAGTGAATACAAAGATGATTCTTTATTCCAGCTGCTGCACACTGACAGATCCCGTGGTTCTCTCTAGCTCAAAGACTGACACAGCCTGTGATGCCAAGTGCTGGTCTGAATTGTGTATTTCTAATTTTAAATTACACGAGTTTTCTCTGGACTAATAAAACCCCTTTGCTTTGGTCCCAAGTTGACAGTGTGTTTAGACATCAGAGCAAGAGGTTTCAGAGTAGCAGCCGTGTTAGTCTGTATCTGCAAAAAGAAAAGGAGGACTTGTGGCACCTTAGAGACTATAAATTTGTTAGTCTCTAGGGTGCCACAAGGACTCCTTTCTTTTTTTAGAGAGAGATGGTGTATAAAGTACGCCACATAGTACATTTACTTAGTCTCTCTCTCTCTCTCTCTCTCTCTCCTCTCTCTCACTCAAAGACTGTACAATCTCTCTTTTTGTTCTGTCTTTGTACAGCAACTAGCCCAGTGGGGTTCTGGTCTGTGCCTGGGGCTCCTGGATGCTACCACAATTCAAGTAATACATAATTTTTAAAAGGGCAAATTCAGGGATGCTATACTCTGTGACCCAGTAAATATCTTTTAAAAATGCACAACCGTGTAGCAAAAGGAGTGTGTGTAGGTATAAAGCCCACCAAAAGGCAGCCTTCACTTACATGCTATCCGTTTACACAGATTTTATGCCACCACTTCCTCCGCTATTCATTCAGGTGTTACCATAGCAACTGCAACAACACATGGCAATGGAAGATGCAGCTCTGCTTCATTAAGAAAGACAACCACTAATGTACAAATTCTGTCCGTCTGCTCATAGGTTGGGGAGGCTGTAACATGCTGGTGGAGCAGAGTCTCACAATCCTTGGTAGGAAAACAGTTTTGTTTTATATCCATTTGAACACACTATGCATTTAAGATTTTTGCCTAAACCTCCCCCTTGTGCCACTATTAAATTAGGAATGAATGCAGATTATAGAGCTGGACGGAGGCCGGGAAGATTTCAGCTAGAATTGCCTACCACCCACAACCTATCTTTATGCATTAGGTTAGGGGGTAGGGAATCCTGTAATCCCCTGTGTGGGTTACTTTTGCATAACCATCCCTCCGAGTCTGTTTAAAGAAAGGAGGAGGAAAGTGGGTTAATGTTAACTCAAGCTCCCCAAGTAGGGTGGCCACCTTTCCAGGTTTTCCCAGGTGTGTCCCTTTCTGAGGTAGATGTACAGAGCACCCTTACAGATTTTCCCAGGACATACCACCAGCTGACCAGTTATGGTCTCAGGATCATCCCAGATGTCCCCTCCCACCCCCCGCCTTTTTTTTTTTTTTGGTACTTCAGAGGTGGTAACCCTAACCACAAGACTGACAGGGCAAACAATGCTGGGGAGAGCTGCAGTTGCCCCAGCCCCTGCCTCTCTACACCCTCCACTTCCCCATCCATGAAGCTCTCTCCTTACGGGTTTGCAAGCAAGTACATGTGAAGTGAAAACAGTGTTTTCTCACAGCAGTGGATAGCAGGTATATTCTGTCAGACGTTCTGGAATCTCCAAGTAGGTGCAAACACTGGACAGATATGGAGAGGGAAGCCACAGCACTCGGGAGCTTTAACCTGGGCAGTAATGTTGTGTGAATCCCCTACACAGGTGCCTCCAATCTTCTCCATCTTCCCTGTTTGTGCAGTAGACCCACACTGATTCTGTTGTACCCAAGTTTTTATGGAAACCTAGAGGAGGCAAAGTTTGCCTTTTGTCCCCAAGATTTGTCTGATCCTACTCCCATTGCAGCCAAATGAATTTTGCCATTTATTTCACTGGGCCAGGAGCAGGCCCTAAATGTAATATGTGTGTTTGTATTTTGATGGCACCAATATCTCCGCCAAAGTCGTGACATATAAGAGATTGTATTTAAAATACAGATTGTTCCAAAGTCAATTCTCTTTTTTTGGCACCCTTCAACAGGCGAAACTAAGATCCTTATAAAGTGGTAATTACTGGTAGGAGGGGAGAGGAAAGGATATGTGCGAGTGTCATTACAGTGTGAAGTATCCTATAGAGGGCTTACATTTTTATGGGTTAAGAAATCGCTTTGAGGGCCATGAATGAAGGGGTCTCATTTTTTTTCCCTAAGAAAATGTATTAGGTTGGGTTATGTTTGTGGTGGTGGTTTCTTGTTTGGTGGATGCCAGATTGCATGGTGATGATTTCTGTGATAACGTCTCCTGGGTGCAGAAAATTCGAACAGAACTCTGCCTGCAAGCTGCTCCAGACGTCTGTCTCCTATTATAGCATTGCTCCAAGTGGAGACCTTGTTATCAATCAGCCTGTCACCTACCCCACTACCTGCTTCTATTAAATGATTTCACTATCAGCAATGATGGAACACACCAGTGAATAGCAAATTGCAAATACCTAGAAAGATTAGGTATAAAGATTATATGGATAACATCCTGGATACTGCATTGGAAGTGACAACTGCAACTCAGTGGTTGCTAATGCATTTTGCTTTGGTCAAAAATGAAGAAACAGCTTTAGGTTTCATTGTTTCTGTTTACAGAGGGATGCAAACTGGAGACGTGTGTAGAGTGAGACTCCTGAGAAATATCTGTTTCAAGTAGCTTTGTATAATGTACAGGTAATGTGATGTCTAATTCTTTTATATTGTTGTACAGTCCTTTGGAAAATGGAAAGTACTGTATAAGTGCTTAGTACTATTCCTACATTTTCCAAATAAACGGGGCATTCTCAAGACCCTTTGGGAAAAAATTAGCTCTAACAGAACCCAACTTCAGTGGAAGTTCTTCAGTCTTACTCCAGGTCTTATATATTCATCTATCCAGCCTAATATGTCATCTATACCAGGTGCAGCAGCAACCTCTAAATTGTTATAGTTAAAAGTAGGCAAGTAGTTCCAGTTTTCAGTTGCTTAAAACGTTAACTTTTCAGCTTAAATGTTTCCAGGCCTTGTCTCTGCCCAAAAGTATTCCGCTTAAATATTAACAAATATTGGCTAGCCCTTTTTAGTATGAGAACAGTGGGGGGTAATCTCTAGTTAGAAAACAAAATACATGCAGTGTTTTGATCAGCTCTAGCCTTGAGGAGGAGTGAGGTAGAAAACTGAAATCTGTCAGGATGACAGCCCTCACTGAGAAGAAAGGTCTCTGAGTGTCCCAAGGCTAATTGGTTTTGAATTGATGGACTTATGACCAGTTTAAAACCACAGTACACGCACAAGCAGTACTTTTTACACAGAGGTTTCTCCCTAAGCGTGTAAAATGTTCTGCTGAGGGGAACTAAGGCTGTGAATGCACGCTGACCTAACTTAGCTGAACAGTGAAAACTTTAGTAAAGGCGTGCAATGAATGAAACAGATCTAGAGAAACACTTGCCTTATTTACTGTGCATCTTGCAAGGTTATTTATACCCCACGCCTCAGGTCTACAAGACTGGTTCCCTCCAATGGACTTTGTAAAGTGTCTGAGAGAGGTTGCTCCAGTGGCTTTCAAGAAAACAGCTCCCCATTATGGAATTTCTCTTTTCTTGTTTAAAATAAATAAATAAAAAATCCACACCTTGGATATTCAATTTAAAAATATTTTGGAGGAAACATTACATTTGCATGGTTACCTTGCATACTCAAAAATCAGGAAATAACAAAGTTAAGGAGGCATAAGGACTTAGCGCCAACCCCTTGTTTGTATAATGTTGTTGGTATGTGCCAGAGAAACATAGAAGTCATTTATACATAAACAAACAAACCCACAGCAAACTGTACTTAAACTAAACACTCCAGATTAAGTGGAACAACAGTGGATAGTCAAAATTTGTAGGAATATACAGGCCACCTAAGTCCACACTTAACTTTGTAGCTAACTGTCTCATCTCCTGAATTGCACCTATGCTGATTTATATTTCACATCTATGTGCAAGTTAGTTTTATAATTAACTAGACTGTCTACTTAATTACAACTAAGAAAGGTTTTTCTGCTAGTTGAAACAAAAATACAGTATATGAGTGCTGAAAAATTATATATATATACACAAACCTTTGAGAAATAGGGCATTTTGGCAATGTTATTTCCCCCCACCCAGGTCCATTTCTTTTAGTGTGTGTGTGTGTTTGAGAGGGAGAGAGAGTGCGTGTGTGACAAGAATGATAATTTGGTATGCTATAAAGACTGTGTCTACATGAGTAGAATATCCACTGACTTTAGTCAAAAAGTGGCAAAGTTATGCCAGTCATCCCAAGTAAGTATCAATAAAATCTTTACATCAGACGGAGTCTATATATATGACACATCTTATAGAAAATTATTTTAAGAATGTTTTATAGAGTTCTACAATTTTTTAGGAACTATTTGTTATATCACTCCACCTGTAAAGGCAAGTTCCTTAATTACCACGAGTCCAACTCTTGAGAACTCAGAAGGAGCCAAAAAAATTTATAAATAGTTTTTCTATATCTAAATATGTCATGATTCTAAGATGCAGTAAATATCTGAAGACCATCTGGGGCTACAAGTGAATGCTGGGACCCATCAGAAAGAAGAGAATATCTTTTCTCTCCATTGGTATAAAGCTCCTATTTTTAGCCCCGGGGAGCTGTGAGAAACCAATGTAATCCTGTCACTGTTGCAGGATTGAATCATACTTTTCCTGGGTCTCAGGAAGTATAATTCTGAGGGCAGGAGAATTCCACATCTGAGGGAAAAAGGGAAATATTTCTCGGATAGGTTAGTTTTTATAAAAGTCATTGTCTGAATCTGCTCGTACTGAGTTCTTTAGAAAATCTGACCCTCAACTTCCCTGTGCCCTCAGTTCCTCATCTACAAAATGTGGATAATAATACTTCTTTTCTTCCACTTTTTGTCCGTCTTGTCTATTTAGCCTCAGAGTTATTCATGGCAGGGACTGTGACTTATGTGTACCTAGCACAGTGGGCCCAGATTTTCAATTGGGGCCTCTGGGTACTACCCTAATAGAGACAATAAATAAAAATAACAATCAGGAAGAGTGCACTATGGAGATGATATATAATATTTAAATGTCAACTTGATGGTCAGAAAATTACTAGAAAGATTAAAAAAAAAACTAAAATCCCAAACAGTGTTGGATCCTCTTGAATGAAGAAATTATTTTATATCTTTAAGTTCAGAACAAAATCAAATCCTAAATTGTAAAATCCCAATGTTTCCTTAAAGTGAATCCCTTGAAAGGCCAACACTGAGGGGGAGTGAAAGGGGAGGGAGGGTACTATGCATGGGAAGGGAGAAGAACATATACAAACTTCTCTTCTTCAACCTTCCAAAAAGCCTGGAAATAGTTCCAAGATGGGGTTTACAGCATTAGTAATCTAACGTTCATGTAGTGCTTTTCATCCAGGAAGATCCCTAAGTGCTTTCCAAATCGTACAGAAGAATCACTCTGCCCACGAGTGAAGTACCAGCCCCCTCTGGGTGAAAGGAGTTAGCTGTTAAACAGAGTACAGCAAAACTACTCAAGAGTTGCAGGAGAGGAAGTGAAGAATGCTTTATCCAATTGATACTACAGCAGGAATTTTAGGTTGGCAGAATGTATTTCCCAAACTGCTCTTTGGCAATGGCTCTGAGGTTTAATGGTCCCCGTGAGCGAGTTGTTCCCAACTGATAAACTAAAGTAGGCTTATAAACGTGTGTGCAGGCAGCAACTGAAATGCATACAGCTGTAAATCCAAAGTATGTGGGATTTAAAATAGATTCCTTAGGAAATCTGCTTGCACAATCTGAAGAATGAAGATGAAGGTATTTTGGTGCTATTTAATGTTCGTTCTTATTAGACAGGAAATCCCGCGATTAAACAGGAAGTTCTGTTGGATGTTTCCGGACATACTGGACTTTAGTTTCTAGACTATGGCCTTCATTCAAGCACTTAACTAGCATGGTATGGGGGAGGGACCAAATTGCAACTGTTGTTCACCAGCAAGGGGGTGGGGGCATCTGCGTCAGTGGGGCATTCATGCTGGGGAGAGACGGGGTGATAGGCAATGTTTGCACTGCAACCCTCCCAGGGGGTTTGGCTGTCACTAAAGTTAGCAGATATGACTGAATCCTCCCATGGAGAAGGTCTGTGACTAAGATGGAGCCACTTTCACATTTCTTTTTCAGAACAGAACAGCCTCACCTGTGGTGAATTACCAGCACATCGTGTGAGTCCCTTGGCCATGCCCCTTCTCTGGCCATATCTGCCCACTTTGGGGGCTGTATTGGCCAGTGGCTCCTGGCCTCCTGCTGGAGCAGCAATGGTGAGGGGATTAGTACAGTCCTCTATAGGTGCTGGAATTAGGGTTGCTGGGGGTGCTGTCGCACCTCCATCTTGAAGTGGTTTCCATCATGTACACGGTTTAGTTTGGTTCAATGGTTCTCAGCACCCGCACTATACAAATTGTTCCAGCACCCCTGCAATCCTCCATCCCTAGGCCTTTAGCTTGTAAAGGTTGGATATTCCAGGGCACTAATTGTTTTGTTAATAAAATGAATCTAGGATGTTTACACAATAAACTTGCGGGAAGGTGGGGCAGGAGCATGGTATCTGCTGTGACCATGACAATTAATCTGTAAATAATTTTGCTTGAGTTTCCACAGCTTAGTTTATCCCTTTATTTTCTAGGGAATAAAAACAAATATTTGGAGAAGGAAGGACAGAATGTTGTGGGTCATCCTAGAGTGTGTGAAAGTTTTCTACTGTCCTTTCATTTGCAGATAGGAGGGGGAACACTAGGTTTTTAGAACACTGTTTACCAGAATTACACACTGTACAGGTGCTCCTAGATTTGGATGTCACTCCTCTTGAACTATTTAGCAGGAAGCTAGTAATGTCACAGTAACACTTCTACTGAAATCTGTGGTTAGTATGATGATTGGAAACAATGGGACTAGAAGTCAAGATTCTATTCCTACCTCTTCCTGTGATTTTTTGTATGATCTTGGGCAAATAATTTAATCTTACTGTGTTTCAGTTTATACATTTGTAAGAATAGGTAAAATAATACTTATCGACCTCACAAGAACGTTGTAAGAATTCATATAATGTTATGTAAAGTGCATTGATCCTTGTATAGAAGGCATATAGAAGTGCAAAGGATTATTATTATGTCCCCGTGGAAAACTAATACTAATGAATCAAAGCTAAACAATTGCTGTATTCTCCATCTTAAACTTTTTTTTATAATGCTTAACCCATCTCAGAGAACTCCTTTACGACCTGATTCTGAAAGGTGCTGACCATCCGCAATTTCTGTGGGAGCTATGGAATCTCAGTCATGACATTGCATCTCTACTGTGAGAAATTATTTTGTTAAAAATATAATGGAATTCATGTTTCGAGCCAGATCCTTAATGGGTGCTATTCCATCAAACATAGCAGTGCTATGATTGCTCATACCAGCTAGGAATCCTGTCCTTATTGTTTCTCAGTGCCTTCCAGAACAAAGCCCTCAATTTGGAATTGGAAAGCTAGGTTGGATTCTTTTACATCTCTTAGCAATAATAAACGTTCCGCAATGGGAATTTTAGTTAAGGGTTCTGCTGCTGATACATAAGAAGGAGTAGAATCCATCTCATCCCTGCTCAGCTATGTTGGTTAGTGCCGTGCTAACAGGTGTAAATACTGTGGTAGTAAAAACTTATCTTAGGGCAAGTCTACACTACTGCTTAAGTCAATCTAACTTACGTTGCTCAGGGGTGTGACACTCCTTTCCTCCCCACCCCCACCCGCGGAGTGACACAAGTTTTGCACTGTCCATACCGGCACTATGTTTGTGCTGGGAAGGAATTTTTCCCTTGCCACCATATTGGCTTAGGTGGATTTGTGTTTTTTTCGCCTTCCCCACAGTGGATTCAGATGGATTTGCAACTCATTATTTACGTGTAGGGCAGATGTCCAGTGCAGGCACTCCATAGGGAAGGTATACAGTAACTGGATAAATGGCTTGGAAAAGGGCTTAAAAAGGGGTATTTGGGAAAGGAGCGAACGGGGGTGGTTGGGGACTCCTATGATTGATACGGCAGGGAGCCAACCGCCATAACCCTCCTACAAGGTGAGGGGTGGATGGTAAGATCCCAGCAATGGATTTGCTGGAGAGACCTGGATGGAAAAAAGAGGGGAAGCTGGTGGAAGCTTCCGGGTATGGTAGGGTCTCAGCAATGAATTCACTAGAGGGACCTGGATGAAAAAAGAAGAAGCTGATAAAAGTCCCGCAGGTAATTATGGAATAAACATGGGGTTACCTGCACTGTACACTTTTATCTGCTGTGTAGTCCCAGACATCTAATAATAAAGTTGCAGTCTGATTAAACCCATGTCAAGTGTCTCCTGTCCTTCTTTCGGTACAGCCAGACCATCAAGGGTTTTGATGGTTCAGACTCAAATTGATTTTTTCTATAGTATTCCCTGAACCTGAAATCTCTGTTCCATTCCTATATGCCACAGCAGAAGCTGGGTCAATACACTCAGGAAGAAATTTTTTTAGTCTCATGGGACTCCTCTAAACTAGGCCAGCTGCAACTATGAAGGCAGACAACATATGGCATGAACAGAGCCCTGTTCTTCTTCTTTATTTTGTGTCTGAGTTTAAAATATCCAGATATACAGGCAATATTTTCCCTATGCTTAGACAAGATAAGTGGATATTCTTCTATGTATCCCATTTCCCTGACTTCTTTCTTCCTTTCTCATCTCCCAGTCAAATATGGTTTAATAGACTTATCAATGATCTTGTCATGTAGAGTTCGGTTGCACATGGAATATCTTGCTACAGTGATTCTTCCTGTATGTGAGGCAAAGAGACTTCCTTAAGTTTGAACTGTGGTTTGGGAGAAGGTATTATAGGCATAACCTTAAATGTTCCTATGATTAACATACCTGAATTGCTGTAGGCTTTGCTTTCTTGTTTGTTGTCAGTTTCTCTATTGTAGGGGTGCTGAATATTCTGAATGAAGTAAAGATAAAAGCTGCCTTCTGGTGCCACTGATTTATTTTGAAAGGAACTTTAGCTCTTCCTACTGTCATAAAAAGATGTCCTTGCTTGACCTGCTTAAAGCAACATAACACTGAGAGTAAATATATTTTACTTAATAATTTGTAGTGCTATTATATCTCTAAGTTACTGTGCCAACGTTAACTAATTAGTCCTCACAATACCCTAAGAGGTAAATAAGTATTGTCCTGATTATACAGACAGAGAAACCAATACCAAGAGGTTGTGACTTGTTAGAGGTCATGCATCAAGTCAGTGCCAGCATTAGAACTTGGAAGTTCCTGTCTTTCACACCTCTACACTAGACTACACTGCTCTTCCTTGTTACTATAGTATGTGCTGTACGCAATCAGTGAAGTTCTCTTCTATCAGATCATAAGCACATATTCATATTGAAGCCCCTAGAGAAGGGAATGCATATAAGGAACCACATCATTTCATTATACTAATAAATGCTGAATTAAAGATTAACAACCGTTTGCCCCAGATTCATTTTTTTAAATGATATTGGTTCTAACCATGTGCTAAACTATGCACAAGTGTGTGATAAATATTTCTGGATCTCACCTGCAATGAGAACCCGCTGGAGTAATACTTACTGGGGCAGACATTGCTGCTTCCTTGCCATCTCTCTGCTTTCACAGGCAGTAACTAACTGTCTTCTCTCTTAGCTACAGCAAATACATCTGATGTGTCCTACCCTCTTGAAGATACAGCGTCTTTGTTGAGAAAGACCTTTCCCTTTAAATCTCTCTTAAGATCTTTCCAAATATGATTCAGGGCCTTGGGTGTGTGGTGAAGGTCATAGTTCGTACTTGGGATTTCTGAGCACAAAGGGCATCATAGAGCATCAAAGTCTCTCTGTATGTGTTTGAGCTTTTGAGGAGATAAAGTTGGCCTCATTTTTCTTACCAGGTTGGTGTCTGTCCTTCATAGGCCACAGAAAAAATGAGTGCGTTAGAATATGTTTTCTGGAACGCCAAAATGTCCTTGGACAATGCCCTTCCAATGCAAGCCACATGTCAGAGATAGTACAAGTATTTTTCATTTTCACAGGCTGATCCTCTATTCAGTCACAACCTCACAACAACAAAACATGCTTCTGTGACCTCAAAGGTTGATATTACAGATCCTCTCTTTGAAGGGCTCTTAGTCCGGCTGTTCTTTGCTTGCAGCAGGTTCAGAATGCAGTGGCATGATTGCTCACTGAGTTGAACGACCAGGATTACATCATCCCCACCTTGCATTCTTTAAACTGTTTGCAAAGTGATGGATTTGCTTTAAATTGGCTGAACGTGGAGATTAAAACCTATGATGGTCTCAACTCAACACTGCTGGGTATCTGACATAATGCACCAACCCGCTTTCAGGATCCCAACCATTGCTTCTGGAGTCAGCAGGCATGTGTGCGTTTGCTGTGATGGCCACTGCAATGTGGAGTTCATTCCCCTTGACATGCATCTGATTTTGTTCCTCATTCAGAAAAAGCTCTCCCCCTTTTCCCTAATGTGTCTTTACCTCCTGCCCACTGTTTCAATTGGACTGTCTGATTTGTTTTTGTGTTTCTGTTTTAAGGGGCTGTACTTGTGAAGTTTTTATGCTACTGTGTTTGCAATTACTCTGCTGCAGAACACCCTATATGCTTTGGGAGGGAGAGTAGCTATATAAATAAAACTAGTGTTACTGTGTCCTAATAACCAACATTTTCACCACAGCCTCTAAGAGGCAAAGTACCAGAAGCAGAGGTGTGGATCATTCAGGAAGGAAGAGCTGTCTGGCATCTAGAAGATGTAATAACACCATGCAGCTAGGGTGACCAGATGTCCTGACTTTACAGGGGCAGTCCTGATATTTGGGGCTTTGTCTTATATAGGTTCCTATTATCCCCCACCCTCTGTCCTGATTTTTCACACTTGCTGTCTGATTATCCTACATGCAGCTAGGTCAAGGCTTGCAAGTGTGAAGTTTACAAAGCACGTACATATCTTCCTGATCTATACAGAAATTTGTTTCCACACGTACCTGATTAAAAAGATCATAAACTTTGAGATATTTTTGTAGCTGTTCAGTGAAAAGTGTGCTCTATGTGGAAGCTGATTGAAAAATAGAAAACATTGTTTTTTGGAAAAAAAATCAAAAAGTGCTTTAAGCCATTTTCTTTATGCAGATTTCAAGCTGTAGGATTTTGAGATTTCTTGTTCAAAATTTTTTTTTGTAAAAATGTATATAGAAAATACTCTTCTGCCCCAGATGTTTTGTTTCCTTTACTCCTGTTCTCCCCTTACCCTTCTTTTCCTCCCTTTCTTCCTCTCTACTCCTTTTCTTTTTCTAATTTTGCCTCTGAAAAAAGAAGGAAGTGGGAGAAGAAAGGAAAAATGATCAAATAAAATATTTTTTGGTTTTATACTTCACACCCCCTATTCCCCCCCCCTGCAATTTCACAGAGAAAAGGGAAATTTTTGAATAAACACTTCTTTGAGGGGAAAAATCTGACTTTGGAAAATAGAACTAGAACTGGTCAAAAGTTTTTTCTAACTAACTTTTATTTAAACCAAAAATTGGGCTGAGACAAAATAGTAGGATACACACAGAGTAAAACTGTTACTCTAAAAATCTTTCTTTAGCTAAAAACTGCACCCAGAAGATCTGAATTTCAAAGCCAAGGGGCAAGATTTGGAAGTGACTAGTGATCTGGGTTGTATTGACCTGAGACCCCTTAAAAGGGCCTGATTTTCAGAGGGTGGGTGCTCAGCACTTTCTAAAAATAGCATCCCTTTAGGAGTCCCAAGTCTGGAACCCAAATAGTGAAGCACCCAAATCGCTATTCACTTTAACACCTTGGCCAGGGTGACTACGTTCTCATGAAAATGGGCATACTCCTGCCTGCAAGTGCCCGGTGGGTGTTATTTTAAACAAGTTGAAGAATTCATAATTGTTGTTTTGCGCGTAAGCTAAAGGACCTTTCCAGTACAGAGTGCAGGTGAATTTAATAGCATGTTTCCTTCCCATTAGCATGAGTGAGAGTTTTATGCCACTTGATCTCTACACACCATGCGGAAATTCTACCTCGTTGTGATTAATATCATGTACAGGGCAGTGCAATGGATGATTCTTAAGTTTCCGCATCTGTGTGCAAATCCATATCCCTACACACATCAGTTTTTGCTCTTTGTGAAAACATGACATAGGGCCTGGGACTACTGTTTCCCTTCCTGTACCCCCATAGGCCACAAACTGTCTGTATTGTGTTTTGCCAGGCTTTGCGCCCTTTGCCACCTGTGTAGATGAGTTTCTTTATGGACTCTTCAGTTCAGAGTTTAGCTTTATCTCTGGGCAATCTTCCTTTCAAACATATGGAGTGAGGCCTGTTTTCATGTTCCAGAGAAAACTAGAATTGTTGTCAAACTGAGGAGCAAGAGACCGATTCCATAGAATGAGATTTTTGTTTTAACGTTTACAGATACCAGAACTTATATTCACAGTATGTCTGCAGCTACTACCAGTGAAAATCACATTTGCTGAATTGGGCCTGCTTGACTAAAAACCACATGGATTTCTGGCTCAGGTAATGTGATTAATCTGGTTGTGATAATGCGGGGGAGCTCCCTTTTATGGACACCCAGCCAGCCAGTTAGCTATAAAGTCCCTCTTGGTGGCTGCTTGCTTTACCTGTAAAGGGTTAAAAAGTCCCCCAAGTAAAGAAAAGGGAGTGGGTACCTGACCAAAAGAGCCAATAGGAAGGCTAAAACTTTTTAAAATGGGGAAAAAAGCTTTCCCTTTGTCACTCTGTTGTTCTCTCTGGGCTGAAGAGACGGGGGCAGCTGGAATGCTGCGTCAAGTTTGGACCAGGTATGAAAATTCATCCTCCATACCTAGCAGGATTCGTTGGGACAGGGAATGTTTAGATAGATGTGATTAGGTTTATTTCTTTTATTTTGGCTTGTGGGACTCCTCTGTGCTAACCCCAGATCATAGAATCATAGAATATCAGGATTGGAAGGGACCTCAGGAGGTCATCTAGTCCAACCCCCTGCTCAAAGCAGGACCGGTCCCCAACTAAATCATCCCAGATGCTTTTGTTTGCTTGTAACCTTTAAGCTGAAACCCCAAGAAAACTATTTGGGTGCTTGACTTTTAAAAATCTAGCAAAAGCCTAAGTTCCAGATGTATTTTCTTTCTTTTTGTTTTAATGAAATTTACCTTTTTTAAGAACCTGATTGGTTTTGTGTCTTAAAAGGTCTGTGCATATGTTTTTCAATTAGCTCGTGCAACAGCTGGGTTTCCCTTTTGTTTATTTTCTTTCTTGGCTTCCCTGAGGGAGGGGTGGAAAAGCCAAGGGACCTCAGGCAAAACTTCCCAAGTGAATTTTTCAAGGATTTGTAAGAGGCAGTTTTTCACTTGGGTGGTGGCAGTGTTTACCAAGCCAAGGTCAGAGTGGGGAATCAGCCTTGACAGTGGTAAAAAGAAATGTTTCTAGTGTATGTTTAAATTTACCATATCATGCACATACTTGTATGTATGCATTTTATTTGTGAACTAGGCCTTAAAAACATTGAACATCTGTGAGAGGGAGACATCAGGCCAAGCTGGTGTAAATTGGTGCATCTTTGCTGAAGTCAAAGGAACTGCACCCATCTACACTGACAGAGAATTCGGTCCAAAATCATAGTTTTTCTTGCATGTCATTGTAACTGCATCAAACTGTCATGCAGTTCTCTAGAATCATAGAATTGTAGGACTGGAAGGGACCTTGAGAGGTCATCTAGCCCAGTCTCCTGCACTCATGGCAGGACTAAGTATTATCTAGATCAGTGCTTCTCAAGCTATCTGATGTGCGGGACCGGCAATTTTTTTTTCCACTGTGCGCACAGACTGGCAACCGATGGCTTGCGGACTGGCAGCGGTCCGCGGACCACCACTTTGAGTAGCACTGATCTAGACCATCCCTGACAGGTGTTTGTTTAATCTGCTCTTAAAAATCTCCAATGATGGAGATTCCACAACCTCCCAAGGCAATTTATTCCAGTGCTTAGTCACCCTGACAGGAAGTTTTTCCTAATGTCCAACCTAAACCACCCTTGCTGCAATGTAAGCCCATTGCTTCTTGTCCTATCCTCAGAGGTTAAGAGAACAATTTTTCTCCCTCCTCTTTGTAACAACCTTTTATGTACTTGAAAACTGTTATTATGTTCCCTCTCAGTCTTCTCTTTTCCAGGCTAAACAAACCCATTTTTTTCAATCTTCTCTCATAGGTCATGTTTTCTAGACCTTTAATCATTTTTGTTGCTCTTCTCTAGACTTTCTCCAGTTTCTCTACATCTTTCCTAAAATGTGGCACCCAGAACTGGACACAGTACTCCAGTTGAGGCCTAATCAGTGTGGAGTAGAGAGGAAGAATTACTTCTCATGTCTTGCTTACAACACTCCTGCTACTAAATCCCACAATGTTGTTTGCTTTTTTTTTTTTTTTGCAAAAGTGTTACACTGTTGACTCTCATTTACTTTGTGATCCACTATGCCCCCAGATCCCTTTCTGCAGTACTCCATCCGAGGCAGTCATTTCGCACAAATAAAAGCAAGAGAAAGTGTTGTCTGAGTTAGAGAATCCTGATGATGCCTGATTCCTCTTCATGGGGAAATCTACAGGAAATACTGACCTAACTACCCAAATTCCTTGCTATTAAAGGTGAACTGCACCCCAGCGTAGGGCTTGGCACAAGCTCTGTGCACCAGTTTTAAGTCCTATTTAAGCCCTTGTGGGTTTAAGGAAGAATTAGGAGGTGCCACTGGTTTTGTCCTGGGTTTTCTTCACAAGGGTGAGTTTCGCTCTAATTGCCTTGACTATTGTGGAATTGCTTGTTATTAGTAATTTGCATATCTATATCCTTGTGTGGCTGATTCCCAAAGTGCTTTTGCAAATGGTGACTTATTAATCCTCATGAGATCCTTGTGATGTAGAGAAGTATTAGTATTATTAGTTTCATTATCCAGACTGGTAAATTGAACAACGCTTATGAGGCCTAAATTGCCAAAGGCATCCACAGACTTGGGTGCCTGACCTGATTTTTGAGTGGTGCTGAGTACCTACAGCTCTCATGGACTTCAGATGAAGTTGTGAAAATCGGGTGCTAGGGCCAGAATTTTCCTCCTTACTCTGGCCTTTTTTATGGGCCTGAATTTGGCAGGGACAGAGTTCCCCAATCATTGGAACTGAGCAACTCAGCCACAGGCTTAATGGGCAGGAGGGGCCATAGCAGATGCCACTATGGGGATTCTAAATGGCACTGCTACCCATAAGTAGCTCAGCTTGGTCTGCCTGAACTTACATGGCTCCCCTGCTTAAAGCCACCATCGTCCCACTTGTCTGCAACTTCTGTGCTGTGCCTCTAAGGATAACTCTACGCTCGTCAGAGGCATGATTGCAGCCGGTGTGGGCATACCCACATGAGCATTAATTTAGCTATCATGGCTAAAAATAATTGAGAAGATGTGGTGGCATGGATCCTGGTGTGGGCTTGTAATGGAGTACCTACCCAGGGTCCCAGGTGGGCTTGTCCAGCCAGCACTGAAGTCCACACCGCTGCATCTTCATGGCTATTCTTAGCATGCTAGCTAAATGTAAAGCTATTGTGAGTATGCCTACGCGAGCTCTGTTCACACCTCCGACTGCAGTGTAGACAGACCCTCCTAAGGCCAACGCTGAATGCTTTTGAAAATCCCACCCTAGTCGCCTGA
Organism: Caretta caretta; assembly: GCF_965140235.1. Classification (NCBI taxonomy): domain Eukaryota; kingdom Metazoa; phylum Chordata; order Testudines; family Cheloniidae; genus Caretta; species Caretta caretta. Next base: position 27,733,494 of record NC_134211.1, read on the forward strand.
AAGGGAGAAACTCAAAAATTGGAGCACCCAAAAGTAGTGGATACTTCTGATACTAAATGATTTAGTCTTAGACAACCAGTAGCAGAACTAGGAATACAACGCAGGAGTTCTATATCCCAGCCCTCTGCTTTAACCATTACATACACATTCCTCCTATTAATTGCAAAAGAGATGCTGGAGTTTTCAGCAAGACTTCTCCTGCATTTACATCTGCTTTAGATCCCTTCTTTCTGCCTTCCTAATAATTCTAAGAGACAGGATGACAGCATTGGTTAGGGGGGCAAAAAATCTATAAATAATACAGTATGTAAAGTGGCATTTACCCAGAGTCTTAAAACTCTCATACGCCGATTTGATTCTGTTATTTTTAAAACTTCATCTTTTTTGACACTGACAATGATTCGTATAAATATTAACTGATCCATTTAAATCAGCTGCATGTAAGAGTGAGATTGATTTGTAGGATTCTTTGGGGCCCTACCCTGCAGTCCTTACTTGGGCTAACCACCTGATGAAATCAGTGGGAATGTGCCTGAATAAGGACTGCAGGACTGAGCCCATTAATCCTTTCCAAACTTGCCACACTATCATATATCCTAACCACTGGATGGCAGATGCTGTATTTTTGATTTTCAACAACACTGATATTTAAAACAGAAATAATATTACTTCTTTCTTTTGCAATATATAAAACAAGGTGCGTTAACCTGAACTGAAATTCTTCATCTACCCTACTCTTAAGGGTATTTTTTGGAGTGCAGGGTGATTTCTTATCGTGCCTCTATATTATCTTGCGTGCTGTTTCTATTTTCACATTGTGAGCACTTCTCCCTTATACTTGGCCATGTGCTCTATCTTGATTATCAAAACATGAGTAAGTAAAATATTTTAAAAATTGAAATTTGTCCAACGTTGTTTTTGCCCTAGTCTGTACAGAGAAGCTCTTTGGACAGTAAAAGAGGACGATTCCTTGTGTGCTTCTTACTTCTCAATTGTAATAAGATTGTATCTCTGTTATAGCTGGAATGGATATGACATCAGATAGTAAGTAACACTAAGGAGCTGCTCCTGCTTTCATTGAAATCCAATGGCAAAACTCCAGTAACAGATAAATGACAGCGGGGGATCTTCTGCAATCAACCCTGCAGAATAGTTCCTCTAAGTAACATTTGGACAAGCATACATGCTGTGAAGGTTGAATCTAACAACTGCAACATTTAGTGATTAGCGCGTGCGGTGTTTGTATATGCCATAGCTATAGTGCACATACTGCAAAAGGTCAAATTCTGCTCTCCCTGACAGTGCTCCTTAAGGCCATGATCCTGCAAGGACTTGTTCACGGGCTTAACATTATGCACCAGTAGTTGTTCCATTGAAGTCACTTTCGTCAAGTGGTGACGTTGCACTTCGCAATATGAAGAATTCAATGTATCAGCTTCAACTCAAAGAAAATTCCCGTTCTAATAAAATATGGATGACTGTGACAAAAGTAGCTTTCCGAGGTTTCCAAGACTCTTGCCTTTACACATAATGTCTGAAAGGTGACAGAATGATAGCACTGGGAAATGGGTTAACTGGGTCCCTTCCCTGACTTTGGAGCCTACCTGTAAGGCTGAAAGTGTTGTTCAGTCTCTAGGGATGAAAAGCCCACCTCCCCATAGGATGCTAACTGTTTGTGGTGTAAACATCTACCCAGTTGAAACTGTACTAAGATGACAACTCATTTCATGGGCCATGCCCTAAAGTTATCAGCTGGCAAGGAATTGCTTTGAGTGGGTGATTTATAGCATATTCACATTGTGATACCAAACGAGTGAGCTATCCGGTCCCTGAACTATCAGTACATGGCACTACAGATATCTGTTCTCAGCTATTAAGCCAGGGCCTGCTCCAGCTAAAGTCAATAGTGAAATTGTCATTGCATACAATGGAAACAGGATCTGACTCCAACTTGTTGGGAAATGTTGCCTTGCTTTACATATATTTTATTGTTATGTTGATTAGTCTGTGGAACTCATTGCCACAATATGTCACTGAGGACAGGATTCAAAAAAGGATAGAATGTTTATCTGGATAAGATAAATATCTGGTTATAATAAGAATTTTTAAAAAGGGTTTGGAAAGTATATAAATGCTCATGCTTTATCCTTTAAATGATGACTATTAAGAAGAAATTTTCCCTGGGGACAGGTTATTCCATAACTGCCTAGTGCAGAGTTTTTTTTACATCTTTCCCTGAAGTAGCTAGTACTGGCTTCCAGTGGAGACAGAATACTGGGCTAGATGGACAACTGGTCTCAATGAAACTGGAAATTCCTATGTTCCCATGTGAACAAATCTGAGATGATTTTGATTCTGGCTGAGATGAAGATCATCTTGTTGCTCAGTGATAGAGGAGAGGAAAGTGATCAGGAACCGTCCGCATGGATTCACCAAGGGCAAGTCATGCCTGACTAATCTAATTGCCTTCTGTGACAAGATAACTGGCTCTGTGGATGAGGGGAAAGCAGTGGATGTGTTGTTCCTTGACGTTAGCAAAGCTTTTTACACAGTCTCCCACAGTATTCTTGCCAGCAAGTTAAAGAAGTATGGGCTGAATGAATGGACGATAAGGTAGATAGAAAGCTGTCTAGATTGTTGGTTTCAACGGGTAGTGATCAATGGCTCCATGTCTAGTTGGCAGCCGGTATTAAGTGGAGTGCCCCAAGGGTCGGTCCTCGGGCTGGTTTTGTTTAATATCTTCATTAATGATCTGGAGGATGGTGTGGATTGCACCCTCAGCAAGTTTGCAGATGACACTAAACTGGGAGGAGTGGTAGATACTCTGGAGGGTAGGGATAGGATACAGAGGGCCCTAGACAAATTAGAGGATTGGGCCAAAAGAAATCTGATGAGGTTCAACAAGGACAAGTGCAGAGTCCTGCACTTAGGACGGAAGAACCCCATGAACCGCTACAGACTAGGGACCGAATGGCTCGGCAGCAGTTCTGCAGAAAAGGACTGAGGGGTTACAGTGGACGAGAAGCTGGATATGAGTCAACAGTGTGCCGTTGTTGCCAAGAAGGCCAATGGCATTTTGGGATGTATAAGTAGGGGCATTGCCAGCAGATTGAGGGACGTGATCGTTCCCCTCTATTCGATATTGGTGAGGCCTCATCTGGAGTAGTGTGTCCAGTTTTGGGCCCCACACTACAAGAAGGATGTGGAAAAACTGGAAAACATCTAGCGGAGGGCAACAAAAATGATTAGGGGACTGGAACACATGACTTATGAGGAGAGGCTGAGGGAACTGGGATTGTTTAGTCTGCGGAAGAGAAGAATGAAGGGGGATTTGATAGCTGCTTTCAACTACCTGAAAGGGGGTTCCAAAGAGGATGGATCTAGACTGTTCTCAGTGGTAGTAGATGACAGAACGAGGCGTAATGGTCTCAAGTTGCAGTGGGGGAGGTTTAGGTTGGATATTAGGAAACACTTTTTCACTAGGAGGGTGGTGAAACACTGGAATGAGTTACCTAGGGAGGTGGTGGAATCTCCGTCCTTAGAGGTTTTTAAGGTCAGGCTTGACAAAGCCCTGGCTGGGATGATTTAGTTGGGGATTGGTCCTGCTTTGAGCAGGCAGTTGGACTAGATGACCTCCTGAGGTCCCTTCCAACCCTGATATTCTGTGACTCTATGATACCTTGACCTCAGTGCTTCAGGAGCCAAATTAGTGGTCACCAATACCCAAAAGACCCACAGTAATGTGAATTCATTGTTTCATTTACTATTTATATTATTCTCACAGCAAAACGACTGACCAAGTATTATTATTATATCAACTACAATTGGTTAATAACATAGTAAAAGCACCCTGATTGGGTAATAAGCTAGACTGGTTAGTAATTAAATCACACAATGTTTTAATATCATGTGCTGCAAAGAGCCACAGGAGACACATTAAAGAGCCACTTGTGGCTCTCGAGCCTCAGTCTGAGTATCCCTGACCTTGCTCTATGGGTGAGTGTCCATTAAACAGAGGCCAATTTTCAGGAAGTCATTTTTTCCTTGACATTTGGTAGCTTGCTTAAGTTGTTTTGAGTGTTTAGCACAGAGGGCTGGCAATGGGCAAAAGGTGCATATTAAAGCACAAAAAAATCGGAGAGAAATAGAAGTTCTGTGGTTTCACACTGTCACTTGGTAACTTGGACAATGCAGTTCTGTACTTCATCAAACAACTTGGGAAACTGGACACGCTTGTAAATAATTAACTTCATTGTCTCTTTTTATGATGATGATCATTTATTAGTTTATTAAGAATGATTAGAAAAGTACCTGCTCTCTACAAGGAAGAAGGTTTAAATGGACGAACGCCTCACGTAAAGGGACAAATTGTTACCACCTGTTGAACCGGGGCACTGGGAGGTGGGGGGAGGTGCAAGTAGCATCCCCTGTTCTTCACGCCCCTCATTTGGGCTGGTTACAAAAGCACAGTTTGTCAACCCAAAGGAGATATTACTCCCATTTTTACAGCTAGGGAACTGAGGCACAGAAAGACTGTGATTTGCTCAAGGTCACATAGGAATTCTGGCAGAGTCTGGAATTGAACCCTGAGCTCCCAAGTCCCAGGCCACTGCCTTAAATACAAGATCTGTCTTTGTCAAAATAGGGCATAAATTCATCATGAATGGTGCATAAGCCTTGCATGGATTTCACCCACGTAGCATACCTAGGCTATCCAGAACCACAGGATGAAATTTTATCAGGGTCAATTCAGCCCTTCCCAGGAAGTTTGTGTGTATCTGTATTTTAGGTGGAACCTAAAACACCGAAGTCTGATCAGCTCTGCATGAACATTAAAGATTCCATGGCAATTTTTGTAAAAGCAGAGCTTTGCCCTCTCGTCCTGGCCAAAATGTCTCCTCCCCAGAAGGTTAGATAGTGTATTGTTTGTAATGGCTTCTCTAGCTAAAAAGCTGCTGCAGTTAATGGTGGTGGATATAGAAATGTGTTGGGTTGTGGGATGAAAAACAATATAGAAATGCTGTTGGCTTTAAAATATTCTTTTCTTGCAATCCTACTGACATCTGCAGCTAAACTAAACTTATTTTGTTTCTTAATGGAGCAGACTTTCTAAATGCCCTTTCCTCAAGAAAAGTGAGTGCACTTTTGTGGAATTGATGTATTGCTGTTTAGACATAGCTAACACTTTAAGTAATCCATACTGGTTTAAATTAACATAAGCTCTTTTAATAAAACTACTTGCACCCTTGGGATTTTTAGGAAGTATAAACATCTAGGACTAATCACCCAATTGCCCAATGTTGCTTGCTTAAGCAAAACTCATATAAAAGTGCATTCATTTGGCACTGAAAAAACACATGACACTAAAAGACATTGGTTAGGGTATCAAAGAGCTGGTTAAGGCATGCTTGATTTGTCTGGAAAACATAAGTTAAAAGCAATTGTGCAGCACGTGGGCCAAATCCTGAAAAATGCAGAGAAGCAATGGGCAGGTCTGCTTTAAAAAATGATGGCACATTATGGCCAAGATGATGATGATGTGGTTATTCTAGTACAGACTAGAGGCCGGAGTCAAGGTGTAGTCCCCATGGTGCTTGGCGCTGTACATACACAAAGCCAGACACAGTCCCCACCCCTAGTCTAAACAGACAGAGTGGGAGGCAAAACAGGGGCATAGAGAGGTGAAATGACTTGCCCAAGGTCACTCAGACAAGTGGCAGTGCTGGGATTAGAACCCAGGGACAAAATCATGGCCTCATGGAAGTCAATGGGAGTTTTGCCATTCGCTTCAGTGGATCAGGATTTCAACTCAGGTCTCCTGACTCCATCCCCAGGGCCCTCTCTATTATACCACACTGCATCCATGCCAGTGTCCATTTCCAGGTGTCAGCCCTTCTCAGGATTTGTCCCTGTATGTACTAGAAGTTCTCCTGAACATCTAACTCCTAATGTTGTGCCTGGAGCCTTTCTTTATCATTTATAACCGGACAAACCAGAACACTGGATCCAAATGCCAGAGAGTCTCAGATGCTGTGGTGAGGAGGGCTTTGTAAGAACTGGAATAAAATCGAATAGAATGGTGGAAATTCAGTTTCAAATTGAAATCCACAGTTGAACTTTCTGACTTGTGTAAATCTCTATAACACATCAAACAATACATGATGTGAACTTACCAGGGCTCTCTCTATTTGTATGGGAAATCAAAACATAAGAATGGCCCTACTGGGTCAGACCAAAGGTCCATCTAGCCCAGTATCCTATCTTCCAACAGTGGCCAGTTGCAGGTGCCCCAGAGGGAATGTACAGAACAGGTAATCATCAAGTGATCCATCCCCTGTTGCTCATTTCCAGCTTCTGGCAAACAGAGGCTAGGGACACCATTCCTGCCTATCCTGGATAATAGCCATTGATGGACCTGTCCTCCATGAATTTATCTAGTTCTTTTTTGAACCCTTGTTTGAAATGCAGCTTTATGTTTTCTTTGTTGCTAAGGTGTGACCCAAGAACTTCTGGATGCCCTCTGGAGGGCACAGGGGAACACAAGGGTACAGGGACCAAAAGACTGTCATGTAAGGTCTCTACTGAAAGTAAATGTCACACTGGTCACCATAGAGACTAACATATTTATTTGAGCATAAGCTTTCATGAGCTACAGCTCACTTCATCCCATAACCACTGGAAAACATGTGGATGGATGTTGTGAACGGAGATGTTCATAAGATCTGTGACTAGGGACTGGTCAACAGAAAGGCGAAAAACAGCTTTTCTTTCATGTAAGAAGTTTTTAAACTATCTCTCTGTATACATGTAAATGAAGTATTGCATCCATTTACAGACTTAGCCCGATGCTAATGAAGGATTTGGAAATCTTAACGGAGGAAATTTACAGGAAGATGTAATACAGCACAGGAGAGCCCTGTTTTACAAGTAAGGACAATGCACTTTTAGGAGCATAACCATTTAATCTGTGAGGACAAGCCACCAGCAGGCTTGATCTTATGAGGAGGGGTCTCGGCCAATCTGGTTGAAAATGCTGGGGAAAGTACTTGGAGTAAGCCATCTTGTAAGAGAGAGGGGAATGCCTTGTTGGTTAAGTTTAGACTCTAGAACGTCTATTATGATTTTGTTTAATGTATAACCCTTTGTTCCCAGTAGTCTCACTCTATCACTTGAATCTCTGCCCTTTAATAAACGTAGGCTTGGTTTACACTATCAACTTATGTCACTAGAACTATGTCGCTCAGGAGTATGGAAAAGTCTCCCATCGGTGTAAGTAATGTCTTCACTGAGCACTACAGTGGCGCAGCTGTACCACTGCAGCACTTGGAAGTGTAGACAAGCCCTTAGTCTTGCTTTCACTCTCTCTCTCTCTCTGTCTATATAAAGTGCTGTGTGTTCAGAAGGTTGTGGATCCTGAGCTGAATCATGTAAGCTGGTGTGTGCTGTTCCTTTGAGAGTAGTGGCTCTGAGACTTCTGGGGCTTTTCAGGGGAACAGGGGTTGAGCACTCCAGAGGCACTGTCTGAGGTCTCAGAGGTCAGTGTGTGCCCATCGCTAACCGGTACAGAGACAGTGTGAAGCCTGCAAGGCAGGGCTTGTGTTGCCTGAGGCTGGGTGTTTCAGGGAGCTGATCCACAGCAGGTACAGACAAGGCTTTCTCACGCTAAGGGGCAGGTGGTGGAGAGATGCCTTACAACATATCAAACAACGCATGATCTAGACTGATCACATTCTCTGTATTTGAATGAGGAATGTAGCTATATGTTGATGGAGCACGATTTTCTGTTTTCTTTCATGCTAAGGAAACTAGGAGCTATTACATCTGACAGAATTCTGTACCCATTTGGAAAGACTTGTAAGTGAATGTTGAGTTGATGGCCCAGGAAATGAAGGAATGTAGATGTATCTGCCCAGTCATGCAGACTGAAATGCCTATTTAAGTCACGTATGTTCTTGGGACATTGAAGAATTCTGTTAGAGCAGATCTTGCTTTTGTTGCTTAAGGAACTAGCTTTCTCCTGACTGGCTGGTTTTGGTGGCTTTTTTTTAAAAGGTTCTCTTTCCATCACTCAAATGAAAGTCCAGAAAGATGTTTTAAATTGTTTTATGCTATCACAGAATCATGACTGTCTTGACCTAACCTTTCTCAGTGTAAATCAAACAGTCTTATGGTAAGATTTATCGCGGCCAGTGAATTATCAATGTAATTACATAAGAGGATGCCAGCAGAGTGTGCCTGCGTTCTAAGAATGTGTGCAGCACATATGTAGCTGGCTCTCTGCAGTACGCTGAAATCAGAGATTTATTGCATTTAACAAAGACTCATTACAATGCAATTTTAACTTGCTGTTATTAAAGGGTCTTACATCATAAGCAATTACTGTAAAAAGCTTTGGACTTAGCTTTATTCATAATTTTTATAGCATGATTTATTAGAACCCCATTACGTCCCATAAATCTTATCTGAAGAAAATGAAAATCAGTTAGAGCCTGATCCCTTTTACCTTTACTCATGTTTGGTAGTAGTTTATTCAGTGTCCAGTCCCCCAGAAATCAATGGGACTTCTCATGGAGTAAGGTACTACTCAGTGTGAGTAATGGTGGAAGATTGGGCCCTTAATGAGCATAGAAGAGGAATATCAAAATTGCGCTAAAACTGTCAGCATTCAAATTTCACTGTGGGTTTATTTTATTTCATGCAATTCACTGATTCCCTCCAACTTTTTCATTCACATGCTGTACATAGGAGATACATGTTTCATATATATATATAATGCAGTGTTCAGAAGAGAAAGCCAAGTCAGTCTTCTAATACTGTTGTTTCTCCCTTCACTCTAGATGCAGGATATAGAAACTGAGAAGCTAATTGCAGTACAGTTGCAGAGACTCAAAATGGCTGCTCTGTTGTTGTTTTATTCAAGAATGCACTGGAATTGCATAAAATCAAATCTGTACAAAATATGGCCCAATCCTGCATCCCTTATTTGTATGAGTAAGGAATATGCACTTGACTCAAGGATTGCTGGATTGGCTCCTGGTTAACAATCTTAACAGTCCCCATTTGCCCTTTCTCTTTACTAAATACAGCATTCAGATGTCATTTGATCAGAAATTGTTCAGGCATAAAATTAAGTCTTGCAGTCTGAATAAAGACCTGATCTTATAGTCCTATGCGGGGAAAACTCCCATTGCCTTCATGAGTTTTGCCTGCATAAATACTATAGGTCTGAGTACAGTGTGTTTAAGGTTTTGTTGAGAGACTTTTTTTTTAATAATTTGAAAAATTTTGTTCAACTTCATTGTCAATAAATTACCAAGAGAGAGATTTATTTGTATATTATGCTGTAGTGCTTCAGAATCAATATATATAATGTATCTATTCAAGAAACATATTGTAAATGATCGGTTGTTCTGTTCAACACTCTCAGACAAATTAGCCTTTCTTTTTGAAGTTAATGGGAGTTTTGGCATTGATTACAGTAAGAATAGGATCGGGCCCTTTGTAGCTGATTTTATATAATTCTCAGTTTACATTAAAAAATGAGGCAATACATATACACTTTGTTGTTATTTGTTACTTAAATAGCACCATAAGTGTACACAGCTCAGTATCGAATATGTGTTTTCCAGTGAAGGCAAAACAATATTCTAGAATATTAGACTGTAGATGGAAAAATAATTTTACTATGTATGGACTAATTTGTAACCATCAGTGTTATGTATCATACTTTAAAGTGAACATAAACTATAAATATATTATAAATCAAAATTAACTAATCTCACCTCTCTTGCCTTCCCTTCCACAAACAATGTGACACCATAAAACGTCAGTATTTTATTGCCTTTTTTCCAACCAACACCAAAATAGCAAAGGTCAGAGTACAGGCAAAGAATATTTTTAGGGCCATGGAGCATAAGAGGAAAGACTGAAAAAACTAGATGCCAAATCTGACCCAATTGAAGTCAGTAGCAGCCCTCCCATTGACTGCAGTTTAAGTTTTAGGAGCACTGCAGAATGGTCTGATCTTGGAGTCCTTTCACATGCTGAAATGCCGTCCACTTTAATGGGAGTTGTGTTTGTGCAAAGTGTATAGGGTCACAACCTCTAGGCTAAATCCAGTAAACCCCTTCATAACATGAACAGTCCCTAATCACATGAATAGCCCCATAGGATGAAACAGAAGCATAACAATAAATAATAAATTATAAATACTCAGAGTGTAGCAGAAGCAGGAGGGGGGTTAAAAATGGAAACAGGTGGAAGTTTTAAAGTAACTGTAATAAGACCGGAACTAGGCCAAGGGAAGAAGATGTCCTTGAATCAGAATTGTCAGGTTGTGCACTAGCTACCTGAGGTAGACATGCAACTGTACCATTGTTATCCTCATCTGTCCTCCCACTTAAGACATCTTGACTGAAATCAGATTGTAAGCTTTTTGGAGCAGGAACCATGTCTTCCTATGTGTAAATACAGTGCCCAGGAGAGTGAAGCCCTGATTCCGATTCGGTGCTACCATAATATAAATGATTTACAAAAATAATAATTGAAGTCAGTGGAACAGCTCACATGAGTATATGTGTAAGTGTGGTGGCTTCCATCTTGACCAATGTACCAGGTTCTTCCAGAACTGAAGGTAGGAGCTGCTACAGCTTGAGCGAACGCTCTCTAGCTGGGGCTACAAAAGACTCCTGCTCTGTGGATTGGGCATGGACTGGGACACATAACACACACCACCAGTGGGTTACATAAGCATTTTCAGGAATGGATCCCTTGATGAGAGAGAAAAAGGGTGAAAGGAGATATTAGAGGGGTATGAAATAATTAATTGTAAAAGGGTGATTAATGAAAACCTTTTGCACACCACGATTTAGTCTATGCCGTAATCCAAGAACAAGGGAACCTCTTGTAATGTTAAAAGGCAATACTTTTTACAAAGCTACAATGCAGTGTACTCTGTTATAAGACTGTACCATTTTCTACCAAAGTACAGGGCAGTGAAAGGTTCAGGAAGTTTAATTACAGGATTAGACATGTCCTTCCAGGGGAAAACCCACAGGGAGGGACAGGGCAGGAAAATAATTTTGTGAGGGTTCCCTTCATGCAGTTTCCTTTAAATTCTTCCAGGAGGTGTCGGGGACTTGGGTTTGCAATGTTCTGAAGGAGCCTCCATCCACAGCAGCTCTTGGTAACCTCTTTTTAAAGGGTGGCCTTAGCATGAAATGTGCTCTACAGGAAAATTAATATAACTAGAGGCAGAAGTTGAAACTCTGTGAAACCCCTGTAGGTTGGTCTGAAGGATAATGCATGTCTCCCCACCACACTTTGCCCTTGCTTTCCTGGCTTGCCCCTCCCCATGCCCAGATGGATTTCTTCCAGGGAGGGGACAGTTCCCTGGAGGTGGCTAATTCTTCCCTGCTTCTAATTAGGAGAAAATCCACATAGAGGGTCCCTTGCAAGTGTGGATTCAAGGGGCCAACTTTTTAAAATAAAATTATACCAACTACGTTATAAAGTTACAGGGACTGTCTGTCCTTCTTTCTAGGATTGCCAACTGTGACTGAGAAGAAATCTCCCTTCTTCCCTCCAGTAGAGCATTGCAAGAACTTGGAAAGGTGGTTTATTATGAGGGCTGTCATCTAACTGTCTTGTGTCTGGCCGGAAGCAGGATGTTGAGCTAGATGGATCAGTGTCTGTTCTAACTTGGCCTTTCCTAATTACAAGAAGAGAATGTAAAATGGTTGCAACACACACACCCAATATCAGTAGCCACATGATGATAATTCATTATGAGAACTTCATTAAACAAAAAGAAAAGGTCCAAGAGAATATCCTGAGTTTCCTTTGGGGGATTAAAATAGATTCCTCTGGGTCTTCAGAAATTTGTGGAAACCAGAGTTAACAAGGGCTCCTAGCGCACCCAGATCCCATGGAGGAAGTATGGCTCCTTCTGGATCCATGGTGTCATGTGCTCCCCATCATCTGCTGCACCATCAACACTCCTGCAGGGGAGGGTTCTCTTGGTGCAGGAGGAACTAAGTTTGAGAAGGTTGACAATCCTCTTGGGTTTGCGAAGGGAAAGTGAGGGCAACTCCATGAATGGTCTCACTCCCCCTTCCCACTTTGATCTACTCCTTCCTAACACAAGAAACCCATTCCTCAAGGACCACCCCTGGAGGTAAGCAGGGGCTTCCATGGGGTCAAGAAGAAATGTGGGGAGCATGACGCAGGACCATCTCTCACCCTTACCATAAGTTTCCCATGCGCCTCTCCTCCAGCTCACAACAGCTGATTTCCTCGCTCACAGGGAATATTGTATAAGCCTAGGATTTAGAAGCCAAGCTGCTGAATGCTGCTTTCCACAGAACTCCATCATAGCTGCACCAGCTTTTAATTTAAACCCTTTATTTAAAAGCAACAATAATGTTTCTTTGGAAGCACTGTAAGAGCCCTCAGCATTGTTAATAAAGAGCTTAAAACATTTTAAAGCTAGCGTGAGCACATGCACACAAACTATACTGAAAGCTTCAGATGCCCTGACATTGGCTAAGTTAACAACTGTCAGTTTTAAAAAAACCAGCTTATTAGGGAAGTAGGAAACTGAATGCTGCAGTGCTTGTGTAGGCAAAACTCCCAGCGAAGTCAAAGGGGAGTTTGCCTGAATAAGGGCTTCATGTTCAGACACTATACAAGGAAACAACAACTAAAAGGAAAGAGGCAGGGTGCTAGGAAATTGTGTTTAACAATTCATATATCAAGTTGTCTTACAGATAATTATGAGAGGTCCATGCTAGTTGTTACAATCTTGCCATCAGAATGCCCAGTAGATCTGAATAGCTTCTGTTTCACATAGTGCCCAGTCCTCAGCTGATGTAAACTCATGTAGTTCCATTGACTTCAGTGCAGCTGTGCTGATTTACACCAGCTAGGAATCAGCCCCTCTAAAGTTGCTATGTAGATTTTGTTGTTGTTGTTGTTTATACTTACTAGTTTTAGGGCTAATTTACAAGGGATTTGGGTGTATAAAGATGCGGATAGACCCCGACTGGAATTTACAAAGGTGCCTAAGTGAGTTAGGTGCCTAATTTCCAATAGATTTCATCTAACCTGCTTAAGAGCTTTTGTAAATCCCACTAGACGTCTCTGCCTTTTAAGTACCTAAATACCTTTGTAAATCTGGCCTGTAGATTCTATTTTTCCAGTGATGATCATTACCCTATTTTCCCTCAATCCTATAGTGAGCTACTTCCCCCCACCCCCTTAGGCTTAAAAAGAAATGCCAGTTTTCAATCCATAGGGTAATCTATTACTGACTAGGCACTTATGTTTTAGCAACACAGACGTTTTTGGGGTGTGGAGGGAGGGAATGAAGACGTGCATAGTAGCCAGCCTTGCCAGATGTAACATCATTTCCCTCCTTTCTCCAAATACACATCCAATCTGAGAACAGAAACAATAACACGTGACTTAGGTGATCAATCACACATTTCAAATATTGAATCCAAATACTGAATATTCAAACTCATGCTTATTCTAACAAGTCCTAAACCGTCCCTCTACTGAAATATGGCCCTGATTATGCATGAGAAGAAATAATAAAAAAATTTGCAAAAATGCCTAGATTTGTGTGTTTTGATTTTTTTTCATGGATAATTCCTGGAGGAAATAGTCAAAGCTGATAGATAATAATTGTATCAGATCTTGTCCAGAGAACTGTTGTTCTATTTATATATGTCACTATATGTGATCTATAGGGGGTTTTAATATATACTGAACATTTCAGTTTGTAAACTGTATTCTTTGTACTTGAGGGTATTACAAGGTACAGCTATATGATAGCCTTCATGTAAGTTGTTAAAATGCTTATGTTGTATGTGATTGGAGATAATTAAATGGTTCTGTTATTTAAAAGATTAAGTGTACAATGTACACCTTAACTTTGTGTAGTGACTAGAATTCATAATGCTCCAGTCTTATCCACAGCAATACCTTAAGGAAAGGACAGCTTTGAAGCCAAGTAGAGGTTGAAACAAATGAGGTGTGCACACAGAGAAATGGGTATATAATTAGGAACAAATTGTGTAATATCTTCAGAATAACATGAATTCCCTTATAAAAGAACTATCACCATGAGCCAATGTAAAGAGAAAGTCCTATCCCACGGGAATTCAAGGTTGTGCAAAGTCTTTTAATATTGATCATAAACTTCAGAAATCAGATCAGTATTTACATGACAAAACATGAGATGATTTTACAAACTCTTCTTCATTTTGCATGGCAAACATTGGTAGTTTGGCCTTAAGGCCATGCCACAAAATACGGGGCAGGTGCTCCATTTCTTACTGGGATGCACTTTAGCAGCAGATGCCTGACCACCAAAGAAAGCTGTTTCTAAAATCAGTGTGTGTTAACACTTCGGTTCATTACAGGCAGCTGACAAAGCCTTTTGACAGATACCCTCTAGCCTTCCCTCCCCATTTCCACGGTCCCTTGGCACATATCAGGAATTTAAAGCTGCAGCTCAACAGAACTGTCCTTTTATATTGTGGTAAATATTTCATTGATCCTCGTACTATTTAAAGAAGCTCCTTTTAAATTTTAACTTCTTTCTTTAGCAGGAAATCTCAGAAGAGTATGTGAACAAAAATCATAAAGAATATGCATAGAAGGCACTGCTCTAATCTGCCCCATTCATTTAGTGTGCAGACGTGGCATCTCAGCGGTAGAGATCTTTGCTGAGACTTCACCATCTGTTCACATATTGATCTACTTTATCCTTCCATCCCCTTTCATCCACTTATTCCTGCTACAGCCATTTATTTTTTCCTCTAGTTTTATCTCATTCCTTAAATCCACACCCGAAACACCTCCCACACCAGTAAACCAGCCATGCCCATTTAGGGCTGGCAAGAGTTCTCTTAACTGTGCATTTGTAAGATAGGGACCACATCAAGTTGAGCCATCTTCCCATGCACCTATCCATCATCCATTTCTCTCGCTTAGCCAGAAAGATACCTGAGGGGTTGATCCTGATGCCACTGAAGTCAGTGAGTGGTTTACCACTGACTTCAATAGGGACAGAATCAGGCCCTAGATTAGCATATGCATGAGTGATTATCCTTATACATCACTGCTCCAGAGGCACCTGTTTGGAGGAGTCAGCTGACTGATTCCGAACATCTCACATCTAGCTATGGTGTGGATCACACCAGCATTCATTGGCATTAAAACTGCATGCAGGAGGGAGGAGGAACTGTCCTTCAGTATCCAGGTAAGAAACCCATCAAACACATCTCTTCTCCATGCACCTTGTTCTAATGAACACCTCTCCCTCTCCACATGGAAAGGAAACAGCGGTTAGGTGGGTAAGGGAGACTGAAGGACGTTTATCAAAGAGGCATGATGGGAAATATTTAACACTGCATGTATAAGGAAATGGTACATGAGAGCTACCTTACAAACAGGAAACTCCCCAAACCTTTCTCCTACATTTGCTGCCTGCTTTAATGCTTTTCATGGAGGGGAAACCGTGTCTAGGTCAGCAAGGAGGATTGAAGGGGGAGCCTCTTTTGATTGGTAGGATATAATTGTGACCATTTGCATGCATGGTGGTGGGGAGGGAACTCATCCTCAATCCTTTGTGTACTGCCTGCTCTAATGAATCTCTCTCCTGTCTCCATGAAAGTGAGAAAGGGCATGGGTCCATGCACGTGCTCTAGAGGGTAGGTCTCCATGTGCCCAGGCATGTATGAATGCTCTACACGGCATGTGCCCATGCACAGGTGCCTGCTCTGGAGTGCGCATCTCCAGGCACCCATGCATGTGTCTTCTCTAAGCCACCTGCGCCCATGCGTGCCTGTCTGCTCTAGAGTGAAAGCAGTGCAACAGTGCAGAGGGTAATGAAGCTAGCAAGGAGTGTGGCGGGGGACTGTCCTAGGCAAGATGTAAGCATGGTGATTAGGGTGCCAATTATATAGCTTACCCTTGCATATCTGGAGAAACAGTGCCCAGATAGAGGGCTGCCCCCTTCTCCAGAAGTTGCCAGACCTGCCGCCTGAGGCCCATGCACGTGTGTCTGCTCTAGACTGCAGATGTACCTGCTCTAGAGGCCAGGCCTCGATGTGACCATGCATGTGTGTGTTCTCCAGACTGAGGGTAGTTCAGCAGTGCTGAGGATAACGAAGCTAGCAAGGAGGACTGAAGTGAGGGGACTGTCCTGGGAAAGATGTAAGCATGGTGATTAGGGTGCCGATTGTATAGCTTACCCTTGCATATCTGGAGGAATAGGGGTCCTCAAAAAGTGCCCAGATTCGGGGCTGCCACCTTCTCCAAAAGCCCCCGGACCTGCCATCTGGTGAGTCGCTGAGTGCCAGGCGTTTCGTCATCTCCAGCTCTTCCTCGCCATCCCCGGAGTCTCCCGTGCCATCCGCATCTCCGTCGTCAGCACTGCTATCCAGCGGTGCCCCACCAAAACTGTCAAGCGCTTCCTCGGCGTCCCGGTGCTGGCGGTAGGTCATCCAGCAGCAGGGCTCCACATCGGTCTCGTCAATGCCCCAGAAGGCCAGCTCCTCCTCGTACAGAGGCCCGCACACATCCGCTGGGCAGTGCAGCTTGCCTGTGCGGTAGTAGTTCAGGATGTGGGCAAAGACGCCCGGGTGCCGGTCGAAGAAGAACTCATCTGTGCGTGGGTCATAGTCAAAATGGCTGTGGGCATCGGGCTCAGCGATCCAGGCCAGCCGAGTGCCAGGCAGGGTGCGCAGGGTGCTGCGGTAAGTCTGGTGCCTAGTCCCTCCCACGTTGATCACGATGCGATCGCTCTCGTCGCCCTGGCCCATCTCGTCTCTTATTAGGCATGTCGCAGACTCATGCAAGGAAGCACGGCACACAGCAAGCGCATAAGGGGGCGGCTTCTTGACAGCAATCGGTACCTAAACTGGTAATTTATCCAGCGGGTCAGGAATCACCTAGGCAAAGGGCACCCAACTGGTGTCAGTCCCTCGTGCCCTGTTCTTCCAAATGCTGCAACCCCAAGGGCACCACTGAAAGTTAATGCCGGCAGTCCTGAGGTTCCTTTTATTTGCAGTTAAAAGCTCTTGTACTGTTTTATTTTAAGCCAGGGTTTGGAGGGGAGAGGACACCCACTCCCCAAGAACAGCAGTCGCAGAGGTCTGCCAGGTACCTAGGTATGGGGCAGGGGGAGGTTCTTTCCTTAGTTAGATGTGGCCAAAAAAGAACCCAGTGGTGCACATCTGTTCAAGGAACCTCTTAGTTGGGAAGGGGGCGGGGGCTGATGATGGTGGCAGCTGGGTGCAAAAACAAACGGAGGGTGGGTGCGGGGGGAGAGGGTATAAGGGGATCGCAGACAGACAGACACACAATGGGGGATGCAGGGGGCGGATACTAGCGCCCAGCCGCAGACCAGATCTATTGATGAAGGGTTGGGTGGTTGTTTTTTTTAAAAACCCCTCTCTCTCTCGCTCGTGCTGTACTTTAAGTCCTTGAGAGACCGACAGAAGCAGAGGTAGCTGGCGTTGGGGAGCTCCACACGCATCGATCCTGATTTTAAAAACCCCCTCCCCTCCCCCCCCACCCCAATTCTTTGGGGGCGAAGGTAAAGCCACCGAAATGTAGAAGCAGCAGAAGGGGAACAAAACAAAACAAAAAACAAAATCTCCAGCTTCAGATCTTGAATCGAGACAAAAGCGACGGCTCCGGCGGGGGATTTCCCCCTCTCGGCTCGCTCCTTGTTGATTCACATCACATTCTGCAGCAGTCCGACCGGCAGCGCCAGGCGCCCTGGTACCTGCGAGCCGGCTTTGCCCGTCCTTGCCCCGCTGCTGAAGGAGGGATCACAAAGCGCTGCTCCCCAGGGGCTGCCCGGGCTTGGTGCTGAATGGACAGCGCTGCGCGCCCGGCTCCCGCTCCCCGCCTGAGCTTGGGGGGCGGGGGTGGCTCCTATGCAGAGGGTGGGGGGGCTGCAAAGGTGCGGGGGGGCATAGCAGTGGTGGTGGTGGAGACCCTCTATTCCTCCATCCCCCGCGGCTCAGGCAGCAGCAGGAGATCCAGCCGGGCTCCCTCACGCGGCTGCCGCGGGAGGCTTGTGCTGGCGATGCGGAGAGCAGCCCCCAGCCCCGCGCCCGCCCGCCGGCCCCTGAGCTCGCAGGTGGTGCTGGAGGCGGGGCGCCAGCAGGGAACGAGCGGCTCAGGCCAGCCAGCCCGGTCTCCGGACACTTCAAGACGGCGCAGGCGCACTGGTCTCGGAATAGAGCAATTCTCCCTGGGTCCTAATGCAGAAGGGGAAACTCTCTCTCACGCACACACACACACGATCACCTGAAATGCACACCCATTGAAATGGCAAATCTCGTCCTCCTCCTCACTGGGTTGGCTTCCCGGTGTGTGTGCGCGGGTCGGGATGCGTGTGCGTGCTCTGGACAGAAAAGCAGCTGTGCAAGACCCGCTGCTGCACAGCCCCTGTGTCTATACTCCCCCGTGCTCCGCGGCTCTCCGCAAAGGTCCAATACGATCCTGCAGGGGAAACATCTCACGTTATTCAGCTGTTTCTAGTTCTCTCCCCCGACCCCCTCCCGCCTCCTTCCCTGTCTCTGGGAACCTGAAATTAACAACTTCGGTGGCTGCTGCAGTGGCGGACTGTCTGACATGTTTATTCCCCAAGAACCTGGTCCCAGGGAAATCGTGTGGGAGGGTTTATGGCTTATTTGTTTGCTTCTGGTTTTGCCCGAGGACACTGAAGTGGAAATCTCCATCTGCTTGGTGAAATAGACAGGGGAAAGGTCACATTGCGCCTCCTTCAATGTCATGAATGGGCTGAATCAGCTGAGGGTCTCTGTGTGTGTGATGTAGAGTCAGAAAATTGCCTCCCTATAGATTTTGCCGGTGGTCGCAAAATCTGAAAGGAGCTACCAATTATTTTGTGCTCCCCTCGAAAGCGTTTCCTTCTAATTCTGTGGCACAGGTACGGCACTTTGTGATGGATGAGAGGGAATCCCGTCACAAATGGCTTCCCCTCACCTTTTCTGTTGCGGGAGTAGCACATTCTGACAAATGAAGGTGACCGTGGCAGAAAAAGGCTTCCTCTTGCCTTTCCTCCTTCCCAGACACAAGGGCAGCATCTTCTGAGGGCAGAAAGACACCCTCTGCAGAAATGGCTTCTCTCACCTGTCCTGTGCTATTGTCCAGTGAGGAGCAATTGCATTGTGGAAGTGTCCCTCATTGATCAGGGCATTAGAGAATGGTTCTGAAGGAAAAAATATTTCATCCTCTAGTTAGTTTTAAATAGGATAAGAGTGTCAATTTTTAAAAAATACTATCCTGTTTGGAAAAGGTGTTGAGTGAAAAGCAATATGGTACCCAGACGCCTGTTTGTTTCTTTCTCTCTCTAGTGCTGTCCCACTTCAGACTCTAAATTGCTCTGAAAAAAAGTTTCAGTCAGTTAAAATGGCTAAGTGACAGCCGTGTACATCATTTAGAAAAGTGAAGCACTGAATAGCCAGGAAATGAAGCTAAGGAACTCATCAATCTTATGCTGCCCACGTAATAAACATAAATACATTGAGCCTTCCCCTCATTATTGTGCACCTTTGTGCAGTCATTTACAAATGCAAGTGAAGTGCGTGTAAAATACCAACATTCCAATTTGATTGTTGATTAGGCTCAACTATTATATAAACTAGTAATTGCTCAGCACCATATGGCCAGGGGCAGATAACCCCCCCACCCACCCACACACCAGCAGAATGTACTGAGGTCTTCTCATCACTATATTAACAGGCCTGGCTTTTGCCAGGATTCTTTATTCAAGGAGATATAGAGCTGGTCTACACTACAAAGTTAGGTCATCTTAACTACATCTCTCAGGGGTGTGAAAAATTTCATGCCCTGAGCAATGTAATTAAGCCAACTTAAGCCCTGGTATAGACACTGCTAGATCCATGGTGTAGAAAGGATTTGCCCTACAGCACTTCAGTGGCAGAGCTGCAGCTGTGCTGATGTAGCATTTCTGTGTAATTATGTTGTTTTGTATGCCTCCCCTCCCCGCCCCAGGGGACAATCTATTGGATGATTGTACTTAGTGTTAAATAGTTTGTGTGTATGGATCCTTTAGCCTTGTCTATTTGGAAAGATGTATGTTGATGACATATAGATAATAGCTGTGATTTTCAAAGCAGACTAATTCACTGGGGTATGGGCACCTGCTCCTTTGAAAATCCCAGTCAACATACCAAAGAGATTTTCTCTAAATGACTCCAGTAGGGCCCATTCATATGTGGAGAGGGACAGAAATGTAGGTAAGTTACCAATTTTTAACAAAGTTAATTGGGATGACCCAGGTTATTTTAGGCCTGTAAACCTGACATTGATCCCAGGCAAGATAATGGAACAGCTGATTTGGGACTCAGCTAATAACTAATTAAAGGAGGGTAATGTAATTAACGCAAATCAACACGAGTTTATGGAAAACAGATCCTGTCAAATTAATGATATCTCTTTTTGATGAGTTTACAAGTTTGGTTGATAAAGGTAATAATGTTAACACAATATATTTTGACTTCTGCAAGGCATTTCATGTGATACCACATGACATTTTGATTAAAACTAGACTGATATAGGTCTCAAATTGTAATTGTAAATGGGGAATTGTCATTGAGCATGCGTGTTTCCAATGGGGGCTGAAAGGCATCAGTTCTTGGCTATATGCCATTTAACATTTTTATCAATGACCTGGAATAAAACATAAAATCATCACTGATAAAGTTTGTTTGCAGATGACCCGAATATTGGGAATGGTAAATAATGAAGAGGACAGGTCACTGATTCAGAGCAATCCGGATCTCTTGGTAAACTGGGTGCAAGCAAACAATATGCATTTTAATATGGCTAAAGGTAAATGTATTAATCTAGGAACAAAGAATATAGACCATACTTACAGGTTGGGATGCTTTATCCTCAGAAGCAGTGACTCTGAAAAAGATTTGGGGGTCATGGTGGATAATCAACTGAACATGAGCCCCCAATGCAAAGCTGGCCAAAGGGGATGCAATCCTGGGATGCATAAACCGAGGAATCTCAAGTAGGAATAGAGAGATTATTTTACTTCTGTGTTTGGCCCTGGTACAACTGCTTAGCTTATCAAAGAGAAGGTTAAGGGGTGACTTGAGTAATCTATAAATACCTACATGGGGAACAAATATTTAATAATGGCTTTTCAATCTAGCAGAGAAAGGCATAACATGATCTAATGGCTGGAAGTTGAAGCTAGATTCAGACTGGAATATGAGTGACAGTAGTTAACCATTGGAACAATTCCCCAAGGGGCATGGTGGATTCTCCATCACTGACCATTTTTAAATCAAGATTGGATGGTTTTTCCTAAAATATATATTCTAGGAATTATTTTGGGGAAGTTCTGTGGCCTCTGTAATACAGAAGGTCAAACTGGGTGATCACAATGGGCCCTTCTGGCCTTGGAATTTATGAACCTGTTCATTGACCAGAAGAATAGACCTCAAATTATCCTCAGTAATATGCTTCAGAACGTGTCTGTTAAATGCTTAAGGCTTCATACACAAACCAGTTCAAGGCTACTTCATGACATTCAGGGCTCATTACAGCTCCAAGCATGCTGAACTCAAGTCATCTTTCCACTTATTGTGACTGGTGCCTATTTTAAACTTTCTGTTTAATAGGATTTTTCAGAGTAAAATTGGAGACTGTCTATCTCAGACTTCATTTAGTAGACATTTTTCATAGCTGAGTTTGCCTGAATGGATATTTTGTATCTCTGAGACAACCACAGATAGTATTTAAAAAAAAATAAAAATAAAAACAAAGCTTCGTATTGGATTGACCGACAAATAGTTGGGACTGTATTCAGAACTCATGGACTAACCAATCCTCTGCCTGCAGAGGAGATTGCCTAGCATAATTTAATGTACTTGAAGTTATATATTATTTTAAGTGGTTTGTGAATATGGATGGTGCTGGAAACCCATAATACTTTCATTTGAAATACCTTGCCCAGTAGGTGTAATTTTATTGTGATAACATCTCCTGGGTCAAACCCTCAGCTGCTATAATTCAGATTACTTCAGTGGAGTTATGTAGGTTCCACCAGCTGAAGATCTAGCCTGCTGTCTGCAGAGCAGTTAACGGAGATGATGCCAGATGGAAATGGTTGTCTCCTTTGAGGCTTTCTAATGACCCATTCACAACAAGCTGCTGTGAACATGTAGAATGAAACACAGAGGAGAAATCATTAGAAACATGGGATTTGCCATAACTGGATCAGACCACTGGTCTGATTCAGTGTTGGTCTTGAGGCCAAGAACTTTATCAATGTTCAAAAAGAGTTTGGACATCTATATGGATAACAAGAATTTCCAAATTTCTACAACCTAGAAGTGACATTATACCTCATGCTTCAGGATTAAGATAGGCTCTAACTATTAGAGATCAGATGAGACCTAATGTGGGGAGGCAGGTTAACTTACAGATGTCCACTGCAGGGTTCTTACACCTTCCTCTGAAGCATCTGGTGCTGATCACTGTCAGAGACAGGATACTGGAATGGATGGACCTTGAGTCTGATCCAGTATGGCAATTCCTATGCTCCTATGCCCATCTAGTCAAGTGTCCAGCCACCGACAGCGGCCAGACCTAATTGCTTCAGAGGAAGAAACTCTACAGGAAGTAGTTATGGGATAACTTGAGAATAAATAGAGATTGCGTAGCTCCTTGGGCAGGAGCCATGTTTTCTTTTCTTGCTTGTACAGTGGCAAGCACACTGTTAGTGCTTAAAAATGAACAAATAATAATCACTTCTAGTTATTGCAAACAAGGGATAAAGTGCTTCACCGTAACTCTGAGATTTACTTTGATGAACCAATCATCATATTACCACATGTTGATGTTGGGTGTGGGGGTGTCATAGAAAAATACAGCTAGTAAGATGTGGGAGAAAACTGTTGACAATTTAATTATTTATGAATTGCAATTGCATAGTCAATGCAGAATTTAATGGACCAGATCCTCAGCTGGTATAGATCTGTCTAGCTCCATTGACTTACCCACAAAGTTATTAGAAATGATCTGATAGAATTTACATTTACCTGACATACATATTGAACCAGATCCTCAGATGGTGTAAATTGGCAGAGTTCCATTTCAATAAAGCTACTAGAGTGTTTTGAAACTCTAAGCTTTCAAGTTATAAAAGCATGCTAGATTCAGAATAAATTGCTGAGTGCTGAAAAATAGCCACCTTATCACCTTATTAAAAATACAAAGACCAAGAGGTAAATCAGGAAATTATTTCTTAAGGACCAATTCTTAGGTTCTTATGTTTCCTTCCCACATAAAAACACATGGAATGGTAGAAAATAATGAAAAACTCTGCACTGATTTTGGCACACTGTGGTTGGGCAACATTTATTCCATTAGTAATAATAACATAATAATCCAAGGGATAAGTGGGGATGGATTGCACACAGGGCCTGAAAAAGTTATGGAGGCTGGGGAATCTGTGAGGAAAACCTGCTCCAAAAATGAGGCTCTCTGGCCAGTTGGTCCTTTCAGGCCCACCCTCAGTAATGCCAGCACTCCTGGTCTTGCCGCTGTTGACTCAGTTAGGGCATATGCTCTGGGATTCCTCTGATGGAGCTCACATTGTGCCGAGGAAAAATTATTGCTGCAGCATTAACTAATACCCTGCTTTGTAAGTCATGGCAGAAAGGGAATATATTACTCAGAATGGCTGTTTGACTTCTGATCCCTGCCTTGCCATGTCACTTTATTCCACATAACCCATAAATTTCATGGTGATTTGGTAGAGGACAGAGTTCACTATGGAAGGAGAAGAGGGACATTTTGTGTCCACTGTCATGCCACCCTCCATTCTCTCCTTGGCATCGTGCAGGAATGGGTAGAAGCGTAGCCCCGGGACTTCAGAAATTATCTGAAAGGCTATGTTGAGACACACATAATGTGGTTCAAATTGCCTTTGTGGACTCTGGCAGGGGAAGTCATGCTTAGGTGACCTGCAAGAGTTCCTTGAAGATACTGCTGCTATAATAAATAAGGGACTCTCCGTGGATATGATACATTTAGATTTTCAAAATGCATTTGCCGAGATTCCACATCAGAGATTAATGGGTGAGATAAAGAGTTGTGGCATGTGAAGCAAAATAGCTGCTAGATAGTAAACTCTCTCAGGAGTAATGCAAAAGTGAAGTTATAAGTGGAAAGTGTTCAATATAGTCTATTTGTGTACATTATTTTGATGCAGGTGTTGGGAAGAGATCCTCAAATTTGAAGATTAATATTTCTTCCCCCTCTAACTTTGATGTAAAGAGGTAAGATCATATAAATAAGAATGTAGGCCATACTTACACAATGTGGTACTCTAGTCTGGAAACTAGAGACTCTAAAAAAGAATTTGGGGGTCATGTTGGATAATCAGCTGAGCATCAGCTCCCAGGGAGATACTGTGGCCAAAAGGGCTCATGAAATCCTGGGATGCATAACCAGGGGAATCTGGAGTAGGAGTAGAGAGGTTATTTTACTGCTGTATTTGGCACTGATGTGACTGCTACTGGTATACTGTGTCCAGTTCTGGTGCCCATAATTCAAGAAGCATGTTGATTAAAATGGACAGGGTTCAGAGATGAGCCACAAGAATGATTAAAGGATTAGAAAACATGCTTTATTGTGATAGATTAAAAGAACTCATTCTATTTAGCTTAACAAAGAGAAAGTTAAGGTGTGATCTGATTAGTTTATTTATAAGTATCTATATGGGGGAACAAATATATGGGGAACAAAGGCTCTTCAGTCTAGCAGAGAAAGGTAGAACATGATCCAATGGCTAGAAATTAAAGCTAGACAAATTCAGACTGGAAAATAGGCATAATTTTGTACAGTGAGGCTAATTAGCCACCGGAACAATTTACCAAGGGGCGTAGTGGATTCTTCATCACTAGCAATTTTAAAAATCAAGATTGGATTTTTCTAAAAGATCTGCTCTAGGAATTATTTTGGAGACGTTCTATTGCCTCTGTTATAGAGGAGGTTAGATGAGGTTATCCCAATGGTCCCTTCTTCTGACCTTCAAATCAATGAATTCCTAGGACACTGGTCTGGGGCAACTGAATGACTCATGCTCCCTCCTTTGTGATAGTATACAGAGACTTTTGTTTGTACTGTAGGTCATAGCTTGGGATTCAGTCCAGCTGGATAGTGACTGGCAGTGTTATAGTCTGATGGGCATTTGGTGATATGTAAAATGAACTTCTGGTATCAGTCCAGTTGCTAGTGGATGGATATCAACATCACTAAAGGTTAACTTTAAACATGTGATTAAGTCCCATAGACGTCAATGGGACTGCTCATGGCTTAAAGTTAAGCACAGGAGTAGGTGCCTTGCTGGATCAGGGCCTATTGCTGCCATTAGAATTGATGTCCTCTCTGCGAGTCTCAGTGGAGAGACAAGAGATCAAAAGGGCATGAAGAATGAGCTACCCTCTCAGCACTGTATGTGGTTCCTCCAGGAGAGCACTGGGACATAAAAGGGAAGTTTGAGCTGCCTGCTTTTGCTGAACCCCTGAAGAAGACTTAATTCTTCTGGTCTGCCAAGCCAGCATCTTTCATGAATTGTAAAATCATTTTTTAAAAAATAAAAGGATTGAGTTTGTGTTAGTGGCTGAGCCTCAAGCTGACAAATATAAAAATTATATGTGATTGAGCAAAGGAATCGTAGGGAATATGACCTAATGGAACAATTACCAAACATGCTGATCAGAAAAATGATTTGAGGTGATTGTGTAACAATCACTGACACTGTAAGCCAAAATAACAAAAATGTACCAGATTGCATTAGTAGAGGAATAGACTATGAATCCAAGAGGTGATGCTATTACTGTGAACAGCATTTGTTAGAGCTCCATCTAGAATAGGGTCTATCTATCATAGGATATTATTCCCCTGGGGAGTTGAAACATAGGGCAACAAAGATGATACCAGGTCTCAAGATACAAAGGTGAACAAAGTGCTTACTCTTCCTGCTTCATCAGAACGCTGGAGACATGGAGGTGACTAATAGGACAAAATAGGAAAGGCATTGACAACGTATTTTATTGTATAGAGGGTTTTTAAAATTATGACAGAATCCAGGTATTAAAACTGAACTTGTCCTGTCATTAATGAGGCTGTCCTTCAGCTCAGCATTTAAGCACATGCTTAACATTAAGCACACAAATAGGCCCACTGAAGTCAAGGGGACTGCTCAGGTGCTTAAAGTTAAGCACATGAGTAAATGTTCTGTTGAATGGGAGGCCTAATTACATAGGGGGACACAGACGGATCTTTTATGAACAGCTCTAAACTCTACCAACTACTTAGCCCACTTCCCTCCCAAGAAGCTGGGGACATGGAGGGGTCTGTGCTGCAGAGGGCAGGAAGCTGGGGGCATGGGTCTTTGCTTGGTGGGGAAAAAGAACTGGGAGCATGCAGGGGTCTGTGTTGGGGGGGGGGAGCTGGGGACATGGAGGGGTCTGTGCGTGGGGGGTATTTTGAGCATTGAAATTGTTGGATACAACAAAAATGTCTCCTGAAATGAGAGAATCAACTCTCTGAAACTAAATCTATTTCCAAGATTAATGTATTTATTTATTTTGAGAGTTCCTGATGACATTACCTAGTGTTGTGTTACAATCCCTCCTGCAAAGAGATCATGAACTAGATCTGGCTCGACAAAAAAATGAAATAAGGATGGAATTCCACCACTCACTGAGGATTATCACTTCCAAAACCGCCTTTGCTCTATCTTGCCACCAGAGTGAAAAGGACCAGAGGACTCAACAGAAAAACTGGATATCCACTGATCAGAACCAGCTTCAAGACTTTACACTAAGACCTCCCTGTCTAGCCAATTTCAGGTTGTAGAGGAAAACAACTAATAAAGGTACCCTATGGAAATAAAGAGGATTGTTCTCAAAAGAAACAATTGTTAAAAGGACATAAATCTCCTCTGACTTATCTCAATGCACATCAAGAATAATGCATCTGAAGTCCAAGACCTTGCCTCTGCATTTTACTGCCTTCTCCTTTGTCTAAAAGCTCCACAGGTATTAGAAGACACAAAAGAGGGATTTCACTATTTCCAAACCACAAATACTGGAAGCAGCAAATGTAGCAAAGTCATTCAGCTGCACACCTTTAACCTCCATACACAATTATATCCCAAGTGATTGTACCCCTGAAAGGCTCCATAAAATGGGGAGAGTTAGTTAAGACACGTGCTGAAGGCTTGCTGTGTGGGATGGCAGATCCTTAAGGGGTGTTGTTCTGCGGGCAGAACACAGTCCTCTGAAACGTTCAATGTGGAAAGCAAACTAGATAGTGCTGCAATTCTATTAGGGTTCAGAAGAGTGGGCAACAGGCCACTCTGCAACATAGGAGTTATTGAACGCTTTTTACCAGGTGGCCAAGTTACCAGTTTTTGTCCAAAACAAAACAAAATATTGATTTAAAAACTCTTTGACCAGCTCTATCAAACGGATTACAGCAGCTGATAACAGCCCACCTTAATTGATTAGTCTCGTTACAGTGGGTATGGCAACACCCATTGTTTCATGTTCTCTGTGTATATATATCTTCTTACTGTATTTTCCACTGCATACATCCGATGAAGTGAGCTGTAGCCTACGAAAGCTTATGCCCAAATAAATTTGTTAGTCTCTAAGGTGCCACAAGTACTCCTGTTTTTTTTTTCATGGGAGAAGAGTTATTGAGCAGGCAGGGACTTTATTTGCAATAAAAGTAAGAGTGCAATAGAAGAACAAACAGTGTTTTGGAGTTAGCTGCCCATGGGTGAGAGAGCAAGCTATAGATACAAGCTATAGAGTCGCTCTCTCTCTGTTATAATCTCAAAACAAAAGAGAGACAGGGTTAGAACACTAGTCTTGCAAATGTGTTTATGCTGTAATTCAATCTGTGCCCTACTTTACTGTTTGTCAATTACATCATGCTGAGAATTGCTGTTAATGCTGATTCTTGTAACCATTCCGTTTAAGATCTTGTGATGGAAGGCTGTGATACACTTTAGCATGTACTGTACTCAGTATATTCCTAAAACTATAATTTAAAACAAACAAAGCCATTCTTTTATATATGGGAATCCAAAATGCTATTGGTTTTCTGAAAGGCTAGACGTACCACTTCACACTGATCTAGTTAGATCTCACAAACGACACAAGATGGGACCTACCACTTGGCTGACAGTGTTCTATGGATAAACCTAAGGTGCCAGGTGTT
This sequence comes from Caretta caretta, assembly GCF_965140235.1. NCBI lineage: Eukaryota > Metazoa > Chordata > Testudines > Cheloniidae > Caretta > Caretta caretta. Next base: position 27,761,820 of record NC_134211.1, read on the forward strand.
GGTGAGCTACTTCGGGGTGTTGTCTTTCTGAAGAGATGAGAAGCTAAGAGCCTGATCTTTAGAGGTCATGTACGTTTTTTATAAGAGCAGTAATGTGATCAAAAGTGTCCTAATCAAATTCCAGCTCCAATATTCTGCGTGTCTAGGTTTCTCTTGTTTTCCTAATTGCCTAAGTTTTGACTGGATATAGTATCCTTCACTTCCTGTCTTAAACTGTTGCTCTGCAGTATTTAACATTTGCTACCATCTACCCTAGAGGGTTGCATATCATTCATTATATCACGCCATCATAATGGGCTGCATTTCACCGGTGAGTGAAGACTCTCTTCATCTGTTGTTATCTATCTCACAACCCTTTTCTATCACCCTTTTCTGCTCCTTCATGCATGGCAATATAGAACTGTTAGTGTTGTACAGATGCAAATTAAAATATCAGATAACAAAATTACTTTGGAAAAGGATGAAAAGGATAACAGTGTTTTATTAGGGATCTCTAAGTACAGTGAGATAAATGCAGGCCACAGTGTCTGATGCTTAAAAAAGCCCCAAAACAACAAAAAGCATATTTACTGTGGGCCATATGCTGAGCTGCTTAGTTTTCACTCAATCCTGACTCAGGCAAACGCCTACTGAAGCCCATTCAGTAAATACATAGGGCCAGATTGGGAACTTTTTTTTTTAAACTGATATAGTTATACTGGTGCTATCCCTAGAGCAGATGCATTTATGCTAGTAGAAAGATGCCTTATACCATTATAGCTTATTCCCTTTCCCTTTATATTGCATAGCTGCATCCATACTAGGGCAGTTGTACTGCTTTAACTATACCACTGTAGTTAAAACAGTAGAGCTTTTAGAGTGTAGACAAGGCCTTAGTAAGTTCCTCAGGGTTTGGCCCTGGATAAGGATTCCCAGACAGAGAAGTGATCATTCCAGGAAATGTTGTAACAAAACACAGCAAAATATTGAAGAAGTTAGTCAATTATCTGCAATACAGAGTACAATTTGTCTAAGATCCTGGTTTGCATTCAGGGGTGGACATAAAGGTGATGCAGATTTTTAGCCAGTCTCCAGCTGTTCTGGATTTGATTTAAGTTCAATGAGACAAGACAGGAAAAATTCAACATATAAAATTAGAGGAAAGAAAAGAAAACAAAGAAATCATGGCACCACTAGCAGGGTATGAACATTTCTACAGCTTTAAAAAAGCGTCTTTGGAAACGCATGCTGAGGAGCACATTGAATTAAGCCTTGGAGCTCCCACAATGTATTATGGCCTAGATTTTCAAAAGTGACTAGTGATTTGGGGTTCCTCAGGTTTGTGGGTACCCACTTTGAGTTACCTAAAGGGGCCTGACTTTTCAGAGGGTGAATGCTCAGCACTTTCTAAAAATCAGGACCCCTTAAGGTGTCTCAAGCTGGACACTCAAAAATTGAGGTAACCAAAATGATTAGTCACTTTTTAAAAAATCTTGGCTAATTTGTGTGTGTGTCTGTGTTTATATACACACAACCGAACGGGGCCACTAATCATTTCTTGACTTAGCCATGCATTTATTTCAATCCTTCAAATATTTTCTTTCATTTACGCATGGAAAAGTTTAGGTTCAATGTTTCTGACGGCATACAATGGAATATGTTGTATTTTTTAAAACTGGGATGTTTGTCTATCAGCTGAATATTTTTCTCATACATCAACATGATTACAATTTTTCCTTCCTTGGTGTATTTATATGGCATACAGAGCTGTATTTTTGTTGAATAAATCACCTCCTACAGCTGTTACTGTTCCACCAACCTACCCTAAGGTCGCAACAGTGATTGATATGTACTCAGACAAGCAGATGGGAAAACGACTTGTAAATCATTATAACTAAAACTGTACGTGGAACTTTGGACTTTGAAAGGCAAGAACATTGCAAGCAAATCTCAGCAATATTGATTTAAATAATTAAAGCACTAAGAATAATCCTCTTGATTAATCCCGCTTCCCAATATGTGACAAATCAATAACTCTGTGATTTGTTTCCCGGGATGTACCTGAGTAAATATTTAGCAAGCCAGTCACATGGAATAGGCCCATATTTAATCACGTTTAAGTAATTGTTTTGGACACTGCATATGAAGGGATATGAAGTATAATCGTTCCAGCAGAGGTAGCTAAATTGTTGGCATCGTAGGTGAAATCCATTTCTTTCACAAAGAGCCCTAGTAATGGGGGTTAATATGGGAGAAGAGGTGGGTGGGTAGGTGGGAAAGGCAAAATCTACCCCCTCTTTCCAGCTTGGGCCCAATTTCTGGGGGTGCAATGAAGACTCACTGGTCCCGTATTGCTATTCCAGCCTGTGGATCAGACAGCACTAGTGGATCAGAAAGCACCAGCAGCTCCTTTGTACCACTTCAATTGGGTAGTGGAATTGTCCTGATCTTGGTCAATATGGATAGTGTAGTCCTTCTCCTAGCCTGTCCCTAACCTGTCCACACTGAAACCCTGTTCACTGTGCAGACTAGTGGGCAGCTTGCAGGGGGGCTGCTCTACCTGCAACTCTCTCGTGCAGCCCTAATGTGGGCTCATGTTGCTGAAGACCCTGTGCTGGTTCTGCACAGCGTGGATGAATTTCCTTCTAAGCACTGAGGTTTGCAGGAGGCTTATATTTAAACAGTCCATTTGCTTGTGAAGCGCAGTGATATGCTTGTTCCTAAGACACCACATGTTTAGTCACCACTTACTGATGTAGAGTCTGATTCATCTCTGGATTCTGCCAGATTCCACTCAGTTAGCACATGCCACTGGGCCTCCCAGCACTAGAAAAAGCCTCCCAGAGCAGGATGTGGGAGGTAGCTGCAGTGACACATGGTGCCCAGAGTTGGCCAGTACAGCCACAAAAGTGAGTATCATGAGCCAGGGAGTCCTGCTTGCAGGCATGACCCTGCCTGATTCCCCACTGCCTCACAGATCCTTGGCCTGAGGGGAGGACTCTGGGAGAGTGTGCCATGGAGTGAAGGTTTTTGGAGCCATCCTCTAGAATTTAATTGAGAATTACATCTCTGCTATAGTATCAGAAGGGTGGCCATGTTAGGCAGGCCAGTCCTCGCTCACAGACAACCCGCCAACCTGAAGCATATTCTCACCAGCAACTACACACCACACCATAGTAACTCTAACTCAGGAACCAATCCATGCAACAAACCTCGATGCCAACTCTGCTCACATATCTACACCAGTGACACCATCACAGGACCTAACCAGACCAGCCACACCATCACTGGTTCATTCACCTGCACGTCCACCGATGTGATATACACCATCATGTGCCAGCAATGCCCCTCTGCTATGTACATCGGCCAAACTGGACAGTCCGTATGTAAAAGGCTAAATGGACACAAATCAGATACTAGGAATGGCAATATACAAAAACCTGTAGGAGAACACTTCAACCTCCCTGGACACACAATAGCAGATTTAAAGGTAGCCATCCTGCAGCAAAAAAACTTCAGGACCAGACTTCAATGAGAAACTGCTGAGCTTCAGTTCATTTGCAAATTTGACACCACCAGCTCAGGATTAAACAAAGACTGTGAATGGCTAGCCAACTACAAAAGCAGTTTCTCCTCCCTTGGTGTTCACACCTCAACTGCTAGAAGGAGGCCTCATCCTCCCTGCTTGAACTGACCTCGTTATCCCTAGCCTGATTCTAGCTTGCGTATTTATACCTGCCTCTGGAAATTTCCACTACATGCATCCGATGAAGTGGGTATTCACCCACGAAAGCTTATACTCCAATACGTCTGTTAGTCTACAAGGTGCCACAGGACTCTTTGCCACATCTCTGCTATAGAATTCCATAGGATGGTATAAAGCGCAGGGAGGGGGTTTCATTCTCTGTTATATTTTTAGAATTATTTAGTACCTTATTTGCATCAACCCCACTAAATCCCAGAGGACTCTTCAATAAGGGAGAATATTGCAGATGAATTTCTCCTGGGGGGACAGTGAATGTCACCGGTGCAGGAAGGTGTAATTTACATGTTCTTGCAGCAGTGAGTGTGAATCCAAACAGTAACATTAATTCTGCTATCTTACAACCTAGTTAACTGAATTTTATGAGGCACGTAGATTTAAAAAAAAACATACATGGGTTTCTGTAACACAAACAAACAAAATTGGCCTAGTGAAAGCAGCCATTCCAAACATCCATTAAACCAGGCAAAAAATGGAGTCCCTTAGGAAGAATTAATGAAAAGGAGACGCTAGAACTGGCAAGGATGGGCTGATCCGAGAAGGAAGACCTTACATTGAGCCTTGAATACAGCAACACAGCACCTCTGGCAGATATACTTTGGGAAAGTTTTCTGCAGAGTTGAGAATTGAGAAGACCTCGCTCTTCAAGAGGATTGAGATGGAATTGCAGAATGCACAGCAATGGCAGCCTTCATCTTGTAACTCGATTCGTAAAGGAAAACGGTATTTATTTCTCATGTTAGATTACTGTATTGATAAGTAGAAAGACCCAAACTTGGATTTTCCTTTAATAAAAGAGTGCAAGCTATTTTAAAAGAACATGATTTACAACATGTTGGCTGGCCGCAACTTACGACAAATCCATGTTTCTCGGAATATACCCAAAGCAGTACTTCTATGATGCGAGGGGTAGATGTGATCAGTTCCAGTTCTATATGAGTCAAGCTCAAGCAGTGGAGCATATGTTCAAAAGACTGAGCCCTAAATGCAAATGGTGATGTGGCCAGTAGGAGGATACTCTGCACTAAAGTGCCTACATCTCGTTCCCCCACACCCTCTGCTCTGATTATTTTGTTTTTAGGTTTGTGAAAATAAGAGACTAATAATCATATTTAGAGGCAGTCAAATTGCAGATATGTCCTTTGAACACTTCCTGCAAAGCTGGGCCAGGCCAACTCAGACTTGCAGCATCCCCATTATTCTAGTCCTGTGGATCTTCTGGTAAGTGACTGTCAATTGTGCAAAAGTATATGGTGATTTTATCACGTGGACAGTCACAAGCATCTACTGGAGGCTAAACCTCTAAACACAGTACGCTGAGGTAAAAAAACTGAAGTCCTAATGATAAACTTAAAAAGAATCCCCTGGCAGAGTTTGCAAAAGTACAGAGAGTCAGCCTTGTATCTGGGACAAAATTGGGATAATTATTTGTGGTCATTTAAATTCCTCTTGCAGCTTCCTTGGAATCTGGTACTGGATTCTTCTTTGCCTTCTTTTCCACATTATGTTGTTGCTCTGCTTTGGTTATTGACTTCCATGAGATTTTTGCCTGAGTTCAGACTGAGTCAGGACTGCAAGATTTGAGTCATAGTTAATGATGTGCTTTGGGATCCTTTGGAATGATGCTATATAAACATAAGGATCTGAATGTTCACTTACACCCATTTTAAGGCCTCTTTATATTGACGCCACAGTGCAAAGGGGTCTTAGCGTAACTGAGACTCAGACCCAAAATATTATTATTATATTTTATTTATATTTGAATCCAGCCTTACTGGTGGTGAAAAGGTGAAAATTAATTGGTTGCTCTACTTATTCCACTGAGCAAAATATTTTAATTAATTTCAACCTACTAGAACAGTAACCATGCCAGATAGAGGGGTGAGGATATTATTAATTCCTTTAAGGCCACTTTTCTAAAGAGGCAGCTGCATCTGTATGCTTCTGCTTTGGGTACCAGATTTCAGAGCCACTGAGCACCAGACATTTTGCTTGTTATTATTTCTATTGCTGTCATGCACAGGGCCCCATTGTACAAGATACCAAAAAATAACACAGTAACTCTCTCATGGGCCCCAAAAGCTTGCAATCTAGGATTCAGATACTATGCAATAGGTTAATAAATAGGCAAATACGGTTTGGTAGATAGGAAAAGGGTAATACAGTCAGGGATGACTATATAAGTTAATACTCAGAGGTGTCCGCCAGCGCTGCCAAAGCTCCTATTTGCGTCAATTGCAGTTGCAAGTGATGAGCCTGTCTGAAAATTAGTGTCTGAAGTTGGGGACCCCAAATGAGAGGCCATTTTTGAAAAGCTGATGCTTAATATATGTTTTACAATAACATGCAAATCCTTGGCTACCCATCAGAGTCACAGACATTTTTAAATGGAATATTCCTTCTCTTATTGCTTATTACAAAGCAGCGACATGTAGAAAATATACTGTGTGAACAAGCAAACATATTGTAGAGAATATTGCACTGGCAGTGGATTCACTTAATGACCTAATCAATCTTTTCCATCTCTAGTTTTAAGATCCCATGTCTCTAAAAGATTAAGGAATAATGTGTCCCCATAAGCATCCTTTAGTCCCTTACAGGGCAATAGAACACACAGCTCCTACTGCGAAAGGAGGCCACAGAACAGATGACACAAGGTGACAGATTCAGGTAAAACATGAACATCCAGCTCACAGCAAGCAGGTCCAGTGTGTGACTATCTTCCTGCTCTTCCCCAGAGATCATGCAGAATCATTCAAGGAAGAATGGAAAAGAACAACCGCAGATAATGGGTACTGGAAATGCTTCAAGATGGCTTCTTAATAGTGCTTGAGAGGTTTGAAAGCACTGGGTTCAATCAATGTCTGTAATAAGGAAAGAAGCCACCGGTCAGCTTCTAGGCATGAGCTATAGAAACAGCTGCAGAACTAAAGAAGTGCTGTGGAGCATTCTCACTAATGTTTGCAGTTTCCATGTGAGGAAATAAACTATGTCCTGAACCTTAACCCCACTGAACAAATGTACGGGAATGTCCAGCTTCAGGACGAAGATCTCATCATCAATATTAGTAACCATCTCACCTGGGAATCTTCTTTTTATTCATGGATTTATTTAATCCATGCTGGCAGTCTGCGTGTCTTTGTCCTGCCGGGATTGCATGGAGATTTAGGAGTTTGCTACTGTCACTAAACCAATCAACCTGGGCCCTTCAGCTTAGACAGTAGGCACTCATACTTCTAGGCTCAGAGGTCCAGGTTCAGTCCATGCAGACAATCCGGATGAAGGCATTGCATAGTCTGAGCTTCTTTTTATCCAGATCCATCTCATCAGACAGAAGATGCATAACACAGATACTAGGTGCTCTGTTCTGCCCTCACTTACACAGTTACAACTTCGTTGAGCAGAATTGAGGGCACAATAGAGCCATCTATTGAACATGTGCTGTTAAACCTGTGTGCTCCATTCATTGGCTTTCAACCCTAGAATAAAGGATAAAAGAGTTTCTAGATCTTCTCTTTGAATAAGATTTTGCATATAAGAAGCTTGTGAAGCTTGGGAAGCAAGTACGCTCCCCCCCTCCAGACAACATCAATGCACACTCCAAAAGGCCAAGGTATAGAAGGCTTCCGAATGTACATAAGAGATTTTTCTGAACAAATGGAGCTACATTTGGAGTCATCAGCAGAAAAGGCCTATGGTGGGAATATTCCCCAGGCCGTGGTTGCTCATGGTACTAAAAATAGTAAAACCTCACTAGTTTGTCCTTCATGCATCTGCCCACCCCATCACTCACGCCCACCAAATGGCTGCCTCTCCAACCTCCTCAGCCAAGATCTAACAGCTGAGGGCACACAGCATTTAGAAGCAGCTCTCTAGTGTAGTCACATATGTTACTAAAACTTCGTGACTTGTATGAAACATTTTACGGCATGTTTTCTCGCACGCTATCAAGAATAATAAACGGCAAAACCAAAACTGTCCTTGTCAATCAAATAAACAAACCACCAGCGTGTGAGGCTTTACCTTTGCTCTTTTTCACTGTTTGCTCACATAGGACTAGATTGTAATGTTATGATCTGTCCACCTCAGGAGCAGGCCAAGGGATGAATTGTGACTCAAGGAGGCACGGTTCCTCTCCTGCTCCCCTTTGGTCTGGGGAGGGAGTAAATGACCTCACATCTTGTTGTAGAACAGCTTACTCCCACCTATGTGCCAAGCTGATAAGTAAGGAGCCAGGACTCATGTCCTTTTCTGCCTCCCACCCGCCCACTTGCTCACAGGTGAGAGCGTTGGGGAGCAGCCCCTGGTCTCCAGCACTCTGTGCCTTGGAGTCCCAGTCTGAGCAAAGCCAAGCAGAGGAGTCCGTGGAGTAGCGATCAGTGTTGAGTAAGGATGTTGGGTATAGATTTGGAGACCAAAGGCCAGCTTCATTTCGGAACGCCGGGCTTGAGACTGCAGGGGATGCAGACTTCAGTCCGCATCAGTTGCTGTTGTGTTTGTTAGGTAATGGTTAAATAAAAACAATATCACTGTTAGACACAAGCTCCCTGTGTTTTAAGAAGAACAATTCAGGGTAGCAGTGCCCTCCCCTTCCTCCTTCCACACCTGTGCAGAAGCCTGTGACAATCTAACCCTTTGTCAATAATTTTCCAGGAACTGGTGGGATTGAGTGAGATTCTACTGTGCTGGCTGAGGTGCTGTGCCTTGGTCGACTCCCTACGTTGCTAGCTCCTTCCCCGGAGTGGGAGGGGGAAAGAGGGGAGAAGTGAAGGCTGAAAAGAGTATTAGCCCCGCAAGTTAACTTCTTTTCTCAGAGTTGTCCTTTTCTAACACCTCACTAGGAAATATTTCAAACATGGGGTTCATCATTAGTTGGACTCATGACATTGCTAGTTTGGCATATTGTTAATGTAATTGGCATTTGTACAGTTTTGGAAGAGCACATTTGGGGCTGAATTTTGTAGAGGTGTCTCTGATCAGAGGCTTAGCTCCTAATAAGAGTTTCAACCACCTCTGGATCTCCAATAAGGCAGACCGTGACAGAGCGAGGCACCTGGGCCCAGGGAATCCCTACAAAAATAAATTAAGAGGCAGGACAAATATTGCTTCTTTTATCAGATTGCCATTATAATAGTGACATACATGTGATGGGCCAGATTAATCCCTGGTGCAACGCCATCATTAGTCTTATTTTGTTCCTATTATTGTAGCACCTAGGATCATGGATCAGGACCCCATTGAGTTAGGCACTGTACAAACACAGAACAAAAAGGTGGGCCGCACCGCAGAAAGGTTCAAATCTCTCCTAGGAATAACTTCACATATGTGCATACACACAGGTGATTTCACGTGCACAAACACCACTTCATGCACATTCACCAGCCGTGAAAGTGGCCCCACAATGTTAATACCTATAGACAAGGTTGAAAACGTTCAAACTCCTCTCTGCCGTAATCGCTGATGGGGGTACTCTGTGGAGGAATTTGGCCCATTAACTTGAAGTAATTGTTTTGGTGTGAATGATATTTTATGGCTGAACAATGAAGACATATGATTAGGGTTAAATGAATATTTTTAAAAAAAACTAAAGGGACCTAAGACCTCTCTTTTTCATAGTAATATTGCCCTCTAGTGTTTTTTCTGAAAACAGCAATTACATATACTAGTATCAATGAACGACATAGAATTTATGATCGTTTTACAGCATACAGCACCAGAATAGACCTCTGAGCAGCCTAAATCTTTTAACAGCACACCCCTGAAACCAGGATAAACAACTAAGCAGTGTGTTTACACACCCTAGAATTGGCTCAGTTCCTTCTTCCAATGTGAGTACGATGTAAAAGTAAATATATGATAACAATAATTACAGTAATATGTAATTTGTATAACTACAGTGCCTACATGACCCAAGAAGGACTGGGCCCCATTGTGCTAGGTAATATAAATTCACATAGCAAGAGAGAGTCCTTGTCCTGCAGAATTTACAGTCTAAATCAACAAGAGAGACAAGGGATGCGGAAAAGGCAGCATTATTTTCTCTATTTTACAGATAGAGAACTGACGCCCAGATAGATTAAGTGATTTACCCAAGGTCACATAGGGAAGTCTGTGGCAGAGCTGGGAACTGTACCCAGATCTCTTGAGTCCCCATTCATTGCTTGAGGACTAGACATATTGTGCTAAATGCTCTCCAAGAGTGAAATGCCTTCACCAAACAAGCAAAAATCTGTCTTCTACACTATCAGAAACATGTAGCACTTCCAGCCAGATGCTGTTATTGTTCTTTATTATTTTATGTTTATTGCAATGGCACCTAGAGGGACCAACCAGGTTTGGGGGTCCCATTGTGTTAGGTGCTGAACAGACATGAGCGCACTGTCTCCACCCCAAAGAGCTCATCTCTCAGGCACTGGCTCACAGACTCTCATGTGAATCTCCCAAAAAACCAAAACAACAACAAAATCCAAACACCTCCCCCTCCCCACACAGACGCAACCATCAAAGAAATGCACAGAAATGCCAGCCAATAATTCTGACCAGGAAATGTGACAATTAAAAAACCCCAACAACTGCACAAGGGGGCAGAATGTATCTCCCTGACTCACAATGGTAAACAGTTACTCGGACCTGTAATCCCACTCACTTCAGGTAGGAACACACAGCTGAGTAAATGCTCACCAAGGTGAAGAAGGGGTTTGCAAGCTGGCCAAACTATTTATGTTCCAAATAGCATCTTATTAGCAGAATAACTTGTCACTCAGTACCTAATCCCACCCACTAATCAAGAAAAACAACATCCCAGAAATCACACATGCCAGTCCAACACAGACGTCTGACTGAACCCACTTTTCTGCTACTGACAACCCCAGTACCCACAAGGCGACAATGGACAGAGACATGCCTGCATGTCAGTAAGGTCAGTTTGTCCCCAAGGATTATTTATCCCAATCCACTAACAAAATCAACTAAACCCACAGTTGTGCTGCAGTCAATGATGTTCTCGCAACGGCCTCCTTTCATCTAATGATTAAGCAAACAAACAAAATGATTAAAAAGAAAGGAATGTTGTATTACAAAATATACATTTGTGGGTGGTGTGGTAAGTGATACATAGCTTATTAGGGATGGCCTACCATAAACCTTCAACATCTCTGCTTAACTCTGACACCTGTGTCTTTAGGAAAGGTCTTTCCTACCGTGTGAAAATACTTCTTATATCACGCTGCTCACTAATATAGCACATATTATATACCACATATGTGGAGGCAATCTCCCTGTGACACACTGCTAAACTTTGTCTTGGATTGTGGAACCTTCCATTACAGTAGCCATGCATGGTTGACTGCTTCACTTCCATCCTTGCCCAGGAATCCATCTCCCCCAGGACCACAGCTCATGGCCCACATCCCTCAGCATCTTCATGTACATGCCCTTTTCACTTTATAAATCAGCCAGCCAGAGAACTGTAGCATGTGTCCCCTTCACAATTTATACACTAATAAAATAATACTAAATCCTTTTTATGGCTCTGTGTCTGCTTAGATGTAAAAAACTTCAGAGTAGTGCCTGGGTCTCCATATGTGGTTTTTATTGTGCCTAGCACAATAGGGTCCTGATCCCAATTGTGGCCCCTGAACACTTTGCTAGTACAATAGTGATAATACTCTTTCCCCCACCTAGCTATTTTTTCATCAACAAAAACTGAGAGGGAAAAAAAAAGGACATTTGATTAAAAATACAGCGTATTTGGGGAAACAAATGCAGTTTACATTTTCTCCTGCAGATGCTGCTCTTGAACAGTTGTTATCATCAGTCACAAAAAGTATTTCAAGGTCAGTTGAAATGGTCAGTGCTGATAGCAGTAACGTCATGCTCTAAGTCTTAGGTCAGTGTGCTAAACAACATCTGTTTCTTTGGCGTGGGAGGGAGAAGATGAGGGCATGTTGATTTATAACTAAAAGTCTGATTACTAAAATAATGCTTATACCAAGGATACAAAAATACAATAGGGGAAGTCCTGACCCTTCTGACATCAGTAGGAGTTTTACATTTGATTTCAGTAGGGCCAGGCTTTCTCCCTGTATCTGCAGCGCCATACCCATCGGTTTTCGGGAATGTGAAGGCCCATTTTACCACTGTGTACTGGTTTCACCACTCTGGTGACACTATGCAGGCCAAGTGTACCAGTGATTCTGGCTCTGAGCTTTTGAGAAAAGATCTAGTCTAGTTACAAACTGGCTGGCTGACTTCTGTGATACATTTTTGCTATTAATCCTGTGGAGACTTAATTCATGTCTAGCATTTGGTAGCCTGTTATTGCTACATTTCAGCAACACTGGTATAATTTGTTGAGGCTTACATAAAATAATCCATTAGTTTGGGCTGCTAATGTGGCTATACAGAAAATTATAGCATTATTGACCTTTTGTAAAAATGTGAGCTAAATCCTCTACTAATTCAGTTACCAGGAGAGCTCCGAGAGATATTGTGGTTGTTGAGGTAAATTAATCTCTACTGTTAAGTCTTAAACACATAAGTCATTATTCAGAAATGACTCCAAGTACAGTGGGCCAGACCGTAGCTCCCAGCTCCATCCCCTTTGTAGCACAAAGGAGCTGCCCTAATAAGTAAATCTCCCGGGAGCATAAAACTGGCATAGAGGGGTCTACACCACTCACTCAGCATAGGAGGCATTGCTGGGTCGACTGGGGGTGGGAAGGGACTGCCTTAAGTGGCACAATATAGAGCTGCTTTGTTACACTGGGGTCCCATTCAGTCTCTGGTTAGCCCTTCTACCAGGGGAGATGAAAGGTTGCTTAGAGACGCACTCCTGTCCCCTTCTACTCTTTGCCAGGTCCAGCACCAAATATTTTGAGGAGGGAACACACTTCACACTTAGGGGGAAAGAAAGCAATGTTTTTGTGACAGTTCCTGTCTCTATTTTAAATAAAATAGTGATTGTTGGAAAGCAACTAGTAGATTTGAAAGATTAGACATAAATTAGCTCTGGCTGCGAAGCATTAGTGAGAAAAGTCCAGGTGAGGTAGGCAAATATATGACATAAATGTGATTTAGCAGAAGACTATCACTGTGATGTGAGAAGTAGTGTGTGTATGTGTGTATAAAACACACACATACACACACATTTATGGAATACAGGGTTGTGCTGTATAAAGGACCTGTGTCATGAGTTTGGGAAGGCTGCTTTACTTACAACTAGTAAAGCCTCGAGTGGTTTATAGAGGTTATTCCAAAAGACCTTTCTATTACCCCACAGCAGCATGTATTCTGTAGCTGCCACATATCTTTCAGAAAAAGTAGTTCAGAAACGTTTTAGAACATGATAAACATTTTGATTGGAGCTATTTCTGTTTCCTGCAAGGCCATTTTTTCAGGCAGGTTGATCTTTAAAAAACAGCAGCTTGTCTGAAGTTGTAGAGGGATTTGGATTCGAAGCAGTCATGGTAGAGATGGATTAGTGAAGAGAGTGCAGGGCATGATAAAGGCAGTTTATTACATGTCTCTGCAATTTATCCTATGGACATCACCACCACAAATGTGATATATAGGAAATGACTGATTGTGCTTCCACTGAAGTTAAGAGGTTTCTCATTGCTGTCCAAGTGAGCAGGATCAGGTTAATAATGATGTATAGAGAAAAGCAGACACACATTATATTATTTCTCCTATTATTAATGTCCAAACTGTACCCAGTAACAAATATTTGATTAGTTTACAACTGAATATTTCTCCATGTACTCCTATGTGTAGTCATATTGATGACTGTAGTACAACTTCAGTGAGTAAAGTGAGCAGTATTTGACCCTTGGTTTTCTCTGCAAAATGTTCAGACCCTTTCATATCTCCCCAAGAGCAAGATATATTATTTCCAAAGGTGTCATTTAAAACTAAAATTCTCTATAAATTCTAATAGACAGGATCCAGCTTAATACACTTCTTATTTTCTATTTTTAGGAGTAACCACACACTATTCATATCTTTTTATATCTCTAGTGGTCTTAATCATTTATTTCAAATGACAAGCCAAATTTTCCAAAAGGAGCATCTGTTATAAAACAGATTCTAAGTGGATAGCTTTGCGTTCTGTAATGTTTCTGATTAGAGTTGATTGAACTTTTTTTTACAAAACCCATACAAAATTTCACAGTATGAAATTGACCCATTTTTTTTCTTTTTAATTTTTTGCATTTTAATTGAAATTTTAATTGAAATGGTTATTTACATTTTTTACCTAAAATAATATTTTTAGGAAGTGAAAATTTTCTATAATCATTTTGATTTAAAAAAAAAGTCATGAAAAGTTGTGTATGAAATCAAAAATTTTGGAAAAATGAACAGCTTTTTGTGATATGTTTTCATTTTCTAAACTGAATGAAAAAAATCAACCAATTCTATTTCTGGTATTTGTTTACATCATAAATATCATCACATCATACATACATCAATGTTCAAAGCACAGGGTTGGATCTTAATAAATACAAATAAAAATATAAATTTGTTGTATTGTACTTTACCCATAACAACGATCTGAATAAAACAAATTATCATATCACATTTGGCTTCAATATAACACTCATGAGTTATGCAGTCAACCCTGATTCAAGAAAATTAAATGTTCCTGGTTCACATATTTATCCTTACATATCCTTAGACCACTGAACAGCCAAAGACCACAGCCTTCCTTTAATTTTTAATATGTATGTGAGTTTCCTTAGAGGAGTAACATTCCATGAGGAATGTTGGTGCTTTCCAAAATCCATGCCTGAAGTTAGCCTCTTAAATCTATGTGTAGGCATTTCAGACAAAAGTTTGGCCTGCTTCCCACAAATCCCATGGAAGTCAATGGGAGCTACAAAGTGCTCAACACCTTTGAAAATCAGGTAATTTTTATGTAGGGGGCTCAATACTGCAAGATGCTGAACACGCTCACTTGATTCAGTGAAACAGTTGAGTTCATTTTTAACTTTAAGCATGTGAATAATCCCATTGACTTCGGTGGAACTAATCATGTGTTTAACTTTAAGCATGTGCTTAAGTGTTTCACTGGTTCAAGTGCTCTGTACCTTGCAAGATGCAGCCCTCAGATGTAGATTTAGGAGCCTAAACTTAGACATTCAAGTTTGAAAATGTTGGACCACATGTTTAATCTGCTTTTCACTTTTGCTTATGTCTCCTCTCTCATGGGCTAACTAAACCCTGAGATTTAAACATCCATAACTTTGAGGTGTTTGGAATCCAGATCTGAAACCTCTGATAAAATCTATTTCACTCAATTACACTGGTGCCCCGATGTAACACAGAGCACTCTTGGACGCAGGAGCATTTTATTTTGTTCAAAATGGAGAGGGAGAAATTACACTGTCTTCAATAGTCCTTATTTAAATTAAAAATTGAACAAAAAATGAACCTTAAAATGTATATTTACATGCGTCAGTGCCCTATTGACCCCATCCCAGCTCCCATTAAGTCAACTGGCCTTTCCCCATTGACGTCAGTGGAGAAAAAGAAGGGGCCCTGCATAGTAAAGGTGTGAATAATTTTTCTTTTTTATCCGTCTGTCTATTTTGGGACGTGTTAAGTGCTTGTTCTCTGTTGTAACATTAACGTCAGTATGTGGAAACTTGGGTTACTAAAATAAATAAGTGAAATGTAATATACAAGACTAAACAGGGAACTGTGTGCACACTGTCCAACACAAATGGCCTGATTCACCACTGTGCTGCTCCAGCTTTACATAAGGGTAACTCTGTTGTGTTGAATGAACCCTGGTGTAAAGCTGGACCAATGCAGTGGGGAATCAGGCCCAAATTTTATAACAATAATTTATGCAGTCTTGTATTTCCTGAGCAGGCAAAACTTCCACTGGCTTCAATGTACATGAGCATAAATTTACATCCATGATACTTTTACCAGCCTGGGAGTGTGGGAAGAGAAGACACTAATATCATGCAAGGCATCTTTTTCACTGTGGGCCTGATCCATTGTCTAGTGAAGGCAATGTCTAATCATTGACTTCAGCAGGCATTGGATCAGTCCTTAAATCAATGTATTTGCTCTTTATAAATTAGGGCTTGATTCTGATCAAACTTACACTGCTGCCATTCTGCTGCTTAAATGGTTTATATCAGTGTAAACGAGAGCAGTCTGAGGTCCATTTATTTTTAATTTGTCAAGGAAGAACTTATTAGATAGAGGGGCAGTATTAACTTCTGTGGGCTGGATCACCCCTTCCCACAGTAAAGCCAATGGGAGGCACCAGTGTGGAGGAAAACTTCCCGAGGATCCTCTCTCAAAGTTGCTCTCTGATCCTTGGGTTATGGAACCAGCCGACAAGGCCTGAGAATCACCTAAGATTGGTGGAGGGCTGGGGCAATCCATGCAGAGGCTGTGTGCCTCCACCCTGGTTTAATGTCACCACTGTCTGAGCCATGCTTCCAGAAATTTCCCCTGGCTGATGCTGTCCCCAGGAGTCCTTAAAGAGGGATCCCCACTTTAGTTGGGAGGGGGTTCCGAACACACCTCTTCTGGGTAAGCTCCACAAGGCTGGGTGGGGGGGGGGGATGCATCGCTCCATCCAACATGGGGCTACCTACTCCCCAATGTGAGACATGATTCCCACAGGCAGCCCCTCAGCTGCACCATTACCGAATTATTTGGAACATACAGTCATTTGCTTATGGGATTTTCTTAAGATTTATTTTTTTAATGTTTAAATAAATGCATAAATCACAGTGATGTGAAAAGAATGGGTTGTTTCATTCTGTGTCAGAGCAGACGGTTATTCTTGCACAAATGTGCACGTGTGGACTAATAGTAATTTATTGATATAAATCTGTATTCGGGGCATATAAATTTCATGGCAAGATCACAAACGTTGAAGGAGATTTAGTTCACTGGTTATTTTTAGAGAGGGCTCCAAACCAGAACCAGATCCCTGGATTGTAGCATTTCCAAAGATAGGGAAAGCTCAAATCCAAATCCAAACTTCACTTCTTAGGCCTTTCTCTAATTATGTGAAATCTGGACCCTCAAATATGAGCATCCCTGACTTTAGGGAAAGCTGAGGCATGGATCTGAGCTCCATAGCGCCAACTGAGCTCCATTTATTTTCTGGTGTCCATGAATATTCAAATACAGAATGTCAGCTTAGAGTTAGGACATAATTTCTTATCTAAACAGTCATTTGCTAATTTGGTACCTGATCCTGCATGATGCTCAGCATCTCCAGCAGGATGCCGAATAACCTTGACTGCCCATTAAGTGTAAGGGGAATTCAGGATTCTCATAATACTTAGCTCTTATACAGTGCCTTATGAGATTGACCCATTATATTGTAAACTCCTTGGGGCAGGGAACGAGTCTTTATGCTTCTAAAGTGCCAAGTATGTCTGGCTCTATGTAGATTTCTCAGATTATTAAGAAAGAAATAGGTCAGAAAGCACCTCAGTAGGATACCACGAAAATGGACCCCAGCTCACCAAAGCAATTTAGCGTGATAACGGGACTCCAAGGGGCATGGCTGGATTGCTTTGCTGAATCAGAGCCTGAATCTTCCTCCTGCCAAGGCAGCCCTTGGAGCACCACTCCTAAATGTGGTAGTAATTCTAGAAGCCCTAAGGAAAGTCAGAATAACACCACTGATTTTATAAATAAGGATCTTTATTTAGAATATTGTTGAAAACATTCTGGGCAACCACATTGTATAAATATATAAAGTTAAAGTTTGGCACAACAAACCAAGCAACATTAAATATTTAATTCTTTTTTTTTGTATTTTTGTTTGGGGTGGGTTTTTTTGCAAAGCAACTCTTATTTACAATTATACAAAAAAGTATTATAAAAAATGGTCCACAACCTTATTTTGGGCATGATTGGGGGGTAACAGTAAGGATGTCTCATGTCATTACTCCTGACTCGTTTTCTTCTTTTCAAAAGTGTTACCAGAACTCAAGAGCCAGGTTCCCATTCCCCAAAGCACAGATTATAAACATTGGGCATCTTGTGCTATGCAATTTTACCTCTAGACATATTAAATAGCTTTAGTTCAACAACCAATAAATAATTAAGTGTATTTTGAAGTAATATAGGCTTGAAAAATTATATATTTGAAGGAATTTTCAGAGATATTTTAGTACTGGAAAAAGAAATACTTAAGTCTTTTCAAGGCAGGTCTTTGAGCTTGCAGCATATAGCAGTTTGTGTTTGCACAACAAAGCAGCTGGACCTGGCTTTATAACACCTGGTAGATGGGATTGCTGCTGCTGGTGTCCTGGGGAATCTGGGTGCAGTTGGTAGGTGAGGGAATTTGGGCTCCACTCTCACTCAGGGTAGCTCCTTCTTGGGGCGAGCTCGGGTTGCCCTCAGCTCCACCTTCCACTGTGGGCAGCACTGGGCAGGTGGAGTTATCTGTGGAAATCCTCTCCACAATGCTTGATAGACAGTCCAGGCTGGAGACAACTGAACTTTTCCCATGTTTTGGATCTAAGGATAGAGTTAAAAGGAGATCAATAAACCCAATAAGTAATTAATGCTAAGGGGAAGTATTCTTCCAGAGGACCCAAAAAACCACCAGCCTTGCATGGCTCTGAGCACATAAAGATTCAGTGGAAATGTATGTCAAATAAATATTATTGAAAGATGCCAATCCCTAAAAATCAGAGACAATATTAGAACTTGCAAAGTAGTGAAGGGCCCAAGCCTCAAAATTTGGATGTGGACTACTACCGGTCTGAGGGAATTTGGAGCCCGGGTTTTGGTTTGATACCGAAATGGGGCTGGTTGCCCTGGATTCAGCTGAGAACTTCTCCGAAGTTTGGATCCAAGTTTTTGGGTGGGTCAGTCTCTGTTGCAAAGCAGTTTAAAATCTGAAGCCTGTTTTCAGAGACGAATATGCATGCCAAAGCACAGTGTAAGGAATATAATTGTTACATGAAATGCATATACAAGATGTCCTCACATTTGCAAACAGAATCATGGAAACAATTGGGGGAGGGGTTGTCCTGTATCAGTGCCCACAGCTTGCTGGCTGAGCACAAGTCGTGACAGAAGGGGCAGGGGAAGTTTTCTCTGCTGACAGTCTCCACCTCCACACACTTGTCTTTGGCATTAAGGCAAATACTCACCATTTGGTGATTCTGTATAGTAATTGCTGTCATAGCTATTCCTCCTGCGAGAGCTGCAAGAGGGCCCACTGTACTCCATCTGGAAACCAAAAGAATGGACGGATGACACCAGCTCAGAAGCAGAATTTTCACAAAGTCTCCAATTACCATCTAATTTCATATTCCAGTCTTTAGTCTGCACC
Organism: Caretta caretta; assembly: GCF_965140235.1. Taxonomy (NCBI): domain Eukaryota; kingdom Metazoa; phylum Chordata; order Testudines; family Cheloniidae; genus Caretta; species Caretta caretta. The sequence continues at coordinate 27,780,890 of NC_134211.1, forward strand.
ATAGCCCCAGTCCTTGCTGAAATATGGTAAATTTTTAGCTTCCCTGAATGAGGGGAAAAAACCTTTCCGGGAAGATATTAAATACAGAATATTTTCTATTACTGAATTATTCCAAGGATTTTTTGCCACACACAAAGAAAAATGTGTAACATTGTAATCAGTGATTGCTCTGACTCTTTGAATTACAGTACAGAACATTTGGTCCTTGATTTGTTACGGGAGATGATGGGGAAAGCACTTAATTGTCATGATATTTTAAAAGCGTTTCCCCCATCAGTCATCTTTCTTCTTCACGCTCTTTCCATTATCATTTCATACAGAAAAACAGCCTGCCTGGTATGGTTTATACTTTGATACTTTCACACACAATGACAGAGATCGCACCACCAAAAGAAAAGAGAATGCTGTATTTTGAGGAGGGATTAGTTCCATAAATCTTCCCTCAGCTCTGCTAACTCTATTATCCTCCCAAACATTCAGCTCCAGTAATGACCATCCCCTTCAGGGAATAGCCCTCTGTCCCAGTGGGTCTTAAAGCTTTACTGTGATTCCCATCTCAGACGTACTCTGTGTTTGAAGAGTGGGGGCCAGGGACAGCTAGGCTGCAGCCCTAGCTGTACAATGAGGTGAAGAGATTCCCCTTGCTCCCCTGCTCCAGGATCAGGAGCTCCCCTCTCTGTGGGTTCCCCTTATAAGGATCAGAGAATGTGGAACCCAAGCAAGACTTCTCCAGAGCTGCACTCAGAGGTGATCAGGAACCCGCAGTACCCCTATCTGCTGCTACACTGTGGTCACACAGGGAAGCCCTTCCTCAGGGGTGCCCTCATAAGGGCCCCAGCTCTCCTCACTGAAATCAAAGTGTGATAGCACCCACTGTGACTGAGGCCAGAAAACTAGGTCGTATCTCTCACCAGCCCTTCTGTGACTCCCACGTTTATTTCTAAGATCCCCCAGCTACTCTGCCCCTGGTCTGTCCTTGCAGGGTTCAGAGATAAGGACAGCAGGCACATCGGAATGGGGATCCCTACCTTTCCTCTCCCAGGGATCAGACACTCCCCTCCCTACACTCACAGGGGTTTCAAAGACGGGCTCCCCGATCAGGGTATATAAGGGACCGCATCTCCCTTCCCAAGGAGGGGCCAGGATACATAGGAGCCCACTCTCCTCCCAGGGATCAGCGTATAGGAGGGGACCGCATCTCCCACCTCAGGGAGGGGCCAGGATACACAGGAGCCCTCTCCCCGATCAGGGTATAGATGGGGACTTCATCTCCCATCCCAGGGTCCGGGAACACGTTGGGACGCCCTGTTTCTTTCCCAGGGATCCGGGGGCGGCTCCTCCTCTCCTTCCTCCCGGGGATCGGGGTATAGGAGGGGGCCTCACTTCCCATCTCAGGGGCCGAGGGCCATGGCAGCCTCCCCGCCCCGGGCGCACTCACCATGCCGTCGGAGCAGTTGGAGCGGGGGCTGGAGGCGTCCGACTCGCCGCTGTAGTGCTCCAGCCCCGGGTAGTAGCTGTCCTCCTGCTCCCGCAGCAGCGCCTGCAGGCTCTCGATGTAGCGGATGGCGTTGCGCAGGATCTCCACCTTGGGCAGGCGCTGGTTGGGGTTGGTGGAGGTGCAGCGCTTGAGCGTCTCGAACGCCTCGTTCACCTTGCTGAGCCGCCGCCGCTCCCGCATGGTGGCCGCCTTCCGCCGGTCGGCGTTGGTGGTCTTCCGCTTGCAGGCTTTGCAAGCCCACAGCAGGCAGCGGCCGGCCTGGTGGTGGCCGCTGGGCGCCCTGATGTGCTCGTCCTCGTGGTGGTGCGCGTGGTGGTGGGGGTGCTCCTCCGGCTTCAGCAAGCCACCCACGTGCACCAGCCGCGGGTCCAGGTCCTCGAAGAAGTGCATGTCCGAGGTGTTGAAGCAGGGGTCATCGTAAAAGTCGTCGGCCGCCGAGAAGGAGCAGAGGGAGCCATCCGTTATCTCCATGGGGCCTAGCAAGTCCATGGGGGCAGCAAAGGGTGGGACGGGCTGAGCAGGAATAAAAAGCAGGGGCAGAAGCCACAGGAACCCAGCCGATCGGTGCAAAGCAAACTGCTTTGATCGGGGAGTTTATTTTCCAGCCGCCAGATAAATTTAGTTTAACTGTCCCCCCCACCCCCTCCAGACTTTTAATGAAGTCGCTCTCACACCACTGTCTCCAATTAATTGGGAGAGAGACACTTTCCTAGGCTTAGACGAAATAGTTCTTTAGCTTTGGCTGGTGATTGTCTCCCTTCCCCAGTTCAGATCTGCCTTGGCATGACACTGAAATACCCTCCGCCGATGGCCATCCAGATAGCACAATTTGTGACTCTTATTTATCCCAAAGCCTTGCTGGAGGGCGGGTGGGGATTCCTGCAGGGCGAGCTCCCTTTCACCTGCCGGCCAATCCCTTAGCCCCAAGGAGGCAGCGGCTGGGGTCTTGGAGGGGGTGGGCAGGGAAGGGGTCGCGTCTGATTGGAGGGCAGCTGGAGCCCTTGTCAGGCAGAAGTTGTAGGAAACTTTTTGCAAATGTCAAACTGCAGCCAGAAAATAAGCGTCACAGTGGGATCATCTTTATTTTAACTCTTTTCTGCACGAGCGCTCCTGTTCTCACCCTTGTTCAAATGGTATTTTAGGCTTTTGTGTCCATGTAAATGTTTGGGGATATTATTTTTATGGAAAGGCTTCCTGCTTAATAATACTGCAAAGAAAATAAAACCACCTATGTTCAGGTTGTGATCTGTGCTTCTTCTACGGAGTCTTTTGGCACGTGCAAAAGACTTCTGCTGTTAAACTGAGCTATTGGCTATTGCAGATGAGGTAGAGCTAGCTGGCTAAAATAGAGATTTCTCTTTTATTGCACTTTACAAAAGTTCTCTTCTGTTCAGCGATTAAGAAACCATACAATAAAACGAGAGAACCAAATGAGTGACAAAGAAAGGAATATACGTTCCTTTAGTGGTAGCTTTCAAATGTATCTTCCCGGTGGTTGATATATTGAGTGGTGTCGCTTGTAAGGGAACATTGGCCCTTCTTGTAAATATGGGAATAGCAACTTTTTCGTTCAGACGGAAATATAGCTTCGCATTGCAGGTTGATTTTGTTTTGTTCCTATTGTAATGTGTCTTTTCAGGAAATGCGAGTGAGCTGGCTCCTGTTTTTAGGATCACACAGATGCACTTTACGGTTTTCCCCTCTCTCTCCAGCCTTTAGTTTCTCTCCTGGAACCCTAATATTTTCTCATCCAATGATTTGCCAAAGCGAAAAACAAAATAATGCGGTGTAACTTTTGTACCTAGGAATAGGGCTCAGTTGATTTTCAAGGAGTCCGGGAAGCAGTCCGAAGGCGAAAAGGGACTACTGTATTATCGGTGTTTTCCCCTCTACATCATTTTCTTTGCGTGACTAACTCAGTTTGTGGTCTGACAGGAGAAAACATTGAACGGTTCGAAAACTTTCCACGTAGACTTCCCGTCACTTTGAATAGTCGTGACTCCGTTGTAATAGTAATGCCAGGCCTCTGGCCAGATAATGGTACTGTTGAGTTTGATTTGTAAAAGAACCCCCTAAAATAAATCGAGCTGGAGCCGAAGAGCGTCACGGCCTTTGCCTGAACGCCGTGCGAGCCGTCTGGTGCGTGCCCACTTGCCAGCTCCCCCCATTAAGAAAGGAGGGGACACTGGCATTGATCGCCGGCTTCCCGCTGAAGATGCAATTGATTTGTTTGTTCCTGTCTCTGGTTTGCTTTTTACTGTATGCAAAGCTGTGAGAATAGGGACCAAGAAGACAAAAAGCGCGTTTAAGAGAACAACTGGAGAGATGGCACCTTTAAGCAAAGGAAATGAGTTTGGAAGTGGGTGGGTATGGGGTTTGTGTCAAGGGTGGACAGAGAAAGGCTCCTGAAAGGCAATCATTGCCTTAGATTATCTAGAAATATATTCGACCTTCACGTCACGCGTCAGCCTTTCGGGTGACAGGGAAAGGCATTAGGTGAGCTTTGTGGCACGGCTGCCTCTAAAATGAAAGCCGCAGCTTGTCGTCACGTCGCGAGGCAATTCTCCGCGGTGAACTTGCTTTGCAGAAAGAGCCGGAGGCCACCCAGCCATTTCTCCCCTCCCCGTTTATTTCAGTCCCCGTTGACTTCGGGGCTCTCTCTGGGACAGAAATAGTATTTGATCAGCCTGCCCGGATGTGTGCCCCTCTTTTCCAGGCTGATACCGTGCGGAGGGGGTGTCTTTCTCACACGACGGAGAAATCAGGTGTAAATCTAGAAGAGGGAGGAAATGTTGGGGGGGGAGGGAGGGGGGAGGAAAGAGAGAGGCCTAGCGGTGTGTTCAAAGGGCATCAGGCACGGGAGGGAGTTCCTGGCAGCCCCCGGGGCGGGGGCACGGTGCTGAGCGCTCCCGGGAAATAGTACGCGAGCCCGTGCAACGAGCCCCTCACGCTCGGGAGGAACCAACACGCCACCAAAGGCCCATGGACGCCGGCTCGTGGGGTTTGCTACAGCTCTCAGCGGCCGGGGATGGGGCAAGGGCGTGAGGAGCGGGACGGGCCAGACGGGGGTTGGGGAAGAGGAAGGGGGTGGGGGGGGGGGGGAGGAGGAATACAGGGGAGTCGGTCGCTCGCGAGGGTTGCACAAGCACGGAGCCACTAGGGGGAGATCGAGCCTCGCCCGGCAGCTCGTCGCGGCTCCATGGGCGGCTGCGCGCGGCCCTGCAAGCCGAGACCGTCCAGCCCCCGCAGCGCGGCGCAGAGAAGCGGGGTGCCCGTGGAAACCCGAGGGTGAGGTTGGTTAGACGCTTACACCGAGTCCCACCCTTCTAAGGCGGGGGGTGTTAATCACCTGAACGCGTAGAATTAGGAAAGCTAGACACCCCCCCCCCGCCCCCATCCTGCACCTCCCCGGCTGTGTTGCACAACTCGGCCGCTAGGGGACGCCCCCCTCACTCTCTAAAGCTGCGTGTTTCCCGCAGTTGACAGGTAAGTTTCACAGAAACCCCCTTGGTCTCAGCCCGCCCCGGGCTCAAGCTGTCTCTTTAAATGCGGCTCCTGAAATATTACTCAGAAGGTTCATGGTACAATGGTGCCACCTGCAGAGGAAACCTCTGTGCTGCAAGGAACGCCTGGGGCAGCTTTTTAGGTGAGCAAGTGTCAAGCCAACAGACCGGGTCCAGATCGAACCTGGGACCTTTGTGCATGAGCCTCTACCGCATGAGCTAAAAGCCAACTGGCTGTTAAGCAGACTCATGTCATCTCTCTCTTTAGGTGGTCTTGGTGCCACTAGATGGGACAGAACACCATGCCCAGGAGGTGTGCGGGTTACACAACCAGTTGAGACTGAAGGAGGGGTGCCAAGCCCAAGTAAAGCTATTGCAAGCCTGGATAGTTTGGGGCTACATTTTGACCTTACAGAAAACAGCTGTGTGTGGACGTGCAAGTGGCTGCTGGAGCAGCAGTTGAGGCCTCCTGTTGGCTTAGGAGCCATAACCTAACCCTGGTTAATGGCAGTCACGTATTTTGGGGACAAGTTGATGCCTCTAAGAAACCAATGGAGTAATGTATTAGTGATGAATCCCCTTAGGAGGACTGAGTTCACAACTATTTGTAGCTATCACCTCAGTGTAGCAGAGCAATAGCAGGTATGACATGGCCTACTATGGCATGTTGATTTGAACTGCAAGTTACCCCTTCACATAAGAGCATCTGTTTGTAAAACACTTGCAAGGAAGCTGACACCCATCCTCACTCATCCTGAGTACTCTCTTGCTGTGCATGTACTCCCATACATTTCAGTGGGACAGCTTCTGGAGTAAGGGTGCTACTGAAGTGAGCAGAGGTGACAGAATTTGGACCTTAGGAAAAAAAAATGTCAGCACCAAACAAATGCCGGGACACTCCCTTTACACAGTTCACATATAATGTTTAGAATGCTTTGCTCGCAGTTTAGAACATCACTTATTTCTAGCGTTTTAGCTGATGTTAATTCTCTTTGTTGCTGATTTAGAAGGGTTTGAACAGTTTCACCTCTGCTTCCATTTTAAAGGGGCTGATCCTGCAAAGACTTCTGCATCCCATGGATAAGATTACCCACAGGAGTAGAGGTACTTGCATGTGTGTTTGTAGTTAGCATTAACTGGACTTTCATAACCTTTAATCCCACATCCACGATCAGTGATTAGTTGTTTTAATAAATAAAACAAAACAATAATAATAATTAAATTATAAAGGGGGTTTTAAAACTGCTTAGCAGCTTCTGCTTGGAAGGGTGCAACAGTATATGTGTGTGTTTTCCAGCACTCTAACATTGTTAATGACATAAGCAATACCACATATTTGAAATGAATACACCCCCAGTTCAAATCAGAACTTACTTTGCTGGTTTCATGGAATGGTTAGTTCTTTTCCTTCTGAGTACTGTACAAGAATCAAGTAAGAGATTGTTGAGTCTCCTGTTCTTTTTGTTGAGTTTATGTTTGCACTAACAAACTCAGCAATGTTATGAGAGAATGTTATATTTAATGTATTTGTGTACATTTCAGAAGAATTGTAAGAATGTAAAAAAAAAAATCACAAAACTGACAAATTTTTGACAAAAAGAAAAGGAGGACTTGTGGCACCTTGGAGACTAACAAATTTATTTGAGCATAAGCTTTTGTGAGCTACAGCTCACTTCATTGGATGCATTCAGTGAAGTGAGCTGTAGCTCACAAAAGCTTATGCTCAAATAAATTTGTTAGTCTCTAAGGTGCCACAAGTCCTCCTTTTCTTTTTGCAGATACAGACTAACACGGCTGCTACTCTTAAATTTTTGACAGTATCCCTGACAAAGTAAATTGTTAATGTAATTCATCTGGTATAGTGCTTACACCATAGCGGACCTGGCTGTGTATTCTATGTACATCTGCAACTCCCATTGACTTCAGTGGAGGTTCTGGGTGGGTACGGTGTTCAGGATTAGACCCGCAGTGAGAACCGGAACAAGAAGGATTATAAACTAGAGGCAAGAGGGGAATCTTAGCCCACAATAGAGTAATAAATAATAAAATATAAAGGTGTTTTTTTAAAAAAAAAAAATCTAATCCTGCCTACAATTAGTTTCCCTTCTGCAGTTATAAACATAGTGTGAAATCCTGGCTCCATTGTAGACAAGGGCAAAGCGCCCACTGACTTCAATGAAGCCTCTATTTCATCCATAGTCCATAAAATTAAAATATTTACTGTGGTCCAATCCTGAATTCCTATTCATACAATAGTTCAATTAAATTATTTATTAATGATTAATTCTTTTTAATCATGTGATTTCATTTTTCAACAGTTCCCAATTTTCCATCTAAAAAGCCTTCTCAGATAGAGTCAGAGCTGAGCCCTATTAGTCACATTGCACCATTGCCCCCCACCCCCAAATCAGTTTTGTTTTAAACAGAAAACTGACTGGGTTGAATATTGTTCTGACTCTGTGCTACCTCTTTCTTTCACTTTGTCCCCAGCGCTGAAAAGCGATATGTCCCAATGAGATCAGCTATTGACCACCCTAACACATTCATAATTATATATCCCAGCTGTTCCTGAGAGGTAAAGTAGAAAACTTGTGGAACTCTTCTTGTTTCAACCCTTTGCTATTCTAACAGTGATTCTTGAGCACAAAAAAGAAGTAGACTTTCCTTTTTCTTTGTGAAGTATTTCGCTAGCAACTAAACAAAGTAAAATACATATTTTAATACTATTAGATGTGTAAGAAACCATATGTATTTTGAATGAGAAATTGGGAAGAAGGGTGGCATATTACAATTGTTAACAACGTGAGACGGAGATAGGGCTGCTTGGTTCTAATTCTGGCTATGTCAAAGGCTTACTATATGACCTTGTCAAGCTATTTAACTTTTCTTTAACTTAGTTGTCCCATTTGCAGAATGGGAATAATTTAAAACTATATATAGCTGTGTTATCTGGCCCTTTAAGAGGGGTTCAAAGATCAGCTCTAAACCTGTTCCTGGTTCAGCCTACAAATACGGCATTCTGGAACCTGTGCAGCTAGACTATGCTAGTTGTAGGCTAAGCAGCAACAAATGCTGGGAAAGGCAATAGAGCTAGAAAGAGTTCTCTTTCCCCAGTAAGGCAGAAACTAGGGAGGTAACAACTCTTTGTAGGTCATTCCACCTGAACAGATTTTATTCTTGGGTCTCTCCAATCAAAGGTCTTGGAAAGTATTTTGGAAGAATATTGGGGAAAAGTCTAAACAGAGTGCCAAAGGGCTGGTTAAAGTACTGAGTACTTGGTAGTGTTTTGGGTTATGAAGCCAGAGCCTGGGGGAAACCTGGAGAGAGCAGAAGCTACTTGTTGATCGCCACCAAAGACCTGTGGCAGAAGTCCAGTGGTAAAGAATGACATGAGAGTCCCTGCACTGTAAATATTGGATTCATTTTGGACTATTTGTTTTGTTGGACTTCCCTTTAGCCTGCACTGGGAGGAGTTTTGGGAGTTGGCTAGGGGAGTAAATTAGCCTTCCAAGTTGAAAAGTGATTGAGCCTACACTAGATTCTGGAAAGGTAAAAGACTCAAATAGCACGGGGGAGAGGTATTGTGAGAATTGTTCACAAACTACTTGGATGTGGGTTTTTTTTTTTTTAATTGCAATGTGTTATTAGAAGAGTAGTTTGGTTGCATTCACAACTAACTAGCAGCATTTTGGTATTTACAAAGGGCTGAAATGTGTTACCCATGCTTACAGTAAATGGGAATCAGAGGAACTAATTATGGAATAAGTTACTGTTCAGCATGAGTATGGGTATTGGAATCTGGTCAGAGATGGAAATATCCCTTTAACTATCGCAGCAGCCTAGGAAAATGATCCCAAACATTGCCATTTACAATAGTGTTAGTACAGTGGTTTAGACCATTCTGGTGGAATACTGTAGCATTTTTGTGGTAGAAGGTAGAGGAAGTTATTTTTTCCATAAGAATCTGAACAGTCCACTGGAGTAATAGAAGGAAGATTGGGAAAGTGACTTAGATGGAATAAGGTGTTACCAAAATAAGTAAGTGGCTAGAATGTGTGATTTACAGAAATGGGCACTTACTACAGCTGTGTGCAGCACAGCAAACTAAGAAATCAGACAGGGTTTAATTTTTGTTTTTTTAAACATTTCACTTTGACTGGTTTTCTTGAGTTTTGTTTCCCTCCTGTTTTCTTCCACTTTCATAACTATATTTTTGGTAGCAGATAAATAAAGGGACAATTCTGATATTAAAGATGGTTTGTGTGCTTAAAGAAATCTTGCCTGTCAAGTATATATAGTAAATTGAGAATTTTAGCGTTATATCTACAAAGTGCCATTTTTCTATCTAGAAATTGTATCTTTTCCAAAGATATTAGGAATATTAAAGTATTAATAAAAAATTGAAGAAAATTTCAAATACACTAGCTAATCTTTTGATGTAGGCAACTCCGAAGTGTCTAAATTTTGTTATACAGTGACTTAGTTCTATATTGGCAATACAGTAATAACTTACTGAAAAGCAAAATTGAGTGGGGACTCCTTGAGTAGCCCTTTTAATTGCTAATGAGTCATACCTACACTGGATACAGTGAGGATACAACATTAGACATTACTATTACCTGCCTACAGCTAATTTGGGAAATTCTGATGGTTGGTCCATTAAGTAATAGCAGAATGTGTGTGGGGAATTAATGCAGTTGCCTAGGTCTCAGTCAGGCCAGGACACTACAGTTAATACCTCAGTTTACACTTGTGCAAATTGCCCAGGTATCTGTAGTGATGGCAAATGGTAGAGACCTTTGTTTTAAATCTTATCTGAAAGATGGTTTGACAGTCTCTACATGTACATTCTTCCCCTTTGGAAGACTATGGTAAGTGCTATAAAAAGTATGCCTTGTGAGATATCATTTGAAAACTCAATTTACTAATTATTGTTCTGGTCAGATGTGTGGCAACATTGTATGTAAAGTTATAGGAGTCTACTGTATGATATTACTAAAGACATGTTCTCAATCTGAGGAAGAGTCACAAACAGGTTCTCCAGAGACAAAGGTGAGCCTATGCCTCAGCCAGATCTCAACAAAAATCAAACGGACTCTCACCTGGTTAAGTAGCCATTCTTTGACAGGAAAGAGGATGTGGGTGAAAAAAATCATATCTTGACAAAAACAGCTAGGGGTTCCTGTCCACACAGACTTGTTTCCTGAACCTCAGCTGGAGATGATTCTCAAAGAGAAAGACACCCCAAATTATTCCTCCTGTTCTCTCTACTCATGGCATCAAGAATACTTGGAGAACAAAGGAAGCAGCACTGGACTGAGAGAGGGATCCTGACTGAAAGGAATTCAGTCAGTAAGACTGCTATACCATATGGCGAGAGACCTTTGCTTTGAATTCACTTAGCTTGTTAATTTAGATATGTTTTATTTTCTTGTAACCAATTCTGACTTTTATGCTTCATTACTTATAATTTTATCTTTTATAGTTAATAAACTTGTTTTACCTAAACTAGTGTGTTTGTCATTTTATTAATAGAAAATGATATGCACAAATCCTGTTTTGCCAAACTTTACATGAGCTTGTATTGTCTAGGAGAGAGCTGGGCAATACAAGATGTACATTTCTGGGGAAAAGTCAGGGCCTGGAAATTTGCTGATGTTGATCTGCAGTGTAATTCAAGGGTATCTGGCTGTAGCACTTTTGCAGTGTAACTGGGAGTAATTTGAATGCTGGAAGCTTGTGGGTGAGCAGACCAGGTGTGGTAACTCTCACAGCAAAACAGTGTAAAAGGCATCCCATGTTGGATAACTGAGTGGACACAGCTGTTCATTTGTCCAGAATGTACCCTGGGTAATGTCCCGGTGCCACAGCAATTCTTAAACAATATGCTGTCCAGCCAGTACAAGGAATTTCTGGCACACTAGTTCACTACTGATTCAGAGGGAGTTGAGCCATTCACCAAATAGCCTTTCTGAGTGCAAGCAAAGCAGATAACTAGCCCAATAGTCAGAAACAGTGGAGTGCCATGTTTCTACAAATAAGTACTCATAACTGTGTATAAAACATTAATATCCTTCATCCTGGAGAAGTGTAGAACTAGAAATAACTTGGATAGAAAGCAGTTTATTGAATTACTCTATTATAATTGCTACAAAAGTTAGAAAAATATAATGGAAATCCCCCTCATTTTCCAAACAAGTCTCTTAAAAATATCCATGTAATATTTACAAAGACAGTAAAAATGTTTTTAAATGACAACATAGTACAATCTGTATTGATATAATCTGGAACTAGGGATGCTGCCGCATCCCTTGACTTGAAGTAGTAATAACAACCCAATACATGGTTTCCATCTTCAGCACCCCCCCTATAAAAATAGTTCCAGCAGCACTGTATAATATAGTAATTATCTTATCTGTTTAATAATATAAACAGCTATAGTTTCTCCAGCATAGAAATTACTCTGTATTATAAAGGGTTTTTGTTTAAAAAGCCTTCTATACTTAAAAAATCTCTTTTGCACTAAATAATCCAACCAAACATTTAAGACAGGAAAGAAACCTAGAGGTCTGGTAGTTTCCAAATAAAGAAATGTTATTTATGCCTAAGAGACCCTGAAAGGTTAAATTAATGTTGACAATCTCTACATCTAGCAGGCTTAATAACTATGCTACAAGGAGGCGGTATATTGCAGATTGGATTCTGTGCTGCACTTTGGAGGAGGCACACCACAGAAAGCACAGCCCAGGAGGAAGAGTGTAAAGGGGCACGGGGGTGGAGTCATGGGGCTTTAAACCACCATTTCGTCTCCTGGATTTGAGACTCAATTTGGAGCCAAAGCATCCCTGGGGCTGACAACTTACATCAGCCTCCCCCGTGGCTGCCTACCAGTTTCTCCATTGCCCAGAATGGGCATAGTGCTCCAACTATTCCTTCTCTTGCCTCCGTTTTGCCCCTGGCATATTCTTGCCCAGAGGCTGTGAGGAGGGACAGCACTGGTTTGCATGCATTGGCCCTATGCTGCTTCTCTTCTGGGAGAATTCTTTTAGGGGCTGTTGCAACCCCTTTGCAGTTCCTCTATATTGCTGAAGAGGTGTACAGGGGGTGCAGTGGTGACTAGAATCTGTCTCTATGCCTCTTTTTAGCTCTTCCTGTAACCGTTCCATAAGGTAATCTCCAAGGTTGCCTCTGCCATCTTGGGAACACACAAGCCTGTGAGCATTGGTCAGGAGGTCTCCCATCAACTTGATCTTCCGGATCTTGGGTTCAATAAATTGTTTCTTAATAGTGCTTGCACTATGAGGATCTGCATTCTCAATGCTCAGGGCATAAAGCTCTTCAAAATATCCCGTCACATTTTTCCACTGAACCAATGCTACTTCAAGGGCCTTCACCACATTGGATACATGTTCACAGTTTGGTCTCTGGAAACATAAAAAGCAAGACAATTGTCAGAGTCACTGCTATTTACCTGAAACGCTTGGTCTTCCAAACAAGAAATGCATTGCAGAAGGATGCTACATTTTGCAACAGCTCCTTCCATTTCTATGCATTTACTAAATCTTTTCTGAGTCAGCGGTCAGAATTTGCCACTTCCAGTACACTTACTAACAATAACATGTTTCAATTCAGGCAGTAAGGATTCAGATAGTTGCAGCTATAATGGAGATTCATTCTCAAAAAACAACTACAAAAAAACCCCAACAAAAATATCCCTCCCTCCCCCAAACCTCTTGCTCTACGCTATGAAAACTGAATGTGTTAGTTATTTAAGGGCAACTTTTTTACGCATGGCTGCTATAAATGAATGCTGTGAAGGGCATTCAGTAGTACTACACATTTAACTGTTTATAGGACACTACTTTGATACAGAAGTCTGAGGAGCCTGATTCTCCTATTACTTAAGAGTTTACACACAATTTTACTGATTTCAAGTTACTCTTGATTTATACTTGTGTAGGGAGATTAAAATTTGGCTTAAAAATCTCTGGGCCAAATTCTATTACTTCAGTTTTAGACTGGTAGAACTCTGAGGTCAATGGACTTGCACCACAGAGAACGGAGGCCAGAATCTGGTCCTCAGTTTCAGAGTCAGTGGCAAAAGTTCTTCATAGCTACTTCTACCACAGCAACAAACACCAGGCTGACTAGGGAGCAAAATGTTAGAGAAAAATATAAATGAGTGCCCTCATTTTATCTTTGGCTAGAAAAATGAAAACCCTAGAGTCAGGGTTGCATGTCTAATAATAATAAAAAAAAGTCCCTAAAGAAGAACAAGAGTTTAAGTGAATATGATTGGGGAATTAAAGTATTTGGAAAGCTAATGGTGGATAGACCCAAAAGTTGGGAGTGACAGGTATATGAAAGAGCAGATTTGTCTGCTGCACACCTGGATGATTTTGGTACAGTAATGGCCTCCTCTCTCTTGAAGATATTTCAGCATGGCCTCTGCAGCTTCCTTCTCTTCTTTAGCCTGCTGCCGGAAAAACTTTGAAAAGTTTGGTAGAGCCACATCAGACTGATCAAAAACTTCACCCTACATATTTAAACAACAAAAATTACTGTTAAAGTATGAAAGCCTGGAGTTGGGAGGAAAGAAGGGGGAAATTAATAGCCAACGGAATACAGGTCAATCAGATGGAATATTTAAAGAACAAAGGAGAACATTTTCAATAGTGCTTCTAACTGCCTTTGGCACCTCTAAAAACTTCCACCCCAATTATAACAAATTGAAGTAAGTCAAATGTTCTTCCAGATCAGCTAGTCTGAATCTTTTTAAGAATGCATACACACACCCCAGTTCACTGAACATTAAACATGAGACTATTGTATTGGTAACACTGTTTGCTTTGAGTGATATGCTCCTATGACTTCTAGCTTCAAATGGGTTTTTGATTTGGGGGAAAAAATTAAACAGCTATCAGAAACTGATGACTATCTTCATCTGTGGGGAAACGTATCCAGATCCTTTCACCATCACCACTAGCAGACCCAGAGGGACCCACTTAGGGCACCAAAATTATCAGCTTCCTTTCCCTCTCCACCAGAGGTAATGTGTAGGGAGGACAAGTGTCCCCCTTAGACTGGCCTGCCGGGGTGGGGAGGGAGAGGAGCTCTGAGGGGTGGCCACTGCCAGGCTCTTTCAGGTAGAAGCAGCTCCATCCCATTCGCCACCTAGCTGCCAGGGAGAGCAGCCAAACATGTGGGGGGAGAGGCGCAGGTAGAGAAGGACAGACCTCTCCCTTTCCCTCCCTGCAGCTAATGTGGGGCTGGGTGCAGAGGGCAGTGGCGGTGTCACTGGGCAGGGGAGACATGTGGGAAGACAAGTGTCTTCCCCTTTAGATTGTGCCCCCAGTATGGGGAGGCACCAGTTGTCTATGCTCTCCAGATACCAGCAACCTGGGGAACCATCTCAGCCTCCTGACATCACTGTTCACTCCACTCGGAAACTGTAATGCTGGATTTTTTCTCTCTCCTTTACTGCATTGCCATTGGTTGCAGATACACTTTCATCCCACCCCTTTCCTATCTACACAGCACTTTACCTGCCCAGTATCACTCTTCTTCCCCTTATGTTTCACCCTTCTCCTGACCTCTCTTCTCTCCTTTCCCTTCTTCTGCCTAATCTCCTCATACTGAGTGCCCTCACCCCCCCACCCCAAATTGACTTACCCAGATTTCCATTTTGAAGAACAACTCCACAAGACAAAGGATTATTTAAAACAAAAACAAACACACACTATATTGAAACTGCTAAGGGCCCAATCCTGCTTTCCTTACATACCCAAAATTCCCATCGACTTAACTGGAAATGTTGGGTGCATTAGGAATGTAGGATTGGTCCCTTTATACATACACAAACCCCCTCTTAAGGGTACCACTCAGATCTACTATAAATAAATATATTAAAAGCCAAATTCTGCCACTCTGAATTAATGTAGAGAAGTACAGTAACTTCAGACACTCCAAGATTTAAACTATGCTCAACTGTCCGTTTTATTCATATTGGGTGGAATGCAGGCAGACTGTGGAAAGCCAGTACCAAGACCTCTTCACCATTTAAGTCCCATAACACGAATGTGCAAGGCAGACCACAGCACGTGAGGGCTTCTGGACTGTGGAAGAGGATTTTGCATTGGCCCCTGCACAGGCTGACATGAAGCATGGTGAAAGGGTAGCACTGGGGGGGCCAGACAGGCAAGGAGCCAAAGGATCTACAACTATATTGATCCAGTGGTTCTATCAGCCTACACAGGAGATGTAGAGTTGCCACTCGTGCAGACTATGCCTTGGAGTAGTCTCTGCTGAGGGACTGTTGCAGCCCTGTGACCTACCTATGCACTGTGGGAGAGAAAGGTGTATGTTTGGGGGTTTGCGTATCTTCTTCTGTCCCTGAAACTCTCATTTAGAAATGTGCACAAAGCCTAAGTAATTAAATCTGACACACAGTAACCATCTACTAAAACATGCCAAGAACATGTTCAATATAACATGTCCACCCCCCAAAAAAGAACCAACCAAACCTGCAACACTCTGCTAAAGGACTATAAACCATTTATAAGAAATCAACCTACATTCCTCAGTAGCAATGTACTATACCACTTTAAATAGAAACAGAATGGTCACAGATGTATAACAGCTTCTCTTGAATCACTAGAGCTCAGTTAAGAGAACAGAAGAGTATTAAAATTACATATTTTCTCATTAATACAACTTAAGATTTTATCTGAATATACCATATGTAGGTTGTGAATTGTAATATCAATCAAATGGA
Source organism: Caretta caretta (assembly GCF_965140235.1). Lineage (NCBI taxonomy): Eukaryota > Metazoa > Chordata > Testudines > Cheloniidae > Caretta > Caretta caretta. The sequence goes on from NC_134211.1 coordinate 27,796,665, forward strand.
TTAGAACTGGACTTGTCTACTATCAATTTGACTGAAAATTTTCAACCAGCCCCTGTTATACGTGCCAAGTGTTACAATAAATCTATTAAAAAAACCCCTCTGCCTTAACAGGTGGATGTTTATCAGTTATACTTTTCATTTTTACTGGATTGACGCTTTACACCAAAGTTGATTAAAGGGTCTCACAGATACACAGAGGGTCAGATCCTGCAGTCAATCAATGGACATGTTGTCTAAGGAGTGCAGCATGGGGCACGAGATGTAGGGTGCTGATCATCCTTGCTTCCCAACAACTGATTAATAGCTTTTTTGTAAAGTACACATTTCTTTAATATCTGATATTTCGGCCTAATGTGTTGTTATTGTTTGACCTGTTTGTTGTGGACTTTTGTTACTTAGAGTAAAACTAAAGACTTGTCTGCTGAAATCCAGGCATTAGTGTAAACAGATTTTTTTTTTTTTTTTTTAAAGTCCATGTAAGATGAAACTACTTGCTGGTCTTCACTTCAAATATCAGTGATGTTCATAGGAAAACAAACTGTTCTTTCACTGATTCACCAACACAACCAGTTTTCACCACACACAATCTCCAATGCTTCCAAGCAATATACCCTAAAGTTGCTAGAATTCCTTATTTTTGTCCTCTCTTGTAAACTGATCTTATACACCCAGTTTCCCCACACAAGCTTTGCAGAATATACAAGCCACTGATTTGTTACTGTGTTATTATAGTTTTGTCAGCGTATCTCTAGTGATTTCAGTGGAGTTGCATTAGTGTAAAATTAGAGTAACAGTGGTGGAGCAGTCCCATGTATTTCTAAATTTAAGCACTCTCTCTTCAATCCATTAGTATTGAAAAGATCTATTCAAACGACTGCTCTGAAGCCTACAATCAGCCCTCCAATAGTTGTCAATATTAGGACAAATAACTAGTAAGACTAAATTAACAGAAGCTTAGAATTTAATCACTCTTTTGCTTCTACTGATGGATTCGTTCTTCTGGGAATAATGCTAATTTCAGCTGAAACCACAGGGAGAGAGCAGATTCTGGCCTACTGTGAACATCCAAGGTATATTTTTAACACTCACCCTAGTAATTAAAAATACTGAGCCAGATCCTCAGCTGGAGCAAATCAGTGTACGCTGAATTGCAAAGTTAAACCTGCTGTGAACCTACAAATTGCATGTCTCTGGCCCATAGTGGTCTTTCCTTTCCCCACCCTCTCAACCAACCTTCATTCAAACTGGAACAACCGAAACACTGTCATGTGCTGAAAAACAACTGGGGATTTTGATGCTATTACACACGCCAAAACTTGAACTCCATACTACCATTATACCCCAGCAGTGAGATTGGTGCCTGAGTAAAATTGGGAGTGAGGAATTGGGAATCTGGAGTTTCATTATAACTGATCTCACTGTAAGTGGGTTTCCCATTAGTATCTTTAAGACAGGGGAGGGCAAACTACAGCCCGAATCCAGCTTGTCAGGGCTTTCAATCCAGCCTGCAGGATTGCTAGCCCCGTGGCACAGCGGGGCTAAGGCAGGCTCTGCCTTATTGCCTGCCCTGGTCCCGCGCCGCTCCCAGAAGCGGCCGGCACCATGTCCCTGCATACCCTGGGTGGGGGTGGGGGAGGGGGAGAGCGCGCAGAGGGCTCCGTGCGCTGCCTTTGCCTGCAGGCACTGCCCCCCACAGCTCCCACTGGCTGGGAACCATGCCAATGGGAGCTTCAGGGCAGTGCACCGTGGAGCCACCTGCCCCACCCCACCCCCAGGAGCCGCTGCAGGGACATGCTGGCCACTTCCAGGAGCAGCATGGGGCCAGGGCAGTCAGGGAGCCTGCCTTAGCCCCGCTGCCACGCGAGGTAAGCGCTGCCGGGCCAGAGCCCACACCCCAACCCCCTGCCCTGAGCCTCCTGCTGCACCCCACATCCCACCCCCTTGCCCTGAGCCCCTTCCTGCACCCATCCCCTGCCCTACATTCATGGCCCTGCATGCCATTTTCCCCACCCATATATGGCCCTTGGGCCAAAAAGTTTGCCCACCCCTGCTTTCAGAGGCAGCTACACCCACAGGCTCTCATAAATTTAGCACAACACAGGGACTGCCAACTTAGGGCTCCAAGGCACCCCACCCACCACCTTGGTGCCAGGGCACGCTGTACAGCTGTTGGAACACACAGCTTCCGCCCCCCCCCCGGCGTGGGCTCGAGGGTGGGGGGTGTGAATGAAAGTAGCCGCAGTATCTACATTCAACAGGACGCTGCGGGGATTTCTGACCCTGGGCCTGGCCCACTTTGCCTGGGGGAGGGGTGGTGGGGGCAGCCTGAAGCAGCGGGGGAGCGACGCAGAGCCGCGGGAAGGGTGAAGCGAGCCAGGAGGCGTCAGGGGAAGGGCCGAGCGGGGCGGGGGCAGGCAGAAGGCGGCATGAAAGCGGAGCCGGGCGGCCCCCGCCGCCGCCGCCTTACCAGCGCCTGGAGGCGGTAGGCGAGCTCCAGCAGGGCGCTGGTGACCCCGCACAGGCCTTCCTCCACCGCCGCCGGGAAGTTCTGCCTCGCCCGGCTGCCGACCGCGAGCTGGTGGCCCGGGCACACGGGCAGGCTGCCCCGGCGCTTCTTCAGCCGGGGCTCGGCCATGGCGGCGGGGCTCGGCCCCGCTCCCCGCCGCGCGGCGCAGGGCTGCTGGCGCGGCGCGGTTCCGCCTCTCCCGACACAAAGAGCCGCGCGCCGCGGGCTCCCCTGGCTGCGCTCGCTGTATATAGCCGGCGCGCAGGCCCCGGCAGCGGCCGCTGGCCCCTGGGTGGGGCGCACCTTGCTGCACACCCACAGCGGTTCCTGACCCGCCTCATCGGCCCCCGAGTGCAACCCCTCCCCTCCTTCGCCTGCAGCGCGGGGGCCTCGTCCGGACCTGCCTTAGCGCGGGGAGGCGGTCGCCGCTGCACCACGTTGGCAGGCACGAAGAATAAGGCGCTGCTGCACGGCACCCAGAGGAGAGCCTGCTGGGCCTTACAGAGCAAAGAGACTGGCACGGGTCCCATTGCTCAGCTGGCTGGGGGGACGGGGACTGACCCTAGCGCAAAGCCCGTGTGAAGTGCTACCCTCCCTGTTCGGGAGTGCTGCACTGCACTCCTGGGGATGGCTGCACAAGGTGCAGGGCAGTGGCTCATCAGGCCCTGCCAACCCCGACCCAGGAGTTCGCAGTCTGCAAAGAATTCACCCTTTCCTGAATGCACGCTGCAAGTATTAATAACGTTTGCAACGTTTGAACTCGAGATGGGGCCAGAACCAAATTCCCCAGATGTGGGCTCAGATCTGATTTTTTGTTTTGCAGCTCAGTCCTGTTTCTGTAATGGACCAGATGATGAAAACAGAGCTTACATTAGGAAAGTTTGGATTCTGATTCATCTTTTGCATCCCCAAGTTTGACTACTTTTACACTAACAAGAATGTGAAGATTTTGACTGCAATATATTATGACGCATTTGAGTTTATCAAATGCACATTTTCTAACACTCACGCTGAATATATATGTTTAAAATAAACTCCACACATTTACAGTGATAAAATAAACAAGAAAACTGAACATCAAACAAACAAACCAAGAAACAAAACAAACAACTAAGGGTTTTAATCAAGTGTGTGATAGATTTGGGCCAGATTTTCAACTTGAGTAAATTGGCATGGTCTCACTGATCTCAACAGACCTATGCTGATTTACACCAGTTGAATATCTGCCTCATTACATCTGAGGTTCTGGTTCTAGCCCATCTCCAACTCTCATACAATTGAAATAGTGTTCATACTTATACCTACAGCTGTGAGTTCACAATAGCAAATGTTGCAAGCGTCAGCAGAATCAACCTTCAGAGTTTTCTCAGCGTCAAGTCTTGCCAAGATCATGCACACACACATTTGTATTGGATATATGTCTATTAAACCATCTACAGGATCCAGTCTATTGATGTTTTGTTTACATTTAAAACTTGAGCAAAGTGGATAATAGAATTGCAAAAGACAGCAGTGCCAACTAAAGAGACACTTGAGGACATTATCCTTTGAGGTACATTCCTCCACTGAAGCATGCATGTACATGCTTCCCTTTAATATCAATGGATATTAAACACAGCATGTATTGCTAGGGCTGAAAACAGCTGGTCATAACTTGTGCAATCAGATACATTACTAGGAACAGAGGTGATTTCCAAAATATTCTGGGAACCAATTGATTTATTCCAATATGTGTTTTGTCATTGGAATTAGTCCTTTAGTCTTTGGTAAGTCTCAAACTATTGTCTGTTAAGGTAACCCTATCTGGCCAGATTAAAATATCACTGATTTTTAATAAAAGTCTAATCCTCTCCTTTCTAGAATAACTTTAAAATATACTCATAAATTTCTAGGGTAACTTCTTGAGTTACTTTATCATATATAATGATAGCTGCATCTCTGTACATTATTAAAGGTAAACCCTTAATTAATATGTGCAGAAGTCAGTGAACTTGAAGCACAATTAATCTCAGCACCTTTCAAATTTGATAATTTTCTGTTCAGTGATTTTCTGTTTAGTAAGCTTAATGTCACATTTTATTCTATGGAATATTTTTTCAAGCAAATCAGGTGATAGATTAAATAAAATACTACTCCCCCAAAGTCTATTCATAAATTTTCCATTGGTGTGAATCTTTATTCCATTGCACATTCTAATTGTTATTAGATGTGACTACATAAGGCAGATCAGACATAATTTGAGAATATTCTCGTAAAAAGGAAATGTGGGAAAAATGTGAATCTAAAACATATGCTTGTAGTTCAGTATTTACAGCTTAAGATATTTAAATAATCTTTATTCACACTTCCAAGAGGTGACCTCAGATTCTTCAATTTTTATTTAAATTAAATAAAAGGTTCCAACAAGCAGAATGTGAGTTAGTATGTCAGACCCTCATCCTGCAAACACTTAAGCACATACTTAATTATAAGCATTTGATTAGTCCCATTGAAGTCAATAGAACTATATACAAGTAAAGTAGGTTTGTGTTTAAACATTTGCTGAGTCTGAGTAAGGCCTGGTACATACTTAAAAACTTTGGTCAATGTAAAAGTACCCCCCTGATTGCTGTAGCTCTGGTGACCTGACCCCCAGTGTAGACGCAGCTAGATCGACAGAAGCATTGACCTAGCTACCATCGCTCAGGGAGGTGGTGTTCCTATAGTGACAAAAACCCTCTTCCCTCTGTGTAGGCTATGTTTACACTATGGGATTATGCCAGCATGGCTATGGTTCCGTAGTAAGTACCTTACTTAATAAATTACAGTAATTTCAAAAGAAATATAGGTTTATGGTGAAAAAGAGAAAGAAAGAAATCACAGTTTTTGAAAGTTCCTGATGGAGAAGTGGGTGTTCCCTCTAATGGTCCGAGCAGGGTTCTGGGAGCTAGGACTTTTAGGCTCTGTCTATTCCAGGGTTTGCCACTGACTTGCTATGGTACCTTGGGCAAGTCACTTGGGATCTCTGTGTTTCAGTCAAGGACTGAAATGGGATAGCAGGGAAGAGGGAGATGGGCGTGGTACTCTTCTAAATTCCTACTTTAAACCAATGTGACACCACTTGCAGTGGACTGTGCATGCTCAGCTTGGTTTCTCAGACTGGCTCCCCTTTGTTAGGGTTCATGCCATAGGCCTTTCCTCTTCTTCTGTGAAATCAGTGTCAGTATTGCCATAGAATCATAGAAATGTAGGGCTGGAAGGAACCTTGAGAAGTCATCGAGTCCAGCCCCCTATGCTGAGGCAGGCCCAAGTAAAGCTAGACCATCCCTGACAGGTGTTCGTCTAACCTGTTCTTAAAAACCTCCAATGACAGGGATTATACAACCTCTCTTGGAAGCCTATCCCAGCGCGTAACTGCCCTTCTAGTTAAAATGTTTTTCTTACTATCTAACCTTAATTTCTCTTGCTGTAGCATTAAGCCCATTACTTCTTGTCCTACGGTCAGTGAACATGGAGAATAATAGATTGACCTGCTCTTTATAACAGCTCTTAACGTATTTGAAGACTTATCAGGACCTTCAATCTTCTTTTCTCAAAATTAAACGTGCCCATTTTTTTTTAGCCTTTCCTCATAGGTCAGGTTTTCTAAAACGTTTATCATTTTTTTTAAGTCTCCTTTGGACAGTGTTCAGTTTGTCCATATCTCTCCTGAAGTGTGGCACCCAAAACTGGACACAGTACTTCAGCTGAGGCATCACCAGTGCTGAGCAGAGTGGAACAATTATCTGTTGTGTCTCATATACAGGACTCCTGTTGATACATTCCAGAATGCTATTAGCTTTTCTAGCCACTGCATACATTTTTGACATATTCAATTTGTGATCTACTATAGCTTTCAGATCATCTCATGATGAGCATTCAGAATATTTGGTGTTTTTCTTCAGGCCCCAGCTGCTGAATCTTACTATATGAGAAGCTTGTCTTCCAATTTAAAAAAAAGTTTCTAGCCTTCCTGGTTGCAGAGAAAAGCCTATAAATGTGAACCCTAAAGTGTTCAGAACCAGAAGGCAAATAAAAAGAACCAAAATATGTTATAATATCTCATGATTTTCAAGTCAGGGTCACGATTTCTGGGGGACTTATTCATGATTTTTAAATGCTTGGGATTGGTGGGACAGTATTGCAATATGATCCTGAGTGTAAGCACCAGAATGAGATGTCACTAACGTAGAGTGTGCAGATCTTCCTATTATGTTTGTCCCTCTCCTTTCTAATATGCTTTGATCAATAGTAAAATAATTAACTATGTTGATTCTTCAGTTATCATATTGTTAAATTGTATAGTCAATTGCTTGACCACACTTTGGTTTGTTATGAGATATACTCAAGAGACAAAATAACCAATATCAGTTAGGTTTATTGCTGTGAGCCATTAATTATACAGTGTGGAAAAAACATTCGATATGATACCAGTTTCTGGTCGTGTTGTTATATTCACCTTATGTGAAAGGTTGGTCCCAAAGTTACACTCCTAATGCATCTTTTATATCGAACCTGTTTACAAGTACAGGGTTCTGTGTGCACCATCTGAAACTACCTGTAATAAATCAGCTTTCTATCTTGTTTTTCTGATTCCTAGGTCTACCCTTTATGTCTTTGTTCTGAACACATGCATTCCAAATACCACAGGATGTGAAGGCACCTCCTAGGTTTGTACTAGGGTAGAGCAATCATGTTTTGTCCTCTTCCTTTGGGACATTCCAGTACCAGCCTATGAGAATAACTCCCTACCAGGTGCTAGGGTAAAATAATCATATGTCATGAGCCTAACGACTTTCCTTTCTACTTAAGCCAAAGCTTACTTCAGCTAATGCAAGGTGTTATGGGATACTTAATATAAATTAACAGGATTATAGTGAAAGTAAATGCCAATTTAGGCTATGTAACTGCTATAATATTTGTGCTTAATTCTATCTGTGCTTAATGCATACGTGTGTGTGTGTGTGTATGTGCTAACCAGCATGTATTGGTCAACAATATTTAAAACCGGTTGGCAAATGACTTTTCTCATGCAAACAAAGGTCCATGAAAATTTAATTTTTTTCATAGTTTTCATCTAAATATTTCTTTAAAAAATTAAAAGTTTTCATAGAAACAATAAACAATTTTATTTTTAAAACAGAGGTCTTTGGTTTTTAAAACCCCAAGATATCCTGGTTTTTTTGATGAAAACCCAAATATTTTAAATGAAAGATTCCATTTAGTCAAAAAAGCCATTTTCCATTGAATGTTTCAGTGGAAATTACAATGAACACCTGTAAATGAAAGTTTACACCTTTTCAGAGCTATTGTCTCAGGCAGACCTCACCACAAATTACATTCAGTTTATATTTTGAAATTTATCTTCATGACAAGATTTCTTTCCCCCTTCTTTTTTTTAAAAATGGCAGCTGAAATTTTGGAGCACTAGACAGCAGCTCAGGGGATGTGGTATCTTATATACATGCTGCCTCCTCCAATTGAAGCGACTCTGGTTACCTGTCTGTAAAATAGGTATAATGATGCTTAACCATTTCACAATAATGCTTTGAAATCTTCTGATAAAAGATATATACTCTGCATTTTATATCAGTGAAGCAGTGTTCCTTTAGGTCAGTAATACAGAGGGTTAAAAATATAAAGTGTTGATATTACAGGATAATGCAAGCTGGCTAGTTTCTCAGAAGAAAAGTCACACTTTCTTTCTTGGTCTTCTTTTTTTATGACAGTATCTTACATATATTAGTGAATTAATTATCTTCACCACTCCTGTGAGGAAGAGAAGTATTATCATCCCCTTTTAATGATTGGGAACTGAGGCACAAAGAAATGAGATGACTTGCTCAGGGTCACCTAAAAAGTCTATGGCTGATCTGGAAACAGAATCCAGATTTCTTGAGTCCCAGTTCACTATCTTAACAAGACCATCCATTAGTAGAACTCTCAATACCTATTAAGAAAAGTTAAACCAAGTAAATTGCACTGCAATCAAAATTAATATGGAAAAGCTCCATTTCAGAATAACCTCAGGACTAACTGCACAGGATGCTGTGGGTGTCAAAGAGCTGATGCTATTCATATCCGGAAGGGGGGAGAGGAGCTTGCATCACTCCTCCAGACACTCTTGTGAACTTATGGCTTGGTTTTCAAGTAGTACTGTATCCTGTTTGTTTTCTTAGTTACAGTATTTCCACTTGGCACAAAATAAGTGCAGCTGTTCTGTGAAGTTGGGCTTAAGAGGAAGAGAAAGTCCACCCTCCAAAATTGAAGGGAAGGATGAAAATCTTAGGAATCCCAATATATGTATTCCTCACTTTGGGAAAGTTAGAACCCACTTTGTAATCTCTGTGTATGGGTTTCCTGGGTCAAATGAGTCTAGGAGAGATCGTTGCCCACACTAAATCCAGCAGCACAAAGTAATCTTAAAGCTGCAGTAAATGCACAAACTGGGATTTCCCTAGCATCAGAGAATTCTCAGTTGATGTACAGCCAGCTCAATACCAGCTTCCTCAAAGCATCTGCTGTAGCTGGTTTCATAAGGTGCCATTACAAACTAGTACTTAACATAGGCGCCAACTCCGTGGGTGCTCTGGGGCTGGAGCATTCATGGGAAAAAATTGGTGGGGTGGGTGCAGCCAAGCTCTCCTCCCCATCCCACCTCACCTCCGCCTCCTCCCCGCTTTTTCACCTACTTCCCAGTGCTTGGCGCCTCAAAACAGCTGTTTAGCGGCGTAACAAGCTCCAGGAGGGAGGGGGAAGGAGTGCGAACACGGCGTGCTCAGGGGAGGAGGTGAGGCCAGGGCGTGGATTTGGGGAAGGGATTGGAATAGGGGTGGGGAGGGGACTTTGGGGAAGGGGTTGTAATGGGGCAGGGCTGGGGGCAGAGGCGGGTTGAGCACCCACCAGCACCAGCAGAAGTTGGCGCCTATGGTACTTAACTTGTACTGGGGGCTGGTTTCACCTCAGACCATTCCCATAATCTGGGGCTATTTACAATCTTAAAGTTAAGCACATGCCCAGCTGTTTTACTGAATCATGGCCCTTGAGGCTAGATCACCCCCCGCCCCAAAAAACAGCAAAACCAAAACCCAACCCAAACCAAAACACATCAAAAACACCACAACATAGGCTCAGTATTGCAATACCTAATTTTAAGCACCCTGCTGCCTACTGGAAGCCATAGCTCATGGTTAGGTGCCCAGGCTTCCTATACAATGCTTGGGGAGAGTTAAGTGCCCAAGAATGAGATTCAAAATTACCAACATGTTGAGTGGGGAGCCACCCAAGCTAGCCAAAAAAGAAATGTTGAGGAGCAGGGTGTGGCCTACGCCTCATCTTGCAAGGGAGTTAGGCATCCACCTCTGGGCTGGAGGGAGATGCCTCCCTTTGCTCATATTTACAGCCATGAATCCTCTGCTGGAGTTAGGGGGATAAGCCAGGTCCTTCCTTGCAAAAAACCCCCAAGGAGACAATGCCTCCCTTATACCCAATAATTATAGCACTCATTCAGGATGGGGGTTCAAATCGCTCCTCTGCCAGGTGTGAAGCAGAGACTTGAACCTAGCTTCCCCACCTCAGTGTCCCAACTGTTGGGCTATGGAGTCTTCTTAGGTGAAGTGGCGCTGGTGGTGAGAATCTCTCAATCTTTCCCATTGAAGCTATTTCACCTTAATTAATTATTCATTGGAACAGGGACTGGAACCATGGTGTCCCCCCTTCCAGGTGAAAGGCATTCTCACTCTGGCCCAGGAACAGTCAAGTATTTATGCAAAGTGGCACATCTTAAATGGGGCAGATTGAGAGAAACCCACCCTACAATACCCCACTGGTTAGGGCACTTCTGATGGTGGGGGGAAACCTGGGTTCAAGACCCTGCTCCACTGCGGACAGAAAAAAGATTTGAACCCATGTCTCCCACATCCTGCATGAGTGCTGTAGTCACTGTTATAAGGGGTTGCTGGCATCATCTGTCTGCCTCCAGGTGTGTTTTGTGGTGGAGCCCAATCTAGTAGCTGTGCTCTAAGGGAGCCCCTGAGCATGTTTACTAGATTAGGCATAAGGCAGATAGGCAGGGGAATACCCAGTTTGTGAATGCAGCTGGTGCTTAGGCACTGAGGTAAATGCCTGGCATCAGGATTTAGGGGACTGAGTTGGTGGATACTTCAATACCATGGGCATTTAGGTGCCTACAGGGTTAGGTGGTAGCTGAACAGGGGACTTGAGGATCTAAATTTTGGACTTAGGCAGCTGAAGTGGCAGTTAGGCACCTACATCCTTTTGTGGATCTAGTCCTTGCTATCTTGTGTTTGAATGTCTTGGGACTGTTCTGCCAGAAAACATTAAGTAAAATACTACGCAGCTGTATGTCTAATGACTGAAGCCAAACCACCACAATAGGGCCTACAGAATTGCAATTACAGTTATGACAAAAGACACCCCATGCTTTTACATTCTCTTTCTACTCTGTTGGCATAATATACCAGTGAGGACTTTCTCCTGTTGTCAGTGGACTGCAACCAATCACCTAAAAATATCCATTCTTCTAAGACAACATTGCAAGCATTTGGCTCACCATGATCTTCTGCTACCTAGTGCTTGATTCTCTCCCATAAAAGCTAGTACTTGCAAGCTACTTTTTTATTACCTAGACTTCATTCTTACTGAAGATTTATTGTTACTAAGATTTAATTTGCCTGTCTTTAATCATGAGCAGCAGGATGCTTTTAGCATCTGTTACTTCATCCAGTTACCATCTTTTAACTACTTTCTGGTTGCAACAGCACTTGTGTGCACTTTGCAAACTTATGTTTCAGTCTATTAGCACTTGTTTACACCTCTGTTTGCTGGAGCACAGATCCAATGCCCATCAATGGCTTTGATGAAAATTGTGACCATTTTTTTGTGTGGGGCAAAAGCGCAAGATTAAAAATTGTCATGCATTTGCCCTGTAAATCTGATTTCGTCTGGTCTCATGACTTTGTTTTGTCATTGGCTGAATGAAACCTAAATTCATCATCAGAAAGTGGGAACTGAGTCATAATCAGAGGTGCTGGAACAATTTTTATAGTGGGGGGTGCTAAGGCTATTGAACAAAACTGTAAACACTGTATGTGATGGAGACCACTTCAAGCGAGGAGGTGTGGTGGTGTCAAGGAGTCTCCAGAGCAAAGCTCTGGAACTACTCCATACAAAGCCCATCAGGACTCTGGGGGAGTATGGCTCCTCTCTCTGAGCATACTGTCTCCAGGGCAAGAAGCTTACACCACTTGACCTTCCTGGGTCTGACCTCAGAGCATTCAGCATCCCCTTCCACACCGTGTGCTTCCCACAGCGAGTCCGCCCGGGTGGGGCTCCTGGGGAAGCCAGAGGGCACTGCACCCCAACTCTGCAAACAGAAGATTTATTAGTCAACAGGAACACAGCATAGAACAGAACTTGTTAGCACAGAAATCAGTGACTTTTAGCCAAGTTCATTGTGGGGGGAGGGGAGCCCAAAGCCAGGGCTCTGGTCCCCCCCCCCCCCCGCGCCCCAAGCCAGCTGCGACTGACTCGCTTCCAGCTGCCTGGCCCCTGCCCTGCCCATTGCTCCTCCTCTGGCCTTTGTCTTGTTTCCTGGGCCAAGAGTAACCTGGTTACATCCGCCTAGGGTGACCAGATGTCCTGATTTTATAGGGACAGTCCCGATATTTGGGGCTTTTTCTTATATAGGCTCCTATTACCCCCTACCTCCTGTCCCGATTTTTCACACTTGCTATCTGGTCACCCTACATCCCCCTCCTGGGTCTCAGGTTACGAAGGGGCGGCCATAGCATCCATGCAGGCAGCTGGAGCAGCCCCCGCAAAAGTCACACACCCTTATTCCCACCATCTAGACTTGGGTGCAATACACAGGGAAACTAAGGCACACATAGCATTCATGCAAAACAGTAAGACTCACATACACCATAACAAGAGAAAATCCCCACTATGTCACAGGTGGCACCCCCAGCAACCCTAGTTCCAGCACCTATGGTCAGAAGCTAATATGTACTCAAAAGGTATGCATGTGTAACCCATACACTTTCTGGGTGTGGTGTTCTGTCCCATCTGGTGGCACCAAGACCACTTAGCGAGAGAGAAAATGAGTCTGCTCTACAGCCTTAGCTAACAGCCTGTTGGCTTTTAGTTCATGCAGTAGAGGCTCATGCACTAGCTCCAGAGATCCCCGGTTCAATCCTACCCACCGAGGATTGGGGTCTGTCGGTGTTACACATGCACTGTTCTTGCCCCATTCTCTCTGTGTTTGCTTTCCTTTGTGCAGCACAGGATAAATTAACAGACTACACTTCTAAATTGTTTCTTTGACTGATTACATTTTATGACTTGTGACGTGAAAAGCACCTCGGAATTTGAGGGGATTAATGCCTAGCAAAACATAAGGAAAGAATTTCAGTCCTCTTTAAAGTAAAAGTGGTCATCAACAAAATATGGTATGACAATGAGATGACGAGACCGGTGTGACTAAGGCTTCAAGTGGAACCTACTGAGAAATATTTTTCTGTTGTGTCATCTAAACTTTTGGGAAATGCAAAAAGTTCAAAAAAGTTACCGTGTGTTTGTAATGCTGCAAACATCAGTATGTGTTAGCAATGTTAAAGAAAATGATGATGGCTTCTTTATGTTAGATCCTGATGCTTTTGAAACCAGTGCCTTTACTCTCATTGGATCAATGGAAGCTGGTTTGTGCCCCAACTTTTGGACTGAAATTTGTTGAAACTAAGGGCTGATTGATTGTGCGGGTGTACACACACAAGTAGTCCTTACTTAAGTATGTTTAGAAGCTCTACATTTCTTTATGATGGCATACAAAATATCTTAACTTTTCCCAGTCCTCCTCTGAAATTAGGCACAGATCTGTTACTGAAGGTCTCCATTTACTCTTCAAAAGTTTAATTTACCATATTTCCATCTCCTTTTCTAGAGGATGTTAGAATTTCTTCTATTCCCTGGTGGTCATTGATTTTTTTGCATGCCCACAGCATACGTTGTCCTTGTAAGTAATGAGACTCAAGACTACATAAACATGTTCTTCTATTGTCCTAAATTCTTCATTGTCCTTTTTAAAAACCGAGGCAAAGTATTTGTTTTGGTGTGGGGCCGTGTCTAGATTATCTTTAATCTCTACCTCATCCTCAGTGTTTAGCAATTCCACTTCTTCTTTCCTTGTTTTCTTTTCATTTATATGGTTATAGAACCTTTTACTATTCATTTTAATTCCCTTTGCAACATCCAACTTTGCTTGGCTTTTGGCAGTTCTCACTTTATCCTTACACTTTCTGACCTCCAAAAGGTAGCTTTCCTTGCTGATCCATCCCATCTTCCATTCCTTGTAGGCTTTCTGATTTCTCTTAATCACATTTTTGAGATGCTTGGTCTGCAACCCTTCCCTCCGATTTTTTCCCCTTGCTTAGGATGCAGGCTTCAGATAGTTTTTGCAACTTTGACTTAAAGTAATTCCAAGCCTCCTCCACATATGGATCCTTGAGTACTTCAGTTCAGTCCACTTCCCTAACTAAGTCCCTTAATTTTTTAAAGTTTGCCCTTTGGATAGCAAGGGCCTTAGTTGCAGATCTATTTTTGTTTATCCTTCCATTTAGTTTAAACTGAATTAGCTCATGATCACTCAAACCAAGGTTGTCCCCCACAACCAGTTCTTTTATGAGGTCCTCAGTACTCTCACTCACCTCTCCCGAGGCTGATGCATATGTATCTCCTTGGGAGGTAGTGCCTCCCTCCCTGCCTGCACAGGCTTTTGCACATACATGCTGGTGATTGCACAAGGGCCAGAGGACCTGTGGCCTGTGAGTGATTCTTGGGGATCTCGGGGGCTGGAGCCTTTAAACTAGTGTAAAGCCAAACAGAGACTGGCCCACCATTTTTGCTTTCTGTTCAAAACATTTCTCGCAATCCATCTTTTGTAGTGCATTATTCTTTAAAGTTCAGGTATAGTGAATCCCAAATCCACCCTGTACTGGGATTATATTGAGTGAGAGCAATACACTGTAAAGTTCTGATAACCAAGTTACTTCAATATGCTTTAAAGACAGCGGCTCTGAAGGTGAACACTAGTTGTAAGTTCCAATTAAAGACCTCTGAGACACTTTGCCCAGTCTGAAACAGAATCACTGCCATGACTTTGATGACTTCTAGTGTAAATGACTTCTAGTGTGAGCCAAATTTTGCTCCTCTACATTCCATTGATTTCAGTGACATTGCAAGGTACAACTGAGAACAGACTTTGGCCTCATGTCTGTTGGGAAGTTGTCAGATACCGTACTGTTGGCACTGGGACAATGTTTATTACATTTCACCACCCATAGTGGTACTGTATAATACTTTACTTTTTAATTTTCAAATTATTGACCTAGTCTAAAAAGCATCTAGCTCTAAATCCTAAAAAGCTAAGATCCTTTCTGTCTGAGACAGCAGCATGTACACCACTATCTCATGGAGAAGGCTGCAGAACATATGTGTATTTAGATGCTTATTAAGTACTTGGGAAATATTTTGCTGGAGGCCTTGCATACAGTGCCTGTTGATAGTAGAGTTGGGAGATTAGCTAGATATCCACCTGTATTTTATTCTAAGACTATGTCTACATGGGGATGAAAAACCCGCGGCTAGCCCAGGTCAGCAGACTCAGGCCCACAGGGCTCGGGTTCTGAGGCTGAAAAACTTGCTGTACAGAAGTCGAGGCTCGGGCTGGAGCTTGAGCTCTGGGATCCTGGAAGGGGGAGGGTCCCAGAGCTTGGGCTACAGCCTGAGCCTCAACTTCTACACAGCAATTTTTAGACCCCCCAGCCTGAGCCAGCTGACCTGGGCCAGTTGTGGCTGTGCTGTGGGGCTTTTATCATGGCCACCCTATTTTGAAACTACCCCACCCAATCTGTGTGTGAGAAACCCATTTTTAACATGTAGTATCTTGGGGGAGACTCGCAAAGGCATCTCACTGTCATGTGTGCTTTTGCAAATCTCCTTGATCTTTTGCATTTTCCCCTCAAAACAGCAAAAGCAGTTTGTCCACACCATTTTTTTGAAAGGCCTCTTGGAGTTGAGTGCAATAATAAAAGCATTTTAAACCACTAGTTCCAGTTGTTAACATTCTTATAACTCAAAAGTGGCCGAGCTGAGTGTTTGCAATACAAATGGCTCAGAGCAGTTTGCTCTCTGGTTTAAACCTTGCATACCAAAAGTCCACCTGGAGAGGAGGCAGAAGAGGAGAAGAAGAAGGAAAAAAAAGGTTGAATAACTTAGACACAGCTGGTTTGGAGGAAGTGTGCATGTCGACTGGCAGTAGTAGGAAGAATTCTGTTCAGCAATTTTTGCTCTGTTGTCTTTATGTTGTCTTCCAAATCAGAGTACTGCACTTCACAGACCAAACTTTCAACTGTGCGTACAACAGGTGCACCTGCAAACAATGCACACACACTTGTTGTTCTTACAGAACCCTTGGGGCTAGATTGTGCCTCATTGCCACCTGGCAGTAGGTTCACTGCCATGTAGAAGCAACTCTTATCAGGCCTGACCAACTCATAGCACCTAACACATTGTAGACAAATAGTATGACAGCATTTAGTGCCTTGTAAGATAGCAAATGGAAGCCAGTAACACACTGCTCATTAATATCATTGTGAAATATATGTATTAATACTATATGAGGAGTTATGGATACTCACTGATATTATGCTTTAATGCCTGTAACCAAAGAGAGAAATCAGTTTTCTCCCAGAGAGGACGGAAGGTAGTTTCTAATGTAAATTGAGCATTGTGGAGCCAAATACGAGAGCTGCATTTGCACAGAAGTCAACAGGAAAAGCCAGTTCATCTTGACTCTGGAAACAAAGACAATAAAGTTCGGGAAATATAAGAAGATACAAAAGTCCATTTCATTATCCATTTACTGAGGAGACCTCGGGTAGGGCATAGGGGAGTCATGAAAATCTGGATCCTGATTTGACTGCAAATTAGCAAGCTCTACACAAAAAGTTTGAGGGTGAGAAAACTGCTTTAGCCGAAGAAGTGTAGCTTGCTAAAGTTATGTTTAGTTTCTCTGAAGCAAGTTATGCTTTTGTTTTATTTGTAACCAATTCTGTTTTCACTAGCCTTATTTAGTATCACTTAAAACTCTGTTTTTGTTAATAAACGTCTCTTTATTTTATCATAGGTAGATCTCAGTGCTTAGTTGAATCAAACAAGCTTGTGTGTACGCTGTTTCTTTGGAGATAGTAGACTTGGTAATTTCTGTGAGTGTCCAGTTACAGGGATGGGTGTTTCAGGGGAATGCTCTTTCTGGTGGCTCAGGAACTGGAGTGCAAGGCAAAGTAAGGGCTGGCAGTGTCCTGAGAAGTTTGTCTGAGGCGAGAGAGAGTTGTCACCCAGTTTAGCAGTGGGGTTACACAGTCACCTGAGGTTTTGGGCACCTTGAGAAAGTGCCAGAGCATAGCCCTGAGCAAAAGGCAGTGCATAAGGACTCAAGGCTAAGGGCTGCATTTTATTATTTGCTTGTATAGCTGTCAAAATGGACCCCAAACTGGTCGTGGCCTACACGTGCTACCTCAATATAAATGTTTAATAATAATAAGCTTCACTGCCTCAACAGATATTGTGCCTCAGAGACACCCAAGTGACTCACAGTTCTCTCCCTGCTTCCCCCTTGCTCTAAGAACAGTAATCTAATGCTCTCTCTGAGTTAAGTTGCATTGGCAGGCACACCCAAAGTCAAGGTAGCCCACTCAGGAGAGGAAAGGAGTGGACATGTAGTCCAAGTCACAACTTAATCCTTCATTTGGGCACAAACTGGATAATTGCAAACTTGTAATTGGGCTTGCAATCCTCCTGATGTGCATTTGCACAAATTTGGCGGTTTGTGGGCACAACAGGTGCATGACTAAATAGTTTGGCCTTCTCTGTACATCTGCAAAATGCCACTTGCTGCTCTGATTCCCAGCTTAGCGCGGTGGTCAGCATTACAGTCAGAGCTTCAACTGGAATCCAGAAGTCTAGAGAAGCTGAGGACAATCGCCCAACAGTTGTATTTATGAATTTGAAGAATCCTTGGGTTTCGTCAGCTGAGAAGGCTGCTAATGCACTCTGTACTGCTTCATCATGATTGCTATTTGCTTGAATTCCTCATTCATTCTGTAAAATTGAGCTCTGTATTTTTAGAGAATACAGTTATGCAATATTCTTGTGCCAAATTAGTTCTTCGGTTCTCTGAACCCCTCCGGTAAGGCATCAGGACTTCCTAGTACATGCCACAATGTTTAGTAAATAAAATGCTTGATGACTCAGTATAATGGGAAAACAAATACAATACAATTTCTGAATGTATGTACCTGTATGTAAAATCATCAATGCTTTCTATGGCTCTCATATTAAAATAGTGGTCCATAGCAATTTCCCATTGTGGTAATTTGGCTGCAAACTTCACTAGTGCAAAACTCTTTGGTTTGCTTTCCTGCCTTTTCCTCTTAGAGTTTTATAGCTCAGTGGAGATACATTCTTAAAAAGAGATGCTTTCTGAATGATTGTAAGCAAAGCTAGGTTACACGTAATCATTAAGGAAATGATGAAGCGCTGGATGGCTGAGGACATTGGTACTGGAATTTGGGGCAAGATTTGCTGTTGTGGCTGAGATTGCTGCTGCAGAGAAAATAAGTTTTGGGTCATTGGAAAGCTGGTTATGGCTTCCTGATTCTCCATTTGTCTCCACTTTAATCCCCATCTTAGTGGATATTAAAACAGTCTAGGAGCTGCTTTAACTTACACCAGCTGGTAATAGTCCTCAAAGGGCCATCCACCAGCTAGGGGTAGCTGGGGCACAGTGTACACTTTCTCCCTTACATTGGGGGTGTAAGCGTAAGAGCTGCCTATATCAGTTCTGTGCCTTTGCGTTGTGCAAAGGGAGAAGAGAAGGGCAGTGAATCCGGCCAATGCACCCTTTCAGCTCTGTGTAATTAATTCTGAATCCAGTACAGATCCGTTGTGGGCATCTGGCAGCAGATAAGTGGTGTATGTGAAACGAGTTGTCACCTCTGTCCGCTTCTGAGAGGACAGGTGTCCGTGGCATTGCAGCCACCACCACATTTGGCACCTTTGCTAGAGGTCATGGTAGCAAGACAAGATATTAAATGGGCATGAAGACTGAATTACCCACTTTCTCACCCTTAGAAGTGATCCCTCTAAAAGCAGGTTGAGGCAGATAACTAGGGGTCTTTATCCTGCTTCTGTTTTTTTGCTGTGCCTATTCCACAGGTGTCGTTTCCAGTGCTGATAATCTGATACTTTCCATGATCACTAAATTTACTTTATTTAAACACAAAAATCTGAGTCTGCTGAGAGATACAGGGGATGGAAGAAGAAAAGGAGCTAGGGCCCAACCCAAAGTCCATTGAAGTGAATGGAAAGACTCCTGTTGACTTCAATGGATTTTGGATCAAGCCCCTAATTAACAGGTGTGTAAAGCATATAGGATACATGGTGTAATACCACGCCCCTAGAGGGTCATTAGCAGCAGGGATTGAGCCTGGGACCTGTGGATATAAAACCATGAGTTTCTACTGACTAAGGTAAAAGAGCAACTCTGTTACCCACATATGCTACAGCTGTGGCTCTGTCTAGAGGGCAAAGAATAAACAGTGGCACCAAGTCTCAGAACCAGGTCACCTGATTCAGGTTCCTGGGCTCCGGCTGCAGGGTTAAAAATAGCACAGATATTCCCACTCAGGCTGGAGCCACTCAGAGCAGGAACATCTACACTATTTTTAGCCCCAAGTCAATTGACCCGGGCTCTGACATTTGGCACCACAGGTTTTTCTCTGCAGTGTAGACATGCAGTGTAGACAAGATTCTGAACATTCATCTCTGAGACTAGTGCTCTGAACATATTCTAAACAATGAAATCTGTTTGAGCTAGGCTAGCCGTTCAGACACGGCAGTGCTGACGGCCATATAAGTACCTAATTAGTTCCAGGCTCTGATATTCTGGTAGCCACTTGTATTGAAGTGGAAAATAGCATAAGTGGAGGGTCTTGGATCAAATCTGTGGAATTAGATAGACTGTGGAACACAAAGTACCAGTGGGGCCAATAATTAGCAGGATTAAAAAAATACAGACAAAACAAACAAGCAAACAAAACCTGGGGGGCTTCACTAGATATCAAAAATATCCAGAGGTGATATATCCATAGATAGAATATCCAAAGCAATTCCTGAATTGTCTAGAAGAATTTCTCTTCAAGAGACATACCTCAGGGGACATCAACTGTGCGGGATTATAGAATGTTTCAGAATGAGAAATTCTTTGCTCCCATATCCGATTACCACACCATTGTGATTTGTGCATCAGGACACACCGGTGGAATTGAGGGGGACATCCTATGAGGGATGAGGAAAGGGGGCAACAGTAAGAGAATTTAGTTGGTGGGAAGGAGGAGCTGACAATGTATATAGCCCATGACTCTGAGCCAGTTATTCTAAAGAAAAGGGTAGAAAGTTTAAGAAAAAAAAGGTTTAGAAAAAAAGACCAACTCAGAGTAAAAAGAGAAAAAAGAACAAGGAGGGAAAAAACAAGCAAACAAAACCTCCCCACAATCTCTTGTGAAAATGGAAAACCAAGGAAAGCGAGTGGACTGGATACTCAGTTGGTGTAAATAGCTTCCTGGAAGTCAATTGCCCTGTGTTGATTCACACCAGATAAGGATCTGGCCCATAGTGTCCTTTATAAAGCTATCATTCTCCCCAGATATTTGTACCTCCTCTGTTCAAAGAGGCACCTGTTGTTGGTGGAGGTGGCAGTGGTGCTGGATTAATGCACATGCAGTCAGTCTGCTTGGCCCCAACCATTTGGACCCAAACTGAACCCCAGCTGCTGCTCACCGCAGCAGGTGCTTCGTACAGGCCCGAACAGCTGTTTGAATGCACATTGTTATGACCAATAGGAGGGAGGAAGACCCTGAAAAGAGTACATCATATTAGCTGTCTTTTGGTTAGCTCACTAGTCAGCCCAGCCTGCGAGAGGAGACAAGGGTATGCAGAGGAATTCAGATTTGGGAACCCAGCACACAGAATAGAACACAATATTTTAGCATCTCCTCGTGGAAATGAATGCTAGAAGAAAATATAAATAGAGGCAGTCATACTGTGCAGAGTATGCCTGCGAGGCACAGCCGAGAGTAAGGGGCAGTGCAGAGCTGCACAGATCTCTGGAGAGCATTAGGAGGCTTCCTCTGGAAGGGTTCCTGTCCCTCCTTGAACACCCTGGCATGCAGGGGAGGGGGCCTTCCACTACACTCCATTCTAGGGTACAGCCAGCTCCCCTATTTCCTCTTCTATTCCCCCCTTCCCTTCCAGGCCACCCTGGATCCCCTGTGATTTGGCTTCTACACTCTTCACGCTCCTGAAACGTCTCTCTCCTAACCCGCTCTGACCTCTTTATGGCCCATCCAGATGGTATTCAAACCTTGTTGCTTCTGATGCTTCCATCACATCGCCAAGAGCCAGGCTGTTCTATCAGTTTCCACCACAAAACCCTCACACACTTCAAGTTCTTAGAGCTAAATCCTGAGGTCCTTACATTTTCTTTTTGTTCCGTGTATACTCAGTTCTTACTCAAGCCAATTCCCTTTGAAGCCTCTGTAAGGACTGAAGAAATGCTGAGCAAGGACTTTTCCCAGTGTCCTGACGGCAGATGATTCTAAGAGGTGATTATTTGGGCCATATTTCATTACAGCATGGCCCAGTCTGAATCAAGGAGAAAAACACTAATATTGAAGGCCTCTATTCATCAGGAAATAGGATTTCCACAGGTGCCAAGTTGCAAAGGCTCTGCGTGCCTTTCAGGCTTGGCACACAGCGCTGCTAAATCCTGATTCAGGATGCAAGAATGTCTTACGACCCCTGCCATGTAAACCACTGTCTGACTATGTTTGGACATTGGCCGTCAGTGCTGACAGCAGGCAAGCATGGATGAAATGAGCAGCTTCTTTTCCGTACTAAATAAGCCATATTAAACATCCCAAGTATCCTAACTCAGTTCATACCTTCTGTGACAAATACAGTAGGTTTTTTTTGTAATGAGAGCTGACATGCAGTTGGTAAGAACCTGGACTTTCTTTCCTAGCCCCAGCCACAAGATCTAGGGTCTGGTGACAAAGGACTAGAGTCAGTCACCATATTCTTTATGTAGGATTACACAGAAATGTATTAATCTGAGTTAATATCATATACCATCAAGGCCACAGCACCCCCTTTGAGGGTAGACAAACGTTATCTCCATTTTGTTTGTTCTACCTGTTGTCCATAATCTTATATTTGGATTATAAGATTTGTGAGGCAAGGACTGTCCCTTTATGAGTCTGTACAGTGCACAATGCAGCCTTGGCCTCCAAGCACAACAGCATTATTATTGGGATTGATGATAATATTATAAATAGGGAAACTGAGGTAGGGAAACTAAGGGAATGAATTGCTCAAGGCCTTTGAGGGAATCTGTGTCAGAGTTCAGATTGGAGCTCAGGAATTCTTGGCTCCCATACCTGTGTCCAGGCTCCTAGACCATGCCTCTCTTTCATACAGTTAGACACTTGGAAGTGACACCACACACCTATCTGCGTCTTTATGCATCTACAAATCTTTGAGAATCTGTCCCTAAGTATCTAAGACATGTTTGAAAATGGGACTTTGGTGCCTAAATTACATAGGCACTTTTATCCCTGGTCAAAACGAGTGGGGAAATGACAAATACACTCTCTGGGGAGGAACAAAAGAGAGAAGCATTTTTGGAATATCAGCTTAGATGTTATTACTTACTGGTCTGAAGGTAGGAAATGCAAGACTCTGTAGCAGCTGCACGTGTTTTTAGGGATCTGCACTGGAGAGACTTCTACTTTGTCTGAGATCCTTGTTAGGCTACGAGGAATTCCCAATCCAGTATCAAAAATATTAAAGGTGCCCTTTACTGTATTGCCTACAATTAGCTTGCTGCCACTTGGAAAAACAATCATTAAGTGGTGAGTAAAAGCCGTGTCAGAAATGGAACTTGACAAAGTGGTAACACATAATTACACCGAGTGACATTCTTCACACCTGCTCTGGAGCATAACAGTAGCTGGCTGACTTAACCCGTGGCACTACAAGCAAAGCATTGTACTGGGACACAGCCCGGACACCGATTAAATTACACACTGATTAGGTCTTCAGCTTCTCTCTGTCAGTGCGGACAATGAAGAATCAGAGAAGTGGACATTAGAGCTTTAGCAGGCCTTGCGCTCTCCAACTAAGGAGGATTAGTTTGTAAATGGTAAATTGTGTTGGGGCCAATAGTCACAAAGCTGCTGTGTGCTTTGGCCTTCTGCTGGCTCAAAGTGGGAAGTTTTGTGGAGAAAGAAACCCACCGACACAATCTGCACGGAAAATAAAGGTCAGCCCCTTTCTTTCTCGTACAAGAGCAGGAATAAACTTGTGTAGATCTGCTTTTCGGAATCACTGTCAACACTAGTACCATCCTTTTATACAAAGGGTTTGGGGCCAGATTCCTCCCTGTGCAGCTGTTGACAGAGGGACAAAAGAGTTGCAGCTTTTGCCTCCCATACGCTGGGGCTGCTGGGGGCTGGTCCAGCCCCTGGCATAGGCTAGGTCAGCCCTCAAGGCTACTCTAAATGGTACCCCTCCCTCAACGGCTTCTATGGGCCATTGTAGGGCTGCAGAATTATGTGGGTCCCATCAATTCTTGTTACACCAAAGCTCTCCCTATACCCAACCTAGAATACTCCCTGCAAAGGGGACTTGTTTGGAGTTGCACAGAGCCAGCTCTGTCACGCTGAACAGATATCCTTTGCTTGTGCTAGTCACTGGAGTTGGAGTGGAGGGTTTTATTCCTGCCTAATATCCCATTTGGGACCAGCCTAACTGTGCAAAGGGAGTGTAGGGTGATAATGAATCAGGCCTTCTGTATCCTTTTGTGACACTTTCAATCTAAGGGATACAGCCCATTAAATATCCTTTGGGCTATTTTTTTAAATTTTTTTAGGGAGGTCAAATCCCAGGGGGAAGCACAGTTGCATGATTTCTTCCCTTGCTACATGAATGCAACACAGCTTCTTTGCTTCTACTATATATCCACTGTCTTTACATTTCCACTCCCTGCTCATCAGTACATAAGTACTCATAAGTACAACAGTTTTTAAACAAGAGTCTAAACCAAGGGCTGGACTAAGCCAGTACTCAATACCATCCATTGATCAGATGGTCCCAACAGGTTTTATAGAATTGAAGCTTTCTTTAAAGTAAGGCTGAGATTTTCAAAGCAGCATGGGGAATGTGGACACCCAATTCCCATTAGGTTGAATTGGCCTTGGGAATTCAAATACTCTTGGCAGCTTTGAACAGCCTAAAAAGCCTAAAAAAGGCAAAGGCAACCTTCTGAATATGACCCAGTGTAATGTTATCTTTCCGAATCTGCAAATACAAATAGAATCAATAGCCATGGGAGGTGTGACCACTCTCTATTCAGCTTAATATATGTTGACTCTGAACCTTAACGATGGCATCTACGTTGACAGTATTGTTCGTTATCTCACTGGTGGCTATTTCAGCAGAAATATCTAGATACTGTAGGATTGTGGGTACGGCTTGGTTAGTGTACCACTTTTTTTTTTTTTTAAATTCACCATGTTCTGACTCCTAATCTCAATTAAGAAAAAAATTGTCTGGGTTCTTTACTCCTAAATGCCAGGTCAGTTTTGCTACAAAATACCAGTTCTTAGAGTAACTAGCACATAGTATGTCATTTCTCTAAAAGTACTGTGAGTTTCCAAAATCTAGTTTAATCCCTGCATTTTCCTAATGCTGTACAAGGTGTGACTTTTTACAAAAGTTCAGTTAAAAAGGACTCCGTTGCCAATAAATTTAGCAGCTGCTTGACATAAAGTAACTATGGCTTAGAGTGGGGTTGGTCCTAAACTGCAAAAAATTAGAACTACTTTGAACATCCAGTGCCATGTTTAATTCTGTGGGTGCTTTCAAAAACATATTTTACGAAAAACATTTAAAAATAGTTGTCCACAGGTACCAATACAGGATTGACGAGGGTTAACATCACTAAGATCATGTCAGAATCTCATATTGTTTTAATGGTTATTAATGCCCTGCTGTTGGAAGACAGACGGTGCCAGCTGTCAGTTAGAATGCTACCTCTCCACTGGTGAGCCTAGGCCTACATTTGGAATGGGGAGGCTGTTAGATTCTCCATCCTGCCTGATGCAGGATTAGATGCAGTGTGTGTGTGTGTGTGTGTGTGTGTGTGTGTGTGGGTGAGGAGTTGCATTGAGCCAGTTACAGTTCCCTGATCCCAGGCCACCTGGCCCCAGAATGAGCCAAGTAGCCATCTGCTCTAGACCCATGTTCTGAAGACAATGACAGTTTTTCCTGAGCCTGATCTCCAAACTAAGCCCACAATGTGTAAAGTTTGGAAGAAAACAGGACAGAAAATGCAAACAAACACATTCTCCCACTGACTTCAATGGGCTTTAGATTGGTCCCAGATCACTGTTAACAGCACCAGCCCTGAGCAGTGCATGCTTTTCTTTCAATATTGCACATCTCTGGGCACCAATAGGGGGAAGCAGAAATGGCAGACAGCAAAGAGGAAAACTGTTGAGAGGAGAAGAGGAGGCGAAGCAACTTTGCAATGTCAGGATGATGATGAATATGGAGCAGTTAATTAGCTTTGACTACATGATATTCATTATTCATCCAGATGTGCTTGTCCAGCGGCCCCACATGGGGATGGCTATTACTTTGTATAATACCCTTTGAATTACATCCACCATTAAGGGAGTGAAACAGATACCCAAAGGTGCAACACATCAGTGTATTGTATCAAATTAAGAGAGGCACTTTTTGGCAGGCTGTGATAAACTCAGGTTTAAGGTGGCATTAGATTAGGCTTTAAATGTATTATTGTTTTGAACATAATAACACAACTGAAAAGAGCTAAAAGCATTTCAGCTGGTAAAAGAAATGAAACAAAACTCTACTCCATTTCCTGCAGCCTGGAACCAAAACAGGATTGTACAGCCTGGATAAAATGGCATTGGCCCGCAAGGGGAGCAATTGATTGGATCATGCCAGTACTGGAACATGCTGAGAGCAGATTTGATTCATTGGGAGGAATGGCTTGGATGATCTGGCCAAAGAATTTAGGCTGTCATTTGTCAAGGAGTATTTTTAATGACTTAGACTCATAGACTTTAAGGTCAGAAGGTCATTATGACCGTCTAGTCTGACCTCCTGCACAATGCAAGCCACAGAATCTCACCCAGCCACTCCTGTAATAAACCCCTAACCTATGTCTGAGCTATTGAAGTCCTCAAATCATGGTTTAAAGACTTCAAGGTGCAGAGAATCCTTCAGCAAGTGACCCATGCCCCATGCTGCAGAGAAAGGTGAAAAGTTATGTTGGTTGGGATTGGAAAAAAGCTCTGGTCTCTTCACCAGAAGGACTCTCAACACCAATGATGTCTCCTCTTGCACTTGCTTTATGGAGAATAGTTTGTCTTGGCATAACAGGTATTCAAAGAAAGCACCATATATATTCATCTAGCATCCTACAAAACCTGGTTAGTGATGTGATCTCGTCAAAGGAACAGGTTTATTTTTACAATTTCCTGCTAGCAAAAAGACCCGGGAATATATTACATTCAGACAACTAACTGAAGTTTCCAGATCACAGGCCCTGGTTCTAATGGGGGACTTCAATTACCCTGGCATCTGCTGGGAGAGCAATACAGCAATGCACAGACAATCCAGGAAGTTTTTGGAGAGTGTTGGGGATGACTTCCTGGTAAAGTGCTAGAGGAACCAACTAGGGGCAGAGCTCTTCTTGACCTGTTGCTTACAAACAGGGAAGAATTGGTAGGGGAAGTAGAAGTGGGTGGCAACCTAGGCAGCAGTGACCATGAGATGGTTGAGTTCAGGATCCTGACAAAAGGAAGAAAGGAGAGTAGCAAAATACGGACCCTGGACTTCAGAAAAGCAGACTTAGACTCCCTTCAGGAACTGATGGGCAGGATCCTCTGGGACGCTAATATGAGGGGGAAAGGAGACCAGGAGAGCTGGCTGTATTTTAAAGAAGCCTTATTGAGGGTGCAGGAACAAACCATCCCGATGTGCAGAAAGAATAGTAAATATGGCAGGCGACCAGCTTGGCTTAACAAGGAAATCTTTGGTGAGCTTAAACTCAAAAAGGAAGCTTACGAGAAGTGGAAATTTGGACAGATGACCAGGGAGGAGTATAAAGATATTGCTAGAGCATGCAGGGGTGTAATCAGGAAGGCCAAGGCACAATTGGAGTTGCAGCTAGCAAGGGGTGTGAAGGGTAACAAGAAGGGTTTCTACAGGTATGTTAGCAACAAGAAGGTGGTCAGGGAAAGTGTGGGACCCTTAATGAATGGGAGAGGCAACCTAGTGACAGATGATGTGGAAAAAGCTGAAGTACTCAATTCTTTTTTTGCCTCGGTCTTCACAGACAAGGTCAGCTCCCAGACTGCTGCACTGGGGAGCATAGTATGGGGAGGAGGTGAGCAGCCCTCAGTGGTGAAAGAACAGGTTAAGGACTATTTAGAAAAGCTGGATGAGCACAAGTCCATGGGTCCTGATCTAATGCATCCAAGGGTGCTGAGGGAATTGGCTGATGTGATTGCAGAGCCATTGGCCATTATCTTTGAAAATCCATGGTGATAGGGGGAGGTCCCGGATGATTGGAAAAAGGCAAATATAGTGCCCATATTTAAAAAAGGGAAGAAAGAGAACCCGGGGAACTACCGACCGGTCAGCCTCACCTCAGTCCCCAGCAAAATCATGGAGCAGGTCCTCAAGGAATCCATTCTGAAGCACTTGGAGTAGAGGAAGGTGATCAGGAACAGTCAACATGGATTCACCAAGGGCAAGTCATGCCTGACCAATCTGATTGCCTTCTATCATGAGATAACTGGCTCTGTGGATATGGGGAAAGCAGGGGATGTGTTATTCCTTGACTTTAGCAAAGCTTTTGATACAGTCTCCCACAGTATTCTTGCCAGCAAGTTAAAGAAGTATGGATTGGAAGAATGGACTGTTAGGTGGATAGAAAGCAGGCTAGATTGTCGGGCTCAATGAGTTGATGTCTAGTTGGCAGCCGGTATCAAGCGGTGTGCCCCAGGGGTCGGTCCTGGGGCTGGTTTTGTTCAACATCTTTATTAATGGTCTGGATGATGGGATGAATTGCACCCTCAGCAAGTTCGCAGATGACACTAAGCTGGGGGGGAGAGGTAGATACGCTGGAGTGACCTAGACAAATTGGAGGATTGTGCCAAAAGAAATCTGGTGAGGTTCAACAAGGACAAGTGCAGAGTCCTGCACTTAGGAAGGAAGAATCCCATGCACTGCTATAATCTGGGGACCAACTGCCTAAGCAGCAGTTCTGCAGAAAAGGACCTGGGGATTACAGTGGATGAGAAGCTGGATATGAGTCAGCGGTGTGCCCTTATTGCCAAGAAGGCCAACGGCATATTGGGCTGTATTAGTAGGAACATTGCCAGCAGATTGAGGGAAGTGATTATTCCCCTCTATTCGGCACTGGTGAGGCCACACCTGGAGTATTGCATCCAGTTTTGGTCCCCCCACTACAGAAGGGATGTGGACAAATTGTAGAGAGTCCAGCGGAGGGCAACAAAAATTATTAGGGGGCTGGGGCACATGACTTACAAGAAAAGGCTGAGGGAACTGGGGTTATTTAGTCTGCAGAAGAGAAGAGTGAGGGGGGATTTGATAGCAGCCTTCAACTACCTGAAGGGGGGTTCCAAAGAGGATGGAGCTAGGCTGTTCTCAGTGGTGGCAGATGACAGAACAAGCAGCAGTGGTCTCAAGTTGCAGTGGGGGAGGTCTAGGCTGGATAGTAGGAACCACTATTTCACTAGGAGGGTGGTGAAGCACTGGAATGGGTTACCTAGGGAGGTGGTGGAATCTCCATCCTTAGAGGTTTTTAAGGCCCAGCTTGACAAAGCCCTGGCTGGGATGATTTAGTTGGTATTGGTCCTGCTTTGAGCAGGGGATTGGACTAGATGACCTCCTGAGGTCTCTTCCAACCCTAATATTCTATGATTCTATATTGGTGATGGCCAGGGCAACTGTGGGTCTGGTTTTTACATAGTTTTTTAAAATCAATGTAACGCAGTGGATTTCCTGCTGATTTACACTTCAAAAGAGAATTGGATATTTTATATGGAAACCAAGACTATCCAAAGTTATCATAATTACTTATAAAAAATATAGTCAGTCTTTAAGTATTGGAGACCAGGAAGCAGATCATCCCACATCTGTCTACTGCAGAGTTTTCGTACATTCCTCTGAAGAATCTGGTGCTGGCCATAGTAAGATACAGGATATTGGAATAAATATCTGAGTCTGATTCCAGTCTTTAAATTGCTATGTTCCCATGTACACTGGGGTAAACAAGAGTAGAATTGGGGCTTAGTTAGGCCAAGGCTTTGGTTTCTGTTTGGAGCTAAATCAGGGCCATTGTTCAGGTTTAGATTTAAGGGTGCTGAAATTTATTGAGCTATTCTTAAAAGATTTTGTCTGTTAGAAACCTGTACAGAAAAAGAAGCCCCTTGTGATTTTTGATCCAACTTGCAACTCACGTCACACAGATGGATTCTGATGCAGGGATTCAAATCACACTCTTCCAAAATTCAAGCAGTTTAAAATCTAGGTTACAGTGTTCACCCAACTGTATATATTTAATACCATTTACAATTTGATCTCATAAAAATGAGAATAAATTAGTTATTTTCCACACATAAAACATATATACTAGGAACTTGAATTATTTATTGAGTTGGAGGTACCATGAAATGCCTCGTGGTACTTTGCAATCACTTTGTATGGGGGTGGGGGGGATGTGAGAAAACCTTGATCTATGCAGGAAATAGCCCGACTTGATTATGTAAAGAGTTGTCACTTTGGATGGGCTAGCACCAGCAGGAGAGTGAATTTGTGTGGGGGGGTGGAGGGTGAGAAAACCTGGATTTGTGCTGGAAATGGCCCACCTGTTGATCACTTTAGATAAGCTATTACCAGCAGGACAGTGGGGTGGGAGGAGGTATTGTTTCATATTCTCTGTGTGTATATAAAGTCTGCTGCAGTTTCCACGGTAAACATCTGATGAAGTGAGCTGTAGCTCACGAAAGCTCATGCTCAAATAAATTGGTTAGTCTCTAAGGTGCCACAAGTACTCCTTTTCTTTTTGCGAATACAGACTAACACGGCTGTTCCTCTGAAATCTGCAATAATAATTTTTCATATTCATAACTTTTAGTAACTTCAGACTGACTTGCCATATGGACTATTTTTAAAAATTATTTTGTGGTGGTGAGGTAAATAATTTGTATCACTACTGAGGAATACATTTTAAAAGCAAAGACACAGGAGGTCTGGCCACATGGAGCCCACTAACTTTGGGACACTTTTAAAAAAATTTGAACACAAAATTGTCATAATAAATAACCATTATGACATCTAACATTACTATTATACAGTCCGGGCAATGTCATCATTTGCACCTACACTTAACTGGGCCACAAAATTAGAGAGAGAGGAGAGTCCCCATTGCTGCTTTAAGCCACTTGCCTGAACTTCTTTGTAATACTTTAAAATTAAAACCTTAAACTGAATTGTTTTCAGTCAGATTTTGTTAAGTTCTGTCATGAAACGCTGATTATGGAGCCAGTACTACAAGTGGAGATATTAAATATAAAAGGATAGTTAGCTATCAGAAGTCTTTTTTTCAGCTGCTAAGCTTAAGTATCTTAAATATAATATACTTGGAACAGCAGAAATGTTAATTCAACCCTTTAGTTCCCATAACAGTGACTAAAATATGTACAAGGTTTGAATAAGGAGGATTTTCCAGGAATCATTTTAAAACTAACTAATCAAATTAACCTTCCTTATCCCCAATCTAGAAAAAAAGTATTTATTTCACAACATTAACATTTTTTTTATTGACAAAGCATGTATTTGTAACTGAGTTATGACCCAAACGTGTACAAGATAATTTTTTAATCGACATACATTAGTTCAGTTTCATGTGGTT
Source organism: Caretta caretta (assembly GCF_965140235.1). Taxonomy (NCBI): domain Eukaryota; kingdom Metazoa; phylum Chordata; order Testudines; family Cheloniidae; genus Caretta; species Caretta caretta. The sequence continues at coordinate 27,827,360 of NC_134211.1, forward strand.
CGGTACAAGACAGGAACGTGTTCTTTATTTTTGAATCATTATTTGTGGATCTGTGTATTGGTACTAGGTACACTTCAAAAGGTTTATACTTTAATGAGATGTTGCTGCAGATTACCTGGAAATGAATTTTAAAGCTACTGGGGCTATGCTGATTTGTGTCAGCTAAGGATCTGGTTCATTATCTAAATTACTAAAAAAAAAAAATTGTGTAAAAGTTGTTTCAGTTCTACTTTAGAAGAAATAATTTAGGATGTTCTAATTTAGAAGAAATAAATAACTATATACTTACTTTCTGGGTACATGGCATATACAACAAGCTGTTACGAAAACCATGACATTCTTATTTGTACCATGTCAAATAAAATGGTATGAAAAGAATCTTTCGAGCTATCCTCTGATTTAGTTTTAAAATAAAATGAGCTAAACTTTTTTTTTAACTTTTTGATATAAATGACAATATAATGAGAAATGATTTTCCTCCTATGTATATTGTATATCATGTTTTATAGGCAGGTGACACGGGTATTATTGGCATTTAAAGTTTGATAACTGATAATGAAAAAACTATACAAATTCACTTCCAAAACTTGTTTATATTCTCAGGGCCAAACTCTCAGCCATAGGCTCAAAGAATGCACCTGCAAATGTATACACATCCTATTGTGCCTTATTCCTGCAACTGCACCTCCAGACCCACATATTTACATCTGCAAATAGACATCTGTGCTGTGCCAACATCTGTCTTCTTCGCACATGCATATGTCTGGGTTTGTATATGAATGAGTGTGCAACTGGGAATTTGACCCTTTGCGTGTTTGTTCAAGCACAAATATACTTGTGCTTATTTCTGACTAACTGTGTAATAGTCACAAAATTTATGTGAGTACCATCACACCTCCTCATACGTGCATGACTCTGCCAGCCTCTAGTTGCTGCCATACACGATGTATAAGACGTAATACTACTATAGTTAACACAGATTCTCCATTAGCTCCAGGGAGGCCTGTGGCTTTGGCTCCAAAGATTTCTGGCTTCTAACCCTGATGCTGTATGTGAGGTTTGTACCTACAAAACTGTTCCGTAACCTTTCATTTTTGATGAAATGGAAAAGACAGAGCAAGACATCCAGGGTGACCTACCAGAATACAAGTAGCAACTCCTGCATTACACTTGGGTTTCATTAAAAGAGCTTCAGGAAACCATTCATTTCATTTGAATATAGTTAAAAACCTTTTAATCTGTATATATTTCTGATAAAATTGACTTTATCAGTCAAATTAACCTTGCTGTTTTTACTAGTTTTGTCACGTTTAGAATAAAAAATAATCCTCTCCATTGTTTCTAAATGGCATTTTATGTTGTATAGCATTATTCAAGTTCACATGTGGTCCTTGTCTCTAAAACTAGCCCTAAGGAAAAAAGAACCATAAATTGACAAAGGACTAACCAGTGGCGTGACCCCATTTATAATATGAGACCCAAGGAACTGGCTGAATCATACATTTGAGAGCTGAGATAGTTTTCCAAATTGAATGCTCAAGTTGAAAAGTTTCAATCAAAAACCCTTCCTGTTTGAACAGGAAAATGCTGATCAAGAAATCTACCGCTGGTGGCAGAAAGTCTAAGGTTATCGAAGCAGGACTTAGTAAAAACTCCTAGTTGTAATTTACAAGGTTCTGGTGAACTGAGCATGTGGCAATTTTTATAACAAAAGGGGTCTTCTTAATCACCTTTTTTTGTGTGCAAATTAATCACTTTTTGTGAAATTATTTCATGTTCTTTTCAGGATTTTTATCAAAACATTATCCAGAGTTTCCTTTCACCAAATACTCTTTCGGTAAAAGTCAATTTTTATAAGGTTTTTGACTGCAAAAATCTAAAAAAAATTGTGAAATAATGAAAATCAGGTCCATTTTAAACACTTTGAAATGACAACTTTAGAATTGTGTGTTTTTTTCAGGAAAATATGTTTTCATTTTTTGACCATGTCTGATAGTGAATAATACTTGGCAGAAAGAAAAGGAGGACTTGTGGCACCTTAGAGACTAACTAATTAATTTGAGCATAAGCTTTCGTGAGCTACAGCTCACTTCATTGGATGCATAAAGTGGAAAATACAGTGAGGAGATTTATATACACACAGACCATGAAAAAATACAAATTGTAAGGAGAGTGATCACGTAAGATGAGCTATTACCATCTTGCTATTACCATTGGCAGGTTTGCATTGCAGGGTCACGTGGTCACAGGGCTTCACTTGAATTTTCACATTTGTAGGAGTTCCAAATGAAACCAGAATGAATTGCAGTGAAGCTCACTCACTGCCTAACAAAACCAGTGTATTTCTCCAGAGCCGCCCCCGCTCCACAACTCCATGCTCACTGCTTACCTTTAAGTGTCTTCAAGGATGTGGGGAGAATGCGGTAGCTTGCAAGCTCTCTCCTGGCTGGCCCTGCTCTTCCTCCTGCAGCTTTTTTGGAGTCTGGCTGGTAACTCCGCACCCCCCACATCCAACATGAGCATCTTTTGGGTGATGAGCAGACTTCGTTTCACTGCTGACTTTACTTCATTCTGAGTCATGGAAAAATGAATGAACTCTATTGTCACAGTGGATTTTGGGGTGTCTCAGCCCCAGAATGAGGGCAAAGAGCAGTAGCAATGAAACCAGAAGACCATCCCCTGGCTTCACTGCTTCAGAAGAGAGGATGAGTAAGTTTCAGGAAGATTCTAACTTTATTTGAATCACTTTGCCCATTCCTAACTGAATTAGAAATGAATATGTCCTTGGCTCCTTATTGTAGTGGGATATCCTTTTCACTTTGAAAATGGCAACTGTTGCTGCTTGGTCTGAGAGAGCATGTCTCTTTTTAAGGAGGATATCAGTGGCTGTTTTATTTTTTAATAATTGGCTGTAGATGATTCCCTCCTTTACCTCTCCCTGCAGTCCAAGTGAGTCGTGCCCATTGTGCACCTGAACCTCACTGGCCTGGGGAGCCAGAGTCTAGAGGCAGTCGCCAAACCTAGTATTTATTATATCAACGGGCTGTGGTTCTGTAATTGTAGCAGTAAAGGACAGTGGACACCCCAAGAGATAGAAACTCAGCTCAGTGCTCTCCTGCAATGAATTCTAACAGATGTTTGATTCCTAACATTTTATCTCATAATGCAACTCTGCATGGGAAAGTACTGTGAGCATGCTTAGTCTTGGAGGTAAGTTGTATGGGGTGTCACTCAGCAACAATGCCTCCTTCCAATTAAAGTGCAGTAGAGGCATGCCAGTACAATCCTCCTTGTGTGGAAAAATGATTGTTAGAGTAGATGGCTTTGGAGAAGGGGAGATAGGGGGGCCCCACATCTCTTCCAGGTGTTTGGAAAGATGAATCCTCCTTTTCCCAAGTAAAAAGAAAAAAAATAGCAGTTCATTTTAAGATAGAAAAATGGCAGCTAAGCCTTTTATTCTGAATTTAAGGAATTAAGGAAATATTCTCAGATTCATTTTTCTTTCTTGTAATGGCTATTAACTAACCCTCAAGACTTGATATATTCCCTGAAATTGCATGTGGTGAAAGAAGAGATAAGAAAAAAAAATCCAAAATCCAATTTATAATATCTAGACTGTTCTTTTGTAATAGGTCCAGCTACATCTTAGCATACAGGAACTTTGATTTTTATCCCATGAGTCTTGTCTGATAAATTCATTACGCATTGGGTCTGTCTCAGGTTGCAGGCATGCTGGTATTTCTTTCCAAAACTAGAAAGCCACATGAGCATTAGTTAATAATCCTTTACTATGGTAAATATAAACAGTTTGTCTAGAAATTTCACTTAAGTGACCAAAATCATCTGGTTAGGATTTATTTAGCAGCATATGCAATACAAGGGCACATAAGAGATATGCTAGATATTCTTTATATGTCTAGGGCTAAATCCTGGGGCCCATGGTTACTGAATTTCAGTTCTTCAGCTGAAGATGGTAGAGTGTTTCCTCAGTAAAGACTAAATAAAAATTGAGTAAGGACTTCATAATTTGGCCTGTTAGGAGTATTCAAAGCAAGACAACAATCCAGTCATGTCACACAATAACAATAGCATATTTCCAGTATTCTTATCCTCATTACCTATACACCAAGCAGAACAGTATGTTCTTTCAAGCAGTAAGGGCGGGATTTTCAAAAAGCACCTTAGTTGAGCTTGTGAAAAAAAAATCAGTCAAATAAAATTTATCATGGAAAACTTTTCATTATTTTCTAAATTGAAACCCCCCAAAAAAAATCTTTTCCCAAGGAAAATTTTTGAGAAAAATACGTTTTGTTTCTTTCAAAAAATTTTAATGGAAGACTAACTATTTTCCCACCAGCTCTATGGGAGACTTGTGTTCCTCACTTACTTCGGTGATTTTGATAACGTCACCCAAAATGTCCATGTTTACTTATCAAATTATTGGAAGAAACTAAGAGTGGAGAAAGGTATAACAACTTAAAGCCAGATAAATTCAAATTAGAAATAAGGCTCAATTTTTTAACAGTGAGGGTGATTAACCTTTTGGGTCAAACTACCAAGGGAAGCAGTAAATTCTCCATCTCTTGATGCCTTCAAATCAAGACTTGCAGGAAGGTATACTTCAGTCTCAATACAAGGTTGTGCTTTAGGCTCAATGTTTTAGAATATTCTTTAGGTACGAGACAGGGATAACTGGATGAAGTTCTGTGGCTAATGTTACACAGGAGGTCAGACTAGATGATCATAATAGTCTCTTATGGCCTTAAATCTATTAATCTAATGATCTTTGAGGAACAATTTCCTAATATATTGTGCACACAGCAAACTGCTACAGCTTTGTTTTAACACAGATCATGGCTAGCTTCCTTCCCCTGTTCTCAAGCATGTGAACAAAACTTGTTCACTTGTAAGTATGCTCAGTATCACGAGACGATCCTCTTGAAATGCTAACATACCCTCACTCACATTTCCTTCCAATGACCACAGTATTAGGACCAGTAACTTCTTTAATAGGTGCCAATGAATCTTTAAGCATTTGATGTCTGCCAAATTCTGCTATATTGTAGGCATACTTGCTCTGTTGGCCTTAGGGATTCACCCATATACATGCATCTGGGGACAGAATTTGACGCATAATTGATTATAAAATCATACATATTGTTGGAATTTATCAAATGGGTTGCGTGGAGGAGAAAATCCCTTGTACAGTATTTCAAACAAATGTCTTTGGAAAAACTGAATTGGACTTGAGAATTTCCGGCTACCTGTTTGGTTCTGCCAAGACTGCCAGATTTGTGGGCCAGTACGAGTGTCTTCTGTTGTAGTTCTGAATCTGCATGCACTGGATTATCAGATGGCAGTAAAAGACTCATAAAACAGACAATACGTGATTTTTGGCTTGTAAAGGTCAAGGAGGAGGCAGCTCATATTCTTCAGAGACCTCTTTTTGATTTTAAGTCCTGGCAGGAGAAACTAAACCTTGTTTAACCACCCTCTAGCCAACAGTACCACTCCAGCCTGATCTATTGAACTTAAAACACATTTGATATGTATGATGGGGCTTACTACAAGGTCCTGCCACTCCACCTGAATAACTATAATGTGCTCATAAATCAGAGGAGGACATTCCTCTGTGACACTCTTCTGAATGGCCTGCTGAGCTTACGCCTGTGTTAGCCATCAACGCCTCTTACATAAACACACATAGTACTCTAAAGTAGGGTCTTAGAAAAGCACAAACAATACATTGGCACAGAGAGGCCACACAAATTCAAGAGTTGCCAAGTGGAAACAAAAAAGCTCTTGCAGATAAAATATATTCCAAAGAGATATATGCAGAGAGTAAATAATTCATCCTGGATTTCATTCCTCACAACATGCAAAGGCCAAATGCAGAAACAACTCCCTCTCTTCCCCCTCCCTCTGCCCCCACCCACCCAAAAAAAGGAAAGAAAAAGAAAAATGAAAATAAGGGACTTCAGCAAAATAATGGTGCAGGAAACTTCAAATGACGTGAGATTCATTTTAAGCATAACTAACATTTTGTATAAACCTCAGTTTGTACAGTTCATCATTTCTAATTTAAGTAATTTAAAACCAAACAACACCTCATTTGCATGCAACAGAGGTCATTGTTCATTTAAATTAAAAAATGGCCAGTTGAGACCCCTGATGGAGTTGATCCAAATAGAAGACCAGGGATCTAATCGAGCAAAGCACTTAAGCATGTGCTTAAAGTTAAGCACGTGCATAGACCCACAGAAGTCAACAGGGCTATTCAGATATTTAAAGTTAAGTATATGCTTTCATGGATCAGGGGCCAGATGAATTAATCCTTTATTCTTGACTAGAAAAACTTGTTACATTTATTGATCTATTTAAATCTGAGAGAAGGATGTGCATCTGATTATGTGATGACGATGGACCAGATGCACACAGCTTTTACTCTAAACTGTGTAAGGTCACCATGATTTGGCCTTAAAATGATAAACATTTCTGAGAATGAGAAACATTTTGAAATGAGCAACATTTCAAACTTATTTATGAAATAATCTCACTTATATAGTCACCTCTCAAAGGAGATATAGTCCCTGCCTTTCCAGCTACATGCTCTTTATTTTAAACATAGGCTTGTATGTGTGTGCTAGAGCAATATAATACAAAACTCAGCTCAGCAAGAGAGATGTTAAAGAGCATCCCCATCACACACATACTGGGCTACCCCGCTATTACTCTTATAAAATCAGTGTGCTCACACAGGCCTGTGCTTTGATCTTAGTCAGTAAGGAAAATGCTCCAAACAATAGCAGATGGAACACACACAGTCAAAAGTGACAACAGGCCATGAACAACAGAAGTGCCTGCTGTATCTTTCATGTGTGTTACAAATCACTGGAGACTGACACAGTTAACAGGTGCTCTGAGAGATACGCCCCACCAGCCGAATATCGGCATGTTGTGGAGGTGGCCGATGTTTGGAGGAGCAGGTAGGAAAAGAAACAAGGAACAACCTTTGTATGGTGGGTGGTCTGCTTGTTATCTTGTTACAAATGACAACGTCTTAGTGCACAACTGGGTGCCATAGCATAAGCATTTGAACACATGAAGGTTGGGCCCACAGTTGAGACTAGACAGTAGTAAGACTCGGCATTGCTATGCACCTGCATTGCAAACCTTCTGACTCTCCGCTCCCATTGAAGTCAGTGTGCTCAGCACCTTGCAGGATCCAACCCCAGATGACCAGTGATATTGTTCTGAATATAATTTTTGTACATGCGATAGATTGCAATGACATTTTTCTCTAAGTACTTTCCCTAGTAAATATAACTGGCCAAGTCCTGCGCTTCTTACACAGATTTACTCAGTCCTTAGAGGTAAATTCCTATCAATGTCAAACATTTTATAATAATTCAAAGTGACAGTATATTTCAGGTGATGATAAACTAAGCGGGGTGCAGAGGAAATCTGGGTGTGGTATTTATTTACTTTTCAAAACTTATTTTGATTTTTTAAAACATGCAAAGAGTCCCCAACCTATGCTCAGGATGCCCCATTGAACGTTTAGATCAACAATTATAATGAACCTCTAAAATGGACTGTCTACCACCTGATACAAGCATAATTCATTCCACTGCATTGTACCACGTCATATACCCCCCGCATCTCTCAACCCCTCCCCTATTCTCACAAGAAAAGGAGATAATGGCACTGAGCTGAGCTCTTATAGATGCGTCTGATGCCTCTGAACTGAACTCTTATGGCCGACTACAAAATAGAGGCTCTTTATTCTTTGATGTAAATGTTGGCAACTTGGATTTAGGTCTTGTAATGGATATTTGCTTTCTGCTTTTGTTGTGGTGTTTTGTTGTTTTTTTGTTCAATTTACCTCGCCAAAGAATGGGAATAGCACTCTTCCTGAATAAAATGTAAATAAGGACTTCAGGATTTGAACCAAAGAAACCAATCTGGATAGCTTTATTTTTAATTTCAATAGTGTTACCTTTAGATTATGTTAATTGAAGGAAGCAGACGTTTTAAACAAAAAGCAATGCAGCAGGCCTAGCGCTGCGTTCCTGATTTGATGTCATGGCCTCTACTGCGGCGGACAAACCTTTGGTCAGAGTAAATATTAGCGAAAGATTTTTACATCCACCAAAGCAAAGGCTGAAACAGCAACTTTAGACATGTGCTGCTTTTGGTAGTGGCTCATCACTGTGGTGCAGCTGTCACCTTACCAATGACAGCATCTGCTGCAATAGGAAAGTGACATTTAGGCTTAGAAGCCTTTTGAAAACTGACAATCCTGTTTTTTAAAAAAATCAATCTCTATTTACACAGTGTTTCCCAAATAGTAATTTACTTAGGGTTCAATCCTGGAAGTGCTGACCACTGTGGCTGATCTGGCAAAACATGTGCTTAACCTTTTTTGCTAGTGGGACTGCTTATGTGCTTAAAGTTAAACACATGCTTTGCTGGGTTGGAACCAGTGTGATCAATACCTCATAGATTTTCCTAGTTTCTCAGTTCACAGGCAGTCTTCAAAACGGTTTAATTGTGGCCCCGAGATTGGCATAATTGAGCCCTGACAGATCCACATGGATTAAAAATCTCTTAGAAATAAACAGTCCAGGAGCAATTTTAAAATAAGTAACTTCATGGGCATTTACATGATTGCATGTTACATGGTTTACTATGTTATAGTCTACAGACTACAATGATCCTTGACTAGTTCTTTAGCAGAGGGGGGAAAAAAATCAACAGATGGTAGAAGCAAAATATCCACTACAAAACAAAAACAATTTGCCCTTCTTTTCTTTTCAGAATAAAAAGCCTCCCTACTTTAGACACTACCCCCAAAATGAAAAGTTCAGTACTACCTCGCTCCAACTGGACTGTGCTCCCCAGCCCAGCACACTGTTATAGGAAGCATGCTGCTATTACCTTTAGTTACTGCTAAGTGTTTATTTTAAACCAGAAATAGAACTGGAATAATTTATGTCAACAGGATCTGAAGGAATTCTACTTATTTATCTTGGACCTCTTTTACTTAATAAACAAATCAATAAATCTCAGTTTTACCCATAATGCCTCTGTCCAGACTAATTGACACCTGCTGGGGTTGTGACAATAGCATGCACCTGTCTCAATCAGCAGGGCATGTTTTATTTTTCGTTGGAGATGATGGCCATGATAATCACCAAGAATGACCCTCCCCCTCATGCTTGTATGACAGACCTAGAAACCTACTACAGCGTCATGAGTTTAAATACACAGCTGGTTCTCAAATTATAACACTTAAGTTCAGGGGTCAGTGCAGTAAAAGCAGATGCAATTATGCTTTTAGCCCTCATGGCTGCATCAAAATGGCTATTTCTATGGCAAAAGAACTTTGTTCATTGTATATCAGGTCTGGCAATCATCTATTTCTCTGCTCTATAATGCACCTGGGCTCTTTACCCTTTAAAGCCAACCTGGAATTAACAGTAGCATCCTGAAAATCAGAAAGGATTTTCCCCTTCTTTAATTCAAACTTTGAGTAATTCTAAGCAGAATTTTTGTCCCATCCAGTTGTCCACCACTTTCTCAGTACTATAAATAGCTCCAGAGGAAACAGAACCATTTAGAGTTCATAAAGAGTGGAGTAAAATCAAATTGGGACAAAGGAGATGCCACAATTCCGAGGTTTGGCTCTAAGGTCCCAATAATACGGCTAAGGGGGTGTGGCCAGATTGCTACGCCCATACAGAGCCATTGACTTCATTTGCATTCTGCAGGGTGCAGCAGCCACATGCTATCCATTGCAGGACTGGAACTTGAATCTCAGCTATGTACAGATGGTTCTACAACAATTTGTCTCCTTACAATAAGTCAACTATTTTAAACATCATAATGTGGCTAATGAAAATGTTGGCCATATTTTATCTCTCTGTCCTTATGTTTGGCTACTGCTTTCTCCCTCTGCTTCCATTCATTACCCATGTGAAATTATTTTTTATCCTAGATGTATCTTTTCAATTTTCCAATCTGAATTTCACTCCATTATTTTCTGCCAATGTTTCCAGTCTCATTAAGTCTCTTTGTATTATTTCTTTGTCTTTGCTGGTGTTTGCAACTCTTTCTAGATTAATGGAATTTGCAGATAAACCTAACGTCTATTATCTTTCCCAAATTACTCATGATACTTTTATGTAAGTCAGGTAGCACTTTACTTGACAAGCCATCTTACTGATTTCATTGGGACTACTTGTGACGCGAGGTAAAATTCAGCATAAGTAAGGGCATTAGAATGTGCCCTAAAGATGTTAAACAAGACCAGATCTATCACCAATCTATAGTAGTTGTACTCAACTAGACCCCACTCTCAACGCATTGCTGTTATTATCTTTTTTTAAAGCTTTTCAGCAACTTTTTATGCCTATGAGAGTGTGCGACCCATCTCAGATGCATTACTATATGTCACTATCTTGCCACTGCTCTGTGACCCTTGTATGCTATAGGTTATTCCTACTCAGCAAAGCATTTAAGCACGTGCCTAACTTTAGGAATGTGCTTAAGTGCTCAACTGAACAGAGACGTTTAAACCTTTTCTGAACTGTGGCCTAATTTTGTAATTTTATTTTAAAAAAGAGACTTTTTAAAAAAATCTCTAAATTGGGGTTTGAAATATTATTAGGGTAGTTACATTACATAAATCCAACAACTTCTGTGACACTGGAAAAAAACAATATGAATAAGTCTTCACTTATCAGATATAAAGATTTAAAGGTGCTACACAACTGCAAGACAATCTGTGTAACAGTATTTACACAGTATGCATAACAGAACAGTGCAGATACAATGCAAGATACAGGTATGGAAAGTCATGCTAATGCAGCCCAGTGGTACAGCAGCTGTGAAATGCAATACCATGGACCAACTCTAAGCCTGGGTTTCCAGTCTGGATGACAGAGAGAGATCACACACTCTAAAAAGGAGCGAAGGGTTTGCTTGATGTTTAGAGAATGAGATGAGGAGTATTAGCTGGTGAAACACCAACCTGAAATTAACAAGTGTGTTAATGTTGATGGCAGGGTCAAAGAGAATAGGGGAGAAGGGAAGAGGAGTTTGAAATCATCAGATCAGAAGCAGGGAGCTATCTTGACATATTGTGAAAACCCAAGAATACCTAAGAGGGAAAAGAAATTAGAAGTGAATTGTGTGGGAGCGGTCACTGACATCAATAATAAAGTTTCCAGTTAAAAGGAGAATAGGGACCTGAATCAAAGCACATGGGACTCGATGGAAAGACTCCCAGTTGTTTCTGTGGGCTATGGATCAGGGCTTGGAAAAAGCAAATCCAAATATAAGGAAATAAAATCAAATAATTTGCATTCCATGGACTATAGATTCCCCACCATTCAGACAGCACACTCAGGATAGAAAGACAGAAGTGTAGGAAGGATTCATTATTGTCTGCGAGGGGAAAAATTTAAAATTAAGTTTGGTGATGCCACCTGCTCTTTCAAACCGTAGCAGCAAATTTGAGAGGGATTTTGAAAGATTTCTTAAGCCATGGTTGGAGGAGAGATAGCAGCATGTGTGATGGAAGTGAACCCTCCTCAGTTCGGGATCAGGGGAAGAAACCAAAGATCCCAGGATTCATGTCCCATGCTGCTAAATGTTTGGTGTATTGTTGAGATGATGACTTTAGTCTGTAGTCTTAAAGAAGGCATCTAGGGGACTTTGGTTCCCCTCACTTATATCTACCACATGGTGGCCACAGATGAAGAAATGTTAGAACCATGACAAGCCTCTCATTATGTGCCATAGCACAGTGGGAAAATATAAAACATTCCAGTTTGGTCTTAAAGAGAATATTGTCTAGTAAAATGAACTTGAAAGACAGCAACAGGGTTATGTCCTATATCTGTCATTTTCAAACATGTTTTTCCCCCAATATCCAATATTTTAATATATATCTCAGTCATAAATTTCAGAATGGAAGATACCTCCAGCAAGTGATGATACTTACATGAAATTATATTTGGACTAATAGCTAAAACATGTTAGAAAAATACAAGAAATCAAATATGATTGGGGTATACAATAGATTCTCCAAGTTTCTGGTTTTGTGATTTTTTTTATTGAGCCACTTTTTTATTGTGAACTGCCAGTTAATTTTTTGTTGTTGTTAAATTCTTTGTTTAACCATAACTGTGACCAAAGAGAGGAATGCACTTGACAAGTGCAATAAAGCAACTGCTCAATGTTTATGGCAAGTGCTATACTTTTACACTATTAATTCAAATTGCCTGGAATCTTATAAAACTGTGAACAGTATAGGATTACCTACCTTGCTAGAACACACTTGAAATGGATCATACTACAAAGTAGCACACATTTCCCTATCAAATTTTAGGGGAAATATTCTTGAGGATATTCTTGGAGCACAAATACTATACTTAAATTAATTCTGCATTGATCCTAAAACTTTTCAGACAAAACATAATGTACCAAAATGATGTTTTTTTAAGTGGAATGTACAATATTTCAGAGGTGGATTGAAGTGCAAAGTGCATAATAAACTTTTGTTCTGGAGTTCTTTTAAACTAATGAATTTATCTCACTGGATGTAGTAGCCTTTGCTATAGCATTAAGACTTAATTAACCTTATCCTTAACACTTCTACAAGTGAACACAACCAAAGACACTTGAACCTATTAGAAGATGTTGCAATAAGGAGGAAGGAATCCAGAACCAAAAAGAACAAATATTTTCTCAAGCTTATGAAAGATTGTACAGGAAATTTTACTACTCAAGGCTAATTGGTGAAATTTGCTTTGAGCTGGTCATTCTACAGATTTTTGCTGAAAACTAACATTTTCATTTTAATAGTCAAAGGGCTGCATCTGCAGATAAATTATTTATTTTCGTATTGCAAATTAAAGCCCAGATTCAGCAAAGTACTTAAAACACATGCTTACGTTTTATAGACTTCAGTGGGATTTAAGCATTCACTTAAGTGATCTGCTGAGTCGGAGTGAACTGAAGCACATGCTTAAGTGCTCTACTGAATCTGGGCCTAAAATTCCAATATTAATGTTACGTACTAAAAATCAGTCCTAGACTTTAAACTATAGTTCAGTCAATATTCTTTAGCTGAGGTTCTGACATAAATAGTGGCTGTGTAATGGGGCATCTTTGTGTTCCATTTTTTTTTCTGTTCAGTGACTACCGTAGTAAATTTGGGGGCAAATTTTGCTCATCGTCTTCTTGCAAGTAATTCAACTGAAAAACACCAGGAATAGTCTCTTAGGCTCTGAACTGGGACTGTGGAGATCTGGATTCCATAGGCTGCTTCCTATTTGTCTCCTTGCAAGTTACTTAATTACACTCTCCTTTGTCTGCCAACCTTATTTAGATAGTTGTCTTTGTGGAACAGGGACTGTCTTTCACTGTATATATGTACAGTGTCTAGCACATTGGGGTTCCTATCTCAGCTGGAGCTTCTAGGCATTACTGTAATACACATAATTAATAACAATGAAGGTGAGTAAAATTAGCCTTTACTCAAGCTGAAACCCGATTTTTCTAAATGCAATCACAGCAAGTCAACTCAGATATTTGAAACATTTCCTTTTCTTTTGAGTTCTGCCCATCACCACCAAATTCATATTCTGCAATCAGAACTCACCCACTACTACAGATATTCCAGACCCAAATAAGACTTTCTTCTCTTCAATGATATTGATTCTGCAGGGCTAACAATACTGAAAACTAGTGTTTTGTTAATAAACTAAGGAAATATGACTTGGATGACATGTGAGGCCAAATTTAACCCTTGTGTAGCTCTGTTGTCCTCATGGGATGGAGGTAAGAGTTTATTTTAACAGAGGCAATTTTCTGACTATTCCCCCACATTAAATATCATTTGTTTTCATTCAGTGATTTAGGTAAAATTTGTAATGATTTAAGATATGACCACCATTCCACACACTTGTCCATAAGAGTCTGAGCCAGCTCCCATTGAAGTCAATGGGAGTTTTGCTTCTGACTTCAGTGACAGCAGAATCTGGCCCATAGGTGCCTTCCAAAAATTAGTCGCCTTTGGTTTCACAGAAAGGTCATTGTGTTTTTGAATGCACTCTAGGGATGATGTTGACATTTTCCAGCTGTCTTGCTACATTATCCCCATGAATGTGGGAGGTAGATTTGTATTCTGGTTTTAAACTGCACTATTCTTCAAAAACAAATCACATCCCTAGTGAGGTTTGGTAACTTTCCTCCTTTAAGCAGATCCAAACTATACTTTTATTTTTTAGAGCATTTCTTTTGTGAGCGTAGGACTTGAAATTATATAAATGAAAGAACTGTGTTTAAGGCTGGGTGCAGATTCCTTTACCTCTACATGTGCTTTTCCCCTCCCCAAGCTCATTGTAAGATGCTCTGCAGAGCGCAGGAGGAGAAGTTTATCACATGCTGTACATTATTCTGTAGCTAATGCCGGCTATAATTTCTTACGCTCCGCTCACTAATCTCTTCCTCTCATGCATTATTTCCTGGTACAGCATTAGCAAACCACATGCTGATCCACTGGTACTTCATGGATTTGGAAAATAATCCATGAGCCCACAATGATGTAAAACATTAAATATTGTTTTAAGTATTGGAGGCGCCATCCTGCCTACACGGTACTTAAGGTGGGCAGTGTGCCAGCATGTCTGCTGGCATACAGCTGAGAAACAGAGCATGCCCACTCGCAGCGAACAAAGCAAAGCCCAGGACAATAAGGCAAGCATGATGACAGACAGAAAGGGGCTGGTCTGTTCATGTGCCATTTGACCATTATATCAGCTTTGGAAATTATACTGTCTAGAGGGCTAAGAGTTTCTTTCTACACTCCTGCCTTACTGCCTGCACCTGCACATCTAAGGGGAGGCAAGAATGAAAGAACACTTTATTGCTCTTCCAAGGGCTCTTCAAAGTTATTTATCACATACCATTTTTGTACTAACTTTTAATACTTTGCAGTTGCAAAGTGAAAAGGGAACAGAACCAAGACAAGACACATACAACCTGGTGTTGTTTGACAGAGCCATGAGGCAAAAAGCACTGAGGTTTCAACTGTGCGCGCGCGTGCATGCACGGAAAACCAAGCGACCTAAGGAAGTTTAAAATGCCTCTTTACTGAATGGCTGCTGACTTTGATACAATAGAAGAGGCCAAAAGAAACCAGAGGAGGTTTGATCACGGGACTGGGAGCTGGGAATTCCTGAATTCTAACCTTGCAACCTCTGTGACCTAGGGCAAGTCACTCAGGCCCAGATTGTGCTTTTACACCCAGCCCTGAGCAAAAGGCGGTGAGTAAGCTGCCCCATCCTAGACCAGCCCCTGGGGGCATAGTAAATAGGAGCCACCCCCATGAATCACAACTTCTCCCTGTGCCCTGGGGGAAAAGTAAGTTACTTCATCCCCATTGTGTACCTACACAGCCTATCTTTCTGGCAAACAGACGCAGAGACAACACCCCTCCCCACCCTCTTGCTTACAGAAAGGACTATCAAGCAAGTAGTCCTGACTCTCTCCACTATGGTAAGAGTCACTGTTTGAGTAGTAGGGCCAACTAGGGACCTAAGGGAGGAGGGGATACGCCCTCTTCCTCATCCATGCTACAGAGTCAGGACTGTGACAGTGTAGACCCTAGTCTCTCCACATGTAGGATGCAAGATGGAAATTCTTAACTACCTCCCACGGGTGCGGTGATGATGAGCCTGAAAAGAGGCTTTGAAAATGATGTGTAGTAAGTGTTATTTCTTGAGGTAGGGCTGGGGACTACAGTTGTTTGCAGGACCACATTGAGAATTTTGAGCTCAAGGGATATTTGAGCTTGGCCCCGTTACCTCATCCATTCATGTTCCTTAGTCTCTCCCTCTTGTTCTTTTCCCTGCACACAGCCTAAACCACGTTTAAAGGACGTGTTGCACCCTTCCACCAGCCTTCCATCAACTCAACCTCCTTCAAAGTCATCCAGGTTGGTGAGACCACTGGTGGTGCTCCTTGGATGCCGACAGGCCAATGCTGCTTTTTGCCTTTTCTCTCTGGCGTATGTATTCTATATTCAGTGCATATACAGACAGCAGTGAGAATCAGCAGCTCAGCTCAGAAGCATCAGGGAAGCATCACCAACTGTCTCAAAACCTAGGCTGGATTTGAGAAACAGGAGCTCAAGGAGGCACTGTGGAGTATTTCCTGGAAAGCTAAAAGTGTTTTGGATTATAGTAGTTTGTAAAGGGTCACTCATCCAATCAGGGAATAGAAACAAAACCATGTGACTGACATTACCAATCACTCAGCTCAAATACCAAATTGTGAATATTGATATTCAAAGGAGTACTTCCTGAGAACAGTGAAACAGTTCTCAAGTAACCCACATCAAACATAAATAGGTAAAATTACAGTCTCTCTTTGCAGGAAAGGTCAGGGAAAAGGGCTATATTCACAAAATTGTTGTGAATTTTCTCCACTTCTACTAAGAACTACAATTAATACAACAAAAGTCATCATGTGTTGTGTGTACACACACCTAACATATGTAGAGTTGATATCTTTGTGAAGAACTGCAGAGATATAAGATGGATATCTTGCATCTCTGATCACCTCACCTGCCCTTTTGACCACTGATCCATCTGTACCAGGATTCATTTTAACAGCTTTGAACAGCTACCATTATTTAAAAATCCACCAATCATAAAAGCATTTTCTCTTCCTCCTTCCCTTAAAAAGCCTGGCTCAAGGCCCTGGATGGGCAAGATTCAATGTTGGGCCAGTGATAGATTTTCAGGATATAAAGAAGTGTTGCAGTTTAAGGTACAATATGTCAAGGTCCACCTGGGCTGGAAACAGGATTTTAATCCCCTTGGGAATGGGGGATTTTTCAGTTTCCTAATGGGACTCAGCACCTGCTTCTAGCCCTGCAAGAGCTCTAGAATAAGGAACACAAAAGTTATTATTAGTAATTGAGCCCCATTAAAGGCATATGTTCTTATTTCAGTTATGCCAGCACTTGAGTGAATGTCACATCCCATGCCCTGGGGAAGTTATTCTGCCTTAAAATGGCTGAGGTAACACTTAGAGGTTTTCTGTTGGAGTGCAAGTTTGATGAAGTTGGGCAATGTATTGCTCTTTTGCCAGAAGCTGGGAATCGGTGACAGGGGATGGATCACTTGATGATTACCTCTTCTGTTCATTCCCTCTGGGGCACCTGGGATTGGCCACTGTCAGAAGACAGGTTACTGGGCTAGATGGACCTTTGATCTGACCCAGTATGGCCATTCTTATGTTGGCATCTGTTGGAGCTGGAAGTGAACCTGGTGGAGTGAAGGGCATTATCAATAGCATAGTAGGCAATGTGAAGGAGAGAGAAATGTCTTTCCCTTTAACTTCTTATTTCCATACTGGTGTAAGCTTAACTATCACTAAATATAGGTTTTTGTCTGTTAATATTCATTATACATGTCAACTCACCAGCATTTTGCAAGTAGCACGTGCAAATCAGTTTTCTCCTCCTTTCACACCTTGCTGTTCAGCCTGATTGGCTCAGATTGCAGGTGAACAGGTTCAGGACCCCCTTTTAGCTTGATTGCTAAAACAGGTAACACAGGTATGTGTCTGGTGGATGTGTAACCCAATGGTCTTTGTGTGTTGTGTGTCCCCTTTTGCACCTGATCTATAGGGGATGTCAGTCTGTTACAGCCCCCAAATGCAGGCTGGCAATTTAGCTTCAGCTGTGGAGATTTGTGCTTCTAGTTTTAGAGTTCCCCAGTGTTTTGTCCACAATGGTAGCTTTCACACCCTGTAACTACCTAAAGGTAAGGGAGATAGTTACAATTCGGTTTTCTGTGTATGTTACCTTTTAAATGTAAAGTATCAGTTTTGTGATCTCTGGGCTGAGAGTCATCTCAAGACAGAGGTTCTAGGGGAGTAACAGACTCACATTATACTATTCCTTCTGGAGAGCTTGTTCCTTTTTCTGGGCCCATTGTTTTTCCAGACTAACAGTACTTTTTTGCTTTTGTTGTACTGGAAAACATGACAATGTGTATAACTTGAAATGTTGTGGGGAAAATGTGAAGAAGTGCGAGATGATGAAATTCCACAGGGTCGATGTGCTGTATAATGTTAAATGCACCAGAGACATTCTCATCAATATCATTTTAATGTGGTTTAATTTTTTTTTCATTGTTTGTTGTAATAGGAAAGTACAGATTTCCCGCATTCAACAGGAAACTTAGTTCCACCAACAGCAAGCAACCTTGAATGGGAGTGTGCTGGATTACTCACAGCAGAAACATGGCTGTTATGTGCTAATTTTTCTGTGTCCTGCCAAGGTCCGTTTGTGGGGGTGAGATGAAAATGTGTGTGTCAAACTGTGAAAAAGATCTAGGGTGTACAGAGTCTTATGGAATGTCTAGAGGTTTTATGGATTCCCTCTTCTCTGCTTTCAGTTCCCTGACTCCTCTATTAGGCAGTGAAAACAAGAGGCACAAATTAGTGGTTGTTTATGAACTGTGTCATTCTTGCAAGATTTACTTATTCTTTTTTTAGGACTAGGTTTGTGTGTGTGTGTGTGAGAGCAAGAGAAAAAGATTTTTTCCCCTTCACACAGAAAGAAAATCAATTTTTACCCTATTTTCCATTTTAAATTGATTTTATTGTTTTCCCCCTTGTTTCTATTTTATTTGCTTTTCATCTGCCTCCAAAAGTGGCATTCTTACAGTGATGACATCAGCTCTGCGGGCAACTAGGATGTTAGGGAACAGAACCTATGGGTCTAATCCAATGGAGTCAATGTGAGTCTTTTAATGGGAGTTGGATAAGACCCACAGTGGATGTCAGTGAGCACAGGATTAGGGTTAGTATCAGTTCTCACTATCATTTTTCTAGCTAGTATAGTGCTAAGTCTGCATCCATTAAGTCAATGGGAATTTTGCTGTTGACGTCACTGGATGCAGGTATAACCTACGTGTTTTTGTTTACAGCGTTTTATATTGAAGACCAAAGAGTGGCGGAGCACCAATCAGGGAGGAGAAAGGGATTTGTTTTAGTTAGGTGTGCAGAGAAGACCAGGGAACCTGCTATAAGTGACCAGGAAAAAATCCACAAAAGGATATTGGTAATTACTGAGCAAAAAAGCAATAGCTGATTAAGTCAGTGTAGAAGTCACCGTTAATGGCAGGCAAATCTACATGTCTTGATATATTCTCAGCTTAGGGGCTGAGCCAATCGGAGTGGAGGGAAATGTGATACAAGATCTGGTGAGCGTTCTCATTGGTCTCAGCTGGGTGATGGAAGATAGAAGGCCAGGAAATGTGGCTTCTGTCAGGATTAGCTCTCAAAACCGGCTTGGGAACAGGTGGATCTTATTCCCATCTTTACCTACTAGGAAAGTTCTTACTGAAACTAATGTTAAGCCACGCTGGAGTGCCATGTGGACCCAGAGATAGCATTGGAAGAGAGGCTCCCAAGAGACTTATCAGAACAGAGAAACTAAAGAAAGTGAGTCTTCTGCATTTATGTAGGAGGCATGGCTGTGGACTATAAAACCATGCAGTTTCAGCACTATAGTGATGATGCAGATGTTACAGATCAAGCTAATGTTTCATGAATATCATCCTTAGCATAAGTGGCAGAGAGTGAAAGTTTGTATAAGAAGGATTATGTGGATCACCCTACCATCTCTATCCAATAGATTTCAAGTGATGTTTAAAATGCTTTGCTTGCTGCTTGTATTAAATGTGAATATTTATGTACTAAGTAATTATGTGTTGTTTCTCTTGGGCAGTTATTGGGAGCAATTAATAAGATCCAAGTTCAGGGTGTCAATACAACGGTCTGGGATTTGACTCCCTCTTTAATGCTTTCTGAATAGTTCTGAAATGATCGGACTCTGGCATGTGCTCCAGCTGAAAGTTCTGGTGAAGAGAAGGAGGTTGGTCAAGTAGACAAGGCATTAGACTGGGACTCAGAAAACCTGTGTTCTGTTCCTGACTCTGCTACTAATCTGCTGTGTAACCTTGGATAAATCACTCCAACCCTATGCCTGTCTTGTAAACTTTCAACTGTTATCTTGTAAGTATCAAATGTTACCACATAGGGAACGAGAGGTCCTGGAGATCAAATATAGGCTGCTAGGGAAGAGATTAAAGTCCAGACCTCCACAGTAACATTCTCTGACATGCTTCCAATTCCATGCACAGAGCCAGTTAGACAGGCAGAACTGCAGGGTCTGAATGCATGGGTGAGATGGTGGTACTCAGAAGTGAGATTTAGGGTTATTAGGAACTGGAGAACCTCTTGGGAAAGGAGGAGCCTGTACAGAAAGGAAGGGCTCCACCTAAACCAAAACAGAACCAGACTGCTGGCGTGTAAAATTTAAAAGGCCGTAAAGGAGATTTTAAACTAAGGGCTGGGGGAAAGCCAACAGATGCAAAGGAGCACATGGTTTGGACACAGAAATCTCTAGGGGGAGAATTTATAAAAGGGGATATTTTATATTCTAGTAAAAAGAAGAGAATAGACGTTGGTAAACTATAGGTAGGAAATCAAGAGAAACAGTCAAACGAAAAAGAGTCCCATTCAATGACACCACACAAAGGCAAGCAACTGAATAGTGACAAATTTTATAACTGCTTGTATACAAATGCAAGAAGTCTACATACTAAGAGAGGTGAACTTGAGTGCCTGAAATTAAATAAGAATATTAATACAAGTAGGCATCACAAAAACTTGGTGGAATGATGATAATCAATAGGACACGTTAATACTAGGGTATAAGATACAAAGGAATGACAGAATAGGTCACACTGGTGGGGGAGTGGCACTGTATGAAAAAGAAAGCATAGAGTCAAATATAGTAAAAAGCTTAGATGAATCAAACAGTATCATAGAATCTCTATGGAGAGAAATTCCATGCTTAAATAAAATAATAATAATTAATAATAAGAGTATAGCAGTTGGAATATACTGCCGACCACCTGACCAGGATGGTGATAGTGATTGTGAAATGCTCAGGGAGATTAGAGTGGCTACAAAAACTGAAAACCCAATAATAATGGGAGATGTTAACTATCCCCATATTGACTGGGAACATGTCTCCTCAGGATAGGATGCAGAGACAAAATTTCTAACACCATTAATGACTGCTTTTTGGAGCAGCTTGTCCTAAAACCCACAAGGGGACAGGCAATTCTTGATTTAGTGGTAAGTGGTGCACAGGAGCTGTTCCAGGAGGTGAACTGAATAGCTGAACTGCTCAGTAACAGCAACCATAATGTAATTAAATCTAACATCTTTGTCGGGGAAAAATACCAAAGAAACCCATTACAGTAGCATTTAACTTCAAAAACGGGGACTACATAAATATGAGGAGGCTAGTTAAACGGAAATTAAAAAGGAACAGCCACAAAAGTGAAATCTCTGCAAGCTGCATGGAAACTTTTTAAAAACACCATAACAGACACTCAAACTATATGTATACCCCAAATAAAAAAATAGAAAGAGGATCAAAAAATGCTACCATGGCAGAGTAAACAAGGCAGTTTGAGACAAAAAGACGTTTTTTTTTTTAAAAACTGGAGGTCAGATCCTACAGAGGAAAGTAGAAAGGAGCATAAACTCTGGCAAATCAAGTGTGAAAGTATAATTAGGCAGCCCAAAGAAGAATTTGAAGAGCAACTAGAAAAAGATACAAAAACTAAGTTCTTCAGAAGCTGGACAAATACCAAACAATTGGTGGGGCTACTGGATGATCGAAGCACTCAAGGAAGCACTCAAGGAAGACAAGGCCAAGGTAGAGAAGCTAAATGAATTCATTCTATTCGATATAGAGGAGATCTGCACACCTGCTATTCTTCTCAGGTGAGAAATCTGAGGGACTGTCCCAGATTGTTGATAGAAGAGGTTTTGGAACAAACTGATGCATTTAACAGTAATAAGTCACCAGGACCAGATGGTGTTCACCCAAGACTTCTGAAGGACTCAGATATGATATTTCAGAACTACTAACTGTTATGTAATCTATTGCGTAAATCAGCCTCTATAGCAGATGACTTGTGGATAGCTGATGTAATGCCGATTTTTAAAAATGGCTCCACAGGTAATCCTGGCAACTACAGGCCAGTAAGTTTTAACTTCAGTACCAGGTAAATTGGTTGAAACTATAGTAAAGAACAGAATTATCAGACATATAGATAAACACAATTTGTTGGGGGAAGCATCCACACAGCTTTTGTAAAGGGAAACCATGCCTTACCAAGCTATGAGAATTTTTGAGAGTGTCAACAAACATAAGGACAAGAGTGATCCAATGGATATAGTGTACTTGGACTTTCGGAAAGCCTTTGACTAGATCCCTCACCAAAGTGTCTTAAGTAAAGTAGGCATTCTTGGGATAACAGGGAAGGTCCTCTTATAGATCAGTAACTAGTTAAAATTAGTAAAGAAAGAGTAGGAATAAATGGTCAGTTTTCACAGTGGAGAGGTAAATAGCAGGATTCCCCAAGGATCTGTACTGAGACCAGTGCTGTTCAACATATTCACAAATGATCTTGAAAAAGGGGTAAACAATGAGGTGGCAAAAGTTACAGACAATACAAAATTCCTCAACATATTTAAGTCCAAAGCTGACTGAGAAGAGTTGCAAAGGGATCTCACAAAATTGGGTAACTGAGCAACAAAATGGCAGATGAAGTTCAATGCTGATAAATGCAAAATAATGCACAGTGGAAAACATAATCCCAACTATACATGCAAAATGAAGGAGTCTAAATTAGAAAGAGATCTTGGAGTTATTGTGAAAATGTGCTCAGTGTGCAGCAGCACTCAAAAAGACTAAGTGAATATTAGGAACCATTAGGAAAGGGATAGATAATAAGACAGAAGTATCATAATGCCACTCTGTAAATCCATCGTATGTCTACACCTTGAATACTGTGTGCCGTTCTAGTAGCCCCGTCTCAAAAAAGATATAAAATAGGGAAAAAAGACAAAGAAGGGCAACAAAAATGATTAGAGGTATGGAACAGTTTTCATCTGAGGAGAGATTAAAAAGACTGGGAGTATTCATTTTAGAAAAGAGATGACTAAGTTGAGATATGATAGGGTCTATAAAATGATGAATGGGTGGAGAAAGTGAGTAAGGAAGTGTTATTTACCCCTTCACATAACATGAGAACCAGGCGTCACCCAATGAAATTAATGCTCAGCAGGTTTAAAACAAACAAAAGGAAGTATTTATTCACAGAGCATACAGTCAATCTGTGGAGCTCATTGCCATGGGATGTTGTGAAGGCCAAAAGTATAACTGGGTTCAAAAAAGAATTAGATAAGTTCATGGAGGATAGTTCCATCAATGGCTATTAGCCAAGATAGTCAGGGATGCAACCCCATGCTCTGGGTGACCCTAAACCTCTGACTGCTAGAAAGTTGGGACTTGACCACAAGGATGGATCACTCAATCAACTGCCTTGTTCTGTTCATTCCCTCTGAATTATCTGGCACCAGCCACTGTTGGAAGACAGGATATTGGACTACATGGACCACTGCTCTGACCCAGTATGACCAGTATTATGTTCTTAAACTCAGTGGAGCCTGAACTGTCTCTTATGTGTTTGTACAATGACTAACACAATGGGGACTCAGTCACAGTAGCATTATGAGGGGTCACCTAAAATACAAATACATAATAATGAAAGGAAGAGGAGTGTCATAGTACTTGTATGTGACTTGCCTCAATATCCTTTTACATAGGCTCAGGTTCTACAGGGCTGGCTGAAATGAGTGTTTCAAGAGAGAAAAACATCAAACTTCATGAACTCCTTTTAGTATGTAACTGTGAGCCCTACTAATCTAAAATATGGCCAGAGTACATCTGTCTGGTGAATAGGTACACAATAAATATATCTACCTGACATCTCAACAGAAATCCTTTCTGAATTAACTGCCACTAGTCAGGATCACACAGGCAATGGCCAAAATGAAAGACAGAAAAATAAAGATAGCCCAGAAGCATGTACGGATTTTTAACATCAGAAAAGTTCCCCGTAATCTCTGTTTCATGATTCAGAATTTTGTAAGTGCAGTAAATTGATGAGAACACACCAGATTTCTGCAGATGGAAGAGGAAAGAACAGAGCAAATACAATGTGTGCATTTACACAGTTTGGAGCTCAGAGGATTCAGCCAAAGGTTAATCTCAACCCACCCTAATCTGTTGTGCTGTGTGGTGTCAAACAGCTGTTGTGTTCTACACCAGAGTTGGTGGCTGGATTTTTATGGTGGGTGACATGAGCCCATCTCTCTTACGAACTACAAGCAGGGTGTTATGAGGCTTATTTAGTTAATATTTGTAAAGTGTGTTTAAAATCCTTGAATATAAGATACAATGGAAGTGCCAAGTAATAATAATCAATCAGCCATCTCCTCACTTCTCATACACTGGAGAAATGTGAAAAGGAATTAATAGTACATTCTTGAAACGTGAGTCAGTCTGTGCTGAGATGTCCAAGAAGAAAAGCTGTAAAAAAAAAAAAAAAAAAAAAAGTAGATGTGGGGGAACAATGGACTCCTCCAAGAGAGGATGAATCTTTGGCCACCTGTCATATCCTATGGCAAGCCAGCCTGCTGTCCTCTTTACCAGCAAGCATCCACAAGAGTCTGGATATACATAGGAAAAGAAGACAAAGCTTTGAGCACTAGCCGCAACTTGTAGAGACCCAGATCAATGTTCTCTTCACCTGCACCCATTGAGAAAGAGTGAGGTAAGCAAGGTCGGGGGGGCAGATGTGAAGACAAGAGACCTATAACATTCGTGCTCTGCAAAGACTGAGAACTATAGCAGAAGACTAGAATCATGCTGGCCTAGAAGAGCTATCTACTCAAGGGAAGAGTGAGCAAACATAAAGCATTTTGAGTGAGCTATCAGTGAGTGAAAACAGGAAGCTTTGGATGAAAGTTGACCTGAAACCTTAACTATAAACATTCCAAGCAGCATCTGGAGACATGTAGATATCTAATGTACATACAGCATGACTATGCTTACATAGCTTCATCACATGTATAGCATGAAGCTGCTCCTCTAATCACTGTCTCCAAGCAATGCAGGAAGGAAGCTGTGTACAATGTGAAGAATTTACTTTATTTTACTAGGGGTACACACATGACACTGTTTCTAATGATGTGCAAGGAACTCTTCATCCCTCCACCCACCCCTGTTTGCATGTAATCTTTGGTTTCAATGATTCACAAGCCTGTTTTCTCATGGCCTTTATTGGCCTGTCCACTCCATTATTTTATCTTCAGTTCTTACCCTTAATCCCTCCTAGGATGCAATAGGAAAGCATAGAGAATGACAGTCCAACAGAGATCCATACAGGAATATGCCAGTGAATGACAAAAATCATGGAAGGTGTGAAATTCTGTGGTGTTTTGTTTTTACCCTGGGTAATGGTATAAGCCAAAGAGAATCCACACAGCTGTAAAATGGCAGAAATTGTAAGGGATACTAAAACAATCCTCCAGGAGTAAAGTCTGTCTGGCCTAACATTCCAAACTTTGTCAGGGTAGCAATTTTAAGTTGCATTTACATAAAGATTTGAGAATGATATGGCATATACTCTATACTTGCCTGCCCAACATGCTGAAAGATCACCAAGACCCATCCCTGAAATACTTACCCAGCATGGCCCTGAGGATGAGCTTGCTGGCAGGCCCAGAAAACCAGGGATAGCTTTGGGTCCTTCTTGGAATCATCCCTTGATATACTAGGGCCTGCATCCTAAAAATTTTTAAAGTTTTTCTTAACTATATGGGTTTCTTAGAGGCTCAGAGCCTAACAATTATGAGAGTGTCTCTTTAACTCATTAGAAATGATCACAAAATATCTGAAGATGAAAACTTAAGAAAAATCTCTTGGCTTGTAGAAAATGAACCTTGATAGTACATTTATTGCATGTGTACCATCTACACCCCTTTTCAGTGTTATTGGATCTATAGTTGTGTTTTTTTTTTTAAAAATTCATGTTTTTGGAATTGTTCACTTCCCCAAAAGTTTCATTAAAAAGTAATTTCTTTTATATATATATTTTTAAAGTACTGAGCCAGTGTAGATCTTTGGGGCATTAGAGTACATTTGGAAGACTCTGTTATCTATAAAGGTTCTTCATGGTTCATAATAGCTGCTCTTTGTTTTTGCGTTAACCTATGGTAAACAGACCTAATACTAAGATGAGAATCAAATGGTCAATGTGATCATAATCTTACCTTTGACTCTCAGCCAACACTCCTTGTGTGAACTTAGTTCTAATGCTCAAATCTGCTTCTCCCTAAGAGACGATTTTTCCGTGTTCAATCCCATCTGTCATGCAACTTTCACACTCTGCACTACTTCCAACAATAAAATCATTTTCCACTGGATTAAGACTGTTGTGACAGCTTGGAAGCCTCCTGCTGGTTGGTGGGAAACCAAAACACTTAAAAAACCCAGGAAGGTGGACTCTGAAGAGAACATGGAGAAAAATTATGTTGCAAACAGATGTACAGACAAACAGCCACACAGTCTTGTGGTGTGGACTGTTTTCCTGCCCCATGGTTTTACCTAGGGAAGAGAATCAAAATGTACAAGTTTAGATTGGATTAAGTGTGAAAGCCAAAGGAGATCCTCCGTTTGTGTACGAAGGGTTCAATCCTGCGTCCACTGACGTCAGTCTCAGAGGTCCCATTGACTTCTGTGGTGTAGGATCAGATCCCAAGATGACAGACCATTCTGCAGAAGTCACTGCTGCTAATGATTGGTGGGTATTTTCTGGGTCCTATCATTCTGGCCCATTCCTTTCCTGTCATTGCTGTTGACCTCTTCACTGGCTTGCACTTGTGTTTTCAGCATCCAACAGCTCAAAACTCACAGTAATTAGAGTCTGCTGATGCTGTGTCAGTGGAGCCTGATTACATCTATAACCGGTGAGGCAGAACTGACAGATGAAAGTGTTCGCTGAGCTCTGTTGCTGATCCAGAAACAGGGAAGGCAAGGCCTGAACACAGGGACTTGACAACACTCCTGATCTACATGGGCATGCCTTTTTAGAGCTGAGAGGCACCACGAGGTGCTGTAGCCAAGCCCCTGCCTAGTGCTGAGTGAAATGATAGGTCACCATTCTGCTTCCTGCATGGTGGCAGCAGTTAGAGCAGAGACTCCCTGCATCTTCAAAATCTCTGTGAGTCTGATCCAAGACCTGTGGGACCTAATGGAGGTCTTTCCGTTTACTTATATGGGTTTAGGCTCAGGGCCCTAATGTGCCCATTCAAAGTGAAGTAGAATTTAGTCCATAATGTGGATAGGGCTTAAGAGGATCATGTTCACAATATCATTCATGCAGGAAACAGAGCTGGCCCAGTCCAGCTCCCACTGGAGTCAGTAGCAGGCCCTATGTGGTAAGGTATGTTTTTTCCAAAAGGGTTCCCCACTATGAAAAAACTGCTTCTTTGAGAACTTCCAGAGTGGACTGTGGTTAATGCTTTGCCTTGAATAAAAAGGAGTATCATGGCAAAATTCTCTTTACTTCAAAATCTAGCTAAGCCTGCTAACAATGGATGCTTAAACATTATGCAGTCTCACTAGCATTTTTGTATGAAACTCAGTGCTAACAAAAGCACCCAGCCTAGTGCTAAATTCTGATTAACCTGGCAAATAGTTGTTTCAAGACAATAAAAGCAATGAAGAGCTCAACTCTCTCTCTCTTTAGCTGTCACTGTACAATGCTGGTAAGGTGGAGCCTGGCTCTTCTTCAGCATTTCTCCTGTGAGTCTTATACTTAATGACAAGTTGGTCTGAGAAAGCCCTAAAGGTTTCACCATTGCCAACAACATTCTTCTTGTCTCGTTTCATCTTTGACATGTATTCAGGGTTCATTCTGGAATGTTGCATACCTGGATCGGTTCTCCATCCGACTGTGAGAAGGCAGAATTAGAGATTCACCACACTGGAAAGAGATTTAGCAAATATTTGGAATCAAATTTAGTCTGTGAACAGGGTAAAAAAAAAACCACGGGGCCCAACGACAGATAAAACATGTGCAAGTGTATTCTGGAGCTATCAGACACTTGCCCCTCTTTGCAGGCTCAGTATAAGGCCTATTTTTGAAGTGTGCAGCCAGACAAGCTGCAGAGTAGGCCAAAACAGAGCATGGCTGCTCTCACAGATTTTAGGCATACACATAGGAGTGAAATTTTCAAAAGAGAGTTCTGTGTATCATTCATGCATCACTGGTTAGAGCAGTGATTCATCTAATCCAGTAGCTCTTCACTGACCAGAACCAGATGCTTCACAGGCAAGTGCAAGAAATCCTGCAGTTGCCGGATATGGGATAATCTGCCCACAGTGAATTTAGCTGTTAACCCCCCAAAAAGCTTAGATTATGCTCTGAAGCATGATGGGTTTATATCCCTTCCACATTTTTAAAAGTATTTATTATTGTAACTCCTGGATATTAGCCATATAAATATCTAACGTCTTTGAATCCTGCTAAGCTCTAGGTCTCAATGAGAGCTTGCGGCAACAAGAGAGATCCACTGGTTTGAATATATCATCCTCAATCCATGAGCCCCAAGAACAGAATGATTTGCCAGTTTATTTGGTGTTCAAGACAAGGTTAAATATATATGCAGCAAGGCTGTGGAGACATAACATTGTCTGGTGGCAAAGTTGGGTAATTAAGACTCAGGGTTAGAGCTATGTGAGACCTACAAGAAGTAGTTTGTGACGGTTGCTCAACCTGAACCTTACAGATTTAGTTTGCAAAGGCTGAAAACTAATCCACCTCCGCATAGTTTCTTTGAGGTAGAGGGAATGACAGATGGAGAGAAGGGAGGTTTAGCTGCCATTCACCAGGTGCAGCTGCAAACCTCAGGCAAGGTGAACCACTGAACGTGAACCACTGAACATGGACTGACATTGTTGACTCTTCAAACCTCAAACCCAAGGTCATGTTTGAATGGATTCAATATGAATACTTTGCACAGTTCTAGTCATGACTCCTGGCTGTCATAGACTTGCTTTGCACCATTGGGCAAGTCATGTATATTCTCTGGTTGAAATCCAGACCCCATTGAAGTCAATGGGAGTTTCACCATTGACTTCAAAGGGGCCAGGATTCACTGGCTGTGCCTCAGTTTAACTGTCTGTAAAGTGGACATAACAACATCTACTCCCACTGGTATTATCACACTTCGTAATTATATTTGTAAAATGCATAGAAATCTTCTGAAGAAAGGCACAATATAACTGCAAAGTATTTTTAACGCTATGAATAGTGTTCTTCCTGCTTTATGCATGGACTTGCAGTGGATTATCCAATTAGATATTTCCAACTCTATCATTTAGTAGAGAAGATGGTGGCAAAATGTTTTGGATTGCTTTGAAAATATCAGCCAATGTTTGCAGGTGTAAGTCGTTTTCCAAGAACAAAAATACTGAACCAGATAAAAATCTCTGCTAATGAGCAGCAAGATAGATGCAGTTATATAAAATACAGGGATACCATACCTTTTTATAAAACACACACACACACACACACACACACATATATATATAAATAAAATGTGTTTGTAGAATATGTATATTGTAGAGTATGAACCAATTAAAAGAGCTGAAGCTAATATGCTCACCAAATGAAACGTTCATAGTCACTGGAGCATTTTCAGTATTTGGTCATAAGAAGAGCCATACTGGGTCAGACCAAAGGTCCATCTAGCCCAGTATCCTGTCTCTGACAGTGGCCAATGCCAGGTGCCCCAGAGGGAATGAACAGAACAGGTAATCAACAAGTGATCCATGTGTGAATTTATTTGCATGGATTTCTTCTTAGTGACATTTATCTTTTCTCTTAGTAAGAGTGACACAGCCATCAATCAGTTAATTTCTATGTACCTGCAGTTACCGTGCAGTTCTTAAGTAATACTTTGAGATACTTCAGGGTGGCAGTGCAAATAAAACAGTGGGTATATCCCCAAGCTTAACATTCACTGATGTTACTTAAGAGTATTGGATCCTGGCAATGGAATTTGTGGGAAATTTGAATGATTCTATAGGATTTGAGATAATTCTATAGGGTTGCTACAGAACTATGAATATTTTGCAGACTCTGTCACCTTAATTTCATGTGAAACCATTGCTCCCTTAAATAAAAACATGAATTCAACAGTAATTAGAATTATCTATATGAAGGTACGAAAAGCAAACATACACCCAACCGCCTAGTTAATTTATACTGGAAGTAATTGGACACACCCAATAGGAACCGTAATGGAATTTTACCATGAATTGCAATGTTCTTTTCAACTCAATGGTCTTTTCCTGATAAACCTGATAATAGAGTCACTCGGGGGGTGGGGGGGGTTGGAAATTGGATTACTTAAAGTTTAAGCAAGTCATGAAATAAACCTTAGTAGCTTCTGTGTTTCCTTGTTCTTTACAGTTACTTACAATATGTTGAATGGCCTCTTTTCAGCCTCTCACTAGCATCTCACATAGCATGTCAGTTACAGAATATACAGAGGGATTTCACTGGAATTATTAATTATTTATTACTTGTATAGGCGTGGCTTCTAGAGGCCCCAGCCAGGTATTAGCGCCCCCATTGTGCCATATGCTGTACACACACAATGAAAAGACTGTCCCTCCTCCAGAGAGCTTATCCATCTGGACTCAAAACAAAACAGGGGGGACACCTAGTTTTCCATCCTGTACAAAACGTGCATGGCTCTGATTGAATAACAGACAATGATGTATGCATGGACCTCCTCAGGCACTGTAATGGAGATCTGGCCCTACCACTACCTTTTATTCTAATAGCAAGTCACTGTGTTATTCAACCATGAAGACAACCGCTGCCATCTACTGGATTGAATCACAAGTGCGCATCTGTGTGCGATTGGCCTTTCAGGTCCTAATCCAGCAAATTTGCTCTGCTGTGCATTTACAGAGGGATCTGTCTGCCTGGGGGAGGGTTCAGAATTGGGGCCATAGTTCTAACAGCGAGTGGAGGTTCTCCTCTGGCGGAAGTAGAAGGTGCTTGTGCTCTTAGAAGTTCCAAGCAGCCAGGGTATTCAGCACAGTGACAACCAGATAACCGGCTGGGTTACAGTACTTTCCATTCAAGGATCTCAAAGTGCTTTACAAACTTTAATGAATTAAGCCTCACAGTGCCCCATGAGGCACAGCAGGGAAGAACTATCTCCATTTTACATATGGGAAAACTCAATCACAAAGTTACTGCGTTTGAGGCTGGGTCTAACATGACCATGCCGGGAATAAGGCCCTACATCAGTCCACCACACCTGCATGGCTGCATTTGACCTGACTGAATCACAGCACTGGGTACAAGGGAAAAGCAAAAGCAGCACAGCTGGTTTGGGCTCCTGTGAACAAGCCAGAGGAACCATAGCTCTGTACCCGGAACATGTTATTGTACATACCGGTCAGTGGAGCTGGCTGGACATAAATTAAGAGTGTGTGTTGGGCCCTGTAGTAATAGATCACTTCTCCACCCCCAGTCCCCAATGCAAGAGTGCACTGAAGCAATTGCATCTCAGAGGGCTGCCTTGTGGCACAATCTCTTCCAGGGCACCCCTGCAGTCATGCAGCTTACACACTGCTTCTTACTCAGGCTTGTGCCTCAGGGCACAATCTTTAGTTCCAACTTGGTCACTCAAGATGTTTGTGCATTGCTAGAACCAGAGCCTAGATCCTCTGAGTCCCGTGTTTTAAACATAACTAACAGTCTACTTACAAGGCATTGGAAATGATGAGTTATATCTTAAAAGGAAATACCTTAAAATCAGTGCCTCTCTCACTGATCTTCCTGAGATGTGAGTTCAGAATCCTGTGTTTCCCTTCTAAATGCTGCTGGTATGTCCCTGGCAAGGCATAAGTTCAGGATCTTCCCTCGTAAGTGCTGACAGCTGAAAGAAGCTCAGGCAGCATGGAGAAATAGCTTTATGGGTTTCTGATCTCATTACCCCAACTCCTGCAAAGGAAACAAAGAATCCTAAAATCAGCCCGACAGGCAAATATAGGGAGGAACTGAATTCCCCAAAACCTGCTTTAAACATCTAAATATATATAGTTTCATTAGATACATAAGGGCAACTCACATCTGGTGATGTGTAAACTGGAGTAGGTTCACTGAAGCCAATTTCCATAAGCTCAGGATCTGGCCACAGAGGGGCATGACTGGTAGATATTCTGGCTGCCTCAGTGCTGGGGCTGCCTTCAGAAGCAGACCATGCCATGGGTGAGCACTCCCACCATCTGTCCCTCTGCTGGAACGTGGTTCCTGGCCCACCTGTCTAAGAGCAACCACAGTGAACCCCAGGTATTATTCCCTATGGAAACTTTCGCAGTTGTACTTAATGGGCTTGCAGAAACTTTTCGGTGTTTGTTTTAGCAGGGATTTGGGGTGGAATTCTGTGCCAATAGCTTTCAGATGAGTAGTGTGCAATACATGAGTCCACTTCACAAGCTTTTACTTCACACTAACAGCTGCTGTAGTGTTGCAGAAATAAACTTTACAGCTTTGGCTGCATCCTGTTAGTTCAGCACATTATTAATATACCAGCAGCTTGCTGTGTTAGTTTCCCATGAAATGCTGGTTTAAAATACAGTTGGTTCTGGGTTGGATCCCTTTCCATTACACTCCATTCACCTGAAGCTCTCCTTCTCCCACACCCAGAACTTAAACTAAAATCTGCATCTCAAGGAGCTTTCTTTGCAAGTATCTAATGAAATATTAGCTGGCCCCATCAAAGAGAGAAATTGGATCAGATATGAAAGAATCAAGTTGACGTTCACCAGGTATATTTAGCTGCCGTGTCATCTGACACAATTTTATTGGCGAGAACTAGTTGTCTTTCTGCTGCCATAACAAACACCTGTAATGCTGGCAGTAATTTATTGCTTCCAAAGAAACAGCTGCTGAGTGGCTCTGTCTCTTTAGTGAGAAACAACATGGGGAGGGGTAGATTGATCCTTAAATATTATTTATTCACTTTGCTAAAAAGGAGCACTGGGCACTGTTGGGCCTGAATGAAAATTTACCAAGCCTTATGTTGTATCACCGCAAAGTCTGGCAAATACATCTCTTCCTGAGTGAGAAACTTCTGCACAGCAAGTCGCAACAAGATAGATGCTTTATCAAATGGGTATTTTAGTGGGTGACTCACCATACCATGCTCAGAACTACAAATTAACATATTGCCTATGGAGGTTTTTAGACTAATGAACCATTTAGCCTTTAAATTTCAGCTCATGCTAATTGAACTACAAGTTCAACTGTACCTTAATACACTGGGGTTCAGGTCCACCTTTAGTTCTATTTCTTCTGATGAAACCGTTGTATTAGAAAATCCTGTTCCTACTTACATCAGTGCCATTTGCTGGGTGCTACATTTGGAGGAGGCCGCATGTCTAGGTTGTGTTCTGAAGCGTAGCTCTTCAATATGAGGAGGCAGAAGGCTCTTGCCTATGCCAGTTTGCTTGTGATTAGAACGGATGCAGAGAAGACCCGAGCTCTAGCACGTGCCCTGATTTTTCAGCACAGCAAACTGTTTTGTTGAGAGGTTGCTTCCTGAAGCTCTGTCTTGATCAGACGGAGACAATGCTGATAAGTCAGAGGTGGGCAAACTACGGCCCGCGGGACCGTCCTGCCCGGACGGCAAGCCCCCCTCCCCTCCCCCGCTATTTCCCCTCCCCCACAGCCTCAGCGTGCCACGCCGCCGGCGCGATGCTCTGGGCGGTGGGGCTGCGAGCTCCTGGGGCAGTGCAGCTGCAGAGGCCGGCCTGTTCTGGTGCAGCCGTGCGGGGGGTGAATGGGGGTCTGAGGGTGGGGAACAGGGGAGTTGAAAGGGGGCAGTCAGGAAGGAGGGGGGGTTGGATTGGGTGGCAGGGGGCTGTCAGGGGACAGGGAGAAGGGGTGGTTGGATGGGGCAGGGGTCCCGGGGGGGCAGTCAGGAAGGAGGGGGGTTGGATGGAGCGGTGGGGGGCAGTCAGGGTGGGGGTTCCGGGGGTGGTCAGGGGACAGGGAGCGAGGGGGAGGGGTGGATGGGGCAGGGGTCCTGGGGGGGCCATCAGGGAACAGGAGGGGTTGAATGGGGCAGGAGTCCCCGGGGGGGGGCATGAGGGGGCAAGAAGCAGCGGAGTGGGGTCGGGGGCTGGGCCATGCCTGGCTGTTTGGGGAGGCACAACCTCCCCTAACCAGTCATCCATACAATTTCCGAAACCCAATGCGGCCCTCAGGCCAAAAAGTTTGCCCACCCCTGTGTTAAGTTGAGGGAAGCAACTGAAAGATCTGGTCAGGTGTATATCTGCCCCTTTAATTGAGGGTGCATGCTTGTCATTTGCCTCTAGAATTAACAATATGGGATACTGGCATCCAGGTGGAGCTGAAGGTGCTGATTTTGACTTAAAGCCCCAAATGTCTTGGATTTCAGACATACCTCTCTAGCCACGACATCCTATTTGGGCTGTGATCAGCAGAAGCACTCATGCTATTTCCGTGCTATAATAATGATGAGGCTGGTGGGAAGATGTTCTCTGTGAGGGCCCCAGGGCTCTGGATTGGCTTCCTCTCCCAGTCTGAAATAGCCTGAATTTGTCAATCTTTATGGCACCTGACTGGCCTTTGAAGAGAACTAGGGGAGTCTGAGCTACTGTCTGGCAATATTGGGATGTTAATATGTTTATATTAAAGTTGCTGCTTGGTAGAACAGACAAGGCTGGCTGAGTGTGTTGATTTTTTTAGTTGTCAGGTCACTCTGAACTTGTGTATGGGCGTCTTTGGTTATTAGAAATCAAAATAAGCAAACATAAAGGGAGATGGTAGCAGGGCTTTTCTCATGAGGTGACTTCTATTCTGGAATTTACTCCCTACCTCTTGGCATGAAATAGCCTGAATCTGTTGGCCTTGCTGCGAAACCCATGCATTCACATAGGAGTAGACATTCAAATACCGAGAGAGAAGTTAGGTCCCAAAATCCCATTGAAAGTCAATGAAAATTGGGTGCCTAATTTGCATTTTGTGCCTTTTGAAAATCTCCACCTGTTCCCCCCAAACAAACAAACAAACCTTTTTGTATACCCTTCCCTAACGGTTGATATTTGGGAGTGATTTCATATCTAGGTGGTTATTTTCTTATTTACTGGTTTTGGGGTGTGGGGCAGCTGCTGGCTTTACTTTTATGCTATTGTCCTTTGATTGTGTCAAATGCATCTAGAGCTCATGAGAGATGTTTCTTCAGAATTGGTTAGATATTGAAATAATAAATAAAAACTAAACATAAAACAACAGACTATGAGGGAGGGAACTTTAAGGAAGGCAAATTAGAAGTGGATGTGGAGTGGATCACTTCCAAAACCTGTCCTTGGTTTTTCTTTGTGGAGTGATAATAAAGAACCAGAGATACAAGGTGGGTGAGGTAATATTTTTTACTGGATCAGCTTCTGTTGGTAAGAGAGACAAGTTTTCAAGCTTACAAAGAGCTCTTCTTCAAATCTGGGCAACCTAATAGCATATCACAGCTAAATACAGGCTGGAACAGATTGTTTAGTATAAGCAGTTAACACATATTTCAAGGGACCCTTCAAGGTGAAGTAGCCTGTTAACACCCCTCCAATCATAGAGGGCAAAAAAAGTCAGGGAGGAAAGTCAGTTGGGGTGTGGGGGTTATAGATTGTTGTAATAAGCCATAAATCCAGTGTCTCTATTCAGTCCATGAATTTTAATGTCTAGCACAGTTATGAATTTGAGGTCCCAGGTTCATCTTTTGAAAGTGTTGTGTAGGTTTCCTTTGAAGATGAGGACTGATAGGTCAGAGATAGAGTGATCGCTTTGTGAAAAGTGTTCACCCAGAGGTGATAGGCTGTTTTTGTCCTTGATCATTTTCCTGTGCAAGTTCATTTGAGAGTGCAGTGATTGTCAGGTTTCACCCACTATGCTGTTATTGGAGCATTAGGTGCACTGGATGAGGTACACACATGTTGTAATAGACATTGTTAAGCAGCTCTCAGGTAACCAGAGGATTGCAAATTCATTTGCAGAGTCACATGGAAAACAACCTAAGGCCCCAATCCACTGGCAAATGTCTATCTCGACAAACCCCTGGAAACCATAGCTTCTGATCTATTGTGGCCTTGTGTAGGTCTCTGAGGTGCAGAAATCAGTCAAATGGTTCCAATTTATGCCCCCAAAATAGCAGAAGATAAGAGTTTCCTCAAGAGGTGCTGGAACTAGGGTTTTCAGGTGTCCAGTTTTTGACTAAAACGCCAGGTTGAAAAGGGACCCTGGAGGCTGCGGTCAGCACCACTGACCAGGCCGTTAAATGTCCAGTTGGCGGTGCACTGGGGCTAAGGCAGGCTCCCTGCCTGCCATGGCTCCGTGTGGCTCCCGGAAGCAGCGGCATGTCCCCCTTCCAGCTCCTAGGTGTAGGGGCAGCCAGGGGGCTCCGCACGCTGCCCCCAACCCAAGCGCCAGCTCCGCAGCACCCATTGGCCGGGAACAGCGACCAATAGAAGCTGCGGTGACAGTGCCTGTGGACAGGGCAGCGCACAGAGCTGCCTGACCACGCCTCTGTGTAGGAGTTGGAGAGGGACATGTCGCTGCTTCCGGGAGCTGCTTGAGGTAAGCCACACCCCAACCACCTGCCCCAATCCTGATCCCCCTCCCGCCCTCCAAACCCCTCAGTCCCAGCCTGGAGCACCCTCCTACAGCCCATACCCCTCATCCCCCAGCCCCACCCCAGAGCCTGCACCCTCAGCCAGAGCCCTCACACCTCCCGGCACCTCAACCCCCTGCCCCAGCCCAGAACCTGCACCCCCAGCCCAGAGCCTGTACTACCTCCCACACCCCAACCCCCTGCCTCAGCCCGGAGCCCTCTCTCATACTCTGAAAACCTCAGCTCCACCCCCCAACCTGGCACCCCAAACCCCTCATCCCCAGTCCCACCCCAGAGCCTGCACCCCCTGCCGGAGACCTCACCCCTCCCACATCCCAGCCCTCTCCCTCACCCTGAACTCCTCATTTCTGGCCCCACTCTGGAACCCACACCCCCCACCCCCGCCCCGCATCCCAACCCACTGAGCTAGCCTGGTGAAAATGAGCGAGTGAGGGTGGGGAGAATGAGCGACAGAAAGGGGGATGGAGTGATGGGGGTTGGGGACTCAGAGAAGGGGCATGGCCTCAGAGGAGGAGGGGTGGGGCAGGGAGCGGGGCAAGGGTGTTCGGTTTAGTGTGAGTAGAAAGTTGGCAACCCTAGCTGTAGTTGAGATGGCTCCGCTTCTCTCAGGAGATGCCTGGCACATCATAGCATTAGGCCATAATAAAACTGATAGCTTTGTCCTACAATTAACAACTGCAGGCCAGATTCTGCACACAGTTACACTTGGATAAATTCAGAGTAGCTCATTTTACTTTAATACAGATATTTCAGATTTATTCTGGTGTAACAGAGATCAGAATCTGTCTCCATTTTTAAAGTAGATAGTTACATTAGTGCAGTATAATACCAGCTCCTTATTTCCTTTAGCGTTTGCTCTTTCACCCCTGGGAATTTTATACCCCCTTGCCCCTCCCCAGTCCACTTTATGAACATTTATCATAGGATTAGAATTGATTTAAGGCCCAGTCTTCGCACAAAGCATCCATTGTAGCAAACGGGAGTATTCGCTCTGTGGGGACTGCAGGATCAGAACTTGAATCCTTTAGCAATGAACTCTACACCTTTTTTGTCAATAATTTACTAATGCTATTTCTTATGGGCCTTATTGTCATTGCCTTACAGTTTGCTAACTCATGGCTCCATTCAAGGGTTTGTACTTCAGAATATATTCCTTAGCTATGGGGCTTTCTTCAGGCCCTAAGGAGCTGAATTTCAATGGGATTTGGTATCCTAACCCCCTTAGGCTCTGTTGAAAATCTTGGCTTAGTTTTACACCTTGTGCATTTTGCTTGTTCTACCATATTTTTTACATGCTTAACTTTTTTGTGTGTGCAAATGTTTCCATACCTTTTTTTGTTCCTACTGTATTTATTGTTTGATCTAGATGCATATCCAGAGGCTTGGTCTACACTACACTAAAATGTTGCTCCCGCCGATGTAACTCACCGGCTATGCTGACTTAACTCAACCTCCATGAGAGGCATACCACTTAGGTTGACATAGTTAGGTCAATGCAGTTTCTTACATTGACTATTGCTGGCTCTCAGAAGCCTTCCCACAATGCCCCACACTGACAGTTAAATTGGTGCAAGCGCTCGTGGTGAGGAAGCACGCTGCTGACAAAAGGAGCGTAGTGTGGACATGCAAAAGTGATTTAATTACTGCGATGGCTGTATGTCAACATAATTTAGGTTGACTTAATTTTGTAGTGTAGACTTGCCCTTAGCTACACAGAAGTTTGCCCACTCATTTACCAATTTCTTTTCTTCTGTTATGTTTGCCCTCATTAATATTATGCAGACAGAGAAGATGATTTTAGTGAAATGGTTTGATTCCCATATTTTCTTAGCAACAGGAAAATATTATCAATATTAACTTAAAAATCATAGAAATTACAGATAAACCAAATTACAGATATACCACTTTGACAATTCACTTGCCAGGTGTCGTAACAGACCACATCTCTACTCATTTCAGGAAAAAATCCATAGATTGCAGTATCATTTTATTCGAGTTTATATAGACTGCAAAAGGAAAAGGAGAACTTCCCAGTCTGTATTGTCTCAAAGTCTTGAAGAGCCAGAAAGTATAAGAAAATCCTAAAAGCTTACAGGAAAATAAAGATGAAGGAAAAATAGAAACTAAAGAAAATTGTTTTAAAAGAAGAATTTGTCTTTTTAAGCACATTAAAACTACCTTTCTATTACTGTCTTTTTCCAGGGCAGTATCACGTTCCTTTTATAAATCAAATCAGCATAGTGATAGGCAGATCATTATATGTCTTTGGCGTGTGTTTTGTCTGTGTTTGATTTCCGCCATGAGGAACAGGTGTAGAGATGCCTTAAGTGGCAAGGCGGCTAACGTATGCAGCGAGTTCCTCACAGCCTCTAAATTACAATTTTGCTTCCTGTGCCATGACCTTAGGTCCCTGACCCACAACTGCAGCGTATTTTCTGTGACTAACAGCTGTAATTCCCTAATTATCATGCTGTGGTCACCTGCTGTGCTGTAGGTTTTGTTACCAAGGAAGCAAACCAAGTTTTCCCCCATTTTCCTACCCTTGCTCTATACATTTCCAACTGCTGTAAATCCACCATTTGATGCAGCCCATAAAGACACTCAATTGTATCTCTTATTCCAAGGCCCCAAACTCTCTAAAACACACTATCAACACAAACATTTGTAGAGAGAGGGGAAAGTAGATCACATTAAGATAGTTTATCTTTTTTTTTAACCGTTAAGCACCTTGTTCAAAATGATCCATGACTGGAAAGTGAATCATTATATAATGGGGTGAATTTCAATCTTTAGGCCTGAGTGATACTGCAGGCCTGATTGTGTAACTCAGGAGTTCTCAGACTTTTGTACTAGTGACCCCTTTCACACAACAAGCCTCTGAGTGCGACCCTCCCCCCCCCCCATACATTAAAAACACGTTTTTATATATTTAACACCATTAGAAATGCTGGAGGCAAAGTGGGGTTTAGGGTGGAGGCTGACAGCTCACGACCCCCCATGTCATAACCTCCCGACCTCCAGTCTGAGAACCCTGGGTGTAACTTGTCTGTAATCCTGCTGAACACAGTGTAACTAAGCACACACTATTTCTGAGACATTAGCTGTAGAACCACCTTCCTGGAAAAATAATCAGTACTGTCACATTAGGCAAGCAACAGCGCTTCTTGCAAGCTGTTAAGTAGGAGCGTGTGGGTGGAGTGAGGGTCTGAATGTAATTGTTCAGAGGATGATTGACAAGGTAATGGGATGGATGTGTCCTTTCTCCTAGTCTTCTCAATTCTTTGAGCTCTGTAAGAATGATCTCTTTTCCAGATGGAGGTGAGAACAGATCGACACTAATCTTCAGGATTAGACTAATACAGCCAATCTATAAAGTGACAGATAACAGTAACTAATCAGGAACTGTCTTGGAAATACTGTGAGCACTACAGTAAAATGCTTCATAACCTGTCGGTTTTTAAGGAAAATATATCTTTATATGATAATGCTCGGCACTTATGTAACACACACACTTTCAGAGCCATTCACTAATTAATCTTCACAACTGCCTTGTGAGAGAGGCATTCAGAATTTGGATCATAATGTGAATGTGTTTCTGAAGATTCCAGTGCATCAGTAAATGACATAAAGGGTTGGACACTTACCTGAGGTCCTTGCTCAGGAAAAATTCCCATTGCACGCCGTGGTAGCTTTTAATGAGTGTGTAGTTCTCCCAGCTGGCCCAAAGGAATTTGTGTCTCAGTTCTGTCTCCAGCAGTTGACACCCATGTTTCTCCACCTCCACAACATTCTGTCAAAGCAAATATAGAGCTTTAAGTGATGTGACATTGGGAGTCCGGAGAACTATTTTCTACTTGATACTGTGCCATGGACTTGCTGCTTGGCCTTGATCAAGTCACTTTAATCAACCTGTGCCCCAGTTTCTCTGGCTGTAAATTGGAGATAATAATGCTTACCCATGTGAGAACTATGGATGGAGAATGCTAAATAAGTGCTAAGTATTATTGCACACAGTGCTATATATGTGCTGAGTATCATTATTGTTACATTTAACACATGTGAGATATCTACAATCTGAGTTCTGTTAAAGGTACAATGGGTACTCACGTTCTTCTGATCTAAGTCACTGAAGCTCAGATCACACTTTACAGAAGTTCAAATCCTGGTGTCTTTATAGTCAGAAGGGGTTTAGTCATTGACTTCACTAAGGCCATGATGTGATTCAACACATTTGTGAAGATAAATTCATCGTACTGGAGACAGTTACTGCACTGTCATGGTTTGTTTGAACATAATTTTAGTAGCACTTGTCAAAATCTTTTAAAATTTCAACCAAACTTTTGAAAATTCCTAAAAAACCTAATTGTTTTGCATTTTTTTGGTGAAAATTTAGTTTTTGTTTTTCAACTAGCTTTAGCTTCATGTTTTTTATGATAATTAATACAAATATAGCATACATAAAAACATAAATATAATAAAGACCTGCACATGTCAATGTTGGATTTTGTAGACATCTTACTTGGAAAAATCTTTGATTTAATCATAAACTGGGATAGTGCTTCTGACCCACAGTATCCTGTGATATATTCCAATAATCTAAATCACTCTTTTGGTTTAACAACAGGAGATAGGTTGGATAGAAGAAATTAAAAAATGAGACCTCAATTCTGCAACCAGAATCATGTGCATGGACTTTTGCTGAGACCAGTTGGGCTATGCCTGGATGCAGGGATCTGTCTGCACAGTTCTCTTTGCAGGATGATGGCCTGATTAATTTCAGCTGCTTTTTTGCTAAAAGGGGAAATCTGTTATGATCCTGCTACTCTTTTAC
Source organism: Caretta caretta (assembly GCF_965140235.1). Taxonomy (NCBI): domain Eukaryota; kingdom Metazoa; phylum Chordata; order Testudines; family Cheloniidae; genus Caretta; species Caretta caretta. The sequence goes on from NC_134211.1 coordinate 27,868,947, forward strand.
CCCTGACCCCACACAAAACAAAAACGACTTTTTCATTAGAAAGAACCACTTGCATTAGTAAAGGCTGCAAGGTCAGGGTTTGTACTTTCCTTAATTTCCTGTGGTCTTTCTTTTGGAGTAATCATATAGAATACTTACTTAAAGAAAAATCTGAGGCTGTGTCCTTCTTTTGTTCTTCATGGTATATAAAGAAGGCATGAAAGAGTTTTTTTTTTTAGTTCGCTTTTAAAGAGTTTATTCTGCTTATTATTTATATTAGAAATTCAGGTCCTGTCTAGTTTGGAAAAGTCTATGATAATTGGAAAACTAGTGAAATAATAGCATCACAAGAGTTAAGAGAGTAAACGTTGAACTGTTCAGAGGAAATTTTAAATAGACTGTTAATAACTCTTGGGGTTTGTGTTTATTTTTTTAACAGCTATTAACATCAATGACTAATTAACATTTTAGAGAAAGTGCAACTTTGGTGAAGATTCCACACTATCTCCCCTTTAATCAAACGTGTGAGAGATCACAGTCCACATGCTCTGAGATTTCCAAAAAGTTCTCCAGAAAAAGTAGGGAAGATGAGATGTGATGTTCCTGATATTTCTGAGGCAAGAAAGAAGCAGGAAGAGAAACCCTAACACCTTTTTAAAAAACAAAATCCCTTTAAACCAACTGTAAACCCAACAAAGAAGCAAAAATTGGGTGCACACCCAATTTTAAAAAAGCATTTGCAAGTCATCTTCACCTCATATTATGTCTAAAACACAAAGAAAAAAACTATTGTTGAATTACTTCCACAGTGTTAAAGTAATTAGCACTACTGGTCCTATGATAATAGTTCCTTCATAGAAATGTGTCTATACATAAGGTAGCTTCTTAAGGCAGAATTGCTATTTGATGACTTTTAGAATCACATTTCTTCTAATCACAATTGGAATTTTAAAAAAAAAATACAAATTAATTAGACTTGTTTTGGTCACCAAGGCCTCCATGGATCTGTGCTGATAGGGCAGAAAGGCTTGAAGATAGTTTACCTGGATTACATCCAAAAAGATGTAAGTCATCACTTCCGCAGACCACTTTTGTTGCGTCCATCTGGCTGCCTGTCTAGATAAACTCGACAGGTCTGGGAGAAAATGTGAAGCACAACAGGAGAAAAGTTATTGCTGGGATGATGCATCAGACAATAAAATCCTTCATCCTAGCTATTGCCCACTGAGAGGGAAATGTAGTAATATGTTTATACATAGAGTTAGAAGAGCTGAAGTAGTCTAAGTTTTTTTTTATGTGCAACACAGAGAAAGGAATTCAACCCATTTTGTAAATATTTTCCCATTGGCATTAATAAATATGAGGACACTGATATTAATTTAGAGGTAAGACTTTGCATTCTAGAGACCATGGGCCAAATCCTGTAGTCTCTACTCAAGGACAGAGGCTACCCTTGGATGTCTCAAGAACCAAGTCTACCCTTGTGCAGCTCTCATGGTCTTCAAGGGGAGCCATGTACATACTTCTCAAGGCATAATTTGGCTCTTAGCTCTCAATCAAGGAAAACACCAGTTGGCTTTAATGACAGTTTTTCATGATGTCAGAACTGAAGCCCAGATCCGAGGGTCTAGCCAAGCTGTGCTTGGTGCAGGACCTGGGGAGAGGTTTGGGGTAGAGGACGGTGACTCTAAAAGCTACCTTTCCTCTCCACTGATCCTCAGCCTGACCATGGATGGAATCTGCCTTGTGTGAAACTCAGAATAGCTTAAGGGTTCTTTTAAATTATGCCAGCTAGTGCAGTACCCTGTGGTGATTAGGAATTGATGGAGAGCAGTGCACTCCAGTTCCACCCCAAACTCACCCAAGAATGGCCCCTGCACCTGAGAGAGCTGGCTATGCTGTCTTTACACCACCAGTATTTCCCCCTGTATCCTGGGCTGCCCCCTCAGAGCAGCTCTCCATCCCCCTTTGTATTAGTCTAGCAGTGCAAAGGAATAGAGCCAAGGGGCCAGGGTATATCCCTGAGTAAGCACTTAGCAGGATTTTACCCATTTTTTTTTATTACTGTACTGTAGAAAGCACAGAACATATAACGTTATAAAGTTCCTTCTGGGCAGGAGCTATGTAGGGGGTCAGAATAATGTGTACATCTTTTAAATAGTGTCTCATGTAAATTTCTCATGGAAAATGACCTTCACATATTGTCTTGTACAGATCAATAAGATTTACTATATATTGTGAAATCTAAGCAAAACCGTGAGATTATTGGCTGCTCTGTAGAGAAAGTTCTTTACCCACTGTCGTCTGACAAAATATGCTAAATGCCACACAGCAGAACTAATGATGGAACTACCAACTTTATATTTTATGATCATACATGACTCCTTAGACTATATATCAGGAGCATGAAATTGATTTCAGTGAACACAGACGGATGTATTTAATGTCAGGGGTGAATGTTACCCCTTCCCTCCTGGGTAGTTTCTTTTCCCCCTCAGTACTGTGCTATCTTTTACAGTGCACTGTACTCAAACACTGATTGCAGAATGCTTAGAGCAAGCATGTTACTGATGAAATGAGAGAGCTAGCAAACGTATGTAGTTCTTGAGCTTCACGGAGAATGAAGTCTTTAAAAATAATTAAAGATCATTCTGTGTAAGCAAACTCCCCTGCTCCTTTGAGAACAGTGTGGAGTTTTAACAGAGGAACAAGTCGGTTTATTTGCTGCCCTGACTTAGCAATAATCAGGAAGCCCTAAGCCCCAAACTCATTTTTCTTACTCACGCTGGGTTTGCCTTGAAGGGAACACCTTACTCACGCTCAGAAATCCTGGGTTTGCCTTGAAGGGAACAGCAAAGACGCTTCATCCCACACCACAGCAGGGAACTATTTTTCCTTTTTAACTGGTGCAAAGAGAGAGTGTACCTAAGACCATGACTTTCTAAGCAGCTTGAATTTCAGCAGGATCTAAGGTGCCTAGCTCCCTTAAGCTTCTTGGAAAATTCAGCCAAAATGTAACTAGATTTTCAGAACATGAGTCAATATACCTCACTGACCACTTAGACGCTATGCCTTGTGACCAGTCAAAACCAGTCCAACTTGACAGGCGAAAAAGGTCATGTAAAAATTCTGTCCGAATTCTCAGGCATTCAGATGGACATCTCAGACATTGTCACTGATCAATTACCAGATTTCAGAAACTTACCTCCCATTGTTCCAAACTCCAAAAATAGACCTATTTTGATTTTTAAAAACATCCATGTGAATGATCCACTCAGGTCTACTCGCAAAATAGCATGCCTGAGCCTGCTCCCTCCTAAACTGTGCATGGATATCAAGGATGTAACATGGCTGTTAATGAGACCACAGTCAGGTCCGATTCTCCCAGTATTAGAGCAAGAGAACTGAGAGTCAGGTGACTAGATGCCTCTGAGGATCTGGGCCTGAGAGCGTCAGTGTCAAACTGCCTGATCCCCTGCAGAGCTGCTAGTAGACCTAGGTGTCCCTTCCTTGCACTAAGAGCGTGCAAGCACTGTGGTTGCCTCCTGCTTGGGTGTTTTGATGAGGGCTCCCAGTGCCTTCCCCTGGGTCTGGGAATATTCACACAGCAAAAGCTATAACTTGACTTCATTATTTGGCGAAACATTTTTTTTGTATCTCATATAACTGGAGACAATACAAACAAAGTAGGGACCCACCCACACACACACACAGAGTGTTAGGAGACCTGCTGCATTCAGGTTTTCCATGGAGGCTATTATTAGCAGGAATCGGAATGATGGAACTCATGTCTGGTAAGTTGTATTCATAACTGAGATATTCAAGCTGTGTCAACTGGAGTAAAGTTACATGGGGATATTTTTACTTCTTAGTGGTTGGGCATCTGCTGCTCCACTGAGAAAGCACAGAATCAACAGTTGTCTGGGTCCCCTTCGTTACTTCCTACTGCAAAGATGCTACACTAGTTTTGAATAAGTAAATTATTATTACACACTTAAGTATCAGACATACTGCCTTTGTATGGTAACTAATATATTGATTGGAGAGAAGATGAAAAGTCCTCATTTTAAAATGCAGGCATGTTGCTTGTCTGCTTTTTATTGCCTGCATTTCAGAAGTGTGGATTCATATGGTGTGGTGCACAGAACAAAACTTTGACTGTGAAGATCAGTGGCTTGGCCCATGAGTGATTTTGACCCTAACGTGGCATGGGATTTTTCCTAAGATGGGATACACATTGCTAGTTGGTTCACATCCGGTACTATGTGAAAAGACCTCATTACTTGAAGATGACTACAGGTTCTCATTTGTTACTTGATACAGGATGATGGTAGTTCATATGAATTAATTTTCACTCATAAAAGATGACCCAAAATAACCACCTTATGGCTCTGTCAATCATGACTATTCCTAAACTCATGAAAATAAACTGATTATCCACTCCACTATGCTCATGTATTTATTGAATTTCCACTGTATACAACGTGCCTATCAGGGTCTTCATCTCTACACACAAAATATAAAATCACATATATTGAATCAACAACAATATATTTATCCAACATCCACTTTTTTTTATTCAGATTGAAGCATTTTGATCAACCCCAAACATTATTTTTCCAGAATTTTATGAAAAATGTTTGATTTTGTTCTGATTTGGAATGAAAATAAATTTTGAAATGTCAGAATTTTCTATGGAAAAGCAATTCTGAGTTTCATCCAGTTCTAACCTCTATTGAGGGCCTTATAAGCTTAACTACTGAAGCACATACAGGATGCAAAATTGTCCATTATGTGTTCCCCACAATATCCTGTCACATTTAAATGGCTGTTTCTATAAGTATAGTAGAAGCCTCTCTAACTGGGCACACCAGAAAAAAAGCCTAGTCTGATTAAGCAAAGAGGCCATTTAAAAAAAGTTTGATAAGAGTTTAAAATGATGTAAAATACACAGCTGACAATTTTTATTATTATTTTCATTGTGGAAGAGTAAGTGGCCCCAATCAGCAATCAGAGCACCACTGTGCAAGCTCTGTATCCACATAACAAAAAAAATCCCTTTCCCTAAAGAGCTTACTGTCTAACTAGAGGTACAAGATAAAAAATGACACTCATTGCATTTCTTCTTCCTCTTCATTTGGTGCCTGATATATTAATAGAAGAGCTTAGAATTTCTTTTCTATTTCTATTTACTGCCTGGTTAAACATCACTTAAATCCTTGATACTGTCTGAATGCATCCCCATGAAGCAGAATTTTTGCTAATCTTATACCTATTAAACAGTACAATCATTGACCTTCACTATCATTAGGTTACAACAAGCCCCCCTGGAAGGCAGCCCAATAAATCAGACGCTGTGTTTAAGCAGAGATCTGGCATGCAGTTGGAGCCAGTGGGGAAAAAACTCCCACTGATTTCAATAGGAACAACATTGGACCCTGAAATCACCCTTATTAAGGTGCTGCATTCACACTGAGATAGTTTGGATCAACAGTAGGATAAAAATAGAGGGCCAGATCCTCAGTTTGTGTAACTTGTGCTAGTTCAACTGAAGTCAATGGAGCTGTGGCAGATTTACACCAGCTGAGGATCTGACCCACAGAGCTCTCCCCTTTTTTGGAAAATTTGCTACATCTCCCAGGGTGATGCATTTTAGCCGTAGATCATTGTGACCAGTTGTGAGTCGGGTACGAAAAGCCAGGGAATGAAAAAGTTCAGGATGTATTTACTCTCACTAGACCGGAAAGAGAAATGTTTTCCCTTTTAGAAACAGAAGCAGAAATGAACTTGGTCCCAAAGCTAAAAAAATGGATGAATGCACCAATAGATAGGATGCAAATACCATTTGTGTCAGCCTGCCACAGTGGAAAACTACCCTTTTCTACTATTCCTGTGTAATGCAGTATTTGTCTTGTACACGTAATGTTTTGGTGCCATCTTCCTGGTGAACATTGCGTTTTTCCTATACTTCATTCTGACTTTGAGATAAATGCCCAAAAGATCCTTTTTGCCTGTAACTGATATCTGAATCTGGATGAAAATGGTTAATATAATTTCTTACTTAGATAGCACTGAAGATGTGCATGACACTTTACAAAACAGCGAAAGATGCCCCAATGTTAAGACAAGATCAGGTTCTAGGGCTTGTCTACACAGTGTTGTAGTCTGCCCCAGAGACGTGTAAATTTTAGTATGTACTAATGTGCACTAACTAGCCCTTGTGGACCCTGCTTGTTGAACTAAGAGTTCCCTAGAGCGCATTAATGTAGTCCCATTTCAGAAGGTGCTATGTTAATGCACACTGTGTTCAAACAGTATTATGTTCGCGGGCCACACTATTAGGCACTAAAATGTACACCTCTCTGGTGTGGACTAAAACACATCTTTGACAAGCTGCTAGTGTTATTGTTGGACAGATTTTCAGCATCTGGTTTTGTACCTGGAAATTATTTCTTTGCAGACGCAAATTAGGTCACTTGAACATCTAAGCATCTGAGTGTCACCCCAAAATCAGGTACATAGATGAACAACTGGCCTAAACTGTGGGTGCAAATAATTCCAGGTGCAAACTGGTGTAAGTTACAGGCACAAAAATGGGGACTTGGTTAGAGTAACACTCAGTGTTTGGCTCTTATGGTGAAAACTTGCTCCTGTTGTGGTTCTATCTTTTTGCACAAGGAATTACTTCAATTATAGTGTATGCTAATTTATCCTGGAAACACTGTTTATGTAAGGCTGGAGTGTAAATTCTTTTTCTGAAAGGGGTTTTACGTCTATTGTATGCTTTTAAAAATTGTATGTACTGTTTTCTAATTTTACATTAACTTAAGGGCTGATCCAAAGCCCACTGAAGCCATCAGGTTCTCACTGATTATGGATGATGTCAGATTTATAAAATTGAAAATGCAATGGGCAAGATCCTCAGCTGATGTAAATCAGCATCGCTCAAATGAAGTCAATGGAATGACACAGGTTTATACCAGTGGATGATCTGGCCCAAGCTCTCCATAGTCTATCTTTTGAAAATAGCTCAGCATCCACTATCAAGGTCAAATTTTCAAGAGAGCTCAGCTCCTGTTTATACAACCAGTGCTTGGCTAGTTTCTTCTAAAGAAATCAGCAACAAATCCAGCCATAAGTGTCACGAGGAGAGCTGGTTGGGGCTGAGCACTATTGAGAACCTGGCTCTTATTTATAGATGCCTGCATGGGAGCTGAGCTCTTGAAAATCTGGCCCCAGTTGTGGGTGCTAAGCATTTGAAAATCTGACCCTGTTTGTCTATGAAACAGGCACAGCACAGGTAGCAAAAGTGTACCCTTGCCCCATGCTGCTGCACCAATGTGCTTCACTCCTGACATGGAGAGACCACCTCTAGGGTCAAACAGTAAATCAGCCAGCAAGCCTTCCAGTTATGATAGAAAGCTTTTCTTAAATGTAGGAACCTGTCCACTTGGAACTGAACTGACACCAAGACAGACATCACACAGTAACAAATTTCAGCCACTTGGCACCTGCTCTGCATTGAAACCAGTGACTTAGGGAATATCAGCCTGGCAATCAGAGGGGTGATTGTAGCAGTGGAGACATACCTGGGCTAGCTTTGATCTAGCTAGCTTGAATAACAATGGCAGTGAAGCTGTAGCAGCATGAGCTAGCTGCTTGAGTACGAACCTAGGTCCTGGGCAGGCTTGTATAGTCTATGCCGCCACCCAGGCTGCTGTGACTTCACTGTAATTCAAGCTAGCTAAATCCAAGCTAGCACAGGTAAGAGAAGAATGAGGGGGGATTTGATAGCTGCTTTCAACTACCTGAAAAGGGGTTCCAAAGAGGATGGATCTAGACTCTTCTCAGTGGTAGCTGATGACAGAACAAGGAGTAATGGTCTCAAGTTGCAGTGGGGGAGGCTTAGGTTGGATATTAGGAAAAACTTTTTCACTAGGAGGGTGGTGAAACACTGGAATGTGTTACCTAAGGAGGTGGTGGAATCTCCTTCCTTAGAAGTTTTTAAGGTCAGGCTTGAGAAAGCCCTGGCTGGGATGATTTAGTTGGGGATCGGTCCTGCTTTGAGGAGGGGGTTGGACTAGATGACCTCCTGAGGTCCCTTCCAACCCTGATATTCTATGATTCTATGTCTACACATTTCTCTACATGTGCTGCAGTCACACCTCTGGCTGCAGTGTAGACATACCCTTAGACATGAAAGGGTTTTCATCCCCTGTATCAGCCAGTGTTTCTGCCTTTTTAGCCACCAAATTCCTTCTGAGTTTTGGCTCCTTTTATAGAAGGTGTTTCGAGCTTATATATTTTACACCATTAATCCATCATAGCTATCTAGTTTCTTACTTTTAAAAATACCTATTTTCCTCCCCTATTGTAGCTGATGCTAGATAATGCATTTCTTGTTGGAGACTTTTTAGCACCCAACAGTTACACTAATGGACTCAAACAATCTATACAAAATTCAAACAAACAGAAGTGTTGACATTACAAAAATCTTAAACCTTTTTGTTTCACAAAATTGAGCTCAGTAAAAATCCTATGGGTTTAAAATGTAGAGATTATAATAATTATAACAATCTATGTAGCTCTTTTCATCAGTAGAGTTCATAGTGCTTTGTAAAGGAGGTGAGGTTCATTGGCCCAGATCCTCCAAGGGTGTTAGGTGCCTGAGTACCCTTGAGGATCTGGGCCATTATCCCTAGTTTAAAAATGGGGAAGCTGAGGCATGGAGCAGTGACATGTTTTGCTCAAGGTCACCCAGCAAGTCAGCAGCAGAACTGGGAATAGAGCCCAAGTTTCCTGAGTTGCAGGCCCTATCCACTAGACCACACTGCCTCCTATAAGCACATCCTCATTCAGTATAATGCAGTTTTTAAAAATCTCCCTAGTCAACTGGCCAAATTTGAACCCCTTTACTCACACTGAACAGCATCTTATTAGTTTCAGTGAGATTTCTTAAACACCAACTAATAAGCATGAGTTTGGGTATCAGAATCTTGCCCCAAATAATGGTTTTCCCTGCATCATTTAATGCCATCCATGTTTAATTAGAGTTCCTCATTGACTTTGGTGGGAAATTCTGCTTAAAAACTGATAGCATGTTATTATCCTCTTTTTCTAACAAATGCAATCAGAATATTTCTCGGACCCAGGTATAAAGTTCCCATATCATCTATTTGGAAAATTTAGAGGCATTCAGTTGAAGTTTCATCTCTGGGCTTGGAATTCCCTGATCATCATGCAATCTCCTGTAATGGCTGGAACAAGCTGTACCCTGCATAATGTTTTTGGACTTTGACTGCAGTCTGATCATTCCAGACTGGCTCAATGAGAGATGGGAATGGCAGGAATCTGGTGAGAGGATATGTGCTCTCCACCAGACTTCTTGCTGGCATCTCTGCAGGGACATTGTTTCTGAATGTTTCATGAGGATAAACAGAGCTTAACTAATATTTTTCAATGATGTGCAAGATAAGCAAAGAACATATTTAATGTGACAGCTATTTGCATATAGTAACTAGAGTGCTGGTATCAAGGTGAGTCAAATAATAGCGAGAAGATTACACATAGACCATACTTGGGAGCATAATGTGGGAATGGTGCAAGTAGCCTCTCCTTCATGCCCTTGCATGGCTTGGATCATAGATACATAAACCTGAGGATTGGAGGCAGGGCACTGTGAGTGATGGGACCTAGACTACAGAACCTGCTGCTTCTGGCAGCCTAGCAGAGCCCAACTGTTAACTTTAATAGCAAAGTGCAAGGGTCATATTTTTAACTGCACCTTTGCTGTGTCTTTTCTTACTTTTCCAGTTTCCCAAGTATAAACCGATGTTTGTTTTCACCTCTGATGTGGCCAGGCACACTGTGGATTATTGACAAAAATAATGTTTAAATAAGTTTTAACTTTAAAATGAACAAACTCTTCATCTTCCATTTCAAAATCACAAAACTTCATTTGCAGAATATAACTGCAATTCATGGAGCCCTGGAGATCAAAACTCAGAGGCTAAAATATGGCATCCCCGGCTCCGATGGCTACTTTACACCATAAATATTCACTGATGGGAAAAATAAAACATTATAGTTAGAAAGAGGGCCCCATCAAACACATGTGGCCAAACAGTTGCTAAAGAGAGGCAACGGCATTGGAATATCTTTTAACCGATGTTTTAATGTGTCCTGATTTAGCACGTCCATCTTGTTTTTTTTTTCAGAGTAACAGCCGTGTTAGTCTGTATTCGCAAAAAGAAAAGGAGTACTTGTGGCACCTTAGAGACTAACCAATTTATTTGAGCATGAGCTTTCGTGAGCTACAGCTCACTTCATCGGATGCTGCAGTCAGAATTTATCTTAAGAGTGTGTGTTGTTAATTCAGTTTGTTTCTTTCATGTAGAAACATGGTAAAACTAGGAAAAATACTGCTTGTTTGTTTTATTCTGAGTTACATCTGTGCCTAGCCATACCTTTAGACACATTACAAAATCAATTGCTTGCCTATCAAAAAGATGGTCTTTATAGCATGCCTGGAAGGCTGATAAATCCAGATTGTTGAACGATGGGGGGGAAGTAAATTTGAGAGCCAAAAACCTTTTATAGGCATTGCCCCTTCCCAATTAATACAAAGTGCTTCCACTGGAGCAGTATTTCAGAGGGAGAAAGGTGTATTATACGCAGACATTATTTGCCAAGCAAAAAAAAAATGTGAAATTAAATGCCAACAGTAGTGTAGCCAACTCTTGCAATTTTATTCCAAATATCTTGCTATTTGGTGTTCTTCTTAAGGTCCCTACTCCTGGAGTCATGTGAGAATCTCAGCTTTCATTCTAACGACAAAATAAGTTTCTAGCCCTCCTGGTTGTAAAGAAGAGCTTGAAAACATGATTCCCCAAAGCCCCCAAACACAGAAGATAAATAAAAAGAACTATATATCTCTATATAAATGTTGAAAATCACTAGTCAAAGACACAGTTAAAGACATATAGGGTTTCATTCTTAGATCTGCCATGGCCCCTTTATGCCATAGCTGTACAGCTGACCTAACTGGCCAACTGAGGGCTACTTTGGGATAGAGGAATCCCTGGTGGCATGGTGGTTGTATATGCAGCCCAGCAACAACTCAGCCTCCAGCCTAGGGGACATGGCAAAGGAAAGCAGTGTGCAGTACACAGTGGCTTCAATGTACCATCCGCTAGCCCACAGAAGAGCAAAGGCATTTTACGGCCACCTTTACAAACCCTTCTTCCCCTTGGGTCCTGCACCCAGTGCAGCTCAGTATGACCCAAACACAGGACCCATATTTCCTGATTTCTATTCCATCAACTTTTATTACTCAGGTTATTTACATGAAAATAGGATGGTTGTAGGTTAAGAGATGATACCTCTCTACTTGCTGTTCTTCCTCATTCATTGCCATTTCTCTGTGACATCATTTAGTGGTTGATATGGGGATTATTATGATGACACAATGAGGAAGTTCTTTGCTCATTAGTTTCGTGAGGGGAAGCTTTAAGAAAGGATTAGGCCTACTTAGTCATTTAAATAGTATTTTGGGGTCTTAATGGAAATGTTTTAACTTAAAAGGAGGATGCAAACAAGAAATACACAGTGTGTATATTTACACAGCATGTATACATCTAAAAGTGTGTGTATGGTAGCATGTGTTGTGATAAACTGCATTTTGGCATTAATCTTCATCCATTTTATACCTCAGATTTGAAAAGTCCCCAAACTGCGAGGACCCTAATCTACCTAGCTAACCAGGAGAGCTGGTTATGTGAACAATATTTCCTTGCCCCACAATCACACTCATTCTTCATAAATCCTAAAAGACGATGAAGGCATAATGAGCATAAATTAAAGTTATGTTAACTGACTCTTTTAGAAGGAGAAGCTGCTTCATCTTAGTGCAGCTGATGAATTAGTGACCTTTCAGATCTCTTCATGGATGGCCAAGAGCGGTTAAAGTGACTGTTGTCCAGCTTTTTCTTTTACTTTAACTGTATCTGACAATAGTAAGAAACTATTAGATTTTCTTGCCAAGTGATGCATGGTAGATAAAGTAATCTGAAGGCTGATTGGAGTTGTAACCAGAGCTTTCATACTTTCTGTATGATTTGCAACTGTATTTGTAGCTTTCAGAAAGTGTTGCAATTATTGTTCCAGTCATGGTCTATAATCTAGATGGTGAGTCACGTAAATGCCTTTCCATTCTGTTTTGAAGTAGCATACACTATAAAATGGAACAAAAATGAACTGGGGGCTAATAAATAGCCGTTTACATGGTGCTCCTCCATATGGCACTCCCTGCCAAAGGAGGGTTCATTATAGAGCTTTTAACACTTGGCAGAAAAGGCTAAAGAATTACTTTGCAAATAAGTCCGGTTGCCTTTTTTTAAAAAGGGTCCTCTGGATCTCTTCTAATGGGATAGAGCCTGATACTTTTGACAGTATATGTGTAAATTCCACTTCATTTCTCTTTTGCAAGGCTTAGAGATCTGAAGATAGAAAGGGAGAGGCTGAGCATACAGATTTTGTCAATGAAAGTCTGGGAAGCTTGTTATTTTGCCCCAAAAGTCCTAATGTATATTTTTATTTTATTTTTTTTAACTTACCGTAACAAAAGGCATATAATCTTCTATTTTTTTAAGTGTTGGAATTTTAATACATTTTAAAAATGTGGCTCACTTCATTAAACAACCACCACCAACAACAAAAATGTACAGCTATTTGATCATTTTCCCCCCCATGCATTTCAGAATATAGATCTGACTCACTGATGTAACAAGGGAAGTTAAAAATTTACACTAGTTGTTACCAGTGAGGTATCTGAGCATTATACATCAAGAAACTCAGATGCGCATACATTGAATTGTCTATCACCATACACAGGGCTTTAGCTCTGTGCTACTTTTAAAAATTAATTATGATCACAAGTGGAAATACTGTAATGATTTGCACCTGGCTTATCAGTGACTGGCAAGAAGCTGAAGTACTTAGAATACCGTTTGGATTTCCATAAGGACAACACATTTCTGCCTAATGTAAATCATTTCCTAAATGCCATTTTAAATAGATTTTAAGGACTTCCTCTCCACAGATCCAACAGTAAACAAGGACAATGATCATTAGTCAAAAGAGAGTAAAGAAAGAAAACAGAGAGTGTCTAATTCTTGGACAGGTTCCATGCGAGAGGAAATCCACCAAAGGTAGTGGAATCACGCCAGTGTTAAAAGGTGTAATAATTGAGTGGATAAATCAGGCCTACAATGTTTTTATAACATTCTTCCATTTTTTGTTTTAATTTTGACTCAGTTATCAACTTGTAAAAGTATAAGGGTACCATTCCTCTGGGCTTAGAGGCCTGCCGCTGCCTGCCACCACCTGCACCTGAGAAACAGCTGGAACTTAATTAGTGATCTTTATTAAAAAGGGCAACAGGAAGTAGAAAAGGGGCCTGCAACACCCCACCAAAAGCTGAGGAGCTATGGAGCCTGCTCCCGATGGACTGCTACTGGAGCTATTGCAGAGAGGAATTGCTGCAGAAACTGAATGAATAGGAGGGAGACTGTGTGAAGTCCTTTATTACTGAGGCTTTGTGTTAAGAACCAGGACATTTTGGTTACTGAAGTTACTGGCAGGAGGGACAGACTTGGGAAAGGGGCTTCTGGACCTGCACAGACTTTGAGGGAAAAGTGTGCAAGGTTTTGATTTATTGCTCGATTGTTAAAAAGGGTCAAAATAAAACAATTATCTGTGCTGGAAACTGCTTCTCTGGATTCCTTGAGAAAGCTCAAACAGAATAACCCAGGGAGTGAGCTGGCTCATTAACAGCAAAACCTGCTCCTGGAGGAGGAGGGTGCTATAAGATAGTAGTGTAAAAGGAGCGGGGCCTCTTTGTTTGTTTTTTGTTTGTTTGTTTGTTTTTTACGTTCTCTTATACCTGGATTTCAGGGAGGTTGAGATGCTTATACCCTGTTTTACTCTTTATTTTCCAATATTCTAATTTTTTTATTCAGCATAGCCAGTCTTAAAAACAAACACTTCCGAGTGTCTATTTATTAATATTAGCACTGAGGAATCTACACAACCTGCTCCAAAGGAATGGTCTGACGTTGCACAGAACCAGCAGAAAGATGGCTGTGACAAGGGGCGGAGGTGCTAGGCAGGGTTCCTGACTGAGGGCAATCAGAAACTATGGGCATAGAATACCCTTGGGGGCGGGGGAGAAGCAGCTAGTAAGGTGGCTTTATGCCATCTTTGAGTCCTCCGGATTCTGGACTTCTGTGGCCCTAAAATGGGCACCAGCCTAAGTTGGAGCAACCAAGAACCAAGTTAGAGCAAGAGAAGAGGTTCTAACCTAAGGCAGTCTTTTCAGGGCTGCTTGTGGGCTGTGCAGCAGTCCAATATCCCAGTAATATCTGGTTTCTGGACACATCTCCTCCCACCTTTTCTTGTTTCCCTGGCACTCTCCTTATACTGTCATTTGCATTGGGGAGCAGCAGAAGGCACTGATGACATTGCTCCTGCACTGGGAAAATTCTTCCCTAGCCCTTTGTTTTTCTAACAGCCTCTATATGCCACCACCACAGCAGCATACAGGGAAAGAGAGTTGGGGGGTTGGAATGGGGGGGTAAGAATCAGCCTCTAAATGCTTACACTAAGAAACCATGTAAATATACCGTAGTTCACTGACAGACAGAGAAGTAACCTCTCTGTTTAGGAAAGAACTGACTAAGCTATTAGTCTGAGTAAAATTGCTGTCCTTGATTAGAAGGGAATAATTTTAGTTGTAGTTCATAGAGGAGGACCTTTTGGCTTCTCTGTTTTAAATTAAAACTTTTAAACTCAAACTCCTGAAACTACATGAGAGAGAAAATCCCTCTGTGAAAGACACCTGCTGTTGAAACTTAATGGCTAACTCTCCCATTTGACATGGACTTTAAAAATTAAAATAAAATCTCTCTTATATCTCATTGGTGTCCTACAATATAACTTTGTTGGGCTTTGTGCGGGACTTTGACTTTCAGGATTATATGCCTTAGTATTTTGTTATGTTGATCTGTACTGCTTTATGTTAGGGAACAGTAAAACCTAATGCAATACAATAAAGATGGCATTACATATACTGATAAGTTGCAGCAAACAGCAAAGCAAACATTTGAGGATGTTGTTTGGCCAGGCAATGGGCCCCTGACTTTTCAGCCTGAGGGTGAGTGATTCACTTGAAAATAAATTCTCTTGAATACACTAGTAAGGGAAAACACAGTTGGAAAAACTGGACCTTTCTACTTTAGATTTCCCCCCTCACTGTTCCCGCGTACCTGACTGCTCCGCTGCTATTTTTTTCACTTGTGGATGTTGCAGCAGGAGTGGCAGCTCGGGCTAGCCACGCAAGTTCAAGCCTGCCTCACCCACTGCATCCAAGCCCATGCTTCAACAGCCACCCCACTATTTGTAGCGTGCTCGCTCAAGCAGAGCTAGTGTGGGTGTCTACCCAAGCTGGGAGGCTTGCCAGTGTAGACCCAGAGGGTCCCCTTGCAGTGGAATGAATTTGGTCGCACATTACAAGGACAGGATTTGGCTAGACGTGCAAACTTCCAGTGCACTGAGTGGTGCAGGGTATAGCTCCACAAAAGGCAGGAGAGAATCAGGCTCCAGAGTAGAGTTGAGACCAAAGGACCTGCCAGTGCATAGGTCCTTCAATTGCTTGCTCTCAGCAGGGGCACGTAAGAAACACACCGAGCCACTTCAGCCAATAGACTGATGCAGTCCTCACAGAATGGCTCTGCAACGGCCATACAGCTATGGAAGAGGGTAATCCCTCCTTCCACCCCTCCCTTGCCTGTTGCCTAACCTAGTTCAGCTACTGTTCAGACTAAACCAAAAGGCATGTAGCAAGTCACTGGCAGAACTATGTAGGGAACTGATTTACATCTTCTTGCATTAGCCAAAGAAAATGAATGAGAAAGTCCATTAAAAGAATAAAAGAAAATGGTGCATTTAAAAAACAAGAAAACAAATTTTCTGTATTTTCAATGGAAGATCCCAGCAAGCGTCAAACTAGATTTTGTTTATTTAGTATTCAGGGCCATGGGGATTTGAGAACATGGATTGTATCTTCCTGGTGAGAGAATTACTATGAAATGATGGACATCCATGTGAATTCAGTTTTGTGTTACCCATAGATAATCTCTACTGAGGGCACATTATGAATGGTTCAGACAGCCTGATAAATAGCAAAAAAAGTTATAACAACAGGAGTCATATTAACTCCCTCCAACTATAAGACAGTGATACTTCAGAAAGTGGTGAATCAGAGGTTACAAGTGACTTGGGAAGGTCAAACTGTCAGTCAAAACACAGACTCCAGCAACCAAGCAGAAGATCTGGAGTATGCAACAGCACAGCCAAAAGTCACTAGCACTCAGTTTGATACATGATCAGATGCTTGACTTATATAAGAAGCACAAATTTTACAGAGGTCATAAAATTATTTAGTTTGGTCAAGCTTGTGAGAAATTAAGGAAGGACTTAGCTAAAACAGATCATTAGGAAACATTATGGTAGCTGGATTTTAATTTGCAAAATGCAGCATGCTACAAGGAGCAATTTTAATTATATATACACATTAATGAGCTCTAAATTACCTGCAGCATTCATGAAAATTATCTAGGTGTCACTGTGCATGGCCCTATGAACATTTTTGCTCAATGTCTAGTGGGTCTTTAAAAAAAAAAGATATTGGATTGTGTTAAAGGGGTAAAAAATAACACTGACGTATTATAATCCGAGTTATAGAGTTTAAAGAAAGAAAGGCCCACCAGATTATCTAGTCTGGCCTCCTATATATAATAGGCCACCACCACCATCCAGCATCTGCACACTAAACCTAACCAAGTATTACAGTTCATGAGAGACCAGACTATTACATGCCACAAGCAGAGAATCAGAGGGACAGAGCTGTACCAGTGCCTAAGGCCCCCACAATAGCAGGGAAATGACTAAATGAGAGAGCTAGATAATCCTGGCAAGTGCCCTACACCCACATGCTGCAGAGAGAGAGGAACAGCACCCTCCTCCAAGGTCACTGCCAATCTGATCTGGGGAAAAATTCCTTCCTGACTCCACATATGGTGATCAGTTAGACCCTGCATGTGAGCAAGAACCAGCCAGCCAAGGACCTGAGAGAGAGAATGTTCTTTGCTACCTCAGAGTCTGCCCTGCATTGTCCAATGTCCTATCTCCAGCCAGGGCCATCCTTCCTGCTTCACAGGAAGGAGATAAAACCCTCTCCCAGAATACAGTGGAAGGGAGAGTCCCTTCCTGACCCCTGCAGGTGGCCAGCTGAAACCTTGAAGTTTGGGCATTTAGGAGCATAGATGCAAATTGGAAGTTAAGACCCTGGGCTGTTGAGCCATGTCCCCTATTATCACAAGCAACCCCATCATACCATCACACTCATAAATTTATCCAGTTCTCTCAAAACTAATTAAGCTGTTCCCTCCCACCCCCCACCCACCCCCAACTCCTAGCTGTACCAGATCCTCACTTCTCTGATGACTAGAAAAACTTTCTTCAAATTTCCAGTCTGGATTTGTTTATATCCTTTTGTTCTTGTGCCAACATAGTCCATTAGCTTAACTAGCTCTTTACCCTACCTGGTGTTTACCTCCCTAATATCTTGATAAAGAGCAATCATACCCCATCAGCCTAAGCAAGCTGAGCTCTTCCAGTATCCTCTCATAATATAGGCCCTTACAGTGGGGTGGATGAGCCCCGCACTAGTGTACAGCTCTGGGCTCAGAAGACCCTGCCCAGCCATACTTGAGGAGCACGCTCACATTTGAGCTGGGGGCTCAAAAGGGAGCAGCTTAGCTCAGTCTGGGTTGGCAGAGCAATTGAGCTCTGCAAACTCCTGCAGAGAAGCCGCTCGGGCTCTATGCAGCTGAGACCAGGCCCACTGCCAAGTTGCCACAGGTCCTTCACTCCATGGGGGCTGTGAATGACTGGCCACGGCTGAGAGAGGAAAACCCTCCTGAGCACGATCAGAGAGAACTGAGTCCAAAAAACTGACTAGTGGCATTGATGGAGGAGCCGAAAATGGGGTAGGAAGTGGCCCAAGGGACAAGCGTATGGGCACGTGCTCCTAAGCCAAATATTTGAGCTATTATTCACAAGGTCCTGGGCTGAAACCCAATGGTGCAGGAAGGACCTAGGTCCCCTTATCCCCAGCCACTGACTCTCACCACTGGGTACTATGGCCATTGACTCTCGCCACTGGGTAGAGCTGCCAAGTTCAGACTTCAGCACCCCGACAGTCCTCCAGTTCCCTGATCATCCTAGTAGTTCTTCCCTGCACCTGTTTATTTACATTCCTCTTTCTTGCACATGGGTGACCAGCACTGTACACAGTATTCCAAATGTGGTCCTACCAGTGCCTTGCACATTGGTATTAATACTTCTCTATCTTTACTAGAAATGCCCCACCTAATACATCCTAGGTTCCCATTTGCCTTTTTTCACAACCAGCTCACATTGGTGGTGCACAGTCTTCCTGTGATTGACCCACACACCATGTGTCTCTCCTCCTCTGTCTCTTCCAACTGATGAGCACCAAGCTTGTAGCAGAAATTCTTATTGTTAGTAAGTGCACGACCTTGCACTTTGTGCTATTGAATTTCATCCCATTTCTGTCACTCCAATCTTCAAGGTCATCCAGATCTTCCTGTATACTATTCCAATCCTCTTCTGTATTGACTGTCTCCCATCTTTGTATCATCAGCAAATTTAATTAGCACACTTAGTTTTTGTGCCAAGGTCATTAATAAAAATATTAAATAAGATTGGTCCCAAGACCGATCCTTGAGGAACTCCGTTAGTAACCTCCTTCCATTCTGATAATTCACCTTTCAGCACAACAATTTGCCTTCTCCCCCTTAGCCGTTCCTTATTTACTGTACAATGCTTGTACTGGTACCCATCTTCCATAATTTAACTAATAATTTCCCATGTGGTACCATGTCAAATGCTTTACTGAAGTCCAAGTATATTAGATCTACTGCACTTCCTTATCTAAAAAAATCAGTTATTTTCTCAAAGAAGGAAATCAGATTAGTCTGGCACGATCTACCTTTGGTAAACCCATATTGCATTAAAATCCCCTTTACCACTTTCCTCTATGAACTTAATTATTCTTTCCTTCACCATTTGTTCTAAAGCCTTGCATACTACTGAGACAAAACGAATGGGTCTGTAGTTACCCAGATCACTTTCCCCCCTCTCTTAAATATAGGTATAACATTAACTATTCTCCAGTTATATGGTACAACCCCTGAATTCCTTGCTACTGGACTAGCAGTCTCACATGCCAATTCTTTCAGTATTCTAGGATGAAAATTATCTGGTCCCTCTGATTTGAGCACATTAAGCTCTTTAAATTATTCTTTCACATTAGATGTGGTAGCTTCCATTTCTAGGTTTCAGAGTAGCAGCTGTGTTAGTCTGTATCCATAAAAAGAAAAGGAGTACTTGTGGCACCTTAGAGACTAACAAATTTTTTAGAGCATAAGATTTCGTGAGCTACAGCTCACTTCATTGGATGCATCCGATGAAGTGAGCTGTAGCTCACAAAATCTTATGCTCTATTAAATTTGTTAGTCTCTAAGGTGCCACAAGTACTCCTTTTCTTCCATTTCTAGACACTCATTTCCATCAGCCAGACTGCCTTCATGCACATGTTCCATATTTTCATCCCTATTGAAAACTGAGGCAAAGTGTTCATTTAATTTTTGGACCATACCTAGATTATCTTTAATCTCCTTCCCATCCACATTGTATAGTGGCCCAACCTCATCCTTCCTCATTCTTTTTTTTTTATATAACTAAAATACCTCCTTATTTTAATTTCCTTGACAAGAGCTAATTCAACTTGACTCTTAGGAATTCTCACTTTATTCCTCTATTATCTGACCTCCATGATGTAGCTTTTTTTGTTAATCAGCCCCTTTATCCATTCCCTGTAGGTTTTCTACTTACTCCTAATAACTTTTTTGAGGTGGTTATTCACCCAGCTGTGCCTGTAGCCTTTCCCTACAAATTGTTTCCCCTTGCTTGGGATGCAAATTTCAGTCAAGTTTATCAGCTGAGAAGAATCTTTTCTGTGAGTGCCTCCCAGTGGTTGATTATCCCAAAACCTTCCTCATAGTACCAATCTTTGAGCCATCTTATGATCTTCATAATCTTGTCACACCTTCACACACACACTCCTTCTCTAGGGACTGTAAGTATTCCACTGAAATAACATTATATGAACTGATTGTGCAGCCTCATGCTGAATAATTATGTTCTGGTCACCCCACCTCAGAAAGCATGTGTCAGGGAAAAAAAGGGGAGGGGGTCCAGAGAAGGACGACAAAAAATATTAGAGGCACAGAAGGATTTCCAGATGAGAAGTGGAAAAAGATTAGCATTTAGAGAGGAGACAAATCAAAGGTGACATGGAAGAGGTCAATAAAATAAAGTAGGGAAAGTATAGCAAGAGGTTCTATTTCCCTTTTCTAGAACAAGGGGAGTCCCAATGAAATTAAAAGAAAACAAAGATATATCTTTTAAAAGGAAATAATTTTTATACTATGCAAAATTAACTTGTGGAACGCTTTGCCACATGAAACTGAACCCAAGGGTGTAATCCATATTTATATTAGATAGGATACAAATGTACAAGGGCTATAAACCCTTATGCTCAGGCGGACAACCATAACTACTAACTTCCTGAGGTTAGGAAGAACCTTCCCATATTGCAAATACATTCTATAATTGTCCAATGCGGGGTTTCCTGCACCTTTCCTTGAAGCCTCTGGCCTTCAGCCCCTTCCTTCCTATTTCTGGACTACATTGTCCATTGATATGATTCAGAGTGATAATTCCTATGATTGCAACAATAATGCTTAACAAATAACAATATGCCACTTCACATAATTTGGTGCCTATTACAATTTTACTTATTAAGATGATTAAACCACTCAATTTATAGTACAACAATTCTGCAAGTGAATATAAGATCACAGTGAGTGAGTGAGTATTAAACCAGTGAGTATTAAAGTCACCTACTGTTGGGGCACTTGAAGGAAAAGGTGACTTACTAAGCTTTTCACAAAGGCAGCAAAAGAAGTTCATAAGGCCGAAATGGATATGTGGTCAGGCAAACTCATATATTTACCCAACTGCTGGAGTTAAACTTAATGCTGATAGATAGGCTCAGTGGATGAACCATGTAAATGTGGATTAATGGTTTTAAAACAAGGAACCTAGAGATTCAGGAAGGTAGTCAAAATATGTAATTTAACCATGAAGAATATTTATTTGTAATGATGTGATCTGTGGGAAGGAGAGAGACAATGCTCGTCTGAGAGTTCATGTTCAGTGGGAGGCAGTGGCATGTCATGTGCATGTTCATGAACGTGACAATATGCCATGCACATATTTCACGGAAAAGACTCCCAGTGTACGACACTCCAGGGCACTAAATAATGGACAACTTCCAACAGTCTGCTCTCTCCAAGAACACACACTTTATGATTGAGAAACTTGCTTTTCACTTGCTGCACCCCATATGTTACACAGCTCTCTGAAGGATTGCATTTCTGGTTACTCTTCAAATATCCAACCAACACAAAACACTAGTTCCTCTTGTTCTCATTTAGGGTCTGATCCAAATCCCATTGAAGGACTCACATTGATTTAATGGGTGTGTGTGTGTTGAACTGGATCCTTATTTGCGTGAAATTCACCCTTCTGCAGACAGACAGCTCAAGGCATGCGGTACTTAAACCCTCAGAATAAAAGTAGGGATTAACTAGTGCATAGGCTTTGTGACAGTCCCTCTGCACAGAGGTGAATTTCCCTTATTGACTAGAGCTAGGGGGAAATTTGGCAATTCAGGAAGACATTCCAGGGGAGGAAGAATTGTCTGTTTGTGTGGTTGAAAGGCATAGGATTAGTAGGTGGAAGAATGGTGAAACTGGCCTGAGCTTTGACAGTGTAGTGAAAAATCAGATTCAGGTTTGCTGCACAGATTTCACTCCATTTTATTATTGACGTCCTGAGGGCCTAATCTTACCCCCGTGTTCCTGTGCGGAGATTTTGCTTCCCTCCCTGTCCCACCACTCCACAAATCTCAGTGAATGACTTACAGCCTTTGGGAATCCCATTGACTTCAACAGGATTGTGTGAGGTGTAAATCAGCACTGCCTTTGGCCCTGTTTCTTAAATAGCAGGGATTGGAGTGGCAACCATGTAGCTGCTAGATGTAGACAAATATTCACATTGTACTCTCTTATTAAGGAATAAATCCAGAAGCGATTTGTGTGCGCGGTTGGTATGTTTTAACAGAGCTTAAAAAAAAAAAAAATCTGACCAGTTTTTAAGACTTTTCCTCTCCCCATGGAATGGAGATGTTTTCATAGTTCTAAGCCGCTTTCAGACATTGTTATTCATGCTGCTGAAAGCTAAGGTTACACAGATGAACTGTCAAAACCAAAGCACTTCCACCGCACACAAGCTGGGAACAGTGAAAAGTTTTACAAGTTTTGTTTTGTTTTTTAAATGGAAAACATTAGTTTTCCTGTGGCTGTTGCCTTTATTTAATGGAAATTAAGTCACTGAATAGTTCTAACTACCAAAACTGATTATGTACAATTGATTTGTTTCACAAGCCCCATTAAATGGTTTTAATGGAGACATAAATGGCCATTTGAGGCATAATTCTGCCTGAATAAACTTCATAGCACAAATTTTTAAAACATAGTGGCTAATTCTTTGGCAACGTAAGAAAGTACTATTACTAATCTTGCATGCTACACAACTGCTAGATTTATCCATTGGCCAAGTAACCCATCTTTGTTTATTTCCCTCTGGGAAGTTCCTGAGCATGGTTAGCCAATAACTGTGTTTTTTATTAACCAGAGATGAACACTGAATCTCTCTCTCTCCAGTTTTACTGAGAGGATTTTACATCCCTGTAAAGTAGTAGCCCAGACAAATAAACTAGCTGTGCTCCATGGGTCAAACTCATACTGGCCCAAGACCCTCCACAACACCGACCCTAATGTAGGGGTTATGTGAGGGCACAGCTGTCTGGGCAGTTGCACAAGGGTGCATGTGCACAACAGAAATGTCTTCTGCAGGCCTGTTGCAGCAGGTCTATTTTGGGGCGAGCCAGGGTAGTCCAGTGACAGGGCAGAAGAGGGGCCATGGAACTGTGATTATGTACACCCATTGCCTTACGCAACCAACACAAGAGATCTGCAGATGCTACTCCATCCTGGAGAAATAAAAGCCCCATCCGGGGAGAAAGCTGGTCTGTGCAGTAGCCCCACACCCTCGTGCTGGATTGAGGTGGTGAATTCATATCAAGCCTCAGGCTCTCTGTACTCAGGCGCTATGCGGGTGGTGCATTTCACCCTCTGTACCCAGTTTTGTTCGAGAAAACTTTTTTTGTTCAAGATCTGTTTCTGAGAACAGAAGCCTTTCTGCAAACTTATCTAATTCCTACTTTTACTTTCCAAAACTTGTCCTTATTAGAACAAACAAACCTGTAGCTGATTACAGTAACAGCACAAAGCACTACAATAACCTATCCTATTCTGCAGTGTCTGGGGCTGTTACAGCAGTTTTCAAATAAGAGTTGTTTGAATAATGTTTATTGAGGTTTCAGGCAGCACTAGTGACTGACTGAGATTTGGTTCACTACTACCCTGTCCCAGATTCTCGCTAGACCTAGCTCTGCTTTGAATTCATAACCCTGCCATTTGAGTAATTTTGACATAGCACCAATGCCCTTGGGTCCTTTTGTTGTGTGTTTATGCTCACCCCAGCTCCTCCATATCATACCTTCCCCCACCCTCACAAAGCATTTTACTATTACTAATAAAAATAATGGTGCTTGTCCCTATACGTTGGGGATAAGTTACATTCCAGTCTGGAACATGGATATCCCAGAGCATAGCTGGATGTGCTGACTGCACAGCTGATCTGTCTACCACCAGGAGGGGCTATCATTGATTAAGTTTTATTCAATTGGACTGAGATTTTCAAAGGGGCCCATGGGAGTTAGGTGCTCAGTTCCCATTAAATGACAATATAAGTTGTGTACCTAACTTCCTTAAGCCCCTTTGAAAATACTAGCCCTGATGGCAAGAGTTTCCCGTATCTGGCCATCATTTCTGTTGCTGCACCTATCAGACATGATCAATAGAAGGATTTTCCATGGAACAACAGATAAGTACATTGCACTCCTTTTTCCATGCATTATGTGCATCGGCTTTCCCTGGACAGCCTCATGGGATGACTGGGTCTGCATGCTGTTGTTGGTTTCTCTTTGGTGAAGGAGTTTGAGGCGTGAGTGGTGTTCACGTCCATCCTCCCCGTGGAAGGAAAAGGCCTGGGTAGAGACCGTCGAATCGTGGAAGTCAACAAATGGCTATGCAGGTGGTGTTGGAGAGAAGGCTTTGGATTCTTTGACCATGGGATGGTGTTCCAAGAAGGAGTGCTAGGCAGAGATAGGCTCCACCTAACGAAGAGAGGGAAGAGCATCTTCACAAGCAGACTGCCTAATCTAGTGAGGAGGGCTTTAAACTAGGTTCACCGGGGGAAGGAGACCAAAGCCCTGAGGTAAGTGGGGACGTGGGATACCGGGAGGAAGCATGAGCAGGAGAGTGCGAAAGGGGAGGGCTCCTGCCTCATACTAAGAAAGCAGGACAAACAGCAAGTTATCTCAAGTGCCTATACACAAATGCAAGAAGCCTGGGAAACAAGCAGAGAGAACTGGAAGTCCTGGCACAGTCAAGGAATTGTAATGTGATTGGAATAACAGAGACTTGGTGGGATAACTCACATGACTGGAGTACTGTCATGGATGGATATAAACTGTTCAGGAAGGACAGGCAGGGCAGAAAAGGTGGGGGAGTTGCATTGTATGTAAGAGAGCAGTATGACTTCTCAGAGCTCTGGGATGAAACTTCAGAAAAACCTGAGTGTCTCTGGATTAAGTTTAGAAGTGTGAGCAACAAGGGTGATGTTGTGGTGGAGTCTGCTATAGACCACCGGACCAGGGGGATGAGGTGGACAAGGCTTTCTTCCGGCAACTAACGGAAGTTACTAGATCGCAGACCCTGGTTCTCATGTGAGACTTCAATCACCCTGATATCTGCTGGGAGAGCAATACAGCAGTGCACAGACAATCCAGGAAGTTTTTGGAAAGTGTATGGGACAATTTCCTGGTGCAAGTGCTGGAGGAACCAACTAGGGGCAGAGCTCTTCTTGACCTGCTACTCACAAACCGGGAAGAATTAGTAGGGGAAGAAAAAGTAGATGGGAACCTTGGAGGCAGTGACCATGAGATGGTCGAGTTCAGGATCCTGACACAAGGAAGAAAGGAGAGCAGCAGAATACGGACCCTGGACTTCAGAAAAGCAGACTTTGACTATCTCAGGGAACTGATGGGCAGGATCCCCTGGGAGAATAACATGAGGGGGAAAGGACTCCAGGAGAGCTGGCTGTATTTTAAAGAATCCTTGTTGAGGTTACAGGGACAAACCATCCCGATGTGTAGAAAGAATAGTAAATATGGCAGGCGACCAGCTTGGCTTCACAGTGAAATCCTTGCTGATCTTAAACACAAAAAAAAGCTTACAAGAAGTGGAAGATTGGACAAATGACCAGGGAAGAGTATAAAAATATTGCTCGGGCATGCAGGAGTGAAATCAGGAAGGCCAAATCACACCTGGAGTTGCAGCTAGCAAGAGATGTTAAGAGTAACAAGAAGGGTTTCTTCAGGTATGTTAGCAGCAAGAAGAAAGTCAAGGAAAGTGTGGGCCCCTTACTGAATGAGGGAGGCAACCTAGTGACAGAGGATGTGGAAAAAGCTAATGTACTCAATGCGTTTTTTGCCTCTGTCTTCATGAACAAGGTCAGCTCTCAGCCTGCTGCACTGGTCAGCACAGCATGGGGAGGAGGTGACCAGCCCTCTGTGAAGAAAGAAGTGGTTCGGGACTATTTAAAAAAGCTGGACGAGCACAAGTCAATGGGGCCGGATGCGCTGCGTCAGAGAGAGCTAAAGGAGTTGGCGGATATGATTGCAGAGCCATTGGCCATTATCTTTGAAAACTCATGGTGATCGGGGAAGGTCCTGGATGACTGGAAAAAGGCTAATGTAGTGCCCATCTTTAAAAAAGGGAAGAAGGAGGATCCTGGAAACTACAGGCCAGTCAGCCTCACCTCAGTCCCTGGAAAAATCATGGAGCAGGTCCTCAAGGAATCAATTCTGCAGCACTTAGAGGAGAGGAAAGTGATCAGGAACAGCCAGCATGGATTCACCAAGGGCAAGTCATGCCTGACTAATCTAATTGCCTTCTATGACGAGATAACTGGCTCTGTGGATGAGGGGAAAGCAGTGGATGTGTTGTTCCTTGACTTTAGCAAAGCTTTTGACACAGTCTCCCACAGTATTCTTGCCAGCAAGTTAAAGAAGTATGGGCTGGATGAATGGACTATAAGGTGGATAGAAAGCTGGCTAGATTGTCAGGCTCAACAGATAGTGATCAATGGCTCCATGTCTAGTTGGCAGCCGGTATCAAGTGGAGTGCCCCAAGGGTCGGTCCTGGGGCCGGTTTTGTTCAATATCTTCATTAATGATCTGCAGGATAGTGTGGATTGCACCCTCAGCAAGTTTGCAGATGACACTAAACTGGGAGGAGAGGTAGATACGCTGGAGGGTAGGGATAGGATACAGAGGGCCCTAGACAAATTAGAGGATTGGGCCAAAAGAAATCTGATGAGGTTCAACAAGGACAAGTGCAGAGTCCTGCACTTAGGACGGAAGAGTCCCATGCACCGCTACAGACTAGGGACCGAATGGCTAGGCAGCAGTTCTGCAGAAAAGGACCTAGGGGTTACAGTGGACGAGAAGCTGGATATGAGTCAACAGTGTGTCGTTGTTACCAAGAAGGCCAATGGCATTTTGGGATGTATAAGTAGGGGCATTGCCAGCAGATCGAGGGACATGATCGTTCCCCTCTATTCGATATTGATGAGGCCTCATCTGGAGTAGTGTATCCAGTTTTGGGCCCCACACTACAAGAAGTATGTGGAAAAATTGGAAAACATCCAGCGGAGGGCAACAAAAATGATTAGGGGACTGGAACACATGACTTATGAGCAGAGGCTGAGGGAACTGGGATTGTTTAGTCTGCAGAAGAGAAGAATGAGGGGGGATTTCATAGCTGCTTTCAACTACCTGAAAGGGGGTTCCAAAGAGGATGGATCTAGACTGTTCTCAGTGGTAGCAGATGACAGAACGAGGAGTAATGGTCTCAAGTTGCAGTGGGGGAGGTTTAGGTTGGATATTAGGGAAAACTTTTTCACTAGGAGGGTGGTGAAACACTGAAATGCATTACCTAGGGAGGTGGTGGAATCTCCTTCCTTAGAAGTTTTTAAGGTCAGGCTTGACAAAGCCCTGGCTGGGATGATTTAGTTGGTATTGGTCCTGCTTTGAGCAGGGGATTGGACTAGATGACCTCCTGAGGTCCCTTCCAACCCTGATATTCTATGATTCTTACCCTCTTCTCGAGGCCACTCTGTGCTTCAGGTCACACTCCAACTATTGCTGCTCCTTTTTCCTTCTGCTGATTCTGCTTATTCTAGAGAGCTACTGCTGACTTTAAATAGCTACTACCATTCACCCATACAGCTCTGCACACTCTTGCTGTTCCCCATTTATCTCCTTTCCTGTGCTCTGTGGTTTCCCAGCTTTCCATCTTATTCGCCAACTGGGGGGAGGGAAATTGTGACTTATTTTAACACCTAATTCTTGTATTGCATTTTTCATCAGTACTCCCCTAATCACTTCCCATAATACATTAATAACCCCCACAACACCCCTGGGAGGTAGGGATGTGCTATTCTCCCCCATTTTGCAGATGGGAACTAAGGCACGGAAAGGCTGGATGACTTGCCTAGGGTCACATTGGAAATCTGTAGCTGAGTTTGGGATTAAACCTGGGTCTCCCACTGCCCTAACCACTGGACCATCCTTCTTTTCTGAACCTTCCTTCTGTGTGTTTTTGGCTCACCTTGGATTAGGGAGAAAACCCAATCCAGTTTTTTTTTTTTGGTGGGGCTGGGGTAAAATGACTGATTATCATTCCCAAAGTTGCTTACACAGCCACTGTTTACCCTGATGTTAAGATGTCCTCAGATCAGAATACAATAGGTTGGATTTCTCCACTTCTCCTGGGTGTTTCGTTCATATTTACATGTTTCAAAGAGGTTTTTTTAGGTCATGTGGCTTTACACGCTGCCTCACCTCAAGGACACCAGATATGTAGTAAATCTTCCAAACAGAGAGGTAAGTAATACTTTCTGTACGGACACTCCCTACACTTACTGGATTTCCTCTGAGATATGTTTAATAAAACTGTTGATGGATATGGCCCAAATAATTGGACTGAAATTTACCACCTTTCTCTCAACAAAAGTTTCCATACCTAATTAAGGTTTTTTTATACTTCTTTTTGGACAGTCTAAAACACTGCAGTGGTTCAGTGCTTACTTTGATCTATAACAAACAATTCAAAGTGAGAATTATGGAATGCTAAGAATGTCAGGCACTCTGTTTTTATTATGACACTTTAGAGATGTCCAGTACTTTCCTCCTCCAAGTCCCCAATGGCTAAATTAGGCTTCGTACAAGTATTTAAGGGTTGCCATACTTCTGAAGACAACAGTGTGCATCAGGTTTCACATAATAACTTGCAAGAGGCCTTGTGACTGCCCACTGTGTGCCTGATTCACCACTGTTAATCTCATTGTACACCAGTTGTTAACTCTCTCTATTCACGATTGTGGGGAACAAAAATCTTCCAAACAGGAGGTTTATGAAGTGCTATCTTTCTGAGTCTGTGGACAGCACTAGTGTCCGCCCCTTTACTCATACTTTTTGCCAAGCTTTCGCAGAAGGAAATGAGTAGAAACAGGGTAAGTTTCTAATTCAGCAAACAGGTGTTTACATCATTTGACCAGCAAGGGGAAAATTACATTTTAAAACCTGCATTAAATAGAAAATTGATTGACAGTGTTAAAATTATACAATATGCAGTGCACAAACAATAGCTTGCAACTTTGTATTCTTTTAAAATGCAGGGGCTATGGCCTAGTGGAGAATTGAGGGAGCATGACAGAACAAATGATTTTCACCCTGGGTAGAACTTTTAATCCTTGTGTCAATAGGGACTTACCAGGGTTCTACACAGTACTTGCAGTGCTGGAATTTTCCCCCAGTTCCTTGTGGTGCATTAATGTCTCTCAGATACTGCCAGACCAGTGTATTGAGGCAATATCAGGGGACAGAATTTGTCCCTGGTTTGTTAAGGAGAAACATCTCTTTCAATAGTGAGAGCAATGGATATAGAGAAAGTCACCAGCCAAGTCAATTTATTTTTGAATAAACATCCCCTTCTTCAAGTTTGCTCTGCTGTGATAGACTGTTACATCTCTTGGATACACTGTTTTCATGAGGTCCATGAAGCAGAGTAGCCGTTGGTGTTATGAAGTTGTGAGTTTGTAGACAAATGCACTGGCATTCTTTTCAATCCTAAGAAGGAAGCCCGCTTTAGGAGCCCTGCCAGGTAGCTGTATTTTTCTGCCCTGGTTGTTTAGGATATTTGGCTAGCAGATTATTATATATATTTATATTGCAACAGCATCTTTACAACAGGAGAACACACAGTGGTAGAGAGTTGGTTCAACAAAAGATTAGCGTTCTGCCGTTGCTACATAACTTGACTAAATTCAAGAGATGAAACTGAAAATGTTCACAATTTCAAATACTACTTAGTTTCAGCAGGGAACAATCATCCACTGTAAAGAACACCATGCAAGAATAGATAGGCTTGGAGTGTGTTCTGTACACTTGAGAAGTTCTGGAGGACAGTTGATACTTCATTGGTCTTGAAGCTAAACATTTTCAAGGCATCTTGCCTAGATGTACTTTTGTATGGTTGTGAGTCATGGATTTTAACCAGAGCACTCTGAGAGATTAAACAGCTTTGCAACCAGCTGCTATAGGCTGATACTTGGCATAAAGAAAGAGGATAAAGTTACAGTCTTAGAAGTTTATAGGAAAGCCAATAAATGCCCTCTAACAACAATGATGCAATGACGGCAACTGAGATGCTTAGAACATGCCTTTAAGAAAGGATCCAGAGGGGGCTATAAACAAATATGCCTTGTATACTGCTATTCATACAAAATGCTGGAGGGGGATACCCTGCTTATTTTACTGGCATTACACTGCATCTGTCATCAAGTTGGAATGTCCACCATTTGTGCAACAGATCAAAGGAACTGCTTCCAACAGAGAACATGGAGAATTGCTGCCTTCTCCAAATAACCTGCAGTTTAGTATATCACTAATGTGAATACTAAATATATGATATAACAATGGCTGGGCGGGAAGAGGATCAGCATGAAGGATTAATATAAAGGGGATTAATGTAGCCCATGATATATTGCAAAAAGACACAGTTACAAGAAATCTATTAATAAAGGTAACATTTTTAAAAATCCCCCTGGCCCACAAAAGTGAGCCACATGTTCCCCACCGCTATTAAATGGCACATTGTAGAGGAAAATGTCCAAGGTACCTGACGGTTGGCAGGACAACCCCGTACATAATTACTGTACCTGAAATTTTGCACAAGTAGGCAGCAGATGTTTAGTCTCAACCTTTCTCTGTGTGTTTTTACAGGGTCATATATCTTCCTCCCCCCAGCAGTTACTGGTTTTCAGAATCCAAACCTGGAAGAATAGGGAGACTTATCATATATAGCAAAAAGAGCAAAATGTTGATTTTTGCTGAACTCCTTTGTCCTCATAACTGGTCGCTCAGTTAAGAAAATAAGAACTTTTCTAATTATGTTCAGGATCTTTTATCTCTGGATCAAGGGAGGTTTCCAGTCAAAGACGACATGTGTTTGCACTCGGTGCCTGAAGGATAAAAGGATTTTTGTGAAATATTGGCTCTATTTATAGTCTTTGTAATATAAGAGCTAGAGGAATCCTACATTATGCCCATCATCCCAGTATCAGAGTATTGTATTGTTTTAAACACTATCTTTGACTCAGTTGAAATATTAGAACTAAAGGCAACATACACCTAGTATTGCCAAACACAAACATTCAAAAACTGAGTTGGGACCAAAAAAAGGCATAAGTGACTGACTGGCTTAAAAAATGTGACAATTTAAAAAACAAATCTGGGGTTCTTTCTGTTTTCCTGCTGGTTTGAGTATTTGCGGATCTTGTTTTTAAATTTTCTCCAAAATCATGACAGCTGGATGCTCCCATAATCACCTGACTCCAGGATGTGCGGCTTTAAGAAAGACACCAAATAGTATGAGGCTTGCAGTAAAATTTCTTTTTTCACACATTTTCTTTTTAGAGACAGGAAATTTAATAAGTGGTGCATGCTTGTCTACTTCTCCACAGAATTCATAATTTAAGTTTCCTTGAGGACAAGTATGTTATCTCTTGAATTACTGATTTCCTGTTCATTTTGGAGTTCAGGTACAATACTATCTTTTTTCCTCTCTTCTTTCTGCTTAGCATTGCATCCTATACAAGCCCCTTCCTACTATCACTGATCATTCAGAAAAATATTTTCTAAACAATTAACTTTAAATTCCAAACATGATTGATTTAGGGTATGAAATAAATGTAAATAATCTATTCAATAGCACTGGGGTGAAGGGGAGAGAAAGTCTGATATCAGGGTGTAATCCTCACGACTTCAATAGTATGGAAGAGAATTCCCCGTGTCTCTAGCTGTATGCTTGAATTTTAATATGCCTCACATCAAACCTAGGGCATTAACTCCCATTGACTTCAACGGGCTTTGGATCAGGGTCCAAGTGGGTGCATAATGTTCAATGTTCTGTGGATATAAGATCCATTAAAATATAATGGAAGGAGAGGACTCTTCAGCATCAATCTCCAGTATGAGTAAGGATGCTTAAATGAATTGCTGTGCTGTGGCAAACTGAAATCTCAGCTGCAAAGCAGTCTCTGCAGAAGGCATTGAAGTTCAGACAAGTTAACTGAAGAAGTCTCAGTTGCGTTTGGTACTTATACAGGGATTTTTCACGTACAGTAGCTCACAGAGAAGGAATGAATGGCAGCCTTTACCTGAGTAAGTTACAGACAATCAATATGCATCTGTAGTAAATGGGCTACTTTTAATGCCTCAGTTTTTGGGTGCCCAACTTGAGACAAATAAAAGGGGCCTGGTTTTCAGGGAGCATCTGACTCCATTCTCTGACAATCAGGCTCCTTTAAAATGTTTCAAGTTGGGCACCTGTAACTTTACAGCTTATCCATTCCTAACTTAGAGGTTTGGAAAACCAAAATATGACCCACCACCCAGTACAACAATAGCATAGGATGGTGAATAAGTACAAGTGGGGCATCTGCATGGCAGACTCTTAAGATTGTTCTCTTGCACGCTAATATACATGAAGCAAAAATAGTTCTCCAGACTGCTCTTGATGGTCCCACCATGGAGAAGTACCAGACCCAGGACTGACCCCTGCAGGACTCCACTAGAGACACTCCCAGTTTGTCAGGCAATCATTGATAACTACTCTTTAAATACAGTCTTTCAATCAGTTGTGCACTCACCTTATAATTTCATTTAAATCACTTTTCCCTAATTGGCTTCTGAGAATATCATGTGGGACTGTGTCAAAAGCCTTACTAAAATCCAGATATCACATCAACTGCTTCCCCCATCCACTAGGCCAGTCACCCTGTCAAAGAAGGAAATTGGGTTGGTTTGGCACAATTTGATCTTGACAAATCCATACGGCCTATTACTTATAATCCTTTTCTCCTTAAAGTGATTGTTTAAGGAATTTGTTCCAGTAGTTTATCAGGTATCAAAGTTAGGCTGGTCTATAATTACCTGGATCTTCTTTATTCCCCTTTTTAAAGATAGGTGCTATGTTTGCCCTTCTCCAGACCTGTCCTCCATGTGTTCTCAATGATAACTGGCAACGGTTCTGAGATTTCTTCAGCTAGTTCCCTAAATACCCTAGCATTAATTTCATCAGGCCCTGCTGACTTGAATACATCTAACTTATCTAAATGTTTCCCACCTGTTCTTTTTCTATCCTGGCTTGCATTCCTTCCCCCTTATTGTTAATGTTAATTGTGTTGAGTATCTGGTCACCAATAACCTTTTTAGCAAAGACTGAAGTAAACTAGGCATTAAACATTTCACCTTTTGTGACACCATCCAGTATTAGCTCTTCTTCCTTGCTAAGTAGGGGACCCACAGTTTCCTTTGTCTCTCTTTTGCTCCTAATGTATTTAAAGAACATCTCATTGCCTCTTATGACCCTTTCTAGGTGTAACTAATTTTGTGCCTTAGCCGTTCTGATCCTGTCCCTACATGTTCGCACAAGTCTTTTGTACTCCTTAGCAATTTGTCTGTGTTTCCGCTTTTTGTGGATTCCTTTCTGATTTTCAGTCATTAAAGAGCTCCTGATGGTGCCATATTGGCCTCTTATGAGGGAAAGCTAGGAAGAATAATATCTGGATAATATTAGAGACAGAACTGCAAACTGGCTCCTTGAGAAAATGCTAGTGGCCCTGAACTCCTTTATCCCTTAGATTTTCTCCCCATGGGACCTTACCTAGGAGTTCTGAGTCTGTTATTCAACATTATTATTAATAATTATTTACTGTTGTGGCTGCTACTGCTGCACAAACTTCTAGTTGCAGGTAGAGTTCTAGAATCACAAAGAAACAATTTCCATTTTCCCTTTTTTTTTTTAAAACTACCTTGTCCTCCGAGTGACTGTAAGGTGTAATACCCCTTAAAAAATAAACAAAAAATTGCCAAAAACTGGTCCAGATTTTGCCATCCATTTAAACCAGTGGAACTATTCAGAGTGAGATATGAGACAACATGAGTAAAGGTGTCAGAATCTAACCTAATTAATTTGGTCATTTGTGCTTATATGAACAGGAGGTGATACATAGCAGTTCTACACAGAAGAGGGAAGGGAGTGGATAGTGCAGAGAATTGGGTATGGGCAACAGAGCCTGTAACCCACAGGTCACTTTGAAACTGGCTCAGGTCATTAATGACTGAAAGATGTTGCCATCTGACAGCTGTCTAAAGGGCTATGTGAAATTAATTGTTTTTCCACCGCAAGTTGTAGTGGACAGGTGTCCACATCACAAAAATTACCACCACCATTGGCACTGACAGCCTTGCTGGTGGTCTCATTACTGCAGAGAAGTGTAGACTAGAATGGTCATGGAGACTGCAACACCCTCTATGTCTTAGTGATAGACTGGTGTGAGAAAGCGCCCATTGCTATCAGGCTGCTTATCCCCATTTTGTGGTTAAAAGAGAAATGTATTTGCCTCTCCCATCAATTTAACACCTAACCTCACTAACAAATAACTTTTCAATAGAAGATTGAGGCAACAGTGTTCACCAAAGTTGAAAACCAGCAAACATTGATATCAGAGAGAGAAGAAACAGCAGGATGCTGAAGAGAGAATGTATTAGGGAATTGGGCAGAGGACAAGTTTTTGATCTTTTGGAAAGTGACCATTTGAAATGATGCTGTACTTGCTGAGAAGATGAGACAGTTTAACACATGAATGTTAGCATGAATGACAGGTTTCAGAGGGGTAGCCATGTTAGTCTGTATCAGTAAAAACAATGAGGAGTTGTTTTCATGTGCTGTATATTTATACCTGCTTACTGTATTTTCCACTCAATGCATCTGATGAAGTGGGTTATATCTCATGAAAGCTTATGCCCAAATAAATTTGTTAGTCTCTAAGGTGCCACAAGGACTCCTTGTTGTTAGCTTGAATGATTGTTTGGCCAAAGATTTATACCCGAAGTGCATTGTTTGTCTGTATATATAGTTCCACTCAGGCAGCAGAAACCATATTGCATGACTGGAAGGTGCTCATATGCCACCTTAGTAAACAGAATAGGAAGGACAGTTTTAGGATTAAGGCACTGGGTTGGCTTCAGAAAATCAATGCTATGCTGAAGACTTCCTGTGTGACATTGGACAAATCACTTAGGGCTATATCCTGAAACTGGATCTGTGTGGGTTCTCCCCTTCACAGGGAGGCTGCAGCAGGAAACGGAGCTAGTGGGTGACAGATCGGGAAGTTACAGTCTCCCCTTGGGCTCAGATTCACAAAGGTATTTTGGTGCCTAACTCAGACTGACTTTAATGGGAGTTAGGGGCCTAAGAATCTTTGTGAATTTGGGCCTTGGTGCCTGGCCTCACCTTAGTCCAGCTCCTTAATCAGCCAACCATCCTTTTCTCTCCTGCCACACTAGTGTACTGACAAAGTGGCCGCACATTTCATTTCAAAACTGCATGTACAATAAAGTGAATTTTAAATTCCAGCACCAAGTATCCATGCCCAGAACCCTTGCACATTCATCGGACCAAAGAACAGAATCAGTTCTAGGCGATTGACGTGACCAGTTACAGTGAAGCACACACTTTTATTTGAATATTTGTGACTAATCCATAGACTGAATAATTCAGACCCATATTAATTGAATAAATGCAAATAGGGTGAAATTCACCCCTGTCCAAAGCCCAGAGAACTAGTATAAGGTCTGTGCAACATTTAAGTACAGGATCAGGATCTATATTTGTTAAAATATGGGGGAGGAGGCAGGGGGAGAGATTCTGAAGGTAATGTCAACCACACCTCCCAGTTGAGAGATAGATTTGCAATTATTAAACAGGTAACCAACTCAACACTAAATGAAATAAGTTGGGGAGGGTTTGTCATCATCAGAAGCT
Organism: Caretta caretta; assembly: GCF_965140235.1. Classification (NCBI taxonomy): domain Eukaryota; kingdom Metazoa; phylum Chordata; order Testudines; family Cheloniidae; genus Caretta; species Caretta caretta. The sequence continues at coordinate 27,904,838 of NC_134211.1, forward strand.
CGCATTTACTCATGTACATTTTTTACTGCCTCTTTAGTTTTCATTCACACAAATAGGTATGGAAGCACAACAATAATTTGCTTTCTTTTATAGTGAGTTAATTTTGTTTTGCTTTTGAAAACTGTTTGCATCATGGTGATCTGTTTCCTCTGGGCTCTTTCTCTGTCACATGTCATCTTCTTATGTATTTAGAATATAGGCCCAAATTCTGGGTGGAACGTTGCACCTGCTCACAGCGTCACTGAAATCTTTTTTTAAAAAAGACTTCTCCATCATTTGAAAATAGCAATCAGTGATATCAGAGAAAGGAGAAACATTGTGATTAAAGTCAGTGAGTCTCTGTGCAGGGACAACTGTCTGCCCATCCCTTGTCAATTGCAGGACTGGAGCCCTTAATATGTGATAAAAAGAAGTTCAAGATCTAAAATACCACTTCTGGTGCTATGTATCAGAACTAGATGAACTTCTTGTCACTGAAAAGAAGGCTTGGGAATCTTATATAAAACAGTCTTCTTGTGAAATTTATGATGGTGTCTGCTTCTAGATGGACCAGAATCAGGAGCACAGAAATGAGAAATACGTCAGGGGAGAGAGAAAATCAGACCTTTCTGAGCATCCAAAGCACTGGTTCAAATGTTAAGCAGTGTCAGTGTCAATGTTATTGCCTCCAGAATAGATCATCCATTTCCAGCTAAGATCTTATAAGGGCAAAGCAGAAGAAAATACAATGGACATCAGTGACTGCTAAGGATTCTTAGCACAGCTTCAGTCTTTTCAACAGGATTTACTACTGCATGGTTTTCTGCACAGAAGGGGGTTAATTTGAAGAAGGAAAGCATGATGTCTTTAACTATTCAGTAGTGGCTACTCTAGTTACACTCTGAATACTGCAGCTATTTGCTAGTATGGATGCCTCTCAGATATCTGGGTGGCATAGGACCTCTTAACCTGTCAAAGGTCACTAAACCCATAGATTTATGAGACTGAAGTAGTAAAAGCTTGTTACAGGGGGAAGATAACATGTGCACAACTGGTATGTCTATTTTTTTTACTCAATCAGTCCCAAGCCCCAGGTTCTTAATATTGTAAATGTTGTCATGTTCAAGATTTATTTTACATGTGGAACTAATCTGATAGATGAGAAATGTCCATAGTTCATACTATTCTAAATCCAGTTTAGAAAACTGTTGTAAAGCAACATATGTAAAAACGCTGCTTAATATCGACAGTATAGTATAGGGACATAGACGCTGCCAGAGGCCATTGGTCCATTTAGACTAGTATCCTGTTTTGATAGCAGCAGTACCAGTTACTTCACAGGAAGCTACAAGAAACCTTGTAATGGTCAGCTCTCTCTAAGTACTTATATGGCTTTCATCACTATAGTATCAGAGCTCCTCCCAAGTGTGTTTTTTTAAGTCTTCCTCCTTTCCTTCCCAGACCGTCAGAAATTGATTAGTTTTATAGGGTTTGTGTTTGAGTGGGTGCATGTGAAGAACTTACTGAGGGAAAGCTAAGGTGGAGTGGCATTTTGCAGTTAGTTTTCAGGGCTGCTCTTATGTCTTGCAGGAGTGAATCCTATAGTCCAGCTCCAGCTCCCGTAGGGGTTCTCTCCCACACTCGTGACCCTCTCCCTATTGGCCAATAGTTCCCTTGTTCTGATGCACTATGGGTTGGGGCAGTTCCTGGGTCTGCGGGTCACCTTGTTACTCTCCTACCTTCACTGAGGGAGACTTGCTCGTGCTTAACTGGCTGTCAGCTCCCTGACAGCACCAGTTGTTAGCCTCCCCAAAACTCTCCTCAGGGCAATGCCAGCCCTTACTTTGCCTTGTGGGTTAACATTGTGCACCCCAGTCCCTGAGCCCCTTTGAAGTTTTCCACTGTAGTGTTCAGCCCCTTATCCACTGAACACTGTCAGAAATACCATGTTGTCTGCTGTCCCCAAAGGAACAGCGTTCACACCAGCTGGAATAATTCAACTCAGGATCAGCTCCTTGGATACTACCACAGCATTGAGATTGATAATAAATGTATTTATTCTGTGTGTGTGAGAGAGAGAGAGAGAGAGAAAGAGAGAGAGGTGGAGAAACAGATTCAGGAGAAAGTGAGTAAAGGTAATGGAAACAAAAGGGTTACATACAAAATAGAAATCATAACATGATTTCTAGAGACTAAACTTAACAGGCTAACCTTCTGTCTAAAGAAGTTTTTCACCCCAAATATCCTCTGTAGCATTTCAACCAAGCCTGGCTGATATCCCATTTTCATTAATGGGAAGGTGCTGTCGGTTTATTTAGGTGCAGGATACAGGGGTGTCTCCTTGCCTTCAACTTATATCCCCAATGATCCTTGGGGACAGTAAAACTCACCATCTCTTGTTTTTTCTGAGTACTAATTCTTCCCTATTTTTACATACTCTTGTTGACTTTGTATGCAAATAGAGCTCTGTAGTGTTGGCTCACACTGCTTAGTTTACTTGCTGATTGAGAGATAGGTGAATAAACATCTTTTGTCTGGCAGAAAGCCTGTGTCAACTCTGCCTTGATACAGACTTTAGGAATGTATTTTTAGCATGCATACATAATTCCTTAAGTAGTATCCACACATACATTTCACAAGTATATAAATGATTTAAAACCTCAGATGATCTTCTTTGGTGAACCAGAATATACGTACCAACATCAGGATATTCTTGTAACCCCCTTGGCCAATTGGCATTGAGGTCTTCATGGATCACATGGTTATAATAGGATATCATGGTGATGGAGGAAGAAGTGATCTCTTTGGTAACTAGGGCCAATCCTAGCTCCTGAAAGTTTTGTGATAAGGACCCTGAAGTGACCATTACAGGTCCTCCTGATACAAGAACAATGAGATTCTGATTGCTAGTGTATTATGAGAATGAGCACTCCTACTTACCCTGTCAACCTTTGGTATACCAGCCATTATTTTATATACTTCCTGTGAGTTTACTCTAAACTTAAACATTCTGAACTCCTCAAACTCTCTTCACATGGAAGTGTCTTTATTATTTATATTACGATACCACTTAATTACCTCATTGAGATCAGGGCCTCATTTTATTAGGTGCTGTTCCAACCCCTAGTAAGAGACAATCCCTGCCCTGAAGAGCTTGCAATCTCAATGGACATGATAAAGAAAGGAAGCATCACAATCCTTGCTTTTACACATGTTGAGCATCTGAGGCATGGGCACATTAAGTGTCTTGCCCAAGGTCACACAGGAAGCCTGTGGCAGAGCCAGGAATTGAACCCATATTTCCTGAGGTCTTATCCAGTGCCTTACCAAACAAGACCATACATCCTCTTATAACTTGTTGGGCATTTCTGAACTACTTCTGGGTGTTACTTCTGGTATCTCTTTTCTGAGCTAAGGTAGCCATGACTGAAAACAATTCTACAGGTGAGCATGAACGTATAGAATGTCATCCTTACATTTTGTTTGCGCGTTGGGCAAATATTTTCATTAAGCCTCCGTAATGAGTCAAGGCTTTTTTTCCTTGGTGGTTATAGCTAATGCAGAATGTTGTACAAGTAGTTTGGATTATTCCTTCAAATGTGCATTGCCTTGCAGTTTTAGCGCTGATTTCCATTTGCCAGTGTGCTGCCCAGTCACTGTAGTTATGTCATATGCCTCATAACAGTAGGGATCTATTATCGACCACCTGACCAGGACAGCGATAGTGACGATGAAATGCTAAGGGAGATTAGAGAGGCTATCAAAGTAAAGAACTCAATAATAGTGGGGGATTTCAATTATCCCCTTATTGACTGGGTACATGTCACCTCAGGACGAAATGCAGAGACAAAATTTCTCGATACTTTCAATGGCTGCTTCTTGGAGCAGCTGGTGCAGGAACCCACGAGGCGAGAGGCAACTCTCGATCTGGTCCTGAGTGGAGCGCAGGATCTGGTGCAAGAGGTAACTATAGCAGGACCGCTTGGAAATAGTGACCATAATATAACAACATTCCTGTGGCGGGAAGAACACCTCAACAGCCCAACACTGTGGCATTTAATTTCAGAAAGGGGAACTATGCAAAAATGAGGAGGTTAGTTAAACCGAAATTGAAAGGGACAGTGACTAGAGTGAAATCCCTGCAAGCTGCATGGGCACTTTTCAAAGACACCATAATAGAGGCTCAACTTAAATGTATACCCCAAATGAAAAAAAACAGTAAAAGAACTAAAAAAGAGCCACCGTGGCTTAACAACCATGTAAAAGAAGCAGTGAGAGATAAAAAGGCATCTTTTAAAAAGTGGAAGTCAAATCCTAGTGAGGTAAATAGAAAGGAGCATAAACACTGCCAAATTAAATGTAAAAATGTAATAAGAAAAGCCAAAAAGGAGTTTGAAGAACAGCTAGCCAAAAACTCAAAAGGTAATAACAAAATGTTTTTTAAGTACGTCAGGAGCAGTAAGCCTGCTAAACAACCAGTGGGGCCCCTGGACGATCGAGATATAAAAGGAGCACTTAAAGACGATAAAGTCATCGCAGAGAAACTAAATGAATTCTTTGCTTCAGTCTTCACAGCTGAGGATGTTAGGGAGATTCCCAAACCTGAGCCGTCTTTTGTAGGTGACAAATCTGAGGAATTTTCACAGATTGAAGTGTCACTAGAGGAGGGTTTGGAATTAATTGAGAAACTTAACAGTAACAAGTGACTGGGACCAGATGGCATTCACCCAAGAGTTCTCAAAGAACTCAAATGAGAAATTGTGGAACTATTGACTATAGTTTGTAACCTGTCCTTTAAATCAGCTACTGTACCCAATGACTGGAAGATAAGCTAATGTAACACCAATATTTAATAAGGGCTCTAGAGGTGATTCTGGCAATTACAGACCGGTAAGTCTAACATCAGTACCAGGCAAATTAGTTGAAACAATAGTAAAGAATAAAATTGTCAGACACACAGAAGAACATAAATTGTTATGCAAAAGTCCACATGGTTTCTGTAAAGGGAGATCATGTCTTACTAATCTATTAGAGTTCTTTGAGGGGGTCAACAAACATGTGGACAAGGGGGATCCAGTGGGCATAGTGTATTCAGATTTCCAGAAAGCCTTTAACAAGATCCCTCACCAAAGGCTCTTACATAAATTGTCATGGGATAAGAGGGAAGATCCTTTCATGGACTGAGAACTGGTTAAAAGACAGGGAACAAAGAGTAGGAATAAAGGGTAAATTTTCAGAATGGAGAGGGGTAACTAGTGGTGTTCCCCAAAGGTCAGTCCTAGGACCACTCCTATTCAACTTATTCATAAATGATCTGGAGAAAGGGGTAAACAATGAAGTGGCAAAATTTGCAGATGATACTAAACTGCTCAAGACAGTTAAGACCAAAGCAGACTGTGAAGAACTTCAAAAAGATCTCACAAAACTAAGTGATTGGGCAACAAAATGGCAAATGAAATTTAATGTGAATAAATGTAAAGTAATGCACATTGGAAAAAAATAACCCCAACTATACATACAATATGATGGGGGCTAATTTAGGAGAAAGATTTTGGAGTCATCGTGGATAGTTCTCTGAAGACATCCACACAGTGTGCAGTGGCAGTCAAAAAAGCAAACAGGATGTTAGGAATCATTAAAAAAGGGATAGAGAATAAGATGGAGACTATCTTATTGCCCTTATATAAATCCATGGTACGCCCAGATCTTGAATACTGTGTACAGATGTAGTCCCCTCATCTCAAAAAAGATATACTAGCATTAGAAAAGGTTCAGAAAAGGGCAACTAAAATGATTAGGGGTTTGGAACAGATCCCATATGAGGAGAGATTAAAGAGGCTAGGACTTTTCCACTTGGAAAAGAGGAGACTAAGGGGGGATATGATAGAGATATATAAAATCATGAGTGGTGTGGAGAAAGTGAATAAGGAAAAGTTATTTACTTGTTCCCATAATATAAAAACTAGGGGCCACCAAATGAAATGAATGGGTAGCAGGTTTAAAACAAATAAATGGAATTTCTTCTTCACTCAGCACACAGTCAACCTGTGGAATTCCTTGCCTGAGGAGGTTGTGAAGGCCAGGACTATAACAGGGTTTAAAAGAGAACTGGATAAATTCATGGAGGTTAAGTCCATTAATGGCTATTAGCCAGGATGGGTAAGGAATGGTGTCCCTAGCCTCTGTTTGTCAGAAGATGGATGGCAGGAGAGAGATCACCTGATCATTACCTGTTAGGTTCACTCCCTCTGGGGCACCTGGCATTGGCCACTGTCCGTAGACAGGCTACTGGGCTGGATGGATCTTTGGTCTGACCCAGTATGGCATTTCTTATGTTCTCAGTCTTCTCTAGTCTTGAAAAACCAAAATAATTGTTTTCCACTTCTCTGATTCCCTTTTCCAGATAATTAATTGCAGTACAGGACCTTGGGACACCCCCCTGTTCACCTTTGTCCCAGCCTTGAGATTGCTCCCAGGAGAAACAGTTGCCCACAGCCACATACATGGGCAGGAAAAGGGCTGTGTAGGAGCCACTACCCTGCTCCTTCACCAGCTGGGGATTCTCTCCCACAGAGGGAGTCCTCAGGCAAATACATCCATTGGCTTTGCAGCTGCTTTTACACCCAGTAGACCAGCACAAAGTGCCTGCAGTGTGGGTTTAGTATTCACTAAGAAAATCTCAAAATATCCTTTAGGCTATTTTAAATAATGAGCTAAGAGAACTTGAAGAACTTGCAGAAAGCAGATCTATCTTCTTGGAATTCTCCCAAGTTTTAGAACCTAAAAATTTAATTCAAATGACCTATTCCTTAGAAATATGCCAGATCCTCCTCTGATAAACTCATGATACAGAGCCTGTTTATAAACTCTGAGCTGAACTTAGACAGCTTTATGATTTGTTTGTTTTTCTTCAAAACATGTAGCTATAACTATAGCAATAGGTTCACCCAAGGTTTTCCTCAAGGGAAATCAAGTTTCACATTTGTATGAATGGGTGTGCATTCACCTGTTATCTGTGACCTGAAGAAAGCAGCAGGCCACTGGGTTCATGGAATCACTGGTATGTAGAGCAGATGGTCAAAACAGTGGATTTCATGGACCAGATTTTTCTCTTACACTGTTAACTCCAGAACAACTCCCTTGAAATAAATGAGGTTATTCTGGATTTACAAAAGTGTAACGAAGATCAGAGTTCGTCCCCATGTCTACAACACAGTACCTCAATGAACAATGAGAAGATTTGGTGCACAGCTAAAGGCCAAGCCTGGGACAACAGAAGCCACATCTCACAGTAAAAGATAAATATGGACACTTACTATAAGTGATGGAATTCAGCTGCCTCTTTAAATTAGATTTACCACCCATTGTGAAAGCTACTGTGCCTTGTCGAACATCTGGGGTTCAGCATGTCAAGCTGTCCTGCACAGGGCCGGTCTCAGGGGGTGGAAATCAGGGCAATTGCCTTGGGCCCCATGCCACAGGGGCCCCCACAAAGCTAAATTACATGCTTCAGTCCAGGGGCGGTGGCATGAGGCTTTGGCTTCAGCCCCAGGGCAGCGGGGCTCAGGGAGGGAGTGCCACCTGACTCACCTCAGCAGGCTGGCCAGCCTGGGGTTAGTCTCAACACCTCTGTGCCCAGCTCCGGCTCTGCCCCCAGCGACCACTGCATGTGCCTTCCTTGGTGGCTTAGTTTCTGCCCTAGGCCCCAGAGAGTCTAAAGCCAGCCCTGATCCTGCAGTGTCTCAATAATGTGGCTACCAACCTCAGGGCAGGCTGTTAAGAAACGGGGTACAAATCTCCAATGGGCAGTAAGTTCTATACTTAGATTTTATCAACCATTTTGTGACACTGCTTCCCATATTTTTCATAATAATATTATGATTGTGTCATAACCATAATGTATTTTATGCAAGATAGGTCATATGAGGTATCACTGGACAGGTTACGATTTACTGGATATGATTATCCTATTTGTATGCATGTATCATTTTCGTATCTGAAGTTAGGAATATTGACTATACCTCTGTACTACAAAAGCGTTTGCACCTGGGGAATGCCCGCCAGACAGAACACAATCAGTCTGGCTGGCTAGCTGGCAACAAGTCAATAGACCATTAGGGAGAACAATAGGTCTTTGAAGATGTTAATCTACCACCTTCCTGGGATGCTACAAACAGCCTTTGACTCATGGCTGCTTTGACACTGCAGGGTCATGTGATCATGTCACCTGGTAGTAGACTCCATGACAGAATACCAGAATTTTTCCACTAAGGAGTGGGGGAAACCACACTGGAAAACAAAGGATTCCCGCCATATGTAAAACCTATTTAAGGCAGGGGAGGGACAAAATCGTTCTTCATTGAATCTCCACCCAGGATGGCTGCTGGAAACATCTAGGAAACAAAGACTGAGTGGGGGAGAAGAGCTGAGCCCAGCTGTGAAAGAAATACCTGGAGTTTAAAGCTGCAAGCAAGAGCAGCTGGCCTTCAAGAACCTCTGCAAGCTGCCTAAAGCAACATTTAGGGTGAAAAATTATAACTTGTAACCAGTTTCTTTAGCGTGTTAAGCTTAGCTTGTGTGTGTGTTTCATTTGCTAGGTAATCTGCCTTGATCTGTTTGCTAACCTTTATAATCACTTAAAATCTCTCTTACGTAGTGTTTTCTCTAAAACCAGTTTGCGTAATTCATAATGGGCAGGAGGGGAGGCGAAGCTGTGCATATCTTCCTCCACATTGAGGGAGGGAGTGGATTTCATGAGCTTACGCTGTACGGTTCTCTGTGAGGCACAAGGCAATACAATTTTGGGTTTACACTCCAGAGGGGGTGTGCATTTGAGTGCTGGGCAATTCCTTAGCTGAAGCCTTCCCATGCAGTGCTGATTTCAGTGTCCATGTCTTTCTGCAGCTGGGTGTGTCCCTACCTCTGTGTGTGTGTGTGTGTGTGTGTGTCTGCTGGAGGAGGCTTGTGAGCCTGGCTCTGCAGGACAGTGTAAGGGAGCCCAGGCTGGTGGAACGGGCAGTACACCAGTACATCAGGTGGCACCCCGGGTGGTGGTGGTGGTGGTGGGGGGTAACCCATCACACGTTTATTAAGTGTAAACTCCTCGGGCACCAGAACAGCCTTAACATGGAGTCAGACAGTCCCCTGGGGCACTCCGATTTCTCTTGACACCCAGGTAAGTTTACCTTTGTGATTGATGGGTCCTTCCACCAAAGATCACAGCAATATTCTGGTTACTCCGATTCCCAAAATACCAGTCATTTACCCCTCTCCTCCCCACCAAGATCAATTGCACCTTAGATCTCACACCAAAGACAACACTTCTCGCCAATACTATAATAAACTATCTAAAGATTTATTATATAGGAAAAGGAAACAAGAATTATTTATAAGGTTAAAGCATATATACACACAAGTTCCAATCTTAAATTCCAAAATGTAATAGAAGCTTCTAAAATAGGGAAGCTCCATGTGTCCTTTAAGGCTAACACAGACTAAACACTGGGGATCTTTTGCTTATGCGTAGTAATTCCTGCCCCTCAGGAGATGTCTACGCTGCAATTCAACACCTGTGGCTGGCCCATGCCCGCTGACTCAGGCTCACGGGGCTCAGGCTGCTGGGCTGTTTCATTGCTGCGTAGACTTCCGGGCTGGCTGGAGCCCAGGCTGAAAGTCTACACTGAAAAAGGACTGTCAACCATTTACAGAAATTCATCAAAACAACAGCTAAAGTAGCTGTGTTACATCCAAGAAAACTTTGGTATTGGAATTCCAAAAATCTTGCAGTCATACTGACCATTTCTTCACTGATGACTAATCTGCATACAGGAGAGTCTGGTAACACAATATTTTAAGTTTCTGAATGCACACAAGATGCTCAGCACACAAGTGACAGAGTATGTTAGTCACATACCGATAAATCTAGTGGGGTATCATTTGTTTGTCATGTTCTCAAAAGCTAGTTTCTAAAGCTCATTGACACTGCTGGGAAGTATTTCTGCACATCACCCTAAATTCCACTCTGTGCTGCAGTTCAGCCACAATTTGTTCTCGTGATAGTCTGTCCAGATGTGCTACTTGGGAGTTCTCACTGCCTTTTCTGGTCACAAACCTTCACTTCCGCTCTGAACCGACAGCCTCTTCCTAGGGCTGTCAGCATCCTTTAATACTATTATATAGTCTTCTCTAATAGGCATAGACTCGAGGAACTAGATTTGAAAAAAGTTACAAGCTACTGTATTTACATGTTTAAGACTTGAGGATGCCCCAAAACAAACCTGGGAATTGAATACAGGTACCATGCACAGACACAGGGTGCACATGAGATTTTGAAATGAGGCACGAGTACATATGAACATATTTTCTGTACCATGCCAAAAAAAAATAATAATTGGAGAGAGTGGAACTATGCATATTGTCAATTGGAAATTTCAAATAATATTAATGAAAATATATATTTGCATAATGTATTTTATCCCAATAGCTTTACAAGCTATACAATATAGTCTGTAAAGCTATATATATAAAAATAGGGATCACTTCACTGCTGGGGTGAAACATAATGGATGTGGTACTCTTGCATACTGTTAAGCGGTTTGGATAAGTAGAGAAGAAACGGATGGAACGCACCCACTATAGGGCTGGCTGAACAATTTCCATTGAAACTGTTTCTCAGTAGAAAATTGGGCTTTCAATGAACCAAAGTATTTGCTTTCTGCAGAAAATATCCAGGTTGTCAAAAGCCTTTGGGATGAAAATTGAAAACTTTTGATAAAGCTCAGTTTTTCAATTAAAGAATCAGCATTTTCCATAAAAAAGTCCTCTTTTCCAACCAACTCTAAGGGTATGTCTACACCACAATAAAACACCTGTGGCTGGCCCATGTTAGCTGACTTGGGCTCATGAGGCTATAAAATGGCAGTATAGATGTTCGGCCTCCAGCTGGAGCCGAAGCCCTGGAAGCCTCCTCGCTTGTGGGATCCCAGAGCTTGACTCCAGCTGGAGCCAGAACATCTATTTGCAATATTATAACCCTGCAGCCCAGGCCCACTAATCCGAGTCAGCTGACCTGGACCTGCCACAGGTGTTTTATTGTAATGTAGACATAACCTAAAGCACTGATTAGTGGAATGTAATTACCCATGCTGGAATTTGGCTTTAATATACCCACTTGTAAGAGAAGTGTCACATTACCCTGAGTGATCAGGAACTAAATAATAGTCTGAGAGTCCCAACTTTTAAACTAATAGAATTGCTGTATACCAACATACTGAAGTCAACTATTAATTATATTTGCTGTAGCATGTAGAGTCCCAGTCATGGTGAGAAACCCAACATTTTAGGTGCTATGCAAAATCATAGTATGGGACAGTCCCTGACCTGGACACCTCTGGGATGAGTTATATTTCCGATATCATGATCACACCATCGAGCAACACACTAGTTTGTAACCAAGCTGTAGCTTCAGTTTTCAAACTTGGATGCTGGCATTAGAGGACCCATTTCCTCAGGAGCTTGACTATCCGTACACTTTTTGCAACTTTATCACAATTACCAGTTCCTGCACACGTATCTAAAGGGACTGCATGCACATCTCTTTTTTTTAATATGAGAAAAAAAAATCTCCCGCCACGTGTTGGCATTTTGACACAATAGTTGCTGTTAGGTCTTATATGAAACATCCTGCTTCTTTTCTCTGATCCCTTTCAAATTGCTGGGATTGTCATTGTTTCTTTGGAACATCATCGAGCAGCCATTGAGGAAGCTGATTGATTGATTACCATGCTCTTTTACCCATACTTCATCTGAAATAATCCATATCCCCTCCCTGCCACGGTGCACATTGCATACTGCAGTTATCACAGACTATCTTTACAACAAGCCACCGTGGCTGAGTTGCAGTACAGGTGTGATTTATAATGCACCTCTGCGCCTGGTGCTAGACAGTAAGTTCTTGCTTGAATTGAGAGCGGGTATTTCCCTCCCCCACGCCTACTGCTCCTGGAATGGTGTTTACTGTCATCAGGCAGCTGGCCCCCTGGCTCTGGCATTTGACTGCTCTGGGCGTGCTCTGACAGATTTCAGCCAGCTCTCTCCTGACTGGCAAAGTGTGTCGTCATGCACACCCTGCAGCTGTCTTTGGGATGAAGAAGCTACTTTTGGGGTGCCAGCCAGTCTGACTGCTTTGCAACAAGAGATTGTCAGGATCCCCATGGCTCTTTCAGAGACTGGAACTTTTTTCCAAGTTGCTGTAAAGCAAAGTTCTTGTTTCATACGGTCTCATCTTGTCTCTGTGCTGACTATGGCCCCATTGCTGTAAGCAGAGTTCCTAGTCAAACCTAGTCCAGTAAATGAAAGACATTAAATGCTTAATTCTATCACCCTTACTCACTGTGAGTAGTACCTTACTCCATTGAAATAGATGGGACTACTTGAGGAGCAAAGTACTTCTCAGTGAGAGTGAAGGAGGCAGAATCTGGACTTCAGTGTTTCTGCTTTCTAACAGAGAACAAAGCATCTGCACCAGATCATAGGCCTGATTCTGCACCCTGTTAGAATGAAGTCATTAGATTTTTTTTTTATACAGGTATAACTAATTCTAAAAACCAGACACCTAAGACTAATGGATAGGATTACATCACTAAAACCACCCGTGTAATTGGTAATCTCTTCACTATGGAGAGATTCTTTCACAATAGAAATTGATATGGACATTGAAATATCCCACCCTACAGGTTAGGATTGAGGCATGCTGATGGGATGAACTTGCTCCTCTGTTATCCTTTCTGTATCTAGTCTATATACACACACACCTAAAGAATCCAGTGTAGTCATAACCACTGCATTCACTCAATTTGTATCTTCTATTTTAAACAGAATATTAAAAAAAAATTGAAAATCCAGTGCCTTGTTTAGTAAAGATAGTATGTGTTGACACACAGGTGTTACCCAGAATGGCTAAGAGTTTCAGAAGAACCTAGGGTATGTCTACACTAGGATAAAAAAGTCTACATCACTGAATCTCAGAAACCAGATCAGCTGACTCAGGGTTGGGGCTATAATACTGCAGTGTAGACACTGGGGCTTGGACTGGAGAGCAGGTTCTGAGACCCTGCAAAGAGGGAGAGTCTCAAAGCCCTGGCTCCAGCCTGAGCGTCTACACTGCAATTTTATAGCCCCCACAGCCCGAGTACCGTGAACATGAGTCAGCTGACTTGAGCCATCTGTGGCTATGCCATGGTCTTTTATCACAATGTAGACATATTCTTAGGAGCCTAAAACCTATTGAAAGTCAGTGGGTCTTACTTAAGTGCTTTTGAATATTTACCTTCTTTGATTACGATTTGATAATAGCATATAAAAATACAGGGCCATTTCTTCAGGGGGTGTAAACTGTTGTAGCTTCAGTAACTTCAGTGGAGCTACTCCCAGATTGAAACCAGCTGAAGAGCTGGTGTGCAATTGTTTAAAAAATATGCAATTTTAACTTTAATGTATTGGAGTCAGCTGCACACAGTAGACTTTGTACTGTGCTGTATCTTTTAAAAAAATAATGATTTGCAAAAGCACCTTTCTCAAGTCCTTGGTGCTGATATACATATTTAAACTGCACCCAGTTAACCCAGAAGCACACAGATTAACTAAACTAGATTGACTTTAAACAGCCATCACTTACAAAGCAACAACAATGAACCAGCTGATAATGAATTCCCCTCAATTTTTCTCAGTGTTCTTCAAGCCATAAAGAAAACAAATATGCCTTGCCATGTATCTGGAAGGTCAACAAGTTTGGACTATTCTGGACCAAGAGAGCAGTCCTTCACAGACCATGCTCTGCCATCAACCCAACATTTAAATCCAGGGGACTAACAACTCAATTGCCTCATTGATTGCGACTGTACAGTATTGCGTAGTAGGAGAGTTGTGTCACCCAGGTAACCAGGGACCAACTCATTTAGGACATTATAAGTCAAAACAGCTTAAACTTCATAAACTAACCATGGTTGGTGTCATGTGCTATTGACCTAGCGTTCATTAAAGGAGGGATGATCTATTGGTTAAAGTACTGGGATTTGACTTTATTCCACAGACTTCCTGGGGCCAGCCACATAATCTGTCCGTGCCTCAGCTCCCCATCTGCACAATATCCCCTTTTCTTTCTCCCAACCTTTGTCTGCCTTGTCCATTTAGCTTGTAAGCTCTTTGAGGCAGGGCCTGCATCTTATGATGTTTGTAACCACCTACCACAAATGGGCCCCCAATCTCAGTTGTGCTACTGTAATATAAATAATAATAATAATAATCCTGGCATGAGAGGCTACTTAATGAACAAGCAGCTGCATTCAGCACTAACTGAAGTCTCTGAATTGTCTTGAGGTTTAGCCCCACAGGAAGGGTATTACATTAGTGTAATCTGAAGGTGACAGATCAACTATAGTAAAGCCCTCCTAAGGGGTGAAATATAATGATGTTGCTGACCCCTTCCCTTTTCCTTCTTCTTGACAGGTGCATAGGGGTGGTGGGGAACAGGGAAACAAGAATCACTCTGGACCACAGCTGCTACCTATGCATCAAGGAGCAGCTTAGTGACTAACATGATATCAAGATTGTGAACACTGAGTAACCAATGACAAGCACATTCCACTTAAGGCTGTATATTATGCCCATCATTTCTTCTTGTTGCTTGCTCCAACCTACCAATATTATCTCCCTCTTGTCAGTCAGTTAGCATTCATCCAAGGCACACTCTTAATCAGACACTAAGTTCTAAACTGCACCAGCTGGGTGGGTTGATGCACACAGTAAGGGTATGTCTACACTACGGAATAAGGTCGAATTTATAGAAGTCGGTTTTTTAGAAATCGGTTTTATATATTCGAGTGTGTGTGTCCCCACAGAAAATGCACTAAGTGCATTAAGTGCATTAACTCGGCGGAGTGCTTCCACAGTACCGAGGCTAGAGTCGACTTCCGGAGCATTGCACTGTGGATAGCTATCCCGCAGTTCCCGCAGTCTCTGCTGCCCATTGGAATTCTGGGTTGAGATCCAAATGCCTGATGGGGCTAAAACATTGTCGCGAGTGGTTCTGGGTACATATCGTCAGGCCCCCCTTCCCTCCGTCCCTCCATGAAAGCAAGGGCAGACAATCGTTTCATGCCTTTTTTTCTGAGTTACCTGTGCAGACGCCATACCACGGCAAGCATGGAGCCCGCTCAGGTAACTGTCACCGTATGTCTCCTGGCAGACGCGGTACAGCATTGCTACACAGTAGCAGCAACCCATTGCCTTCTGGCAGCAGACGGTGCAATACGACTAGTAGCCGTCCTCGTCATGTCCGAGGTGCTCCTGGCCATGTCGGCTGGGAGCGCCTGGGCAGACATGGGCGCAGGGACTAAATTTGGAGTGACTTGACCAGGTCATTCTCTTTAGTCCTGCAGTCAGTCCTATTGAACCGTCTTATGGTGAGTAGGCAGGCGATACAGATTGCTAGCAGTCGTACTGTATCATCTTCTGCCGGGCAGGCAAGAGATGAGGATGGCTAGCAGTCGTATTGTACCATCTTCTGCCGGGCAGGCAAGAGATGAGGATGGCTAGCAGTCATACTGTACCATCTTCTGCCGAGCAGCCATGAGATGTGGATGGCATGCAGTCCTTCTGCACCGTCTGCTGCCAGCCAAAGATGTAAAAGATAGATGGAGTGGATAAAAACAAGAAATAGACCAGATTTGTTTTGTACTCATTTGCTTCCCCCCCTCCCCTGTCTAGGGGACTCATTCCTCTAGGTCACACTGCAGTCACTCACAGAGAAGGTGCAGCGAGGTAAATGTAGCCACGTATCAATCAGAGGCCAGGCTAACCTCCTTGTTCCAATAAGAACAATAACTTAGGTGCACCATTTCTTATTGGAACCCTCCGTGAAGTCCTGCTTGAAATACTCCTTGATGTAAAGCCATCCCCTTTGTTGATTTTAGCTCCCTGAAGCCAACCCTGTAAGCCGTGTCCTCAGTCGCCCCTCCCTGCATCAGAGCAACAGCAAACAATCATACATCTGAGTTGAGAGTGCTGTCCAGAGCAGTCACAATGGAGCACTCTGATGGGGCTAAAACATTGTCGCTGGTGGTTCTGGGTACATATTGTCAGGCCTCCGTTCCCTCCCTCCCTCCGTGAAAGCAAGGGCAGACAATCGTTTCGTGCCTCTTTTCCTGAGTTACCTGTGCAGACGCCATACCACGGCAAGCATGGAGCCCACTCAGGTAACCGTCACCATATGTCTCCTGGGTGCTGGCAGACACGGTACGGCATTGCTACACAGTAGCAGCAACCAATTGCCTTGTGGCAGCAGACGGTACAGTACGACTGGTAGCCGTCCTCGTCATGTCCGAGGTGCTCCTGGCCACGTCGGCTGGGAGCGCCTGGGCAGACATGGGCGCAGGGACTAAATTTGGAGTGACTTGACCAGGGCATTCTCTTTAGTCCTGCAGTCAGTCCTATTGAACTGTCTTATGGTGAGCAGGCAGGCGATACGGATTGCTAGCAGTCCTATTGCATCATCTTCTGCCGGGCAGGCAAGAGATGAGGATGGCTAGCAGTCCTACTGCACCATTTTCTGCTGAGCAGCCATGAGATGTGGATGGCATGCAGTCCTTCTGCACCATCTGCTGCCAGCCAAAGATGTAAAAGTTAGATGGAGTGGATCAAAACAAGAAATAGACCAGATTTGTTTTGTACTCATTTGCCTCCTCCCCTGTCTAGGGGACTCATTCCTCTAGGTCACACTGCAGTCACTCACAGAGAAGGTGCAGCGAGGTAAATCTAGCCATGTATCAATCAGAGGCCAGGCTAACCTCCTTGTTCCGATAAGAACAATAACTTAGGTGCACCATTTCTTATTGGAACCCTCCGTGAAGTCCTGCCTGAAATACTCCTTGATGTAAAGCCACCCCCTTTGTTGATTTTAGCTCCCTGAAGCCAACCCTGTAAGCTGTGTCGTCAGTCGCCCCTCCCTCCGTCAGAGCAACGGCAGACAATCTTTTCGCGCCTTTTTTCTGTGCGGACGCCATACCAAGGCAAGCATGGAGGCCGCTCAGCTCACTTTGGCAATTAGGAGCACATTAAACACCACACGCATTATCCAGCAGTATATGCAGCACCAGAACCTGGCAGAGCGATACCGGGCGAGGAGGCGACGTCAGCGCGGTCACGTGAGTGATCAGGACATGGACACAGATTTCTCTGAAAGCATGGGCCCTGTCAGTGCATGCATCTTGGTGCTAATGGGGCAGGTTCATGCTGTGGAATGCCGATTCTGGGCTCAGGAAACAAGCACAGACTGGTGGAACCGCATAGTGTTTCAGGTCTGGGACGATTCCCAGTGGCTGCGAAACTTTCGCATGCGTAAGGGCACTTTCATGGAACTTTGTGACTTGCTTTCCCCTGCCCTGAGGCGCATGAATACCAAGATGAGAGCAGCCTTCACAGTTGAGAAGCGAGTGGCGATAGCCCTGTGGAAGCTTGCAACGCCAGACAGCTACCGGTCAGTTGGGAACCAATTTGGAGTGGGCAAATCTACTGTGGGGACTGCTGTGATGCAAGTAGCCCACGCAATCAAAGATCTGCTGATATCAAGGGTAGTGACCCTGGGAAATGTGCAGGTCATAGTGGATGGCTTTGCTGCAATGGGATTCCCTAACTGTGGTGGGGCCATAGACGGAACCCATATCCCTATCTTGGCACCGAAGCACCAAGCCGCCGAGTACATAAACCGCAAGGGGTACTTTTCAATAGTGCTGCAAGCTCTGGTGGATCACAAGGGACGTTTCACCAACATCAACGTGGGATGGCCGGGAAAGGTACATGACGCTCGCATCTTCAGGAACTCTGGTCTGTTTCAAAAGCTGCAGGAAGGGACTTTTTTTCCAGACCAGAAAATAATTGTTGGGGATGCTGAAATGCCTGTATGTATCCTTGGGGACCCAGCCTACCCCTTAATGCCATGGCTCATGAAGCCGTACACAGGCAGCCTGGACAGTAGTCAGGAGCTGTTCAACTACGGGCTGAGCAAGTGCAGAATGGTGGTAGAATGTGCATTTGGGTGTTTAAAGGCGCGCTGGCACAGTTTACTGACTCGCTTAGACCTCAGCGAAACCAATATTCCCACTGTTATTACTGCTTGCTGTGTGCTCCACAATATCTGTGAGAGTAAGGGGGAGACGTTTATGGCAGGGTGGGAGCTTGAGGCAAATCGCCTGGCTGCTGGTTACGCGCAGCCAGACACCAGGGCGGTTAGAAGAGCACAGGAGTGTGTGGTACGCATCAGAGAAGCTTTGAAAACCAGTTTCATGACTGGCCAGGCTACGGTGTGAAAGTTCTGTTTGTTTCTCCTTGATGAAACCCCCCGCCCCTTGGTTCACTCTACTTCCCTGTAAGCTAACCACCCTCCCCTTCTCCCTTCGATCACCGCTTGCAGAGGCAATAAAGTCATTGTTGCTTCACATTCATGCATTCTTTATTCATTCATCACGCAAATAGGGGGATGACTACCAAGGTAGCCCAGCAGGGGTGGTGGAGGAGGGAAGGAAAATGCCACACAGCACTTTAAAAGTTTACAACTTTAAAATTTATTGAATGCCAGCCTTCTTTTTTTTGGGCAATCCTCTGTGGCGGAGTGGCTGGTTGGCCGGTGGCCCCCCCACCATGTTCTTGGGCGTCTGGGTGTGGAGGCTATGGAACTTGGGGAGGAGGGCGGTTGGTTACACAGGGGCTGTAGTGGCAGTCTGTGCTCCAGCTGCCTTTGCTGCAGCTCAACCATACACTGGAGCATACTGGTTTGGTCCTCCAGCAGCCTCAGCATTGAATCCTGCCTCCTGTCATCACGCTGCCGCCACATTTGAGCTTCAGCCCTGTCTTCAGCCCGCCACTTACTCTCTTCAGCCCGCCACCTCTCCTCCTGGTCATTTTGTGCTTTCCTACACTCTGACATTATTTGCCTCCACGCATTTGTCTGTGCTCTGTCAGTGTGGGAGGACAGCATGAGCCCAGAGAACATTTCATCTCGAGTGCATTTTTTTTTCTTTCTAGGCTTCACTAGCCTCTGGGAAGGAGAAGATCCTGTGATCATTGAAACACATGCAGTTGGTGGAGAAAAAAAAGGGACAGCGGTATTTAAAAAGACATTTTATAAAACAGTGGCTACACTCTTTCAGGGTAAACCTTGCTGTTAACATTACATACATAGCACATGTGCTTTCGTTACAAGGTCGCATTTTGCCTCCCCCCACCGCGTGGCTACCCCCTCAACCTTCCCCCCTCCCTGTGGCTAACAGCGGGGAACATTTCTGTTTAGCCACAGGCAAACAGCCCAGCAGGAATGGGCTCCTCTGAGTGTCCCCTGAAGAAAAGCACTCTATTTCAACCAGGTGACCATGAATTATATCTCACTCTCCTGAGGATAACACAGAGAGATAAAGAACGGATGTTGTTTGAATGCCAGCAAACATACACTGCAATGCTCTGTTGTACAATGATTCCCGAGTACGTGTCACTGGCCTGGAGAGGTAAAGTGTCCTACCATGAAGGATGCAATAAGGCTGCCCTCCCCAGAAACCTTTTGCAAAGGCTTTGGGAGTACATCCAGGAGAGCCGCGAATGCCAGGGCAAAGTAATCCTTTCACATGCTTGCTTTTAAACCATGTGTAGTATTTTAAAAGGTACACTCACCGGAGGTCCCTTCTCCCCCTGCTGGGTCCAGGAGGCAGCCTTGGGTGGGTTCGGGGGGTACTGACTCCAGGTCCAGGGTGAGAAACAGTTCCTGGCTGTTGGGAAAACCGGTTTCTCCGCTTGCTTGCTGTGAGCTATCTACAACCTCATCATCATCATCATCTTCTTCGTCCCCAAAACCTGCTTCTGTATTGCCTCCATCTCCATTGAAGGAGTCAAACAACACAGCTGGGGTAGTGGTGGCTGAACCCCCTAAAATGGCACGCAGCTCATCATAGAAGCAGCATGTTTGGGGCTCTGACCCGGAACGGCCGTTTGCCTCTCTGGTTTTCTGGTAGGCTTGCCTCAGCTCCTTCAGTTTCACGCGGCACTGCTTTGGGTCCCTGTTATGGCCTCTGTCCTTCATGCCCTGGGAGATTTTGACAAAGGTTTTGGCATTTCGAAAACTGGAACGGAGTTCTGATAGCATGGATTCCTCTCCCCATACAGCGATCAGATCCCGTACCTCCTGTTCGGTCCATGCTGGAGCTCTTTTGCGATTCTGGGACTCCATCATGGTCACCTCTGCTGATGAGCTCTGCATGGTCACCTGCAGCTTGCCACACTGGCCAAACAGGAAATGAGATTCAAAAGTTCGCGGTTCTTTTCCTGTCTACCTGGCCAGTGCATCTGAGTTGAGAGTGCTGTCCAGAGCGTTCACAATGGAGCACTCTGGGATAGCTCCCGGAGGCCAATACCGTCGAATTGTGTCCACAGTACCCCAAATTCGAGCCGGCAAGGCCGATTTAAGCGCTAATCCACTTGTCAGGGGTGGAGTAAGGAAATCGATTTTAAGAGCCCTTTAAGTCGAAATAAAGGGCTTCATCATGTGGACGGGTGCAGGTTTACATCGATTTAATGCTGCTAAATTCGACCTAAAGTCCTAGTGTAGACCAGGGCTAAGTGTCATCAGACTAGAGAAGACACTACAGTCCCTTATCACCTCAACTCTGGCCTCATCGATACACTGACTAGTGGACAAGTAGATGGTGCCCCATGAGAGAGTAACTGTGGGGTAACTAAGCAGCCACCCAATACTGCCCTCTTAATAGGGAGAATTTGAGCCACTTGAGCCATTCCAACCCCAGGTAATCACAACAGGCTGTCCCCAAACCCTCATGGTCAAATGCATTAAAAAGAGCTGCTAGAGTTAAAAGAACCATCTTACCTGTGTAGTAAGTGAGGATAGTGGTGTATGCAGGGTAGTCACAAAGGATCTTGTGTGTATATTCTTTCAGTGTATGAACAGTCGCATCAAAACTATGTTAATCTATTTCTTGGAACTGCAGACATAGTGCATTTATATCTAACACATGTGTCTTTCTATGTGGGGGGTAAGCATGCGTTACATACAGTAAGTACTTACTAGAATCATAAGTAGAGATCTTACTGCTATCTGTGGCAGACAGTGTCTTTCTGGGCCCTTCACATGCTGCGCTTTACATTGTTCTTATTTTTGCTAACAATTAGTATTGAACAAAGACTCCCTTTTGTCAGAGTGAAAAAAGGGGCAAATCTTTGTATCTGTGCCAAGGGAAGAGTGTGTCTGTCTTATTTACTTTGCTGAAACCACTGGCATTCATGGGGCCTTAACAGCTGGCTCTGATAATTTGCTTTAATTGAACAGGTTTACAGTCTCTCTTCACTGAAACAATTCTCCACATCACACGAGCTTGCATACCAAGAAAAAAATGAAAATGTAAGAGTGTTGGCTAACAAGACCAATAAGCTCATTGTTTAAACAAGAGGCCAGTTGTTTGGGTACTTGAGTATTGTGTTCATAGAACATTAGACCCACATTAGGGACATCAGCCTAATCCATAGCTTGCTGCCAGGTGGTATAGAAATTAATCTTCTGCTTCACCCAGGGTATTAGTTGCGGTATTTTTAAAGGTTTACAACCAAGCGAGGCAAACAAGTGAAAGATTCTCCTTGTTGCTGAGGCTCGGGGCAGCGCGGTGAAATGAATTTGCAGACATTTACATGTTTTTTTCTAAACATGTACTCTGCAGGGATGAAAGGGCAAATGAAATGCCCCGAGTACAGATTGGAACAGAACAGACCACGCTCAGCCCTCGCATGACTCCAGACACCAGGGAGGAATTTGATCCACTGTTCAAATGTGGATTAAAAGTGCTAAGAGCCAGATTCTCAAAACAGGGGAGATAGGAGGGGAAAGATGGCTTTAAACCACTGCTACCACCATGTTTAATCCTGGGGCTAGGTAGGGACTGGGCTGATCCCCGAAGTTAGCGGAGTTGAAGGGCTGCTTTGATTTGTGCTCAGCTGGCTCTGGCCCCAAGGGGCTGTTCCAGCATCTCAGCTTGGCTGCAGCATAGACACACCTTGGCCGTCCCCACAAATACTAAATGAGGGTGCGGTAGAGCTGCCAAAAATTTCCCTTCACCAGCCAGTGAAGTTGACTATTTGCGCTACCAGACCAGGGTGCAAAGAGACAGAAGTGAGTGCCAGAATCTGGCCCTTTACGTGTAACCACATAATGCTGTTCTCTTTGCTTAATTGCACTTTAGTAAATCAACACAAAGCTTGGCAACTCCTTCACAGCCCAGCTTCCAGCACTATTCTCAGCAGAGACAAAGGGCCAGATTTAAATTATATTCTTCTTAGGTACCTAGCACGCAGAGAGGTATCTACTCGAACTTATAACGACCTAAGCAGGTTAAGTGCCTAACTCTCACTGGGGTAAAATGTAGTTAGAAGCCTAAACGGCTTGTGCACTTTTCTATATCCCACTTATCTGCACCTTTAGTCAATTTAGTCTTATCTGCACCTTTAGTCAATTAGGCCACAATCATTAAAGGTATTTAGGTGCTTAACGCTCACTGAACTTTAGTAAATCTTTCCCAGAATCTCTTGTGTGCCTTTATTCAGTTGTTAGAAATAGCACCTTAGTGACAGTTTCAGAGGTATGAGTGATAAATGAGGACCATATTCTATGCTCAGTAGGAGTTCTGATGGATGTAGGACTTCAGAATTTGGTCCTTAGACATTAGAACAGGAATTAAAAAGGAGCTGACATTGAAGAGCTACCTGGCTTGTGTAGAAGCAGCCCTATTCAGTTAGGGTTAAAATTGGTCCCTGTGCAGAGGGTCCAGCAGGAGGCCTGTTCACCACTGCAGCATAGGACTTACTTACGTGGGCCTCGTCCTTGCCTTCTCTACAGGAGGTGAATTTCATCTCAGGTGAGCAAATTTTGACATTATAAAAAAAGTGATGAGTCACATCTGATGCAGCTTTGCAAACTTTTGTCTCAAGCAAAACTTCTATTTCCACTAGCAAACCCAGAATCTTTTAGAATTGACCAAAAGGACAGAGAATCACATTAGTTCGTTCAATGGCTCTTCTGCCATCTGATCAATGGCCCTGAGCACACTCTAGCCAAGGCAGAGTTGAACATGAGATCATACTTTAATGGCACAGATATTAAAAACCCAGATGTGCTGGTCATGAGACTGCACATACGAACCTGGACAGTCAGTGACAGAACTTCAACCCAGGACAATGTGTGCAAGAAGGGGAGGGGAGTGGGAACCAGAAGAGACAAGGAATATCAATGAGAAGATGTTCAGGAAGTTTACCATGATCTCCTCCCCTTTCTCACCCTGTATGAACACCATCTAAACACTCAGAGTTGCTTTTTATTAGTATTATAACCTCCATCATTAGTATTTTCCTTCAAGCCTCCATAGATGCAGTCTAGTAGTAGCCAACCCCTGCACCCTATCCCAGCTGCACTACAGATCTGCTGCTCCCCCAGGTGAAGTGGAACACACAAACCTGGCTGTGGTTGCTTTAGATGTGTTCAAACACAGCATGCTTGATGTGCTGCATACAGGACACAGCCTGTGGTGCCTTTCTGTCTGGCCTTGGAGGCTGTGTCTAGGGCAGTCCTGTACCCCACTCCTGCGCCCCCATGGGGAAAACTGACGTCGAGACATGGAGCAACTGGCACTGTGGCTCCTCCAGCACTGCTCCTTCACACCCCCCTAGGGGGCTGTGGTGGGGGGGGAGGAGAGCGAGGAACAATGTCAGGGCTCCCTGCATCCTGGTCACTTTCCCCACCTGAGCTGCATATGGGACGGGCAGGAGAGCAGCAGCTCCTGACGCTCACCGCACAGCACAGCACAGCTAGGGAAAGTGACCTGGACACACACAGCGCTTGGTGTTGCTCCTCACTCCCCACCTTACAACCCCGTAGTGGGGCACAGAGGAATGTTGGGGGAGGGAAAGGGATAGGGGAACAGGTGGGAGGGGCAGGGTTTAGGGGCAAAGGGGGGAGTGCAGGGATTATGGGTAAAGGGGACACAGTACTGGGGTTAGGACTGCAGGGGGCAGAGTTAGGGCACAGGAAGGGATGCAGGGGTTGGGGCAAAGGGGGCACAGTGCAGGGGTTGGGAGTCTGGGGAGCCCACAGGGGCTAGGGGTAATGGGGTTGGGAGGAAAACCCCATGCCCATGTCCTTCCCCCTGTACTGGCTCAGATTGGTGTGGGGAGAAGGTAGAACCATGGCCCTCAATTCTCTCCAGTCCTCAGTGTTACCAGTGCTGGACTCTCCTCATCCTTGCATTAGGGAGTGCAAGAGCAAGGATTGTGACTAGCCCACACACAGGGAGCCAAAGCATGTGGAGCAAAGACCTTTTGCACCCTCCCCATTTCTCACATGCCAGAGCTAGCCACAATATAACCACACTGCCAAAATTTTTCTTGCAGCAAGGGAAGTGCTCTGGCACTCTGAATCATGACGTTGTATGAGGGAAATGTAGCATGGAGAAAACCAAGGAGCTCCCAAGCAAAGCTGAAGCCGTGGTCAGCTGCTTCCTTGTTTATCTCTTCCAGTAGCCCTTTTGCCACTGCTTCTTATCCACGTCATGTAAATGGGTCATTAGCACAATTAGTGAAGTTAGAGAATCTAGTGCTTTATTGGCCCCCAGGGGAACGTGATGACAGCAGTAAGCTCAGCCAATCAGAGAATGCAGGAAGGAATACCCCAAGACATACATGACCAATAAAATCAGCACGGCTCAAAATCTGAAAAAGTAACACAAAGATTTAGCATAAATTGTTTTCAGTTTTCCCCACCGATTTTTATTGCGGAACTTCAAATTTTTGTAAAAATTGTCTCCACTTTTGCCAGTTTTTGGGAATCCATAGTTTGATGTGTAAGAAAAAATATTTCACGTAGTCCTACCTAGTATCTTTGATGAAAACTAACTCCAATGGCTATGATTTTTCTCCATAAAAATTGGGAAAGCTTCTTTGGTTCCCTGTTGTCTCTCTTAATTAGCAGGATCAAGCCACAATAACGTAGCAGGAAGACATGTGACTTATTAATGTGTCTAGCCTATGGATAACATTCATGGAGTGTGAATTGAAAAGTGAAGGACAGGGTGAAGACAGGTGCAAGTTGGACTGGTCAATATCCAGGCCCTTGGCACCTGTTTGCCACATGACTGAGCAGATGACCAATTTATTTCTTCCCAAGGCATCCTAGTTGAAGCCCAAATAAACCTGCTGTAAGAGAGTTACAGCTTTCTCCAAATGCAATACCACAAAAGCCTTGTGACCCATACTCCTCCTGTTAGCATCCTGAAACGACGGATAATTAACTACATTGTTTATCTACATTCCTCTTCCATGTCTACCCCTCCTGTCTGCAGTGTCTTTTGCAGTGAATTCCTGCATGGCATTTTAGCCATTTCGCTTTCACATTTTGAGGTGGAAGTTTAGGGTTGCCAATTTTGGTTGGATGTATTGCTGGAGGTTTCCTCACATGACAATCTTTAATTAAAAATATTAATCTTTAATTTCTGGAGACTCCAGGACAATCTTGAAGGGCTGGCAACCCTATGGAAGGTGTAGTTCCCCAGTAAACTTCTCTTTCCTTATTCAGACACAGGCACCCACACATTCACAGCATCTAGCCTAGAAACCAGCAAAATACCAGTGACTTGCATCACATAGCATTGTTTTTTGTGTTTCTAAAGTTAAGACTAATGCAGATTCTGTATTTCCCCTGTATTTTAGGCAGGTTCTAGGCTCAGATACCCCTCCATAATAAGCAAGGTACTGCAGAGGCCTGGAAGGTTCTAAGCCACTCAAGTCTTTGCAAAGAGGGATCCTTACATTAACGGATGAAATATTACTTCAGAGCTGAGAGGAATTTGTCTCAGATTCACACAAGCTACTATATTTTTAGATTACATTTCCACAAAACTCAAATTATGTGCTCTGAAGAGTTTTTTATAAAAACGTATAGTCCCTGTTTGTGTGCGCCTCTCACAAAGGGATACCCATTTAAATATAATGGTTATCTGTAAGTTTTCACTGTCTGCGCTTTCACGTCTCCAATTGTATGCTGGAGTGGGATATCAGTGTTTCTACAGCCTGCTTAGATCCTACAGCTTTTTAACAGGAGATTAATTAACTGATGGCTCATGGGGGCAAGGGTAGACTCTTACTAGGTGTTCAGTACTTAGTACACTGGGGCCTCCATTCTTGTCGGTGCTAGTGTAATCCAAATGATACACTCAGAGCACACACTTTTGTATGAATAATCACTGATTAGAGCAAAAACAACGAGGAATCCAGGGGGGCATGTACATTGGCCAAACCAGACAGTCTCTATGCAATGGACACAAATCAGATGTCAAGAATTGTAACAATCAAAAACCAGTAGGAGAGCACTTCAATCTCCCTGGACACTCAATAACAAAAAAACTTCAAAAACAGACTTCAACAAGAAACTGCAGAACTGGAATTAATTTGCAAACTGGACACCATCAAATTAGGCCTGAATAAAGATTGGGAGTGGCTGGGTCACTACAAAAAGTAATTTTTCCCTCTGTTGTTACTCACACCTTCTTGTCAACTATTGCGAATGGGCGATGGCCACCCTGATTGAATTGGTCTCGTTAGCACTGACGCCCCCACTTGGTAAGGCAACTCCTGTCTTTTCATGTGCTGTAATATATATACCTGCTCACTGTATTTTTCACTCCACGCATCTGATGAAGTGGGTTTTAGCCCACGAAAGCTTATGCCCAAATAAATGTGTTACTCTTTGAGGTGCCACAAGGATTCCTCGTTGTTTTTGCTGATGTAGACTAACACAGCTACCCCTCTGAAACCTAATTAGAGCAGACGTGCTTTTTAGAGAGATTTATGCAGAGGAGACATTTGAGCAGGCATGTTAAAATTCATGAAGCTATCTGAATTCACCGATACTTTAACCAGTGTTCAATGGTCACCAAATATTCACAGGTAAGGCGCCATGAGTAGTGATAGATCAAACTCAGGGCTCAGATCCATGAGTAAGTTTTTTTTGTTAGCTTTTTCAACTATTTGACCCTGTGACCACACACACTTCAGGCCTCCAGACAAGCTACTGGGCAGGCTCCAGCAGGGTGCAAAAAGCCCACCGAGTTCATTGAGGCAATTCCCCACATCAATCCTTGGTCAGCGTTCCTTGAAACTGTCTTAGCAGGCACCTCAGGCTCTTCCCAGGCAGGCCAACAGTGTTTTATAATCAAGCACAGAAAAATAGTCTTAAAACAAACTTGCCAGGCCTGCTTTCCTCCAGTTGGGCTCTGGCAGCTCACACTCCCTACAGAAGTGCAGGGTTGGGCCTTTCCTCTGAGAGCAAAGGAAATGGGGTTTGTTCTCTACCCTGGTCGGCGAGCACCTGAGCTGTCCTTCTCCCCTTTCTAATTGCCCCTTCGTTACCTGACAGTGAGTGCAAACGTAACAGGGCAGGGCAAAGTAGGCCCACAGCAGCTCATTAACCCTTTTTAGTATACCCCATCACAGCCCAGCTCTAAATACCAGCTAATTCTGGTTGGTTCCATTTAGCTCTTTAATTGCACAAAGTCATTCTCAAAAAGAAATGCGAAGAGCTATATTAAAGGGTCAAATTTTGTCCTCAGATATTCTCACACATCTCCCACTGCAGGGGGCTTAATGGAGTTTCACTTTGTGTTTCAGACGTGCTTGAACCCAAACTGCAAAGCAAAATTCCAGAAGAGCAAACATAGGTGAACTGAAACTGAAGTTCACTGGCAGAGCTGATTGAGTTACTTGCCTTTGCCTAGTTCTACCAAAAGCCAAATACCTCATTTCCAGGAGAACTAAAATCATTCAGAGATTTAGAAAAGCAAAGGCCAGTAAATAGCTGGAGCAAGCGAAGACCAAAGAGGTTGTTTTCGCCAGGGTTTGATAATTTAGGAACCTAGATATAGCCAGAATGGATTAGCCCTAGTCTAATATTCTGTCTCTGACAGGAGCAAACACTAGATACTTCAGAGGAAGGTATAAGATTCCCCCACTAAGTAGATCTGTGATCTCTCCCCCATCCCTGCCCCCACCCAGCCCTCCGTCTCCTCCTGTTCTCTAATGATTAGATATTGGCTTAAGCCCTGAAGCCTGAGTTTTAACATTCCTTCCAAAATTTGTTGTAAAGGAGAGTACTACCAGAAGTCAGGTTTGAACCTAAATCTATTGCACTTTCTTACAGGCCAACAACTTAAACCTTCAACTATTCTAGTATCTAATATTGTACATCTAACTTGCCTGCCATTCAATGCTTGGTTAGGTTACTGTATTCTGATTAATAATACGTTCAGGAACAAAAGGATGTTGAAATGACTTGTCAAAATATCAACTAGTTTTCTTTACAAAGCTTCTTCAACATATTGCTCAGTGGATGAGGTGGAAGGAAGGAACACAGACTACAGAGGGAGATTAAGTGGACTGAAAATGATTAGATGAAACAGCTGTAGGGATCTCACTTTTGGCAACTGCGACACAATTCTAATACCTAAGTTCTAAACACTCTTTAGCAAGAATAAAGGATAGTCATCTCTGATTTTTCAGCAAACAGTAAATGCACGGTGATTAGGCTAGTAGGATGAATGTTTTATTAGAGTGGCACCTCTAGAAATGCCACTAAGACTCTAAGAGTCTGCCAACATTTCCATCATATAACCCTGGTTTTCAATAGATTATAACATCACTGGAAAGGTTTGCTCTGGGAGAAAGTTTGTCATACTATGTTGGGAAGCAATGTTGTTTGGTATTAAAATTTTTGCTTGAATCTGTCTGGCTATTTTATTGCTGTTGAATCATTAAAAGAAAATTAGATTTCTTCTCTTGATCGCTAAAAATACATGCTTTCTAAATGAAATTTTGCAGTCAACTCAATTGTTAACCTACGTGCAGAGGACGTACTTTCAACAACATTTTATACATGTGTTTAAGAAACTTGGTTAGGGCCTGGCCTTAACTGGTGTCACTGCAGGAAGACTTCAGAAGTAGAAATCTGTGCAAGATGCATCTCTCCTGGAAACCCACTAAATATAGCTATGTCAGAAGCTCTTGTGGGTTTTCTGAAATCAGCGAGTTAACCAGTACATTTGAGCAGTGGACTACCTGATAGAAACATGGTGCATTTTTCACACAGTGGTTAAGACAAACTTTTATGACTGCTGCAGGGTTCACAGTCTGGAAGAAAGAATTTTAGCCAAATTCTGTGCTTTTGAGGATCCCCTTGCATAAGTGTGAAATTTGTATGGACATCTGAGCAGCATAATGTCCTAGGTGTGCTGCCTTTGATCTTTGGAAGATCCATGTTGACAGGGCTTCCGTCTTGTTTCCAACTTCTTTAACCCATACTTACCCTTGTGCGGCTCTTTACATTCAGGTTTTTGTTCCTAAAATGCATTTTATTTTGACTTTCAAATTACAAACTGGGGCTTTCTAGTCCTTCTCCCTCCCCCCCCCCCCCCCACCTTCATAACAATGACCATCTTCCAAACAATGGCTCTGATCCTGAAGACACATGCCTAGTTTTACTGATGTGAGCTGTGACATTGAGTTCATTAAGCCTGGACAAGGTTCTCCTCATAGAACTTCTTCCAGATCCTCCCTTCATCTGAAGGGGTTTCCATGTTCACAGAGGGGGGCAAGTTGAAAATCCACAAGACTGCTAAACTCCCTGGAGAAACCAGCCTCTATCCCTGCAAATCCTGGGTCCCCTCTGCACTACCCTCTAGTCTCCTTCATGGCAGCCATGTTACCATGAGTTATCTCCCCATATAACCCATACCTTATTTTGGAGAGTCAGTGTGGACTACTGGATAAGGCATTAGACCAGGACACCTGGGGTCTATTCCTGACTGTGCCCTTGATGTGCTCTGTAACTTTGGACAAGTCACTTAACCCATTGTCTATTTAGATCATAAGTTTTCTGGGGCCAGGACTAGTTCTGACTGTGTATTCCTGCAGTGCCTAGCATAGCGGGAGCTCTAACCACTGGTGTAAAGGAGGAGGCTAGGAACGAGCACTAACTCTTTATCTTTCCAGGACTATGCAAATCCACAAAGTATGCGGCAAAGAATGGTTGTTCCTGAACCCCACACACTTTCACCTTCTCCTGACATGCAGAGTTACTGTGCAGAGGCTCCACAGGCTCCCATCATGGAGGAAAAGAGGAGGAGCAGTCACTGGAGATGGCTCCTTCCACATTCTTCACCTCCTTCACAGGTCACGTACACATAAAGGATATAGATCCGAGTCATTTGGGCAAACCTAATGCCAGCTTCCAGAGGGCATGCTCTACTGTGTGTTTAAAAAACAACAACAAAACCTCCAAATGAATTTAAGCAACATTATGCTTCATGCAAAGGGTATGTGTCAGAAGGAAAAAGTAAAGCTAAACGATGGACTGGCAATACGGATAAAAGTGCAAAGTAATGCCCTTTGGAAAGAGTCATTCAAACTCCTCCTATGCATAGGCAGATTCCAAATTAACGGTACCCATTCAGGCAAAAGAATATTTCTGCAGTATTCCTTAGTGAGCCTCATTGTGGGCGGCTCAGTATGACCTCTACTCCATGTGCAGCAGCGGTTTTTAACAAAAGAGGTAAACATGTTAGGCTGCATCAGGAAAGGATCAGCTAACTCCGAAAATATGTAAATGTCATTGTACACATCAATGGTGGGCCCTGACCTGGAGTACCGTGTGAAGTTCCGCCCAGCCCACCTCAAAAAAGCTAATTACCATTAGCAAGTCATGTAGCTTCTCTGTGCCTCAGATCCCCGTCAGCAAAATGGAAATAATAGTACCTCACAGGGCTAGAGACTGTGAAGGGCTCAGATACGACGGTGCCGGGGGCCATATACTTACCTAATCCTTCCTGGGGCCTTTTGGTGCTACCCTAATGTAAACATTCCTTAATTTTAATAGAGGGGGAAATGTCCCTGGGTGGGAGAAGGAGAGCACTTGCTAAGGGATGGCACCATGAGAACCAGGAAGCTCCTTTATGCTACTATCTGGCTCGTTGTTTCCAGATTTATTTTGTAATGTAGAGTGGGGCTTTGGGGTTTTCTGAAAAAACTTAAATTTGAGCATACTAGGAAAGACATCAGCTTTGGCAGTGCTAGTCCTATCCCTCTTTGCAGCCTTCCCATGAAAAGGCATTACCTCTGTTACTGGGCAAAATGTCAAAAATTGACTGCTAAATAGTAATTGTTTCTTAAAGTGCAGCAGAGTCCATGAAAGCCTCTATGGAGGATCCTTTTATTTATTGGTAGCTGGTCTGGTTTGGTTGGGTTCCTAGCGTTACGTTTCTAGAGAAACACTCATGCTCAGAACACCACATGATAAAAGAAGAAGTAAAAAACAATAAATACAAATGAAATGTAATCTTGGCCTTTTCTGATTTTGGTGCCTTGTGTCTTCCCTTTCAGTCACTCTCCACTGCAGAATATTCTTTATGTCCTTCATCAATCTTGTACTTGGTTGCAGATGGAAAATATTATCTCTGGTTTACAAAACATGGCCTGGTTTCCTGTAATACAGCACAGGTTGGACAAATCTGTCATTTGAGCAGTGTGTCTATTCTGTGGCCAATTCTGTAATCTACAAGCAATGTGATCCTAAACAAGGAATCTCATGTTAGCAGCCAAGCTTGGAAAATCCCTGTTTAGCATTATTGCTGCCAAAACTATCTCACTTGTTAGAGACAAACTCATTTGCAATCTGCAATTCTAGTCATTTTTTCATTTCAGCTTTTGTAAAATTTCTCCCTCAGCCATTGTAGTGCTGGCAAGATTGAGTCTGGTTACAACGTGCATGTCACCGCTCTAAACAGAGCAACGTCTGAGAGGCACATAGATGTGGTGCAGTGCAGAGTCTTTTTGTTTTTATTTTGAAAACTGTGGTCTGTGCAAATGCTTTGTTTTGCAGATTTGAAAGAGACAGAGCCTTGAACCAAATCAACATTTAAAAACAGATACATCAGATTTGTAATCCCATTTCAGATCATTAGTACATCAGGTCTGTATCTTGCCTCAGCAATGGCCTTCACAGGGAGGTTAATCCATGTTCTGCCACACTTATTACACAATTCTGTGCAGATGGAGGGGAAAATTCCGTCCTGTGCCCTGAGATGATCAGCTTCTGCCATGACTATGGCATTTATTTACCTTTACCGAGCATACATAATTACATCTCAAAACTGTCTATCAATAAAATAAGCTGGAAATATTAAATGAGTCGTAGGACTAGCCAGCATTTCTTCAAACCTGGCTGTGTTACTACTTCTGCCATTTCATTGGCTAGGCTGCCTACACACTGGTCCCATTGTGTGCTGTGCCTCTTGGAGGTGCAGCACACAAGTGCAAACTGGAGGAGCGTAGGTAAATTAGCTTTAAGCCACTGGTGCACCTGATTCTGTATTGTTTCAATGGCTTGTATGCCTTCCTAACCCCCAGGATTCCTACTCTTCTGCTGTGAAGATCAATGTTTTAAAATATAAGGAGGAAGGTGGACCCTGTAACTTCTCATTCTCAGCAGTCCCCAGCTGGATCTGGACAGACAGGTGGGAGTCCACAGCACCTACCTATGGTAGGTGGAAACATTAAATGGGAGCCAGCCCAGAACTGCATTACTGGACTGATGTGAAACTGCTCTTAAAGACAACCTCTGTGGAACCTGAGCTAAGTTGGCTGGCACTGACAAATATCAGTGATCTAAAACGTGGACCAAGGTCTTTATGTTGCTTTGAATTGTACCATATCTTAATTTGACTTCCTGTGTTTACCAGAACAGACTTGATACAGTTACCGTCTCTTCTGTGATCAGAGGTAATTTAAAAATGACAGCTGAAGCGAAGGTTTCACTCTTCTGGCACGCCCCTGCCCTCCATAGCTTCTCCTGACCGGCCTCAGGTTTTGTACCCATTACCCTCTGTCTGGCAGAAAGCTCTCCACAAACCCTCTTCACACAGGCCTGACAATGGGTGCAAACCCAGCTAGAAACACAGGGGAAACCACAGTTTCTGAAAAATTCCCACTGCTGCAGCCAGGGGAGCCGGCTAAAGCATGCCACCCTTCCAAGAGCCAGAATGAGATTGGAGCAAGTCACCTACACGGGGCCAGATCTGCAGCTTCAGTGGAGTTAAATTAATTTGTATCAGCTGGGCTCTGGGCCATGAAAGCTACATCTAAGGTGATTGTTAAGGAAACTGATGGCAAAAGGGGAGCACACTGACTGACTTCCCAAGCAACATTTTTGGGGTCTGCTTTTTGCTTTGTTTTGAATAATTATTTTTACCAAATGTAACAGCCATTGTGGCTCAGACCAAAGGTCCATCTAGCCCAGTATCCTGTCTTCCAATAGTGGCCAGTGCCAGGTGCCCCGGGAGGGAATGAACAGAACAGGTCATCATCAAGTGATCCATCCCCAGTTGCTCATTCCCAGCTTCTGGCAGACAGAGGCTAGATCGGGACACCATCCCTGCCCATCCTGGCTAATAGGCATTGATGGACCTATCCTCCATGAACTTATCTAGTTCTTTTTTGAACCTGTTCTAGTCTTGGCTTTCACAACATCCTCTAGCAAGGAGTACCACAGGTTGACTGTGTGTTGTGTAAAAAATACTTATTTGGTTTGTTTTAAACCTGCTGCCTATTAATTTCACTGGGTGACCCCTAGTTTTTGTGTTTTGAGAAGGAGTAAACAACATTTCCTTATTTACTTTCTCCACACCAGTCATGATTTTAATAGGCCTCTATCATATCCCCCCTTAGTCCTCTCTTTTCCATGCTGAAAAGTCCCAGTCTTATTAATCTCCCCTCCTATGGCAGCAGTTCCATACCCCTAATAATTTTTGTTGCCCTTTTCTGAACCTTTTCCAATTCCAATATATCTTTTTTGAGATGGGGCGACCACATCTTCATGCAATATTCAAGATGTGGGCATAGCATGGATTTATTATCTATCCTTTTCTTAATGATTCCCAACATTCTGTTCACATTTTTGACTGCCGCTGCACAATGAGTGGATGATTTCAGAGAACTATCCACAATGACTCCAAGATCTTTCTTGAGTGGTAACAGCTAATTTAGACCCCATCATTTTATATGTATAGTTGGGATTATGCTTTCCAATGTGCATTACTTTGCATTTATCAATATTTAATTTCATCTGCCTTTGTTGCCCAGTCACCCAGTTTTGAGAGATTCTTTTGTAGCTCTTTGCAGTCTGCCTGGGACTTAACTATCTTGAGTAGTTTTGTGTCACCTGCAAATTTTGCCACCTCACTGTTTACCCCTTTTTCCAGATCATTTATGAATATGTTGAATAGGACTGGTCCCAGTACAGACCCGTGGGGGCACCACTAGTTACCTCTCTCCATTCTGAAAACTGACCATTTATTCCTACCCTTTGTTTCCTGTCTTTTAACCAGTTACCAATCCATGAGAGGACCTTCCCTCTTATCCCATGACAGCTTACTTTGCTTAAGAGCCTTTGGTGATGGACCTTGCCAAAGGCTTTCTGAAAATCTAAGTACACTATATCCACTGGATCCCCCTTGTCCACATGCTTGTTGACTCCCTCAAAGAATTCTAGCAGATTGGTTAGGCATGATTTCCCTTTACAAAAACCATGTTGACTCTTCCCCAACAAATTATGTTCATCTATGTGTCTGACAATATTGTTCTTTATTATAGTTTCAACCAGTTTGCCCAGTACTGAAATCAGGCTTACTGGCCTGTAATTGCTGGGGTCATCTCTGGAGCCCTTTTTAAAAATTGGCATCATATTAGCTATCCTCCAGTCATTTGGTACAGAAGCTGATTTAAATGATAGGTTAGAAACTACAGTTAGTAGTTCTGCAATTTCGCATTTGAGTTCCTTCAGAACGCTTGGGTGAATACCATCTGGTCCTGCTGATTTATTACTGTTTAAGTTTATCAATTTGTTCCAAAACCTCCTCCAATGAAACCTCAATCTGGGACAGTTCCTCAGATTTGTCACCTAAAAAGAATGACTCAGGTTTGGGAATCTCCCTCACATCCTCAGCGGTGAAGACCGATGCAAAGAATTCATTTAATTTCTCCGCAATGGCCTTATCCTTCTGGAGTACTCCTTTAGCATCTGGATCATCCAGTGGCCCCACTGGTTGTTTAGAAGGCTTCCTGCTTCTGATGTACTTAAAAACATTGCTATAACTTTTTGAGTCTTTGGCTAGCTGTTCTTCAAATTCTTTTCTGGCCTTCCTAATTATATTTTTACATTTCATTTGTTAGAGTTTATGCTCCTTTCTATTTTCCTTACTAGGATTTAACTTCCACTTTTTAAAGGATGCCTTTTTGCCTCTCACTGCTTCTTTTACTTTGTTGTTTAGCTACAGTGGCACATTTTTGGTTCTCTTACTATGTTTTTTAATTTGGGGTATACATTTAAGTTGAGCCTCTATTATGGGGTCTTTAAAAAAGTTTCCATGCAGCTTGCGGGGATTTCACTTTTGGCGCTGTACCTTCTAATTTCTGTTTAACTAACTTCCTTATCTTTGTGAAGTCCTTTTGAAGCATGTGAAGTATCTAACAGGCCACATATGTATTGCAGCAATCACTAAGTAAAATAACAGCACACTAAAAACAAGCACTATACTACAATAATTCACTCTTTTGAACAAATCATTTGTTCCATAACTATGCACTTAACATTTATATTAAAAGGAGGATATAGTGTGAATATACATTTGATTCCTTGTTCAAGTTCTCCTTTCTAAACTTTTATAATCCTGTTTAGCTGAGCTGGGAGCATAATGTTTCCATGAATATTTGCTTAGTAACAATGAAGCTCGGGAACAAAAATAAGATTTCAAATACCAAGTACATATCATGAGCTACTGACAAAATAAAAAAAACAAAACAAAACAAAAAAAACAACCCCACAGATCCAAAACCATTTTTATTCATCAAGTAATTTTGAACATAAAATTTAAGCCACTTGCAGACAAACGGCAAATAGAAAACAGAAATAAGTCACTTATTTGCTCTACATTATCCAGTCCTGTTTCGTTTTTGAGAGCATGTTTTCCCTACAAACCTTGTGTTATACTTAACGCTGGCTTCCTAAAGAATCTTCAAAAGATTGCAAACTCTATGGGGGTTCTATCATCCGCCTTCATGCCACATAGAGCTCAGGGCTACATGCTCTCTGTGCTTTGTACTTCAAGGGACAAGAAATGGAAAGGGAGAATCTCAGTTTTCATTTAACAAAAAATGGTTTCTAGTTCCTCCTTTGTGAGGAGGAAAACCCAAACTTTGTGCCTGGAAAACACAAATTGATATAAGTGAAATGTTTTGCATTGATTTTTTTTCAAAAGAGAACAAATTATTCACTATATACTTTTAACCACAACTCAAGGCTGGCATTTGAGAACCGTGAAAACCCTGGCCCTTGAGCCCTCCATTTTTGGGGGAGGAACACACAGAATCATGCGGTTGTATCCAAATAGAGGATAAAACAGAAATCAAAAAGGTAGAAAGGAGAAAGCTGATAAGAAGAATTCACTAGGGCCTGTTCTACACCTAAAACTTCAGTCACCCTAGCTACGTTGCTAGAGGTGTGAAAAATTCACAACCCTGAGAGACATAGTTAAGTCAACTTCAGTCCTCATATAGATGTAACACTGACAGACCCCAGTCGTTGGCGGGCGAGATCGAGCCTGGGACCTCTGGAGCTTAATGCATGATCCTCTACTACGTGACCTAAGAGCCATATGGCTATTAGCTAAAGCTGTAGAGCAGTCTCATTAATCTCTTTCTCTAAGTGGTCTTGGTGCCACTAGATGGGACAGAACACCACAACCAGGAGATGTGTGGGTTACATAGACACTGCTGGATTGACAGCAGAATTCTTCCGTTGACCCAGCTACCACCTCTCAAGGGAGTGGATTAACTATGGCAATGGAAAAACCCATTCTGTTGCTGTAACAAGGGTCTACACTATGATGCTACAGCAACACAGCTGCAGTGCCATAGCTGTGCCACTGTAGTGTCTGTATGTAGACAAGTCCTAAGTTTGGCTATGGGCCACAGAGCGGACTAATCAAATTTGTAGCCACAGCACAACTTTAGTAAAATGGTTCTCACGGCCCATTTGGGAACCATGTCAGTCTCTCAGATTAAAGGGGAAAACAAACTTAATTATGGCAAATTAATGCCACCTATGGTATATGAGAATCAAAATGAAACTGACCCAGTATCATGGAATCATGTCCAGACTGAATTAAGTGTAAATAAACAAATTGCATAAACTGGAGACAGTAAAATGAATAATCTAATTTAAGATCTTTTAAAAATTCTTTCATTTGTTTTAATTTAGATCATAACTAGAAACATAGCTCATTTGTTTTCTTAAGTAATTAACCCCTGGTTTCCTTCAACTGTACGTTTGTTCAGTGGATTAAAACAAATATTTTACAAGCAGAAACATGATTCCACATTAACATTAAAACAAACAAACAAAACACCATCCAAAAAGCTGACCTGTGCAATCCATGTTAAAATAAATGAAGGCTCAAAAATTTGTAATTGTTTGCAAAGTCGATCCACGTCCACTTTAGATAATGAAACAACTTCTCAAAGAAGCTTATCCATGGAGAGCACGTCTTTCACTTATCACATATTCTACCTACCGCATTTGTTTCCAGTCCTGCCATATGTTTTTTGCTAAATAAATGTACCATAGATTTGTTCCTTTTCTAAGTAGATATTGATTGCTTTAATTGTTTGGAATTCCATACGCTATGCAGGTGTGAAAGGGGCTAGTGATTTTATTTCTGTACATGGTGTATATTTCAGTGTTAAAACACCATTAATTACATGGGCATAAATTACATTTTTGCCCTATAATTAAAAAAGAAATCCCACTTCGGTTTTATGTGACATTGTTACTTCTGACATTTTATATGGCGAGATTTTTTTTTTTTTTTTTTTTTTAGGAAAACTTTACAAGTCACTTTTTCCCTGTAATTACTTCTTCCAGACAATCTCATATGTTATACATATATTCCTCAATAACTAAGGAGAGTAAATAAACCACAAGCATTAGGATTGTGAAAATATGGCACAAAGCACCACTTTAAAGTAATTGTTTAGCTGCAGTGCAGTTATCCTTGTCAAAACAGCAAAGTAACACAAATGTTTACATTGTTATCTTTTGTAATGTATGCATCTCTTAGTAACACTAAACTAGAGCTTCACTTACCAATGCTTTATTGATGTTAATGAATGTAATTGCCTTGTGCAATCATTTAACAAAATAGTGGTAAATCTATTTAGAAAATTCAGTGCTATATTAGTACTTTTAATAAATTATTATAAATAATGGCAGACTTTCTACTGCAGGTAGGACTTACACAGAGCATGAGCTGGCTAAAAAGAACACGATCAAGATACAGAGGTACTTCCACATTGCCTCTTCGGTCCCTGAAACAACAGGATTTACTTTCCCCTATGCCTCATCTCAACTCCAAGAGAATTTAAATTACAATTACATTGTTGGGTGACCCCATAAAAACAAAGACAGCAAACCCAGGGCTCTGGTTCTGTCCATAACTGAAGGTCTATGCACATATGCAATGCTGTTTTTTACTCAGGAGAGAAAATGATATGGATTGATTAGAGGCTAGGCACCTGTGGATAATACAGGACATAGCAGGTAAAACTATCATAGCTTTACTGAAAGGCTCACAGCAGGCCTTTAGTTGGTTACACAAATAGCAGCTCAGGAACATACCAAACTGGAACAGGAGACTGACTGCATCCTTGCACAACAAAGAAGGCCTCCAAAGACAGACCTAATATTGCCTGTTTAAAAGTGTGTCACTGGAAGCCTAGCCCAGTGGTTAGGGTGATGGCTTGGGACTTTTAGAGTCACAGAAATACAGGGCCGGAAGAGACCGTAAAAAAAGCATCAAGTCCAGCCCCGCTGTGCTGAGACAGGACCAAGTAATCCTAGACCCTCCTGATAGGTGTTTGTGCAACCTGTTCTTAAAAACCTCTCGTGAGGGAGGTTCCACAACCTCCCTTGGAAGCCTATTCCACAGCTTTACTACCTTTGTAGCTACATCTAACCTCAATCTCCCTTGGTGCAAGTTAAGCCCAGTACTTCTTGTCCTACCTTCAGTGAACATGGAGAACAATTGATTACAGTCCTCTTTGTAACAGGCCTTGCCCATTTGAAGACTTACCAGGTTTCTTACTCGGTCTTCTTTTCTCAAGATTAAACATGCCCAGGTTTTTGGTTTTTTTTTTTTTTTAAGTCTTTCCTCAGAGGTCAGATTTTCTAAACTTCTCATTCTCGTCTCTCTCCTCTGGACTCTCTCCAATTTGTCCACATCTTTCCTAAACTGTGGCATCTAGAATTGGACACAGTACTCCGTTTGCGGCCTCACCACTGCCGAGCAGAGCAGGACAATTGCCTTCCATGTGCTACATACAACATTGCTGTTAATACTGCCCAGAATGAGATTAATCTTTTTAGCAACTGTTTCACATTATTGATCCATATTCAATTTATGACGCAACATAATCCCTAGGTCCTTTTCAGTAGTAATACCACCTAACCAGTTATTCCGTATTTTGCAGTTGTACATTTGATTTGTTTTTCCTTTCCGAGTGAAGTACTTTGCATTTGGCTTTATTGAATTTTATCTTCTCGAGTTCACACCAGTTCTCCAATTTGTCAAGGTCATTTTGACTTCTAATCCTATCCTCCAAAGTGCTTGCAACCCCACCCAGCTTGTTGTCATCCACACATTTTGTAAGCATACTCTCCACTCCACAATCCAAAACACAATAAACAAATTAAACAGTACCAGACCCAGGACGGACTCCTGCAGAATCCCACTAGAAGCACCTTCCAAGTTTGACAGCAAACCATTGATAGCTCTTCTTTCAATGTAATCTTTCAACCAGTTTGTGCATCTTCCTTATAGTAATTTCATAGACCACATTTCCCTAGTTTGCTTATGAGAATGCTATGTGGGACTGGGTCAAAAACCTTACTAAAATCAAGGCATATCATATTTACTGCTTCTCCCCATCTGCTAGACCAATAATTCTGTCAAAGAAGGAAATTAGGTTGGTTTGACATGATTTGTTCTTGTCAAATCCATGCTGGCTATTCCTTGTAAACTTATTATTCTCCAGGTGCTTACAAATTGATTGTTTAGTAATTTGTTCCAGTATCTTTCTCAGTATTGAAGTTATGCTGCCTAATCTATAATTGTCTAGGTCATCTTTGTTTCCCTTTCTAAAGATAGATACTATGTTTGCCCTTCTCCTGTCCTCTGAGACCTCACCCATCCTCCATGAGTTCTCAAAGATAAATGCTAATGGTTCTGAGATTGCTTCAGCTAGTTCTCTAAGTACCCTAGGATGACTTGGAAGACCAAAGGTCAGTTTCCTGCTTTGCCACAGTCTTCCTGTGTGATCTTGGGCAAATTGCTTAGTCTCCCTGTGCTTCAGATAATAGCATTTCACCTCACAATATCCTGATGAGGTAGAGCTCAGATAGGAATCATATAAGTACCTTTGATAATTAGTATGAAATGAGCGTGTACACACTATGATACATTACCACCACTGTTCTGGTCCATGTGTACTGAAAAGCAAGCAATAAAAATAAAATAAAATATAAATTCAAGAGTGGCATTCTTGTAAGTTTACAAACTAGTATTTGAATATCTTTGCTTAATGTTTACTTATTTGTAAGTGCATAATACTGCACAATTATCTGTCCAAATTCTGTAACTGTTCGGCCAATGTCTTATGTCACAAATGGATGCCCTGGTATTTCTAGCTATGCAGGGGGCAAACTGTACCAGTCAGGATGAAATGGATTCTGAGCATTCTGACACTCCAGAGACTTTACAATTATGGAAAGCTGATAAGATTTCAGAGAACACAATGAGATTTGAATCTTTGGAACGAACAGTGGATAAAGACAGAGGAAGTAAAACCAAATTAATTTGAAATAGCTTTATTACTTCAAAGGCAAACTGTTGCCTCTTATCTTCAATGTGATACTCAATTACAAGTTAAGAGTGAAAAGAAAAGGAGTACTTGTGGCACCTTAGAGACTAACCAATTTATTTGAGCATGAGCTTTCGTGAGCTACAGCTCACTTCATCAGATGCATACCGTGGAAACTGCAGCAGACTTTATATATACACAGAGAATATGAAACAATACCTCCTCCTACCCCACTGTCCTGCTGGTAATAGCTTATCTAAAGTGATCAACAGGTGGGCCATTTCCAGCACAAATCCAGGTTTTCTCACCCTCCACCCCCCCACACAAATTCACTCTCCTGCTGGTGCTAGCCCATCCAAAGTGACAACTCTTTACATAATCAAGTCGGGCTATTTCCTGCATAAATCCAGGTTTTCTCACATCCCCCCCACCCCCATGGATTTGTGCTGGAAATGGCCCACCTGTTGATCACTTTAGATAAGCTATTACCAGCAGGACAGTGGGGTAGGAGGAGGTATTGTTTCATATTCTCTGTGTATATATAAAGTCTGCTGCAGTTTCCACGGTATGCATCTGATGAAGTGAGCTGTAGCTCACGAAAGCTCATGCTCAAATAAATTGGTTAGTCTCTAAGGTGCCACAAGTACTCCTTTTCTTTTTGCGAATACAGACTAACACGGCTGTTCCTCTGAAACCTGTCATTAAGTTAAGAGTGCTGGAGAAAGGAAGAGGAGAAGGGGAAAAAAACCCCAAAGGATATTCAGGAGACCTGGCAATCTTCACAAACAATGTGCAAGAATGAACAAAGATGCTTTGGATAGGTAAAGAAATTTGCTGGCAGGTTAACATCTCACATGTTAAATAGGTGAAACTGCATCAGGAGATGAAAAGACAGAAATGCTAGGAACACACTTTTTAAAAAAAAGATTTTAAAAAAAGATTTCTCAGCGCAAAAGCAGAGTGTGTTGGAAATAAATACTTGACCATGTTGTTAGAATCATGCTTTATGTACCAAATTAGATCCTGATCCAAAGCCCATTTGAAACAATGGAAAGATGATCATTGACTACACTGGGCTTTGGATCAAGGTCTGGGAAAACGAAACCTCTCTCAGTGGAGTTCAACAGCTTGATTCCCACAGCCAATTGACAAGATATTTTCTGGTGAACATAGTTTTACAAAACCCTGTGTTGCTCTTGTCAGAGGGAACATTTGCTTTGTAACATTTTCTCACTGTGCTATTGTCACAGTGTTCATTGGTAATCATTACAGGATGTACTAATTTCATGTTTTAAGTTGAATAAGGGAAGAATTAAGACTGTGTACGGATACAAGAGCAAAAATAAAGGGGAGTGTTTTTCACTTTTTAAAATGAAGAAAAACTTCACTTTAAGACTAGAACTAGCCCTAACTAATAATAGGTTTAATGAAATCCATTGCTTGTCGAAAATAAACCTTCCTTTGAGCACACGCCCTCAGCCCTTCCAAGAAGGCAAAATAGGAAGAATCTTAATCCAGCCAAGGAATGGAATTCCTGTGAGAAAGGTCACTGCTGGCACATAACATACAACATAGCTTGCTGCCTACATTATCTCCAGGAGCATGTGAAACATTAGGCTGCAATACTACAAAGGCCGCATACCTTTACCCAAAAGTAATCCCACGGAGGTAATCATTTCCCAAGAACATCAATCATGTTTGTTGAAGGCATTATTAAATTATAGACAAATATCTTTACATTATATAAAAGCCGTTTTCTCTGTAGAGAATCACAGCTAATTTTCTAATGCCATGGACTAGAAGAGAAGGTTTACAAGGCTTATCTTCCTGGAAAAAAACTGCACTTACACATGCCTGTTTGAGAACCAGGGTGTTCAAACTACAGGTTGAACCTCTCTAGTCTGGCATTCCTGGGGCCTGACCGGCAGGGCCGGCTCTACAGTTTTTGCCGCCCCCAGCAGTGAAAAGAACTGCTGCCGCAGATGCCAAAAGGGAGACGCTGCAGCCGATTTGCTGCCGTGGCCAGCGGAACAGAGGGCCTTAATTGCCACCCCGGCCGGCGGGAGAGATGAGCTGCTGCAGAATTGCCGTCGCCCCAGAAACACTGCTGACCCTTTCTAACTGCCGCCCCAAGCACCTGCTTGGAAGGCTGGTGCCTGGAGCCGGCCCAGGAGGTCAATGCAAAGTGCCAATGGGTCTCCATAGGCGCGGGAAGTAGGGATGCGGGGGGGTGCTGCCGCACACCCCAGATTTGCGCCCAGCGTGGCCTCCCGCCCGGCGGTTCCAATGCCAGGCCCAGGTCCCAGCCACCAGCCTCTCGCTCGGGGTCCCAGTTGCCAGCCCCAGGTCCTCCCCCTCCTTCCCGGAGCTTGAACACCAGAAATCCGCTGTTTGCTGTGCTCTGGAAGCGCTGGGAGGGAGGAGGAGGAGTTGGAAAGCGCAGGGCCACCAACATGTGAGAGGTGCAGGAGGAGGGAGGCACGGGGGGGTGGAGGGGGAGCTTTTTGCCGATGGATGCTCCGTACCCATAAATTTTTCCCCGTGGGCGCTCCAGCCCCAGAGCACCCATGGAGTCGGCGCCTATGCCGGACCACGGATGTTGCCAGACCAGGGAGTGCTGGATCAGAGAGGTTCAACCTGTAGCAGCTTCTCTTTCTTCCTCAGTGGTCATCACCCTGGTCATGAGTGAAGAGCATTCTTCAAATTCACATGAGCATTGCTTCAGGATGTCCTCTCTAGGAAAAAAACTACTCGTAGTCTGTAGTGCTCTCACAT
The DNA here is from genome assembly GCF_965140235.1 of Caretta caretta. Classification (NCBI taxonomy): domain Eukaryota; kingdom Metazoa; phylum Chordata; order Testudines; family Cheloniidae; genus Caretta; species Caretta caretta. The sequence goes on from NC_134211.1 coordinate 27,948,698, forward strand.
GAAGGTTTAGGTCAAGTCTACAGGGGAGCCTTGGTCTGCTAACTCACCCGAAAATTACAATTCCCTTCTTCACCAGGATTTTGCCTTGTGCTAGTGACCATGTTAGCTTAGGCTCTGTCTACGTTACAGAGGCACAGCTAGTGCTCTGCAGCTGTGCTACGGTAGCATAGACGCTTGCTCCAGCAACAGAAGGGTTTTTACACCACCGTAGTTATGCACCATTCTGAGAGGCGGTAGTTAGCTCTATGGAAGAATTCTTCCATTGACAGACCAGTAGGGTCTTAGGACAGCCTCACTATGTGTCTCAGGGGTATGAATTTTTTACACCCATAATGACATAACTAGGTCAACCAAAGTTTTAGGTGTAGACCAAGCCTAATATGTTGTAAAAACACACCTTTTTTCCGAGTGAAGACAAGGCCATAGAGACTCACCAGGGAAGAGCTCACCCCTGATTAGTTGTTAAATAAATCTCACTCAGCCGTTGCCCAGCAGGCTCATCCCACTACACAGTGATCCAGATTGGAAACAAAAGCCATGGAACTGTATGGTTGCATCCTTCTCCTGTTTGGCTTGAAGATTCTCTCCTTCTCTCTCTCTTCAACATTGTAACTGACCTCTCTACCTCTTTTTAATATTTTTTTTAAGTTACCTCTTTAGACGTTCTCTTTTTAAACTGTGATATTGAAAACATTCCCATGTAAAAATTACTGGGATTTGAACAGGTATAAAATCTCTCTCCATCCATTCCCAATATACTCTCATAACCCTGGGAAGATTTTTTTTTTCCCTGACTCAATTCATATGGGGCCTGATTCTCATTTGCCAGCCAACAGAAGTGCAAAAAGGATTTAGTGTCAATGAGAATCAGTCTTTTTATAGCCAAATCTCTTTCCACATAAGTATCTGGCACTTTCATCTTCTAGTTCCAGGGAGCAAGTTCCCTGAGTGCACTATTCCTGATACAAACTACCCTGATCCTTCCAAAATCTTCCTTAAGTCCCAGAGGGCTGCTCCTGCACTAGTGAAATAATTTGAAGCTTTTTGTTATTGGTTTCAGTGGACACAGGATCAGGTCCCAGGGGAGGACTCTGCAAGGTTAATTACGTGCACCATAGACACAGTGGCAAATACCATGGAATCATTTGCAGCCTGTTAGATCATTAGGACGAGCTTAAATATACTCCACTTGCCTATGTTTCCCATTCAGTTCTATCTGGCAATACATTTCTTCTTTTCCTGTTTTAAATGTTTGTGGAACATTAGTTTGCTCTTAAACAGTTGCAGTTTCTCTCAGAGGTAGCTACATTTCAATGATGGGTGGAATTATCCCAGTGTGTCTGTTTATCTAACAAGTTTGTTAAGATAAAGGGCTTCGGGATCCTTTGCGACTAGACATTATAAAAGACGATAAATAGAAAAAAAGAGCAGTCTCCAAATAGGCTGGTTTCAAATAAAGAAATTTGTTACAGTTTTAAACATCTGGGGAACAAAAACAAGTTTCTGACTCCAAAATTAGATTTAATCCAATGGATCTGATTCTCCTTTCATTTCCACCATTGTAATTCAGAAGTATTTCAGTTGAAGTCAGTGTCTTTGCACTGGTGTAAGACAGGATTAGGTAAAAAGAGCATCGCCACTAGACAAACTGTTCCAGCACTCCTGCCACCAGCCAACGGTGAGCGTATCTCAGCTCCATTTTAGCACAGTTCCTGACCTCAAAAACTATTTCCCTTGTCAAATTGAAAGTACCATAGAGCAGAAAGAGACGTCATTCATCTAAATGCCCATTTGTTTGTGGATTCCTGTAGCCTCAGCCTGTTTAAACGAAACTATTACTACAAGGTAATGGACCTTTCTGATTAAGATGGCAACAGAACCAAGATCACTACATCAGCACAGCGCCCTTTACGTTTGAGGGGCCAGTGGGTATGAATCATTACAGCATGCCCCTAAAACTTTCCTGAGACAAGGTGGGTAAGGTAATATCTTTTGCTGAATGAACTTCTGTTGGAAAGAGAGATGAGTTTTTGAGTTTACACAGAACTCTGCTTCAGCTCTATGTAAGCTCAAAAGCTCGTCTCTCTGACCAGCAGAAGTTGGTCCGATAAAAAGATATTACGTCACCCACCTTGTCTCTCTAATATCCTGGGGCCAACATGGCTACAACCACACTGCATATATGTATGTATTATATGTGAGATGACCAAAACAACTAGAAAAGCCAAACATTTCAACGGGATTTTAAAACGATACTTAGTTAATTTTGAGGTCATTTCGTCTTCACAAAGCAGACATGGAATCTTAGTTTCTGCTGCCTTGTTCAGACTTCTATTTCCAAACTAAGATAATTAGTTCATAATTAAAACAAATTTTCCTTGCCTTATTTTCACCCATTTGCCTTCCATCTCCACAGAACTTACATCAGAAAAGCCACCAGAAGTGAGCAACTGAGATCAAGAACTATCATGTGGAAACTTGAGCCAGATGCTTCCATAATGCATACAGTAAAGTACAATCTGAAGATGTCTAAATATCCAGAGAGCTGGGATCATCCACCTCTTAAGTCTTGTATTTTAGAGAGTGTAAGATCATCAAGGCATGGGTTGTCACATTATAGACTGGCTAGCACAATGCGGCCCAACCTGGTTTTGGCCTTAAGGTGCTACTGCAATATAAATGTTAAATAAATAAATGATGTGAAGAACCTCCAAATATGGAGGACTGTATAAATGAAAAGAGAAAATATGAAAATGCCAATTTTCATATATAAGTCTGTACATAATAAAGCCTGGACTGGTAGTATGGAAATAAGGGGCATCCTGGAAAACAAAAAGGAACATACAGAACTGTGCGGAGATCACGTATGCTGGTACCCATCCATTTTCAGCGTTTGGCACTCTCGTTCATTTTTAAGCAATGGACATCGCTGTAAAAATGTTTTCGTAGGTGTTAAAACTAAAGTATAAAATGATAACATTAGAGGAGACTATTAACAAGAATGTTTTACCTGAGAAAGCAAACCTTCAGCTCGTAGCCTGAAAAATTTCAAAACAAATGTATTCTTTTTATTATTATATGCCTGTGCTCATCACCGTAGCATTTGGATGCGCAACTGCTACATTTATATTGTATGTGTAAAACGGTAGGGTGAAATCCTGGCTTTACTGCAGGCAATGGGAGTTTTGCCATTGACTTCAGTGGAGCCAGGCTTTCACCTGTTGCGTATAAATCGCATGGCTCCTGATCTCAAGTCCACTGAAGTAAATGGAGAGCTGCCCATTGATTCAGGCCTATAAAGAGAAGCCTATATCTACACACTAATAGCATCACTGTAAGAAAAGATTTTAAAAGGGCTCATTATCTAAAGAATTACCAGGTATAAGTATAGGTGGAGTGCAGGTAAAGGAATCATCACTATCACTGCGTTATGCAGTTACTGAGGAAACAGCTGTTGGTTGATGTTGACCTAGTAACATTCTAATTTAATCAATTTATCTAATGCATCTAACCTATTTAATCCAATTGTTCTATCTGAACAATATCTTTACTCCCACCTTTTGTATCTGTAACAGTATTAATTCAGCTTCTATTTTCAGTAGATCCCAGCAAAATACAATGATGCTAGAAAACACTCAGCAGAACATTTTAACACTTATCTATGTTTTGTGATCTAGGTGTTGATTTAATCTATTCTTTCCCAATTCAAAATAAATATATTCATGGAGGTTGTTGCTCTAACAGGCCTCCACCTGATACTTATCCATCCTATATATGGATAATACAATGCGATGTTTGATAAGGGGATGCATATATTTTAAATCTAAAGGTAAAAAGCTTGGGCCATATCCTCAGTTTATGTAAACTGGTACAGCTCCATTGATTTCAGTGGGGCTATCCTGATTTACACCAACTACAATCTCGTCTAAATACAAAAATTCCAGTATAGTTAAAGTGGGTACAACCTCCCTAGTGTGGACCCAATTATGCTGGTATAAAAGTGCTTTGGTATAGCTTATTTCCATACAGGTAGGGGAATAATCTATACTGCTATAATAATAGTACCTAGCTCTTATACAGCACTTTTTCATCAGTAGATCTTAAAGTGCTTCAGAAGCGGAGGCCAGTATCATTATCTGCATATCACAGATGGAGAAACTGAGGCACAGAGCAGTGAAATGACTTGCTCAAGGTCACCCTGCAGGCCAGTGACAGAGCTGGAAATAGGACTCAGGTCTTCCGAGTTCTCATCCAGTGGTATGTCCACTAGGCAACACTGCCTCCCACTTTGTCACAATTGTACCAGAACAATCCTAGGAGGCTGAACTGGTATAACTATTTCAGTAAATAAATTACCCCCCTAACTGGAATAGTCAAAGCAGTACAAAATCTGCATGTGGACCAGGCCTAAGGAACTGACCCATTATTTCTAGCCTCTGGAAGATCCCTATCCCTATGCTAAACAGTATCAGCAGCACGCATCTATAGTATTGGTAACCTGTACTGATGTGTATTTGGGTGAGGGGGGAAATCTCAAGCTGCAAACCATCAGGAGCTGTCAACAACCTCAACAAATCTCAGAGACATCTGTGGCTTATCAAGCAAGCAGCATTTTTTCCTACATTAATCTCCACTAGGCCTGCCCCAGCTTTCATTTCAAAAGGCTTGGCATTATATCTTTTAAAAAAAAAATGCTTGATTTCTTCAGATGCAGCTGGTTCAGAGAATGGTCTTTGAAATCCGAGCATGGAGATGTTGACATGCTTGTTGCAAGCAGCTTGCAAAGCAAGGGACAATGCTAATTACTAAAAAAGGTTTTCTTTGGTTCCCTTAAATGAGCTAGGCTGGGAGGGGTTTTTCATCATCTTCCTTTTCCTTTGTAAACCAATTGAAGGGGGGAGGGCTGCTTCTAAGTGGCTGTTAAAGAGGTTTGATCTGGATGCAGCATGCACGTGCCAACCACCCTCCACCCATCAATTCACTCTGCAGAGCTTGTAAAACAATGACATTATTTTGTCCGAGGTCTTTGTTTTGTCTCCAAGGATGTCATCTCACTTTGCAAACCAGCCCCACACTGTCAAACAGGCAAAGTGACTGGAATTGTGCACCATTCTCAGTAGCATCCAGCGCCTCGAGCTGACTTGGATTTTGCTCTTCCAGGCCTACGCTACACAAGTGCATTTTAAGAATAAGGTCAGAATTCAAGGGGCCCTTGATCACTGTCAGTACTCAATGCTACAGCCTCCTCCTGCTCCTTGGCCTCCCCAAATTCACTCCCCAGTCCATGCATGATGTGGCAGCTAAAATCATCTTCCTAACCTAACCACCTCAGTCTGTCCATAATGGCTCCTCCTTGTCCACCTCATCAAGGTTAAACTTCTAGGGTGACATCAAGAGTCCAGATCCAGCCTCTTTATGCAGGTAAAATGGCCTTAAAAGTCCAAGTTCCAGCTGAGTTAAGAAAAATCCTCTCTCCCCTCCAGTGGACGTGCAGTGGGAGATACTATAGCCATAAAGCTGTGTTCTAAGGACCCCTTTGCACACCCTGCCACAGGGGGCATGTCTGGGCTAAGGCTGCAGCATATAGTACTGTGGAGATTCCGGGCAGTGCTGTAGCTCATAGGACAACCCTGGAAGGCTGCCATAACTTAGGCAGGGGTCTCTGCAGCCCTTGAAACAGCCTAGGATCAGGAAGGCACAAAGGTAGCTTATGCCACCTTAGTTGTCCCACCAACCCTGCCTGGGCTATACTGTGCTGTCACTTTACAAGTCTCAGTACAGAAGTCTCACCCTTTGTCTTCTAAGGCTCTACATAACTTTGCCCTTGCCTGCATGTATGACCTAGGGCCAGATCCTCAGCTGCTGTAAACTGGCAGCTCCATTGAAATAACAGAAGCTAAACCCTTTCCCACCAGCTGAAGATCCGGTTTGTTCTGTGATTCCCTGCTGCTTCCAGACACATCCCCTGGCTTTTTTCCTATGCTAGCAATGCTCTCCTACCTGTTGACAACTAGACTATTATTTCTCAGCTCACTGGTATTCTTCCCCTTGAGACTGATTTAATCTATGCAGCCTGCAAGGAGCAAGGCAATAACTACCATTATGCATATTATAAAATAAGTGCTCAATGGGCTGAACCAGAAAGCTGTGTGTATCCCTGCTGAACACCACTATTGCTGTGCCCTTCAATGTTTCTTCACCCCATCCCTTCCTGCTGTTTGTTACCTCCCACTTAGCGTGTCATATATACATTAGCTTGCAAGCACCTCAGGGCATGGACCAGATCTTCCGATTTATGCAGTTAAGTGCCTACCATTCCCAGACACCGTATTACATGATTATTTATTAATAATGATAAACTGACAGAATATTTTAGTCAGGCCATTAATCAGCCAACTTTCCAGTTTTCAACTACAGTTACTATATACAATTCTACATTTTCCCATTGTTTTCCATTATTTGTATCTTTCTTCTGTACACAGATTTGGTGATCATGCAAATAAGGTAACCCAAAATCAATGGTGCAAGCTGAGTGAGTGCTAAGCAAGCATCCCTACACAGTACACACAAAGGAACTCAGTTTAGCTTGAACCATCGCTGCGCTACTCCAGCCTTGGGCCTCTGTGGATATGCTTTTCCCTTGTTCTCCCAGATTCTTGCATTAACATTACATGTGAACTCATTTCACTCCAGTCAAATTTTTCCCTAACCAGGGGTGCTGGAATAATTTGTATAGTGGGGGTGCTGAGAGCAATTGAACCAAACTGTAAACCCTGTATATGATGGAAACCATTTCAAGCCAGTGGGTGCTACCGCACCCCCAGAACTCCTAGTTCCAGCACCTCAGTCCCTAACTTTGAGATCCATCTCTGGCCACTTCATATGAATTATCCTGGGCTCAGCTACTGTAGTTTCATAGATTTTAGGGACTAATCTGATCTTCCACATCACACAGGCCATAGACGTCATCTAGTGATTCCTGCATCTTTCCCAACCACTTGTGTCTGAACCAAAGAATCTCTTTTCAGAAAGACATTTAGAGTTTTATTCTTATTTACACTAAGATGCCTTTAAGGATCTTTTACATTGCTAGAGTGGTTTAAAGCAAATGTAAATGTAACTTATGCTCAGGTTCAGGCATCCTTTGCAGAGCCAGAGCAGTGTAAAGTAGCCTTAGTGTGGAGGAAAATCGGGTCCCCAGGGTCTTGGTTCGGCTGGTAACTTTCAATTTGCCCTTTATTAGTACATAGAGCAGGATGCCAGCCTCCTTTATAGATGTAAAATACAAGAAAAAGGATGGCAGTGATCAGCACAGATGAAAGAAAAAGGCTAATGGTGTTTATAGTTATAGCCCTTCTTCCAAGTCTGTTCCAGCTGTCTCAAAGTAGAGTGATATAAAACACATAAGTTCATTGTATTTCACAAGAGCGTCTCCATATGCTTTCATATCACATTAAAAATGTCAAAATATATTTATGTCCGAAGCATGCATGCCACAAAAGGGTCAGAAAGTATTTCCAAAGCTCAGAATGCACAGTCCATCACTACACTAAATCCTGCTTGTCATAAGTATGTCAGATGCTGAGTTACAAATATGTCAGACCAAGTCATCCTCCTTAGTTAGCACAGTGGAGCTCTGCACTTCAAATTAGCTTTGGTTAAAGAAATGGATGTAGAATCATAGAAATGTACGACTGGAAGGGACGTCAAGAGGTCATCTAGTCCAGTCCCTTTCACTGAGAGAGGACTAAGTATTTTCTAGATCATCCCTGATAGATGTTTGTCTAACCTGTTCTTTAAAACCTCCAAGGATGGAGATTCCATAACTTCCCTTGGCAATTTGTTCCAGGGCTCAACTATCCTTACAGGTAGGAAGTTTTTCCTAATGTCCAACCTAAATCTCCCTTGCTTCATTTTAAGCCCAGTACTTCTTGTCCTGTCCTCAGTAGTTAAGGAGAACAATTTGTAACAACCTCTTTATAACAACCTTTGACCTACTTGAAGACGTACGTCCCCTAGTCTCCTCTTCTCCAGATTAAACAGACCCATTTTTTCCCAATCTTCCCTCATAGGTCATGTTTTCTAGACCTTTAATCATTTTTGTTCCTCTCCTCTGGACTTTCTCCAGTTTGTCCACATCTTTCCCCAAGTGTGGCACCCAGAACTGAACACAATATTCCAGTTGAGGCCTTATCAGTACTGAGTAGAGTGGAAGAATTACTTCTCATGTCTTGCTTACAACACTTCTGCTAATGCATCCCAGAAAAATGTTTGCTGCTTTTTTTTTTTTTTTTTTTGCGCGCAACAGTATTACATTGTTCACTCTTATCTGGTTTGTGATCCACTATAACTCCCAGATCCTTTTTTGCAGTACTCATTTCTTGGTAGTCATTTCCCATTTTGTATTTGTACAACTGATTATTCCTTCCTAAGTTTCCTTACTGAATTTCATCCTATTTATTTCAGACCATTTCTCCAGTTTATCAAGATCATTTTAAATTCTAATCCTGTCCTCCAAAGTGCTTGCAACCCCTCCCAGCTTGATATCATCCACAAACTTTATAAATGTACTTTCTATGCTATTATCCAAATAATTTATGAAGACATTGAACAAAAACCAGACCAAAGACAGATTCCTGAGAAACCTCATTTGACATGCCCTTCCAGCTGGATAGTGAACCATTAATAACTACTCTGAGTACACTTTTCCAACCAGTTGTGCACCCACCTTCTGTGTTGTCTGCCCTTTTAAAAAATTAGGCCATATATTTTGGTACCTAATTAAGAGGTTAAAAACCTAACTTTAGATACCCATTTTTGAAATTTTTGACCAAAAACTCATTAGTCCTATGAAGTATGTAAGTATTAGCCCCATTTTTCAGCTTGGCAGAGGTGACTTACCCATTGCACAGAGAAAGCCAGTCTCAGAATGGAAGTCAGAACAGAAAAGTTTGTGTAGTTGATGTAGCAGCAAATTACAAAAAACAAACAAACAAAAAAAAACCCTACCACTTTGCATGGGGGCTCAGCAGAATTGATGAACCAGAGGAATTCTGGAACAGAATCAACTCAACAGTGAGAAAAACTTAAATCTGCACCTGTCACCTACCATCCAATAAAAAATGCTACATGAGGTTTACTGCCTGCCGTTCACATTGTGTAAAATGATTGGAGGGGAGTCAAACTTCTTCTAGTGAGAATGCAGAGACAGGGAGCTTCAGACATGTGTGATGGACTTGCTGAAGAGCCAGACCATTTTGGGTTAAGCTTCGGAGACATGAGAGTGCCTTCTATAATCAGGATTGTGATCTGGGCACCTCAGAGGCAAATCCTTAGCTAAATAGAATGACATCTGAATTGCTGAATTTACTATTGCTGGGTGTAAGAATCACAACAGCACAATGGAAAGTCCAGCTCAGTCCCAATATCTCTTAGTGGTTCCACAAATCCCTTTACTATAGTTAGGCCAAATGACTCTGGAACTCAACAGAGAAAGATGTTCAATGGTTACAGTTTTAGGGCCTGATCCAATTCCCACTGGAGTCAATAGGAAGTGAATCAGGCACAGCCTCTATATTTTCACGAATACCAGCAAGCTGACTGTGGATTGTGATCTCTAGGCAATCATCAACTTTAACCACAGCTATGACGGATCATCCACTAGAGCTACCAGTGCCATCTCCATACCCTCCTCCTGTGAAGGGCTGAGGATATTGGTGGAGATCAGATACTTTTTCACTTCATCAGTCAGCAGCTTCTCAATAACCTTGCCTAAGAAGGAAAGTCTAGCAACAGGGCAGTGGCTGGTGAAGTCACCTATACCAGGTGATGTCATTTTGAGAATCAGCTGGACAAGAGCATGTTTTAGGGTAGAGAACTACACTGAAGTATCAGAGGTAGACAAGTATAATTTTAGTCTGTGGGGTAAACTAGATAAAGTATTATGCAGTATAGGAAATTAAATATCACTTCAAAGTAAAAGTAGAGACTGATGCATTGCTGAGCGCAATTTTTAAAAACACACTCCTATTGCACTTAATTTTTTTCACTAGCACTTACATACCCCAATGATAGGTGTCTGAAATATTACACATTCTTCTGCAGGTTTTATAACCCAAAACAGAACCAGCAAATTAACCATAAATCTCTTAAGGTATTGTGCTTTTACTTATGAAAATACAGTTCATTTCAAAACACTCCTGTTTCCTCTCTTAGCTGCCTATGCTGTTTGCTTACTCCAATTAATTCACTGCTGTTGAACTCTCAGAGTATGTCTACACAGCAAATTAAGGTGTAATTGTAGTATGGATGGGCATACCTGCACTGGCTTTAATCTAGTAACAATAGCAGCGAAGACATGTCAGCACAGGCTTCAGTGTGGGCTAGCCACCACAGTACAACCCCAGTTGGGACACTGGGTATGTACTTAGAACATAAGAATGGCCATACTGGGTCAGACCAAAGGTCCATCTAGCCCAGTATCCTGTCTTCTGACAGTGGCCAATTCCAGGTACCCCAGAGGGAATGAACAGGAAAGGTAATCATCAAGTGAGCCATCCAGTCACCAATTCCCAGTTTCTGGCTACTTGGGATGCTTGCTCACACTGAAGCTAATGCCATTATGCCCTCACTACTATTGTTACCCACACCAGATAGATTAAATACTAACACACTTTATTTGCTGTGTAGGCGTACCCTTAAAGAGAGATTCTAATCTCACATATGTAGGTGTAAATCAGAAGGAACGACACTAAAGTCAATGGGGTTACACCAATGTAAACCCAATGCAAGTTAGAATATAATCAGGCCCTTACTGTACTTACAGTATGCACCTTACTATATACTAATACAGTGGAAACCAATAATCTTCACTTTTGAAAGAAAAAAGGCATATTATGGGCCAGATTCTCATCTAGTGCAAATTGGCATAGCTCCACTGAAGTCAATTACACCACCTCAGAATCTGGCCCGTGGCACCCAGACTGTTTGCAGCTTGCATGAGGTTGTTATGAGGTTGTTGCTTTTGAGCTGTACAAATTTTGCCTCTTTCATAAAGTATACAGTAAAATGAAACCTGATAATAGGTAGGTGGTTGGAGAGTTATGATCACTTCCCTTAATTGGCTAAGGATTACGGTTTATTATTTTTGTTACCTAGTCTCCCCTGTCATCTCTACCTCAGCCTGTTTCTTTATCTCATCCACCTGTTATGTCTTGTCTGCTAGACTAATATCATTGGGTTGGGGATGGTACTTCCTAAACATTTATCAAGCACCTTGCGCAATGGTGTCTGAGCTACTTGCCCACTAACATAAAATGTTTATTTTTTAATTAAAAATAGTAATCTGAGTAGACAATACTTGCACTGTGTTTTTCAAAGATATACCCAGATGTTTCTACCACATCACTGAGCGCTGTGTGGATTTGAATCAGGATTTCTTTCGTAGGTAAACCCTCACAGGTAGCATTGTATTCTTCATTCAGTTTTATATTTTTCAGTTTGGATGCAGCTCTGAGAAGTTCCTTTTGTTCACAGGCTTCTCCTCACGGAGCTTGATCCAAAACCTACTGAAGTCAATCAGAATCTTTCCACTAATTTCAGTGGGCTTTGCCTCAGGCCCATGTTGCATAAACTGCATCCAATGTGATGAATCAAGTCATCAAGATGCGGCAGTGCAGAGTCTCAGGAGCACAAGTTTGTCCGAGATGCAAAACAACAAACTAGTTCTAGATTAACTGTTACTATAGCTAAATATATTTGTCAGTTGTCACTGCTACCATTGCATTGCAGCACCCTTGAGTATAACAGGTTTGTTTGCACTTTGAGTAACCAGATATGTCATCTAATGCTGATGGTAAAAGGTGATAAACATTATGACTTTCCCAGAAACTAGGGGTTACAGAAAGGCAATGCAGTTTCCTGAAAGCCATTTTAATTTCCATTTTGAAAGATACTATCCACATAGCTAGGGGGCACTGTTCAGATATGCTTTCACCGCTTTATTATTGACTTAAAGGACATTTTAAAAAATTTGTGCATTTGGCCATGTCACCCAGACCTTACTTTATGTGTGTCCATGCTACTGGCTGATTTAAAGATCAAAATGTCATGGAATATTTTAGCTTTTAAAAGCCTTCTCAATTAACAGCTTTTCTTTCCCAACACTCATGCTACCAAACAGTAGCACCGCTTCACTCTGGCAAATTTTCCACCTCTGCTACTTCCACAAGAGAATTTGTGGGTAAACCACAGAAAAACAAACATGTTTCATCCACATTTCATATGTTAGCAGACTTGCAGCTAGCAAAAGATCTCAGTAGGTCTGTTTCTAGTTCATGACAGCCTCCTCACACCCATTAGCAGCCTCACCAACCAGATTTGTAAGATGACAGAGTAACACTTTCTCCAGCCTTCAAGCTGCCTCCTTGATATTGCCTAGTTTCAGAATGTTGCTACTGTATCCTGTTTTGCTATTACCGGTATTTTATTTTGTAGCAATTACAGATAAGGAACATTCTTTAACGTTACAAGATTTAAACCGCTCAGGTATGGCTTCATCAATGTCATTGTTCTAAGCCTTGCTGCATCAAGACTTTTCTACCACTCCCAGCAAATAACCTCCTTTTTTCTTTACTCGCCTAGATCTGCGTACAGGCACAGGGAAACGCTTCTGCTGTTCTTACCAGACTCATGTATGCGGCATGTCTGCCTGCCCTTTCCACATAATACCTTTCTCTGCCCCTTTGTCTGTGTCTGTTAAAGCCCTTTCCATGCCACATGACTGTTCCAAAAGAGGGAAAGGTGTTTCGAAATTTGGGGAAAATTTCCAGCTCAGAGTTTATTCTGTGCCTCCATATTATTACTGCTGGAGAAATGTCCCATTATGTATTCGCAAAAAGAAAAGGAGTACTTGTGGCACCTTAGAGACTAACCAATTTATTTGAGCATAAGCTTTCGTGAGCTACAGCTCACTTCATCGGTTGCATGAAGTGAGCTGTAGCTCACGAAAGCTTATGCTCAAATAAATTGGTTAGTCTCTAAGGTGCCACAAGTACCCCTTTTCTTTTTGCGAATACAGACTAACACGGCTGTTACTCTGAAACCTGCCATTATGTATTGAAATTTGCTGTGCAACTCCTACCAATGCCTGCAGAACTGGAGTACTGAAGAATTCCAAAGGACTGGTACCAACACAGGATTTTACTGTCATTTTCATTTTGAAAAAGTCTTCCCTCTAGGGAATCAACATCGACCTTGTATAGCTAATACAGCTGAAGAACACCAAAAAGCTTTGCCTATCTTTAAAACGTGTCTGTGTGTGTTCAGTTGGAATCACCTCGGTTTCTGGTCTGTATTTCACAAATTTTATAGGCACGGTGGTTCAGTCTACATGTGCCGAAGAGTAGAAAGCAAGACAGTTTCACAAATTAGACCTTTCTTCAAAGTGTTCTTTCCCTGATATTATAACCCAAAGGGCTCGAGATGCCTGACACAGTCAAGAACAGTGTGGGTCAACTTCAAAGGGGCTCGCTATTGACATACAAATTCCATATCACCTCAGAGATTCTATGTGCCAATTTTTTCAATAATTAGGCTCTACAAGCAGAGATGTGAAATTATTATTTTAATATTAGGCTTCCTTTTATCTTTGAATGAGACCATTTGTTTTGGCACTGGCAAGGCAAACCTTAATAAACTGATTGGCAAACAGTATGTTTAGCAATGAAAATGATACCCGGGCAGGGATTAGAATATAAGCAATAAGAGGGAATCGAGAGATTTAGGAAAGGATATGATTTATAATGACTTTAAGGAGGATAAGCTTCTACATCTGTGATTGCCTGATTGTATAATATTTTTAATTGATTATCAGAGCTAATAGGTTTATTGTTTCATGTGAATAAAAGCTGTTTTATTTTGGTTTTCATTTGCTTTTATTTTACAGTCTATATTGACATGGATACTCTTTGTAGGTTTTGGCCTTATCGTGTTGTATTCATTCCATGATCTGAGACACCTAAATTAGCTTAGGAGGCTGGCGGGGGTAGGGGGAGAATCTGAAGATACACCTGTTATTCTCCACAGTAGTGTTGTTTTTTTTCTCTCTTGAGTTTTAGGAGGAAAACTGTGTAATTGTTTATACTCAATGTCCTCCTCATGTGTCCCCCTTAATGTTTGCTGACAAGATTCCCCAGCAGTTGGCCACCCCTTTATTCCACTGTCTTCCCCTTCCTATTCCACTTCCAGCTGGGCTCTGCTGCAGGTTTTTCTTCAAATTTAATGTGTTGCCCTCCTCTTCTGAGCTTTCAACCCAGTAATCAATTATTTGTGGGTAATGAAAGCAGAGCACAAGGTAGTATCAAGGGGTACACGGGAACAGCATTCTTTGACACACCAGAAGCCAAGCACATACCACTGTGGCAGGCCTGATATTTTAGCAGAGCTGGTCAAATACATTGCCAAGAATATCTGTTGCAAAGTTAGGCTGCAGTTCAGGAAAACACTTAAGCCTGAGTTTAAAACCCACGTCTATTTTGAAAAAAAAAAACAACAACAACGAGGAGTCTGGTGGCACCTTAAAGACTAACTAATTTATTCGGGCATAAGCTTTCGTGGGTAAAATAAACACTTCTTCAGATGCATGGAGTGCAAATTACAGATACAAGCAAAAATATACTGACACAGGAGGAGAAGGGAGTTACTTTACAAGTGGAGAACCAGTGCTGACAGGGCCAATTCAATCAGGGTGGATTTGATCTACTCCCAATAATTGATGAGGAAGTGTTAATACCAAGGGAGGGAAAATTGCTTTTGTATTGAGCCAGCCACTCCCAGTCCCTATTCAAGCCCAAATTAATGGTGTTAAGTTTGCAAATAAATTGTAGCTCTGCAGTTTCTCTTCGGAGTCTGTTTTTGAAGTTTTTTTGTGGCAGGTCGACTACTTTTAAATCTGTTATTGAATGTCCAGGGAGACTGAAGTGTTCTCCCACTGGCTTTTGTAGGTTACCATTCCTGATGTCTGATTTGTGTCCATTTATTCTTTTATGTAGAAACTGCCCGATTTGACCAATGTACATGGCAGAGGGGCACTGCTGGCAAATGATGGCATATATCACATTAGTAGATGTGCAGGCAAATGAGCCCTTGATGGTGTGGCTGATGTGGCTGGGTCCAATGATGGTGTCACCAGAGTAGATATGGGGAAAGAGTAGGCAACGGGGTTTGTTACAGGGATTGGTTCCTGGGTTAGTGTTTCTGTGCTGTGTAGTTGCTGGTGTGTATTTGCTTCAGGTTGGGGGGCTGTCTGTAAGCAAGGACTGGCCTGCCTCCCAAGGTCTGGGAGAGTGAGGGATCATTTTCCAGGATAGGTTGATGATGTTCTGAAGAGTGTTTAGCTGAGGGCTGTACGTGATGGCCAGTGGTGTTCTGTTATTTTCCTTGTTGGGCCTGTCCTGTAGTAGGTGACTTCTGGGCACCGTCTCACTCTGTCAATCTGTTTCCTCACTTCCCCAGGTGGGTATTGTAGTTTTAAGAATGCTTGATAAAGATCTTGTAGGTGTTTGTCCGTGTCTCTCAATCAAGAGGGATTGGAGCAAATACTATTGTATCTTAGGGCTTGGCTGTAGACAATAGATCTTGTGATGTGTCCTGGATGGAAGCTGGAGGCATGTAGGTAAGAATAGCAGTCAGTAGGTTTCTGGATAGGGTGGTGTTTATGTGACCATCACTTATTTGCACTCTAGTGTCCAGGAAGTGGATCTCGTGTGGACTGGTCCAGGCTGAGGTTGATGGTGGGGTGGAAATTGTTGAAATCCAGGTGGAATTCTTCAAGCACTTCCTTCCCGTGGGTCCATATAATGAAGATGTCATCAATGTAGCGCAAGTAGAGGAGGGGCACTAGGGAACAAGAGCTGAGGAAGCTTTGTTTTAAGTCAGCCATGAAAATGTTGGCATACTGTGGGGCCATGCAGGTACCCATAGCAGTGCCACTGACTTGAAGGTAAAAATTGTCCCCAAATCTGAAGTGGTTGTGGGTGAGGACAAAGTTACAAAGCTCAGCCACCAGCTGTGCCGTGGTCTCATCAGGGATACTGTTCCTGACAGCTTGTAGTCCATCCTTGTGCGGAATATTGGTATAAAAGAACTTCTACTTCCATGATGTGCAGGATGGTGTTTTCAGGAAGATCACCAATGCATTGAAGTTTCCTCAGGAAGTCGGTGGTGTCTTGAAGATAGCTAGGAGTGCTGGTAGCATAGGGTCTGAGGAGAGAGTCCAGATAATCCTCCTGTAAGAGTGCCAATGCCTGAGATGATGGGGCGTCCAGGATTTCTAGGTTTATGGATCTTGGGTAGCAGATAGAATACTCCTGATCAGGGCTCTAGGGATATGTCTTTGTAGATTTGTTCCCGTGCTGTAGCAGGTAGTTTGTTGAGCAGATGGTGTAGTTTCTTTTGGTACTCCTCGGTGGGATCGGAGGATAGTGACCTAGCCACTCCCAGTCTCTATTCAAGCCTAAGTTAATTGTATCCGATTTGCAAATGAATTCCAATTCAGCAATCTCTCGCTGGACTCTGGTTTTGAAGTATTTCTGTTGTAATATCGCAACTTTCATGTCTGTAATCGCGTGACCAGAGAGATTGAAGTGTTCTCCGACTGGTTTATGAATGTTATAATTCTTGACATCTGATTTGTGTCCATTTATTCTTTTACGTAGAGACTGTCCAGTTTGACCAATGTACATGGCAGAGTCACATTGCTTACACATGATGGCATATATCGCATTGGTAGATGTGCAGGTGAACGAGCCTCTTATAGTGTGGCTGAATTTATTAGGCCCTGTGATGGTGTCCCCTGAATAGATATGTGGGCACAGTTGGCAACGGGCTTTGTTGCAAGGATAGGTTTCTGGGTTAGTGGTTCTGTTGTGTGGTATGTAGTTACTGGTGAGTATTTGCTTCAGGTTGGGGGGCTGTCTGTAGGCAAGGACTGGCCTGTCTCCCAAGAATTGTGAGAGTGATGGGTCGTCCTTCAGGATAGGTTGTAGATCCTTGATAATGCGTTGGAGAGGTTTTAGTTGGGGGCTGAAGGTGACGGCTAGTGGCGTTCTGTTATTTTCTTTGTTAGGCCTGTCCTGTAGTAGGTGACTTCTGGGTACTCTTCTGGCTCTGTCAATCTGTTTCTTCACTTCAGCAGGTGAGTATTGTAGTTGTGGAGTGGGGTGGGGTGAGAGAAAACCTGGATTTGTGCTGGAAATGGCCCACCTTGATTATCATACACATTGTAAGGAGAGTGATCACTTTAGATAAGCTATTACCAGCAGGAGAGTGGGGTGGGGGGAGAAAACCTTTTGAAGTGATAAACACCCATTTTTTCCATGGTCTGTGTGTATAAAACATCCTCACTGCATTTTCCACTTTATGCATCCGATGAAGTGAGCTGTAGCTCACGAAAGCTTATGCTCAAATAAATTGGCTAGTCTCTAAGGTGCCACAAGTCCTCCTTTCCTTTTTGCGAATACAGACTAACACAGCTGTTACTCTGAAACCTGTATATTTTATAAGCATCTTGCTCACTGACATTCAGCCAACCTCAGACTCATAATTATAGCACCTGACTGGCAAAGTCATCAGTTTTAGTATGAGTAGTACAGCCATCTAAAATAGCACAAGTCAAAAAGCTCACTGTGTACTTCTCGTGGATTGACAGAGGCCTTAAGTTATACAATAAGGGTCTGACTCAAGTCCACTGAGTTAACGGAAGTTTTTCTGTTGAATCGGATGGACTTTCAATTAGGCCCTTAGTGAGCGTATACAGTGATCGCCCTTCAAAACTTTGCAGTTTTCTCTTGGATAAGACTATATCTCTGTGAACAAGTTATAGGGAATATCTTGGGAAGACTGCAAATACTAAAGTAATGTTACCCAAGGCAATTGAAAAGTTTAAGGGCAACCACAGTTTCACTTTTTAAAATAAAATGGTCTAAACCAACAGTTCTCAGACTGTGGGTTGGGATCCCAAAGTGGGTTGGGACCCCATGTTAATGAGGTCACCTGGGCTGGCTTAGATTTGCTGGGGTGCAGGATCAAAGCTGAAGCCCAAGCGCCGCTGCCCGGGGCTGAAGCCTGAGGGCTTTTTCAGTTTACAGGCCCCTGCCTGGAACCGAAGCCCTTGGGCTTCAGATTTGGCCTCCCCTCCACCCCCCACCTGGGGCTCAGGCTTTGGTCCCCACTCCTGGGATCATATAGTAATTTTTTTTGTCGAAAGGGGGTTGCAATGCAATGAAGTTTGAGAACCCCTGGTCTAAACTGATCTTGACACTAAGGATCACTTCATGTATTTTATTTTTCATTGCTATACAGTTTCTTAAGATCCATTAAATTAAGCCCCAAGATGAAGTGATGATTGTGATCTTATTGTATAAGTTCGGAGAACCATTCTGCTCCAGCCACTAACTGGTGGCAGATTTGCAGCTCAATTAGTATGCATCTGTCACAAAGGCTTAAAAGAAAATTTGGCACTTCCCACTTTAAGTCAACAGACTTTAGTATGGGGGAGGAAAAGGCAGAATATATCCACAGGTCCACCGACAGCAATTCTGGGCCCTAGGGCAGAACAGTCAATGGGTGCTCTTCAGGGCTTCCACATGCCCTCCCGGTTGCCTTCGCTCCTGCTGATACCAATCCGTGTGAGCCTAGGAGCCCTGCGGCCTGCCCAGGCAATTTAAAAGGGCCCGGGGCTCCCAGCCAGCAGTGGTGGCCCCCAGACCCTTTTAAATAGCCCGGGTCCCTGGGCAATTGCCCCCTCTCCACCCCATCGGCGGGCCTGTATATCAATACTGCCTGGGTTCTACTGATGAAACAGACAAAGAGCCACATGAAATAAGAACCCAGGTTGGTTCTTGTGAAATTGTTACGAGTAAAGACAAAAACTGTTCTGTTGCAAATTACAAGTGGAAGCCATCAAATCTTGTTTACCCAGAAGTGTTAAAGATTTAGGGCTTGATCCAAAGCTCATTGAAGTCAATGGGAATCTTTGGAGCAACTTCAGTGGGCTTTGGATCATGACCTCATTGTGCTTATCCAGTAGAAACAGAGAATTCATTCTCCTCCTCATTTTTCTCATTTCACCCTATTTCCCTTCCTACCCAACACACCCCTTCACTGCAGTGGAATTCTGTTGTTTTTACAAAATGTCCAAACAGAAGAGATGCTTCAGGAAAGAAAGGAAATGCAGGTAAAATGGAAAAAGTTCCCTCTATTTCAAAGTTCTCAACCTCAAATCTTGAAACACGCAGCTAAAGAAAGTCCCAGTAGAGGGCCTGCTCCTGCTCCCATTGAAGTCAATGGCAAAACACCCACTGACTGCGGAGGGAGCATGAAAGCGAGCAGACTGAAGTAACTGCTGGGATAAAGAGAAATATTTTGATTAATATTCATAAATCCCACAGATGAACCTGGTTGTCAAGAAGTATTTCACCTATTTCCCTATATATCAGTTTGTTTAACAGATATTCAAGCCTATGCAATTCCGATTGTCACCCTGCAGGTATGTGATGCTGCATTGATCATTTTTTAAGTTGCTCGTACTGTATTGGTAAAATACTTCCAAGCCAACCTCATCCTGGAATTCTCATCAAGCCAACCTCATCCTGGAATTCTCATCAATAGTCCCCAACCATGGTGGTGAAAATAGAAGTCACAACAGAGCTGAACGGGCTCTGTATTGCGCCTCTGTACAGTCCCTCAGTGTCATGTGTCCACAAGCATTTCAAAAGCTTGCTACATTAAAATAAATGAAATTTCATGTAACTGTCATAGGCAGAGCCTTGTGCTCCCAGAACCAAGCTTATGAGTTTAGGTCCAGCTAGGTTCTGGGAGATGGAGGTTTTGGTAGGGTCAGCTAATCACCATGAAATAGTTTGTAGTGTTGACCATACATCACCACCAGGTAAGCCCTGATTCAGGAAAGTAGCCCTATTCAGGACAGCGCTTGAGCAGTTGCTTAACATTAAGCATGTGCTTAAGTGCTTTCCTGAAACAGGACATAAGTTTCAGAGTTAATATCCCATCAGGAGGAATAGAATAGCTCACTCCTCTCAAAACAATGGTTTCAGGCTGTTTGCAGACTCAGGCACAAATCACCACATGATTTACACTCAGTTCAGCTGTGGAAGGTTCTATCTGCAGCTATAAATCAGTAGACATGTTTAATGAACATTTTAGATTGTGGAGGACAATTCTGGGGCAAGATGAGTATTCTGTATCATATTCTGAAGCCAAGAAGCCATTGATCTACGGAGTAACATGAGATGGCAAGTCAGCTTTTAAAAATAACTTTTCGGAATATAGTTGCAATTTTAAAAATAACGTGGGGTTTTAAGAGTTCAAAAAAAAAAGAGAAGATGCTATATGGATGTTTTATAAAAATTACAGGTGATTACAGGTGGCATGGTATTTTGATAAACTTGTCTCACGTTTATTCAGAGACATCTTAGCTGTGGATTTCCTGGTTTCTTTGCCAGAACGAGTGAGTGACTTCACAGGCCAGATTTTCAAAAAGTGCTCAGCTCCTATTTAGGCAACCATTCCTAATGGAAGCCGAGCACTTTCGAAATCTGGAACCAGTTGTGGATGCTGCACACTTTTGAAATTTGGGTTTCTACAAAAATACAAAACAAAAGGGATGGAAATAGGGGCTGAGAGCAGGATGATTTTCTCAAATCTTTGTTCCTGATTTTCATTGTGGCAGAGAAGCCAAGGAGTCGGCAGCTTAGGGCTTTTTTACACTTCAAGTTTTCCCACTTTAACTATACTGATGCAATTTTATTTTACTGGCATAAAGTTAAATGTTGACCAGCCCTTCGATTTCTCAGGATTGTAAAAGGTGATAATCAAATCCAGTGTTGTTAAAAGGGTGTTAATGAGAGTTTTAAGTCTAATGAAAGTATACCTTCACAAATCTTATGATACATTTCAGGATTTTTAAAAAAGCAAACAAATCGTTGCATCCTCAGGTTAAATGAGACATTTGCATGCAAAAAACTCCCAAATACTAGCTGCTGTCACGAAAACTGGCTAAGAAGGGAGACTTTGGTTTGGCATCTGCAAGGTGATGAATTCTCTGAAGAAGAGTGAGATTTCACAGTGCTCACCTTTCACACACTAGTGCTGATACACTGCTTTGTGACACTCTATTTCAGTCACAGACGTCACACAGGGAACCTGTGCCATCAGAAACCCAGTCTGATCAAACATCTGACCTTTTTGTGGTGCATGGAAATGCAATACCTACCTAAAATAAGTGAAATCTTTGGCCTCACTCACGATGTTACTCTGTGCAAAACCATTATCATAAACAAACCCAGAACAAACTTTATACACTGAATACTACTTATCCTTTCACCCCCTCAAAATGGCACTTCAACAAGATAGACAGAAAAATTAAAATGTTGGAAATAAAGAATGCAAAAAGCAAGCACCAAATATACACACAGGAAAGAACAGATACAAAAGGGAAAACTCTGCCCTCAAATGTGCACACGTACTGCTCATTGGCCCCAAGAGCAGGCAACATGCAGAGGCTTAAAAGCAGATTTATTTCTACTACTGCTGGTCAACACTTTTTTGACTTTAGACTTTTTAATGAAAAGTTTCCAAAGAAGTTGTGAAATTTTGTTGCTTTTATTTTTAAATCACCCCTAGTGATTATTATTAATAATTATTATTTCTATGAGTAAATCTCAACAGTGAGATCTGCATAAGACAGAAGAAGACAATTCCTGCCTCAAGGATCTTACAATCTAAAGTTCGGAGAAGTTAAGAGCCAAATTCTGGACTGATTTATACCTTGTACAATCTCATTTACTGCACTGGGACTCTGTATGGGCAAACTTTTACATTAGAGGATGATGGCCCAAAGAACCTAATTTGAATAGAATACTTGTTGTCAAATGCTTTACAAATCCACCTTCTCTCGTGAAGAATTGTTTTCTAACCTATATGGATGAAATATACAACTATAGTCCAATACACCCTTTTTGTCTTCTGAAATGAGTATGTGTCCTCATGAATGGACTTTGCTTTTCTCCATTTCTGCACTTTAGACCAGTCAACATGGATGCACATATATCAAACCATGAGCATTCAAAAGTGAGGAAATGTGCATATTAAACAGTGCAGAGTTTTTAAGAGGGTTTATATGACCATTGGAATTACAGTAGTGAGGATACAGAAGAATGAGCTGTGTAGCTTGATATTATTATTCCAAGACATGATAATTACCTACTTTTGATGGTTCCTTAGGACGACTTCACACACCATTAGGGCTGGGAGATTTCCTTCTGCAATTGTCTGAATCTGTGGCATATTGGCCCTAATTTAGCAAAACAGTTAAGTGCACGTGCTTAAATGATTTTGAACAGTCCTATTGAAGTCAATGTGCTTAAGTGCTGGATCAGGACAGTTTCGTATATATGTAAAGATTCAGTTAGTAGCAAAGGAAGTTTAGAATGATTCTGAACTACTTTTGATTGTTCTAAGAGATTACTTCATCATTAGAAACATCTTCTGTAGTATCAGATTCATGTTCTTGCCATTTTTGTATAAAAGTTTTAAAAAAGTGTAAATGGAGATCAAATATAGAGCTAGAATGAAGGATGTCCTTTATAATGATGGATAGCTCACTGGGAAACTATTGACTCTACTAAAGCTAGTGGGAGTTTTGCTATTTACTTCAGCAGGGCCAGAATTTCCCTAAAATATATGAGAGCAGCTAATCTCAAACACCTTGGGCTGGAATCACAGAGGAGCTGTAACTTTATTATTTTTCAGTGCAAGTCTTACCTTTCAACACTGGATGGAGCAATTCCCCTGGACTTCTTTTAGAATAAAACATGTGAATATACAGTTATGATGTAGAAAGCTGGAGAAAGTTACAGTTTATCACCACTTTGCTCTTTGATGCATTACAAAAATTCATCACTTTGGAAAATCAGGCAGATTTCTATACAAGGATTTGGGAGCCTAAGATTAGGATCCTATTTTTGAAAATCTTGGCTCTAAATACTAAAAATGGATTACATTCAGACATGTGACTGTACTTCTACTATCCTTATGAAGGCATTGGAATTTAAGAGTGATGGAGCATGATTCTTCCCTCACACCAATTCTACCCTGGGACATCTCCATTTCCTGCTGTAGCCTAGGATTCATGAGAAGAGAATCAGGTTCAGGTTTCTTTACTTGAAGTAACATTTTGAAAAAGGCTGTTCCACTTTGGCATGTTTAAGAAAATCACAAACACTGTGCGGGAAAAAAAAGAGGAAGGGTTCAAATTTACATTGGCATGTTTCAGAACCTGAGTGGTCTAATGGATCTGCAGTGGGACATTCAACACGTTTCATGTGAAATATTGCCTCCATCTCATTCAAGTTCCAGAGTTACAGGTTACTAGAGAAATGTTCAGGCCACTGTTTCAAAGGCTTTTAAAAAGATTCCACTGTAATCAATATACTGGCGAGTTATAACTATGGCAGCAGCAGTTGGGTAGCTGGCTTACTTTCCAAGCCTTTAATCTTGGCTTGGTTATATCAGACAATGCTGCCAACAAATGCCATGCCATAAAAGGTGGGTATTCTCACTTTCCATGATTAGAGCTTAAGCCTACTCAACATGGACTTCCTGAGTGATAATCAGAGTTGGGCAAACAGTCAAGTTTTCATGGTGACATTTTGTGAACTGCCGTCAAAGCTTCTGCAATATAGTGTACCACATAGGTGTGAGAGACTGAAAATTCACCATCATCTGGCAATCATCATCAGCCCTGATCCCGCAGGCAAGGCCATTCTGCTAAGAGAAAAAATATTTTTGCTTGTGGTAGGAGATTTTTCCCCAGCACGCCTTTTGGTAAAGTGGCAGAATCCCCTTTCAGAATAGAAAGGTTTGGTTTAGTTCTAGTGATGATTACTGTCATAAATATAAAGGGAAGGGTAAACCCCTTTGAAATCCCTCCTGGCCAGGGGAAAGCTCCTCTCACCTGTAAAGGGTTAAGAAGCTAAAGGTAACCTCGCTGGCACCTGACCAAAATGACCAATGAGGAGACAAGATACTTTCAAAAGCTGGGAGGAGGGAGAGAAACAAAAGGTCTGTGTGTCTGTCTATATGCTGTTTTCTGCCGGGGATAGACCAGGAATGGAGTCTTAGAACTTTTAGTAAGTAATCTAGCTAGGTATGTGTTAGATTATGATTTCTTTAAATGGCTGAGAAAATAATTGTGCTGAATAGAATAACTATTTCTGTCTGTTTCAGAGGAACAGCCGTGTTAGTCTGTATTCGCAAAAAGAAAAGGAGTACTTGTGGCACCTTAGAGACTAACCAATTTATTTGAGCATGAGTGTATCTTTTTTGTAACTTAAGGTTTTGCCTAGAGGGGTTCTCTATGTTTTTGAATCTAATTACCCTGTAAGATATCTACCATCCTGATTTTACAGGGGGGATTTCTTTATTTCTATTTACTTCTATTTTTATTAAAAGTCTTCTTGTAAGAAAACTGAATGCTTTTTCATTGTTCTCAGATCCAAGGATTTGGGTCTGTGGTCACCTATGCAAATTGGTGAGGCTTTTTATCCAACATTTCCCAGGAAAGGGGGGGTGCAAGTGTTGGGAGGATTGTTCATTGTTCTTAAGATCCAAGGGTCTGGGTCTGTAGTCACCTAGGCAAATTGGTGAGGCTTTTTACCAAACCTTGTCCAGGAAGTGGGGTTCAAGGTTTTGGGAAGTATTTTGGGGGGAAAGACGCGTCCAAACAGCTCTTCCCCAGTAACCAGTATTAGTTTGGTGGTGGTAGCGGCCAATCCAAGGACGATGGGTGGAATATTTTGTACCTTGGGGAAGTTTTGACCTAAACTGGTAAAGATAAGCTTAGGAGGTTTTTCATGCAGGTCCCCACATCTGTACCCTAGAGTTCAGAGTGGGGGAGGAACCTTGACAATTACATAGTACATAACACCATAAACGGCCCAATATTTCTGGCCCAACATCCAAAGAACCTGTAGGAGTTACCTACAGGGATGCATAATGTTTAAATAGGGGATGTTATGTCAAGTTAAAGGAGCTATTTCAGAGAAAAAAAAAACATCCTAAAAAGGGGTGTGTGTTCAGCTCACAGCTCATCAGCGGAAATAAAAGGCTCGAGTTCAGTGAAATGCTTTTAGTGACATCCACACAACTGATTTAGGGATAAATTCTACTCACATTTAAGCGCATGCATCTCCATAGTGCACACACTAAATATACACTTGAGTGGCAAGTAGATTTTAAAAAAAGACTTTTTTAAAAAAAGCGATAACAAGTGCTAGTTGTTGAATTTGGGATCCTTGAAAATAAAATTGGAAGAGCCTTCTTGTAAATGCATTACCCTTATCAAACTCGGACACCATCAGCTAGATCCTCGGCTGGTGTAAATCAGGATAGCTTCATCGAAGCCACCTGAGGACCTAGCCCTATATTCACACTGTGGAAACTAATGAAGCTGGTGTGCACATGGAACTTCCACTGAGTTAACGGAAGTGGGATGTGTATATGTGAGGGGGAAAATTGGTCTTTCAGCAGCCAAGCTGTTCAAGCCATTCCAGACAAAATGCCCCGTGTCCTGCTTCTTCTCCTAAAGGACTTTGGCACACATCTCCATAGAGGAGCAATTTCCCAATTTGAATGAAAGCTACAATTCATTCTTGCCCATGAGGGGCAGCATGTTCTCCATCTTACGCAATATATTCTTCAACTAGGCGTCCAAATGTCCATCTTTCCTCACACTGAGATTTTGCTATGCACTGAAAATATTCTGTCCCAAGTTTCCTAACTTGGGGAATGTTCCCCGCCAACAGTTCTTCTGAAGTCCTTACACATGTTTGAAGAGAACGTTCATTCATCAATTTGAAACAAAAATCGGTCACCATTTGAAGGTTCAGTTTAAGCAAACAGACTCCTTTACTTTACTATTTTGGCTTAAATTACCCAAAGTTCCCCTGCTTGGGAAAAAAGTTCAGTAAAACATACACCAAGCAAGTTTATTTATTGTTCATATGTCCCGTCAGGTCAGTACTGAACCAGTGTCACCAGACGATGCTAAGCTTCTGAATGTATAGTCGTCTGGATGAGACATACAACAGAGGTCCTGACCACTTGTCTTTAAAAGATCCATGAGGAGTGTTAGCCCCAGTGTCCTGGTTTCATCACAGTTGCCATTATATCCTGCCATCGTAACATTTCTCTATAGTTATAATTGAAGTGAATTATACTTCACTTTTCATCCTAAATTGTTACGTAGTGTTGCTGTGTGCTGCTAATTGGCTTCTGCCTTCTACCCCAGAAACCTACACGTTCGTGGGTGATGTAGTGGTCCCTGGGTCTGAAAGGCCAGATTCCTGATATGGGGAAGCGTGCAAAGGGAATGAAACTTACATGTGATTTTGGAAATCACGGGAAGCTTTGCACGGGGTGGATGAACTGAAACAAACGGTCGTTACGGGAAATCGGCTATTCTTGTCTCGCTGCAGCTCTGGCACATTTTGTTTTCCAGAAACCAAGCTCCATGTTACTGTGTAACAAAAGTAAATAATGACTCATTAAGTCTCCATACGAAGAAAAGCTGAAAGCTTGCCCCCCTGAAAAGAATCTGCACTAGGAAACTTGATAATGTCACCAACTCCAACAGCAAACGTTACTTGCAGAATTTATGGAACTACTCTTTCCATCAAACAGCCAGCAGTGTGCTGAAAGCAGGGCCCCCCTTGGTTATGCGGTGTGTTCTTACTATCAAGCAAAAGCAAAGCTCTTTGATTTTGATAGGCAGATTTCTATCTGAAGAAAAGGGAATCTCAACATTATCTGTCCAAAAAGATAGCTTGAAAACACTGCCCAAAAGGTACAAACAGAACGTGTCTTCTTACTGTAGAGGATACTATATTTTAAAGACTGATTCAGTCTCAGAAGGTCCCATTTTAATGTTGCCTGAACTTGAGTAGCAAATGGGAAACTGAGGCACAGATAGGCTAAGTGACTCGCTCAAGGTCACAGAGGAAGTCTGTTGTGGAGCAGGACTTGAAACCAGATCCTAGAATAGTTTCTTAATAACTCCACTGAAGTTAATTTCTACAAACCACTACCATCTGGCGCTGGTTAAGCAAGCAATAAGATGAGACTTATTTCTGCTAAACTCTCTTAATTCTGTTACCTCTCATCCTCCCATTCATCCCTACCTCGTCTGTCCGTTTTGTCCTCCACTTGCATTCTGCCAAATTGCAAGCTCTCTGGGGTAGGGACAGTCTTCTTTGTAACTTGTTTGTAAAGAGCCTAGCACAGTGGAGCTCTGATTCTTGACTGCGGTTCCCAAGTGCTACCCTAATAGAAATATTAAGTAATAATATAAACTAGTGTGAACCAGCGTGAGAACCGAATCAGGCCTTTTTATGCATTCCTACCCACACTACTGGAAGTTTATCATCTTGAAACAAGCCCGTATGTGTGTTGTGAAGTATTGTCATAATTGTCACAATATGCAATCTCCATTTGTAGACAGGCTTGGGCTACATCCTTGGAGAAGCTCCTGCCACCATCTAATGAGGCAAATATAATCTATTCTAGGTAAAGGATATTGATTCAGTTGCAAAACCAACAGCCCCATTCTTTGGCATCACTAGCACTATGGGTCCTCCATTCACTCCAGCTAAACTTGGATAGAATTCCAGAATCCTGTAAGTGCTGAAATTCTGCCTTTATTTTTGACTGTAATGCCAAAAGGTACTGGAAAAGCTTTGCTAAATTTAAGAATTGCTCCCTCTTCAAGTATCATTTTTGCTTTCTTATATTTTAAGGATCGGATACCATCCTGAAAAACGTTAGCTGCCTTGTCCAAAAATTCAGCTAATTTTAGTTTTGCAGTTGAGTTCATAATTTCTTTTTAAACTGGCAGGCACTTCACACTTTGTCAGTGAAGCTGAATCTCAATCATGCATGACCCCCTTGCTAGAGATTTAGCCTATGCTGTTTACTGTTACAGGTTACCTTCACTGTAAACCCCCACCCCCAAGGAGTGAGGATTTCCACTGTATGTTTTAGGAACACTGAATTTCTATGCAGCTTCACATCTTTAAGCGGCCTCTGACAATCCTGCTGTGAAATTACAGAAACAGCTGATTGTGTATCAAGCCCCATTTTAAGTCTTACTCCTTCCACTCGTTAAAAAAAAAAAAAAAAAAAAAATCCAAACATTTGTTTGTTGTTCAAATTAAACTAAAGCGCTGGAGAGAGGCTATAGCAATTTCAGTAGACTCCGTGTTGTCAGCTACATACTGATGAATCTCCAATCCTGTGGTGGTGTATGCTTCAATTTCTTCCCATTGCTACAGGGTTTGTCATTGAACCAACAGTCATTTGCATTGTGAGGCCCCCCCACAACGAAAGCACACAGTGAGTGTTGCCCATGCTGTGCTTTTGGCTTGTCCCTCAGTTTATATGTTGCGCAGATCACATCATGCTATTGCAGATTCCTGGCATCTTAAATAGCTATCTCCATTGATACAGCAATTGCTAGTGGACATGTTAGGGTTAAATCAGTCTCAGTCAACAGCTAGTTTTGGATTGCTTCATTTTGCATATGACACACTAACTGGTCCCTTAATCCATCACAAACTCTCTCCAAATTGGCAATAATCTGTTAATTTCCCCAATTCAGACACATAGAAATTGTTTCTTTTTCTTTTTATTCTGTTTATAAAGGGAGAAACACTCTGCAATCTCCAGTGGGTTTGGAGGTGGGTGATTTTGTAGGATTTCCACAATCTCAGCAAATTCTGCCAGTTTAATAGGAGCTGTTACACAATGCAACAGGTTGTATGTTTTAGCCTCCATTACACTCAGTAAAGCCACCACTTTCCCCATCATTTATGCACCAGTCCGTTCTCCGGTACAGGTGAGCCAGTCCTCTACTGAGCTATTAAACAAGTCCATTTTCCTCAAACAGCCAGACATTTTTAACCGTTTTTTAAGTTCTCTAAATGAGCGGGTGACTCACAGTCCTAGTGGCTGCAGTTTTCTTTTCAATTTCACTAGGCCTCTGCAGTCACTCTCTGTACCACTGTTTTCTGTGATTAGAATCCTATCTTTGTCACCCACTGCTTGTGTCTTTTGCACTTTACACAATATATGTGTAAGGAAGGAACAAGATGGGCATGGAGGGTGTGTTCCAAATAATTACGTTTGCTAACGATACACACAATATAAGGCTTAGCTGCTGCTAGCTCTGGGAAGGGTCTGGTGGCTTCTGAAACACAGAAGACAGCGAGTGCCACTGGAGGGCTCACAGAATATTTAGAGAGTTACTATCTCATTCCTATTTAATGCACTAGCCAAGACTCTCCCACAGATGAAAAAACTAAAACTGCAATGGCCTGGAGACCTAGTAACTTCAAGTCTGAGGATTCATAATAACTGGCAAAAATCTGTCAACTGAGTTAAAGAGTTGATTGTGAGTGGTGGATGAAGTAGTGACTATCTGAAAGTGTTTTACACAAGGTTTTTTTTGGGGGGGTAGTGGGGGAATAAGCTTTGCTGTGTGGAAAGATGATTCATACATTACATTGGGTGATAATTTGGGGTGTTTGAGATCAAGATACAGAACCAAATTTTGCAGTTTATAGCCATCTATAAATTAATAACATGGACTAAAATCATGCTTGGAAGTGGTGCACTGTTAAAACAGAAGACTGCTGTGTGAACAGTCCAGCAGGTCCCTACTAATGGACACTGCCAGACAGAAATGGTTTACATGTGATGGCTACTATTGGTTTGCTTTCTGAATACGTTAGGCTACAATCCAGTTCATTACAGTATAATCCTGCTTTATGAAGCACTGAAAGGAAAGCAGGATCAGGGAGCACGAGTCTGAAATACAGCGTACCTCAAGACATACCTTTCTCCATGCCAGCATGGTTAGCAAAGAAACATTCATGCTTTGATGATCAAGCCGTGAAGTAGCACAGAGCCCAACTAAGGGCTCGATCATGTAACCCTTAATCACACACGTAGTGTTTATTCATGTGAATAATCCTGTTGATTTCTACCCATGGGAACTTCTCTCATAAGAAAAACTTGGATGATTCAGGGTTTCAGCATCAGGCCCGATGCATGTTCTCCAATTCAGTTTGCCTTCCGCGTACCCCCTCTTTCTTAGACATGGCCAAGAACACTTTTGTAGCAAAAACTGGCTATTAAAAGTTGCCCAGGTACAATGTACTGACAGTTGGTATAGGATTCTCCTGCTATATGCTAGTCTGTATCTGTAGGTTTAATTTTTCCATTGAATAGAAAATATATGGAAGAATTAGAAAACTATGCCCAGGTTACATAAAACATAATTTTTATGTTTTAACCTCAGTGCTTTGGTCACTGCTTCCATTCAGTTTCACTGAATTACAGAGTATTCTCTCCCTCAGCACACAGGCACATGGAAACTATGCCTAGTACCTCAAACTCATTCTTTTTTACTAAGATCATATTAAACCTGTTTCCCAAAACAATCCAGCTTTGTTAGAATGTAACTTGTACACAGAATAAAGAAGTGTGTTGTTTGTGTCCTGCCTTTGCTGTCATACATCCTACCACTTGGGCCCAGAGGTAAAAGGAAGTACCTAAGCAGTAAATGCCCTTCTAAAATTACACTTTCATTGAGGTGAATGAAGAAATGACAATTTACTGCAGTGGAGGCTCTGCTTCATAGCATATTCTGCTGGTGTAAATTGATTGATTTCAAAGGAGTTGTGCCAATTTATCCTAGCAGAGAAGTTGACCCATTGGGGATCTATTGAAGAAAGTCACTTAACATAGTTGATCTGGACAGCTACGAATGTCAATCTTCGCAATGTTAAAAAACATGATCAACTAGCATGCAAATATCTCTACCAAGGATCCCATCAAAGGCTGAATGATCGATCTTTGTAACAGACAATCCCTAACTTTCATCCGTAGGTTGCTATTTAAGTCTAGCTAAATCTTTCTTGAAAAATGTAGGTATGCAGTATATACCTTAGGTATGTATCTATATACTTAGATGCAGAAAGAGCCTCCAACCCCCAGGAATCCTGCATTCCTCTTCTTTCAGTAAGCTATCACTCACTTAAAGTGTAAGAGAAACCAGCTAAGCCCACAGGGGGGATGGAACTATTTTAAGTAATAGCGTCTGACACCAGAGGAGCATGAAATTCAGTCCTGCCATAGCTGAAATACCTAACCTCCTCAAAAAAAAAAAAAAAAAAAAAAAGAGTCTATAATCTGAACTTTCCAAATGGCTTTAAAAGCTGTAAACCAGTAATGATTGTGAGGTGGGGAACCTGGCTTGCTACTGTAAATCTCAATAAATTAGCCACAGAGACAAGTATAAACAAGTCAATTTGTTTAAATTATATTTTGCCTAAGGATATAATGGTGACATGAGTTATTTCAAATCGTTGCAGGACCATCGCAGTGGGCATGAAATTACCTGATTTGCCACTGCATGATGGGTGGGTACTGTTGCTGAATGTCTCATATGGAGTTACAGGAGTGCCAGGAGAAGATGCCTCAGTGTTCTGATATTTGCAGAGATTACAGCTGCCTCACAGCTGTGTGTGTGTGTGTGTGTGTGTGGACTGTTATTAATTTAGTTTTTTCTGTTTATTTTTCCAGCAACACCCCAAGCTCTTGAGAGCAACTGGAACAAACAATACTTGATATAAAAACTAAAAGGTCAGCATCATGCTTGACAGACTACCAAGAGCAAAAAAGCCAGCCCTTTAATAAGAATAGCCCAACAGAAGACCCTCCTGATCAACCGACCTCCTGCCCAAGGGCACGAACGAATGGTGGACTTTTTTCTAATCAATTAGCTCTCAGCACACCCTTTGAGGTGGGGGGGGGGGGTAAAAATTATTAACGGGAACTGATGCAGAGAGTTAGCCTCTAACTCAATCCAGTACTAGAGTTAGGGTCAGAGCAAAGGAATAGCACCCCAAAGTAAAAGTACTCTGTCTGAAACAGATATTGCCTCCAGAAACATGGAGATCACAGCCATCGATACATCCTGAAAGGATGCAGCATGCACTTCCTCATGAACCAAGCCAGCCCAGTGCTAAGGGAGACAGCATCACAACTCCATCACTTCCTCCCCACGCCTCTAGAATAGTACACCAGGACTAAATTCAAACTGGGGTGCAAAGACTGTGATTGTACTTGCCTCCTGAGGTTCTGGGCCTCTTGTACCCTTCAAGTCAATAGATATTTTGCTGTTGGACTTTAGTGGAAGCAGGATCAAGTGCAAGGTCACGGGGCAAGTTAGTATCAGAGCCAGGACGGAAAACCAAGTGTCCTTACACTTAGTCCTGCCCTTTAACCACTTGTGCTATTCTTCCCAGTTTAACATATAATATTCACTCAATGTCTGGAGGAATATATTCAAATTCAACACACTGTTTAACATTGGAAGTGATCTTTATATTCCATACTAGGCGTACCGAAGATAGATAAATCATGTTAAAAATGCTCCCCATTGTACAGAAAATAGTACTTATTAGACATGTAGCTTGAGTAAAATTGTAGCCTACTTTAGAACTGTATGCAGCTGATGTACAGGTCATGAGTCACTGAACTTTTATAAACTGAAAGTATGTGCAGTCCATACATTTTATTACTTGAAGACTAAGGGACAGGCCCTCAGATGGTGTATATTGTCAGAACTCTATTGAGGTAAATGGCACCATGACAAGTGATACAAGCTGGGAATCGGTCCTTAAACTGTGTGGTGCTATTCATAAAATTATCATGTAAAATCATTGTACTGAATTTTTCCCTTATATGTAATTGTTCCCAAACTACAGCTGTTCATACTCAAGAGAGACTAATCCAGGTGCAAAAATAGACAGAGTTAAGCATGTTTTAGAAGAATTTTCCCCAAAATGAATAAATGTGCTGGGGCAGTGTTAATTTTTCTATCCTTAAATACTGTTCAACAAATCTATAAACAACAGAATTTGGAGTGCGGGGAGGGTCAGTTCTTTCGGTCAATCAACCTATAAGGAATTTATGCACATTGGGAGTTACCATCCAAGCTCCTAAAAACTCCATTGCCAATCCATGAAAGAATAGAGCTCAAAAAATTATAACCTTCTAAATAAAACCACATTATAGTTATTGGGCCAGATCCTCCGCTGCGGTACATTGGCACAGCTCCATTGATTTCATTCTGGCACACATTCTCTAAGCTTATCTGTTTATCTAACCAGGGATTCCTGCATTTTCTGCACATACTGATGTCTTTCTTTCTTAGAGAAAGGTCAGCTTGTATACCTATCATGAATCACTCACTCTACAACCAAAAATGGAATACGGCGCTACATGTTTACACACAAAAGATTAGTGAAAAAATAATCTGATCATACTTTCAGTCCATAATACATTTATTCCAAAATACAGACAGTAATGCATCTGTTCCAGGCCTATGTGTTTGGTCTCTCTTACCAAGGTCTCAAATGTCTCTGTTTAAGCCTTATTATCCACATAGGTACTACCATAACAGGCACCATATAAATGCGTATAATAATCAATACAATATATATAATGAGTTAAGGTATTTTGATAGTGGAATGATGAAAATAGAGCAAAGCAGCACAAAGTTATGGGTCAATATTATTTACTTCAATGGAGCACTGATGAACTACAGCAGCTGAGGAGATGCTCTCAATATATTCAGTTGGTAACAAATTTTGGCTAATTTTTCTTCAGCCTTTTTTGCTTGTGAATGCTGGAAATTGGGTCACATTAGCAGACTACTGCTCTAATACCCAGCTTCTAACCGCACCACCACATTCACATGTCAGTCAAATGGCTAATACGATTAATACTGCCAACAGGAAACAGTACAGCGCTGAAGACAGATGTTTAGCACAATAGGAAGTGTTTATTTTGCTGTCTCTGTGCTGTGTGTAAGTCATTGGGATTTCTACCACTGCCTTCCAAATGAGACTTGAAAAGCTTCATGTTTAACAGGTGAAATAA
Organism: Caretta caretta; assembly: GCF_965140235.1. NCBI lineage: Eukaryota > Metazoa > Chordata > Testudines > Cheloniidae > Caretta > Caretta caretta. The sequence continues at coordinate 27,982,781 of NC_134211.1, forward strand.
TGGATAAAAACATCCAGAAAGGGAAAGGAAAAGAAAGATCCTTCTGCTTGTTGGGGATAAAAAAGGCCTTGTTGCATTCATATTGCCATGCACATGTCTTTCAAAGTATGCTGTACATTCAAGTGGGCATTATTATTTGTATTACAGGTAGCTCCTTAATGCACCATCAGGGATCAGGGCACCACTTTGTCAGGCACCGTACAGACATACTGAAGACAGTCACTGCCCCAAAGTTACTTATGAATGAAGAAGCTCTGCATGGAAGAATAAAACAGCTGAATATTCACCCCTTTGAAAGTTATGTGACATCATCAACAAGAAAAGAAATTTCACTCAAACCACAGATAGGTAGCAATTATAAGTGAAAAAACAGCCCGAAAGCCTACACCACAATTAAACAGCCCCTTAGCCTGAGCCCCAGGAGCCCAAGTCAGCTGACATGGGCCAGCCAGGGTTTTTAATTGCACTGTAGACACAGTGTGACCAATTCACTCGCTCTCTCTTTTTTTTAAATTTCCAAAAATGCAAAGAAAGGGGAAAAGCAATTCAGGGTTTCTCTTTCTAGAGAGCTCTTTTTAACCATCTCTTTCTTTCCAACCCCCCCTCCCCCTTTTATACCCGTGTTTTGTTCCCTTAAACTCTCTAAACTTGCCCATAGATAGGAATAACTTCAGATGGCAGGTTGTATAATGGGAAACTCTCCGTTGTTGTTTTTTTTTTTAACATGGATGTAACTAGAGTTGTGTTCTTTAAAAAAAAAACAACCAAACAAAAAAACCCAACTCCTTTTGTCCAAGAGGCAATCAGAAGAAATCTCCACTCCTGGTCAACGCTCTGGCAAAGTTTGTGGTTTTTTTAATTGGTTGCTTTTGCTTCCTCCTGTTCTATGTAACTGAATTGAGAAATTATATAGATTAAAATGAATCATGATGATTTCCCATTTGTGTAAAGAATTTAACAGTACTTTTGCTGGGAAGAGCAATATGATCTTGGTCTCTATCTGACAAATTATTTTAAGTGAGGGCTTTTAGGCCCTTGACACTGGAACAGTACCTGTGCTCTGAACACAGAAGCCATCAGGAAAGTGCAGATCAGTTGGTCAACATCATGTGCATAAAATAGCATGTACAATAATATGCAAACCTCTTAGATGACACATAACACTAACATAAGATGAAGGTCAGTCATGGTCAGCAAGGCTGGCACTGAATTCACACAAACTCACTGATTGTCAAGTCTCTCCTCCTTGCCCCTCTACACCTATGAGCAGAGATTCTCTCTAACCAGAGTTATATTTGCCACACTACAAGACCCCAAAACAATTTGGGGCTTTTATTTTGCTTCTCTAAACCAAGTTTTGCCCTGTCCGTATTCGCTCCAAGCAGTTTTGTGATAGGAATGCATGTATCACTCCCTCGCAGGTATAGATTGGCCTACCTTTGTAGGGGCAAATTCTGCCTGCAATTACATCCATCTTTATGATCTTCTAGAATGATACAGCCTTTTGATGGAATTTATAAACATACCATATAAAATTCCATTGCAATGATATAACTCCTTAACTGCTACTGGATGGTTTAACAGTTCTGAAGAAGGAACATTCTCTATTACATCCTATAGCATTTTTTGAGCAATTTCTATCGAATCATATTGGCCGCACCCCTGTTGAATGCTAGAATACTTTCCCATGCAAGCTCACTGATATCAGTAGGGTTGCATGGGTGGAAATGAGACCAGTTTGTGGCCTGTATTGTGCTAATCAGTCCTTCTGTGGTTAAAGCATAACACAAAATATCTACTTACAGGAAGATATCAAAGAAAACCAACAAATATGGTTAAGGTTCCTCCTTCTAAACCCTTTGATACTTTCAAATGAAGCTGGTTTCCCTGTCTCAGGGCTCAAAGGAAAAACCTCTCTCCCCTACCCCTTGCCTTTTAGACATCCTTCCTGATGAGGGAAATCAACCACATTTTTCCATGTCAGGGTTTCACTGTAATCCCTGCAGGGGAGGCAAGCATGTCACAGATCAAGATTTACCCTTTCCACCACCAAACCTAGGGCAGGATGATTACCACCCATCCCGTGGTTTCACTTTGTTTTGTCTGTTGTGCAGTATTTCAGAGCAGGTTGAGTGTAGACAATCTGATGGGGATATTATTTTAAGGATCATACAATGATGTGAGTATGGAAAGGATTTTTAAGCACCTAGTAAGTATGGTGCACTCTAGGTTCCACGCTGCTAAATGATCTTGCAATAGAAAAGTGTGTTTTTGGTAGCTTGCAGTTTTCAGATAAGTGTTACTTGCTGATTAGCAATGGTCTTAGAGGTGGGACTAAGAATGAGTAGCACTGTAACTCTTAAGTGTTCTTCCTTTATTTCCTATTCAGAGCAGCAGTTCTCTTTCCATAGATAATGAATCACGAACGCAGTCAATGAAATTAAAAAAGAGAATCAATATTTATCCTGACTTGCCAGATGGTACTGCCCTAACGTTATCTGTACAGTTTATGAACATGAAAATCAAAATAAGTTCTAATTTTATTGAAGCTAGAATTTACAATGCTAGGGCCTGATTCTGCACACAGTGAGATCAATGGCAAAACTCCCACTCATTTCAATAGGAGAGGGCTCAGAGTCCTACCTTCCCAAGTTAAGTCTCAAAATTAACTGACTTAGACACTTTCTTTCCTAGGATTTAACCCAAAGTTGGTGCTTTGAAACTGTCAGTTTCAAATAAGGTATTTGGTATTTGGATTTCTAAAGTTTTCATTGGGGTTATAACTCCAGATTTTAAACCCTAGAGCAACATTTCCCAAACAATTGAAAGCTAAAGCTCCCTTTAGTAAGTGAAGCCTATAGTAACTCCTTTCCATCCTGCCATGTATAATTAAAGGCCTACTCATATTTTGACATTTTAAAACTTGTTCCTTGTACATCTTCATAATATAGGATGACCAGATAGCAAGTTTGAAAAATCAAGACTGGGGTGGGGAGGTAATAGATGCTTATATAAGAAAAAGCCCCAAATATCAGGATTGTCCCCATAAAATTGGGACATCTGGTCACCCTATCATAATATGATGTTTTCACTTCTGTTTTACATTGTTAGATTCATGGTGAAATAGTTAGCATAAATTACTGTGCAGCAGTCAGAACAACAGCTGTAGGAGGGAACTCCTTGGTAGATAAGGTGTGACCTTGGGAGCCCCTCAATGCCAGCTGGCAGAGGACCCACTGTATTGTAACTCATATCAGGCTGGACACACTCACTACCCCCAACATTCTGTTCTCATGATATGCATCTAAAAGGTGTCATGTAAGTTCTCAGATGTAAACTAGCGACATGCCGGTCGTGAAAATCATTGCATGATGTATGTATGGGTTGTGTACAGAGTTAATATGAGTGTCGTAAATATGTTTGGGAGGCAGCGACATTTTTACTACAAAACTTGCGCAATTTTCCACATTCGCCAGAAAGGAAAACTCACTATATTTTCTTAGTTTGTTTTTGTCTGTTTTGCAAACTGTTAATACAGATTTTTTGTAAACACTACTCAGCCAATTTCACTGTACACCAATGATATGAAAAGAACTGCTATGAAACAGGATTAATCAAAAACGCATTTCAGTGATACATTATTACATTCATCAAATTGATACGTACATGTGGCTGCGAAGGCAGGAGGCAAAGGATAAACATAAGGACAAGACAGTTTTCTATATGGTCTTTAATCAGGGCTGGGCCCACATACACCAGTGATGAATATACCTGAGAGTTGGTATCACTTACAGTATTTCTGATGCTTCAATAGAATCAAAGGGTTACATCAAACTTTGATCACCATTTTTCCATTTCCCACTGCAGTCAATTTTTCCCAGTCCAATATGCTAACCAAGATTCTATTAAATAAACTTGATTTTAGATTTTGTAGAAACTCTGACAACAGTTTCACAGGACTGGTGCTCCCCTCAGGTCTACAATCAGTATCAGTTTCATGAAATATGTTCATGTTCGCCCCTAACAATTTTTAAAAAGAATGGGTGCGACTCTCATGCCAGGCAGGTCCTATGAAGGACTGCACATGGATAAGGCAGAAGGTGGGGATGGGGCATGGTCCAAGGATGCACTGCCATATAAATCATCCTGTTATGTGCTTGATAGTGGAAGCTACTTCAATATCCCCCTTTCTAAACTCACCTCTGCCCTCCACCCAGACCAGCTACTCAGGCTGAGTTCTGGGCTAATGGTTTGGTCCACAGTTTCTTACAGCAATCAACTTAATTAAATAAAAATGTGCCTTTCTCTGTTAATAAAAGGAGATGAAATATTATACCTCAATAAGTGGAGGCACTCTCATTTAACAATTCGCAAGCTCCTGCACTTGCCCCTAGGGCCTGCTTCAGACTAACTCACTGTCACACTGGAGGGGAAAAGCTGTAGCCTTATTTACACACCACAAGGTTACAAGGCATCTTGTTAGGGGGACTCCTAATAGCCATGAACTCTCTAGTCATTCACAAATCATTTCCACCTTATTGTGCTACCAGTAAATCCATAGCTATAAGACACTGCCACACATGAAGCGGCATGGGTATTAATTAGTTCTACCTCATACCCCAGTTGCCAACAGCACAGCCTGGCTTCCTAGAGTGGAATAGCCAGATGTTTTATTTAACACACATTAGAATTCCACAGATCCATATTGTATCTTCTCCAAATCCACACTGTCCGGCTTTGTAGGGGAAAAAAAAAACCACCAAACCATAATGACTTTGCCATGACCTAACCCCATTGTACTGCTCTGCAGGTGGCCTGATATGATCCCTGAATCTATCAGAATGCCATCTGCCAATTACACTAATTCCACACTTTGGAAAGCCAACTGTGTCACAGCTGAGATGGCTGCCGCTTGCTACAGGAATGTGTGACAATCTGACCAAATCCTGCCTGCTACAGACATCTCTCCAATATTTGAACCAAAATGATTGCACTTGTAATGTATATTAAAACTTCGTGGAATCAGTGGGCCTGAGTCTTCCATGCTTTGTACACTGGGGTGTCATTTATATCTGAGCAAAGTGAATGCCAAGGTGGGACTAAATATTACCACTGCCATGAGTGAGTGGAGAATTGTGATTTGATAGTGTTTTACACCTACTTTATATTAGATGTAAATGACTACATAAGGTACAAGGTACTCCAGGACCAAACCCAGTTTGTTTGCTCTCATGGAAAAGTTTAGGTTTATTTCTGCTGAATTATATATAGGGATTATGCGAAACACTGTAGAATTTAATAGAGATTCTAACCTTTCTATAGATTTTTTGAATCCTATTAAATTATATAAAGTACTATCATTTTCTGTCAAATTATATAGGAGAGTTGAAAAATCCTATCGAAACATTATTTTCTATTCAGTTCTGTAAGAGTTTTACAGAGAGGGAAATTGAATTGAGAACTTTCCCTACCAGCCCCTTTTTCCAAAGTGATTCTCACATGTATATGACACACAAATGGCTTTAATGATTGCTGTAAGTTTTAAAAGTCCCAGGCTAAATAATACCGTCCTTGATCAGGTGAAATTCACACTAAAAATCGATAGGAGTTTGCCTGGTTAAGGTCTAAATCAAAAGAGCAGAATTTGGCCCTTCACTGCTATATATGGAAACTGCCATTAAAAAAAACAAATAAAAGTCAGCATTTATAAGAGATTCTACAGAGTTATCAACATTATTTCCTGTTCTAAGTACAGGGTGGGATGGCATTTCAAGTATTGCTGTGCAGAAACTTGTCAGATGATGGTCTTTTAAGAGTAACCACTTTATTTGCTTCCTTTGTTATTGAACAATTTATTGCAGTACTAACTTTCATTTTTCTAGAAGAACTTTACTTGATTATAAACCTAAGTCACTTCAGTAATGCGAAATGGGCACTTGTGCACACAAATTGGGTAAAGGGGCTTGGAAATGCCTACCTGTTTGTGCAGTTACCCAAATCTGGAGTCTTGTATTCATCACACAATGTGTGTGCATTTGTAGAGGCCAGCTGAAAATGGATCAACATGGGTTTAAGGAATCAGGAGATCTGAATTCAATTTCTGTCTCTGCCAGAGACTTCCTGTGTACCCACAGGCAAGTCACAATGTCTGTCTCGCAATGTCTCATTTGTAAAATGTGGGTAATACATATAAGCTCTTCAGGGAAGAGACTGACTCTCTTTATATGGTTGTTCAGTGCCTAGCACATTGGGTTCTCTAGGCCCTACTATAAAAATAATATATATAGATATATAATGTGCAATGTTAACTGACCAGGTGGATGTTCATATAACCTGCCACCATATCATTGTTACCTTCTTTATCAGCTCAGTTAAACTTCATATTTTCCCCCTCACTAGTGTTGTATCAGTTGTGGTCCTGAATGCAGATGAAACAACGTAATTCGTTTCAGCAGGACATCAACAGCACAGTGAATTGACGTGTAGGTTTTCCCAATAGCAAGCTCCAAGGCTTGCCAGATTAGTAGCCATTTTTAAAACCACAGAGAAGGTGTTCCACTTAATTGCTGCTGTGAGAGCAAATGCTTTATTTTTATTTGACCTCGTGTTATGGAATTAAGTTATTACTGTTTTTAGATCTGGATGTATAAACACCAGCTTAAGTCTTTACTTCAAAAAGGTTCAGGTAAGGTTGAAGATAACCTTTTATACCTTTCTAAGTAAACTGAAACCAATGTTGTTAGTACCCGTTCCCTTGAGACCACAAATTAATCTTTCCACATAGGGCATAGTGATAAGTTAAATTTGCCACCTGTTAAAATGAACAATTTTAATTTTAAACAATCAGTTTAAGTGTAAATAGACTGTCCTGAAAATACTCCCCTGGCCTGGATTTAATGCAAATATTTATGAGGAAGATTTTCAAAAGGTACGAATGGTTAGTTAGGCACCCAGCTCCCACGGATGTCTTTTGCCTTTGAAAGACTCACCCTCACTATTAAAATTAAAATAACCCAGAATACACCCTATTCTAGACTGTAGGTCATATTCTGCACTCAGATGCATGTTTATGGCTCCCACTGAATTCAAGGACAAAATCTGATCTTCCTTTTTATTAATATCTGTCTGTGTAGAATACCCGTTCTAAATTCTTGCTCCTTTTATACACCGAAAGACATGCTACTGCAACCCAAAAGTTAGCCTTGCTCTAGAACAGGTGCATCAAAGTCATTCTGGGGAGAGGGCCTAATTACATTTCTAATTCTGATCTCTGCACTAGGTCTACAGCATTAAGGCTATATATGTTCTCAACACACAGCGGAGCTCCCATTGATAACAATAGTTGTTTGCGAGAGTATGAAGTACAAAAATGGCTTTTATGTAGTGACCAACTTACGCAGCAGTAGTTTTCAACCGGTGGTCTGCAGACCCCTGGAGGTCCACAGACGATATCTAAGGGGTCTGCAAAAGGTGATCATGAAAATCAAGTTTCAGATCCTAGAAAAGGCATTCCATTTTTCTGATCAATCAAAAGTATGTGAATACGCCCACCTACAGGCCAAAACCTGGAAGTGTTGTCTTTACCACTGAAGCTCACAGTTTAGCACCTTTACTCGCGCTGTGTCAAGTGTCATGCCGAGCACGTGCAACATTTATAGTTGAATTCTGTTCAGTCAGTTTTTAGTCTACGATATCTGTGATAGGGGTCTGCAGACCACAGGTTGAATTTCCAAAGGGGTGCACACCTCCATTCAAAATTTTTTAGGGGTCAAAAAAGGAAAAAAAGGTTGAAAACCATTGTTATAGATGGTGCAGTAGGAAAGAATATGTTGGCCACTTTTAGGTCCGCTGCTATTTCTGGCCTTTGTTTGCCTAGTTGCACAAACAGTTACTAATTTGTGTACACTATTGTGCTGACTGTGTACAATTTTGGTATATGAAAAACATTGGTATATGCATAATATGCCTTTAGATGTGAGTTTGCAGTTCTCTTAGACCTGTTGTTTAGGACTGTCTGCAGACTCAGGAAGAAAACACTGAGTTAGCTACACTTGGAAGGTTATTGTCATAAGTATTAGGACCAGAAACTTACTTTTATTTTTTTAAATGACAGAATTTGAATCTATCATGCAGCAGAACGAATACTATCCCAAATGGGACACATCTTATCCCCAGGATTCTCAAACTGGGGGTCGGAACCCCTCAGGGGTCTGTGAGGTTATTACATGGGGGGTCGCAAGCTGTCAACCTCCACCCCAAATCCCACTTTGCCTTCAGCATTTATAATGGTGTTAAATATATAAAAATGTGTTTTTAATTTATAGGGGGAGGGGTCACACTCAGAGGCTTGCTATGTGAAAGGGGTCACCAGTAAAAACGTTTGAGAGCCACTGTCTTACCCCTAGGCAAGGTGAATGAAATCATTGTTTTAGAGACTGTTTTAGGTTGGGAGGGGTCCAAAACAGATTCGGGAGCCTAAATCCTTTAAGCCCCTTTGAGACTCCCAACCATAATAACTGGGGGTCCAATTCTGCCAGTCCCAAGAGGGACTGCTCACAGAGTAAGGTACTTCTCAATGTGAGTAGTGCTGGCAGAATTTGGCACCAACTGTAATTACATGTATTGAGTTTATCAGATACCCATCTGTCCTCTTATTAAAATTAACCCATTACCTTCATATTCATTTTTTAAAAATCAGCCTGTATTTCTATCACTATATCAGTTATCTGTATTCCAGCATAGATGACAGTCTCCTATGTACAAAGGGACATGAATCAGATCACATACAGATTCTCCCTACAATAATGAAAGAATCACACTGGATTGTTGTTGAACTATGTTAAAACCATAGCACTTTCTAGCAGAATGCTAATGCAGCCTCTCTGGCCTGCATAAACAATGGTGAACTATATTATTTCTGTGGTGAAGGCATTATCAGCTACAGTTGTGACCCTGACATTAGACAGACTGTTGTATTTCAAGTGGCTTTAAGAAGCAGCAAATGTTGAAAGACCTGACTGTATTTATGGGAATGGAGCCATTGAAATAATCAGGCATGTGTGTGTGCAAGGCTGTGAAATGCACAGCGAACACGGGGGTTGCATTGCCATGGTATATCTTGAGCTGCGATCAAACCACCCAAGTGGAACTCACATGCCAATGTCTGCAAAGTCATGCATTAGAAATAATTAGATAATTTAGGGATGTGCTCCGAAGCCCATTGAAGTCAATGGAAATTCAGTTGACTTCAATGGGATTTTTTTTTTTTTTATCAGGCCCTACATTTGAGTCTTCTGGTCAGGTAGCGAGCTTCTGCATTTGAATGGCGGTATCTGGAAACGATACTTCATAACAAATTAGGTAGTTCTGTGAGCTCCAAGGTGCTCCCTTAGCTCTCTTTCACCATATGACACGAGAGCTGCATATAACCCAGGCCCTTCAAGACACATGTTTATCGTGGGACTTTTATCAACTTTGGGACAAAATCATCCCTGCTTTAAACTATGTTAATGTAACAGAGCTGACCTCAATGGAGTTAAACCAGGGGTGAATTTGGCCCATCATCTTTTACACACACACAAAAAGCAATTGCCTTTACTATTGTGGTACTTGAAAATCCAGCAGTAAAGAAAATTCCTCAGGAAGGCTGCCCTCTTGAAAAGTATCTTGGTGTCTTAATATGGTTCAAACTGATTGTTAAAATAGAAGAGAAATTAACATAACCCTGAGGTGGGGGATGTTGCAAAAGAATCTGACAGTATGATGAATATGTTCATCTTCTGTATCTAAGCCACACTTACTGCTACAGTCTGGGTCATTCATGTACTGCAAAGAGACCACAAAACACATTCATAAGGCTTGCTACAAAGCAATTTTTAAGGAGTAGCTACATGGTAGCTGTGCAGCACCAGTAATGGACATTGAATTGCATGGGACAAAAGCACCTGCTTTGTTCAATTGTATCTAGGTATTGTTTATTGCTACCTATTTTCCCCCTAGGAATTGATTATATACTCTTCTGCTTGGAGCAATCCAGGCTCTCTCAGGGTTTTATCTTCAGCCATGTTCTCTTTAGGGAAGAGTGGATAGAAAAACATTGCACCCCAATCCCAGGCTACATCTGAGCAGTAGAGGTAGATGGGCAAAGGTGGCTCAGGCCAGTTCCCAGCATAAGTCAGAGAAACCTCACAGCTGCTCTAATTTATGCCCGGCTATATATGGCCTAAGAAGCTGTTCAGCACGTAGGGATCCCCCAGAAGGTCATCCGCTGTCCGTTTAAACGGACATTGCAGCTCAGTGCTGCTTGGGCTGTGCAAAGGCCTAACCATGTGAATCGCGAACATTTCTTCTGCTGATTGAAATAACTGAAGAACAGGTGTGCTAAGTTAGCATGGAATTAACCACCACAACTTGTGAGCGTTACCATGAAATAATGTGAGGTTTTATAGAGTGAATGGAATTGCAGGGGATTATTAGTTCTGCATGTGCCATGAGTAGCTGTTGCCTATTTTAAAGCTGTGCACAAACAATAGCCATCACAGTGTTGTTATAAACAAGTCCTGCTATCCAAATCCACACTGATAGGTAGCAGCTAGGCAGCATAGCAATTCGCTGCCTAATCAACAAGTAGAAGTTTCATTCTCAGAAACCAATGAATATTTTACTTCTACAATTTCCAATTAAATATGAAAGAGCAAAAACAGAGAATTGGTTTAGTAACCAAGTACAGTGAGCACTATTAAATCTCAGCATTTGCTATTGCAGAGAATAGAAAGTACGGTTGTACTGTAATCAAAGTATAGGAAGAAACAAAGTACCTTTGGCAGGGAATGCTGAGTTTTAATGGTACCCATTTTACCAAAATGTTTCCAATGCATCAACTTTGGTTTAGTTCTCCTTCCAATTCTTTAAGAATTTACTTGTCAGAATGTCAAAGGGAGATGCACCCATGTGCACAGAAACTCCACAAAGTTGGAGCAAGGCATAATCAGATCAGTATGGCCCATCCTGAAGTACAGGATGCTAACAGCAAAGGGAATCAAGCGCAGATAGCAGGGAGAAAAGGAGGACTTGTGGCACCTTAGAGACGAACAAATTTATTTGAGCATAGGCTTTCGTGAGCTACAGCAAAGCTTATGCTCAAATAAATTTGTTCGTCTCTAAGGTGCCACAAGTCCTCCTTTTCTTTTTGCGGATACAGACTAACACGGCTGCTACTCTGAAACCTGTCAGATAGCAGGGAGGAGTTAATATTGCTACTACAGTGCACCATAGTTATTCTTTTATCTTCTGTGTTATAAAAATTTTGATTAGTTTTCCCATTGATGTTAAATCTTAGGATATTGACTGTCATGTATTAATTAAATATTAAGGAAGGATATTAAACATTAGTTAACTGAAAGATCTAAAGTAGTATTTTTCCTGAAAATAAAATCTGTATTAGCCTTAATTTAATTTACCAAGATAATAAAAGCCAAAGAGCTTTATTCTGGCAGAATGGCATCATTTGGAATAATTTAATTAATCTGATTTTAATAAAATTCAGAATCAAAAGTACAGCTGTTGAACCATAATGTTTCTTGAATCTCAGGAATCACACTGAAAACTCTTCCTTTCTCCCATTATCATGAGATGGTCTATCATTTGTGAAAAAGAATATTTTTAAAGCCCAGTCAATTATTAATTGCCAAAAATCTCACAGTATTTTTTGAAGCACAGATAATTTGTGCTGAAATTCACGCCTTCGCTTTCACAAGCGGTCTCTAATTTGTCTCTTTGCTATTTAAAAAGAATCTGGATCATAAGTTGTATGAGGGGAGGGTACAAAAGAAAGAATGTTGCTAAGGAGAAGTTTTATTCAACTCATTCATAGAATTTTCCTTTGAATTAATACATTCAGAATCTATTGCTTTTGTTTCTTGTGGGGGGCCAAAATACACATACACAGAGTGATAAATACCAAATATAAAAAGCTAAAATACACATAACACATACATCTACTTATACACTTTTGCTTTATATACCTTCACTTCTCTCTGCACAATCCCCATGTTACAACTGCATGCAGAAATGCATTTCCTTTATAGCAGCTTTGAAACAGTCTTCACAGTTTATCTTTACGCTTAATTCTTTGCAGCTGTTGCTGACTGCAGACTGTACATGCAAGTAACAGTATGAGGGACTCCAACTGTACAACCAGAATACTATAGAATCATTTTGTCATTTCTGCCTCTCTCCACTTAATCCCCTCTGCTGGCCATGATCCAATGAGTGCCTCCTGAAAAACAGATGGCAGTAACTGATATGTTTCGTAACTGTGGCCAGTTAATAGCTCAGGATAACAGTGAGATAAGGACCAGGCAAGCCAGAGTTCTTGAGGCCAGCTGCTGCTGTTTTAACCCTTTATAGGGCTGAACAGGGTGGGGTTCAGAAGTTGCATAAATCAAGTTGTTTGCAAGGCTTTTGTGATAAGTGTGAATTATTTCAATTCTCTGTGTCTTTTTACCATTTTGTTTTTCCAGGGCATTGTTATACTTAACTCTTCCTTAGCACCTTCTATCCAAGGATCTCAAAGTCTCTATAAACAGGCATTAATTAAGCCTCAAGACACCCCATGAGATAGGCAATTGTTGTTCCTAGTTTACAGATGGGTAAATTGAACAATAAAAAAAGTTAAATGACTTGTCCCATGTCACACAGAAGTTTAGGACCAGATTCCGATATCAGTTACTGGTGTAAATCCAGAAAGACGTAAATTAAGTTGAAGGAGTTACCTCTGCAACAGAGAGGAATTTGACCCTCTGCAACTAATTTAGACATATAAGCTAAACTTCTCCATTCCCAGAGCTCTGTCCTGTGCATCTCAGAATTCCAGGGTTGATGAAGAACAGCTGAAAAACAAACAAGTAATACATTTGCATCACATATTGACAACCCTTATTGCAATTTACTGAAATACAAGGGCTTAATGGCTTAAAAAAAAAAAGTAGAGTACAAGTGTTACTGAAAGAAAGTCATTTCAAGTAGGGCTGGTCAGAAACAAGAATTCCATTTTATGGAAAACGTCAAGATTTTGAAATTTGTTTTCATTTCACATTGGAATAAAAATGAGACCTTTCAAAATTTTTGATGAAGAGTGTGAGAGACACACCAGTGCCCCCCAACCCCACTGCAGAATAGTCAATAGCCCAGTGGTTAGATGCTCACCTGGATGACCCAGGTTCTCTCTTGTCTCGAGAGAAGAAATTCCATGCTGGATCTGAGAAGCCTTTCCAAGAGGTGTCCGGTTTTCAACAGGAACACCGAGTCGAAAAGGGACCCTCCCCAGCCTGGTGAAAATGAGCGCATAAGTGAGGGTGGGGGAGAGTGAGTGATGGAGGGAGGGGGGGATGGAGTGAGCAGGGCAGGGTCTCAGAGAAGGGGCGGGGCAAAGGTGTTCAGTTTTGTGCGATTAGAAAGTTGGCAACCCTAAGAAAGATTCCTGACCAGTTCTAATTCAAAGTGAAAAACTAGACAGTGACTGTTGCTGGCTGGTGCATGCTATCCATATAAAAGTTCAAGTGTTGTCAGTATCCTCTCATGATAGGGACAGGAAGAATGAGTTTGGAGACTAAAGTCTCAATACTTTAAGTATGAGCAACTTTAACTGTCTACTAACCTGAGTAAAGTCAATGGGACTGAGTTCTAGAGACCAAGGTACTAGAGAGACGAAGGCCATATATTTAAGTAGACAGTCAGACATAGTATTCACCTGAGTAAAGTTGTTCCCAAGTCTAAACCTTTGCCAGATCTAGCTCTGAAGGACTTCATGACATTTGAGACTATAGCTGAAAGCTTGTGAGAAAAAACTCTGATGGAACCCTTTTCATTCAGAAAATGCAACACTTTCTTGGGGGGGGGGGGGAATGAAAAGTTCTGAGGCAGCTGAAACATCCTCCACACAGCTCTACAACAGTCCTGCCAGTGAAGGAACAGCAGTGACAGGGTTCAAGGGAAAGCCTCTCTCTCCAAGCAAAGGTCACTGTGGTCATAAACATTCATTACTAGCTAACACATTTAGTGTTTATTCTAATTAGGGATAAAAAACACATCTGTTAAGACCAAAAAGATGAAGGAATAAATATGAAAGAATATCACAGGTTTAGTCCAAAGGTGGTTTCTTGCCACATTATTCCACCTCTTTTAGTAGCTTGGGTTGAATCATCACCTTCTCACTCATAAGTAGCCTTGGAGAAATCACAGCATAGACATTCCCATTGCAAATGTACATTTTTTAACATGTGTGTGGATTCCTCTCTTTCATCCAGCAGCTATTTTCTAACATGCATTCTCACTCCAATTACTATTATTATTTTCCAGAGCTGCTGCTCAGAGACGTTATGACCTCACAACTGCAGAATCTGCTGTACAAGAAATGTCTGATAGAAATATGATGGGAGAGACATTTCCAGGAAATCTTGCCAAAATTATTGAATAACGCTGAGAATTTTTGTTTTCAACCAGCGTAGCTATTTTGCGTAGTTTGGGATGTATTGTAGGTGGTTGTCTGACAGTTACTGTAGCTCTCATGTATCTAGGGCTTTCTTGATGATAAACTCAGTTTTCCTAGCATATTTAAGAGAAGACGTGTTTAGAAGTGTCCATTCTCAAAACAATGTACGTTTTAGACCAATTTTTAGGGTAAAAAATCTCTGTACATGGAGGCCTGTTGGCCCTGTTAGTAGTAAAAGAAATTCAGTTCCAGTTCCTTTCTCCCAAGCAAAACCCAGCTGACACATATTTGTCACAAATAGGCCATTTGTAGCAGAATATATATAAATTATTTCTATTCTTTCTTCCCTATCTATCTTTCTTGTCACCTGTCCTTGTCCACCTCTTCCCTTCAGCCAGGGTGGTGAGCAATGTTCCCTCTAATTTTTGACAGGCCATGTGTGCAAAAAATTTCTTCTGTGCAAATTGTTGTGCTTCTGTGCAAATTTTTGTGCACGCAGTGTTTCTCAGTGTGCGCGGGGTTTAGGATCTGTGTGCGCACACACACGCACAGGTTAGAGGGAATAGTGGTGGTGAGCAAACTGAATGGTGGGTGCAAAATAAGGATGTAAATTTTACAGGAGCTAACGGATCTGCACAAGGAGAGCCGCCTTTAACAAAATATGACCCTGCATGTCAATAAACTCAGCACTAAAACCATTTTTTGCAGCAGCATCCATTAAGCTAGAGAACTTGTATACTTTTA
This sequence comes from Caretta caretta, assembly GCF_965140235.1. Taxonomy (NCBI): domain Eukaryota; kingdom Metazoa; phylum Chordata; order Testudines; family Cheloniidae; genus Caretta; species Caretta caretta. The sequence goes on from NC_134211.1 coordinate 27,998,016, forward strand.
TAGGACCAGCTGTCAAAAGATGGCTTACTAATAGCAAAGGTAGCTGTGTCTGAAAACACTAACATGTGAATCCTGGTGCTTTGGTAAATTATCGCAGTTAGTATGGTACATTCTGGGATTTTTTTTCCCCCGCCTTCTGAGGCATTTGGGATAGGTCACTGCAGAAGACAGGATTCTGGATTAGATGTTTCGTTGTTCTCTCCTGGCAGTTCCCTATGGTCCTATAACTAAAACTTATTTTTAAATATACCAATACATGTAAATATATGCTGCAAAATCACCTGTAATGAAATTTCTATGCTTAAACTCATTATGCTGTCTAAGGAAAGAAATTAGGTGTCTGGCAACAGTTAACAAATACAGTATACTCCACTCAGTGTGGAGAGCCACTTTATTGGGATGTTTTTCTGAGAACCAATTTAGCCCAAGGAAAATGACTGCTAATGACTGCTGCTTTACTCCGACAATATTGGTAGAAATCCCAGGTAACGAGGGAAAATTTGGCAGTGCCAGGGGGTTAAATGGTGTTAATCACATGTGCAGTTCAATTCTTTTAACATAGATGTTGCCAAATAAAGATAGAAAGAAAACATAAAATGAAATCCAGTGACAACATTTCATAGATTCATAGATTTGAAGGCCCAAAGGGACCATTGTGGTCATTTAGTCTGACCTCCAGAATAACACAAGGCAAAGAACCTCACTGAAAATATTTACATCTGTATGTGGCAACCCTTAAGTCCTTTCAGACTTTTTCTTTTTTAAAAATGGCTTCTCAAAGGGAAGAGCCCCCCAAATGAACATTATTTTTATTTAGGGCCATTTTACTACACATTCATATCCATTTTTGTTACATAAACTCACAGTAGTAAACTAGCAGAAGACGGCAAAAAAAAAATGAATACTTCAAATCCAGAAGACAAAAGGCATTGTTTCAAAATCAAGGTAAGGTTGCTGAGTCACAAAAACACAGTTGCCTCATTTACAAAAGTCAAGCACTAAGAATCAAGGAAACCAAGTTAAGATAAAAACAACAAGGAGTCTGGTGGCACCTTAAAGCCTAACGGATTTATTTGGGCATAAGCTTTCGCTGGTAAAACACCACTTCTTCAGATGCATGGAGCTAAAGAAGTGGTGTTTTACCAGCGAAAGCTTATGCCCAAATAAATCTGTTAGTCTTTAATGTGCCACTGGACTCCTTGTTGTTTTTGTGGATACAGACCAACACAGCTACCCTCCTGATACTTGACAAGTTAAGATAAATATCTACCAGTTCGGGTGGTGATGAAAACTGTCCAAACCTACACATTCTCCTGTTGATCCATGCAGCTCTCCATCTTTCAAGAACTCTTTCGCAAAAACAGACTATTATAGATTCACACCCACGCCCCAGAAAGCAACAGCTCAGCAGCCCCACCTGGTATTGTTCTCTGGGAATGGAAGTACAGGTGGCCTGCTATACCTCTCTCTCTATTGTTTTGTGGGAATGGATAGTATCCTGCACCCCCTTGCCAACCACATGCAGATAACCTCCATTTCTCTCTTGATTGGCTACCTCTCACCCATCCACCTCATCTGCACTGAGGCCCCAAAGTAACCCATCCCTCCAAAGATACACTCCCTTCTACCCAGACCCCACATCTTCCCTCAGTTCTACCCAGACCTGTCATCCAACCAGCCTCAAACACTGCACCCTCCCATCAGCCCCCCCTCCCCCTCCCCGTCCCACCCCAGCCTGCACTTCTTTGACATGTAGGTCTTCTAGGTCCACAACCTCCAAGCAGCTACTCTCCCACATAGCCAGGCCTCATATTCAGCCTCTTTCCCACATAGCACACTATACCTTGTGACCATGAAAGAGCCACATAGACCGCTGTAACACTGAGCAGACTGTATTCCCAGGAATGGCAGAAAGACCTGTAGCACCCCACACCAGACATAGGAAGCAGTTGGCCCTTATCTTGCAGCCTCTTTCCCCCAAAGTTGCAGTGACAGCGAAGTGCTCCAGGAGCAGATGGAGGGGTGAAGATTGCCATGTGTCCTTCATAAACACCACAGGAGAATGGGGTGAGAGGGCCTGTGTGGGCAGGTGAGAGGGGCTACTGGACATTTGTAAGGTCTGGGCAGCCAAGAGGGGAGGGTGAGCTGTAGGGAGAGCTTGGAGAAATTAGCTATGAGCATGGTGGTCTCAATACCTGAAATCACCTCCCCTGCCAGGTAATGTTAGTTCATGACTAGCCCTGAAGCTAGGGGAAATAATCAAGTTCCAGGTCATGAGTCTGAACCCAAATACCACCAGAACTAGGATGAATGTACAATAGTAGAATTCTTTATTGAAATGTAAAATGTATAAAAAATATTAATGAGATTTTTTATTCCATCTTATACTCCTGAGATAGAGAATCTAGTAAAATCTCTTCTTATATTAGATTTGTCATGTGAGTAGCATGGGTGAGACTACAGTAAGGATTGTCTGACGGCTAGAGTGCTACTTTGGGACTTAGGAGACCTATATTCAGTTTCCTGTTCTCCCCTGTGACAAGTCACTTAGCCTCTTTGTGCCTCAGTTCCCCATTTGTAAAATGCCCTACTTCACTGGGAGGTTGTGAGGATAAAAACATTATAAAATGATGAGATGCTCAGATACTACAGTAATGAGATCTGAATAAGCACCATAAATACCTAGACCCTAGGAAAAAACTGCAAGGTGTAGTTTTGGCTGTGCAACCCAAACAAAAGCATGATAATGTAAAGAGGAAGCTCTTACGGGGGTATGAATAAATACAGAATCACAGGATTGGAAGGGACCTCAAGAGGTCAGCTAGCCCAGTCCCCTGAACTCAATGCAGGACTAAGTATTATCTAGACCATCCCTGACAGGTGTTTGTCTAACCTGCTCTTAAACCAGGGCCAGCTCTAGGCACCAGCAAAACAAGCAGGTGCTTGGGGTGGCACATTTCTAGGGGCGGCATTCCGGCGCTGGCCAGGCCACCCCTAGAAATGTGCCCCCGCCACCCCAGCTTGCCTCCGCTCCACGTCCTCCCCTGAGTGCGCTGCGGCTGCTCTGCTTCTCCCCCCTCCCTCCCAGGCTTGCCACGCAAAACAGCTGTTTTGTGTGGCAAGCCTGGGAGAGAGAAGCTGAGCAGCGGCACTCTCGGGGGAGGCGGTGGCGGAGCGGAGGTGGGTCCTCTACCCCCCCATTACTTCCTGCGCTCCCTCCTCTCACCTCCACTCCGCCTGCTCCCCTGAACGCACTGCCTCTCCCTCGCCTGAGAGGGAGTGGGGAGAAGCGGAGTGGCGGCGTGTTCAGGGGAGCAGACAGAGTGGAGGTGAGCTAGGGTGAGAGGTTGCGGGGGGGAGCCGCAGGAAGCAATGGGGGGTGGGAAATGCGGCACGCCCTGGGGAGGAGGTGGGGCCGGGGATTTGGGGAAGGGGTTGAGAAGTGGCAGAGTTGGGGTGGAGCCGGGGGGGGGGGACACACACAAAAAAAAAGGGGGGGGCTGCCAAAAATTGTTTTGCTTGGGGCGGCAAAAATCCTAGAGCTGGCCCGGTCTTAAACATCTCCAATGATAGAGATTCCACAACCTCCCTAGGCAATTTATTCCAGTGCTTAACCACCCTGACAGTTAAGAAGTTTTTCCTAATGTCCAACCTAAACCACACTTGCTGCAGTTTAAACCCATTGCTTCTTGTCCTACTCTCACAGTTTAAGGAGAGCAATTTTTCTCCTTCCTCCTGGTAACAACCTTTTAAGTGTTTGAAAACTGTTATGTCCCTTCTCCATCTTCTCTTCTCCAGACTAACCAAACCCATTTTTTTTTCCAGTATTCCCTCATAGGACTTTCTCCAATTTGTCCACTTCTTTCCTGAAATGTGGTGCCCAGAACTGGACACAATACTCCAGTTGAGTTCTAATCAGCAGAGAGTAGAACAGAAGAATTACTTCTCGTGTCTTGCTTACAACACTCTTGCTAATACATCCCAGAATGATGGTCGCTTTTTTTGTGACAGTGTTACACTGTTGACTCATATTTAGCTTGTGATCCACTATGACCCCCAGATCCCTTGCTGCAGTACTCCTTCCTAGGCAGTCATTTCCCTAACATACTTTATCAAACATTTCATATCAACATTTTCATTGATGTTGAAAGGTTTGAAAACATTTTTAAGGAATTCAATCCCCCCTCCTTTGCTGGCATTAACAATGGAGACACTCACAAGTATTCCACTGGTTGAAGTTCTTTTCAGATGGGGGACTCCTTTTTTTGCTGTTGCCATGTTCTGTGTACAGACCTGGGACATTAACATTCCTCCTGCTTGGCATGAAAGGAGGTTTGGTTTTGTTTTACAGGAACTCAGCGTTATTCAGTGGGAATCATCCTGTAGGACTAGTGGAATGTTAGGGCTCTAGAACACCATATTTGTGGCAATATATAAATAAATATAAAAGCAGCTAAGTGTCTTTCCTAAGAAGAGGTGTTAAAAAATCCAGCTGCCTGAGTAAGCTGATTATCAAAGTATGCATCCTAGTACCTGAGGGTATGTCTACACAGCGATCAGACACCCACTGCTGGCCCATGCCAGCTGACTCAGGCTCACAAGGCTTGGCCTGTGGGGCTGTTTAATTGCAGTGTAGATTTCTGGACTCAGGCTGCAGCCCAAGTTCTGGGACCCTCCCACCTTTAAAGGATCCTACATCCCAGGCTCCAGCCCAAGCCTGGAGGTCAACACAGCAATTAAACAGCCCCCTAGCCAAGCCCTGAGAGCCTGAGTCAGCTGGCATGGGCCAGCAGTGGGTGTCTGATTGCAATGTAGGCAAATCCGCAGAGGACATCACGATTCCATGAAACACTTTTCTTGCAAGAGATTTCAATGTGTGGAGCCAAATTCTGGCCTGGTGTAAGAGAGAGCACATCCACTTCAATGTAGTTAGATCAGGATTGAATTTGGCCTCTGATTTCTGATGAAATCCCCACTTGACTAGACTCATTCTTCATTTTAAGGGCATAAAAGAAAAGGGTTCTCAGAAGGTTGAATCCTGCTTCTATTGAAGTACATCAGAATTCTGCCATTAACTTTAATGGGAGCAAGATGAGACCTTAGACAAGAACTCTAAAAATGTGGTAAAGGAACATGACATGGAGACTGAAGCCTGCAATCTTAAAAGTCTGAGATATACCATAGTTTTCTCCTCTATCACCCTGCTTTAGGTTGTACATTACACTGCAGGGAAGGTCCTGCCCTCGGGTATAGCAAACAACTTGGCTCATTAAAATTACTGAGCTAAATTCCGCAGTTCTTACTCAGGTATTTCTCAGGTACAATGTCCATGGACTACAGTTTCAGTCAGATGAAGCCAATGGGAGCGTTGCCTGAGTACAGACTGCAGAATTAGGCCCATTAAGACCCACATCAGCAATGGGAGAGCGACCACGATCCGATGCTTTATCGTGCAGGGATTGTAATGATTATACGTTTTCTAATCCTCCTTCCTTCTGGCGAAACAATAGATTTACTATGACTTTATAGCCACTGTATGTCAATCAGTTGGGTTTCTATCACCAACATTCTTTCCTTACCACTGACACGTTGCTTCCACTTGGCCATAAGCCGTGCAGTAAACCCCTCCGTGCTGTGTAGTTTGATTCAGACCATACAAACACCCTGCTCACGTGCCCTTCTTGCATGAGCAGAAGGCTGCGGTTGAACATCTTGTTTTTTCATTTGCTATAGACATTTGTTCTTGCAGCTGACCATATGCAGGAGAATTTGCTTGTGTTCCAGAAAAGGACAGCTGCACCACAAATTACCTTAAACCTCCTTGCTCCAGGGATTAGCTGGGTACAGTGAAGTGTGTGTATCTGAGGGCAGGGGTCTTTTCTAACCATAAACACAGTTATTAACCTTTTATTTACCAGAGACATTTATAAACTCAGACATGTAGACAATTTTGCTGTCATCAATCACTTCTAGCTGGTAATATATATTTTAAGATGGCCACCCTCAGCCCAAGCATGAGGCCCTTTTCCTGGTCTATTTCTTTAGCCTCTGTCTTCCTGGTGGATTAACCCTTTCCCAGCAGAGCTTTTCACAGGCTTCCCATATTTGGAGAGAACACACAAGTCTTTGGGGCTCTGACTATGGAAGACTGGGAACTTTCAGCCTCCCTCCTCACCTCCAAGCCTTCATGAAAATGTACCAATTTCCCCTTTTTAGGGCCTGACCCAACCACCATGGGGAGCCTTTCCACTGGCATCAATGAGCATTAGATCACTCCCTGTACTTCTCCCAACCTGCCAAGAAGCACTTTTCCAATGCAGCATCCTCAGGCCTCACCACGTATACAGCACTTCTCACAGCTCTCACTGCATGGAGGATGACCAAAAATCTTCCTCTAGACTCAAATGCAAATGGTAGGGAATGTTGGCAGAGTGGAAGCACGCCATTCCTCTCCTGATGAATGTCACTCCAGTAGCATAGAATTAATCTCAGGCACTCACTCTGGGTAGGTAGAACATTATCCAGTGTCAAACAGAAAGCCTGTGGCACAGCCAAGAATTGAACTCCGAACACTTGAGTCCTAAACCAGTGCCTTAATTCCTTAATTCCTAAACTGGTGCCTTGATTCTTGAGAAGCACTGATTCTTGACAGGTTTCAGAGTAGCAGCCGTGTTAGTCTGTATTCGCAAAAAGAAAAGGAATACTTGTGGCATCTTAGAGACTAACAAATTTATTTGAGCATAAGCTTTCGTAAGCTACAGAATGCATCCGATGAAGTGAGCTATAGCTCACGAAAGCTTATGCTCAAATAAATTCGTTAGTCTCTAAGGTGCTACAAGTCCTCCTTTTCTTTTTACTGATTCTTGAGTGCTTCTCAAGACTCAATCTAACAATGGGGAGAGCACAAAAGCAAAAAAAGTAGAAGGGGTATTAGGAAGGAGAAATACTTTTTGACAATTTGAAGATAAATCCACTTTCTTGCCTCTCTATGACATACTCTCCCACGAAAAGCCCTATGCAGGTGTCCCACTCCTTACATAAAGGAGTCTTTTCTTAGCTTTAGTCAGATTTATTTAGCTTTGTGTATTACCCTTTACACCGACTCATCTCCTCTGTTGGAAAATTAATGGCACAGTTAAACACTGGACCACATGGCTTCAGTGGTGTTCCATCTAGCAGTGATATTGCCCATTATCTTGGCTACTCAAAGTACGAGACAGCCTACTGTATGTTAGTTGGAGCTTCACAGCAAATAGCATCTTGAAACATGCTAACACATTTTGAGAGACATCCATCTGCAAATCAACCAAGCAAAAACAAAACAGAAAAGTTGGAAAATGGAATAGAATTACTCCCCATGTGGAATCCTTCCTTTTTGATAGCATTTTTTAAAGTATTTGGCAGATTGAAATAATGTATTTCTACCTAATTTCAGGCAGGAGTTTTCATAACCTTGTCAACGTTTCCATTTACGGCTGGATGCCTGCTTAAAAGTTTAAACACCTGCTAGCCAACTAGAATTGGGCATTCAAAGATAACTTGTATGATAAGAAATAAAAATTCAGTGCAGCTAATTGTGATTTTCTCCAGTTCACTCTAATGAGTTATTATTTTGGTAAGCACCAGTCTAATTGTCTCATGTCATGGTGCAAAAGTTAGCATCCCAGCCAGATGTGCAAAGTGGCTGAAAGAGCTGACAGCTGAACATCCTCCTGCCCAGCAATTAAATGCCAGATTGTGATTTTAAGACAGTTTTGACCTGGAGAAAGTGCAGCACTATCCTCCTCCTGACCTCCCTAGCTAATAGGCTGTATATGTGTGTGCGTGCAGGCTGCATCTCCTCCCTGCCACCTCTGGGGGCACCGTGCACCTCTGGGACACAGAGGGAGCGGTCTCTCTGCTCCCTTGAGTCCTGCAATTGTGTCTGGCCCTTATGAGCCCTCCACAATGGCCACATGAATTCAGACACCAGCTGGTCCTATACCTCAACAGTTCCCGACAGTTTCACATTTTCAGATGTTTTCAATCTCTGCCTCTCTGCCATGCCCATCACCATTGTACCTCGGCTAGCTGGGAGAAACATCAGTGCTTCGGGGGCTCCCAAAGTGTTTTCTTTATTCTATTCAATTTGTGGTAAAATTCTTCTTCCTTTTTCTAATGCAGTGTTCAAGGGAAACATCTATTTGTCCCTATTCTACCCTCCTGAACAATGACAAGTCCCAGAAAGATGGCTCAGTCTAGTCATACTTTTGTTGTATAGTTAATAAGGGTGCCAAATAATATGGGTCCGAGTCAGGGTGGCACGGATAATTCTAGATGATTTTAAACATAAGGACGGACTGAAAAACCCAATTCATTCAGGCATCACTCAGTGCTGCCAAATTATCCATCTGGTACATGAAAGTGTATGCCTGGGGCCAGATTCCCATCCAGTGGCAAAAGCAACCGCAGAACCCTGGCACCAAAGAGTCTGCCTAGAGAACCTGGGACATCCACTACATCTGGAGCCCAGAGAAGCTAGCACACCGCATATAATGGGTGGTCTTAAAATAGAGGGTGCTGGGATAGGGCACACAGGACTGAAGCTCAAGACAAGAGCAAGTTTTTCACCTGTGCCTAGTGAAGTGAGCGTAACCAGTTTTTTGGATGCAAACCTTGCTACAGTTACCCAGATGCTTCTATAGCAAAGTGTTCCTGGCTAGCTGAATGTCTGTGAGTACGAAGGGTATTTCAGGGACTTCAGTGGGCGCTGCATATTTCTTTGATCATCTCCCAAACTGAGCTCCATGTTCCACATACCCCTACTATGCGCATCATCATAAATGTAATGCTTTCTATCTGACTCAGGGGCTCTGAGATGCATTGTTACTCCTGCTGTAATTGTCTGTTTGTGAAGTCACCATGTGGACTTGCATTTCCTCACCCACACTTACAGTTCCGCAGAGACTGAGATCCTTACACTAAACTCTATTGGAGATACATTTCACAACACAGGAAGGAGAAATTGCCCCATGGAACCTGGAAACATTGGGAACCATAATGAAGCCTGGAAATGTGTCACAATAGCCCAGATTGTACATTTAAATGGATTAACCAAACCAGGAATGAGTTGTTTTTGCGTTCTCCATTTCCTCTCCCCATTTGTTCTCTATTTCTCAGTCTAGCTCCTCTTTTCTCTCCAACACCCATTACATCCCCCCCTTATTTTTATATTACAGAGATTGGTGTCCCCTTTGTATTAGGTACTATGCAAACAATTAGCAAGAGACAGCCCCTGTCCAGAAGACCTTATAATCTATACAGACAACAGGGGAAAGAGCCGCAAAGTGACTTACCCAATGTCACACGAAGAGTCAGTGGCAGAACCAAGCATAGACTTCAGGTCTTATGGAGCCCTGTCCAGTGCTTTATCCATTTGACCACACACATTTCCTCTTTATTTGGCACTGGTCACTGCAATATACTACCTTCCCTGTTCCACTGTTCAAAATGTGGTTCCAAAGAGGAACCCTTGCAAGCTGTGCAAAGTGCCAGTACTTTCTTCCCTTGTTTCTGTCTGGCATTACCTTCCTGAGGTACTCCAGGAACTTTCTCTCACGGGCTGTGTATTGTGATACATAGGACAGAAGGGGTGTCCCTTTTAGCTGAATGATGGAGAGCTGCGGATGGATTTTGAAAAGGACTGGAGTATAGCAAAAAAATAACCTACTTGTAGTTATGCAAGATAATGATAACCAAATCCCATCTCTCAGGGAAAAAGCTAATCTTTGCATTGGTCAAGAAGCCTTTTTCCAGCATATACAGCTTTGTACTATTGGTAAGATGCATTACCACTGGTTTTCACCTTCCTTTGACACAATCAGATATTGCCACTGACAAAGGCAACTACTGTACCTGATGGTGTGATCTGACAATGCAGTGCCAATATGCCTCGAAACAAACATATTGCACACCTAACTATTCAGATACTTTTATTCTTTTGCCACTTTTTTCTGCACAATACTATAATTGGAAACAGCAAGGAAATATTAAATGTATGATTTCAGGATCCTTTTTCCTCAAATAAACTTAAGATAGATATAATCAAATACCTTAGCTTCTTGATTTCTCAAATGCATATGGCAACTTCTGTCTAGGAAATGTTCCCATTTGTTTTGAAACTTGTACTTTAAATCAAAGATCATCATCACTTTTATTCTCATATCTAGGTCATACTGTGTTACCCTTGAAAAAGCCAAGGGTTAGAAATTACTAGTACAACTATGTAACATAAGTTCCTAAATTGCATGAACTGTCTGCAGCCAAACCAGGAACAAATCTAAAAATAAGTCACTATGAACATGAGCAGATTATCCCTTGTATCTTAAAAAGCAACGCAAAAAAGCACCCAAACTGTTGAAAGAAAAAGCAAAAAAACACACAGCTCAAGCAATCTTCCAGGCACCATAACCAAAAGGTAAGAATCTTCCTTCAAAATGAGTGCTGGCTAAATGTAAAAGGAAAAATGAATCACTACAGAGACTGTCTACTACCTCCATGAGGAACAAGTGATATCATTGAACAGTTGGGTTTTAGGAGTACTTTGAAAGTACACTATCAAGACTGCTAATCCTGAAATTAAATCTAGCAGCTTTTGTTTTGGTTGGTCACATCACATTAAAAACCTTCTTGGTCAGTTTCTGGAATATTCAGTTATAATATTAAGTGCAGGATGATTGTAAATGTCAATAAACACCTTGGGCTCAAAAGAATGGAGCTGGGAAGCAGAGAGGAGTTATAGACCCTGACAGAAAAGCATGGCAAGCACACATTTGCAATCAAATTTAGTATTCTGTGTTTGTTCCTGTGGGTTATTTCAGCAGAAAAACTGGGATTGTAACCATTTGTAAGGGTGATATTTTTCTAATCTGGAGGGATTGCTTTTGATTATGATGTTTAGAAGTATGGGAATTAAATTTGTGACCTCTCAACTTTGCCAATATCCCTTTAAAATGTAGTTTTGTTGCAAGAAAGGACTACGTAAAATTAGCACCTTACTCAAAGTATCTGCTTCCTAATCAGAGCCGTGTCTACTTTAGATTTGGAGAGAGGGACAGTTACTACTTTTTACCCTCATTAGCATACTGCTACGAGAGAGGGAGTTGAATCCAATTCTGGCTCTTGCATCACTAACGACATTGTTGACGAAGTTCTATGGCAGGGCTAAAATCTGTCTTTAAATCACCTATACAACTCATGAGGGCACAACTGGAAGACATTGGGGTTTGTGTCACTGTAACTGAGGACAATATTTTTTCTGCATAATTTTTATTACTAGTGATGCTGCACAAGCCGCCCATGAAAAAAGCAAAACAAACCCCTATAAACCTGACTTTAGATTACATTTGCAGGGCTGTCGATTAGAAAAAAATTCCTTTTTTACTGTATAATGGATACATGAGAACTGGAATCAGTGAGATGCTATAAACAAACAGTCACATTTCAGACTATCAAGCTAAACAAAGACATGGCTTTTTCATAAGAAACCGCTCTACAGGACACTATAATGCTTTTTGTCAATCTAATTTCTTCCCATGCCTGGTATGCAAAGTAAAAGGGAGAGTTTCAGGAAATAGGAAGCAGTCAGCATAACTACAGTAGAACCTAAGAGTCACGAACACCTCAGGCATGGAGGTTGATCATAACTCTGAAATGTTTGTAACTCTGAACAAAACATTATAGGTCATTCTTTCAAAAGTTTACAACTGAACATTGACTTAGTACAGCTTTCAGAGGAACAGCCGTGTTAGTCTGTATTCGCAAAAAGAAAAGGAGTACTTGTGGCACCTTAGAGACTAACCAATTTATTTGAGCATGAGCTTTCGTGAGCTACAGCTCACTTTACTACGCAGAAGAAAAATGCTGCTTTTAACCATCTAATTTTAAATGAAGCCAGCACAGAAACAGGTTCCTTACCCTGTCAATTTTTTTTTTAAACTTTCCCTTTATTTTTTGAGTTTATGTTTAACACAGTAAGGTACAGTATTTGCTTTTTGCCTTTTTTTGGGTCTCTGATTCCTGATTGCATACTTCCGGTTCCAAATGAGGTGTGTGATTGATCATAACTCTGGTGTTCGTAACTCTGAGGTTTTACTGTAAGTATAGAGAGGAAAGTAATACACAGACACTTCTATGACCTTCTTCATGGGACAGGGCTCCCCCTAATGTCATGCTATAGAATTTACTTTACAGGTTTGCGCATTTTCTTTTGGGTGTTCCAGAAAGCTGGAAAGGATGGGAAGTTCCTAATGTTTCTATTACATAATAGAATAAGATGGTAGCTTTATGCTTCAGCAGGGAGCACCACATTTTCCCCACTCACTGGTGAAAGGGAGAAGGCAGCTTAGAGCAGTAGGGGGGATATGGAGATACCAACATTGATTCAAAAGGAACCTTGGTGAAGCAAAGAAAAGTTGTTGGATATATTTTTTAATACATTCAGCAGTTTGGTTTTGATTTTTATTTCGTTAAAAATTTGGGAGGAAAAAGAGAAACAACCAGGGATGGTCTTCAAGCATCTTGGGGTGTGGATCTCACTGGACACTGGAAAAGCCTTTGCAGGGTTGATATTTCAGATGTGTTTATTCCATTAATAAGCTACAAGGTGGTAGTAGGGCTTGGGGGCATATATTATGCATGTGTTTATCTCTGTACTCTAGAGGTATATAGGTCTGGATACTGTGAGTTATCCTCTCCATAGTTAAGATCACAAATGTCTTCCATTATAAAGCTCTATTTTAGCCTTTCTTCCCATAGATTTGGCTTGGAAAATTGGTTTGGCCTGAAAATTTCCAGATTTACTCTAAGGGCAAAGAAAAGTGTTTCTGCAAAGTTTAAAGAAAGTTCATCAAACTGTTTGAGTCACAGGTCACGAAATTTATTTATTTTTAAATCACTCAAATGTGAAGACGACTTTGGTCAGTTTCTACCTCTGCTGCAGACTGCAGGAAATGTCCACTCCCAAGGGGAGGAAAGCCTCTTTTGTCTTCCTCTTCCCCACCCTATTGCAGGCACAGAAAGAAACATTCACTCCCAAGGCCCAGCACAGTCTCTCCCCATCCCTTAACCCCTGGAGATATAGCCTTTCCTTATCACCGGCTCTGAGGCACTGGGCTTCACTCTGGCCATTCACAGCTGTGTCTCAAGGGGCTTCCCTCAAAGGCAGCAGAGTTAGATACTGCTTTACTTCTCCACTGCTGCAATCTGCAACCACCAGCAAGGGGCACATAGTGTGATAATTTTCAGCTCCTTACAGGAGTATCACCCCTTCATCATTACCTTCAGCACTGAGGAGAAGGAGGAGCTGGTGGCAGTATAATTGTTCACATCCTCCTATGCATGGGGGAAGAGGCAGGATTTTCACACCTGTCAGAGCTTCATTTGGTATCATCCTCTACCATGGCAATAGTACGTATTTGATCCCAGTGTGGGGAAGGGAGAAATCAGGAACAAGAAAAAAAGGATGGAGAATCCTGGTGCTTACTACTTGTTTTCAAATGGTACTTGTAGAAGTCACAAGTGCCAGAATTCTCCATCCTTAGGATCAACTACCCACCCACACCACATTTATAACATTCTCTTCTCTATTTCTAAATGCAAACAGCTCTCCTAAAATGTGTTTATGGCACAGGCATTGTTTATGTATAAAACAGCTCCACCAGCAAGTGATTGGACTGCCAGAAAAAAGAATAGCGTTGAAAGAGTTAAAGAGTTCATTGTGCTTCTACACATTTTAAGAGATCATCTTTCAACAATGGCAGTAAAATCAGCATGTAGCCTTAATTTTCTATGGTTGAACCTTGAACGTGAATCATTGTATTACAATGTAGTTATTGGTTTCAACAGGAAGAGGATTAAGCCCAGAAAATCAGGTTAGGAACCTGAGACTGGACTAAGGAAAATGGAATTTTTCTGGTGCTAAAAACCTTTTAGGTTATGCAAAATACATTAAAATTTTAGACACGACATTTCACCATTTAGAAAATATTCTTGGTATCTCAGAAAATAACAGTCTTGAGACAAGATAGAGGAACTGAAGAATCTAACTAGTACCTAGTCCTTTCTGAGTAAAAAATTGTATCACATTATATATACACACGTATATATACACATTGCATAGTTATACTGTCTATCTATACACACATATATAGTGGCTGCCATTCAAAAGTCCTTATTTGTCAACAGTTATCACTCAATGGTCTTAGAAGTACCACATGACAATCACTGTAGATAGTAATTATATGTAAAAAGTTATAACCAACTGAAAACAGGGTCTTCTAATGGAAATGTTAGGCAAACTTAACTACAGGTGTTGGTACCTGCTCTGCCTGTCACCTGAGGATATCATATGGCAATGAGTTGAGTGTACACATTTAGGTCCTACATTCATCTACTGAAAGAAAAGGAGGACTTGCGGCACCTTAGAGACTAACCAATGTATTTGAGCGTGAGCTTTCGTGAGCTACAGCTCGCTTCATCGGGTGCGTGCCGTGGAAGCTGCAGCAGGCTACTACTGAATCCGTTACAATGATTCTTCATTCATTATTACAGACAGAGCTGGTAAAGCCACCTATAGTTAAGGTTTCCGGACACTTTCCACTGTACGTAGAGCGGAGTGAATCACTTTTTGTTGTTGGCGGGTGGAACAGAAAAATAAATGTAAAACTATTCAGGACTTTGATTTTTTTTTTAACCTTTTTGGTTTGCCAAAAAAATAAATTGTGCTTTGTCCAAAACATTTTGTTCTACCCTAAATGAATCATTTCATTTAGCAAAAAACTTTTCATTTAAAAAAAAAAACAACTTTTTTATAGATGAAATTGAAATAAAATTCAAAATGAAAAGTCATTTTGAAAAGTGTTTGAATGTTTTCCTGAATTTGTTCGGTCCCCCCACCCCAGCTGAAACAATTTGGCTAAAGTTCAGCTGAAAAAAATTAATCCAGTTTTAATTAAAAGACCCTGTTTTCAGGGACTTATAACTGTGGCCAAACAAACCATTTGGGCTGAAGTTGTCCAGGCTGGGTGTCTGCCTCACTCTGGCTGTCTACATTTTTCTGCTTGTTCAGTTTCAGCTAACACGGTTCAGCTGTTTCTGAGAATCTGATTAAGAAAAATGCATTATTTTGCCCATACTATAAAAAAATTCTCATAATCATTTCGCTGAGAAGCTATGGTGCCTCCGTGCTTTGGATCTGGGATGTGGCCTTTTGCTGTTCCCTGTAAAAATTCACCCAATTTTGGCCAAGTTATAGATCTCTGAAAAAATCTCAGCTTGCACATGCTCTGTCCCTCTCAGCTCCTACATGCCAACTGGACTCCACATAATCTATTCGTACAGAGCAACTGAGCATACTCCAGCCCAAAGCTACAAGTGCTGGACAGGATTTTCCTTGCAATTGCTTGGCCCAGCTTTAGGAGCCACTGCGGTGCCAGGCACCTGAACAAAGAGCAGAGAGGTGGTCTCTCCTGTAATCTCAATGCTCCTCCTGCTGGCACCCAGGCAGGATGAAGAAGGAACCACTTGATTTGAATGCAGTAGGAGTGAGAAATGGGACGAGTGGGTGTGGAATTCAGGAGCCAGAGGGTGGGGAGGTTGGCTAAGGAGCAGCAGAGAGAGAGAGAGAGGCAAGAGCCCCTGAAGAGACAGTTGGGTAGGAGAAGAGAGGGAGAGTAGCAGGGCAGGGCCGGATTATGACATTCTGAACAATGTCAAGTGTAAGAGGCCCCATACCATTAAAAAAAATTATTATTTTCACAGAAAGGACATTGAATATATAAACACAAAAAATTTATATTTGCATATATACAAAGGTGAAGTTGTAAAAATAGAATAATAATCTAACTAAAAAACTTGTCTCGCAATATGCCTGTTTGCATGATAAAATAGTTTTCGTCTAGGATTTCTAAATGAGTAGATACGAAAACTTTATATCTACAGCAACACAAAAGCAGTTACACAGACCAGTTTACTTAATGGAAGCAGTACAACCTGCAGCATTTCTGTTTGCACATCACATTAATTTTAACCCTGACCTTTAAAACATTTTCTTCCACGATTTCTGGAGAGCAAAGTCATTGATGATGTCCTCAAATGATAAGCTATGGAGTTTGTCACTTTCGATGCACAGAATGCTTAGGGCAGATGGCTGCCTAGAAAATGTTGCAAGAAAAGCTCTCTCTCTTCCTGTTCGCTTCTCTATCCTCTGTCTCTCTCAGGACCACTAATTAATTTTGAGTCAACACCTCGGACACACAGAGTGACAACAAGCTGTATGTGTGAAAGAGGAAGAAAGAATTTACCAGAAAAAAGACTGGTAATCTCTAGACAGGCATGGAGAAAAACTAGCCTTTATTTGAGCAAATATAATGAATATTAAAGGCTTGCATTGCCTATAAATCATATATGCACATAGTTTGAAATAACTTGCTCACCAAGTACCCAGAATATTTTGATATATATGTATATCTTTCACTTCTCTCAAAACCCTCTATTTATCCTTTCATCAGCACTCTGATATTTACTGTGAAGGTTCTTGAAACTGACGGAGGGAAGCCAACACAAATTTATGATCCACTCGACCCAAATCCATAAGACGATCACCTGCAAACTCAATCACATGAAGCATGGATAGCCACATGAAGCAGAAAGTGGAGTGCGCACTAAAATACACAATTGTACGTATATACAGATCAAAGAAGAACAAACACTTAAAACTAAGAAAAACAGGAGTGAAGGCACCACGTGACTGAGTGTGCTGGACCGTAAACAAAAGATGGCGGCCTTCCAACTATTACCGGCCAAGGGGGACGCTGTACATGACGTCACTCCTAGGACGAGTCATGAGCTTGGCAGGATTGCTTCATGACACTGCCGTCTCCG